>NC_142645.1:18770000-20020000 GCF_053813885.1 Theobroma cacao
CCTATATTTAAAAACATGTAAATATATATTTTTATATATTATAAAAAAATGGATTTCAAATCCTTATCACAAACACAACCAACCTGATGCTTTCTACCAACTCATGTTGTCCACAATTTCATCAACTATCAATATAAAATATATTATAAGGACATAATTTTGAAATTTAGCAGCCACTCACCTCACAATAGCAGGAAGCTACTTCGCTATTGGTTCTAGCGTATATTTAGCTATTCTTTTTTTTTCCTCTCCTTCTTCTTCTTTTTCTTTTTCTTCTTTTTTCCCTCTCTTTCTTTCTTCTGCCACTGCTCCTTCTCTCCTTATTTTTCTTTTTCTTTTTCTTCTTTTTTCCCTCTTTCTTCTCCCCGAGACACCGCTGTTCCCTCTTTCTTTTTCTTTTCTTTCTCTTTTCTCTCACTCGGGTCCCCACCCTTTTTCTTCTCCTTCTTTCTTCTTTTTCTTTCTTCCCCCCTTTTTGGCTGGGCCCCTCTTTTTTTTTTCCTCTTTTCTTGCTGGCTTGACTTTTCTTCTTCTCTCTCTTTTTTTGCTTTCTCTTCTTGGTCGACCCCCGCTTTTTCTTCTTCTTTTGTCTTATTATGAGAGGGGCGTTACAGATTGTGTCAACATCTAGAGCTCTTGAATTGCTTCATATTGATCTATTTGGTCCAATAAGCACAACTAGCTAAGGAGGAAAATCTTATGGCTTTGTAATAGTTTATGACTATTTTAGATATACTTGGGTGTATTTTCTTGATCATAAGAATGATGCTCTTCAAGAATTCTTAAGTCATTGTAAGAAAGTAGAAAATGAAAAAGGTCTAGCCATAGTTAGCATAAGGAGTGATCATGAAGGAGAATTTGAAAATGATGTGTTTGAAAAATTTTGCAATGAGAAGGGGTTGGATCACAATTTTTCTACACCTAGAACACCCCAGCAAATTGGAGTTGTAGAGAGGAAAAACCGAACCTTGAAAGAAATGGCTAGGACCATGCTATGTGAGAACATTCTACCTAAATATCTTTGGGCTAAGGCAGTAAAGACAGCAGTTTATATTCTTAATAGAGTCTCAATAAGATCCTTGATTTCAAAGACTCTATATGAACTTTATGTAGGTAGGAAACCAAATATTTCTCACCTTAGGAGTCTTGGCTATAAATGCTTTGTATTGAACAATGGAAAACAACCCCTAGGGAAGTTTGATGTAAAGAGTGATGAAGCAATATTTTTAGGATATGCTTTAAACTCAAAGACCTATAGAGTTTTTAACAAAAGGACCTTAACCGTTGAAGAATCAATTCATGTAGTTTTTGATGAGTCAAATGCATTACAAAAAGAAGGTCATGATGATGATGATGATGTAGAAGTCCTAGAAAAACAAATGGAGGAAATGAGCTTAAAAAACAACAAAAATAATGAGAAAAGCTCACCTAGAAGAGAAAATGAAACTCCACCTCTAGAAAATCTACAAAAAGCAAAAAATTAGTATGATGATCCACCAAGGAGTTGGAGATTTGTAAGAGATCACCCACAAAACCAAATAATAGGTGACATTTAACAAAGAGTTAAAAGTAGGAAAGCAACTAGAGAAACTTGTGAGTTTTCAGCTTTTATATCTCAAATAGAACCTAAAAACTTTAAAGAAGCTGAAAAAGAGGAAAGTTGGATAATGGCCATGCAAGAAGAACTTGATCAATTCACAAGGAGTCATGTATGGTCATTGGTACCTAAACCATCAAATCACCCTATTGTTTGTACAAAATGGGTATTTAGAGATAAGGTAGATGAGCAAGGAAATGTAGTTACAAATAAAGCTAGGTTGGTAGCAAAAGGATACAACCAAGAAAAAGGAATAGACTATGATGAAACTTTTGCTCCGGTTGCTAGGATTGAAGCCATAAGGTTGTTGCTAGCTTTTGCATGTTTCATGAATTTAAATTGTTCCAAATGGATGTAAAAAGTGCATTCTTAAATGGATTCATTCAAGAGGAAGTATATGTAGAACAACCACCTGGTTTTGAAGACTTTGAAAAATTCGATCATGTTTTCAAACTTCATAAAGCCTTATATGGATTGAAACAAGCTCCTAGAGCTTGGTATGAAAGGCTTTCAAAAATTTTAGTTGAGAAATGGTATGATAGAGGCAACATCGATACTATATTGTTTATTAAGATATATCTAAATGATTTAATTGTTGTGCAAATATATGTGGATGAGATTGTATTTGGTGCAACTAATGAGGCTTTATGTAAGAACTTTGCTAAGGAAATGTAAGGTGAATTTGAGATGAGCATGATGGGAGAGTTAAGGTACTTCCTTGGTCTTCAAATCAAACAAAGTGAGGAAAGAATCTTCATCAACCAAAAAAGATACACTCATGATATGCTCAAGAAATTTGATACGCTGAACCTGAAATCAATTGCCACACCAATGAGTCCATCCACCAAACTCGACTTAGATGAAAAAGGTAAGGATGTAGATCAAAAGGTCTATAGAGGTATGATCGGCTCTTTTCTCTACTTAACAGCAAGTAGACCAGATATTTAGTTTAGTGTGTGCTTGTGTGCTAGATTTCAGTCACAACATAAAGAAACACACCTAACAGCTGTTAAGAGAATTTTTAGATACCTCATAGACACTCAAGGACTAGGAATATGGTATTCTAGAGACTCAGCTCTTAGCTTAGTTGGATATTCAGACACTGACTTTGCTGGCAGCAGAACTGATAGGAAAAGCACTAGTGGAACATGCCAATTTTTAGGAAGCTTGCTTGTGTCTTGGTCTAGCAAAAAGCAAAATTCAGTAGCTTTGTCAACAGTCAAAGAAGAGTATGTATCACTAGGTAGCTGCTGTGCTTAAATTCTTTGGATCAAGCAACAATTAAAAGACTATGGAATAACTATTTATAATGTACCAATATACTGTGATAACACAAGTGTAATCAATATATCAAAAAACCCTATGCAGCACTCTAGGATAAAGCACATTGAAATAAGATATCATTTTATTAGAGACCATGTTGTGAAAAATGATACTAAGATAGAATTTGTGAACACTTTACATCAATTAGCTGACATTTTTACCAAACCTCTGAATGAAGATAAATTATGTGAGATTAGAAGAAATTTAGGGATGATTAGTATGAAGGAATTATAGGAAAACCTTTGGCTCTCACATAAAAAACAGAGTGCATTCAGTCGACTAAGGAAATTTTAGTCAACTAAGAGTGGTCTGACAACATTAAATAATAAGACTCAATCAGTTTAGAGAAAGAAGAGTAAAATGGGGTAAAAATTTAGGTTTACCAGGTGCAAAAAGAATGAAGAAATACTGCCAAAGATAAATAACCAAAATTTTAGAAGGAAATTTAAAATTATGAAGAAATAAAAGTAGCGCAGTACTGAAAGAAAGGTGAGCAATGTTTTTAAGTAATAACTACTGACTACCTCTTCTTTCCTCTCCCCTAAAACCCGTTGCTCTAAAAACAAAAACCTAAATCTTCCTGTTTGCCTCTGAAACCTACTTTTGGAACCAAAATGGCTAGAAAATCTCAGAGTAAAAAAAATCAGAAAAGAAGAAAAGGAAAAGGCCAATAGAGGAAGGACTAGGAACAGAAAGTCTGAAGTAGAAACAAAAAATCATGCCTACTTCAGTCAAAGAAATATCCAAGAAACTAAGAAAACAAAAGCAAAAAAATCGATAAAAAGAAAAAAACAGAACCCTCACTCCACAAAGGTAGCAGTTCTTCTTCTTCAAAGTTTAGGAATAAGTTGCATGAATATAGGTTCAAAAATATCGAGAATTCACCAATCTACTGTGGAAAATTCATTGATTGGAAGAGTTTTAAGGAAAATATAGAAATCCAGACTAGTTTATCTGAGTACTTTGATGAACTGAAACTGAAAGGTTACAACACCTTTAATAATAGGTTTTATAGTCCAAGTCTGCTTAAAGAATTCTATTCTTGTATTGCTTTGAAAGGAAAGGAATTAATAGATTCTTATGATTATGATGAAGATGGTTTGAATGTTTATCTGAATGGAAAAGAATTTGTTGTGACCGCTGAAGATTTAGGAAACCTACTAGAAATAGAATGCAAAAAAGGAAAGTATGAGCTCCCTGAAAAATATGATCCATCCTCATTATGGGAAATCATCATTGGAAAGAAAGAAAAATATTCTTCAAAAAGTAATTCAGGTCTGATAATCAGCCCTCAGATTAGGATTTTACACTATTTTGCAGCAGCCAGCATTTAAGTTAGAAGTGGAGGCCGTAGCTACATTAGCCTCTAGGACCTTTGGCTGATGGAGCATGCCTTCAACGAGGTACCTTTGAATCTGGGAAGATTTATGATTGAAAAAATGAGAAGTGCTTGCAGACTTGATAAGGTTAATCTACCATATGGGAATGTAATTACATCCCTTGTGTAGAATAAGGGAATATGGGCAAAGAGGTATGATATGGACTTGGTAAAATCTAAAGATTAAGCTATTTATTATGGGAGCTTGGTTAAAATGGGGTATTTACTCAATGGGGAAAGAGTCATTAAGACCCCCAAGACTGGTCCAAGAAAAGAACACAACCTACTTGCTCAACCTGAAGAAGCCCCTTCCAGATTCTCAAATGAAGTAATTTTTACTTTGCTCATAAGGATTGATGGAAAGCTGGCTAACCAAGGAGAAAAGATACAAAAAATTGAAAAGAAAATCACTGAGTTGGAAAACAAGATAAAGGAGAAGGAAAGCATTCCATTTGAAATTGTAGCTGTAGACAACTCTACAACATCTAGCACTGCACCAGCACAACAAGGTGCTGAAGGTTCAGCTGAGCCAGTAGAAAAATCTACTCCTCATGTTGAAAGTTTTGGCTTTCAAGCTGAAGGTTCCACCTATAAGTCTGCAAGTCCTGTTCTGCATACTGAGGACTCTCCTCAAGGTGTTGATTACCCAGCCAAGACATCCTCTCTTGAACCTCAAAGCAAAAATAATTTTGAACAAGGGACAGAAGTGGTTGGTTCAGAGACAAAGAAACAACGACCTCTCTTCCAAATTTAAAAGAAGTTTCCATCATGGATATCTTTCACCAAATGGTTAAGGAGGGACAAGCTGAAAAAGACACTGCCAGGACAGAAACTCAAAAGGATGGTGAAGATGTAGGAAAAGGAAAGAAACCTGCATCCGCTACTAGAGTAAAAGTAAAAGCAGTAAAAGCAGAAAAAGGCAAAGCCACTGTAGCACCCAAACTGAGGCAAAACCACCAACCAAAGGAAGGAAGACTATGGCAACCAAAACAGCTTTTCTTAAGAGAAGAAAGTCTTCTAGGTTGGTAGAGAAATCTAGACTAGTTTCAGTCTTTTCTCCTCAGAATCCAATCCGTGTCTCAGACAAGTCCTCACCAGAGTCCTCCTCTAGAAAGTCATCACCTTTCCGAGAGCCCTCTCTTTTTCCTCTAAACCTTTTCTATGGCACTAAATCCTCACCCTTTGACACATTAGATGAATAGAAGCCCCTTCCTTTGATGTTGACAAAAAGGGGGAGTATAATGGGTGCAAGAACAGAAGAATGGGTGCAAGAATTAAAAAAAATGGTAGGGTGGAGGAACCAAGAACCTAGGAAAAAAAATAAAGTAGAATCAGGAGCAAGAACATAGAAAAATAAAAGATAGCAAGCAAAATTGTCCAGGGGCAATTTCAGAATACTTTTTAATTAACTGCTATTTGTGCCATGGTGGCACTTGAACACTTAAGTTTAATTTTGTTGTTTATATAGTTGTGTGTGAAAAGTGAGTGTTGAAATGTCTATGTTGTTTAACTGCTACAATTTGAAGTCTGCTGATATTTCGTTATCTTGGTATTTTTACTGTCATGAACAAAATCTGCTGATGCTATGCTGATCTTAATGCTGATAAATGATTTTTGTTATGGCATTATGAATGATTTATGTTTGTAAATAGATATAGATGGGGTGCATAGTATATCAATTGAAACATGAATGAAGTAAACAAAATCTGAAATCAATAAACTGTTGACAACTGCTGGAACATTTATGAAAATCTGTCAACACTTACTACTGAAAGTTTAATGATGATCTGCTAATACTTACTTGCTGTAAATCACTCCAAATTGTTGTGCATATGTACAATGTCATTTTCTATATGACAAAAATAAAATTTGATGGAATAAACTAAGCAAAATATGCACATATTTAGGGGGAGCATATACTTAGGGGGAGGAATCCTCATTTTCTGCAAAAAACTAAAAAGACTAAAAGGACATTATGTTTCCAATCATTGAATGTTTCGTCATCATAAAAAAGGGGGAGAGTGTTGGCTCCGTTAGTTTTTGATGATAATAAAACATTACCATTCATTTTTGTCTAATATCTTTACTTGAGTGTGCAGAAAAATTAATATATGAAATTAATCATTTAACTCTTCAAAAAGTATATCAAAAGAAGAAGAGGAATAAAAACAACAAGATGTAACTATCTAAAAAGGAGGAAGCCTATTAATGAAACAAGGAAGAATATTGGTTAACCAAGTTTCAAATTGGAGGAATGGTGGGCTGAAGAGTTTGAGAAACAGAATCAACTTAGTCGACCAAGTCAGTCGACTAACTGCTCTCTGCCAGAATCTACAATCAGAAACATAACCAACTTAGTCGACCAAGACAGTTGACTAAGAGCTTTCTGTCTACAATTTGAACCAGAGCACTACAAGATAGATTAACGGTTAGAACTCATTCTCAACTGTTTTCAATAGCCATAAACTTTCAAAATGCCATCAGAGTTGCATCTCCAAGTATAAAAGGGTCTTCCAACAATTAGAAACAAGTTTTTAGAAGCTTTGAAAGAGATTTTAGTGATAGAAAGTTGAAAAATCAGAAAAGCTTCACTGCACTTGTTTGCACTTAAACGCCTACTCTTTATATTTATATTTAGCACTCAATCGTGTACCACTCAGATCAACCAGTGATCATAGATACTTTCTTTCACTACTTTTCTTTTAGTCTTAGAGTAAGGAAGTCACTTTAAGGGGTTATTCAAGCATGGGATAGCTTGATTATTGTAGGTTGTGGTTGAGCCTTGGAAAACCACTTTGGGTTTTAGTTGAGCCCGTGAAAAACTAGTGTTAAAGGTTGTGGCTAAACCTGCGAAAAGCCATTATAAAGCTTGGTGAAAGCTTGTGAATTTCACCAATGTTTAGTGAATTTGTGGAAAAATCCTTGGTTGGATAATCAAGGTAATGGATGTAGGTCTTGGACCGAACCACTCTAAATTGTTGTGCATTTTATACTCTATTTTTATTTTCTTAAGTTCTGAAAATTAGTTTCCAATATTGTTAAGAGCCAACTTGTACTATTCACCCCCCTTCTAGCACATATTATCAGGACCAACAGACTAAACATAATGCTCTGATACCATCTTTGTCACAGCCTAATTTTTGAGCCATGATCAGTGCAAAGGCCCAATGGGCTCAACCCACTAAGCCCAAGCAAGCCTCTTTGTATAGTTTATACAGTAATTCATATCCCCATAAAATCCAAGATTCATAATGTTCAAATATAGTCCCTTTGAAAACAATTCATAAAACCCAATTATGCATTCATAATGGCATCATCTACCATAATATACATATATAGCTTGACAAATGAATCTTAGTATTTCACCTCAAGTATTCATATACTTATAATTAGGCCTTGACCGTTAGCAGAGTGACTCTGGTCACGGTTGTTAACATTTAATGTCATGGTAAACCTACCGAGCAATGGATAGGGAAGAGTACCTTGTCCTAGGATCCAATCACCTTTAACTCAAGAAACCTAAAACATGAATTTTAAGAACGTGAGTACAAACTCAGTGAGTGAACATAGGAAGGGAACAAGCAATGACAAGGAATGGTTTAGAAAACCTGATGCACTTATTTAAAAACAATGCCATTTAGTTCAAGTTCTTATTAAAATCCCTCCATTAAACCCTTGGTTATAAAATCATTTAATGAGGAAGGAACCATATTCAGCATGAAATTGGAAATAAGGGAAATTTCTAGTAATTATCCAAGTAAGGCAATATAAACAAAATGTTTCTCGTTGCAATAAAATCAATTTGCAAATAATGACAAATTTTTAAGAATCATCATGTGCATCTCACCCAGCTCATGTGCATCTCACCCAGCTCATGTGCATCCGACCACATCATGCACATAGTCGGACATCCCATCTCACCCAGCTCATGTGCATCCCACCACATCGTGCACATAGCTAGACATCCCATCTCACCCAACTCATGTGCATCCCACCACATCATGCACATAGTCGGACAGTATCATCATCCATCTCCCTCACCACCGTCATCACTAGTAAGTGGACACTCACCCCGCACATGCACAGTTGCATTTGTCACACAATGGTACCATTTATGACATAGTATATATGTATATCAACATTATACAAAAACATATGGATTCATCCTTTTACACATTTCACATTTCACAACATCAAACATTTTATCAAGAGCTTATTCCTAGAAAATTTTAAAGTAAAAACCGATAAAACTTCCAAATGATTCATTGAAACACGTAAACATTTTCCCAAAACATTTTGAAATGCAAGTTCACTCACCAGTCTTTATTGATGTTTCGGTGGGCTCTAACTTCGACTAATGTTCCAAATGGAGATGTGGGGTTTCGTTGGAACTTATCATACACAACAACATCACAATTAACCAAAACTTGGCATTAATACCATTCTAAAGCTATTTTCTAAATCGGGTTCCACTAGTCATCCCCAGCTAGCTTCCAACTACCATTAAGTGACTATCTATTTTCACTATTCTAGTCACACTAAAATGAATAAACCACCTCAACTACAAAACACTCAAAAATCTAGACTTTAACAATTCTCAACAACTTAAAAAAAATAAACTTAATTTCATAACTTACCTTTGTAGCTTTGTAGTTGAATTCCCTTTCAAAAGCTTTCAATTTCTTGTGAAAAATCTCCCTTTCTCTCTCTCTCTCTCTCTCTCTCTCTAGAACATCCAACTAGTGAAAATAAGTATTAAGGAAAGGCTTTTGAGGGTTTTATGGTGAAAAGTAAAAGAGCACAAAGAACTTTGTGAAAGGGTGCACAAAAACATGAAAATCGGGGTTAACCCGAGAAAATCTATGGAAGTTTCAAAGCAAGCTTCCATGGAATGGGAGAAAACATGAGAAAGGAAGAAGAAGGAGAAGAAGTGCTGGAAATTTGAAGAACTTCCTAGAAACTTAGATATTTATGCCTTATGTTTATCCATTTTCTCACAAAATTACCAAAATGCCCTTAACAAGGTGACTTTGTCTTTCTTCTTTTCTTGTGCAATCTTTTTACTCTTTTGACACTGAAACAAGGTCTAAAATCCTCTGAAAGAGATCCCTTAAGTAGCCCCCAAAAGTCTTAGCTTCAAAAATCCCCTAAACTTGTTATTTTTGTAAATTATGGTGAGGGCCGCGGCTTTCAATTTCTAGCGCCACGGCGCTTAAAGGTTCTATCTAAATCTGTTCTTTTAGTGCAGTACTTTTACCTTGACAAAGGTTTTTCGCTACATTCCCATTAAAATTTGGCAATATGGTAAACATCAAAGTTGTAGCCTTTCCTCTTAGCTTTTTAATGGTCAAAAAATCAGGTCATTTGAATTCTTCTAGTGAGAGATATACTTGAAAAACCGAAACATATGCAAATAGAGCAATAGCCCATTATGCACCTTTCTTCACCTATTGAAATTATTTTTGAATCCTACTCCTATAACGACATAAAATAATTATAAGTGACATAAAACTAGCATCATTAGCTCAAATTAAACCTTTAAACATAAGTTCCACCTCAAGTTACACATCTACTATGGTCGAGGTTTCACATATAAGCTTTATTAGCCACCATATCAAAGTATGGGGTACTACAACAATGCTTCTCATGTGTCAGTTGTATAACTACTCCCTAGACTTGAGACACCAGGTTGTTTTGTATTTGGAGTACTATGCTTTGATTTCATCCTTATGGGTGCCTAATCAAGGATGCTAAAACAGGATGTTTTTTAGTATAGTATGTAACATATGAAGGCAAATGAGTGGTCAAGATAGGAATCATCACCCCAAGTGATTCCAGGGAAAATATCTCATTAGTTCTTGGTTGATATTAGCTTAATCAAATCCTTGGTCAAGGTGATTAGGAGATTATGAAATGAGTTTCGTAAGTCTCCAAAAAGCTAACGATCTAACTGTAAGAACAAATATAGAGATCAATAAGAGTAGGCACTGCACCAAGCTCTTATCATCTTCGGGATATATGATGAGGGAATGAATTTTACTGAAAAACTGTACACTAAAGGTTGTCAAAGAATCCTTTGACTCTCCTAACAATTGGGTGGCCATGATGCATTGCTAGATGCCAATCATGGTCTATGGAATTAAATTAGTTAATTTAAAATTGAATATGATTCATTTAAATTAATTAATTAATAATATTATAATTTAATTCCATTGTCAACATGTTAGGAATCTAATGGGTCACACACAAAGGTTGCAATTTGGATTAAATTGAGAGTGTGATGATTTAAGTTAGACTTAAATCAAATTCTAGGTTTTAACTACGAAGGACCTAATTAAAAGAGTTTAATTAGGTATTGGTTAAATATTATAATTGTTATAATATTAAGGACTTATTTTGCAAATTTCAATAAGTTAAACCTAGATATAAATATCACATTATAGCCACTCTTTTTTTAAGGAGAACAAAAAAAGGGATTTTCTCTTAAGTGCTGCCACTCTTGAGAAGTTTATTTTCTTTTGAAAACTTCTCCTTTGATTCTTTGCTAGAAATCAAAGAAGAAAAAAGGACAAATTGCTGTCCATTTGCTAGCACAAGCCCGTGGCATAAAGCTTTCTCCTTGAGAAGGATCCGTTGCAATCAGGTGTGCATCATTGGAGGCCAAGCGATTGAGTGGCTGGGATTCTTTCACACAAAAGGTGTTCACGTTTGTCACCAAAAGGAATCCATTTGATTACAATATCATTTGGAAAGGAAAAACCTTTTTTTTTTTAATTTTATGTGGTGCTTAACTTTGCATTAAACAACCAAGGTGATCTAAAGGTATAAGGTATGGTTTTTATTTTGTTTCAATTTTGTTTATTATTTCGCTACGTTGATGCTTTAATCATGCCGTTCCTAGCAGTTTGGCACGCATATTGTCACGACTCGGAACCTCCCTCAGGCCCATGACAATCGCAGAGACGTCCCGATTGACACTCATTATCTAGAATGCCAACCGAAATCCCGCAAGGCTTACATATCAGTTTCTTTCCTTTCCTGTGAGCAATCATTGTTAAATATCGAGTTTTTAAAGAATATATACTATTTTAGATCAAAAACAATCAAAATAAAATTTTTGCCACACAGGGGTATTTTGGTCATTTTTTTCTCAAAAATTTTGAAACTGGCTAAAACGTAATATACAAGTACAAAATACATAATTCATATTCAAAATGAGTTTAAAAGTCTAAAATCTTCATTTAAAACGAAATTACGGTTATTTGAATATAATAAGAAAATAAAAGAAATATTAAGGAAAATATTCTATTTTCTTATAAAACAATATTTATAGAGTTATACGTGAATAATTTTTATAGCATAAAAGCTAAATAAATTTATACATACTGAAATACAGTAAGCCAAAATATTTAATTTAATTTACAATAACAAGAGGGCCCCCGAATAAACAAAAGTAAAGAGGACTGTGAACCTACGGTTTGGAAAATGCAGATCCAATGGTAGTCCTCGATGAGATCAGCTATCTACAGTCTATACTGAACCTGAAATTGGTGGAAAGGAGGGTGGTGAGATTATAAAATCCCAATGAGTAAACAGACATTATCATAAATATCTAAAGGCGAGTAAAATGGAGGCAAGTTTAAACAACAAATTTCAACCCATTTCATAATGTTTCCAATTTATTTCTTAAACCATAAAATATTTGTAATTTACCAAAACAGTTGTTAAGGCTTATGTCTTTTATTAAAACAAGGCTCAAGCCAAAACTAATCCTCGGGGATACCTTGGCCGAGGCATCTAACCGAGTCCGCCAAGGATGTTAAAATATTCACACGTGAAACACATTTTTATTTTTAAAACCAGCCGTTCCTTGGCGTTGGCCGAGTTACACATTCACGTGGGGGTTCGACGTGAAGTGAGCTCTAATACTACCCCGGGAATTACCCTCCTCGTCTCTACAACCGGAGTAACTATATAACTGGGTTTACTGTGCCCCTCTAATAGGCAGTCCATGGAAACTCGTCACTGCAGTGACTAACCCACCAATTTTAATAAAATTTTGACAGTATAACGTGGCTTTTATTTATTTGTCCAGCCTGCATAGTAAAAACAACTTACATAAATTTCCCAATGCATTCACAAAATATAGCCACATATACTCATTTCTCATAAGCCATTCCTAGGAAAATATTTATTTTTCAAGTCAATTTGCAGCCTCCAATTACTCAATTTCATAATCAATACAATATATTTTTATTTGTCACATTTATTCCTAAAACATCAAAAATCTCGTTTTAATCTCATTCTCATTTCATAAAATACATAAAGGGCATTTAAAAATAAACTCTAGATAATTTACAATAATAATAAGTTTACTCACCGTTTGTACAAACTAAAAGCTTTCTAAGCGCCCCGATCACTACTCGTCGGGTACGACTTCTTTGCCTTTTTCGGAAGGCTCTCCTCCTAGACACATTACAAAAATTTACACAATTCATCACATTGATGCTAAATCACTATATAATTAACTTAAATCCTATACTAATGAATGGTATGAAATGCAATAGCCTAAAACAGCTTAAACGCGGTATTAACCTATTTTTGGCACTTTGCTCGATAAATTGCTAACGCGCTCCATTTTATCTCTAAATCATCTCATTCTCTCCCCAAAATTTCTAACCATTAAATATCAGCCAATAACCTTCTAAAAACAACAAAATCAGCTCACTCCCTTCCTTGGAAAATTCGGTCAAAAATGGGACATTAAGTCGGTTAATTTTCTACTTTGTTTTTCTATTACGTTTAATCGTTTTTCATCATTTTCTCTTCATTTTCCTTAGAATAAAATCAATTCATCATCATTGTACAGCATTGAGCATCCAGCCAAGAGTGGGTATTGTGAAAATTTAATGATTTCTTGCCCAATTTAATTTCTAAACACATTTAACTAACTAAAACTATCAATTTAACTAAAAATCAAAACCTAAAAATTTCAATTTCTCTCCCCTAGAATTTCGTCCAGCCCTTGATATCACTTTTTGATCTCTCTCCTCAAGCATGTTAAATGGAAATAAAGGCATAGGAAAGGTAGAAATCAAGCTAAAATAAAAAAATCTTACCGTTAGACGCGTAAACAGTCGAAAACCGTGAATTTCCCTTTGAATTTTCTTGTTTCTCTTTGGTTTTTCTTTTTTTCTTCCTTTCCTCTCTATTTCCTCTCTTTTTCTTCCTTATGGCCGGCCAGCACTTAAAATGGGGTTTAAATGGGCTGACTTTTCATTAAAATAGTATTATTTCATTAAAAATGCCACGTGTCACTTTCCCATTGGCCCATTTTTAAAATTTCATCCATTTATTTCCAAATTTTCACCATACACTTGTCTCACATATCCATAGCTTAGATAAAATTCTCAGACTTATCCAAAGTCTCGGTGGAGTAATTTTTAAAATTTACACTTTTGCCCTCGTAAAAGTGAAAAATTACATTTTTGCCCAAAAAATTGAAAAATTGCCCATAGACATATTTTTCATCCCTTATACTCATACCATTCTCCAATTTGTCAAATTTGATCTAAATTCTCTCAAAATCTCAAATTTTGTCCGTGGGTGGCAAAATTACGATTTTGCCCCTACACTCCAAAAATCACCAGAATTAAACTTTTTCACTTCCTATCATTAAATCATACTCCAAATAGTTAATCTTGGTCAATAATTTCACTCCATGATCAAATTATTATCTTAGGTGGCAAAATGACGATTTTACCCTTGAATATCAAAATTTCCAATTTTACCCCAAATTAACCCTCGAACTCTGAACAATCATTTTTTACTCATTTCTTGACTATAAAATATTAAATTTCATCCTACAATTCCTATTTGAACTAGTTCGAGGTTAAATCAACTCAAGTGTACCATTAGGTACAATACCGAGTTTCGTCTATTCTTAGGTGCTTTTCCTAGCATAATAACATACTACTCAGTGCATGTATGTCATGAGATGTGTTTATAGGGTCAGGTTTTACACATATCGTGCCTATATCGCTATGGACCTTCCACTATAATCTCAATATTCTAATATGCACTCATTTTTTGGGCTTGACATAATATTCACAATGAATAACAAATATTAGTATATTAATACTTATTACACAACCAAGTGCCACTCAAGTGTAAACATTTAAAAGAATTGACTCAACATAACAAAGTGCAGTGACATTGAAGGGCTAGAAGGAAGGCACTATCATACCTACCAAATATGAGATAAGTTACTCCTCCATAAGACACTTAATCAAGTGAGATACTAATCTGCAAAACAAAAACTCCATGAGTGGATACAGGGAAAGGGACAAGCCAGGGGGAAGAGTTTTTGCAAAGAAGCATACTTTGCAAAAACAACATGAGGTTCATAAATATTCACATAAATACTTTCAATCTATAGTCACATTTCAAGACCCTTAATGAATGCATTTGAAATCCAATATACACACAAGTGTTAACAAACATTTAAATACTCCACTTACAAAACATTTGTAAGGAGAAAATGAGAAAGTGAAAGAATTCCTTAATCCACAAGTTCAACATCATTCATTCATTCATTCACATAAAAGCATCAATAGATAGTCAACATCTCATCATTCCACATAAGCACAATAATCATCAAATCACCACAGATAGGTGTTACAATAAGCAATATATATGAAACAAGTCAATTCATACCATTGTCATAAAATGCGCGAAAGATGGGTAATTTTGCCCAATTCATCCATGTGGTATTCTTACCCCCACATCGAGCTTTATAAAGGGAAAAAGAAGGTACATTCTCCTAGCTAGACCCTATGATATTCGTACCCCCACACTGAGCTCTAAAGGGGAAAAATTGAGTCCATTCTCTTAACTAGACTCCGTGGTGTTCTTGCCTGTACACCAGGCTTTAGAAAGAGACAAGAACGGGTACATTCACCGATCTTGGTCCTTTAGTATTCTTACCCCCACATTAGGCTTTATTCAAGTCACATCACAATAAGTATTCACATCATCATCTACTCAAAGTCAAGCATTATACATCATTTCATGACATTCATCCATTAGGTTCAATAATGGAATCATAATCTTCACATTGTAACACCCCCAATTTTCAATGTAAATTAAGTAAACTAAGAATAATTTATGAATATGTGAAGTCTTCAGGACTTTGGATGATATACTATGTTGCCAAGTGTTTGAGAGTGCACATATAGACATTTAGGAAAATTTTGAGGAAATATGTGATAAATCCCATAGTTTGAGGTTTTTGATCTAAGTTTAATGTTATGTTTGTGAAATTATATGTATGGGATTAAGTTAAATAAATGATTTGAGGTGTGATATTAACAGGGAACAATTTTGAGAAGTTAAACTTGGATTTTCGGAAGCTTTGGAAGCTTAACGCTACCAACAGGGGAAGATGTATAGATACTTTCACTATGTATCGATACATTATTTGTAGAAAAAACAATATGAGGTATTTTGAAGGAATTTTATCGATACATTTAAGGATGTACTGATAGATTGGGTGAAAGATGAACATGTATCAATACATTGCCTAAATGTATCAATACATTGAAAGTAGAGAACACTTAGGACTATTCTGCCCAAAATGTGTCGATGGATTACCTCAATGTATCGATACATTTACTCGAAATTAAGGCAAATGTATCGATACATCACAACGAAAAGGCAAAAATAAATAAGGGTTCAAGCCATTTTCACCCAACCCTTTCTCTCTCTAGAAACTTGAAACCCTAACCCCTAAATTCAATTTCTAAGCCATGTGAGGCTATTTGGAGCTTGGGAAACAATTTTTGTGGTAAGATTTAACATTTTTACTGATTATTTTTAAATTTAATTAGTTAATAACTTAGAAATCCAATTTCCTTCAAATTTCGTAAATTTCCTCTTTGGCTTGGATTGGAGAATTTGAAGCTAATACTCATGCAATCTAGCTTCTAAGGTAGAGGTTTAGCTCATTAATGAGGAATTTGAGCTTAAATAGTTGGATTGCTAAGGTTTGGTTAATTATGAAAAAGCTGGCATTTTTCAAAAGCCAGGCACAATTAATGTTTTGATGTTCTAATGTGTTGAAAGGGGAAAACGAAGTTAAATCAACTCATTGGCAAGCTAGACAATGATTGGAGACTAAAGATCAAAACTTGGCTTGAAGTACCTCCAATTTGTCACTATGAATAGGTTTAAATAAAATGCATGTAATGCATGATGCATGATAGATGCGTTGCTGTGGCCTTAAAATGAAACATGTATGCCTACACGAAAAAAGCTAGGTGAGAGAACAATATATGTGTATATGTATATATGTAAATTGTGTGAGATTGTGTGTTGTGGTGTGAGCCATATGGGTGGCTTATGCTGTGTGTGCTTAGACTAGGACGTCTAAAGGCTATGTTGAACCCTTACGAGTAGATGATAATTCTATTTTATAGAATTATTTTAATCCAATTGTTATTAAATATTAGCTAAGTCTTTAATTTTTAATAATAATTTAGTTATTTTTAGTTGTTTTTATAACTAGTTTAATTTTGGATAGTTATTTTAATTTATGTTTATTTATTTTAATTGTTCCATTATTTATTAATTTTTATGTTTTTGTAGGATTTAAGGGAATAGGGCTTAATTTTCGAAATTAAGGTGTTTGAATGACCTAAAATTTTGCTTGCATATGCTTCAGTGTTTTGCCCATAACTTTTGCTACAAAACTCCAAATGATGCGATTCTGAGCCATTGGAAAGCTGAGGGACAGAGCTACAACTTTCATTAAGATCACTTTGCCTAGTTCCATCTCAAAGATAGAGAAAATGATATTGGACAATGACAAGGCGTTAAGTTGCAAGAATGGCAATTTTGAAAGAAGATATTTGATGTTTGAGCCTTATTACACTTTTAAGCCCAATTAGAATTAGTAGGTTAACTTAGGGGATTTTAGGTTAGGTTTGTTAATATAAATAGGATATTTTTAAGAGATATTAGAGGAGACAACTTTTGGAGATTCAAGAGGTTGAAAGTTGAGGCAAAAGCTCAGAAAGCAAGGATGTAATTAATCATTTTGTTTTCTTCCTTACCTTTTATTTTTCTTATTACTCTTAATGGTTGAAATTTATATAATGTTATTTTTCTCTGCAATTATGAGTAGCTAATTTTCTTTTTCTAAGATTACAATTGAACTTACATGTAATCTAAATTTTAATCTGTTTCTTTCTCATCTTAATGGGATTTGAATTGTTTATTCCAATTTGTTATTAAAGCTTTTAATTGCCTAATTACCAATTAAATTGATTTAGGAACCTAAACAAACTTGGGAAATGGAGTTTAGTGTGTACTAAATTTTGGATAACATATGATCATATTAATTAGCCTGATTAGTGCTTGAACTTAATGAGTCTATTTTAATTTTAATTCACATATGGATATAGTGTTTTGCTTCAAAAATATATTTTTATAAGACGAGTCAGGAGACCCTTATAAATAATTGAGGTCTCAAGGTTAGCAATTCAACCCATTGAAATAAGTTAAGGAATATAGTTAAGATTTAAATGAAGTGTGAGGGATATTATAATCCTAGGCCTATTTGATA
This sequence comes from Theobroma cacao, assembly GCF_053813885.1. NCBI lineage: Eukaryota > Viridiplantae > Streptophyta > Magnoliopsida > Malvales > Malvaceae > Theobroma > Theobroma cacao. The sequence continues at coordinate 18,787,923 of NC_142645.1, forward strand.
TTCTTTTACCCAATTATCTTGTCACTTTAATTTTTAGTTACATTAGTTTTAGTTGAGTAATTTTTAGTTTAATTAGAATTCAGATTTTAATTATTTGAATAAAACGAAATTGTTCTAATTTTGGTACTTACTATTTTTCTAAATCAATTCTCTGTGGGATTGATGCTCTACTTGCTTATATACTATCTATTCGATATGTATACTTGTGTAGTTGAATTTTAACTAATAGTAGATTACCCTAGGTGAATGATATGTTGAGATGAATTGATTGAATAATGCCTTAGAGACTTAAAGGCACTTAAAACCTAACAGAGCTTAACATGATTAAAGCTCCATAAATGTGAATTGAGATTCGATAAGGAAAATGTGAATGATAAAGACATGATGGCCTTATTTGTGGGTTGGCATTCCGTCTGAGGGATGAATTCCAGACATTGATCTGATTTGTGGTTAAGTGGATTTTTGTCCCCTTGTGACTTTGTGTGTGCTTGCAAGGATAATGGTGAATAGGGATGATGGTATTAGTCCTACCTGTGATTCCCGCTAGCAGTGCTTTGATATCACCTGTCTTAGAGTACTTTAGGTGATCCCAACATCGGGAGATTTCTTTGACCGATGATTTTGATTCCCTACTAGCTGCTTTGGCACTATGTGTGATTTGTTCTCTGCTTGTTGCTTCGATACGTGTCTGATTCAACTGTGTCTAGGGGAGGATTACTCATTAATTTGATTTGTATATGATTTGAGATAGCCATGGAGAGGCTTAAATAAATATGATTGAATATGATGTGATATTCCAACGACTAAAGTGTGCCGTGAAGAATGATTTGAATAACTTTGATTGGAGACGAAGGTAAGCCTAATGATATGTATAATGATCTTTGGAGACATTGTGGATGATGATATGCCCTCACATTAGAGATTTTAAGGATAATTATATGCCATATATTCAAAGATGTTTGCTAGAATGCATGGATGGTGCATATATTTTATATGTGTGTGTTTAATATATATATGATTTTGTTTATCTGCACCACTCACTGAGTATTATAGTACTCACCTATTTGTATATCATATGCAGATAAATAGGCCATAAAGCTGTAAGGTAAGGGTTGTCTTGTGACAAACTGATTAGGGCATCTAGCGGGTTTCCATTTGATGTTTTTAGTCTGTTGAGTCTATCACGAGCTTCTGCATATGGTTAGGTTCGATGTATGTAGGCACGATGTGCCATTTGAACTTGTGTAACGTTTAATAGGTATGAACCCAATTTGACTAGCCAATGTATGGCCTTACGAGTGTTTGTATGGACTGTGGGCTAGGGATAATGTAATATATTTGAATTTATTATGAATATTTGATTATAAATCCCTTGGCATTTCTGTTATATGATTTTAGACTTTAAGGCTTGCTCGGGTCTAGTAGGCTTGTCTGTTTGGCTTGTGCATCGGTCATGGCCTCCGAGTTTGGGTAATGAAAAAGTTGATATCAAAGCGCCTAGGTTAGAGACTCCTAGGTAAATTTGTGTCTATTAGTGGAGCATCGAGAATTAGTGTAGAGTCTTGTTCATCGTTGGTGATTGCAGCACTAATTATGCGCATGAGATTACACGAACTCCCAAGTTTTAGTAAGCATACCTTTGGGATTTTGCAAATATGATTTTGGATATGGTTTTGCCTCATCTTAGTATGAGATGTCACTTAAGACGAGAGTAACCTTAAGGGCTGTTGGAGAGCAAGATGCCCCGAATGAGCCTATGGACCCACCATGTGTCCACATCAAGGAACCATGGTAGGACTAGAGGAATGAGATGCAATCAAAATGTGAAACCAAGTTATATTTACACTGGTGAGCAAAATATGGGAATCAAGGATGAATACCTTTGTCACGACCCAAATTTCGGGCCATGACCGGCGCATGGATCTAATGGATGTAATCCACTAAACCCAAGCAAGCCTATTATTTATCTTACTCATCATTCTATAATAAATTACTAAATCACATTTCATAACTTAGAATCAAAATAGTGATATACATTGCCAACTTGTACTGGCATTACTCATTTAAAATTTACATACCATGTTTACAACATGAATTCTAATAATGTACATCAAGTTTGTCTATACATCTCAAAAAGAAGACTCAATTTCCAGTGGAGTGACTCCGATGAATATACAGCTACCGAATGTCGAGACACCTACCAAAAGATGGACACAGGTCTACAAAGACACCTCGTTCTAGTTACCAGCTGCCTCATGATCTGAAAACATGAATTTGAAAATGGTGAGTATAAACCCAGTGAGTGAACAAGGAAGGGAACAAGCATACCATAAGGAATCTTTAATGAAATCATGATGCATTCTTTTCCAAAACAATTCAATTTGTTTCTATTCTTATTAAAAACCCCTCATTAAACCCTTATATAATTAATCAATTGGTAATGAGGAACCCATACATAACAATTAATTTCAAAAATAAAAGCTTCAGTGATACACCAACAAGTCAAATGTGATGACGAATCTTCGTTGCAACAGAAAGGCATTCTCGCTGCAACGAAGCTGCAGCGAGAATGCCTTTCCGCTGCAGCGACGTTGGGATTTAGCAATTAGCCGAACGAAGGTTTCTCAACTGGCCGAGGGTTTCTCACTGAACCTCCTCATTTTAAACTTAACTCATTTAATTCTTAATGTTGGAAGTCCATGCTTTGATATGGTAGCAAAGAAGTGAAAGATAGGACAGCAATTGAACAAGATAGGAGATCAAAACAGAATGTTTCTCGTTACAGCAAAAAGGCATTCTCGCTACAGTGAAATTGCTACCCAGAAAATAGAAAGTTTCTCGCAGCAACGAGAATGTAGTTCGCTGCAGCGAGAAGCTATAGTGTCATTCTCGCTGCAACGAAAATGCATCCTCGCTGCAGCGAAAATGCATCCTCGCTACAGCGAGTTTTCAGCCAGTGTACCCCTCCAAACCCGAGAGTTTCTAGCTGCAACGAGAATGATTTTCGCTGCAGCGAGATATAGGGTAGCAATTAAAATTTCCCCTTTTCTTTCAAAGAAAAACCACCCTGCGGAAATGTTCAAACCACAAGAAACACATGACAATTTTCCAAGGCTTAACATGTCAAGTTTCACATGAATTACAACCATAAATCATTGTCTATCAATTTGCTATAACACACATATTTACATATGTATATATATATATATATGTATATACCCATCATCATCATCTCACCAACCCATCATCATCATCACCAGCTTATGCGGACTCCTTACTCGCACATGGCTGGGTCATCACCAGGTTATGCGCACTCCCTACTCGTACATAATCGGGTCATCCTCGATCTATGCGCACTCCCTACTCGCACATAGCCGAGTCAATGTAATTACACCACATTATATTCAAGCATATATGTATATCAACATAATGCAGCCACATAGAAATCCATAATATCACATATCATAACATAAACCATTTCACAAGAGCTTGTTCCCAAGGCATTCATTTCTGAGAAAAATTATATAAAATCATTCAAACACTTTGTTCAAAACAGTCATTTTTCCAAAACAATTTTGATAGGCAGTCCACTCACCAATTGGTTATAGAACCTTTAGATGACTCAAATTCCCCTAATTGTCCAATTGGAAGGATGAGACTTCCTTAAAACCTAGGATCACATTAACATAAACAATAGATCAATTTACACACTATGAACTCTAAAAGCTATCTTTTAGCTAGTTTTCAATTGCTACCTTAAATGGCTATCTATGTTCACTATCTTAATCAATAAAAAAATAATGAACATACTCAACAATAAAACAGCTCATAAATCACAATTACTAGCCATTTTCTGCAGCTAAAAATCAAGATTAATTCATCAATTACCTTAGGGTTCCTTTGTAGTCAAATTCTCTTCCAATTGCTTCCAAGTCAATAGGGTAATTCTCTCTTTCTCTCTCTAGAAAGCCCAACTAGTGAGAGAAAGTCTAGAAATAAGCTTTATCAAGGGTTTTGAAGTGAGATAGTGAAAGAATTCAAAGGTTCTAGTCAATAGGGTTCAAAGGTATGAAAACTAGAGCTAGAAAGAGAAAATCAAGCAAGCTTCAAATCAAGCTTCCATGGAGTTTTGATGAAACGTGAGAGAGAAGAAGAAGAAGAAAAAGACCAGCAGCTGGAAACTCTCTAGAAGCTGTTGGAAATCCAAGGTATTTATAGGCAATCTTATCTTTTCCTTTAAAATTACGAAAATGCCCCTCCACCAATTAACCTACTCTCCTCCAATCTTTTATGCAATCTTTTTGCTCTTTAACATTGGGACAAGATTCATAACGGTCTAGACATGTTCGGGTTCATAAAAACTTAAAATTTTAACCCGAAGTGAAAAATGACCATTTTGCCCCTATTATGAAAATTGTTGAAACTTCTAGTTTTCTTCGTGTTTTCATCAATACACATCCTTTATACAGTCTTATACCTATTTGGACCTTAAAATATCATAAAACTTTATTTTGGAAGCTTATTAGAGAAAATGACAAAACTACCCCTAGCTCATATTATTACATCTATGCTTAGTTACAAGCCTATAGAAGTTGAGGTCTCACAACCTTACAGGAAGAGGTGTCATCTTAGAGCATTTGGCAGCAGGGTTGCAAAGTTTGGCTCATGAATTTGTTGAATTTCGTAATAGAAGCAAGGCACCATCTAAGAAATGGGTTGATTCTAGTTCACAAGATTCGAACTATGTTCCTCAATGTGAACACTAGTGAGGGGCTATTGAGGTTTCTTTGGCATATTTTATGAAACTAAAGCCTTCATCATTTACTAGTTTAGATGTGAAGGAAGATTCGTTAAGGTTTTTGGAAGACATGGAAAGTTTGGCTCTACACATTGATCAGTGGTATTGGTGGGTTTCAGACTTAAGGATATGGCTAGAATATGGTTCATCACACTTGAAAGGAGTAGACCATCAAGGTCAACTCCAATAACCTCGGAGGAATTTGTCCAAGCTTTTTTGGATCGCTTCTTGCTTGAAAGCATAAGAGACTTAAAGGCACAGGAGTTTAAGACTTTAAGACAGATCTCAAACATGACAATGATAGAGTATGATGTCCGTTTCAATTAACTGTCAAGATGTGCTCCCGATTTGGTCTTAACTAAACAGAAAAGGATCAAAAGGTTAATTCAAGGATTAATTAAGCCATTATTGAAAGTTTTGGTCACTCAGAGGTTTACCACATATGCGACAATGGTGGATGCGACTAGAACAATTGAAACTAGAGGATTGGAATCTAGAATAGAAGTAGGTAGGGATCAAAGAGCTTCTAGCTTCACTAGGGTCCCACATTCATATGCCATTTGAGTCATGAGGGGATTACTCCTATGCAATGAGCACCAAGAAATTGTGATTCATTTAGCCCACCATCTAGACAAGAACAATATAGCAATGGACCTAATTTGGGCTCGTGACAAAGGGGTGTTTTATGTAATTATTGTGGCAAAGTGGATGGTGGATTATGCCACAGGGCAGCAGGATTATCTTTCAAATGTGGTTAAAGCAGGCATTTGATGAGAGATTACCCAATACAGAGGCAGTCAATAGAGGGTGACCATGGTTATGTGAGACAATTGGAGACTAGCTTACCTACGGTGACATAGGCTGGGAGGAATGTTAAAGGTGACACAAGCTGGGAGGAATAGCCTCATCATCTCGTGGTAGATCGACATAATCAAGTAACGAAAGTTGAGGTCAAGCATATGCATCTACTTTGACATCGCAAAATGCTCATACTTCTAATGCAATGGTTACAAGTACAATTTCTATATGTGGTACTAAAGCATTAGTTCTGTTTGATCCTAGATCGACACATTCCTTTGTGTCCTTGCACTTTGTGTCAAAATTAGACTAGTTTTGTACTAACAAGGAGAAACCCCTAACTGTGACTACTCTCTTAAAGGAGCTCTTTGTGGCAGATAATGTATATGAATCTTGTATGATCCACATAAAAGACAAAATATATGTGAGCAGACTTGGGGTGTGATATTAGGCATGGACTAGTTAGCATTCTATTTTGCTAAGGTAGACTGCCATCACAAATTGGTGAAGTTTGTTGGCTCCATTAGTTTTTGATGATAATAAAACATTCCCATTTATTTGTGTCTAATTCTTTTATTTGAGTGTGCAGGAAATCAATTTCTTAAATCTTCAAAGATTATTCTTGAAAGAAAAATAGAGATAAAATCAACAAGATGTAACTGAATAATAAGGAGGAAGCTTATTGGTGAAACAAAGAAGAACATTGGTTGACCAAATTTCAAATTGGAGGAATGGTGGGCTGAAGAAGTTTGAGAAACAGAACCAACTTAGTCAACCAAGTTAGTCGACTAAGTGCCCTCTATCAGAATCTACAAACCAGAAACAGAATCAACTTAGTCAACCAAGTTAGTCGACTAAGAGCTCTCTGTCTGCAATTTGAACCAGAGCACTACAAGACAGATTAACTGCTATAACTCATCCTCAACTTTTTCTAATGAATATAAACTGCCATCAGAGTTACATCTCAAAGTATATAAGGGTCTTCCAACAGTGAGAAACAAGTTTTTTGAAGCCTTGAAAGAGATTTGAGCTTTAGAAAAAAGAAAAACCAGAAAAGCTTCACTGCACTTGTCTGCACTTAAACGCCTACTCTTTGTCATTGTATTTAGCACTCAATCTTGTACCAATCAGATTAACTTGTGATCATAGGTACTTTCTTTAACTTCTCTTCTTGTATACTTAGAGTGAGGGAGTCACTCTAAGGGGTTGCTCAAGGTTGGGAAAGCTTGAATGTTATAGGTTGTGGTTGAGCCTTGGAAAACCACTATGGGTTTTAGTTAAGCCCGTGAAAAACTAGTGTAAAGGTTTTCGCTGAGCTTATGAAAAGCCATTGTAAAAGCTTGGTGAAAGCTTGTGAATTTCACCAGATTCTTAGTGAATTGTTGGGAAAATCCTTGGTTGGATAATCAAGGTAATGGATGTAGGTCTTGGACCGAACCACTCTAAATTGTTGTGCACCTTATACTTTGTTTTTACTTTCTTAAGTTCTGAAAATTAGTTCCACATCTTGTCAAGAGCCAAATTGTGCTATTCACCCCCCTCTAGAATATATTAATGGGACCAACAATTGGTATCAGAGCTAGTTCCTTATTTTTAAGGCTTAACATCCTTTGGGAGGATCCAAATGGCTCAACAAAAAACCATAGTTGCTGAGGCACAATCAACAAACAGACCACCTCTATTTGATGGCTCTAATTACCATTATTGGAGCACTAGAATGTCAATTTATATTAGGGTTATAGATTATGAAATGTGGGATGTCATAACTGATGGACCTTTTATGCCCTCAACCATGAATGTAGTAACAAATGAGTTGATGCCCAAGCCAAGGTCTGAATGGACTGAGGCTGAAACTAAGAAAGTTCAAATAAACTTTAAAGCCATCAACACATTACATTGTGCCTTGACCCCCGCTGAATTTAACAAAGTCTCAAGCTGTACAACAGCTAAATAAGTGTGGGAAAATCTTAGAATAATCCATAAAGGGAATTCTCAAGTAAAGGAGTCCAAAATTGCTCTCTTAACACATAGTTATGAAATGTTCAAAATGGAGCTTGGTGAAGACATCACCAGCATGTTTGATAGGTTTACAAACATTACAAATAAATTAAGTTAGCTATGCAAGTCTATCCCTGAACATGAATTAGTTAAGAAACTACTTAGATGCCTACCAAAATCCCGGAAACCAAAAGTGACTGCCATTAGAGAGGCTAAAGATCTTAACATCATCACTCTCAATGAGATATGTGGTTTGTTTCTCACTCATGAGTTGGAGCTTAAGGAAGAAGAAGAAGAAGACCGAAGGGAAACAAAGGAAAAGAAAAAGAGCATTGCACTTAAAGCCATCATTCTTGAAGAAGAGCTGGAAGAACTTTCCTATGATGATAATGAAGATTTAGCTCTAATTGCAAGAAAATTCAAAAAACTAATGAGCAGAAGAAATCGAAGGCTAACTAGAAGAGGTTTCAGCAAAGACCAAGGTGGTTCCTGGTAAATAAGGAAAAAAAATGACTCCAGCAAAAAATAAAAGATGATCTACTATGAATGCAAGAAACCTGGTCACTTCAAGGCCGAGTGTCCATTGTTGAAAGATGAAATCCCCAAGAAAAATAAGAGATCCAAGAGAGCAATGGTGGCTGTTGCATGGTCGAACAGTGACACATCAAGCTCTGAAACTGATGATGAAAAATCTGAGGAAAAAGCAAACATCAATTTAATGGCACAAGAGGATGAATCAGAGGTACCCTCATCCCCCTGCATTAATTCTTATGATGATTTACAGGATGAATATAAATGCCTTTATGATGAATTTGAAAAACTTTTTTCAAAATACAAGTCATTGAAGAAAAAGGCTACATTACTTGAAAATGATTTGGAACAAATCAAACAAGAGTTCACCTCTGTTTTTGAGCAAAGAAATATTTTGCAAGTTGAGTTAGAACACTCAAAAATAGACTTTGAGTTTTTAAAACAATAGCTGGAAAACAAGTTTGAAGCCTTGCAAATAACTCTTGATGAAAACACAGCTCTTAAATGTTTGAAAAATGAATCTTTAAAAAGAGAAGCATACCACAATAAATATTCAGCTAAAGCATTACCTAGATGTTATAATTGTAGTAAACATGGTCATTTGTCATATGATTATTTTAAGAAAAGAAAAACGTAGAAAGTTAAGAAAATTTGGGTTCCTAAGGGATTCTTTGCTGTAACTAACACTCAAGGACCCATTAAAGTATGGGTACCTATAAAGAAAAACTGAAATTCTGTTTTGTAGGTTGAGCTGGACTTAAAAGAGACATGTTAAGAGCTCAACTCAAGAAGAAACAACCTTGGTACTTGGATTGTGGCTATTCACGGCACATGATAGGACATGAAATGTTGTTTGCTCAGTTGCATAAGAGAAAAGGGAGGAACCGTATCCTTTGGAGATGATTCAAAAGGCAGAATACATGGTATAGGTAGGGTTGGTAAGAGTTCCCAAACTCAAATTAGTCATGTGTTGCTAGTTAAAGGCTTAAAGCATAATCTACTAGGTATTAGTCAATTATGTGATAAAGGATTTAAAGTATGTTTTGATTCAACTAAGTGTGAAGTGATTGATATGAGTACAAATAAAATCTCATTTATAGGAAAAAGGTTGAAGAACATGTATGTAATTTTTCTTGAAGACCTTGATGTGAATAGTGAAGTATGTCTTGTTTTAAATGCTGAGAATGATAGCTAGTTATGGCATAGGAGATTAGGACATGTGAGCATGCATACTATGTCTAAATTAATAAAGAAAAATCTTGTTGTTGGATTGTCAGAATTGAAATTTGAAAAAGATAGGATATGTCATACTTGCCAACTAGAAAAACAAGTTAGAACATCCTTTAAGACTAAGAAAATAGTGTCAACATCGAGACCTCTTGAATTGCTGCACATTGATCTATTTGGTCCAATAAGCACAACTAGCTTAGGAGGTAAATCTTATGGCTTTGTAATAGTTGATGACTATTCTAGATATACTTGGGTATACTTCTTTGCTCATAAAAATGATGCTCTACAAGCATTCTTAAGTAATTGTAAGAAAGTAGAAAATGAAAAAGTACTAGCCATAGTTAGCGTAAGGAGTGACCATGGAGGAGAATTTGAGAATGATGAGTTTGAAAAATTTTACAATAAAAAAGGGGTTGGATCACAATTTTTCTACACCTATAGCACCCTAGCAAAATGGAGTTGTAGAAAGGAAAAACAGAACATTAAAAGAAATGGCTAGGACCATGTTATGTGAGAATAACCTACCTAAATATCTTTGGACTGAGGCAGTAAATATAACAGCTTAAATCCTTAATAGAGTCTCAATAAGACCCTTGATTTCAAAGACTCCATATGAACTTTACAAAGGTAGGAAACCAAATATTTCTCACCTTAGGAGTTTTGGCTGTAAATGCTTTGTATTGAACAATGGAAAATAGCCCCTAGGGAAGTTTGATGCAAAGAGTGATGAAGCAATATTTTTAAGATATGCATTAAACTCAAAGGCCTATAGAGTTTTTAACAAAAGGACCTTAACCATTGAAGAATCAGTCCATGTAATTTTTGATGAGTCAAATGCATTACAAAAAGATGTTCATGATGATGATGATGATATAGAAATCCTAGAAAAACAAATGGAGGAAATGAGCTTAGAGAACAATAAAAATAATGAAGAAAGCTCATCTAGAAGAGAAAATGAAACTCAATTTCTAGGAAATCTGCAAAGAGAAGAAAATCAACATAATGATCTACCAAGGAGTTAAAGATTTGTAAGAGATCACCCACAAGACCAAATAATAGGTGACATTTCACAAGGAGTTAGAACTAGGAAAGCAACTAGAGAAACTTGTGAGTTTTTAGCTTTTATATCTCAAATTGAACCTAAAAACTTTGAAGAAGCTGAAAAGGAGGAAAGTTGGATAATGGCCATGCAAGACGAACTTGATCAATTCACTAGGAATCATGTGTGGTCATTGGTACCTAGACCTTCAAATCATTCTATTGTTGGTACTAAATTGGTATTTAGAAGTAAAGTAGATGAGCAAGGAAATGTAGTTTGAAACAAAGCTAGGTTGGTAGCAAAAGGATACAACCAAGAAGAAAGAAAAGATTATGATGAAACCTTTGCTCCCGTAGCTAGGATTGAAGCCATAAGGTTGTTGCTAGCTTTTGCATGCTTCATGAATTTTAAGTTGTACCAAATGGATGTAAAAAGTGCATTCTTAAATGGATTAATTCAAGAGAATGTTTTTGTAGAACGACCATTTGGTTTTGAAGATTTTGAAAAATCTGATCATGTCTTTAAGCTTCACAAAGCATTGTATGGATTGAAACAAGCTCCTAAAGCTTGGTATGAGAGGCTTTCAAAATTTCTAGTTAACAAAAGATATGATAGAGGCAGCATTGATACTACATTGTTCATTAAGAGATATCTAAATAATTTAATTGTTGTGCAAAAAGAGAAGAAAAATCGCCTAACCAAAAATTAAAATTGGGAGGCAAATTTTTGAATTTTGAAAAGAGAAGGTTACCAACCATATTTAAAGAAGGGGAGACAAACAGTTTTGAGAAAAATTAACCTCTCTTAACTCATTCTCACTTCATTTTCTCTCATTTGAAACTGACCCTTTCTAAACTGAAAGTCTTTCTTCTCAAACCCATGAAACCCCAAGCCAAAAACATCTCAAAACCAAATGCCAAAATCCTCCCTATGTAAAGAAATTCTGGAAAAGAAGAATGGCAAACAGCCATTGGAAGAAAGTCCACAAGCCGAAATTTAGAAGAAGAAGAAGAAGATTGTGTCTGCTACTATGGTTGAGAAAACTGGAAAAAAGCAAACAGAGAATGAACACAGATCAGAGAAAAAAAAAAGATAAGAAAATCCTACAGGAAAGGTAATGTTCCATCCTTAAAGTTTAGAAATAAAGCCCATGAGGATAGGTTCAAGAAAATAGAAAATGCACCAATCACATGTGGTAAATTTATTGACTAGGAGAGCTTTGATGAAACCCCTGAAATTCAAGTAAGATTATCAGATTATTTTGAGGAAATGAAATTGAAGAAATTTAGTACTTTTAAAGACAAAATATATAGTGCTAGTCTGGTAAAAGAATTTTATGCAAACATAGCTTTAGATATGGATGAACTTGAGGATCCTGATGATTTCATTAATGATGGTCTGAATGTCTTCTTAAATGGAAAAGAATTTGTGGTGACTACTGCAGATTTAGGAAATCTGCTTAAAATTGAATGTGAGGAGGGTGATTATGAAATTCCTGAGAATTGTGATCCCTCATCACTGTGGGAGATAATCACAAGAAATAAAGAAAGATACTCGTCTAAGAGTAATGCCAGTCTTATCAAAAGCCTTTAGATTAAAACTCTTCATTATTTCATTACTACAAATATTCATAGAAGAAGTAGAAGTTTCAGCTATGTCAGCCTTCAGGACATGTGGTTGATGGTGCATGGCTTTAATGGTGATTCACTCAACTTAGGCTGATTTATGATTGAGAGGATGAGGAAAACCCGTCAAATTGATAAAGTAAATCTACCATATGGAAATGTGATCACTTCACTGATTCGAAAGAAGGGGATATGGAGTTCTAGGTATGAATTGGATCAAGTAAAAAGCAAAGACCAAGCTATCTACCTTGGAAGTCTACCTAAGATGGGGTACAAACTTGATGGAGAAAAGTTTGTTAAAACCCCCAAGGTTACTCCAAGAGGAGAATCTTTTCTCTGTGCTCAATCAAAAGCAGCCCCCTCCTAGTTCTCAAATGAAATGGTTTTGAATCTACTGATGTGAATTGATGAAAAGCTTACTGACTAGGCTGTGAGGATGCAAAAAATTGAAGAAAAGTTGGAAGAGCTTGAAAATATGATGAAAGGAAAAGGGAAATCGACTTCTGAACTTGCTACTGTAAACACTCCGCTACTCTAAGCACAACACCAGTAGCACAAGCTACTAAAGGTCCTACCTTCCAAGTTGAAGGTTCCACTTTTCAGGCTACTAGTCTTGTCTTTCAAGTTGAAGGTCCTGAACTAGATGTTGATCAACCAAGGAAATCTCTAACTTCAGAGCCTCAGAGTAAAGATGAATCAGATCAAGGCACTAAAATGCTTGGCTCATTTGAAAATTTTGCATCCCATCATGAACCTCAACTAGAACAGCCATCACCTCATAACTCTGAGGAAGCATCAATCATGGATGTTTTTCATCAAACGGCTAAAGAAAAACAAGCAAAGAAAGAGGCAACAAAGGCTAAAGCTCAGAAGCAAGCATCCCCTAAGTCAATGCACACTGTAGAGCAGACTACCCAACCTAGTAAAGGCAAAGGAAAAGCTGTAGCACCAACACAAGAGCAGCCTAAACCACCTGGTAAAGGAAGGAAGACCATGGCCACAAAAACGAAATTCCTCAAGGGAAAAAAGTCCTCTAAGATAGTAGAAAAAGCCAAACCCTCAGCCATTTCTTCTACAAAAGATCCACTATAAATTTCAAACCAATCCCTTAAAGCCTCACCCAAAAGACCATCACTTGAACCCTCACCTGAACCCCTTAATGTCTACTATGGCACTGATAAGTCTACCCTTTCAGCCTCTTCAGAAACTGATTGAACACCCCTCGATTTTGATGATGACAAAAAAAAAAGGAGAAATTATAGAAAGCCTAGGGGAGAAAATAAGTAGAAACGATCTAGGGGCAATTTAGGAACACTTACTACTGTTTTTGTTTTTCTACTATTTTTTGTTCTGCTAATATTTGAACATTTGAATTTAACTTTATTGTTTATATTATTGTGTTGAAAATGGGATGCTATTAAGCTGTTTATATTATTTAGTTGTTGATGGTTAAACTTTTAAATCTATGCTTGATGTTTATGGTATTTTGACTGCTGCTGTTTAAAGATTTAGTACTGATATTGGGTTATTATGCTGATGATTAATATCTGTTGTGATATTGTGAATGGAATTTGGTTGAAAATGTATATGGATGCTAGTTATACTACATCTGTTGGATGATTAATGGCATACATAAAATCCGATAACAATATGCTGATGACAGATAGTTAGCTGAAATATTGATGATATTTTGTCAACCAGTCACCTACTATTGATCATTCTATATGTTTGCATAAATATATTTTTTGTCAAAAGTTTGAATCCATACATGTCATTTTTTGTATGACATAAACAAAAACCTGTTGAAATGAATAATAAAATATACACACACTAAAGGGGACCACACATTTAAGGGGAGGAAAACCTCCATTTTTTGTATAATAAAAAGGAACCAATAGATACTATGCTGTTAATCAAGGAATATTTTGTCATCATAAAAAATGGGGAGATTGTCGGCTCCATTAGTTTTTGATGATAATAAAACATTCCCACTCATTTGTGTTTAATATCTCTACTTGAGTGTGTAGGACAAAAATTATATGCCAATAATAAATCAATCATTCATAGGCACATATCAAAAATCATATGAATAAAGAGCTGCAATTAATCAACAAAACAAAAGCCTCTTAGTTGGATAATGAAGGGTATTAGTCAGCTAAAATTCAAATTAGAAGTTGGCAAGCTCAAGAGGTTTGAGAGATAGAGAAGACTTAGTCGACCAAGAAGTAAGTTAGTCAACTAAAAGCTTACTACCAGAAATCAGGATTTCAAGACAGAAACAACTTAATTGACTAAGAAAGAAGTTAGTCGACTAAGAGCTCACTGCCAAAAACTAAGATCAGAAGACAGAGACAACTTAGTCAACTAAGAGTGCAGTTAGTCGACTAAGATCATTTTGTCAGAAAATTTGAATTAAGCACTAGAAGATAGATTAGTAGCTAGAACTACCACCAAACTGTTTCCAACGATCAAAAACTGCCTAACACCTATCAGAGCTGATTTTTCAAGTATTTAAAAGGCTCTCAATGGCTAAAAAATGTAATAAGGGCTTCCAAGTCCAAAGAGAGCTCAAGAATCGCAAAAACCTTCAGCATACTTTCTGCACTTCACTCTTATCCTTGTAAAAGATTCAAACACTTCACTTTGTACCACTTAGATCAAGTCAGTGATCATAGGTACACATTTATTTCTCTTCTCCTTGTATACTTAGAGTGTGCGAGACACTTTAAGGAAATTTATTCAAGCTTGGATTGCTTGATTGGGTGTATAGGTTCTAACTTAGGCTAGAAAAGTTAGTTTGGGTTTTGGTTGATCTTGAGAAAAAACCATTATAAAAAGTTGTGGCTGAGCCTGCTAAAAGCCATTGTAAAGCTTGGTGGTAGTTTGGGAATTCTACCGTTTTTAGTGAGTTCATTTTGAAAATCCTTGGTTGAACAATCAAGTTAGTGGATGTAGGTCATTGACTGAACCACTCTAAATTCTAGTGTATTGTCTACTCTGTTCTTGTTTTTATTTTCATTACTTCTTAAATCATTCCCTCATCTTGCATAAAACCAGTCTTTATTGACCTTAAACTTGTCCTCAACTTAGAGCCAAATTTAATAAAAGCCAAAAGTGCTATTCACCCCCCCCCCCCCCTTTAGCACATTTACTTAGGACCAACACTTCAGAAGTTTGCTCCAGATCCTTCACATGTGATACGATATGACGAAATCTAGTTGCAAGATGGACCTAGTTATAAGGAGCAACTCGTTGCCGTATTGGTTCGACAAGTAAAATGACTTCGCTCTGAAGACGTTGATGATGTAAAACTATTATGGCAAAGACTTGTACTTAAGGAAACCACATAGGAACTTGAGAAGGAAATGAGAGAGAATTATCCCTACCTTTTTGAGGTCTGCTATATATGTTTTGAAAGCGGTGTATGATTGAAATACAAGGATGAATTTCTTATAAGGAAGAGAAAATGTAACACCCTCAATTTTTTATGTCAATTAAGTAAACTAAGAATGATTTATGAATATATGATGTCTTGAGGACTTTGCAGGATATACTATGTTGCAAAGTGTTTGAGAGTGTGCATACAGACACTTAGAAAAATTTTGAGGAAATAAATCACATAGTTTGAGGTTTTTATTTAAATTTGATGTTATGTTTGTGAATTTATATTTATGGGTTTAAATTAAATGAATGATTTGAGGTGTGATATTAACAAGGAATGATTTTGAGAGGTTAAACTTAGATTTATTTAAATTTTGGAAGCTTAAAACTGCCTATAGGGGAAAATGTATCGATACATTTCACTATGTATCAATACATTCTTGGTAAGAAAAACAATAAGGGGTATTCTAGAGGAATTCTATCGATATATTTAAGCATAAATCGATACATTTGGCAAAAGATAAACATGTATCGATACATTTAAGGTAGAAAGTACCCAAGACCATTCTGTTTGAAATGTATAGATACATTGACTCAATGTATCAATACATTTACTCAAAATTAGGTCAAATGTATCAATACATTGCTAAATGTATCGATACATCAGAAGGAAAAGGAAAAAATAAAAAGGGGTATGTGTGATTGTGTGCTGTCATGTGAGCCATATGGGCGGCCTATGCTGTGTGTGCCTAGACTAGGATGTCTAGAGGCTATGATGAATCCCCAAGAGTAGATTACCCTAGATGAATGATATCTTGAGATGAATTGATTGAATAATGCTTTAGAGACTCAGAGGCACCTAGAACCTAACCAAGCCTAAGATGATTAAAGCTCAATAAATGTGAATGGTAAAGGGGAATTCCCTACATTGATCTGACTTGTGGTTGAGTGGATTTTTATCCCCCTATGACTATGTGTGTGCTTGTAAGGATGGTGGTAAGTAGGGACAGTGGTATTAGTCGTGCCTACGATTCCTACTTGTAGTGCTTTGATGTCACTCGTTTAATAGTACTCCAAGTAATCCCACCATAGGGAGATTTCTTCGACTAATGATTTTAATCCTCTGCCAACTGCTTCGGCATTGTGTATGATTTGTTCTCTGCCTGTTGCTTAGGCACAAGCATGATCTGTTTCTCAGCCAACAGCTTTGCCCTGAGCATGATTTGATTATCCGTCTGTTGGCCACCGTGAGTGATTTGGCTATGTCTAGGGGAGGACCACTCGTTGATTTGATTTGTATATGATGTTAGATAACCATGGAGAGGCTTAGATAAATATAATTGAATATGATGTGATATTTCAGTGATGAAAGTGTGCCATGGAGAACGATTTGAATAACTTTGATTGACTTCGAGGGTAACCCTATGAGATGTATAATAATCTTTAGATACACTAAGGATGATGATATGCCCTCATATTGGAGATGTTGGCTCCATTAGTTTTTGATGATAATAAAACATTCTCATTCATTTGGGTCTAATATTTTTACTTGAGTGTGCAGGACAATAATTGCATGCCAATGATAAAAAAATTATTCCAAGGAACATATAAAAAATTATATGTATAAAAAGCCACAATTAATCAACAAAACAGAAGCTTCTTAGTTTAATAACAAAGGGTTAGTCAGCTAAAATTCAAATCAGAAGTTGACGGACTTAAGAGTATTGAGAAACAAAAAAGACTTAGTCGACCAAGAAATGGGTTAGTCGACTAAGAGTTTACTATCAGAAATCTGGACCTCAAGACAGAACCAGCTTAATTGACCAAGAAGTAAGTTAGTCGACTAAGAGTCTACTACCAGAAATCTGGATTTCAAGACAGTAACAACTTAATCGACTAAGAATGAAGTTAGTTGACTAATTGCTCACTACCAAAAACTGGGATCAGAAAACAAAAACGACTTAGTCAACTAAAAGCACAGTTAGTCAACCAAGATCATTCTATCAAAAGATTTGAATTGAGCACTAGAAGACAGATTAACGGCCAGAACTACCACTAAACTGTTTCCAACAGTCAAAAACTACCTAACACCTATCAAAGTTCGTTTTCCAAGTATTTAAGAGGCTTCCAATGGCTAGAAATGCAATGAAGGCTTCCAAGAACAAAAAGAGCTCAAAAACCAACAAAAACTCTCTGCATTCTTCTACACTTCACTCCTATCCTTGTAAAAGATTCAAGCACTTCATTTTGCACCACTTAGATCAAGTCAGTGATCATAGGTACACTTTTATTTCTCTTTATCTTGTATACTTAGAGTGTGCGAGACACTCTAAGGGATTTATTCAATCTTGGATTGCTTGATTGAGTGTATAGGTTCTAACTTAGCTAGAAAAGTAAGTTGTTGGGTTTTGGTTGATCCCGATAAAAACCACTGTCAAAGGTTTTGGCTGAGCTTGGTAAAAGCCATTGTAAAGCTTGGTGGAAGCTTGTGAATTTCACCATTCATAGTGGATTGGTTTGGAGAATCCTTGGTTGAACAATCAAAGTAATGGATGTAGGTCTTGGACTGAACCACTATAAATTCTAGTATGATTATCTGCTCTGTTTTTAGTTTTTCATTCATCTTTAAATCTTTCTTTTATCTTGCATTTGTCCCCAATTAGAAGTTAATTCTTGTAAGAGCCAAAAAGTGCCATTCACCGTCCCTTTAACACATTTACTTAAGACCAACAAGTAGTATCAGAGCAAGTTCCCTATTCTTAAGGTCTAACTCCCTTTTGAATGATCCAAATGGCTCTTCAAAAATTAGTAATGGTTGAGGGACAATCAACAAACAGACCACCTATGTTGATGACTTAAATTACCCATATTGGAGTACTAGGATGTTAAAATACATTAGAGCAATAGATTATGAGATGTGGGATGTCATAACTGATGGTCCCTTTATTCCTTCAACCTTAAATGTTGTAACAAACGAGGTGATCCCTAAGTCAAGGTCTGAATGCACCGAAGCTGAAACCAAAAAAGTCCAAACAAACTTTAAGGCAATCAATACACTGTATTGCTCTTTAACTCCCACTAAATTTAATAAAGTGTCAAGCTATACCACAACTAACAAGTATGGGATAAGCTTAGAATCATTCATGAAGGGACTTCACAAGTCAAAGAGTCTAAGATAGCCCTCTTAATCCAAAATTATGAGATGTTTAAGATAGAGCCTAGTGAAGATATCACCAGCATGTTAGATAAATTCACAAACATCATAAACAAATTAAGTCAGCTAGGTAAATCGATTCTTGTGCATGAAATCGTTAAAAGACTTCTTAGAAGCTTGCCAAAAAGTTAGAAGCCAAAGGTGACTGCCATCCGTGAAGCCAAGGACTTCAATGTTATAACCTTGGATGAAATTTATGGTTCTCTTCTCACTCACGAGCTAGAACTCAGGGAAGAGGAAGACAAAAGAGAAGTAAAGGAAAAGAAGAAAAGTATTGCCTTAAAAGCTAGTATCCTTGAAGAAGTTTTGGATAGTCTATCTTGTGATGATGATGAGGAGTTGGCTATGGTTGCAAGAAGGTTCAGAAAACTTATGGGCCAAAGAGACCGAAGATTGGCTAGAAGAGGGTATAGAAGAGAACAAGGCTCTTCAGGGAGACCAAAAATAAAAATGAGTCCAACAAGAAGGAAGAGCTTATATACTTTGAATGCAAGAAGCCAAGACACTTCTGGTCTGATTGCCCCATGCTGAAGGAGGAAACTCCAAAGAAAAACAGAAAATCAAATAAGGCAATGGTGGCTGCTTCTTGGTCAAATAATGATACTTCAAGTTTTGATGATGAAGAAGAAAAGGTGGAAGAAAGAGCTAATATGTGTTGATGGTATGGGATAATGAATCCGAGGTATCTTCATCCCCTTGTGATATTTCAATTAATGAATTACAAGAGGAGTATGAATGTCTTTATAATACCCCATACTTTGATATGGTGACTAGTAAAGTTTATCGGATGCGAATTAAGGCCAATTATAATGTTTAAAAGTGATGAAAGATGAAAAGAATAATTTAGAATAAAATATTCCGCACGCGAGGAAATAATAATAAAATAATAATATTTTATCAGGGAAAAGAATTCGTGAGATAAAAAGTGATTCGAAAGTCAATTAAAGCATAATAAGGTATTTTGGGTTCCAAGGAGACAAAAGGAGATAAGAGAAAATTTTTGGAATAAAATAATATTTTATTAATTAAATAATATTAAAATATTAATGTTTTATTGAATGTCTAAATTTGTTGTGAAGGAGGAGTACATGGTCAATCCCAATGAGAGAGAAGAAGTATGTGTGAAACCTCGACCTCCATAAACCCGTAACTAGAAGTAAACGCGATAACACAAACCAAGGGTAATTTCATCATTTCTCATGGTAGGCTCTTAGAAGTGGGTTTTCTAGTATTATTAAGGCCTGAGTAGGCCTAAGAAATAAATAAATGATGTTAATGATGGTGAAATAAATGAAGGAAATAGAAATAATGGTGATTTCCAAGGTAGGGGCAAAATGGTCATTTTACATCTTGAATCGAAATTTTTAAGTTTTTGTGAACCTGAGTATTTCTAGACTATTATGGAATTTGTCTCAGTTTCAAAAGAGGAAAAAGATTGCACAAAAGATTGGAGGAAGACAAAGTTAACTTTTTAAGGGCATTTTCATAATTTAAGTGAAGTTTGGATAAACTTGAGCTATAAATATCATTTTCCAGCAGCTTCTTCTCATTTTTCCAGCAGCTTCCATCAGCTTCCAGTAACTTCTTCATTCTTGAAGCTTCCATGCCATTTTCTCCTTGTCCACCATGAAATCAAGTTTTCTTCACTTTTCTTTCCATGTTTTCTTTTCCTTTCTTCTCCAAACTTCTTGAGCATTAAATTTCAACCTTCAACCCCAATTTCCAGCACACCTAAACCCTAGGAGGAGAAGAAAGAAAAAGAGAGAAAGGAAGAAAAAGCTTGGTTTTGGTGATTCAAGCAAAGAACAATAAGAATTATTGTTTTTGGCTTGTGTAGTCTTTGAAAATGAGTTAGTGACTTAGAGAAATGTCTTGTGGTAGCAAAGATTGGCTTGATTGGAGGAAAATTGATAACATGTAAGCCAATAAACCCATGGGTACATGAAGGACCTAAAGTGGAAAAGGAAAACGATAAGCTTAACACTATGTTTTAAAGCCTACGATTAGTTGAATATTGTGAGGAATTATTGTTGTTGAAAGGATCTATTTGCCTAAGCTAGTTGAAAATTATTAAGATTGTATGGCATGTTGTTTGATAGAAATGAAAAAGGAATATTATGAATGGAGGATTGAGAAACAAAGTGTTGAAAGTTAGATAGATAACGATGCATGTAAACTAGGAAATAATTGAGTGAAAGTGAGAATGATTGTTGCTGCCCTATATGTGGATTATGTGTTGAAATATAAGATCGATTTGGGCTAAAATTATTTAGAAAGGTTGAAGTAGGCACGTGGCATCATAAATAAGTTACCGGTGATATAATCTAAGGAATTACGTACACAATGGATATAAGTAATTTTAGTAAAAATGTATTAAGATGTGAGTTAATTGAAGATGGTTTCATGATAGGATGAAAAATATAAATTTGAGTAAGGATTAATTGATTGAAGTACTGCCCCGTATACGTATATAATTAAATATATTGAGTTTGTATTATTGTTGGGAAGTGCAAAGATAAAATTAAAGTATTGTGGTGGTGTGTCGGAGTAAATAACGAGCGACCAACCAATGTAAATAGTTAGAGACACCTCAAATCAAATAATGATGTAATATCCCGCTATAGTAAGGTGAGTAAACTTGCATTTCAAAATTGCTTGGGGAAATGTAAATGTATTTGGGTTGAACATTTGAATGATTTTATCTATCCTTTCTTTAAAAATGTGTGCTGGGGAACAAACCCTTGATAAAAATGTCTTGATGTTGTGAAAATGTGAAATGTGTAAAAGGATGAATCCGTGTGCTCCTATATTATGTTGGTATGTATATATATAAATATATGTTATGCATTGATGAATAATGATGAGCTAATGATGACCCAACTATGTGCGAGTAGGGAGTGCACATGAGCTAAGGACTGGTGGGGGATTCTAGCTATATGCGGATGTAGGGAGTGCACATGAGCTGATGATGACCCCGCTATGTGTGGATGTAGGGAATGCACATGATGATGATGATGATGATATGGAAATGTGTGAGTAGGGAGTGCACATGACGATGAATGAAGTGGGGTGGTGTACGTGTTTATATATGTTTATATATGAATATGTGATAGAAAGTTTATGATTATAATATGTGATTGAAATGAATAATGAAACTTGAGTATTGTCAATGTGTTCAATTTAATGTACAATGTGGCATGAGCAGATTTTCCCTATGGCAGTGAAAGCACCTTGGATTTTATCTGGCCAGAATTTCGTTGCAGTGAGAATGCTTTTTCGTTGCGGTGAGAGTCAATCTATTTTGCTTGGCTTGCTTGAATTTTACTAAAGTTTTCACTTCTCAACTTCTTTGTTGTTTATGAGTCCTTCGTCATCAAGTGACTAAACGACCAAGGGTTTAAATGAGGGGTTTTTAAATAGAAATAAATTAAATTGCATTGTTTTTGAACTTAAATGCATCATCATTTCTAAAACTTCCTTAACGTTGCTTGTTCCCTTCCTATGTTCACTCAATGAGTTTGTACTCACATTTTTAAAATTCATGTTTTAGGTTTTTCCTGAGTTAAAGGTGATTGAATCCTAGGACAAGGTGCTCCTTCCTATACATTGCTCGGTAGGTTTAACGTGACACTAAGTGATATTAATCGTGCACAGAGTCACTCTGCTGACGGTCAAGGTCTAATTATGTGTATATGAATATTTGATGTGAAACATTAAAGTTCATTGGTTAATTTATATATGTATATATAATGGTTGATGATACCATTATGAATGCATGCCTGGGTTTTATGAACTGTTGTCAAAGGAGCTGTAATTAAGCATTACGAATTTTGGATTCTAAAGGAATATGGATTAATGTATAAGATCACGTAAGTAGGCTTGCTTGGGCTTAATGGGCCGAGCCCATTGGGCCCTTGCGCATGTCATGGCCCAAAAATTGGGCTATGATAGACTTGGTATCAGAGCTCTAAGTTTAGTTGAATCCTAGGGATTCCTGTGTGGTTAGTGGAGTTGTTAGAGTACATGTAGAGTCTTGTCCTTAGATTGTGGGTGGGCAATGCAAGTCAAGGACGGGAGGCTACATGGGCCCCTACTTCATTAGAAACCTACCGGCTCTTATGATGTCTAGATGGATAAGTAATTAATACATGGTTGCATCTAAATGGAGGTGTGTCGGTTGCACATGCCATGTCTAGAAAGGATGATAGTCCCGATACCCCTTATAGTACTAACGAGGGATCGCTAGATTCCACTACTTGGAGCCGATATGTGTTCGAGGGTGAAAGCGTAACAAGTAACTTGACCCAATTTCCGAGTGGATCGGTTTCCCCGAGAGGTAGAATACTATTTAAGAACTGAAGGAGCCTCACAAGAATGGTGCGTAATGAAATCGATCCGAGGAAAAAGAACATGAACAAGATGAGAAAAAGGACTACAAGCAAATATCGTCCTAGGAAGGTATCTGTATCCGTTGTCCGACACTTCCATCCTGGTTATGGGAGAGGTACTGCACATGTTAATAAGGAGGAATTTGGGAGGCAGCAACAAGCTCGGATTAAGGATAAAATGGAAAAAAAAAATCGCAAGAGAGGGAAAAGGACTCGGAAGAGGATCCATCGATGTGCCTGGATCGAGGCGACGAGGATCCTAAAGACACATAATATTTTCATTAAAGTTAGTATCCTTTTAAGTCTAGGCAGATGTGGTGTAAGGGAAATAGTAATAGTTATCTATACAAAGGAGTTAAGAGTTGGCTTTTATTTTGTATGACTTGAACGGATCATAAAGTAGCTATTTAAATGACTGGATGTGTATGGGAATCTTTTGGTATGATAAAGGTAAACTAGCAATATAATTATCGAGAAAAGATATGGGAGAAATCAATGAGGCTATAGGTAACACTTAGAATGGATGATGTGATTAAGTCAAGGATTGTAATTTAAGTATGGAGGGGATTACAAAATGATGCCATGACATTATGAGGTAATAATTGGGCACAAATATAGCCCAATGGAGTTAAATTATGGAACTTAAGAAAGATGAATTCTTGATTCAATAAAGATTGTGAAAATAAAGTGAGGAGGAAAATGAACTATTTTCATAGTCATTTAAACTAAAAGTCAACAAAACTATTTGAGTTACAAGACAAGAAAGACAATTAATTGTGAATGTTAAGGAATTGTGAAATGTCATAAATGATAAATAATTTTGTGTGTGGTATTATATGTTTGAGAATTTGTTGCACAATATGGCAAGATTGTCCTGAGGTGGGACTTATTGTTTGAAGATAAATGTTAAGGGATAAAATGAGTTGGAAAATTTTGACTTGGCTTAGTGCATATGATGATCAAAAGAGAAGATACACTTGGTCATGAAAATTATTGGATAGGCTTGGAGGAGAGCCAAAATAGATGAGCATGATCCCCGTAGTAACTTTAAAGATGGAAGAACTTATTCGTGAAAGAAATTTCCAACAGCCATAGTATTGCAACAGTAACTCTTTAGCGCTGCAGTGTTAAAATTATCCCATGTCCAGCAGTCACAACACTGTAGCACTGATTGTCCAGCAGCCGCGACGCTGCAGCACTGATTATCTAGCGTCACAGTGCTTGGGACACCTCATGTCTAGGATGCATGAGCAAAATGGGAATGGCACGATAATGAGCTTACAAGCTGAATTATGGTCATTGGTCATTGGGCTTTGTTATTTGGGAGTTTTAAATGTTCCGGAGAATGTTTACATAAATTAATTGAAAACTTTCTTTATTGTCTTGTATATGAGCATATAATTAAAAGAGAAGTTGAAAGATTCTTGAGATGACTACATTGAGATAAGATATCGTGTGAAGTATTAGGATGGATAATATGTTGACTAAAGGCAAACCCTAAGAAATAAAGGAGAAAAGAGATTAAGCCTTGTTAAAGGCTAAAGAGAAAGTGAGTGAAGAGTTAGATGAATATATGAGATATGGGTAAGGGATGTCAATACCAAGTGATGAAAGTGTGAATGAAGGATTACAACGGTGGTATAGCAAATGGGTTTATCCAGAATATCATTATGAGAATTTGCAATTCTTGTCTTGACTCAGCTAAATGAAAAGGGTTAGTAACAACACAAGGCCAATTGTGTGGCACACTAGACATCTATGAAAACAAATTGGGGATTGAATGGATGAGTATGTATATATATATCTTTAAGAATAAATGCATGTCTGTAGGACGATATGCTCGGGATGTTAAGGAGCAAATAAGAGACTAAGTGTTTCAGGAATGCACAAACATCTTGAGAAGGAATTATAAATCATACACGGCAAGTATAAAAGGTGGGATTTTTGAAATTTTTCTGAGGAGCCTAATGGCTAAGTCATGGGTTAAGTGATCACATGCCATGACACATAAGTTTAAGATAGGTATCCCAAAGGAAATACTTAAGAGGAGTTCTACTATTGATCTTGTGAAAGTAAGCATTAAGTTATGTGGTTATAAAGAGGAAGTCGTAAGCTGAAGGTGATATTCGTATTGACATTGAAAAGTACTTGAGGAGGACCTTGTTTCAAGTCTTGCAGTTTCAAGTACAAACTGCAAATTGGTCTAGGGAGAATAATGTCACGTTAGTATGGAAGAATAGAACAAAGCATGGTTGAAGATAATCTGGATAATGAAGCCCGATAATGAAAACTTTCTAATGTAGTATGGAAATTGGAATTCGAAAATACCTAAGGCATGCATGATTCGAATCAGTCTAAGTTTTGAGTGACTCATTAAGGTCAAAATGCAACACGGATATAATATATATATGTTCGAGGTATGAAGAATAATTGAGAAATAAGGATGACTTTTAGGGATGGTGGCATTGCACAAGATGCAATGATCAAGTAAGAGATAAATCCTTGAAGGATCAATGAGATTATAAAGCATATACAAATACTAGATTACAATTTAATGAAAATGACATTTAGCAAGCGAGATGTGATTAATGACATTGTGATTCAAGGATATATAGTATGATAAAACTTAAGCATATAGTTGGAAATGATATAAACAATATGAAGTTATGCATAGGCATAACAAGAATGCTGACATGCACTATAAGGATTATTATATTCAATTTTGGATAGGGATGGGGATGAATGAAAGGAAATGTAGTCCAAGGCACGCGAACACATGGATCCCTATACGTAACGAGGAATGTTGACATTTGGAAAATGCATGTACATACGTATATGTGAAATTGATGACTTAACCATATGAGGTGAAGAATTGTTCTTAGTAATTTGAGATTTGAACTTTATGTATTTGATGAGTTGTAAAGATGGTACAATGGCAAGAAGTCCCATTAGAAGTTGAACTATGATGATATAAGAAATTTTGGGAAAAATAGTCAAAGAAATGAGATTAAAGAAATGTAATCCAGAGCGTGGGAATAATTGAAGTATGTGGCGTAAATGCAAGATAAACCTGAAGTATGTGGGAATAATTGAAAGCATTAACTTTTCTCAACATTGAGACTATGTACAAAAATGAATATGGCATGTTTGTAATGCTGTAGGCCACATAATAGTGTATGGGAATAAGATGAATGAATCAATGTCGAGAAGTTTGGCAAGGAGCAAAATAATACGATGGTGATTAGGTATACAGAAGTAAGTATAATATGTGATCGAAATCGGTATGATTGAGATGGAGTTATGGTTCAAATTTAATGATAGTGATAGAGCATGTTTGGATTCTCAATATAAGAGATTATGATTGTGAAAGGTACTATTGATATGATTCTAAAGGATAATAATAGACATAAGTGAAGTATTCAAGTTGAACTGGAGGTGAACAAGGTGAATAAATCGAAATTCCCTATAAAAGGAAAAATGGAATAAGATCATGGAATGAGATTGATAACTTACACCGACATGAATTTGAGGACGAATTCTATTTAAGTGGGGGAGATTGTAATACCCCATACTTTGATATGGTGACTAATAAAGTTTATCGGATGCGAATTAAGGCCAATTATAATGTTTAAAAGTGATGAAAGATGAAAGGAACAGTTTGGGATAAAATATTTCGCACGGGAAGAAATAATCATAAAATAATAATATTTTATCAGGGAAAAGAATTTGTGAGATAAAAACTGATTCGGAAGTCAATTGAGGCATAATCAGGTATTTTGGGTTTCAAGGAGACAAAAGGAGATAAGAGGAAATTTTTGGAATAAAATAATATTTTATTAATTAAATAATATTAAAATATTAATGTTTTATTCAATGTCGAAATTTGTCTTGAAGGAGGAGTACATGGTCAATCCCAGCAAGGGAGAAGAAGTATGTTTGAAACCTCGACTTCCATAGACCCGTAACTAGAAGTGCACATGAGCTAATGATGACCCAGCTATGTGCGGATGTAGGGAGTGCACATAAGTTGAGGACTAGTCGGGGATTCTAGCTATGTGCGGATATAGGGAGTGCACATGAGCTAATGATGACCCAGCTATGTGCAGATGTAGGGAGTGCACATGAGCTGAGGACTGGTGGGGGATTCTACCTATGTGCGGATGTAGAGAGTGCACATGAGCTGATGATGACCCCACTATGTGCGGATGTAGGGAGTGCACATGATGATGATGATGATGATGATGATGATGATATGGAAATGTGCAAGTAGGGAGTGCACATGACAATGAATGAAGTGGGGTGGTGTACGTGTTTATATATGTTTATATATGTATATGTGATAGAAAGTTTATGATTATAATATGTGATTGAAATGAATAATGAAACTTCAGTATTGTCAATGTGTTCAATTTAATGTGCAATGTGGCATGAGTGGATTTTCCCTGTGGCAGTGAGAGCCCCTTGGATTTTATCTGGCCAGAATTTTGTTGCAGCAAGAATGCCTTTTCGCTACGGTGAGAGTCAATCTATTTTGCTTGACGTGCTTGAATTTTACTAAAATTTTAACTTTTCATCTTCTTTGTTGTTCATGAGTCCTTCGTCACCAAGTGACTAAACGACCAAGGGTTTGAATGAGGGGTTTGTAAATAGAAATAAACTAAATTGCATTGTTTTTGAACATAAGCGCACCATTATTTCTTAACCTTCCTTAACGTTGCTTGTTCTCTTCCTATGTTCACTCACTGAGTTTGTACTCACATTTTTAAAATTCATGTTTTAGGTTTTTCCTGAGCTAAAGGTGATTGGATCCTAGGACAAGGTGCTCCTTCCTATACATTGCTCGGTAGATTTAACGTGACACTAAGTGATATTAATTGTGCGCACAGTCACTTCGCTGACGGTCAAGGTCTAATTATGTGTATATGAATATTTGATGTGAAACATTAAGGTTCATTCGTTAATCTATATATGTATATAATGGTTGATGATGCCATTATGAATGCATGCCTGGGTCTTATGAACTATTGTCAAAGGAACTGTAATTGAGCATTACGAATTTCGGATTCTAAAGGAATATGAATTAATGTATAAGGTCATGTAAGTAGTCTTGCTTGGGCTTAGTGGGCCGAGCCCATTGAGCCCTTGCACCTGTCATGACCCAAAAATTGGGTTGTGACAGTCTTTATGATGAATTTGAGAAACTTGCATCAAAATATAAAACTTTTAAAAGAAAAACTGCATCTCTTAAGACTGATTTTCAAAAGATAAAACATGACTTCAATTTTGTTTTTGAGCAAAGATGTTTTCTGCAAATTGAATTAGAGCATTCAAAAACAAATTTTGAAACTCTAAAATTAGAATTGGAAAACAAAATAGAAGCCTTGCAAAAGGCAGTTAAAGAAAATGCTAATCTTAAAAGTTTGAAGAAAAAAACATCAAGAAGGGACATATACTTTAAGAAAAATTCTGATAATGCCTCATCTAGATGTTACAATTGTGGAAAATTTGGACATTTACCTTATAACTGCTATAGAGATAGAAGCATGCAGAAAACAAGAAAAGTTTGGGTTCCAAAAAGGTACTATATTGCAGCTAACATTCAAGTACCCATCAAAGTATGGGTACCTATTAAGAAAAACTGAAAATCTATTTTGTAAGTTGAGCTGAATCTAAAAGACACATGTTCAAGAGCTTAACTAAAGGAGAAGGAACCATGGTTTATGGACAGTGGCTGCTCAAGGCACATGACTGGAACTGAAATGCTGTTTGCTTAGCTAGACATGAAAAAGGCAGGTACTGTTTCCTTTGGTGATGATTCAAAAGGTAGAATTTGTGGTATTGAAACCATTGGTAAGAGCTCTCAAGCTCGAATTAGTCATGTGTTTCTAATTAAAGGTTTGAAACACAATTTATTGAGCATCAGCAAACTATGTGATAAAGGTTTTAAGGTATGCTTTGACTCAAATAAATGTGAAGTGATAGATATAAGTACTAACAAAGTTTCATTTATAGGAAAAAGAATTAAGAATATGTATGTTACATTTCTTGAAGATCTTGAAGTGAATTGTGAAACATGTCTTATAGCGAATGTTGAAAATGATAGCCAATTATGCCATAGGAGACTTGGACATGTGAGCATACACACCATCTTAAAATTGATAAGAAAGAATTTGGCTATAGGATTGCCTGAACTTAAACTTGAATATGATCAAATTTGTGATGCATGTCAACTAAGAAAACAAGTTATAAACTCTTTCAAAAGTAAGAAGAATGTGTCAACCTCTAGACCACTAGAATTGCTGCACATTGATCTATTTGGGCCAATTAGTGCAACTAGTCTAAGAGGAAAATCATATGGCTTTGTGATAGTTGATGACTACTCTAGGTATATTTGAGTCAACTTCCTTGCTCATAAGAATGATGCACTACCAGCATTTATAAATCATTATAGGAATGTTGAAAATGAAAAAGGACTTGCCATAGTTAGTATTAGAAGTGATCATGGTGGTGAGTTTGAAAACTTTTGCAATGCAAAAGGGTTGGATCATAATTTTTCTACACCTAGAACACCCTAGCAAAATGGAGTTGTAGAAAGGAAAAACTGAACCTTAAAAGAAATGGCTAGGACTATGTTGTGTGAAAATAATTTACCAAAATATTTTTGGGCAGAAATTGTCAACACAGCAGCATATATCCTTAATAGAGTCTCAATTAGAGCCATAATATCAAAGACTCCTTATGAACTTTACAAGGGTAAGAAACCAAATATCTCTCATCTTAGGAGTTTTGGTTATAAATGCTTTGTATTGAACAATGGAAAATATTCTCTAAGAAAGTTTGATGCAAAGAGTGATGAGGCAATATTTTTAGGATATGCATTAAACTCAAAGGCCAATAGAGCTTTTAACAAAAGGAATTTAACTGTTGAAGAATCGATCTATGTAGGTTTTGATGAATCAAATGCCTTACAAAAGGAAATTTCTGCTGATGAAGATAATACAGATGATCTTGAAAGACAAATGGAAGAAATGAATTTAGATGACAAGAAAAACAGTGAAAAAAAGTCCCTAGGAAGAGAAACAAAACCTCATCCTTTAAAAACATTGCAAAGAACGAAAAATCAGCATAATGACCTTCTAAGAAGCTGGAGATATGTAAAAGGCCATCCACAATAGCTGATCATAGGAGACATTACTCAAAGTGTCAAAACCAGGAGAGGAGTTAGAGAGACATGTGAGTTTTCAACTTTCACATCTCAAATTGAGCCTAAAAGCTTTGAAGAAGTTGAAAAAGAGGAAAGCTGGGTAATAGCCATGCAAAAGAAACTTGATCAATTCAAAAGAAACTGTGTGTGGTCATTAGTCTCTAGGCCTTTAAATCACCCTATTGTTGGGACAAAATGGGTGTTTAGAAATAAGGTAGATGAGCAAGGAAATGTTATTAGAAACAAAGCTAGGTTAGTGGCTCAAGGGTATAACCAAGAGGAAGGAATTGACTATGATGAAACCTTTGCACCGATTGCTAGAATAGAAGCTATAAGGTTGTTGCTTGCATTTGCTTGTTTTATGAACTTTAAATTATTTTAAATGAATGTAAAAAGTGCATTTTTAAATGGTTACATTCAAGAAGAACTATATGTTGAACAACCCCTCGGATTTGAGGACTATGAAAAACCAAATTATGTTTTCAAACTTCAGAAAGCCTTGTATGGATTGAAACAAGCTCCTAGTGTCACACCCCTTTGGTGGAGGAGGGCGGGACAGCCCGATGGTAGGGGCTTGGGGTTCAAGAATGGGCGAGCTAGCTCCAGGATGGGCTAGCAACGAGGGCTAGAATCTCGACTTGGCACCAAGAGACTTTAAGGCATCGGCACCCATGGGCAAACTAGGCGCGCGGGCCAGCGAACAGGCAGTGCGCACGGGCCAGCACGCAGACGGGGCGCGCAAGTGTGCAGGAAATTAGCTCGCAGCAGAGCTGGCAGACTGAAGCGTAGTAGGGGCACGTGAATTGCCCAGGCAGTCTGCCAGAAGCACGGGAAGCACTGGCCAGCCCGAGCTTGCGGGGTAGCCGTTGCCTATCGTTGGCAACAGAGCCAAGGGTGGGTCAGAGGGGCCCAGCAGGGGCCAAAACAGACCCTAGCCATTGGGGACTGCTGTGTAATGACTCCAAGGGGTCCTAGGCTATATAAACTCCTTGAGCCCCCTCATTTGAGGGTAATGACTCTTGTATTGGAAATCCTAGCAATAAAAGCTCTCTCTTTGATCTCTCAACTCTTTTGTCCTTGCCAAAATCGATCCTAATTCTTTTGCTTGAGAAGGCTGCTAGCCTTTCTAACCCCCTTTATCAAGGCAAAGGCTAGGCCTCACGGGTCAAGAGAAAACCCCCGTGACACTTGGTATCAGAGTGGCAATGGCAAACACGAGGTTTGGAGTGGGAACCGAGGGTGTTGCTTCCACCCCCGATACAAGGGAGACGTGTTCAGGTAGGGTGAAGAGGAAATCCATCTCAAGGGACCTCCTAGCCGCGGTAGAGTCCAGGCTGTCCCGTCAAGAGGAGCGTGTGGTGGAGTTGGCTGACCGTTGTGAGGTGAAAGAGGCTCGGAGGGATGGGTGTGAGGAGCATATGGTTGAGCTGCGATGAGAGCTGCAGGCCGCTCTCAATGAGACCCTCGAGGCACTAACCCAACGTGATGCTAGACGAGAGGTTGAGGTCGAGCAGCTACAACGAGAGATGAGTGAGCTAAGGCGCGAGCTCGAAGCGTGCAAGGCACTCTTTGGTGGAGGATTGCTGGTTGTACAACCGTCTAGCAAGGTGGACATCCCCAAATCGAAAGAGTTCAAGGGCCAGCGGAATGCCCAAGACTTCGACAACTTCGTGTGGGGGATGGAGCAATACTTCCGGGCCACCAACATTGCCGATGAGGGTAAGAAAATCAACACTGCTTTGATGTATCTTACTGACTTGGCGTGTTTGTGGTGGCGTAGGAGGTATGATGAGAGGCATGGTGGAGCTGCCATCTCGACATGGGCTGACTTTGTGCGCGAGCTAAAGGCATAATTCTACCCCGAGTATGCGTAAGATGAAGCGCGAGGCAAATTGAGACGCCTAACACAGCAAGAGGGAGTTTGAGAGTACGTAAGGGAGTTCACCGAACTCATGCTGCAAATCAGCAACCTAGGCGAGCGAGAGGCCTTGTTTTGCTTCTTGATGGGCTGAAGCCGTGGGCAAGACAGGAGCTCCAGCACCGAGGGGTCCAAGATATCACTACTGTGATGGCTGCAACAAAGTCCCTGATCGAGTTCCGCAAGGGGATACGGAGAAGGATGTGGGGAAAGGCAAGGCCAAGGTGAAAGCTACTGCCAAGCCATTGCCGAGGGGCAATACCTGCAAGCAAAGCAGCACGCGGGGTACTGACCAAGGCAGCCGTGCCGAGGACAGGGGCAGGAGACCCTCGACATGTTTCCTGTGTGACGGGCCACACTTGGTCCGAGACTGCCCCAAGAGGGCCAAATTGTCTGCCATCATCTAAGAGGGGGAAAATGAAGGGTAGCAGCAGTAGTGGGATTCGTTGAGACTGGGCACCATGATGCTGGCAGCACTGAAACAGTAGAAGCCAAGCCGTAGCAAGGGCCTGATGTTTGCGGACATAACGGTGGCGGGAAAGAAGTTGAGCGCGCTGGTTGACACAGGAGCAAGCGATCTGTTTGCCTCTGCCGAGACAGCCAAGATGCTAGGGTTGGACACCAAGGTTGGGGCAGCACGCATCAAAACCATCAACAGCAAAGAGATCCCCACCGTTAGCACCGCAAGCAACGTGGATGTGCGGTTAGGTGAGTAGGTCAGTAAGGAAACCATTGAAGTTATCCCTTTGGATGACTATGATTTGGTGATTGGTTTAGATTTCCTTGACCGAATAAATGGCATGGTTGTCCCATTTTTGAACTGCATTGTGATTCTTGACCCGCGGGGTCAATGTGTGGTGCCAGTGAGGCGCGGGCAGCAATCCGCGACCATGACACTGAGCGCCATGCAACTAACGGATGGTGTTCGCAGGGGCGAAGAGACCTTTGTGGCCACGTTGTCCCTAAATGAGGGCGAGTCGAGCAAGGCTACACCCGTGCCGAGCGAGGTAGCGGACTTGCTGGAGCAGTCTGTGGATGTCATGCCAGCCAAGCTGCCAAGCTCCTTACCGCCTGAGCGGGAGGTGGACCACAAGATTGAGCTTGTGTCAGGCGCCCAGACACCCACAAGGGTACCTTACCGAATGGCACCCCCAGAGCTAGTTGAGCTACGATGGCAGTTTAAGGAGTTGATTGAGGTAGGCTTCATTCGGCCAAGCAAAGCACCCTATGGTGCGCTTGTCCTCTTCCAGCGGAAGCACGATGGGACGCTGTGGTTGTACATCCACTACCAAGCACTCAACAAGCTGACCATTTGGAATTGCTATCCGATCCTCAACATCTCCGAGCTGTTCGACCAACTAGGTGAGGCTCGGGTCTTCTCCAAACTTGACCTGCGGTCTAGGTACTACCAGGTGAGGATTGCCAAGGGAGACCAAGAGAAGACTGCCTGCGTAACTCGCTGTGGCAACTTCGAGTTCCTAGTCATGCCCTTCGGCCTAACCAATGCCCCTGCGACGTTCTGCACACTCATGAACAAGGTATTGTCATCGTTCCTTGACAAGTTTGTGGTCATATACCTTGATGATATTGTCATTTATAGTAGGACCATGGCGGAGCATGTGGGGCACTTGAGGGCTGTGTTTGAGCGCCTAAAGCAGCACCAACTATATGTCAAGCGGGAGAAGTGCTGCTTTACTAAGCCAGAGATCCCCTTCCTCGGCCACATTATTGGGGGAGGTCGGATTAGGATGGATGCAGCCAAGGTCCGAGCTATCAATGAGTGGGAACAACCCATTAAGGTAACCGAGCTGCGGAGTTTCTTCGGACCAGCCAACTATTATCGCAAGTTCGTGCGGGGCTACTCGAACATCGCAGCACCCTTGATCGACTTGCTGCGCAAGGACCGCACATGGTAATGGAGTCCCGAGTGTGAGCAGGCATTCCAGCGGCTAAAGCAGGCGATGACCGAGGAGCCTGTGCTACACCTACTAAACCCCAATGTGCCGTATGAAGTGCACACTGATGCGTCAGACTATGCCATAGGCGGGGTGCTAATGCAGCAAGGCCACCAAGTGGCGTATGAGAGTCGAAAGCTCAATGACACCAAGCGACGCTACACGGCTCAGGAAAAAGAGATGACAGCGGTGGTGCACTGCTTAAAACTGTGGCGGCACTACTTGCTAGGGGCACGGTTCATGGTGAAGACGGACAACATAGCCAACAGCTTCTTCCAAACCTAAAAGAAGCTGACCCCCAAGCAAGCTAGGTGGCAAGTGTACTTAGCAGAATTTGATTTCACCATGGAGTACAAGTCGTGTGCCACCAATCGAGTTGCTGATGCACTGAGCCGCAAAGCAGAACTGGCAACCATCAGCCTGGCGCAGGATGAGTTGCTGGCCAGGATTCGTACGGGGCTTGCGGGAGAGGCCACAGCACAGGCCATCATCAAGTGCGCCAAGGAGGGAAAGACGCGACGGTTTTGGATAGATGGGGACGTACTCATGGCTAAGGGAACTCGAGTCTATGTGCCACAGACCGAGGGACTACGCAAGGAGATCATGCGAGAACACCATGACTCTTTGTGGGCAGGGCATCCGGGCGTCGAGCGGACCGAGGCACTAATCGCGGCATGCTACTACTGGGCTAAGCTGTCCGAGGACGTCGAGGCCTACGTGCGGACATGCTTGGTCTGTCAGCAAGACAAGGGCGAGCAGCAGCAGCCAGCAGGCCTGCTCGAGCCCTTAAAGAGGCCTACAACTAACGGGTTTGGTGGTATAATAGTTGTGGTTGACAAGTTTAGTAAGTATGAGATCTTTGTGTCGGTCTCACGGGAGTGCCCAGCTGAGGAGGCAGCCCAAGCATTCATGGCACACGTGGTCAAGCTGTGGGGCTTACTGGAGAGCCTAGTGAGTGATAGGGATGGGCACTTCATAGGCAAGTTTTGGACTGAGCTGTTCAAGCTGTTGAGGTCCAAGCTCTGCTTCTCGACTAGCTTCCACCCGCAGACGGATCGACAGACGGAGCGGGTAAACTGCCTATTGGAGATCTACCTGTGACACTTCGTCCGCTCCAGCCAGTCGGATTGGGCTAAGCTGCTGGACGTTGCACAGTTCAGCTACAACCTGCAACAGAGGGAGTCGACCGGGAAAAGCACGTTTGAGCTGGTGATGGGGCAACAGCCAATGACCCCCGGGGCCTTGGCCAGCAGCTTCACGGGGTTGACCCCAGTTGCCTTCTAATATGCCTAGGAGTGGCATGAGTAGAGGGACTTGGCTAGGGCGAGCCTTGAGCGGGCCACCCAGAGACACAAGAATTGGGCGAATAGGCACCGGCGGGACGTGAGCTTCAGCGTGGGGGACTTAGTGTTGGTGAAGCTTCACATGGTTCTCCACCACGAGAAGCTGAACAAAGGGCTGGTCTGGAGGTACGAAGGCCCCTTCCGCATCGAGAAGAAAGTGGGCAGCACAACATACAAGCTGGAGATGCCACCCAAGCCAAGGGTGCATCCGGTTTTCCACGTGAGCATGCTAAAGCCCTACCATGCGGACCCTGATGACCCAAGCAGGAACCACAGCCAGCGACATCCCATGGGGCAGAGGGCCTCGTTCGAATGGGAGGTCAAGCAGATTCTGGCCAAAAGGGTTCTAAGGAGGAAATACCATAGGCCGCAACACCAATACCTGGTCCAGTGGAAAGGACTACCAGCAAGCAAGACCAGTTGGGAGCCAGCCTAGGCACTGTGGCAATTCGAGGACCTGGTGGAACAGTTCCACGACCAACAGGCAACGGGGGCATTGCCAGAATAGTTGAGGGAGAGTGTCACGCCCCTTTTGTCAATGAGGGCGAGACAGCCCGATGGTAGGGGCTTGGGGCTCAAGAATGGGCGAGCCAGCTCGAGGATGGGCGAGCAACAAGGGCTAGAACCCCGACTTGGCACCAAGAGACTTTGAGGCATCGACACCCATGGGAAGACTGGGCGCGCGAGCCAGCACGCAAACGGGGCACGCAGGTGTGTAGGAAATTGGTGAGCAGTAAAGCTGGCAGACTGGCGCGCAGCAGGGGTACCGAAACTGCCCAAGCAGTCTGCCAGAAGTGCGGGAAGCACTGGCCAGCCAGAGCCTGTGGGGCAGCCGTTGCCTACCGTTAGCAACAGAGCCAAGGGTTAGTCAGAGGGGCCCAGCAGGGGCCAAAATAGCCCCTAGCCGTTGGAGACTGCTGTGTAATGACTCCAAGGGGTCTTAGGCTATA
Source organism: Theobroma cacao (assembly GCF_053813885.1). Classification (NCBI taxonomy): domain Eukaryota; kingdom Viridiplantae; phylum Streptophyta; class Magnoliopsida; order Malvales; family Malvaceae; genus Theobroma; species Theobroma cacao. The sequence goes on from NC_142645.1 coordinate 18,824,295, forward strand.
TAAACCCCTTGAGCCCCCTCATTTGAGGGTAATGACTATTGTATTAGAAATCCTAGCAATAAAAGCTCTCTCTTTGTTTTCTCAACTCTATTGTGCTTGCCAAAATTGATCCTAATTCTTTTGCTTGAGAAGGCTGCTAACCTTTCTAACCCCCTTAATCAAGGTAAAGGCTAAGCCTCGCAGGTCAAGAGAAAACCCTCGTGACACTAGAGCTTGGTATGAGAGGCTTCCAAAATTCCTAGTTGAAAAAGGTTGTGTTAGAAGGAGCATTGATACAACATTGTTCATTAAAAGATATTTAAATGATTTAATTGTTGTTCAAATCTATGTGGATGATATTGTTTTTGGTGCAACTAATGAGGCTTTATGCAAAAACTTTGCTGAAGAAATACAGGGTGAATTTGAGATGAGCATGATGGGATAGCTGAAATTCTTTCTTGGGCTCCAAATTAAACAAAGCAAGGAAGGAATTTTCATAAGCCAAGAAAGATACATTCAAGACATGCTCAAAAAGTTTGACATGCTGAAGCTGAAGTCAATTAGCACACCAATGAGTCCATCCACAAAACTTGAGGTTGATGAAAGAGGACAGAATGTTAATCAAAAGCTCTATAGAGGTATGGTCAGATCACTACTTTATTTAATAGCCAGTAGGTCTGATATCCAATTCAGTATATGTGTGTGTGCTCGTTTTCAATCTCAACCCAAGGAATCACACTTGATTGCTGTTAAGAGTATTTTAGATACCTCTTAGATACACAAATCTTAAAGATATGGTATCCTAGAGAATCATCCTTTAATCTAGCTGGATATTTAGATACAGATTTTACTAGAAGCAAAACTGATAGAAAGAGCACTAGTGGAACCTATTACTTTCTAGGCAGTATGCTTGTGTCATGGTCAAGTAAAAAGCAGAATTCAGTTGCTCTCTCTACAGCTGAAGCTGAATATATTTCTCTAGGTAGTTGCTCTGCTCAAATCTTGTGGACTAAACAACTAAAATACTTTAGAGTAACAATGGATAACTTACCAATATACTGTGATAACACAAGTACAATCAATATTTCAAAAACTTTTGTACAGCATTCCAAGACTAAGCATATCAAGATTAGGCATCACTTTGTTAAAGATCATGTAGTGAAAGGTGATGTTAAGATTGAGTTTGTTAATACGCTACAACAATTAGCCAACATATTCACGAAGCCTCTGAATGAGTAAAGATTTTGTGAGATTAAGACAAATTTAGGAATGGTTAGTGTGCAAGAGCTTTAAGAAAAATTCTGAAATTTTCTTAAAGAACAATAGGCACTTAGTTAACTAAGAGAGGTATTTAATCAACTAAGAGCATTCTGTCTCTTTAAATAATAAGACTCAATGAATTAAAGGAAGAAGGAATAAAAAAATGGAAAGAAACTATCTACTGGGTAATAAAATAGAGAAGAAAAATCACCTAGGCAAAAACTAGGTACAGAGGGAAATTTTCAAATTTTGAAAGAGGAAATTGCTGATTATATTTAAAGAGGGGGAGACAAATAGTCTTTGAGAAAATTAAACTACCCTTAACTCATTTTCTCTACATTTTCTCTCTTCTGAAATCGACCCCCCTGAAATCGAAACCCTCCCCTCTCAAATTCACAGAACCTAGAATCAAAAATCTCTTAAACCAAATGGCAAAATTGGGACAATCTCAAGAAACTCTAGAAAAGAAAAAGGGGAAGCAGCCAATGGAGGACTATCATGACCCGAAACTCTTATCAAGCCCGTGACAATCGTCGCGATGTCCCGATAGACATTCATTACCAAGAATGTCAATCGAAACCTCGCAAGGCTTAACATCAGTTTTTCTCGTTTCCCCTGTGAGTATTAGTCACTAAAATTATGTTTTGAGAGATTATAAACTATTACCAAATCAAAACAATAGAAAAACAATTTTTTTCTCATAGGGGCATTTTGGTCATTTTTCTTAAAAAAATCTCGAAATTCACTAAAAATGTAATATGCGAGTAGAAAACGCATAATTCATAATAAAAATAAGTTTAAACATCTAAAACCTTCATTTAAAATGAAATTATGATTATTTGGATATAATAAAAAAAATAAAAGAAATATTCAATAAAATATTCTATTTTCTTATAAAACAATATTTTTAGAGTTATACGTAAATAATTTTTTGTACCAGCGTAAAAGCAAAATAAATTCATACATACTGTAATACAATAAGCTAGAGTATTTAATTTAATTTACAATAACCAGTGGGCCCCCGAATAACTAAAAGTAAGGAAGACTGTGAACTTACAGTTTAGAGGATGCAAATCCAACGGTAGCCTCAATGAAATCAGCTATCTACAACTTATTCTAAGCCTGAAATCGGTGGAAAAGAGGGTGGTGAGATTATATAATCCTAGTGAGTAAACAAATATCATCTAAAATATCTAAAGCCGAGTAAATGGAGACAGATAAAATAGTTTAACATACTGTAATTCATCACCTTTCAACTTGTTTCAACCAAATAAAATCAATTCATATAAATCGAGTAATCAACATGGCTTATGAATTTCTTAAAACTTTGGCTCATGCCAAAATCATTCTCATACCTACTTATCATGGATACCTTCATCAAGGGCTATCCCAACCAAGTCCGCCAAGGTTGTTAAAAAGTTATGCAAGCATAAATCATGTTTTTATTTTGAAAACATAACCGTTCCTTAGTGTTGGTTGAGTTCATCCTCACGTGGTGGTTTGGCGTGAAGTGAACTCTAAAGTTATACCTCGGGAGTTACCCTACTCGCCTCTCTAATCGAGGTAAGATATAACGGGATTTTGCGCCCCTCTAATAGGCTGGTCCACAGAAAACCCACCCACTGCAGCAAGCTTAACCCACCATACAATAAAATTTGCAATAGCATGACATGGCAATTATTTTATTTTGCAGCCTCTCAGGCAAATTAACAGTTCATACTTTTTCAACATATTTACCAAATCAACCATTCATGTCAATATTATCATAAGCCATTCAATTCAAACCATGATTTATAACACAACAATTAGTCTCCAATTACTCCATTTTCAAAACCATCTTTCAATTTCAAGACAATTTTATAAAATCATTTCATTTAAACATATTTTGCTTTTAAAACATAAAGATTTACCATTTAAACTCATTTTCCATAAAATCACAAATTCAGATAAAAACCACTTTAGATAATTATGATGATAATAAGGTTACTCACTATTTCGGGAGTCGAATTCCAAGTACTCCAATTCTTGATCCTAGGGTACTATCTCTGTCACGACCCGGAACCTCCCTCAGGCACATGACAATCGTCGCGACGTCCCGATTGACACTCATTATCTGGTATGCCAACCGGAACCCCGCAAGGCTTACATATCAGTTTCTTTCCTTTCCTGTGAGCAATCGTTGTTAAATATCGAGTTTTTAGAGAATATACACTATTTTGGTCATTTTTTCTCAAAAATTTTGAAACTGGCTAAAACGTAATATACAAGTACAAAACACATAATTCATATTCAAAATGAGTTTAAAAGTCTAAAATCTTCATTTAAAACGAAATTACGGTTATTTGAATATAATAAGAAAATAAAAGAAATATTAAGGAAAATATTCTATTTTCTTATAAAACAATATTTATAGAGTTATATGTGAATAATTTTTATAGCGTAAAAGCTAAATAAATTTATACATACTGAAATATAGTAAGCCAAAATATTTAATTTAATTTACAATAACAAGAGGGCCCCCGAATGAACAAAAGTAAAGAGGACTGTGAACCTACGGTTTGGAAAAAGCAGATCCAATGGTAGTCCTCGATGAGATCAGCTATCTATAGTCTATACTGATCCTGAAATGGGTGGAAAGGAGGGTGGTGAGATTATAAAATCCCATTGAGTAAACAGACATTATCATAAATATCTAAAGGCGAGTAAAATGGAGGCAAGTTTAAACAACAAATTTCAACCCATTTCATAATGTTTCTAATTTATTTCTTAAACCATAAAATATTTGTAATTTACCAAAACAGTTGTTAAGGCTTATGTCTTTTATTAAAACAAGGCTCAAGCCAAAACTAATCCTCGGGGATACCTTGGTCGAGGCATCTAACCGAGTCCACCAAGGGTGTTAAAATATTCACACGTGAAACACATTTTTATTTTTAAAACCAGTCGTTCCTTGGCGTTGGCCGAGTTACACATTCAAGTGGGGGTTCGACGTGAAGTGAGCTCTAATACTTCCCCCGGGAGTTACCCTCTTCGCCTCTACAACCGGAGTAACTATATAACTGGGTTTACCGTGCCCCTCTAATAGGTAGTCCATGGAAACCCGTCACTGTAGTGACTAACCCACCAATTTTAATAAAATTTCGACAATATAATGTGGCTTTTATTTATTTATCCAGCCTGCATAGTAAAAACAACTTACATAAATTTCTCAATGCACTCACAAAATATTGCCACATATACTCATTTCTCATAAGCCATTCCTAGGAAAATATATATTTTTCAAGTCGATTTGCAGCCTCCAATTACTCAATTTCATAATCAATACAATATATTTTTATTTGTCACATTTATTCCTAAAACATCAAAAATCCCGTTTTAATCTCGTTTTCATTTCATAAAATACATAAAGGGCATTTAAAAATAAACTCTAGATAATTTACAATAATAATAAGTTTACTCACCGTTTGTACAAACTAAAAGCTTTCTAAGCCCCCCAATCACTACTCGTCGGGTACGACTTCTTTGCCTTTTCCAGAAGGCTCTCCTCCTAGACACATTACAAAATTTACACAATTCATCACATTGATGCTAAATCACTATATAATTAACTTAAATCCTATACTAATGCATGGTATGAAATGCAATAGCATAAAACGGCTTAAACGCGGTATTAACATATTTTTGGCACTTTGCCCGATAAATTGCTAACGCGCTCCATTTTAGCTCTAAATCATCCCATTCTCTCTCCAACATTTCTAACCATTAAATATCAGCCAATAACCTTCTAAAAACAACAAAATCAGCTCACTCCCTTCCTTGGAAAATTCGGCCAAAAATGGGACATTAACTCGGTTAATTTTCTACTTTGTTTTTCTATCCTATTTAATCGTTTTTCATCATTTTCTCTTCATTTCCCTTGGAACAAAATCAATTCATCATCATTGTACAGCATTGAGCATTCAGCCAAGAGTGGGTATTATGAAAATTTCCTGCTTTCTTGCCCAATTTAATTTCTATACACATTTAACTAACTAAAACTATCAATTTAACTAAAAATCAAAACCTAAAAATTCCAAAATTCTCCCCCTTGAATTTCGGCCAGCACATGGTGTCACTCTTTGATCTCTCTCCTCAAGCATGCCCAATGGAAATAAAGGCATAGGAAAAGGTAGAAATCAAGCTAAAATCGAAAAATCTTACCGTTAGACGCGTAAACGGACAAAATTCGCGATTTCCCCTTTGAATTTTCTTGTTTCTCTTTGGTTGTTCTTTTTTTCTTCCTTTCCTCTCTATTTCCTCTCTTGTTCTTCCTTATGGCCGGCCAGCACTCAAAATGGGGTTTAAATGAGCTGACTTTTCCTTTAAAATATTATAATATTATTTTATTCATTTTTTTTGTTTTATTAATTCCTTAAATTCTAGCCATCCATTTGTTTCCAAATTTTCATCATATACTTGTCCCACATATCCATAGCTTAGATAAAATTCTCAGACTTATCCAAAGTCTTGGTGGAGTAATTTTTGAAATTTACACTTTTGCCCCCGTAAAAGTCAAAAATTATATTTTTGCCCCAAAAATTGAAAAATTGCCCATAGACATATTTTTCATCCCTTATACTCATACCATTCTCCAATTTGTCAAATTTGATCTAAATCCTCTCAAATTTTCAAATTTTGTCCACAGGTGGCAAAATTACGATTTTGCCCCTACACTCCAGAAATCACCAGAATTAAACTTTTTCACTTCCTATCATTAAATTATACTCCAAATAGTTAATCTTGGTCAAAAATTTCACTCCATGAACAAATTATTATCTTAGGTGGCAAAATGACGACTTTTGCCCTTGAACATCAAAATTTCCAATTTTACCCCTAATGAACTCTCGAACTCCGAACAATCATTTTTAGTCATTCCTTGACTATAAAATATTAAATTTCATCCTACAATTCCTATTTGAACTAGTTCGAGGTTAAATCAACTCAAGTGTACCATTAGGTATAATACCGGGTTTCGTCTATTCTTAGGTGCTTTTCCTAGCATAATAACATGCTACTCAGTGCATGTATGTCATGACATGTGTTTATAGGGTCAGGTTTTACAATCTCTTTACTTTTGCCTGAATGCTCACCACCTAGACATAATGCACAATAAGCCATTTACTACATTGTGCTAAATTGTTCAGATTATTGTCTAAACACGGTGTTCTACACAAATTCAATTATGTACCTAAATTAAACGGTATTGGCCTAATTTGATCTATCACTCGATTAATTGGCCAATATGTCCAATTCCACTCCAAATAATTTCATTTTTCTCCCAATACTCCAAATCATCAAACACAAATTAAATAACTTGAAATATGGTAAAATCATCCTCACATTTTCTCTTGAAAAATTCAGCCATGGTGGGTGCATCAACACTATAATTTTTCCTACTTGATTCTCACACCATAAATCACTAATTTTTAACCAAATCACTTAAAATAAAATAAATCATCCTCAATATTCCACATGGAGAATTCGGCCAATAATGGGTGATGGAAGAACATGAATTTTTCTTGCTTGATTTTCAAGCTACACATCACCAATCAACTAAAAACACTAAAATACATTAAAATCTAACCAAATCAAGCATCAAAACCTCTCTCCTAGGGTTTGATCAGCACATTATCCTTCATGAGATCTTGTGATTCAACCATGGAAAATGCAAAATAATGCATGGGAAAGGTAGATCACAAGTCCAAATCAAGAAATTTTACCTTTGATTGCTTGATTACTTGAAATACACCAATTTTCTCTTGAGTTTTCACCCTAGGGTTCTTGTTCTTCGTTCTTCTTCCTTTGTTCTTGCTTTGGCCGACCATATGAAGAGAAATACGCTGATTTTGTTCTAATTTATAAGGAAAACAATAAATGGATGAAAATTTGACACAAGTCACCATTTCATTGGTCCATGTGTCATACTTACCCATTAAGCAATCTCTCTCCACCACTTAAATTTCCTCAATTATCCATGATAATATTGGGTAAAATCCATGTGCTGGACAAGTGTTGGGTGGTGTTAAATTACAATTTTGCCCCTAGGGTGGTAAAATGACTATTTTACCCCTATGCTCGAAAAAATGCCGAAATTAAAAATTTTCACTTCTCAAACTCAAATTATGTTCTAAATAGTCAATATTGATCAAAACTTCTTCCAACATTCCAATTTTAACCTTGGGTGGCAAAATGACCATTTTGCCCCTAGGTCATGAAAATTCCAATTTGACTCCAAATCGGTTCTCGAACTCCGAATCACCATTTTAAGTCATTCTAGGGTTTTAAAATTCTTAATTTCATCTTGAAATCTCTATTTGGACTAGTTCGAGGCTTAATTCAACTTAATTGTACCATTTGGTACATTACCGTCCTTTAACGATTTCTGAGGTACCCAAGTAAGCAAACATGCATTCTTATGTAAGAATGGCATAATAAACATATTGTAGAGCTGGGCTTGACAAGGACAGTCCACAAGTTGAAATACAAAATAAGAAGAAAAAGGTTGAGTCTGCCTCTGTGGTTCAGAAAATTGAGAAAAATTCGACAGAGAAGAAACATAAATCTGAGAAGAAGAAAGAGAAAGAAAAATCCTCCAAGAAAGGTAAAACTTCATCCTCAAAATTTAGAAATAAATTTCATGAGGATAGATTCAAAAAGATCAAGAATGCCCCTACTACTTGTGGTAAATTTATTGATTGGAGTAGTTTTGATGAGTCACTTGAATTTCAAGTAGTTCTGTCAAATTATTTTGAAGAAATGAAACTAAAGCATTTTAGCACTTTTAAGAATCGATCTTATAGTGCTAGTTTGGTGAAAGAATTTTATGTTAGCATAGCCATAGATAAGGATGAACTTGAGGATTCTGATGATTATATTGATGATGGTTTGAATGTTTATTTAAATGGAAAGGAATTTGTTGTGACTGCTGCTGATTTAGGAAATTTGCTTAATATTGAAAGTGAAGATGGTGACTATGAGATGCCTGAAAACTATGATCCCACTTCTTTGTGGAGATCATTACAGGGAGGAAAGAAAAATATTCATCAAAGAGTAATGCTGGTCTGATTAAAAGTCCACAAATTAGAATTTTTCATTACTTTATTGCTACAAATATTCATGGAAGATATGGTAGTTTTAGCTACATTAGTCTTCAAGACTTATGGCTAATGGAGCATGCCTTCAATGGTGCTCCACTTAATTTAGGCAGATTCATGATTGAGAGAATGAAAGGAGTCTGTCAACTGGAAAAAATAAATCTGCCTTATGGAAATATCATTACATCAATGGTATGGAAAAAGGGGATTTGGAGCTCTAGGTATGAATTAGATAAAGTGAAGAGTAGGGACCAAGCTATTTACCTTGGGAGTCTGCCTAAGATGGGGTATAAGCTTGATGGAGAAAAATTTGCTAAAACCCCAAAGGTCACTCTAGGATAAGAGTCTTCTCTCTCTGCTTAGTCAGAAGTAGCCCCCTCACAGTTCTCAAATGAAATGTTTTTCAATCTGCTCATGAGAATGGATGAAAAGCTTATTGACTAGGCTGTGAGGATGCAGAAAAATGAAGAAAAATTGGCAAAACTGGAAAATGTGCTAAAAGAAAAAGGAAAAATGCCTTCTGAACTTGTAACTGCAGACACTTCTGCACTCCAAGCCCTACACCAGCAGGATAGGATACTGATGGTTCTACCTTCCAAGCCGAGGGTTATGAACCTGAAGTTGATCAACCAAGGAAATCCCCCTCACTTGAGCCACAAAAGAAAGCTAAATCAGAAAAAAGTACCGACATGCTTGGCTCACTTGGTGAAATTCCTCCATCCCATCATGAACCTCAACAAGAACAACCTTCTCCTCCCAATTCAAAAGAAGTCTCAATAATGGATGTCTTCCACCAAATGGTTAGAGAAGAACATGCTGAAAAGGAAGCTGCTAAAGGGAAAGCACAAAAGTCTGTATCTCCAAAAGAATCCCCTGAACCAGCTTCAGTTGCAGAGGAATAATCTAAGAAAGGAAAAGAAAAAGCTGCTACTGTTCCACAAGCCAAGTCTAAACCATTTGGTAAAGGCATGAAGACAATGGCAACCAAGATCAAATTCCTCAAGAGATGGAACTCCTCCAAAATAGCTGAAAAAGCAAGACCATCAACCATCTCTTCTCCTCAAGACTGCCTTGAAATTCTTGATAAATCATCCCTTGAACCCTAACCACAGAAATCACCTCTAGAACCATCTCCTAAACCCTTTAATGTTTTTTATTGTAGGATGAATCTACCCCTTCATCTTCTTTAGAAGATGGTTGAGCATCCTTAGGATTTGATGATGACAAAAAGAGGGAGAATTATGGTAGAAAGTTTAGGGGAGAACTAAGGGCAATTTAAGAACAAAACAATGACAATTTTTTTCTCTTATTTTTGTTCTGTTGTCAGTTGAACATCTGAATTTAACTTTGTGGTTTATGTTATTGTGTTGAAAATGAGATGCTGCTAAGCTACTTATATTATTTGTTTGTTGATGGTTAAATATGTTCTTGAGTTTGTTTTCTGCTGTTTTCAGATTTGGTACTGATATTAGGCTGTTGTGATGATAACCAATTTTTGTCAATGATATTGTAAATGGAATGTGAATGGATTATGTGTGTGAATGTATATGGATGTTAATTATACTATATTTGTTGGATGATAAATGGCATAGATAAAATTTGGTAACAATATACTGTTGATAGACACAACTGAAATGTAACACCCCGTAACCTCGTTTAGCAGTCAATAAGACCCTATCGATAAGATGAAGGGTCACTTGATGCAAATTTAAGGGTCAAAGAGCGGTTACATGTGCAAAAAAAATATTTTAAAATATTAATATTTTATTAATTACGAAAATTAGTTCACAAAAAAAGGGTATATGACTAATTTAAGTGGGAGAGAAGAAGTAAGGAAGAATTTTGGAGAAAAATAACGGTAATTGTACTGGCGTGATTTTATTAAATCGAGCTAACTCGATAAGTAAATATTTAAATATTATGGTAACACAGCGTTGAAATGCAACTTTGATATTTTGGTTGTACACATGTAAGAGAAGGAAGATAGAAGAAAATTAAAATTTTTACACATGTCAGAAGAACCAAATTTTCAAATACAAAAGTTAGAGAGTTGTGTTGTAAACAAATGAAGTTGAGAATTATATGCAATATGTGTTTAAAAGAAAATGCGACAAAGGAAATAATTGGGCAGCCGTCCATGTGGAAATACAGAGCTAGAATATATATTTTTTTAAAAAGCATGTGAAGGGTGTAGGGGCCGGCTAATGAAACAATGAAGGAATAAATAAAAAAAATATTCATTTGTCTTTTATTTCCTTGCATCAGCCGGTTCTAGGGACAAGATAAAGGAACAAGGAGTCAAACAATTTTTAAGTTATGAGGTAGAGGCCGGCCAGCTAAGTGGTGATTGAATAAAAAAAAAAGAGAGAAGAAGGGAAGAAGAAATGTAAGAGGCCGGCCAAAACAAAAGAAAGAGGGAGAAAATAAATTAAAGAAAGAAATAGGGGGACATGACAAAAAGCTTGTCATGTCTGACTTTCTTCCCCAAAATTTGCAGCACATAGAAACACAATTTAATGTTCTTTTATTTGCCTTGTATTAGTCGGGTAAAAAGAAAAGAAAAAGAGAGAGAGAGCTGGTGAGAAGGAGAAAATTTTATTTTCTCATGGTTACAGCCGATAACCACTTAAAGAGCAAATAAAAGGGAGAAAGAAGCTGATTTTTTCAGAGAGGAAAGAAAAAGTGTGGCTACTGGTTTGTGAGGGAAAAAGGAAGAGAACTTGTTGCCAGTTTTGAGAGGGAGATATGAGGGAAATTGCTACCGATTTTGAGAGGGAAAAAGAAAGAGACTTGCTACTAGTTTTGAGAGGGAAAAAGAAAGAGTCTTGCTGTCAGATTCAAGAGGAAAAAGAGAGACAAAGAATCGAGAAAGAAAGGAGAAAGAAAGGTAAAAAAATATATATATATATATATTAAATATAAAAATATAGATATAATAATATATATCTACTAAAATAATTATAATAGAATAAGATGATAAGAATAAAAAAATAAAATAAAATAATGTAAAGTATATATATATATATATATATATTAATGGGTTTCAATGTATTGGAGAATAAGTAACGGTGGAACACTGTGGTGGCAGGCCGAAGAAAAATAACAAACGACCGGTAGGAAGAAATAACTAGATACGTTTACGAATTAATAGCGATGTAACATCCCGCTATTATGAGGTGAGTAAGGGGTGTCCATTTTAAAATTTTCGTAAATATATATACCTATACGTATAATGTATTTTAAACGTGAAAATTGTGGATAGCATGTGCTAGTAGCAATCTTAGAAAATTGTGGTTGCAAATTATGTTTAGAAATCGTTTTGAATATATATATGTATAAATTATATGTAAAGAGTTTTGAAAATCAGGAAACAAGCCCTTCGCACTATTTTGGCTCAAAATCTGTGCCTTATATTTGTGCAGTGTGCATCCATGATTATAATGCTTATTCACCATGCGAGTTATTGTTTTGAAATTCATGCACAAATTTTATTTTATGAAAATGATAATAGATTTTATCATACCTTGTGTTGAATACTTTGGAAATAATTTTGAGACGAGCTTTTAAGGAGATAACACAATTTCAAAATGGTTTTACAAACCGAGAGATTCGAGAGTAGGCCGGTTGTGACTTCGGTTAAGTGTGACCCTCGTGCACGAGTGAGTTCTAGCTAGAGAACCATTGGGTCACCGACGGGCAGTTAGGCGTGGTTGAGGCCACGGCCTGTGATATATGTATGCGTGGCTAGGCCACCAGATGATTACGCGGTTGCGACCGTTTGATTCTCCGACGTCGACCAACATCGTGAGACTGCCATGGCACATGGGAATCCGGTGGAAGCGATGCTCTCGAATGTTATTACGTGGTAGCGGGACCACGGGTTTATTTTCATTCCTTACTCGAGAGTGGCATCTCTGGGTTTTTAAACTCATATTTCTTTGCATGGTGAAAACGAAATTTAACGGTGTTTCTACAACTCTCCTTATTTTTACGAAAAAATGAATTTTAACTCCTCGAGTGCGAGTTGATTTGTGATTTACGTATGCGTTTGATTAACATTCAATTTCATGGGAGCTTGCCGAATATACTGATTTGATTTGAGTAAAATGTCAATTGATCTTGACGATAGAATTTTTTTTATGTAAAATTGTTTTAATTCAATATTTCAAATGATTGACTTGAATAAGGTTATTGATCTGTTTTGTAGCGAAAATTTTTATCTGCCTTGGTTAATTTACCAATTGAAGTGTTTACAATGTGTAAGAAATCCTTAATTTTGCATATAAGGCACAAACGTCCGTTTAAAATAAATTATTTTTATAATCTTGCATTTTTATTATCAACTGATTTGTTGTTTGCTTGTTTCCCATCTACGCCCTACTCACGGAGTCGATGATCACTGAGTCTGTGAAACTCACACCCCTTTTTATTTCCCTTTTTGCAGACAGTGATAAGCCTAGTGCGTAATCATCGACGCGTACAGTCCACCGCAAATAAGTAAAGGCATCTCATAGCATTTTAGCCCGAGTCGCTCCGCTGTTAAAGGTTGAGTTGTAGTACTCTAGTTTTACTATGTAAACAAATATCAGTTTTGATATAAACGAAGATTTGGGATTTTTGAACTCAATGTATTTAATTGTGATGTCATGACTTAAAGTCAAAATTTAATGGCTATGCTTATTATTTAATTCATGTTATAAATATATATGGATCAAACATTAATACAGTTTAGTAAAAGTGTACAATGAGTTATTGAGAGATTTCTTCAGGCTTGTTCGGGACAGGACGGGATCTCCCGGAGGTCTTGGATGCCAGTAGCGACCTAGGAGGGGTCGTTACAATGTTGGTATCAGAGCCCTAGGTTTAGTCGAGTCCTAGGGATTCTTATGTTAGTTAGTGGAGTTGTCGGAGTTAATGTAGAGTCTTGTTTATGGTTTGTGACTGCAGCACAAGTCATAGATAGGAGGCTATATAAACTCTTATTCTTAGTAACCTACCCATTTGTTATCGTCATATAAAGGGCATAAGTGGTACCGTTTCCCGAGTTCGAGATGCCACTCGAGACATAAGCCATTATTGGAAAAATCTTAAAGCAAAATGCTTCTAATGAAAGATTAATGTAATGACGCATCCCTCCAATTAAGAATGGAGGAAAGTAAAGCTAGACTAATAGGTCCGAAATAATGTAGTCATTTGGTGAAGTTAAAATTTGAGTCGTAATTGTCAAAAGGAAGAAAATTTGATGACTATGGATGGTATTTGAGGTTAATATAAAGGAGAACATACGATAATGGTAATAAGAGGCATAATTTGATTGGAATAAATAATGATCATTGAGATTTACTTGAAGCTTGTACATCTAAGTATTAAGGGGGATTTATTGATTGTTGACAAGTGTTATAGGATGAGATGAATTTGAAAATATTGGCTTTGCCTATTATATGTGATAAGCACAAGAGAATATAAATAGTTATGGAAATTGTGATGTTAGCTTGGAGGAAAACCAAACGGTTGAGGATAATTAATGTCGTAACCTTAAATTTAGACGAATAGCGTTGATTAAGTAAACTCCAACAGCTACCGTGCCAAGGTGCTAGGAACACTTCATGTCTAGGACGCATGAATAAAAGGTAGAAAAGCGTGAAATTAAACTTACAAGCTGAATTATGGTCATTGGACTTGGTGTTAATCTTCGTTAATTAGAGTTTTAAGGTCCTGGAAAGTCTTTATACAAATGAATAGAGAAGTTTCTAAATTGCTATGCAAAATATTAAGATAAACATATGCAGACTAAAGCCAAGTCCTAAGAATTAAGGGAGACGAGAGATTAAGCCTTGTTAAAAAGCTAAGGAAATAGTGAATGAAAAGTGAGATGAATGATGGGAGAAATATGAATGTTGTTACGTTGTGCATAAGAAGCTTAAGGATAATCAATGTAATCATACAAAGTGAGTTCTATATGGTCCGGATTAAGAACACGGACACTTTGGGAGATCTTAAAATAATGTCCATTGGGAACCAATGTACTGGAATGTTAATAAGCATACATTGAAATGTTAAGGTTATGAAAGGCTTTGGAGATAAGCCTTTGATTGTTTAAATCCTCAACGAAATTGTATTAAAGGAAGTGCTTAAGTGTTTTGGAAATGTATGGAAAAGTGTGAGAATGCACTAGTTTGACTATTTACAAAAGGTCGAATTTAGATGGTCATGAGTAACTTATGAGCAACCAAGCAATGTGTATGTAAATGAGCAAAGGGAGTTACGATTGGTAGGTAAGAGTAGAACTCTAACGATGAGATTGTGTTCACTACTTTAGGCATTGAACTATAAGTTATGAACTTGCATCCACTCCGTGAACACTCTGATGACATAGTTCGAGAGATTTTTCACAATGAGGAAACATTAAAGCTCAAAGAGCAAATGGTTATATAGTCAAGTTGGAGCTCGTGACTGGTATGTCACATAAGTATAAAGATATGTTGCAAATATAAGGATACTTGGAAATGTGGGTTTAAGGCAATGATTATCTTACCATTATGTAGACTTAATGAGGTTACGGTTTCAATATACTTGTAGACGTAAGGCATAAATTATGAAACGAGCTACTCCCCCCACAAGTTTCAAATTATTTTTGAGTAGTTATCAAGGTAAAGTACCTGATAAGGGTAGGCAAAGGCTGAATTGTGTTACTAGTATTTAGAGAACGAGGGTGATATGGTTTGATTAAATGATACTACCCTTGGTAAAGGAATAAAGATACGCTACGAGAATTGTAGAGATTCACTTAGAAAGAGCTAACGATTTAAGATTTTGAGTATTTATATATGAGAAAAGACTTTGGTATTAATCAACGACCTAGATGCATGACACCAGAATATGAATTTGGCAAAAAAAAAAATCAACTTTTAAGACACATGGTATTTTGGGGGTGGTGCCAATTAATGATTAGCTCTAGTATGAGTATAAAACATATAAATTGGTTTTGCGTATTCCCCATAGAATGGTGAGCATGATCTGATTAAACGTGAGAGGAGATGATTTTAAACTAAAATTGACGGTTATTTTAATATTACAAGAGATTCATTGAACTTGCTATGTCTAAGATTACTTGAAGTCGAAATTTTTGGAAATATATATAGGAATATATATGTTGCAAATTGGTACTAAATTTTATATGGAGTTAGTTATAATTTGACTCAATGCCGATGTTCTGTCAGTGATTATAGCACTAGATAATGACTAAGATAATCTATCGATGATCTTGGCAATGAACAAGTTGATTATAATACTGTCAGCTTAAAGGTAAGTGTTATACTTTTGGTATGAACTCAAAATTCTATCATGCTGCGATCAACTTGGTGTTTTTGACATAACCTGAGAGGCTTGGCATATGAACTAGCTTAATTGTAAGCTAGACCTTGTTAAGCTATTATGAAGTATACAAATAGAGAAGTATGCCATGAATTTAGTATCCTAAGGGGCAATGGAAAACAATGTATTAGTTTTGGTATAACTCCAATATATAGTTTTCATATATGAAGATTTGGGGAAAAATTTATAACTTATGCATAAGAGTTATTTGGAGACAATTGCTTAATCAAATTTGCACTAAATGTTATGGTAAAGGAATATGATTGTTAGTAGTGAAATATATCTAAAAGATAATTCTGACATACCACAAAAAGGGTGAAATAAATATGTTGAAATTAATGTTCTGATAACGTACGTATGATAAGAAGTTGATTGTAAATTGTAGCTTTCATGATCATGAAATATATGAAGGTCATCAATATGTGAGCATACACTTGGAGTTGTAATTTACGAGTTTGGAGTATTTAAGATATGGTTGAGGGAATTAGCATTAGTCAAAGTACGTAAATCTTTTAATTAATTCCTATTGGGTATGAATGATAGTAGAAAGGAGGCACATAATGTCGTGATACTATATGGTGATAATCGACTTAGAAATACACTCTTTGAAGTAAAATGTGGAAGTGTGGGAATAAGTTACAAGCTAAAAATGTTAAGAGAAAAGCTTAAGTTTGTAAGTACGTAAAGTTGTGCATCTCCATAATGTGAGTTCACATGGACTATATGAGGGATAAAGTATGGTAGAATGCAAGTTGAATGATAACTTAATTGTCCAAAGAGTACTTTGGAAACTGATTATATTTTGATGTTCGTGGACTAACTATGATCTATGAAAATAAAATAGAAGAATAAACTAGAAATGTCGGAATTGAGAAAAGTAAAAAGGGAATCCAATCCGAATACAGTTGACAAGGGTCTCGATATATGGTGATGAATGTTAACATTTAAAGGAATATATATAGGTATCTGTCGAGTTACGTGTGTAACCGGTGGGAGTGAAGAATTATTTAAGTTATTTGAGTTTTGAACATGATATGTCTGATGAGTTGCATAAATGGCACAATAATAAAATATACCATTTGAAATGGAGCTATGTGGATATAAGGAGAATTCTAGAATAATAGTCAAAAATAGAATAATATGATCTAGATGTAGAAGTACAGGAAGTGTTATTTCATGGTTATGCTAAACTTTCTATGCGGCGATAGAGCCACGAATGGAGAATAAATGGTGATAGTATTATAATGCAAGTATTTTGAGGGGTTGATTTCGAAGATGAAATTTAACTTTGTTAATAATGATGCCATGCTTTGAGACATGAAGGAATTGAACTAATGAAAAGAAATTGATGGTGAATGAAAGAACTATAATCAAAGTTAACAGTTGGCAAGAGAGTTGCCTTTTTGCATGACGTAAATCTCATTGGCTTAAGAATGAGGTTGAAGTGTGAATCTTAAGGCGTGCACGTTAAGAAAAAAAAATAAAAAATAAAAAATAAAAAGAATTAAATCGCCTAAAAGCAAAGTAAATATGACGTATGTGGGAATAATTGAAGGCTTGAACCTCCCCCAATGTTGAAAATGTGTACAGGAATGAAAATGGTGTGTTTATAGTGTTTTAAGTTATGTCGTAGTATATGGGATCAAGATGAATGAATGTCAAGAAGTTTAGCATGAAATGAAGTAAACATATAATGATTGGGCATATATAAGTAAGCATGACTGTGATTGAAATTGGCAAGATTGAGATGAAAATATGTTTAAAAAAATTAATAATGGAGTTCAAGGCATAGTTGGGATCATGGTGATAATAGAAGACAATTGTGACGAGAATCGTGGTTTCGATTTCCAAGATGACAAGGGACCTACATAACATGTTTTAGTTGAAACAAAAGTAAATGAGGCGGATAGATGAAAATCCCTATGAAGAAGGAAGTGAAGTACGATTGTAAAGTGACATTAGTGACTTGATGCTGGAGTGAATTTGGGGACGAATTCTAATTAAGTGGGGGAGATTGTAACACCCCGTAACCTCGTTTAGCAGTCAATAAGACCCTATCGATAAGACGAAGGGTCACTTGATGTAAATTTAAGGGTCAAAGAGCAGTTGCATGTGAAAAAAAAATATTTTAAAATATTAATATTTTATTAATTACGAAAATTAGTTAAAAAAAGGGTATATGACTAATTTAAGTGGGAGAGAAGAAGGAAGAATTTTGGAGAAAAATAACGGTAATTGTACCCGTGTGATTTTATTAAATCGAACTAGCGCGGTAAGTAAATATTTAAATATTATGGTAACATCGCATTGAAATGTAACTTTGATATTTTGGTTGTACACATGTAAGAGAAGGAAGATAGAAGAAAATTAGAATTTTTACACATGTCAGAAGAACCAAATTTTAAAATACAAAAGTTAGAGAGTTGTGTTGTAAATAAATGAAGTTGAGAATTATGTGCAATATGTGTTTAAAAGAAAATGCGACAAAGGAAATAATTGGGCAGCCATCCATGTGGAAATAAAAGAGCTAGAATATATATTTTTTAAAAAAGCATGTGAAGGGTGTAGGGGCCGGCTAATGAAACAATGAAGGAATAAATAAAAAAAAATATTCATTTGTCTTCTATTTCCTTGCATCAGCCGGTTCTAGAGACAAGATAAAGGAACAAGGAGTCAAACAATTTTTAAGTTATGAGGTAGGGGCCGGCCAGCTATGTGGCGATTGAATAAAAAAAAAAGAGAGAAGAAAGGAAGAAGAAATGTAGGGGGCTGGCCAAAACAAAAGAAAGAGGGAGAAAATAAATAAAATAAAGAAAGGGGGGGACATGACAAGAAGCTTGTCATGTCCGACTTTCTTCCCCAAAATTTGCAGCACATAGAAACAGAATTTAATGTTCTTTCATTTGCCTTGTATCAGCCAGGTAAAAAGAAAAGAAAAAGAGAGAGCGAGCTAGTGAGAAGGAGAAAAATTTATTTTCTCATGGCTGCTGCCGATAATTACTTAAGGGGCAAATAAAAGGGAGAAAGAAGCTGATTTTTTTATAGAGGAAAGAAAAAGTGTTGCTGCTCGTTTGTGAGGGAAAAAGGAAGAGAACTTGTTGCCGATTTTGAGAGGGAAAAATGAGGGAAATTGCTGTCAATTTTGAGACGAAAAAAGAAAGAGACTTGCTACCAATTTTGAGAGGGAAAAAGAAAGAGTCTTGCTGTTGGATTCAGGAGGAAAAAGAGAGACAAAGAATCGGGAAAGAAAGGTAAAAATATATATATATATTAAATATAAAAATATAGATATAATAATATATATCTACTAAAATAATAATAATAGAATAAGATGATAAGAATAAAAAAATAAAATAAAATAATGTAAAGTATATACATATATATATATATATTAATGGGTTTCAATGTATAGGAGAATAAGTAACGGTGGAACACTGTGGTGGCAGGTCGAAGAAAAATAACGAACGACCGATAGGAAGAATTAACTATATACGTTTACGAATTAATAGCGACGTAACATCCCGCTATTATGAGGTGAGTAGGGGGTGTCCATTTTAAAATTTTCATAAATATATATACCTATACGTATAATTTATTTTAAACGCGAAAATTGTGGATAGCATGTGCTGGTAGCAATCTTAGGAAATTGTGGTTGCAAATTATGTTTAGAAATCGTTTTGAATATATATATGTATAAATTATATGTAAAGAGTTTTGAAAATCGGGAAACAAGCCCTTCGCACTATTTTGGCTCAAAATCTGTGCCTTATATTTGTGCAGTGTGCATCCATGATTATAATGCTTATTCACCATGCGAGTTATTGTTTCAAAATTCATGCACAAATTTTATTTTATGAAAATGATAATAGATTTTATCATACCTTGTGTTGAATACTTTGGAAATAATTTTGAGATGAGCTTTTAAGGACATAACACAATTTCAAAATGGTTTTACAAACCGAGAGATTCGAGAGTAGGCCGGTTGTGACTTCGGTTAAGTGTGACCCTCGTGCACGAGTGAGCTCTAGCTAGAGAACCATTGGATCTCCGACGGGCGGTTAGGCGTGGTTGGGGCCACGGCCTGTGATATATGTATGCGTGGCTAGGCCATCAGATGATTACATGGTTGCGACCGTTTGATTCTCCGATGTCGGCCAACATCGTGAGACTGTCATGGCACATGGGAATCCGGTGGAAGCGATGCTCCCGGATGTTATTACGTGGTAGCGGGACCACGGGTTTATTTTCATTCTTTACTCGAGAGTGGCATCTTTGGGTTTTTAAACTCATATTCTTTGCATGGTGAAAACGAAATTTAACGGTTTTTCTATAGCTTTCCTTATTTTTACGGTAAAATGAATTTTAACTCCTCGAGTACGAGGTGATTTGTGATTTACGTATGTGTTTGATTAACATTCGATTTCATGGGAGCTTGCCGAATATACTAATTTGATTTGAGTAAAATGTTAATTGATCTTGACGACGAAATTTTTTTTTATGTAAAATTGTTTTAATTCAATATTTCAAATGATTGACTTGAATAAGGTTATTGATCTGTTTTGTAGCGAAAATTTTTATCTGCCTTGGTTAATTTACCAATTGAAGTGTTTACAATGTGTAAGAAATCCTTAGTTTTTCATAGAAGGCACAAACGTCCGTTTGAAATAAATTATTTTTATAATCTTGCATTTTTAATATCAACTGATCTGTTGTTTGCTTGTTTCCCATCTATGCCCTACTCACGGAGTCGATGATCACTGAGTCTGTGAGACTCACACCCCTTTTTATTTCCCTTTTTGCAGACAGTGATAAGCCTAGTGCGTAATCATCAACACGTACGATCCACCGCAGATAAGTAAAGGCATCTCTTAGCATTTTATCCCGAGTCGCTCCGCTATTAAAGGTTGAGTTGTAGTACTCTGGTTTTACTATGTAAACAAATAATAGTTTTGATATAAACAAAGATTTGGGATTTTTGAACTCAATGTATTTAATTGTGATGTCATGACTTAAAGTCAAAATTTAATGGCTATGCTTATTATTGAATTCATGTTATAAATATATATGGATCAAACATTAATACGGTTTAGTAAAAATGTACAATGAGTTATTGAGAAATTTCTTCAAGCTTGTTCGAGACAGGACGGGATCTCCCGGAGGTCTCGGGCGCCGGTAGCGATCGAGGAGGGGTCGTTACATTAAATATTGATGATATTTTGTCAACTAGTCACCGATTGTTGATTATTCTATATGTCAGCATAAGTATATTCTAAATGTATAATGTCATTGTCTGTGTGACATAAATAAAAATGTGCTGAAATGAATAAGTAAATGAGCACACATTAATGGGGAGCACTCACTTAGGGGGAGAAATCCTCATTTTTGTGCAGAATTAAAAAGACTAAATGGGCAATATACTGTTAATCAAGGAATGCTTTGTCATCATCAAAAAAGGGAAGATTGTTGGCTCCATTAGTTTTTGATGATAATAAAACATTTCTATTCATTTGTGTATAATATTTTTACTTGAGTGTGCCAGACAAGAATTGTATGCTAATGATAAATAAATTATTCCAAGGGACATATCAAAAATTATATGTATAAAAAGCCACAATTAATCAACAAAACAAAAGCTTCTTATTTGAATAATAAAGGGTTAGTCAGCTAAAATTCAATTCAGAAGTTGACGGGCTCAAGAGTATTGAGAAATAGAAAAGACTTAGTCGACCAAGAAATGGGTTAGTCAACTAAGAGTCTACTGCAAGAAATTTGGACTTCAAGACAAAACCAACTTAATTGACCAAGAAGTAAGTTAGTCAACTAAAAGTCTACTGTCAGAAATCTGGACTTCAAGACAAAAACAACTTAATCGACTAAGAAAGAAGTTAGTCGACTAATTGCTCACTAACAGAAACTGGGATCAAAAAACAGAAACGACTTAGTCAACTAAGAGCATAGTTAGTCAACTAAGATCATTATGTCAAAAGATATGAATTGAGCACTAGAAGATAGATTAACGACCAGAACTACCATCAAACTGTTTTCAACGGTCAAAAACTGCCTAAAACCTATCAAAGCTGATTTTCCAAGTATTTAAGAGGCTTCCAATGGCTAGAAATGCAATTAAGGCTTCCAAGAACAAAAAAAGCTCAAAAACCAGCAAAAACTCTCTGCATTCTTTTGCACTTCACGCCTATCCTTGTAAAGATTCAAGCACTTCATTTTGTACCACTTAGATCAAGTCAGTGATCATAGGTACACTTTTATCTCTCTTTATCTTGTATACTTAGAGTGTGCGAGACACTAAGGGATTTATTCAATCTTGGATTGCTTGATTGAGTGTATAGGTTCTAACTTAGCCTAGAAAAGTAAGTTGTTGGGTTTTGGTTGATCCCGGTAAAAACCACTGTGAAAGGTTTTGGCTGAGCTTGGTAAAAGCCATTGTAAAGCTTGGTGGAAGCTTGTGAATTTCACCGTTCATAATGGATTGGTTTGGAAAATCCTTGGTTGAACAATCATGGTAGTGGATTTAGGTCTTAGACTGAACCACTATAAATTCTAGTATAATTGTTTGCTCTATTTTTAGTTTTTCATTCATCTTTAAATCTTTCTTTTATCTTGCATTTGTCCCCAATTAGAAGTTAATTCTTGTAAGAGCCAAAAAGTGCTATTCACCCCCCCTCTAGCACATTTACTTGGGACCAACAAGAGATTTTAGGGATAATGATATGCGCTATATTCAAAGATGTTTGCTAAAACATCTAGATGTACAAATGGTGCATATATTTTGTATGTGTGTGTTTAATATATATGATTTTGTTTACCTACACCACTCACTGTGTATTATAGTACTCACCCATTTGTATACCATATGCAGATAAATGCCACAAAGTTATGTGGTAAAGGTCATCTCGTAAAAGACTGATTTTGGCATCTGGTAGTTCTCCGTCTTGATGTTTTCACTTCGTTGAGTTTGTCACGAGCTTCCGCATATGGTTGGCTTCGATGTATGTAGGCACTATGTGCCATTTGAACTTATGTAAGGGTTAATAGGTATGAACTTGATTAGACTAGACAATGTATGGCCTTACAAACATTTGTATCGACTGTGAGCCAAGGATAATGTAATATATTTGAATTTATTATCAATATTTGATTATAAATCCTTTAGCATTTAATTTATATGATTTTGGACTCTCAGGCTTACTTGGGTCTTGCGGGATTACCTACTTGGCTCGTTCGTCGATCATGGCCCCCGAGTTTGGGTTGTGACACACATAATCCTTAAGCAGTGGAGACTTACTCATCCACTTTCACAATCCATTTCCTTGACACTATAGTCACCATATTCACCTTTATACATAGGTGTCTCTAATGGTCTACCCACGCACATATACTTTAGCGGGTTTCTTATTATTCCACAATCACATTTATTTGGGTGGTAATCTATCAATCCACCTAGGCCTCATTTTAGCCATGCACTAATTGTGCAACATACATCCGATCAAGGAATATTTGAGTAAAAACATTTGAAAGGGCTTGTCTACCCTTGTTGAAAACTAATATATAATAGAGATATTTAATACATAGTAGATTTGAAAACTTCATTGAAAATTGCTAGCCTTGAGTTACATCATGTTTTGATTTGGGAAACATTGCATGATATCTTGAGTTTAATGTCAAGCATTTGAAATTGTCACAATCATTTTTTTCGTCCCTTAAAGTGACAAAATTGTTTGAAAAGCCATGCATTATTAGAAAAAATCAGAAGAGCTTTGAAACAAAGAATATTCAACTAAGTAAACAAAGAGCATACATGTCTTGAATTATTATTTGATTATAGGAACAAGGCAAGTAAGAAATAACCGAAGAGGGGCACCAAAAACTTAAGGAATCCTTAAGACACAAGTCAAGAGTCAACCCTAGAGAAGCTCAAGTCTATCCAAAGGTAGAATAAGAGGAAAACTTAAATACAAAGCCATAGTCGACCTTTGCGTGTCTTTAGTCGACCTTGAAGCAAAAAGCTCAAAAAATTGAAATATTATACAAACGTAGTCAACCTTGGCTCCTCTATAGTTGAGCTTGGCAAGCTTAATGCATGAGAAAAAAGGAAAATGAAAGACATAGTCAACCTTGGCTTCACCATAGTCGACTACCTCAACAGAGATTCACAAAAACTGCTCTAAAGAATTAAATCGAGTTGAGGAAGGTTATACTCAACAAGGGACTAATTTGAGAAATTTGAAGAACATAGTGAACCATAAGAGCATTGTGTTCGACCCTCAAGCTTCAACAATGAGCAGACTTAATTCAAACTTGTGTCTAATAGCTCTAAACTTCACTTTAATTATAAAAAGCCACTCTTTAGTCATTTGGAAGCAAAAGAAGACAAACACTCACTTTGAAAACCTTAAAGAGAAATCCTAAAGCTTATTTTCCCCTCTCTAGCCTTCATCTTAGTCTTCCATCAAGCTTTGAAGAATCATTCACTTGAAAATCCTGGAGAAAATTTTCTTCTCTTTGTACCTAAGCTTAACCTTCTTAGCATCAAACCTTTGTGAGGCATTTTCTTGCTATATTTTGTACTCATCTTGTAAAGGTTCTAGCTTAACCTTTGAAAGCTATTTGTTAAGGGTTATCTTTGCTCCCATGAAAAGGTGTTGTTAAGGGTTTTGGTTGAACCCATGAAAAACCATTGTGAAGGTTTCGATTGAGTCTGTGAAAAACCACTGTAAGGGTTGTTGGTTACTCCTATGAAAGGCCATTGTGAAGGTTTAATGGTTGATCCCATACAAAGCACATTTTCTTGAGTGGATTTGAAATTCCTTAGTTTCCAAGGAAGCAGATATAGGTGCTAGAGAAAGTTGAACAACTATCAAATCTTTATGTGTTGGTTTTAAATTTCCACATTGTGATTAATTGCTTCCATTTTCCTTAGGAAAATGTTTTACTTTGATTTTGACTATGGTTGCCAAAAGATTTAATTTTTACACTTTTCTTTCAAAGAAATTCTTAAATACTTGTTCACCTCCCTCTTGGTATACATTGCTTTGAGCTTAGACCACAAACAAAAACATTTATTCAGACACAATTTGGTTTATCCAAAAAAAATTTAGCATCCAAATCATATGAAGTAATTTCATCAATAAATTATGCTCATTTTTTATCATATAAAATACTTAAAATAGTGTACCCACTCACCTTGACAAGAAGTGTATCCTTTTCCTAAGCTTCGAGTCACGAAAATCTTGCTCGTCAACAATACTCGAGCTCAACACAACCTATCACAACAATTTCTAGCATAAATCCTTATTTTTCAAGCAAACCCATTTATTTCAAACTAAGCAAGTAAACCCACACTCTTCATTTATAGCCAATAATTTACAAAACTTCAAACCCAAAGCTTAAATAATGAATGCTTAAACACCTCCTTAGAATGTAAAACCCCTAAAATCCTTTGCTCAAAAATGAGCTAAATGAGCTTAGAATAATAAATTCTTAGATTTAAGGCACAACCTTTGTATTTAAGCCAAAAAATGACTAATCTTACCTTAGAATCAAGTTTGGAAGGTTGAATCCTTGCTCAAAGGACTCTTGAGAGGTTGGAAAAGGGTTTGGTGGCTGCTGGGAATGAGTTAGAAGCTGAGAGAATGAAAAATGGGAGCAAGGGTTCAAGTTGAGCTTTTATTTTTATGTCAGCCTATCCAAAGGTTGACTACCAAATCCCCATAGTCAACTATGGCTTCATTTTGCTATCTAAGATTGAGAATTGGCCTTGTATAGTCAACCCTAAGCCAAAATGTTGATCTTGTTTTAACCTTAAGTCACTAAGGTCGACTTGTAACCATTGGGGGTCGACCTTACATGTTCAAACTTGTAAAAATTCATTCATTTGGCTTTCTTTTCCAACCATTCCTTCAACCTTCAGTAATCCATGAATATAACATAATACTATGGCAAGATTTACATCAAATGACAAGGAATTCTCATAGATAATTAGCACTAACATATAATTCATCAAATTTCAAGTTTTAACCAAATTTCTAATATATAAAAGATTGGGATTTCATAGTTTTGAACTTAAATTATTTGTGTTAAAAACCCCCATGCATTTGCTTTTGAAATGTTTAAGTGTTTGGCACCAAAACATATTCAAAAGAATGCATTTTGCATAATTGAAGTTTCAAGGACCAGCACCCAAGCTGTAAGGATCAACAACCATGATAGAAAGCTTGATCCTAGGACAAAATATGCAATTTTTTTTACTATAAAGATCGACCCTCAAACATCTAAGCTCGATCCTTAAAGAAGAAAGGAGGCACTAAGATCGACATCCATGGTTTAAAAGCTCGAACCTACACATGTAAATTATAGAAAATTTTCAAGCTAGGATCGACACCCCCAAACACCAAGCTCCATTTTAGAGCTTTAGAAGTAGCCATTAGACATGAAAAATCCAAGAAAAATTTTAGTTTTCACCAAATCATCCCTAACAGCTCCAAACTTTTTCGAATCATAAAAAAGATTTCTCTAACACATTTTAGATGTGAGAAGAGTGGACAAAAACATCATTTGATCAAGAGTCAAAGCATATAAAAAAAATAAAAAGAAGTAGAAACTAAGCTAGGGTAAGCAAATTCAATTTTTCCACCAAGCTTTAAAACTTTCTTGTGCTATAATTTCTTTGTGCCTTCATTCCCATCTTTTGTAATCATCTTTATCACTATCATACTCTCCCAAATTTTTACTCACCTAGCAAAATTCATCCTCTAGAGATATCCTTGTCACAACCCAATTTCAGGGCCATGACCGGTGTAAGGGCTCAATGGGCTAAGCCCACTAAGCCCAAGAAAGCCTCTTTGTATAATCTTATATAGTAATTCATATCCTTTTAAAATCAAAAATTCATAATGTTCAAATATAGTCCCTTTGAAAACAATTCATAAAATCCAATTATGCATTCATAATGGCATCATCTACCATAATATACATATATAGCTTGACAAATGAATCTTAGTGTCACGACCCAGAACTCCCATAGAGCCCGTGACAACTGCCGAGACGTCTCAATCGGCATTCATTACCCGGAATGTCAACCGAAACCCTACAAGGCTTTAATATCAGCTTCTCATTTCCCCTGTGGGTAACTGTTTCCAAATACCAAATTCTAAAAGATTTTAAACTGTTTCCAACTTAAACAAATAAAATAATAATTTTCGTCTCACAGGGGTATTTTGGTCATTTATCCCAAAAATCTCAAAATCATCTAAAAATATAGTATGTAAGTGGAAAACACATATTTCATAATCAAAAATAATTTTGGATGTCTAGAACATTCGTTTAAAATGGAATTATGACTATTATAATAAAATAAAAATATTCAATTTTCACATAAAACGATATTTTAAGAACACTGCATAAATAATTTTTATAGCATAAAAGCAAAATAAATTCTTACATACCGTAATACAGATAACCAAAGTATAGAATTTAATTTACAATGACACGTGGGCCCACGAATGACCAAAAGTATCAAAAGAAATGAACCTACAGTTTTTGGATGTGGCAAGTTCAACTGTAATCCTCGCCGATATCAGTTATCTACAATCTATTCTGAGCCTAAAATGGGTGAAAATGAGGGTGGTGAGATTATAAAATCCAGTGAGTAAACAAACATCACTCAAAATATCTAAAGTCGAGTAAAATGAGACTATTAAAACATTTCATCAAACTGTAATTTATCATCTTTCAACTTATTTCAACCAAATGAAATCAATTTATTTAAAGCAAGTAATCAGTATGGCTTATGAATTTCCTAAAAAGCTTGGCTCATGCCAAAAATTATTATCATACTCAGTTATTTGGGATACCTTGGTCGAGGGCTATCCCAACTGAGTCTGCCAAGGCTATTAGAAAGTCGTGTTGTTATTTTGAAAACATAGCCGTTCCTTGGCGTTGGCCGAGTTCCCCTTCACGTGGTGGTTTGGCGTGAAGTGAACTTTAAAGTTATACCTCGGGAGTTACCCTACTCGCCTCTCCAACCGAGGGAAAAATATAATAGGATTTCGTGCCCCTCTAATAGGCTATTCCACAGAACCCAGCCCACTACAGCAGGTCAAACCCACCATACAATAAAATTTTGACAGCATGACAGGGCTAATATATTTACTACCCAGCCTGTAAGGGTAAAATAAAGCAATTCATACAATTCATAAAAAACACAGCCCAGCCAGTCATGCCAATACAATAACATAAGCCATTAATTCAATTTTAAATTTACAACATATCAGTGGTCTCCAATTACTCTATTTTCAAAATCGTTATTTCGTTTCAAGACAATTTATAAAGTATTTTCATTTAAACTCATTTTGTTTACAAAACATAAAAATTTACCATTTGAACTCATTTTCATAAAATTCACCAAAACCGAATAAAAACATACTTTAGATAATTAAAATGATGGTAAGTTTACTCACCGTGTCTAGAGTGGGGATTTTCGAAATACTCAAACTACTGGTCCTCGGGTGCAATTCCCTGACCTTTATCGGAAGACTCACCACCTTGACACAATACAAAATCGAGAAATTCACCACATGGTACTAAATTGAAATTAAACTAATTTAGACTACTAATGCTCGATATGGAATGCAAAAATGTCTAAATTTTTGCCTAAACGCAGTGTTAGCCTATTTCGATCTTTTACCCAATAAATCGATATACGCGTCCGTTTAAACTCCAAATTAATTTTTTTCATCTTCTATACCTCAATTGAACCCAAATTGACTTAATTTCCCTCAGTGTGGTGCAAATTATCAGTCTCGATAGCAAATTACGAAAATACCCCTCGTGGGTAAAAATTTGTATTTTTACTCCGAAAATTCCCATTATTTTTCTAGGCTCATAATTCATCATTATTCATCATAATTCCTCAAATAAACATCAAGATCAGCAGCCAATATTCCCCTACAAAATTCGGCATAATGGGTTTCAATGGGAGAAAATTATATCTCTAGCTTATTTTTGCTATATTTCAATATAACTTAACTAAAATCACTTAATTCAATTATAATCAACCAAAAATCAAGCTCAAAACTCATCCATGGAGGTTTGGCCAGCATGGGTGTCCATAC
The DNA here is from genome assembly GCF_053813885.1 of Theobroma cacao. NCBI lineage: Eukaryota > Viridiplantae > Streptophyta > Magnoliopsida > Malvales > Malvaceae > Theobroma > Theobroma cacao. The sequence goes on from NC_142645.1 coordinate 18,853,171, forward strand.
CCACTTTCTAATTTTGCATGGAAATGAGAAAAAAATGCATGGGTAGTGAAAATCACAAGGAAAATTAATGAAATTTACCTTTTTAATGCTTGATTTCTTGATTTCTCTTGATTTTCCCCAAATTTTCAGGTAGGGTTCTTATTTGTTTTTTTCCCCCTTTTCTCCCCTGGTTTGGACGGCTGAAGAAGATGAGAATTCTGGAATTTTGACCTTTTTAATGGCTAAAATAATATAATATTATTTTATTTATTTTTTTAATGTTTTATTAATTCCTTAAATTCTAGCCATCCAATTGTTTCCAAATTTTCACCATACACTTGTTCCACATATCCATAGCTTAGATAAAATTCTCAGACTTATCCAAAATCTTGGTGGAGTAATTTTTGAAATTTACACTTTTACCCCCGTAAAAGTCAAAAATTACATTTTTGCCCCAAAAACTGAAAAATTGCCCATAGACATATTTTTCATCCCTTATACTCATTCCATTCTCCAATTTGTCAAATTTGATCTAAATTCTCTCAAAATCTCAAATTTTGTCTGCGAGTGGTAAAATTACGATTTCACCCCTACACTCTAAAAATCACTGAAATTAAACTTTTTCACTACCAAACCCTCAAATTATACTCCAATACTCAAATCATACTCCAATAAGTCAAATGGGGCCAAAAAAAAATTATTTGCTAAAAATTCTCATTGTGTCTCTAGGTGGCAAATGACCATTTTGTCCCTAGACAGTAAAAATTTCGGTTTGACTCCAAATTGATACTCGAACTCCAAATCATCATATTAAACCATTATGGGACTTTAATATTCTTAATTTCATTTTAAATTCTCTATTTGATCTAGTTCGAGGCTTAAATTAACTTAATTGTACCATTTGGTACATTGTCGTCTTTTAACGACTTTTCTTTCGGGGCTTTCCAAGTATGCAAGCATATTGTCAATCATATGAATGACATGACAAGTATTTTATAAGGTCGAGCTTGACACTTAGTATTTCACCTCAAGTATTCATATACACATAATTAGGCCTTAACAATCAGCAGAGTGACTCTGGTCACGGTTGCTAACATTTAATGTCATGGTGAACCTATCGAGTAATGGATAGGGAGGAGCACCTTGTCCTAGGATCCAAACACCTTTAACTTAGGAAACCTAAAACATGAATTTTAAAAACGTGAGTGCAAACTCATTGATTGAACATAGGAAAGGAACAAGCAATAACAAGGAATGGTTTAGAGAACATGATGCACTTATTTAAAAACAATGTCATTTAGTTCAAATTCTTATTAAAATCCCTCCATTAAACCCTTGGTTGTAAAATTATTTAAAGATGAAGGAACCGTATTCAACATGAAATTGGAAAAAAGGGAAATTTCCTGCAATAATCCAAGTAAGGCAGTATAAACAGAATGTTTCTCGTTGCAATAAAATCAATTTGCAAATAAATGACAAATTTTCAAGATTCATCATGTGCATCTCACCCAGCTCGTGTGCATCCCACCACATCGTGCACATAACTGGATATCCCATCTCACCCAACTCATGTGCATCCCACCACATTGTGCACATAGCCGGACAGTATCACCATCCATCTCCCTCACCACCGTCATCACCGGCAAGTGCACACTTACCTCGCACATGCACGATTGCATTTGTCACACAATGGTACCATTTATGACATAGTATATATATATCAACATTATACAAAAGCATATGGATTTATCCTTTTACACAATTCGCATTTCACAACACCAAACATTTTATCAAGGGCTTGTTCCCAAGCAATTTTAAAGCAAAAATCGATAAAATTTCCAAATGATTCATTGAACACGTAAACATTTCCCTAAAACATTTTGAAATGCAAGTTCACTCACCGATATTTGTTGAACCTTTAATCGACTCTAACTTCCCTAACAGTTCAAATGGGGCTGAGGGCCTCATTGGAACCTATCACGCACAAAAACATCATAGCCAATCCAATTTACATTAATATCACTCCAAAAGCTGTTTTCCCAAATTAAGCTTCACTAGCCCTTCCTATCTATCTTCCATTACCATTTGATTGGCTATTCCGTTCTCTACTTTAGTAACACTAGAAATAGATAAACAACTTCAGCAATACGCAATTCATAACTTTAATTGTTAGCCTTTATCAACAACTTAAAACCAGTCCTAATTCATCACTCACCTTGATGGATTTAATGAAATTTCTTCCCAAGAGTCCTCAAGTTATCATGAAACCTCTCTTTCTCTTTCTACAAAGTTCAACTGGTGAGAGAAAGTATTGAAGAAAGACTTTTAAGGGTTTGTTTAAGGTGAGGGACTAAAAGAGTATGAAAAGCCCTACAACAGGGTGTGCAGAGCACACAAATTGGGGTTAGTTTGGGAGAGTGATGGAAGCTCGAAAGAAGCTTTCATGGAAGAAGAGAGAAACGTGAGATGGGAGGAAGGAGAAGAAGAAGTTGCTTGAGAAATGAAGAAGCTTCCAGAAGAATGAGATTTTTATAGTTAAAGCTTATCTAAATCTTCATGCAATTACAATAATGCATTTAACAAAGCCACTTGTCTTCCTTCTTTTCTTGTGCAAGCTTTTTACTTTTTTGACACTGGGAAAAGGTCTAAAATCCTCTGAAAGAGGTCCTTTACGTAGCCCCCAAAAGTCCTAGCTTCCAAAATCCCCTAAACTTGTTATTTGTGGAAATTACGATGAAGGCCACGGCTCTCAATTTCCAGCACCGCGGCGCTCAAATGTTCTGTCCAACTCTATTCTTTTGGTGTAGTACTTTTACCTTGACAAAGGTTTTTGACCACATTCCTGTCAAAACTGGCAAACTGGTAAACATAAAAGTTATAGCCTTGCCTCTTAGCTTTCTAATGGTCTAAAAATCATGTTATTTGGACTCTTATAGTGGGAGATATGATTGAAAAACCGAAACATATACAAATAAAGCAACAGCCCATTATGCACCTTTCTTCACCCATTGAAATTATTTTTGAATCCTACTCCTATAACAACATAAAATAATTATAAGTAACGTAAAACTAGCATCGTTAGCTCAAATTAAACCTTTAAACATAAGTTTCACCTCGAGTTACGTGTCTATAAAGGTCGAGGTTTCACACGTAAGCTTTATTAGCCACCATATCAAAGTACAAGATACTACAATCCTTGCTATTTAAAATTGTAAGCGAGAAAAGCTTATACCTTAGCCTAAGAAAACGGTAGAGAGGTTGTGCTTCATCCTTGTGAAAAGGTATTGTAAAGGTTGTGCTTGATCCTTTGAAAAGGCATTGTAAAGGTTATGCTTGAGCTTTGAAAAAGTATTTTTCATAATGGATTTGAAACTCCTTAGCTTCTTAAGGGAGAAGACATAGGCATTTATAGAGAAGGTCAAACCTTTATAAATTCCTTGTGTCTTTTTTTTTATTTTTTACTTCTGGAATTTATGCATTTACATTTAAAAGTTATCAAATTTCTCTTAAATTGTCAATCCTTTAATTTACTCTTTAAATTATTTTTGACACACTTTGATATACTTCTGCATTTTATTTACTTTGAAGACTTTTGAAATTTGTTCTCAACTTGCTTATTCTTTAATTTACTTTTCAAATTACTTTTGTCATAGTTTAGTAGAAAAACAAGTTTGTTTTGAGCTTACCTTGACTGGAAGCTTGTGAAAGTTTTAAACTTGTGCATTTTTTGGACAGTTTACCAAATTTAGTTTCCATATTGTTTATTAATTGATTTATTCATAAATTTATTTTTAGCACAATTTGATTGAAAAACACAAGTTGAGAAAATTGTTTTTAACTTGTCTTCATTGAAAAAGGTTTTAGATTGTTTTCATTAAAAGTTTAATTTGTTGAAAGAAATTTATAAAAATCCAATGCACCTCCCTCTTGGATATTTCTGCATTGTTATTGAGCTAACATTTCTAACAAATGTAATAAAAATAAAAGATATTCAATTAAAGAAAAATATCAATTATATAATCACAAGGTTATAAGTAGAGTATCACATTTATTAATGCATTCATTTTGCATCATCCATGATTTTGCATTGCATACTAGTCAATTATTTTACAAATGGGCCTAAAACCCTAATTATGGGATTTTCTCAAGAAGCTTGCAAACATGAGTTTTCTCGAGAATTTCCTTAGGTGAGAAAAAACCTTCAAGACTTCACCAAAGTATTGGAATGGTCTACAAATGATTTTTTTTTATACAAGTTTTTTTTCCATTATTTAAAATTGGAAAATCATGTCATCATTTTATGGTTGCATCATGTGCATTAATAATATATATTTGGTTCAAGAATGATAATATCCAACAATGAGATCTTCTTGGCGGGTTTATAGAGATGAATTTTCTCGAGAAATTCCATAAGTGAGGGAAATTCTCAGACTTCACCATAGAGTTGGGATGGTCTTAAAATGTTTCTCCAAGATAAAGATTTTATCTACACATCAATAAAAAAATAATAAATAAAATAAAAAATAATGAAAAAAAGTAGAGAAAAAAGAAAGAGAAGAAAAAAATAAAATATATAAAAACCAAAACCAAAAATCATCATGGTTAAGTAAAACCCAATAACAAGCTTATTCGAAGGGATAAGCGTGTCTTTTTGAATACTCTCGAGGTGAGAAGGATTTCATAAAAATCCCTACTAAATTGATAGAGGAGTATTAGAAAAGTCTCCAATAGTTAATGGAGAATAAGAATTAATAGTATAATCAAAGAGTAATGATTAAGGAAATATATAAGAATAATATTAAAGATTAAGGTTAAAATAGGATAACAAGTGATTATTTGGTACCATTTGTTGAATGGGCATCACAAGGGTGCTAATCCTTCCTTGTTTCTTAATAGTACTCTCAAATTCAACTCAATAAAACTTGTATACCAAGTTTTGCATTTTAGATAGACTTAAAATTAATTTAGGACCTTGTCAAAGAGAACAAATTCAATAGGTGGTCAATTGCATCTTACAAAAAAAGACTGGTGGTGACTCCAAAGTTTCACATCAAGGCAAACAGATTCCTAAACCCGCACGTTGCAACAAAAATCATGAGATAAAAAGGAGAAGTGATATATAAAGAATCGATTTAATGAACAATCTAACAACCCCTTTAAGAAATCATGTTGCCAATTGTGAGGAAACCAAATGTTGAGAAATCATTGAAGTGGAATATAATGGGCATTCAAGTTGATAAAACATATTTATCAAATACTCATATTTTGAAGAGTCATTTGCAAAATAGTTCCAATGCACATCCAAGGCATCATCAACCATCAAACATCATTCATCATCATCAAGCATTTCCAAGCATCATCAAGAAAAATATCATCAATTAAGCATTATCGAGGATTCTTCCAATTTGCCAATCATGTAAGAAAGTATTACGATCAAGTAAGTACAAGTATTATTGCAAGGATTAATGTGACATTCTCCATAAAGAAAAGTTTTATAGACATATACCAATCCAAGAAGAAGCAAGATTGAAACTCAAGGTAGTACTTGTTATTGCTCAATAAATGACTTAAGTCAAATAACTCGAAGAACGTAATCCATGAGTAATACCAATTGTTATAAAATATTGAAAAGCAAGGCACTCAAGTCATGAATATATTCTAAGATTTATCTTTAAGTGAATTTCCAATCATCAATCCTAATTGAATCGCATTAAGTTGTCAATATTTAATAAAGAAGTATTCAATCAAAGCAAATTAGGCGTTCAAAGCTAACTTAAGCTATAGTTCATATTTCATATCGAGATCCCAAGTAATTCAAAGGTGACTTATGAGCTAAAGGAGGATGCACATCAACTTTTTTTACGATGTATACATTAAAAAGCTCAAGGAAGTTATAGTGATCATATAAGTATATATTCAAGAAAATTTTAATTATGTCAACACAAAATATAGGTTATGATCAATCTTGACATTAAAAAATAACTGTCACGACCCGGTACTCCCCTCGAGCCTGTGACAACAGCCGCGACGTCCCGATAGGCACTCATTACCCGAAATTTCGATCGGAACCCCACAAGGCTTAGCATCAGCTTCAACATCTCCCCGATGAGCGACAGTTATTAAATCTCGCATTTCAAGAAATCATAAATCGTTTCCAAATCAAAACAATATAATATTATTTTCTGGCTCACAGGGGCATTTTCGTCATTTTTTTTCAAAAATACTGAAACCCGCCAAAACATGGTATGTGGGTGAAAAACACATGTTTCATAATTGAAAGCAAATTTAGATGTCTAAAATAATTATTTGAAATGAAATTATAATTGTTTGAATAAAATAATAATATTTAATAAAATATTCTATTTAAAAAAAAACAATATTTATAGAGAAATCCGTAATTAATTTTTGTAGTGTAAAAGCTAAATATATTCATACGTACTTTAAAGCAAATAACTGAAGTATAAAATTACTTTTACAGTGACACGTGGGCCTCCAACTAACCAATAAGGTGTGAGTCTATGAACCTACAATTTTGTCGATGCAAGGCTAACTGAAGTCCTTGATGCAATCGGCTATCTACCGACTATCCCGAGCCTAAAATGTGAGGAATTTAGGGTGGTGAGATTATAAAATCCCAGTGAGTAAACAGATACCATCTAAACCATCTAAAGTCTAGTAAATGGAGACAAGTAAGATATTCCATTCCAGTGTGTTTTTCATAACATCAATAATCAATTTACTCAAATAATCAACTTTGCTTATGTATTTCATAAAACTTGGCTCTTGCCAAAATCATTCCCGGGGATGCCTTGGCCTAGGCATCTGATCGAGACCGTCAAGGCTGTTCAGTGTAGTACACACATGAACATATTTTTACATTTGAAAATCTAGCCATGCCTTGGCGTTGGCTGAGTCTCACTCTCACGCAGTGGTCCACGTGAAGTGCACTCAAATCTTTACCTCCATAGATACTCTCCACACGGCTCTCCGATAGAAGTAAGGTATATCTGATTTTGTGCCCCCTCTCTTAGGTTGGTCCACAGAACCTCCACCACCTGATTTATAAAATCTTTTTCTGCATGACATGACAATTTATCGCAACCTAGCCTCTCAAGGCTGAATACACAGTACAAATAATTCTAACACCAAAATCAGTTTACCCATTCATGCTCATATATTGTCATAAGCCATTCAATTTAAAATCATAAATTTACAACACATCAAGTGGTCTCCAGTTACTCTACTTTCAAAATCATAATTCAATTTCAAGACAATTTATAAAATCATTTTATTTAAACACATTTTACTTATAAAACATAAGGATTTACCATTTAACTCATTTTTCATAAAATCACAAAAACAAATAAAAACTACTTTAGATAATTAAGACGATAGTAAGGATACTCACAGTATCAGGAGTAGAAATACTCCTAGTCCCGGTCTTTGGTGTAATCTCTTTATCCTTATAAAATAGCTCACCACCTATACATCACACATGACACAAAATTCAATAATTTGTGTCAATTTGTCATAAACTATTTCAGGCCCTCTAAATCTAAATGAATGCATGGAATGCTCGGTCGACCACTTAAACGCGATGTTGACCTAATTCAGTGTATCGCCTGATTAAATTACTAACGCATCCAATTTAATCCCAAATTACTCCATTTCTTTTCTAATACCTCAATTCACCAAACATTATTCAAATAACACCAATTTCAGCATCAAAACCCTCCCATTTCTTCATGGAAAAATTCGGCCATTACAGTGCACTAACACCGTGATTTTTCCTACTTAATTTTCTCACCATTATTCATCATTTCCTAAGCCATTTCTCTTGAAATAATAACAATCCATCACCTACACACATCAAGGAAGATTCAGCCAATGAAGATTCATGGGGAACATGGATTCTTTTCTTGTTGTTTTGCTTCTAAATATGCTAAACTAACCTTAATCACTAGCATAACTCAAAATCAACAATTCCAACATCATTTCTCTCTCCATACCCATTTAGCTAGCCATGAATTCACCATGAAAACATGAAATTTAACCATGAAAAATAAGGAGAAATGCATGGGAAAGAAAGATCTCAAGCTTAATTGAAAATTTTTATTTTTTTTTCACTTGTTTCCGTGAATTTTCACACTTTTCCCTTGAATTTTTCCACCTAGGGTTTGTTCTCTTCCTTTTCTTCTTTTGTTCTTCTTTGGTTGGCCATACTAAGAGAAATGGGCTGATTTTTTTGTTAATTATAAAGAAAATAATAAAAAATTAAAAGCTTGACATTTGTCACCATCCCATTGGTTCATTTTTTAAAACTTTAAAAAAAATTAAAACTTTTTATCTCCACCACATATTTTTTCTCACTTATCCATAACATAAAAAGTAAATGGATGAATTCTATGAGCATGACAAGTGTTGGTGGTGTAAAATTATAATTTTGCCACTGGGGTGGCAAAATTACCATTTTACCCATATGCTCCGAAAAATAAAAAGATTATAATTTTTCACTTCTCAACCTCAAATCATACTCCAATAAGTCAAATATGATCAAAATATTTCAAAAAATTCTCATCTTGTCCTCGAGTGGTAAAATTACCATTTTGCCCCTAGATAGTAAAATTTTCGGTTTGACTCCAAACTGATCCTCGAACTCCGAATCACCATATTAAATCATTCCTGGACTGTAAAATTTTCAATTTCACCCTAAAATCTCTATTTGATCTAGTTCGAGGCTTAAATCAACTTTGTTGTACCTCTAGGTACAGTACTGACTTTTTGTCGCTTTTTTTCGAGGCTTTCTTAGTATGTAAACATACTATCCATCACATGTATATCATGACAAGTATTTTATAAGGTCAGGTTTTACAATAACCCTTAAAAGTAATTCTTTCACTTAGGTCAAGTCTCAAGCATCAAGACTTTAAACATTAAGGTGAAGCTTAATTAATGATCACGTAAGCAAATAACTTGACCAAAAACAATAGATGGGACAAGAGTCAATATTTTTAATGAAGTTCAAGTAGTTTACATAATTAAATTTATAAGCATAAGGATTCAATGTTGAAAAAATATTTAAGCACAAAGATAAAGCACATTTCAAGATTTGTTCCTAGGCCAAGCATTTTGAACATTCATTTATCAAGAAATAGTTTTATCTATATAAGCACTTGAGGACTTAATAAAATCAATATAAGTGCCATATTTAGAAAAATATAAGGTCAAGCATTTATGAAACTTTCCTAACTCCATCAAAATTTCTAATAGCCAAACAAAATTTAAAGGAAAAAGCTCACCTTGATTTAAACCAAAACATCTTCTTCTTTTTTTAAAAGAAGAAGACCAAAATATCTGACAAAATAACCCTCAAAAGCTAGTATAAGTGTCCGCCAAAAATTTTAGAATAAGAAAACTCTCACTTAGTCAAAAAATAGTCAACCATTGTTGTTGACTTCATTTAATCCTTTAAAGTTCTTTCTGAACACACAAGTTAAGTAGCTAGAAAGCATTCTAACCAAGATAAATAAAGTTATAAGAAGAGAGAGATCGGACCACATTGTGAGTTCAATCAAGTTATCAACAAATGCTTTAGTTGTGCTGGCAAATGAATATGTACCCAACTTCGCATGCTCAAGAAATTCATTAAGTCACAATGTCAATATTTTTTCAAATTCCTTTTTGGATGGTTTTTGTTAAATATAAGAAAATGGGGATAGATTTAAGAAAAAAAAACTATCCCAATTAAGGGGACAAGGATGAAAAAAAGACTTTTGCGGTTTTCTTTGGAATTTTCGAGTAACAGAGACTGGTGATTAGCGGCCAGAGAGAAGAGAGGTAGAGAAAGAACAAGAGAAGGAAAAATGGGAAACAAAAAAGAACTAAATGTGCTTTAAATAACCTCACTAAAACAGCATACGTAGTTTTGGGCAAAGGAGAGAAGAAAAAAAAAGGAGGAAGAAAGAAAAAGAAAAAGCACGTGATCATTTAACTTTTACCCAAACAATTTTTTTTTATTTCTAACGTGTCGGTGTCACATCATCACTATTTGACAGATCAAGAACACGTAAGTGCCATCAGTGATAGATCTAAGATTTTGTATGAGAGGTGCCTAAAGAGAAATCATATAAAGTTAGGAAATGGGTTAATGATTTAATTCGAAGCAAAAAAAAATCAATTTTGAAATAAAATTAAACTAGAACATAAAATTTTATTAATAATTTAAATATAAAACTTCAAATCCACCAATATAAATAAACAAAAAGTAGAATGAAAAATTAACTTTAGATCTTCACATTGGGCATTGTAAGCTATGTTTAGTGTGCTTTCATGCTTTCAATTCATCAATAATTAAATTCGTGTCAATTAAAATACATAACAATAATTGAACAACAATATCCTTTATAAATTCAAATATTACTAATATATAGTAAATGTAAAAAATTAATATTGATTTGGGATTTCAAAAAACCAAGAAAAAAAATGAGAAGAAAAAGGAGATTAATGGTTTAAAACAAAAATTATAGGGTTTCTTTTAAAAAAAAATAAAAAAGAAGGAAAACAAGAGAAAAAAAAAGAAAAGAAAATAATTCCAAAATTTGGAGTTGGAGGGTCTAACAAAAACTGAAAGGTTTAATTGAAGAAAAAAAAGAGATGAAGGGTTTAAAAATATATATATAGGGGTTTCTATTAAAAAAAGGAAAAAAGAAGGAAAAAAAAGAAAAAAAAATCGCTAAATTTGGAGATAAAAGGTTTATAAAAAACAGAAAGGTTTTTATGAAAAAAACAAACAACTGAAGGGTTTATCACAAAAAAAGGAAAAAGGAAAAAAGAGACAAAATAATTCAAAAAAAGTAAAAGGTTTTTAACATAAAAAAATGAAAAATTTACCTTAGAATTTTTACCACTATTCCAAACTAAATTAATTTGACTTATTTAAGGGCAATAAAATTATATATTTTAAATTTTATACACATCAAAATAAAAAAAAATTAAAAATTGAGTGCCACCCCTCTCCCTCTGCCCCTGAATCCCATGTCAATGTCTCTAAGGGTCAATTTAGATAAAGTTACTCATAAGAACCAAATTGCATCCAATATTAAAATTAAAGGAAATAAATTAACAAAATTTTAAAGAGAGGGACTTAATTAAAGAAACACTACTACAGGAACTTTTTGTATACTTTGACCATTTTTCAAACACGCAGTAAAACCAAAGAGGATCCTAGAGGAATTTACAAAAGCAATCTGCCAGGAGCACGTAAGAATCTAGGAAGGCAACAACTTACCTTGACTTTCGAGTGGAGCCATGAGACAGAAGCTCATCTACAAAAATAATAATAATAATAACAATAATAATTGGTCTATTAATAAAAGAAGCAAAGAAATAAGAGCTAACTAGATAAGAAACATTCCAGAATTGCATACTCAAGTGGGAAATCTTTTGCCGAGGAAATGAAGGATAAACAGATGAGAAAAGGTTTAAAATTTCCTAAAGCAACTGAGGTTTAACATTTAAGGAAAGCAGCCAAACAAATATAGAGAAATCGAAGGAAATGAGGGAAAATCCAGATGATACAATGAGATTAAATTCTGAAAGCATGATGGGTTTTGCCTTTTTACTTAAAGGATGCAATGAAGAGAAATCTGTACAGGTGAGTTTTAAAAATAGAAGGAAATTTTACATACAATACCACATCATTAGATAAATACTACGTCATCACCATCACGTTATCAAATTCAATGCAACATTAATAAAAAAATGTCAAGTCAGCTTCATCAAATGCCATGTAAGCATATATAATGAAAGAATTTTAACACCATTAACAATTGGACTAAAATTGATAATTTTGAAAAGTATAAGAATTCGATTTTTATAAATTATTTAAAAAATTAAATTCAGCACTTAAATAGAATATAAAGATTAATTGAATAATTCAATCAGTAAAAAAAATAATAACAGAGGCTAAAGGAAAAATTGATCATAACGATAGTTTCCTTTTAATCTTTCATCGGTTATGTTCAAATTTTTGCCGATCATCAGATTGGGTTAATACGATATCAAAACCTACAAAATCCAAATCAACGGAATCAAAATTGAGGATTAAAATGGAATTTTGATTCTTATTTCTGATCAAATTCTTGTTGTATATTTTCATGGGTCTTTTTTTTCTTAAATAAGCCTTTCCACATGGACACAAAAATATACAACAAAATGCGACATCAACAATGATATGTCAATTCCTAATTGAGCAAATTGAGGGAAAGGCTATAATGGGACCATAGAATAGGATTGAGGATTAAACTGGAATAATTTGAAAGTTCAGAACCCAATTGAAAATAAATTAAATAATTCAAATTAGGCTGCCTTGATGTTGAAAAAGAAAAAGCCAAAATTTAAACATAATTTAATTGGCATAGGAATGATATGGAATTGGAATTAAGCATAGATCATGTTTCCTTGCTACTGTGGCAGCGAAGACTTCAGTCATGTCTAAATCTTCTGGTTTTCTTCCATCTGTAGGTTTCCAGTCAAAATGATACAACAACTGTGCAATAGGGAGCTCAACGTTCGCCATGCCGAACGCAATGCCAGGGCATATCCTCCTCCCAGCACCAAAGGGAATGAACTCAAAATTAACTCCTCTAAAGTCAATTGAACTCTCGAGGAACCTCTACGGATAGAATCTCTCTGCTTCAATCCAATACTTGGGATCCCTTCCAATTGCCCATCCGTTGATGATGACTCTGGACTTGGCAGGTATCTCGTACCCATTAATTTTACATCTTTCCCTACTTTCTCTCGGAAGTAGCAAAGGAAGAGCTGGGTGTAATCTCAGAGTTTCTTTCATAACTAACTTCAAGTATTTTAATTCTGAAAGGCCTTCTTCACAAGCCCCTCCTTTTTTATCAAAGACTTGCCTCACCTCTGCTTGTGCCTTTTCCAAAACTTTTGGATTTTACCATTTCAGACATTGCCCATTCAATGGTCATGGATGTTGTCTCCCCTCCAGCAGAAAACATGTCCTGGAACAAGACTTTGTTCAGTTTCTTCGTTAAATAGATTCGTATCTAGCAGATGTATACTTCGACAAATCAAATGTTTAGTATCACAGTTTAAAGTAGGTACCTGGATCACTGCCTTGATATTAGAGTCTGTCAATGGTATATCAAGATCTCCATGATCCTGAAGATTTAAAAGAACGTGAACCAGATCATTCACTTCATCTATATAACCAATCTCCGATGTTGTCATACGATCAGTTTTATGTTCCTGGATGATATTTTCAAGAATCTTGTCTGACTTTTCGTGCAGCTTTTAAAGTTGAAAGCTTCTTCCACTCAGAAGTTGAAGCAATTTGATGGAAGGGAAAGCATCAGCAAGACTAAAACCGCCAACAATCTCTACGGCTTCCTGGACCACTTGAGAGAGAGCTTCTTGGTCTTTGCATTTTGCACCAAATGCGGCCCTCGCGGTGATGTTAGATGTTAATGCCCGGAGCAGCTTTCTAAGGTTAATAGGCGATCCTGCTTTTGGAGAAATGGAAGCAATGAAATTGGATACTTCTTCTTCCCTGATAGCGCGGAATGATTGAACGCGTTTCGCACTCAGCAACTCCAACGTGCAAATTTTTCGCAGTTGCCTCCAGTAGTCCCCATAAGGGGCAAAGCCAATATCTGTGAAATCTTAAAATAAGATGCTTGCAGCAGGGAGATATGGCCTGCTAGCAAAATTCAGGTCATGTTTCAGGACTTCTTGCGCGGCTTCTGGTGAAGAAATGATAACGTTGGATAACTCACCAAGTTGTAGGTGCATTACGGGCCCATGTTTCTTGGCCAGATCTCTCAGGCAGCGGTGGGGAAGAGTGCCAATGAAGAGATGCATGTTTCCTATGAGAGGCAGTTTCCACGGCCCTGGGGGTAGATTTGGTTCCTGTTTAATATTGCTTTTGGATTTCTTGATCCATATCCTAATGATTGTGAACGCCAGGAGGAAGATGGCAAGAAGGATTTGGTGATCCATGTAAAGATCAATTGGAGATGAGTCAATTTTTTACTTCTGGCATGTAATACAATACTTGATGGCTAGACTCTTACCTCACAGGGTCTAACTCATCTTTATTTGTAACCAAAACAATTATTATTGGTGTAGCTGTACCTGCTTGTGAACTTAATGAATGGAGCTTGAAAATATTTTCTGATAATTGAACTCAGTGAAGATTCTGGTATAAGTTGGAAACCAAGATTTTAATATGATTTAAGGATATTATATACAAATAAAAAGTTTGAATTATGAAAAGGAGTTGTATCTTTATAACTATATATATATATACATATATATATATATATATATATATTACATAGAAAAACCAGAAAATAACCATATCCATTTTTAGGCCCCAATACATTGCATCAGTTCTCTTTGACCCGTCTTTAAGCTCTTTCTTCTTATGACAGTTTGCAAAGATAATATTAAATATCCAAAACGGCTGGCGGCCTGGGGCCATTCCCTTGGTGGGCGTTTGGTAGCTGGAGCACATTCAAATTCTTGTCTCAGCAGCCTAGTTTTTCTTTGACTCCGCTAGCAATTTGATAATCCACTTGCACCAATGTAGCCGTCAACACCTGTGCATTGGGCATTGGTGACTTCACCTAGCAATCTGATAAAGTTATTTTTATTTATATTAGGACTCGATAGGGTTTATCAGAGATAGTTAAATAGTAATAGAGATATCGTAACTGATTATATAAATAGTTAGGAGAAAGAAAACCCGGAAGAGAAGAGGAGATGATTACCTAAGAAAAATTAATATACAAATTTGGAATCATGATGTTATGGAATATAGGAATAAAAAAGCAAGACTTGTAAGTGCTCCAAATTTGAAGGGACAAAAATGAAGTACAGTCATTCAAGTTGGAGATGTTGTCAATTAATGTTGTAGTTTTTATTGGTTTTGCTGTTTATCTTTTTTATTTTATTGACTTGTTCCTAACTTGGAGTTCATAGTTTATCTTGACTTGGAGAAATCTCCAAAAAGTGATATTGCTCTTACCATTACAAATTTCAGGGCATCCACTTAGAGAGTTGGAGTTTAAGTTCTATACGAAATGTACACATTGAGGTTAAAATTTTTTTGATTGTGTAAAGGAGTAGAGACAATCTTACTATCAATAATATTAGCTCGAGAAAGAAAGTCTGATGCATACTTAGCTTGAGAGAGATATTGTGAAACCCTAATCTTGACTTAAGGTTAAATTTGTAACTTAACTTGGTGAGCATGTAAATTTATATTTTCCAATGATATTTTGAAAAATTATAACTTTGAAAAATACATACTTTCATACCCAAATGAGTTTGCTTGATAGGTGGCACTTAAAAAAGTCAAAAGACTTAGTTTTAAACTCAAAACTGCATTTCAGAGCAAAAGTATTGATACTTGTTCATGTCGTATCGATCCTTGAAACCCAGAAATGCAACCTAATGAACAAGTATCCATACATTCTCATGAGGTATCGATACCTTTTAAACAGAATGGTTCTATTTGGGCATTTTGACTAGAAGTCTCGAGACTTTTGTAAAAGTCTTAATACTTTTATGAAAACATATCAAGACTTTTGTAAAAGTTTCAATACTTTTCTGTAAATTTCACAAGTTTATATACTTTTTCATGTGGACTCAAGACTTTGTTCATCAGCATCATTTCCAAGCAAAAAGTATCAATACCTTCCAGCAAAGTCTCGATACCTAAGCTTCAGCATCATTTTCAAGTAAAAACCAAGCCTTTTGGCCCTCATTGACTCCTAACTTTTACATAACTCATTTATAAATATTTAAGGAACATTTTTGTTAGATTAATTATTCTTTATGTTTTGAAATAAAAAAACATAAATGACCAAAATTAATTCTACTTAATGAAGATCGAAGCTCTCACATCCCCAAACAATGTCAAGTAAGTTTGAAAAAGAAAAGAAGTGAAAAAGGCTCTGAAAAATGCATACTGGTCAAAATCTATCAATACATATTCTTCATGTATCGATACATTTGGATAAGTATCGATAGTTTTCAACATCTATCGATACATGTTCTTCAATAGAGTTAAAACTCAAAAGTCAAACTCAATCTATTGATACTTTCCCAATTGTATCGATAGAATTGAGACAGAATGCTTACTGACCTAAAAGAATTGATACATTTTCAACATAAGTACTTACTATCTCAAAAGTATCAATACATAGACATATGTATCGATACATTTTAACTAGAATGTCAAAATCCATGCGAGCAAGTTTAAATGTATCAATACATCTCGACGAGAATTTAAAAATAAAAGGCAATGTATCAATGCATATACATAAGTATCGATACAATGTGACCGTTCGAGCCTTGAATGAAAAAAGGAACGGTTATTTTCACATTTAATGCACTTTCAACTACTCTTAAAGCTTTAACAACTATAAATACAAGCTTCTTTAGCATTTATGAAGCTTAAAAGACTTATAGACACAACAAAAGAGAGAAGAATCAGCCAAGATTCATTGTACCTTTCTTAAATTCTAAAAGTCTTCTAGTCAAGCATTTATTGAGCTCTTATCTTTCCACACAAACACTGTACTAAATTTTCTATTCATCCTTTGAGAGGCATATTTGTTGTACCTACATTTATTTCATTGTATTTAAGTGGTTATACCTTAACCAATAGAAAAAGTAGAGTGGTTGTACTTTAACCATAAAAAGGCATTGTATTGAATGGTTATGCTTGATCCATAAAAGGCATTATATTGAATTTTGATCAAATAATGAATTTCAAAAACCTTAGTGAATCTAAAGTAAAGGACGAAGGCAAGGAGGCTGAACCTCTATAAAACACTTGTATTGGTTTCTTGACTCTTCTTTTTACTGTAAATTCAAATTTTTTCTATTGATCAAGAGGTCAATTAATTTAATCATTGTCAAATTGTGCATTTGAATTAAAGAACAGATTTTTCTTTTAAAAAATTAGAAGATTTTTTCAAAATTTTCAAAATAGCCTAATTCCACCCCCTCTTGGACTTATTCATATTGAGCTTATTAATCTAACAATTGGTATCAAAGAAAGGGCTCAATTCTATAGGTTTAACAACCTTGAGTGATCTGAAAAGCAAAGCTCAACATATCAACATGGAATCCACTTCAGTTGTTATTGGTGAAGGGCATTTAACTGAAAGACTTCTATTCTTCTCAAATACAGACTATCCTTTTAGAAGAAAATGATGGAGATGTTCATTCAATTAGTTGATCTTGATGTTTGAAATGCTATCTTAGATGGTCCCTATGTTCCCACCAAGGTAGTAGATGGAAAAACCAAAGTAAAAACTAGGAAAGAATGGGATAACAAAGAAAAAAAGTTAATACAAACTAATTGCAAGGAATTCATTACACTTCTTTGTTCTCTAAGTGCTAGTGAATTCAATAGAGTATCCATGTGTGAAACTGCTAAATAAATTTGAGATACTTTAAAAACAATGTATGAGGGAACAAATCAAGTCAAGAAATCCAAGATAGGACTTCTCACACATGATTATGAGTTATTTAGGATGAAATAAAATGAAACCATAAATCAAATGTATGAGAGATTCACACATATAGTTTGAGGATTAAAAGCCTTAGGAAAAAACTTCCCAAATGCTCAACCAGTTAAAAAAATACTTTATAGTCTTCCTAGGTCATGGAGACCAAAAGTGATAGCCATAAAGGAAGCAAGAAACCTAAATGATTTCAAGCTAGAGGAAATTATAGGATTCTTACTTACATATAAGACGACAACAAAACATGAGAATGCCTTGGATGATGAAAAGAATAAGGATAATAAAAAGAAAGGAATAACTTTAAAATCCAAAATTGAAGAAGATGAGAGAAATATAAAAGATGAGAGTGAGGAAGATAAGGACATAGCTATGCTAGCTAAGAGATTTAGTAAATTTATGAGAAAGAACTATAGGGGTAGGAGACCTCTTAAAAGAGACTTACCAAAAAGTGAACATATAAAAAACCACTCAATATGCTTTGAATGCAGAAAAAATAGGACACACTAAATATGAATGCCCAAATAAGAATAGTGCCCTAAAGAACTTCACGAAGAAAGGCATAGTGGCCATTTGGAGTGATGGTGACAACTCTCAAGATGAAGATGACTAAATTTCCAATCTTTGCTTCATGGCACTTAAGGATTCCAAGGTATGCTCTACCTCTCATGATTCAAATTCATATACCTTAGATCAAGACTCATACTCATTTGATGAATTACAAGATGCATATGATGACTTGGTGTTTGAATTTAAAGAAAAGACATTAAAATAAAAGAACATCATATCCAAGCTTAAAGTAGAAAAAGAGTTCTTAATCAAGGTAAAAGTAGAATTAAAAGCCATTTTTAAAAACTTGGAATTAAGAGAAATGAGCTAAAAAGAAAAATGAAAATTCGCATTCTACCTTCTCAAAGTTTAACGTGAGTCAACAAAAATTAAATTACATGTCAAAAACACAAAGAGTGTTCTTTGACAAAGAAGGAATAGGCTAGGATGGGACTTAAATGCAAACTCATTTTAAAAATTTCTTTGCTAAAGAAAATGTAAAATTTGAATCTTTCATCAAATGTATTTATTGTCATAAAGTAGGACACTCTATTTACACTTGTCTTTTAAGAATGACTACTTTTATTGGCAAGAAATAAAAAGTGTATGGGTTCCAAAAGGAACAAAGCCTTCACATGGTAAAATAGTAAAATTAGAGTGGGTTCCAAAAGGAACCAAAGACACTAACACATATGGACCCAAGAAAATTTGGATACTAAAGTCAAATGTTTGATTTTGCTTTTGTAAGAGGAGCTCACTTGCTTGAAATCAAGAGCGCAAGAAAAAAGAAAGTGGTGTCTCGATAATGGGTGCTATGGACTGTGAGACCTTGATCTTTATAGACTTGTAACTAGGTGTAGAGGAGATTACATGGGCCAGGGGTAATTTCGTCATTTGCCTAGTGAGCCCCTATAAGTATACTTTCAAATAATATTGAGGCCTAAGTAGGCCTAAGGCATAGATGAATGATGAAAAGAAAGGTAAAATGATGAAGGAAATAAAAATAATGATGATTTCCAAGGTAGAGGTAAAATGGTTCTTTTTCATCTCGAGTCAAAATTTTGAAGTTTTCGTCAACCCGAGTATTTCTTGACTATTATGGACATTGTCCCAGTATCAAAGGAGTAAAATGATTGCACCAAGGATTGTAGGAGAACAAGCCAACTTGTTAAGGGTATTTTTGTAATTTTAGTAGAGATTGGATAAGCTTTGGCTATAAGTATCATTTTTCCAGCAGCTTTTTCATTTCTCCAGCAGCTTCTTCTTCTTCTTCCTCCCATCTCACGTTTCTTTCATCTTCCATGGAAGCTTGTTTTGAAACCTCCAGAATTTCTCTCAAGCTAGCTCCAATTTTTATGCTTTTGTGCACCCTTTCATAGAACCTTTTGTGCTCTTTCACTCTCTCACTTTAAAACCCTTGGAAAGTCTTACTTTCATACTTCTTCTCACTAGCTAGGTGTTTTAGAGAGAGAAAGAGGGAGCTTCTATAATAGATTGAAAATTTATGGAAAGAATTTCAAATTACAAAGCTGCCAAGGTGAATAGTGAATTAGAGTTGATTTTTAAATATTGAGAATGTCTAGCAATTAGATTTGTGAGTGTTTTATTGTTGAGATTGCTTATTCATTTTTAGTTTGACTAAAGTAGTGCAAATAATAGCCATTTAATGGTAGTTGGAAGCTAGTTAGGAATGACTAGTAAAACTCAATTTAGAAAATAGCTTTGCAATAGTATTAATGCCAAGTTGGGTTGATGGTGATGTTGTTGTGAGTGATAGGTTCCAAAGAAACCCCACACCTCCATTCGGAACCTTAGTCGAAGCTAAACCCCACCAAAACATCAATAAAGACTGGTGAGTGAACTTGCATTTCAAAATTTCTTTAGGAAATGTAAATATATTTGGATGAAAAATTTGAATGATTTTATCCAACTTTTCTTTAAAAATGTGTGACGGGGAACAAGCCCTTGATAAAATGTTTTGATGTTGTGAAAATGTGAAATGTATAAAAAGATGAATTCATGTGCTCCTATATTATATTGGTATGTATATATATGAATATATGTTGTGCATTGATGAATAATGTTGTGTGATGATGTTGAAGTGTGCGAGTAGGGAGTACACACATGATAATGTTAGAGTGTGAGAGTAGGGAGTGCACACATGATGATGTTGTAGTGTGCGAGTAAGGAGTGCACACATGATGATGATATCGCATTGAGTTTAGTGTGGTGGGATGGTATGCATGATGAGGTATGTATATATATATGTGTTATCGAAAGTTTATGAAACTAATTGTGATTGTGTTGTATGTTGGCATTGTTAATTGCTCCTAAATTGCTTTTCATTTCAACAAGAAAATGGCTTTTTATAAAACAAGTCCCCTTCGAACCAAATTGCTATGTTTGTTGTTGCAGCGAGATTCATTTTCGCTTCAGCGAGAAACTCTTGGGTTAGAGGGGAGTTGCACTGGCCTGATTCTCACTGCAGCAAGAAATTTGTTGAAGCTTTTCACTGCAGTGAGAAACCCTCGGGTTCTAGTGCAGTACTTTTATTTTGACAAAGATTTTGATCACCTTCCATTTAGAACTGGGCAAAGTAGTAAACATAAAGGTTGTAGCCCAGCCTCTTAGCTTTCTAATGGTTTAAACATCATGTTAATTGAACTTCTGTAGTGGGAGATATGCTTGAAAAGCTGATACATATGCAAACTAAGACTATTTCTCGCTGCAGCGAGAAACTTGCTGTCATGCTTGCTACCTTGCTTGATTTTGACATATTTTTCACCCATTTAACTTCATGGATTGATCATGGGCTTTTTCAACACTATGAGGTTATTAATCAAAGTTTGAAATTAGGGGGTTTTAGTAAGAAATTTAATCAATTGCATTATTTTTGAAACAAATGCATCATGACTTCCAACTTCTCCTTATCGATTGCTTGTTCCCTTCTTATGTTCACTCACTAAGTTTATACTCACCTTTTTCAAATTCATGTTTTCATATTAGGAGGCAATTGAGACGTAGATTGAGGTGTCCACGTACGTCCATCTTTTGGTAGGTATCAATGGCAATCAGTAGCTGCACCTTCGCTATGGTCACTCCGCTGGAAGTCTAAAATCCTTTCGTTGAACATACGTACCCTGATGTAAATTGTTAAGCTATATATATCTTAAGCAATAAATGTTTATGTTCGTTAATGTTGCCATTACGAGATGGTACGGATGACATTATTTTGAATCATATGAATGTGAATATATGGTTTCAATAGAAAAGTATTGAAATACTCATTAATAAGAATTACGAAATACGGTTGTAAGAACGAACGATGATATTGATGAATGGAGTCACATAGATAGGCTTGCTTGGGCTTAGTGGGCTATATCCAATGAGTCCATGCGTTAGTCATGGTCAAAAATTTGGATCGTGACAGACTTGGTATCAGAGCCCTAAGTTGTCTAGGTCCTAGGACTTCCTTTTGTTGGTCTAGCGGAGTGTCGAGTCTTTATGTGAAAACTTCGATTATGAAGTGTGAGACCTTGACCTTTGTAGACTCGTAGATAGAAGTACACACGATTTCCTAGATCAGGGATAATTTTGTCATTTCCTTAGCAAGCCCCTAAAAGTAAGTTTTAAACAATATTATGGCCTAAATAGGCCTAAGGCATAAATGGATGGTTAAATAAGGGTAAAATGACAAAGGAAATCAAAATGGTGATGATTTTCATGATAGGGACAAAATGGTCATTTTTCACCTCGAGTCAAAATTTTTAAGTTTTCATGAACCCGAGCATTTTTAGACCATTATGGACCTTGTCCTAGTGACAAAAGAGTAAAAGATTTCATAAAAGATTTGAGGAGTAAGCTAATTTGTGGAGGGACATTTTGGTAATTTAAGTGGAGTGGATAAACTTGGGCTATAAATATCTCTTTCTTTTAGCAGCTTCTACATTCTCCAGCAGTTTTTCTTCTTCTTCTTCTCTTTCACGTTGCTTCCCAACCTTCATGAAAGCTTGATTTAAAGCTCCATAACATCCTTCAAAATAGCTCCATTTTTCATGCTTTTGGTGCACTTTTTCATAAACCGTTGTGCTCTTCCACTCTCTCTCCTTCAAAACCCTTGAAAAAATCTTATTTCCATACTCTCTCTCACTATTTAGGTGTTTTAGAGAGAGAAAGATAAAGGTTTAAAAATAGCTTGAAAGTTTTGGAAATAATTTCAAATACAAGCTACCAAGGTGAGTAGTACACTAGAATTGAGTTTTGGTGTTGAGAATGATTAGTGTTTAGATTTGGGGTTGAATTGGTAGTTGGGGTTGTTCATTCATTTTAGAGTGATAAGGGTAGTGAGAATAGATAGCCATTTAAATGGCCATTGAAAGTTAGCTAAGAGAAAGCTTTTAGAATTTATAAGTATGTGGCTCGAATTAATGGTGATGCTAATGTGATAATAGGTTCCAACAAAGCCCCATCGCCCCATTTGGACAATTAGAGAAGTAGAGTCAACAAAAGGTTCAACAAGATATTGGTGAGTGAACTTGCATTTCAAAATTTGTTTTGGGAATGTAAACTTATTTGCACAATATACTTGAATGATTTTATCCAACTTTCCTTAAAAACAAGTGCCTTGCGAACAAGCCTTTGATAAATTGATTTTATGTTGTGACATGCAGTTGTTATGGATTCATGCACTACTACATTATGTTGGTATATATATAGATATATATTGTTGTGCATGATGGTTGACATTGTGTGATGATTATAACCGTGTGTGTGCACAATGTGGGGGGATGCACATACCGGTAATGGTGGTGGTGAGGGAGATGGATGATGATAGTGTTCGTGTGCACAATGTGGGGGGATGTACACGATGGCACTAATTGTGCACGATGTGGGGGGATGCACACGATTACTCTAGCTATGTGCACGATGTGGGGGGATGCACATGAGTTGGATGTGATGATAGTGGTATTGGTATTTATCCATGTATGTATATGTATATATGTTTAGAGAATGAAAACTCATGTATATGGTTTATGGTTGAAATGCATATGAATTTGGCATGTTGAACTTTGGAAATCTTTATGTGTCTTATGTTAATTTTGTCATTTCAGCAGGATGGCTTTTTCTTGAAAAGAAGGAGACTGTTTTTCTCACTGCTCTGTTTCTCGCTGCAGCGAGAAACTTTCGGGTTAGAGAGGTAAGGCTAGCCAAAAATCTCGCTATAGCGAGAATGTTACTGTAGCTTCTCCCTGCAATGAGAAGCTTTCTGTTTTGTGACAAAAAATTTCGCTGTAGCTAAAAACTTTCTGTTTTGCTCCTCATTTGGTTTGGTTGCTACCCTATTTTCCATTTCTTTGATACCATAGTTGAGCATGGACTTCCAACATTAAGGAATAAATGAATTAAGTTTAAAATGAGGAGGTTTGGTGAGAAACCCTCGGCCAGTTAAGAAACCCTCGACTATTTGATAAGTTAAGTCAAGTGTCACTGCAGCAGAAATTCATTATCACTGCAACTACGCTGTAGAGAGAATGCCTTTCCGCTGCAGCAAGGACCCGTTATTTATTTGACTTGATTCGCATGAATGCTATTAAAGTTTTCACTCTCTATCCTTTGTTGAGCATGGACCCTTTTCATAACGTGATTTACTCATGTGGGGTTTACATGAGTGGTTTTAATAAGAACTAAAACAAATTGCATTGTTTTGAAAAAAGAATGCATCATGATTTCGTTAAACATTCCTTAATGTTTGCTTGTTCCCTTCTTGTTCACTCACTGGGTTTATACTCACCATTTTCAACTTCATGTTTTCAGATCAAGAGGTAGTCAGTAATTAGGTCGAGGTGACCTCGTAGATTCGACTATTGGTAGGTGTCTCAGCATTCAGTAGCTGTACATTTGCCCTGAGTCTCTCCGCTAGAAATCGAGTCTTCTTTTTGAGATGTATAGACAACCCTGAAGTAAATTATTAAGATACATGTTATAGACAATGCATATATATATATACTTGATCGATATGCCACTATGAGTTGGCAATGTTTAGTATTATTTTGATTCAAAGTTATGAAATATGACTTCAGTAATTTTGATGGAGTAATGAACAAATCATGTAAATAGGCTTGCTTGGGCTTAGTGCGCTATGTCCATTGGGTCCATGTGCCGGTTATGGCCCAGAATTTGGGTCATGACATGAAGTGTGAACCGCGACACATTTTACAATCAAGGGACCGCATAGATTCCTTATCTTAGAAGCCACATTTTTCCTTATATACGATTATAATTGTAAAATGTGTTTAATAATAGGTGTTTGCTCTTGTCTAGGTAAGAATGCCACCTAAGACACCAGCTGCCTTAAGATGGATGGGGGAGCAATATGCTCTTAATGAGATGACAGATAGGCCACAGGCATCCACCCTTAGGGGGCGACGTAGTCGTGGCAAGGCCACTAGGCCGGTGAGGGCAGATATACTTGTGAGTAGACGAGAAGAGGGACAATATTTGGGCGATGCAAATAAACAGCCAACTAGGGGCATCACCATCCAAGACTTGGGGACAGGCCTACAGGGAGTTAATCGTGTTGTTGAGATGATGGCAACCCATATGGATGATACACAGAGGATAGTGGAGGGGAAACTTGTAACACAAGAATCCCCTAGTTCCCAAGGGTAGGTCGATCCCCAACATCTTGAGGTTGAGAGGGTCAATTAGAGATTTCCTTTCTTGATTTCCTGAAGCTTAAGCCTTTGTCATTTTTAGGGTTTGATGTATCGGAGAAGCCCTAGATTTTCTTAGATAAAATGGAAAAAATTTGTGAGGCCCTGGGATGCTTTAATACTAGATCAATCGAGCTAGCCGCCTTTCGATTAGAGGACGTGACGCAAGAGTGGTATGGCTCCTTACGTAGAGGTAGGCTGGCAAATGCAATGCTGTTGACTTGGAAGGAGTTTAATATAGCCTTCTTAGATTGATTTTTACCACTCAGTGTACGTAATGCCAGAGCCATGGAGTTTGAGACTTTAGTATAGACCTCGAGTATGACGGTGTCAGAATACGACATCAAATTCATGCAACTAGCTCGGTATGCGCCCTATCTATTTTCTACTGAGGAGATAAAGATTCAGAGGTTTGTGTATGGGCTAGTGGGGCCATTGTTTAGGGCTGTGGCATCTCGAGATTTCGATACCTACTCTACAGCAATAGATTGCACTCAGCGAATTGAGATGAGAACCAATGAGAGTAGGGCTGCGAGGGATAGAGCAAAATGGGCCAAGACAAAGGGCTATCAAGGTTGCAGAGACTTCAGCAGTGGTATTTCATCTTCTAGCCATCAGGGCCCACAGAGGGACTCACGATTACCCTAATAGGGGAGTGACTTGACTAGTGCTAGTGTTAAATCAAGGCAGAAAACTTTTAGTCAGGGAAGGCAGCAAGATTCAAGGCAGGGTAGTCAAGCTATGGATCGTTACAATAATTGTGGAGTACGGCATAATGGACGATGTTTCCATACTATGAGAGTTTGTCATGGTTGTGGTCAATCTGGACATATTAGGAGGAATTGCCCAATGGCTCATAAATCGCAAGGTTCTGCTCGCGGCTCCACCCTACCAGCTTCGTTCGCTCCTTTAGTAGCTGCCTCATATGATCGGGAGGCTAGCAGATCAAGAGGTAGAGGTGCTGGTACTTCCTCTCAGGGCAAGCCTTTTGGGTCTGGACTTCAAAGTTCCACTAGTAGAGGCCAAGCGAGGGTATATGCTTTAACACCCCATAAAGCCCAAACATCCAATGCAGTGGTCTCAAGTACTCTTTCTGTTTGTAATATGGATGCTCGAGTATTGTTTGATCTTGGTGCTATCCATTCTTTTATTTCTCCATGTTTGACACTTCATTTGGGTAAGGATCGTGTTAAGAGAGAAGAACAATTAGTGGTGTCTACTTTTTTAAAGGAGGTATTTGTGGCACAATGGGAATATACGTCATGTGTAGTTCGAGTCAAAAACAAGGACACTTTGGTGAATTTAATGGTGTTAGACACCTTAGATTTTAACGTGATCTTGGGAATGGATTGGCTATCACCCTGCCATGCCAGTATGCACTGTTACCATAAATTGGTTAGATTTGATTTCTCATATGAGCCACCATTTAGTATTCAGGGGAATAGGACCAATGCTCCAACTAATTTGGTATCAATCATGTCTACCAGGAAGCTATTAAGACAAGGTTGTTCACGTTACTTGGCTGTGGTAAAGGATACTCAGGCGAAGGTTGGAGATGTAAGCCAAGTGTCGATGGTGAATGAGTTCATGGATGTATTTCTCGAGGAACTACCAGGTTTATGAAACTAATTGTGATTGTGTTGTATGTTAGCAATGTTAATTGCTCCCAAATTGCTTTTCATTTCAACAAGAAAATAGCTTTTGGTATAACAAGTCCTCTTTTAAACCAAATTGCTTTGTTTCTAGCTCCAGCGAGATTCATTTTCACTGCAGCGAGAAACTCTTGCGTTGGAGGGGGTTTGCACTGATCTGATATTCGTTGCAGCGAAAAACTTACTGAAGTTTCTTGTTGCAACGAGAAACTCTCAGGTTCTGGTGTAGTGCTTTCACTTCAACAAAGATTTTGACCACCTTCTAATCAGACCTGGGCAAAATGTAAACATTAAATTGTAGCCCAGCCTCTTAGCTTTCTAATGGTTTAAAAATCATGTTAATTGGACTTCTGTAGTGGGAGATATGCTTGAAAAACCAAAACATATGCAAACTAAGACTGTTTCTCATTGCAACGAGAAACTTGCTGTCATGCTTGCTACCTTGCTTGATTTTGACATATTTTTCACCAATTTAACTTCATGGATTGATCATGGGTTTCTGCAACACTATGAGGTTATTAATCAAAGTTTGAAATGAGGGATTTTTAGTAAGAAATTAAATCAATTGCATTGTTTTTGAAACAAATGCATCATGATTTCCAAGTTCTCCTTATCGATTGCTTGTTTCGTTCTTATGTTCACTCACTAAGTTTATACTCACCTTTTTCAAATTCATGTTTTCAAATCAAGAGGTAGTTGAGACATAGATTGAGGTGTCCACGTACGTCCATCTTTTGGTAGGTATCAATGGCAATTAGTAACTGCACCTTTATTATGGTCACTACGCTGGAAGTCTAAAGTCCTTTCGTTGAACATACGTACCCTGATGTAAATTGTTAAGATACATATATCTTAAGCAATAAATGTTTATGTTTATTAATGTTGCCATTACGAGATGGCACATATGACATTATTTTGAATTGTATGAATGTGACTATATGGTTTCGATAGAAAAGTATTGAAATACTTGTTAATAAGAATTACGAAATACGGTTGTAAGAACGAATGATGAAATCGATGAATGAAGTCACATAGATAGGCTTGCTTGGGCATAATGGGCTATGTTCACTGAGTCCATGGGCCGGTCATGGCCTAGAATTTGGGTCGTGACATAGACACATGACCAGAACCAAGGAATTCTTCAAGGAATTAAGACCAAAGAAAAGAGGAAATGTAACCTTTAGTGACAACTCAAAAGTTCACATAGAAGTTATTGGCACAATTGGTAAAAATTTCTCCTCTCAAATTGAAAATGTTCTATTTGTAGATGGTCTTAAACATAATTTGTTAAGCGTAAGTCAACTTTGTGATAAGAGGCTTAGAGTCATTTTTGAATCTTTAATGTGCCATATTGTCGATATTAAAATAAATGAAACTCTTTTTGTTGGCAATAGACAAGGCAACATTTATGTTGTTTTCTTGGATGATTTATTTTTTAATAATGTATGTTTCATGGCTAAAAAGAATAAGGATAGTTGGCCGTGGCATAAAAAAATAAGACATGGTAGCATGAACACAATTTTAAAACTGCTATCTCTAGATCTTCTATAGGACTCCCCAAGCTAAATTTTGAAAATGGTCAACTTTGTGATGCTTGTGCTAAAGGCAAATATAGGAGAAGCTCATTTAAAACTAAAAAGGATGAAACTACCCTTAGAGCCTTGCAATTACTTTACATAGATATTTTTGGATCAACTAGAACCACTAGCTTAGGTGGAAAGAACTATGGCTTAGTAGCTGTGGATGATTATACTAGATTCTCTTGGGTTTTCTTCTTTGCATACAAAGATAAAGCCTTAAAAATCTTTACCTCTTTTTGTAAAAGAGTTGAAAATGAAAAAGGATATAAGATAACAAATGTTAAAAGTGACCATGGAAAAAAGTTTGAAAACCTAGGTTTTGAACAACTTTGTGATGAATATGATATAGTCACAACTTTTCAATCCCTAGGACACCACAACAAAATGGAGTAGTGGAAAGAAAAAATAGGACTTTAGAAGAAATAGCTAGAACTATGCGATGTGAAAATAACTAATCTAAATAATTTTGGGACGAAGTCATCAATACCTTTTGCTATATCATAAATAAGGCAATGGTTAGACCAATTTTGAAGAAAACTCCCTATGAACTTTACAAAGGAAAGAAACCTAATATAAATTGCTATCATCCATTTGGCTGCAAATGTTATGTTTTAAATAATGGGAAGAATAATCTAGGTAAATTTGTTGCTAAAAGTGATGAAGGAATCTTTCTAGGATATTCCTTGACCTCCAAAGCATATAGAGTATTCAACAAGAGAACATTAGTTGTTGAAGAATCTATTCATGTGTTATTTGATGATTTTAACCCTTTTTCTGGAATGGAACATTGTGATGATGATGTAGGCATTCTTCAAGAACAAGTTGAAGGACTTGACCTCAACATTAAAGGATCCAAAATAAATGAAGAGGCATCACAAAAGGAAGAGCAAAACATTGAACCAAGTATTAAAGAAGGTGAGCCTAGCTATCCAATGGTAAAAAGAGAAATTAATGGAAACAAAATCATTCGTGATCCTAATCAAGGGGTAAGAACTAGGTCTAAATGATAACTCTATGATATAGAGTTATTTGAGCTTAATTTTGATAGTAATTTAGCTTAGTTCTTGTCGTAATGCATAGAAATTAGTAAATTTTATTTAATTATTTTAAATTAGTTAATTTAGGTAAGTCAATCTAATCTTAGTTAATTTTATACTTAATTTGGTGTTAATGTGGTTAAGATAGGTTTTTATTGATTTATTTGTGCTGTTGTAGGTGTTTGATGAAAGAAGAATTTTAGTGAAAGAAGGAGAGCAATTTTGAGGTATAGACTTGCACTGCACAAATTTTGGTATTTGGAATATAAGTCTATTTAAAGAGCTTCAAATGAAGTGATTCTTAAACAATTGGAAAGCTAAGAGAAACAGCTATAACTTTCATGTTTACCACTTTGAGCAATTTGACTTAGAAGGTGGTCAAAAAGCTTGTTTAATTTGAAGCACTGTAACAGTCCTAGACCAATTATGATTTCTACTATTTAAATGGTCTAGGCCACGGCTTTGGAGGTAGTAGGCCATGGCCCATGTAGTTTAATGAGGAAATCATAACTAGAATTGACTTCTTTCTTCACCCAACTTTCCTTAACTTCAAATCCCTATAAAAACAACCTTTTGGAGGACTTTTAGAAAAAAATGAAACACCAGACTGACAGTTGAGAGTCAAGCCACAAAGTTATTAATTCTAAGAAGAATTTAAAAGACTCAAGGAGATTTGGAGATCAAGAATACAATTCTTGAGTGCTTCTATCTTTTTTATTCTCTTGGTTTTGTTTTTAATGTTTAAATTTTATTTGATAATGATGTGTGACTTGATGTGGAGCTAAACTTTTTATCTAAGATTATGATTAAACTCAATATGTAGTCTGATTTATTTATCTCTCTTTTGCTTATGTTTGATGGATTTAAGTTGTTTATTTTATTTTATTTTATTTTTAACGATTTTAATTGCCTGATCACCAATTATATTGAATTGGAAACCTAGGTTAAACCTTGACGAAGGAGATTTAGGTAGACCTTGAATAAAATAGCGTATGATTGAATACACTTAGTTGATTAGGAGATTTGATTTGCATATAGGGTAGACATACACCTATAAGCCATACATAGCCAAAATTAGAGCACGAACTTAATGAATCTTTCTTCAGTTTAACTTGCATAGACATATAGTAAATTAATTAGAAGAGTTATTTTTATGAGAAACTCGACAGAGGCTTGTAAATAATTTAGGACTCTAGGTTAGAAACTTAATCCATTAAACTAAGTTAAGAGAGAGAGACAATAATCAAATGAAGTATTAAGGGACATCATAATTTTAGGTCTGATAGTTAAGTGAGTTTTATAAAATAAATTTACTATTTAATTTTATTTTCAGTTTATTAGTTTTAATTTTTCTTTTTAATAATTTTAAATTTAATTGTTTGGATAAAATTAGGGTATTACAATTTTAGTAGTTAACAGTAAGAATTAATTTAATTCTCTATGGGATCGACACTCTACTCATTATTGTATTATCTTTGTGATACGTACACTTGCGTGGGTAGAAAATTGAGTAACAAGTTTTTGGTGTCATTTCTAGGGAATTGATTTTTAATTCTTTCTTGTTAATATTAATTCCAAGCATTCTTAATCTTACTTCAAACTTTTCTTTTTATTTTCAGATGCTTTTGATTGAGATGATGAACTATTAGTGGCCATCTAAACAATTTGTGCCTAGGAGGTTGCTAGTGATTATGCATTAGATGCAATCAGTGTTTTAGCCACCCTAGTAGATGCTTTGTCTCAAAAAATTAACACTTGGGGTGTTAATGCCTTTCAAAGTCCTTTTATGACATGTGAGCTTTGTGGAGAGAAGCATTCAAGTGACTATTGTTCAGCCTATTATGAATCAATGCAATTTGATGGAAGCTTCGATGGGCAGCAAAATAAGTCATACTCCAACAATTACAACTCAGGGTGGAATCACAAAAATTTTTCATGGAGTAATGATCACGGTCTTACAAATTCATTACAGCCTATTTTCCATAATGGTTTTCAGTCACAAGTTAGGGCTACTATGCTAGAAAAAAAGCCTTCAATAGAGGATATGTTCATGCAATTCATGACAAAGACAGTTGCCTTCATGACAAAGACTAATGCCATCATTCAAAATCAAGCAGAATCAATCTGAAATCTTGAGACACAAGTGGGTCAACTAGCTAATGCCATCAATAATAGACCTTAAGATGATGGAGATAAAATAAATCAAGGAAATACTTTCAGCAATCAAGTTCAAGATGAAGAAATTAAGTAAGAAGAGGAAATATCTACATCACCATAGGTCAAGCCATATGTGCCTCCCATTCTTTTTCTAGACATAGTTGATAAGTTACTTAAGGAGGTTATAGCAAAAGCACATTATTCAAAAAGAACTCAATTTGAGAAGTTGGATAACTCAACCTATTCCACCACCTTGGGTTAGGCAAGCATCAAATCTTGAGTTAAAGGCACTATAACCTCATCTTATGAGGAGGCTACTTTCATACCTTAAGCTTTTTCCATGTAAACTTAAATCTCAACCAAAGTCAAGCTATTAACTATAAAGAAGCGCTTCTTGGGAGGCAACCCAAGCTTTCGAAACTCTTATTTTTCAGTTATTTTTATTTTATTTATTTATTTATTTTCATTAATCTCTATTTATTTTTTCCAGTTAAAAAAAATTCTCTTACAAGTGACAATGAGCATAATGAGGACGAAGGTGAGGACTAGCGCTTTACTAGATTCATCCAATCATAGGGGAGTATTCTTTACCTTTCCTTTATTTTTTGAACATTGAGGACAATGTGTAGTTTAAGTTTGAGGGGGTGAATTTATTTTTCTGGTGATGAATATTCTATGGAAGTTTTAGATTTAATTTTATTTGCATGTTTATCTATATTTCTAAATAATTTAGGATTAGTTGGTAAATGAATATATTTTTGGTTTGAATTTTAGGAATCTAGAGTAAAGTTGTGCCATTTTTTTTTCTATGATTTCTCTATCCAATGATGACAACTAGTTGTCTTGAATTCTTAGCTTTTAATGGATAAAATTTTGTTTGGATTCATTCTAAATTATGTTGCTAAGTATCAATGTTAAGATGTGATTTCCACAATTTTGAGCACTATATCTTTTACTTTGAATTATTCTAAATATCTAGAGAAGGTTTATATTGATGTAAATTTTAGATTCTGTCGTGAATTGTAAAATTTGCTTTATTTTCTCTTGAGGTGAAATCCTAGGCAATACTTAGTTAGGGAGATGATTTAGGCCATCTTTGGACTGTTTAAGCCTAAAAAACTAACCTTGTTAAATCTTTATCCCTATTATACCCTTTTAAGCCTAATATCTCTTTTCCTTGTTTAACTACATAATAATTAAGCTTAGCCTTAAAATTAATATTTCAATTTTGCAACTTTCACTCCTAAGCATGTATATTGTTTTAGGAAATTTAAATTGAGCTAAATGTTGAAAAAGGTGAAAAGGTGATGTTGATGTGAAACAAAGAAAAAAAAAGTTCAAAATATGAAACGTAACCCCACTACCTATAATACAAAGAAAATAAGTTAGGGGGTGTAAAATTGTGAAATTGTAGAAAAAAATGTGTTAAAAAAAAGAAAAGTTCAAATGTGGAAGAATAGTTGTACTAGAAGAAGAAAAATAAAGCTCTATAGATAGATCCTAGAATAATTATGTGTTTAGGGTGATTTGAGCCACATTATTATCTTGTATCCTACCTTAACCCTGGCCATACATTACAAGCTTTATAAAGTCCTATTGATCCCTAGCTTCATATTGGTCTACATTAGTGGAGAGAGAGATGAAAAGTAAACTATGGAAATCTAGAACTAATTTGAAATTTGTGTTGGCATAAACTCATCTAGATGTCATAATATTTTTGAAAAAAGATTACACACACACATGGAAATCCATTCGAAAATGTGCTTGCATTAGAATTGAAACATGAATTTAAATGAGGCCTATATTTTTCCTTAGGTTAATGATTAATAGACATACTTTTGAGGAAGTTATGAAGAATCATTGAGTTTGTACACTTTATCTCTAGTAGTAGTACTAGTAATAATAGTGGTAACTATATTTATTTTGTTTTTGCTATCTGAATTTGATTTTCGTAAGTTAGTTTCTTTTTTATGTTTTGCTCGAGGACTAGCAAAATATTAAGTTTGGGGGTGTGATAACTCTGTGATATAGAGTTATTGGAGCTTAATTTTGATAGTAATTTAGCTTAGTTTTTGTAATAATCCATATAAATTAATAGATTTTATTTAATTATTTTAAATTAATTAATTTAGGTGAGTCAATCTAATCTTAATTAATTTTACACTTAATTTGGTGTTAATGTGGTAAAGATAGATTGTTATTGATTTATTTGTGCTTTTTGATGGTGTTTGATGAAAGAAGAATTTTAGTGAAAGAAGGAGAGCAATTTTGAGGTATAGACTTACACTACACATATTTCAGTATTTCAACCATACCTCTCTCTACAAAACTCCAAATGAAGTGATTCTTAAATCATTGGAAATCTAAGAGAAAAAGCTACAACTTTCATGTTTACACTTTACCCAGTTTGGCCTGCAAGGTGGTTAAAAATCTTGTCAAAGTTGACATACTGCAACAGTCTTAAAACAATTATAATTTTTTCTATTTAAATGGCCCAAACTGCAGCTTTGGAGGTAGTAGGCCATGGCCCACATAGTCTGATGAAGAAATCCTAATTAGAATTAACTTCTTTCTTCACCTAACTTGGCTTAACTTCAAATCCCTATAAAAACAACCTTTCAGACGACTTTTACAAAAAAACGAAACACTAGATTGACAGTTGAGAGTCAAGCCACAGAGTCATTGAAATTGAGAAGAATTTGAAGGATTCAAGGAGATTTGGAGATCAAGAATATAAATCTTGAGTTTTTCTATCTTTTTTATTCTTTTATTCTCTTGGTTTTGTTTTTAATGTTTAAATTTTATTTGATGATGATGTCTGACTTGAAGGGGAACTAAACTTTTTATCTAAAATTATGACTGAACTTAATATATAGTTTGGTTTATTTATCTCTCTTTTACTTATGTTTGATGGATTTAAGTTGTTTATATTATTCTGTTCTTAATGCTTCTAATTGCCTGATCACCAATTAGATTGAATTGGAAACATAAGTTAACCTTGACGAAGGAGATTTAGGTAGACCTTGAATAAAATAGCATATGATTGAATACACTTAGTTGATTAGGTGGTTTGATTTGCATATAGGGTAGACATACACCTATAAGCCATACGTAGCCAAAATTAGAGCACAAACTTAATGAATCTTTCTCCAATTTAATTTGCATAGACATATAGTAAATTAATTAGGATAGGTATTTTTATAAGAAACTCGATAGAGGCTTGTAAATAATTTAGGACTCTAGGTTAGCAACTTAATCCATTAAACTAAGTTAAGAAAGAGAGACAATAATCAGATGAAATATTGAGGGACATCATAATCTTAGGCTGGTAGTTAAGTGAGTTTTAAAAAAGAAGTTTACTATTTAATTTTAGTTTCAATTTATTAGTTTTAATTTTTCTTTTTAATAATTTTAAACTTAATTGTTTGGATAAGATTAAGTGTTACAATTTTAGTAGTTAACAGTAAGAATTAATTCAATTCTTTGTGGGATCGACACTCTACTCATTACTATATTATCTTTGCGATACATACACTTACGTGGGTAGAAAATTGAACAACACTAAAGTTTAAAATGTTTGTGAATATGTTGCTTTTATCTCACGAATCGAACCTAAGAACATTGATGAAGCTTTAGATGATGATTATCGGATATTAGCCATGCAAGAAGAATTGAACCAATTTGAAAGATGTCAAGTGTGGGAACTGTTCCTAGGCCAAATGATTACCCAATTGTAGGTACACAATGGGGTTTTAGAAACAAAATGGATGAAAATGGAATCATAACTAGAAAAAAAGCTAGGTTAGTTGCCAAAGAATATTGTCACGACCCAAATTTCGAGACATGACCGGTGCATGGGCCTAATGGACGTAGTCCACTAAGCCCAAGCAAGCCTATTAATATGACCTGTTCATCATTCCATCAAAGTTGCTCAGTCACATTTCATAACTTTGAATCAAAATAATACTAAGCATTTCCAACACATAGTGGCATACCAATCAAAGTGTACATATATTGTCTAAACATATATTTTAATAATTTACATTCGTTTGTCTATACACAACAAAGAGTACTCGACTTCCAGCGGAGCGACCTCGGCTATCACGACCCAAATTTCGAGCCATGACTAGCGCAAGGGCCCAATGGATGTAGTCCACTAAGCCCAAGCAAGCCTATCTATTATCCTGCTCATTATCCCATCCAATATTGCTAAGTCACATTTCATAACTTTGAATCAAAATAATGATAGATATTACCATCTTATAGTGGCATACTCATTGAAATATACATACATTGTCTAAACATATGGCTTAATAATTTTCATTGGGTTTATTTATACACAACAAAAAAAAGAGTACTCGACTTCCAGCGGAGAGACTCGGACGAATATACAGCTACTGAATGTCGAGACACCTACCAAGGGTCGAATGTATGAAGACACCTCGACCTAGCTACCAGCTATCTCGTGATCTGAAAACATGGAGCTGAAAATGGTGAGTATAAACCCAGTGAGTGAACAAGGAAGGGAACAAGCAATTTATAAGGAAGAATTTGGAAATCATGATGCACTTGTTTTGAAAACAATGTAATTTGGTTTAATTTCTTTCTTAAACCCCCTTGTTCTGGACATTGATCAGTGGACTCTTAGTATTGCAAAGACCCATGCTCAATCATGAAGATAAGGGAGTGGAGGAAATTATATCAGAACCCAAGCAAGGTAGCAACGTGACAGCACGTTTCTCACTGCAGAAAAAGGCATTCTCGGTTTGCATATGGTTCGGTTGTTCAAGTATATCTTCCACTACATGGGTCCAATTGACATGCTTGTTGGGTCATTAGAAAGCTAGGAGGTAGGGCTACGAGTTTACTGTTTATCACTTTGCCTTGTTCGAAATGAAAAGTGGTCAAAATCGCTGTCAAAATGATAGTACTGTACCACTACTGAAAATTTCTAGCGGCAGCGAGAATCCATTTCGCTGCAACCAAATTCCTTATTGCAATGAACACCAATTTGACAATACTTAGCAATTTTCAATGTTCAACATGCAAGATTCACATATGCAAAACCATATACCATACTCATGAACTTTGATTTCATAAACATAGATTTATATATAAATGCATAGATAAACACCAATATCAATATAAACACACCCGGCTCATGTACATCCCCCCACATCATGCACATAGCTGGCGCCATCATGTGCATCCCCCCACATCATGCACAATCAGTGCCATTGTGTACATCCCCCCACATCGTGCACACGGGCACTATCATTATCCATCTCCCACACCGCCATCATCACGGGCATGTGCATCCCCCCACATTGTGCACACACACGGTTATAGTCATCATTTACAATATCAACTATCATGCACAACATATATATATATCATCATAATGAAATGGTGCATGAATCAATAACAACCACATATCAAAGCATAAAACCAATTAGCAAAAGCTTGTTTCCAAGGCACTTGTTTTAAGATAAAGTTGTATAAAATCATTCAAATGCTTTGTGCAATTTCATTCACATTCCCAAAACAAGTTTTGAGATGCAGTTCACTCACCAGTAGTAGTTGAGCCTTTAACCGACTCTAACCTCCCTAATGGTCCAATTGGGATAATGCGGCTTCGTTGGAAACTACCATCAAATTAACATCACCATAATGTCAATTCATACTTATGAACCCTAAAAGCTACCCCTTAGTTAGCTTTCAATTGCCATTTTAAATGGCTATCTATTCCCACTATCCTAGTCACAATAGAGTCCATACGCAATTTCAATAATAAACCCATAATTCAATCACTAAACATTATCAACACTTAAAACCCAATGCTAATTTACTACTCACCTTGATAGTTTAGTAGCTTTGAATTTCTTTCCAACAATTCCCAAGCTATTATAGGGCTTTTTCTCTCTTTCTCTCTCTAAAAATCTAGCTAGTGAGGGAAAGTATGGAAACAAGATTTTTTAAGGGTTTTAAAGAGAGAGAATGGAATAGCATAAGGATTTATGAAAGGGTGCACCAAAAGCATGAAAATTTATGCTAATTTGAGAGAGGTTATAAAGCTTGATATCAAGCTTCCATGGAAGATGGAAGCAACGTGAAAAGGAGAAGAAGAAGAAGGAGAAAAGTTGCTGGAAAAAATGTAAGAAGCTGCTGGAAGCAAGATGCTTATAGCCCAAGCTTATCCAATTCTCTTAGAAATTACGAAAAATGCCTTTCTGCAAGTTAACTTGTTTTTCTCCCATCCTTTGTGCAATATTTTTATTCTTTTGACACTGGGACAAGGTCCACAATGGTCTAAACTACTCGGGTTTACGAAAACTTAAAATTTTGACTCAAGATGCAAAATGACCATTTTACTCTTTTTGTTTCCTTCCATTTTAACTTAGTCCTCCCATCACTCATTTAACTCCAATTTCCTTCTATTACCTTCTTCTACACATGCACAAACAAGGTATGAAGTTTGTACTCCAACGCGGTGTCCCCATAATATTAAAATATTTACTTGCCCTTGTTATCTTTACTTAATAAAGATACGCGGCCCCATTAACGTCATTTTTCTCCAAAATTCTTTCATTCTTCTTCTCTCCCGCTTAGATTGACCATATACTCCTTCATGAAAAATTTTGATATTGAATAAAATAATAATATTTTAATATCATTTTATTAATAAAATATTATTTTATTTCAAAAATTTCCTCTTACCTCCTATTGTCTCCTTGGCACCCAATATACCTTATTATGCCTATTAAGACCTTAAAATATCATAAAACTTTCTTCTAGGAGCTTATTAGAAGAAATGACGAAACTACCCCTGGCCCTTGTTATTACATCTATGCTTAATTACAAACCTCTAGAGGTTGAGGTCTCATGTGGGCGGCGTACAGCTAGTGAATGTCGAGATACCTACCAAGGAGACGAATCTACGAGGGTACCTCAATCTACTTATTGGCTGCTTCTTGCTCTGAAAACATGAAGTTGAAAACGGTGAGTTTATACCTAGTGAGTGAACATAAGAAGGGAACAAGCAACAAGAGGGAAAGTTTAAAGAAATCATGATGCATTTATTTTCAAAACAATGCAATTTAGTTTCATTTTTATTAAAACCCCTCGTTAAACCCTTAAATAATTAATCACTTGATAGTAATGATTCCATACATAACAAAGAATTTGAAGAATGAAAGGTTCAGTGATGTACAAGCTAGTCATATGAAACGACGGGTCTTCGCTGCAACGAAATTTGAGCTCAAGTTATTAGTTGGACGAGGGTTTCTCAATTGGCTGAAGGTTTTTCTCTAAAATTCCTCATTTCAAACTTAATTAGATAATTCCCTAAATTTTGGGAGTTCATGCTCAACTATGGCGTAAATGAAATGCAAAATATGACAAAAACCAGCAAGATAGCATACCGGACAGAAAGTTTCTTATTGTAGCGAGATTCTTTCTCGCTGTAGTGAAATTCAAGTGGCCAAAGTAGAATGTTTTTCTCTGCAGTGAGATTAAATCTCGCTGTAGCGAGAAGCTCCATAAATTTTCTCGTTACAGCGAGAACCAGGTCGTGCAAACCCCTCAAACCCAAGGGTTTCTCACTACAGCAAGAATCATTCTTGCTGCAGCGAGAAACAGGGCACCAAAGAAAAGTTTCCATTCTCTCAAGAAAAAGGCCATCCTGCTAAAATGACAAAATCAACATCAACACACTTAAAAATTCCCAAAGTTCAGCATGCCAAATTTTCATATGTGTTACAATCATATACCATATTCATGAGCTTTTATTTCATAAACATATATATATATATATATATATATATACATATATACATAGAAAAACACCAATACCATCATCGTCTCACCCAACTCATATGCATCCCCCCACATCGTGCACATAGCCGGAGTCATCGTGTGCATCCCCCCACATCGTGCACAATTAGTGCCATTGTGTGCATCACCCCACATTGTGCACACGGGCACTTTCATCATCCAACTCCCTCACCACCGTCATCACCGGCATGTGCATCCCCCCACATCGTGCACAAGCATGGTTATCATTATCACACAATATCAACCATCCATGCACAACATATATATATATACCAACACAATGTAATAGTGCATGAATCCATAACAGCCACAAGTCACAACATAGAAACAACTTACCAAGGGCTTGTTCCCAAGGCACCCGTTTTTAAGAAAAGTTGGATAAAATCATTCAAAGGTTTTGTGCAAATACATTCACATTCCCAAAACAATTTTGAAATGCAAGTTCACTCACCAGTATTTTGTTGAACCTTTAGTCGACTCAACTTCCCTAATGGTCCAAATGGGACGGTGGGGCTTCGTTGGAACCTAATCATCACATTAGCATCACAATTAAATCAATTCCAATACTTATAAATTCTAAAAGCTATCTTTTAACTAGCTTCCAATTGCCATCTAATTGGCTATCTATTTTCACTATTCTAATCACTCTAAAATGAATGAACAACCTCAACTACAAAATATTCACAAGTCTAATCTCTAGCCCTTCTCAACACTTAAAATTCAACTTTAATTTACTACTCACCTTGGTAGCTTTGAAATTGAAATTCTTTCCAAAAACTTTCAAGCTATCATTGAAGTTGCCTCTTTCTCTCTTTAAAACACCTAGCTAATGAGATAAAGTATGGAAGAAGACTTATCAAGGGTTTTAAAGTGAGTGAGTGAAAAAGCACATAGGTTCTATGAAAGGGTGCACAAAAGCATGAAAATTGGAGCTAGTTTGAGAAAGGTTATGGAGGTTTCATATCAAGCTTCCATGGAGGATGAAAGCAACGTAAGATGAGAGGAAGAAGAAAAAGAAGAAGAAGAAGAAGCTGCTAGAGAATGTAGAAGCTGCTGGAAGAAAATGATATTCATAGCTCATACTTATCTAACTCCACTTAAATTACAAAAATGCCCTCAACAAGTTAGCTTGTTCTCCCCCAATCCTTTATGCAATCTCTTTACTCGTTTAACACTGAAACAAAGTCCATAATGGTCTAAAAATGCTCGGGTTAGCAAAAACTTAAAAATTTTGACTTGAGATGAAAAATGACCATTCTGCCCCTACCTCAAGAATCATCATTATTTTTTATTTCCTTTTCCATTTTTCCTGTATTTCATCATTCATTTATACCTCAGGCCTATTTACGCCATAATATTGTTTAAAAACTTACTTTTAGGGGCTTACTAAGGAAATGATGAAACTACCCCTAGCCCATGGTATTGCATCTATGCCTAGCTACGAGCCTATAGAGGTCAAGGTCTCACAAATATAGTCAAGAGGAATGTATAGATTATATTGAAACCTATGCCCTAGTAGCTAGATTAGAAGCAATTAGGATGTTAGTAGCCTTTGCATGCTATATGAACTTTAAACTTTATTAAATGGATGTTAAAAGTGCTTTCTTAAATGGGTTGATAAATGATGAGGTGTATGTTGAACAACCACTCAATTTGAAGAGCCTAATTTTCCAAATCATGTCTTTAGATCAAGAAAAGCATTATATGAATTAAAACAAGCTTGTAGAGCTTGATATGAAACATTCTCAAAATTCTTAATAAAAAATGATTTTAATAGAGGAAAGGTTGATAAAACTCTTATTATCAAAAACAAAGGCAAAGACATTTTAATTGTGCAAGTTTATGTTGATAATATTATTTTTGGTGCTACTAATGAAATTCTTTGTCAAGAGTTTGCTCAAACCATGCAAGGAGAATTTGAGATAAGCAAGATGGGTGAACTAAACTATTTTCTTAGACTACAAATCAAACAAAAAAAAGAAGGTACGTTCATAAGTCAAGCCAAATATACAAAAGATATGCTTAAGAAGTTTGGTATGGATAGCTCAAGGACATATCACACACCAATGAACACTTCAATCATGCTTGACAAGGATGAAAAATGTATGTCCATTGATCAAAAGCTCTATAGATCCATGATTGGTTCCTTGCTTGATCTTACTGCTAGTAGACCAGATATAAACTTTAATGTAGGTCTATGTGCTAGGTTTCAATCATCCCCTAAAGAACCACACTCAAGTGTTGTCAAAAGAATTTTCAGGTATTTGCAAAAGACATCTCGTCTAGGAATATGGTATCCAAGGAGTTCCACCTTCGATCTGCATTCATACTCGGATGCCGATTTTGGCGGATGTAAGATAGATAGAAAGAGCATATTTGGTACATGTCAATTTCTAGGTAGTATGTTGATCTCATGGTTTTCAAAGAAATAAAATAGCATAGATCAATCCATTACTGAAGCTGAATATGTAGCTATTGAAAGTTATTGTGCTCAAATGTTTTGGATGAAATAACAATTAGAAGATTATGGACTAGCTATGGAAAGAATTCCCATAAAATGTGATAACACTAGTAACATAAATCTCACAAGGAATCCCATCCATCACTCTAGAACCAAACACATAAAAATAAGGCATCACTTCATTAGAGATCATGTTCAAAAAGGAGATGTTGTCCTTGAGTATGTAGGTACCAAAGATCAATTGGCTGATACCTTTACAAAAGCACTTGATAAAGAACAATTTTGGAAGATTAGAAGTAAACTAGGTTTGATAAACCCAATATAATAAAAAAATGGATGGTGGCTACCTTTGAACATTAGTTGTATTCATGTCTAAATTCATTCTTAGTGTCATACATGCTGATTGGTTGTACTCTTGTTTGACATGACTTCATGCAACATGTTTGAATGCTTTTTGGCATTGATAAACCTATTTGTTCATAACAACTCCATGCATTCATGCCATGGCCATCTGATTCATAAGGTTTATGGGAGAGTTGATGAGTGAACCAAGATTTTATTTCAAAAACTTTTTCTATTCAAATTTCACTTGCACGAGTTTTAGATCTGTCTTAAAAATACCTTCAACTCAAAAACTCACATTGTTTTCTTTATATTGCATGTTTGGACCAAATCATAGATTTTTTGGAGCCAAAATCATTTTGTTCAAGGCTACAAAGGATCATGTATTGATACATGAAGAACATGTATCGATAGATCTCTTCATTCGATCGAAACATTTCGTCTAGTAGCCAACATTGAAATTCCATGTTATATGAATCGATACATAAACATATTTGTCGATACTTGCAAGAACATGTATCGATACATTACACAAAGTATTTATACATTTCATCTAGTAGCCAAAAACAAAACATTTTGCCTTGATTGTATTGATACATCATGGGGTTTTAAAGTTCCGATGACTCATTTTCCCCTATTCTTCAATCCCCATCTTTCAAAATTTTTTCAACTCTCACCTCTTTTTTTGTTTTGCCCTCAAATATACACCAATTAAATTGTTTCTATCACTCTTTCGTTACTCAAAATGATCATCTTCCCTCTAAATTTCATCCCATTTTAACCAAAATAAAAAATTCCCATTTTCAACACCCTAACTTTCATTTCATCCAATTCTTGAAATTGGCTGCATTTTCGACCAAATTAGTTTGATTAAATCATCTCTCAAGCCTCAATATCCACTTCTACTAATTATTTTCTTCTAAATTTCTCCTCAAATAGCCTCTTGTCTAAAACACATGAAATCCACCGTCGACCCCACGTTTGACGATCGCTCCTTTAAGCAGAATTTCTCCCATTTATCCTTAGAGCGACAACTCGACAAAGACTTCACCAAGTGTGATGTCAAGCCTGGTCAGGAAATTGACTTTAACTACCTTGCATGCATTAATTTTTCGTATATAGATAATTTTCGAGAATTAGACTGGCTCAATTATTTGTCAATGAACCAAACTAACTATGTCGACCTTGTCTACGTCTTTTATTTCAACGCCACCATAAAATTTCAAGATTATGAGGATAGTGAACCCATAAAGCACATTGATAGATTGTGCACTTATGTTATGGGCAAGAGAATTGTAGTTGCTGAGCACACACTAGACATTGTCCTCGATCTAGAAATCCATCAAGGTGGTTAAATTATGTTGAGGGTGTCATGTCATAGGAGGTCTTGTCCACCATTTACACCTATCCTCCCACTAGTGAGAAAAATGTGACCAGTGTCAAACGCCTTTCCTTTTATGGTCGCATCCTCCATCTCATCATGTTTCACACTCTCCTCCCTCATGGCAAAAATTACTCCACTGTCAAAAGTAAGGATTTTTGGTTTTTGTATCGAATCAAAACAAATTAGCATGTCAACATTGTTAAGTGTATCCTCAATGAGATGTTAAAAAACATCAACAAATCTAGAAAGACTTTTCTACATGGCATGGCAATCAGTGCTATCATTGACTCCGTAGGCATCA
Organism: Theobroma cacao; assembly: GCF_053813885.1. NCBI lineage: Eukaryota > Viridiplantae > Streptophyta > Magnoliopsida > Malvales > Malvaceae > Theobroma > Theobroma cacao. The sequence continues at coordinate 18,896,720 of NC_142645.1, forward strand.
ACACTAGGTGTGATCCACCTAAGCAGCATGTGATGCACATGAAGATCAATGAGCATGCTATTAATAAGCTTGGCTTTGTGTATGTCAATAACTCTTGGGTTCGTAAAGAAACAATCAATGACCCTAAGTTTGTTGGAGATGAGGATTGTGAGGACACCTTTATTGAGCCTAGTGTCACCCCTAGTGCTACCCCTAGTGTTGGTCCGAGTGCTCATCCTAGTGTTGGTCACAGCTACCCTCCTATGTTCACAAGTTTTGATAATGAGCAAGCCTATTCTCGATTGTTATCTTTTATGGAATCTATGGATGCTCATGTAGTTCACAAGTTGGATGCCTTATAGGCTTAAAACCAAGAGCTCCTTCACCACTAGCAGCTATTCGAGGAGCAGTTCATCGCGTTGCACGCTCAGTTTCCACCACTTGCTTGAGTCCATCACGTGGGACGTTGGCCGCTCTCCTCTTTTTCAATACCCTTATTGGATTAGATGGCTCTATTCTTTCATGATCATCATTGCATATTTGTTGTTTTTTGCTTCTTCATGATAGTTTATTTTGGGTTTCATTTACTGATATTACATGGTCTTCAATGACCAATTTTGGTTTGTAACTTGGTTTAGCGTTCATTTTAACTGTGCATAATTGTTTATGCTTATGACCATTTTGATTTGTAACTTGGTTACATGGCCTTCATTCTGATTATGAGCAGTTGCTCTATATTTTCTATGCTCTAGTGCCATCTACAATTCCTTGTTCACTTGTGTTAATTTTTCTCCATTTCTCTCTGTATGTTTCTTCACTTTTTTTATATATGACAAAAAGAGGGAGAATGGAGAGCAAATTTTTAATTCACATAATTCTTTAAGACCTTGACTAAAAGGGGAGCATAAATTGAAGGGGATGACTTAAGATTAAAAACAATTTTTAGATCTTAAAATGTCTAACAAATCTTATTTTAAAATTTTGCTCATTTGTTTTGTCATATAAAAAAGACGAAGATTGTTAGATTAATTATTCTTTATGTTTTGAATGACAAAAAGAAATGACTAAAATTAATTCAACTTATAGTAGATTGAAGCTCTCACATCCCCAAACAATGTCAAGTAAGTTTGAAAAAGAAAAGAACTGAAAAAGGCTTTGAAAAAATGCATATTGGTCCAAATCTATTGATACATGTTCTTCATGTATTGATAAATTTGGATAAGTATCGATAGATTCCAAAATTTATCGATACATGTTTTTCAACAAAGTCAAAACTCAAAAGTTAAACTCAATCTATCGATACAATCCCAATTGTATCGATAAAATTGAGATAAAATGCTTACTGACCTAAAAGTATTGATTCATTTCAGAAATGTATAGATACATTTTCAACAGAAGTTCTTATTGTCTCAAAAGTATCGATACATTTTATGCAGAATGTCAAAATCCTTGTAAGCAAATTCAAATGTATCAATACATGCACAAATGTATCGATACATCTCGACAGGAATTTAAAAATAAAAGGCAATGTATCGATACATACACATATGTATGATACAATGTGACCCTTGGAGCTTTGAATGAAGAGAAGGATGGCTATTTTCATATTAAATGCACTCCCAACTACCCTTGAAGCTTCAACAACTATAAATACAAGCTTTTTCAGCATTTATGAAGGTTATAAGATTTATAAACACAACAAAAGAAAGAAGAATTAGCCAAGATTTATTGTACCCCTCTTAAATTCTAAAAGTCTTCTGGTCAAGCATTTATTAAGGTCTCATCTTTCCACACAAATATTGTACTAACTTTTCTATTTAGCCTTTGAGAGGCATATTTGCTATACATACATTCATTTCATTGTATTTAAGTGGTTATACCTTAACCAATAGAAAAGGTAGAGTGGTTGTGCTTTAACCATAAAAAGGCATTCTATTGAATGGTTATGCTTGATCCACAAAAGGCATTGTATTGAATTTTGATCAAATAGTGAATTACAAACACCTCAGTGAATCTAAAGGAGAGGACGTAGGCAAGGAGGCCGAACCTCTATGAAACACTTGTGTCAGTTTCTTTACTTTTCTTTTTACTTGAAATTCAAATTTCTTCTATTGATCAAGAGGTCTATTAATATGATCATTGTCAATTTGTGCATTTGAATTAAAGAAGGGATTTTTCTTCTAAGAAATTAGTAGGTCTTTCAAAATTTTCAAAACAGCCCAATTCACCTTTTTCTTGGACTTATTCATATTGAGCTTATTAATCTAACAATTTCTAAGTCAAAAACACTTCAAAACATTCATTAAACTTTTAAATCCTTGGCGCACCAAGTTAAGTTACTCTCTTATCTTATAGTTGGAGGTGGGATTTCACATTAATCCTCAAATAAGTCTATAATCATTTTGATTCCAAGTTCTCAAAGTTCAAATATCAAAATCAAAGTACAATTCCAATCCAATGGGTTTTCTTCAAACCATTAAGAATTCAATTATAATCAAAGATTCAAGTGCAAAGGCAATCGATATTTCATTCTTCCAAACCAAATATCAAATAACAAAGTGAGCAATTTGTGGAGCAATAACTTAAAAAGAACTATCAAACAAAGTAAGTTTGGGTATTTATCCACCGACTGAATAACAAAGGGTAAGATCATATCTACTACCAATCAAAGAAAAAGGATGCCGCCACACCTAATGGTCTGGTACATATAGTTATCAACCTCAATATTCAAAGCATTGTGCATAATGGCTAATGTCTATTGTCATTAGCTATAGGTTTTTAACTTAATAAACTCCATTAAAACATTTTCCAAATTTCAAAGTTATCGTAAGTTCATTTCAACAATGAAAGGGTGAATTTTTTCAGTCAAGACTACATTCTTCCATTACCATTAATCCATTTTATCATCTTAAAGACTAAATGACCCAATGCTAAGGTCTAATCAAAATCATTTTCATTTCAAATTTCATAATCATACATCTAATCATTGCATAGTTAAATATTCAAGATTTTGAGGTATCAAATCATTCAAAGTGCTTGTTCCCCATGCACAAATCTAAATACATAACAAGTATATTTACATAACATATATAGCCTTCGTCAAACATACTTTAAAAATCACTATTCACATCATAATCCTTGTAAAAATTCATGCTTCAGCAAAAATATATTTAAATGCGATGTTGTAGATAATGCATGGTTAACTATATCAAAGTAATTAAAAACGTCACATCTATCCGCCTCATTGAAGCATGCCTTTTCTCTTAGCACCTTTCGTCGATTGTCAAAAGCACGACCTCTCCAAAATACCAACTTCTTCAACAGCTCCTAATACACAATTTTTTCATCATTAATACTTCATTCTCTAATCATATCTTACATAAATAACCATTTACCTTTCCATAATCTCTTAATTATTAATTCGAAAATCAGTAATGAAATCTAATCCTAACTACAACTTTAAACTTATAATAACTAAGGTTTAGAGTAACTTTATCTTGGTGTGCTTCAGAGTATTAAAATCAATCCAAACCTAAAAATTTTAGGAAGAAACACAAATTATTAATAAACCAAAAATTTTGGAAATCGTAACCCAAGGTTTAAATGTTCTAAACAATGAAACCTTACCTTCAAAAGTCTCTAAAACAAAAATTTGAGTTTGAATTTTGTTTTAACCAGTTTAAAATGCTTTTAAATGGTGAGAGAGAGAGTAAAGAGGGAAAATAGAAAAAAAAAGGCTGGGTTTTGAGGGGAAAACATTTTTTAGCTAGTTAAGGAAAATTTTGAGGGGTTAAGGCTTTAGAATGTGTGTGAAAAGTCTAATATGCCTTTTTTTTTTTCAAACCTGCAATTGAAGCATCGATATATTTGCTGGAGGTATCGATACTTTTTCCTTTCTAGGTACAAGTATTGATACACCACGAACATGTATCAATACATGTTCGTCAGGATGCATTCTTGGGTTTCAAGTATTGATACTTCATGAAACAACTATCGATACTTTTGCTCCGGAATATAGTTTTAAGCCTAAAACCAAGTCTTTTGATCCACCCTAAGTCCCATATTTCATGTAAACTCCTTTGGTATCAATTTATACATTTTTTCTAAATTATAAATGTGAGAAATGTCATTTTAAAATGTGAATTTACATGCTTACCAAGTTAAGTTACAAATTTAACCATAAGTGAAAGTTGGGGTTTCACAATAATCCACATTGTCATGACCCGGAACTCCTATCAAGCCCGTGACAACCGCCGCGACGTCTCTATCGACATTCATCATCCGGAATGTCAACAGAAACCCCGCAAGGCTTTAATATCAGCTTCTCATTTCCCTTGTGGGTAATTGTTTCCAAATACCACATTCTAAAAGATTTTAAACTGTTTCCAACTTAAACAAATAAAATAATAATTTTCGTCTCACAGGGGTATTTTGGTCATTTATCTCAAAAATCTCAAAATCATCTAAAAATATAGTATGTAAGTGGAAAACACATATTTCATAAACCAAAATAATTTTGGATGTCTAAAACATTCGTTTAAAATGGAATTATGACTGTCATAATAAAATAAAAATATTAGATAAAATATTCAATTTTCACATAAAACGATATTTTAAGAACACTGCATAAATAATTTTTATAACGTAAAAGCAAAATAAATTCTTACATACCGTAATACAGATAACCAAAGTATAGAATTTAATTTACAATGACACGTGGGCCCATGAATGACCAAAAGTATCAAAAGAAATGAACCTACAGTCTTTGGATGTGGCAAGTTCAACTGTAATCCTCGCCGATATCAGTTATCTACAATCTATTCTGAGCCTGAAATGGGTGAAAATGAGGGTGGTGAGATTATAAAATCCAATGAGTAAACAAACATCACTCAAAATATCTAAAGTCGAGTAAAATGAGACTATTAAAACATTTCATCAAACTGTAATTTATCATCTTTTAACTTATTTCAACCAAATGAAATCAATTTATTTAAAGCAAATAATCAGTATGGCTTATGAATTTCTTAAAAAGCTTGGCTCATGCCAAAAATTATTATCATACTCAGTTATCTGGGATACCTTGGCCGAGGGCTATCCCAACTAAGTCCGCCAAGGCTATTAGAAAGTCGTGTTTTTATTTTGAAAACATAGTCATTCCTTGGCGTTGGCCGAGTTCCCCTTCACATGGTGGTTTGGCGTGAAGTGAACTTTAAAGTTATACCTCGGGAGTTACCCTACTCGCCTCTCCAACCGAGGTAAAAATATAACAGGATTCCGTGCCCCTTTAATAGGCTAGTCCACAAAACCCAGCCCACTACAGCAGGTCAAACCCACCATACAATAAAATTTTGACAGCATGACAGGGCTAATATATTACTACCCAGCCTACAAGGGTAAAATAAAGCAATTCATACAATTCATAAAAAACACAGCCCAGCCAGTCATGCCAATACAATAACATAAGCCATTAATTCAATTTTAAATTTACAATATATCAGTGGTCTTCAATTACTCTATTTTCAAAATCGTTATTTCGTTTCAAGACAATTTGTAAAATATTTTCATTTAAACTCATTTTGTTTACGAAACATAAAAATTTACCATTTGAACTCATTTTCATAAAATTCACCAAAACCGAATAAAAACATACTTTAGATAATTAAAATGATGGTAAGGTTAGTCACCGTGTCTAGAGTGGGGATTTTCAAAATACTCAGACTACTGATCATCGGGTGCAATTCCCTTGCCTTTATTGGAGGACTCACCACCTTGACACAGTACAAAATCGAGAAATTCACCACATTGGTACTAAATTGAAATTAAACTAATTTAGACTACTAATGCTTGATATGGAATGCAAAAATGTCTAAAATTTTGCCTAAATGCGGTGTTAGCCTATTTCGATCTTTTACCCGATAAATCGATATACGCGTCTGTTTAAACTCCAAATTAATTTTTTTCAGTTTCTATAGCTCAATTGCACCCAAATTGACTTAATGTCCCTCAGTGTGGTGCAAATTATCAGTCTCGATAGCAAATTACGAAAATACCCCTAGTGGGTAAAAATTTATATTTTTGCTCCGAAAATTCCCATTATTTTTCTAGGCTCATAATTCATCATTATTCATCATAATTCCTCAAATAAAAATCAAGATCAGCAGCCAATATTCCCCTAGAAAATTTGGCATAATGGGTTTCAATGGGAGAAAATTATATCTCTAGCTTATTTTTACTATATTTCAATATAACTTAACTAAAATCACTTAATTCAATTAAAATCAACCAAAAATCAAGCTCAAAACTCATCCATGGAGGTTTGGCCAGCATGGGTGTCCATACCCACTTTCTAATTTTGCATGAAAATGAGAAAAAAATGCATGGGTAGTGAAAATCACAAGGAAAATCAATGAAATTTACCTTTTCAATGCTTGATTTCTTGATTTCTCTTGATTTTTCCCAAATTTTCAGGTAGGGTTCTTATTTGTTTTTTTCCCCCTTTTCTCCCCTGGTTTGGACAGCTGAAGAAGATAAGAATTCTGGAATTTTTACCTTTTTAAAGGCTAAAATAATATAATATTATTTTATTCATTTTTTTAATGTTTTATTAATTCCTTAAATTCTAGCCATCCATTTGTTTCCAAATTTTCACCACACACTTGTCCAACATATCCATAGCTTAGATAAAATTCTCAGACTTATCCAAAGTCTTGGTGGAGTAATTTTTGAAATTTACACTTTTGCCCCCGTAAAAGTCAAAAATTACATTTTTGTCCAAAAAATTGAAAAATTGCCCATAGACATATTTTTCACCCTTTATACTCATACCATTCTCCAATTTGTCAAATTTGATCTAAATTCTCTCAAAATCTCAAATTTTGTCCGAGGGTGGTAAAATTACGATTTTGCCCCTACACTCTAGAAATCACTGGAATTAAACTTTTTCACTACCAAACCCTCAAATTATACTCCAATAAGTCAAATGGGGCCAAAAAAATTCTTTTCTAAAAATTCCCATTGTGTCCTTGGGTGGCAAATGACCATTTTGCCCCTAGACAGTAAAAATTTTGGTTTGACTCCAAATTGATCATCGAACTCCAAATCATCATATTAAACCATTCTGGGACTTTAATATTCTTAATTTCATTTTAAATTCTCTATTTGATCTAGTTCGAGACTTAAATTAACTTAATTGTACCATTTGGTACATTGTCGTCTTTTAACGATTTTTCTTTCGGGGCTTTCCAAGTATGCAAGCATATTGTCAATCATATGAATGACATGAAAAGTATTTTATAAGGTGGGGCTTGACACACATAGTACTTGCTTGACTTAGTTTTCTCGAGCTTCAACAACACCTAAGATAGAATTTATTAAAAATTTCGCAATCTCCCCCAATTCCCTTAATTCGAAACTAGTCAAGTTCAAGCTCAAATTCCATAATCCATGATTAGCAACTTTACAACCTCAAAACCATAAGTTTATGAACACAATAATCAAGTCCATATCTTGGTGAGCAAATTTGAGAGCAAACCAACCAAATTCCTTAGATTAGACAGAGAGTCAATTGAAACAGTAGAGAGAAAATTATAAACCAATTAAACTAAAGCTAACAAGGCAAGGAAGCCTAAACTCACTGTCGTTTCCATTTTATTGCTCCAAATGAGGGTAGGAGTAAGTAAGAGTCAAGAGATAAGGGTTTTGGAGAGCTGAAGTTGAGATAAGAAAGGAAGAGAGAAGAATAATGAACTGGTGGATGGACCAAAGCTGGACCTTAAAGCTAGTGGGGATCAACCCTTTCTATTCAAGGTCGATCCTTCTAATCGTAAAATACATTTTAAAGCCTTTCTCTCGATTTTTTGTTGTTCCCTTGTCATCCAACACTCATCTTTACCTGTTTTTAATACCTTGAAAGGTATTAGAACAAATTTTGACTTTAATTACCCTTTTTTAAGTAACATATTTTTTTATATAATGAAATTTTAAAAAAGTGTAATTTTTTAGACTTGTAGTTGCACATTTAAATTTTTAGTTACACTTTTTCAACATTTAGTAGCAATATTAAAAATGAAATTTTTACTAGTGTATGCATTCATTATAACTGCATTTTATTTATAATGTTGTTAAAAACTTTTATAGTGTAGTCAATTCTTAAAAAAGTGTCGTAATAAGTACCCAAAAAGTGTTACTACAAATATTTTTAAAAGCACATATTAAAATTTGTGCAACGCTGAGTCAAAATTGTTGCAGCATTTGAGTTCGGGATAAGTTTCTCTCTCTAGCTCACCAAGTATATTTCCCATTTTACCCTTGCATATAAAACTGGGGTTCTACAAAACAACAATAAAGGACGCATTAGAAAATACATAAACATATGTTACACCTAAAAACACAAGATCAGATGCAAGAAATTAGAAAGCTTTAATACATGCCACAATTACAACTTATTACATACTTTACACATTAAGCTTCAAGGCTACAAGGTGAAGCCAGTCATTATGGTTTGAGTTAAAGTGAGCACAAGAAATATGGTTGCAGCAACTGTAGAAGCACTTCTCCAAGGTGTGCTGAAATACTGACGGTATAGGGTTTCTTTCCAGCTATGCCAAGGTTGGTTGTGGTATTTGTTCAGCTTTAATATAAGACGAAAGAATCTTCGATTAATCCTTCCTTTAAGAATATTTGTGCAAAGACTCTTAAACAAATTGGCCACTTTACCACAGCTTCCAATCCAGTGCTTAATAATTTTCTTTTCCACAAGTAAATCTATATCTTTGCTAGTGTCCAGAAGGTAATCCATAATTGTGAAATAGTCACTTATAAATTGTTCACGTGGATAGTGATATTGCTCCAGGGCAATGAGGTTGCGGAAACGATATGCTGTTTCTTCCCATATATGCAGAGACGGTATTTCAAGTATTCCGTCGCAAAATTTTATGTCAAACAAGCATTTGCTTTCGCTTGCACGGAACTTCACTCCTGCTGCATGTAGTTGAGTTGCGCTAGGCAAATGTTCACGTAACACTTTATAAGAAAAGTCAAATTCATCTTCATCGCAAGTTTGCTCTTTCTCCTCAAGTTTTCCACCACTGCGACTATTCTCTACATCTTTAGATGACGGTAAAAGAAAGCTCTCAACAAGTCTGTGAAATGATTTACTTCTCCTGTGATGGACTTTTTCTGCTCATTGTAAAGCTCGAAAAATTTGCATGTAAGTTGAAGGAAGGGAGGGTAAATATCAGAACAAGAGCCAAAGGCCAAGTCGTATAGTTGTCGAAGAACAAAGAATGGAAGTTGATTTTCTAGTAGCCACAGATCACTCCTTATGATAGCGAAGAAATAAACCGTTGGTAGCCAGGTTCTTACGATGCTTCGAAAATTATACCTCAGAAAGAGCTCAATGATGAAGGCGGCATCCACAAGAATAAGCCTCAAAAAGTCTTCACTGACGATGTGGTTCAAGTTCTCCGCATAACTACTACGGATGTCATTTTCCAAAGATTTTAAAATGTTGAGAAAGTTACCTAAGCAGGGAAAGTCATGGGCTCTTTCAATCTCAACTTCGTCCGGATTAACAAATGCCAGTCGATCTTCCAAGCTAGTAAGTTCAGGGTGCTCGTGTAACCTAGCAGTCTTGGCAACACGTTGAAGGAATTGCTCCAGAAATTTGACTTTCGTCTCTTCCATACCCATTAAATGTTCTTCGAAATGATGCAGAGGACCAATTGAAACAATTTGAGGGGTGAAGGCCGCTTTATCTACATCAGGAAGTACATGCGCTCGGTAGATACAACAGCGACGAGATAAAGGACGCCCCGCGTTATTGATGATAAATTGTTTTGTGTCGATCACCCAATCTTTGTGAGAATATCACCTTCAGTTTCCTCAATCTTTGCTCTTCTATTTGAGTTTCCACAATATCACCTTCAGTTTCTCGATTTTCCTGGTTGATATTTCCCATCTTTGCAAGCTTTTCCTGATCACCAAACTAACATTAATTAATTGTTGCATGCCCCAAAAGTATTATAACAGCATATCTATGAATTTATTCTATAACAGTGATCATATTTACGATCGTATCAAAGTTGCCCACGAGCCGAGCTTCATCCATACGGTGGACAGTTTTAAAAGTCAAGTTCGTCCATTATATGATACTTTATTATAAAATCTTTTATGTTCATATTTTAAATTTAAATTAAATAATTAAAATAATAATACTTTCAGTTCAGGGCAAATAAAGCCTTGGCCTAAAAACCTAAATCCAAGCCTGGTGCAAATCAAGTCGGACTTACCGGCTTGGATGAGGTAACCAAATCGTGGTAGCAAGAATTTTTTTACTTATTACCAATTAGTTTTATATTGGAGATTTGTCCTAAAAATTTTATAATATAAGCTTAACAACATATTTAAAATTTTTTTTCGATGTTTGGAGGTAGCCGAGCTACAAAAACATATCCAGGATGGGGTGCAATGGAGGCTAAGCATTTCCTTAATCTCTTTGAGTAATGATGAGGAATATAGGGAAGCAAAAGCAAGAGGTTGGGTACACATAAAAAACTGGTTCCAAACCGGATCTGATAAGTCAAATAGAGCTAAAGTTGGGGAAAGGAACAATTAGAGTTCTAATTTCAACTCTATTTGTCATGGGAATGTATATGAATTAGAGTTCCAAAATGCTACCCTGAAACTATAGTATTTTTTATATTTCTCTTTATACATCTCATAATATTCTAATTAACTCAAACTCTAATTTCTATATATTCCCATGACAAAATAAAAATATTAATTAAAATAATCTATTTTAATGTAAAACAATATATATATATATATTTTTTTGAAACATCAAAAATTAATTTACTGCACATAAAAACAAAATAAATTTATACATATTGTAATATAGAAAACTGAAGTATGCAATTTAAATTACAATGACACGTGGGCCCCCAAATAACTGAGAAGGTTTAAGTCTATAACCTTGCTTTCTAGGATGCAACTCTGAAATTTACTTCTCGATGCAATTGACAGTCTACTACCTATTCTGAGCCTGAAAAATGTATAGGAAGAAGGGGTGAGATTATAAAATCCCAATGAGTAGACAGACATCATCAAAATAATCTAAAGCCGAATAATATGAGACAATATAAAAACATTATATCTCAATAATGTTCATAATGCAAAATTCGTTTCAATCTATACCAAACAATTTATTTTCATCAAAATTTCTCGGCTTATGAATTTCTTAAACTTGGCCCCTGCCAGAATCATTCTCGCTGGTACCTTCGTCAAGGTATCCCACTGAGACCGCCAAGGCTGTTAAATGATCCATACCCATAAACATGTTTTTGCATCGACACACAGGCGTTCTTTGGCGTTGGCTGAGTCTCACTCTCACGTTGTGGCTAGCGTGAAGTGTACTCAAATCCTACCTCAGGAGTTATCCTACGCGTCTTTCCAATCGAAGTAAGCTCAATAATTGAGAATCGTGCCCCTCTAATTAGGCTGGCCCACGGAACCCCCGTCATTGCAGTGCCCACTTTATAATCCACCAACTAATAAAATCACAATAGTATGACATGGCTCACTTAACACATTCAAGGCAATTCGAAGCAGTTCACATATTCTTTAAATCATAATAATAACCAGTCATACCGACATTTATCATAAGCCATTTAATGTAAAATCATGAATAAAAAACACAATCATAGTATAGGTCTCCAATTACTCTATTTTTGAAATCAATATTAAATTTTTAAAAATTTTATAAAATTATTTTATAAAATCTCATTTTCCCATAAAACACAATAATTTTCCAATTAAACCATTTTTCCATAAAATCACACAATTAAATAAATCTATTCTAGATAATTAAGATGATAGTAAGTTTACTCACTATACTAGGAGTAGATATACTCCTATTCTCGGTCTTCGGGTGTAGTCTTTTACCCATATCAGATAGCTCACCACCTATCCACAATACATAACACAAAAAATTCAATAATTTGTGTCAAATCAATATATATTATTTCAGGCTCTTATCCATGCGTATGCACTAGATAGGGTGTGAAATGTTTGGAAAATCGCTTAATCATAGTGTCCGACCTAACTCGCCTATACACAGTGTAAATTTCTAAAATCTCCAATTCAACTCCAATTCCATCCATTTCAATTTCAATTATCCAATTATATCCACAATACCTCAATGACTGTGAATGTGGTCCAATTTATCAATTCGGACCACAAATTACACTTTTACCCCTAGTGGGTAAAAATTTTAATTTTTTTGCACCAAAAATTCCCATTTAATTTCCAACCTCATAATTCATCATTTTTCCATCTAATTCTCTTAAAATAAAGTCAACCTCATCCTCACACACCATTGGCTAGATTCGGCCTAGAGAAATCATGGAGAAAATGAATATTTTTCTTGTTGTTTTACTCATAAACATGCTAAACTAACACTAAACACTAACATAGTTCAAAATCAAATTAATCTAACAACTTTCTCTCTCTAAACCCATATGATCAGATTTGAATCCATCATCAAAACACATAATTTAACCATGAAAAATAAGGAGAAATGCATGGAAATGATAAATCTCAAGCTAAGCTTGAAAAATCATACCTTTAAACACTTGATTCCTTGAAAAATCACACTTTTTCTTTGAATTTCTCACTCTAGGGTTTGTTCTTATTTCTCTCTCTCTCCTGCTGGTTTTGGCTAACCCTCCCAATGAAGAATTCTGGAATTTTCAAGCCTTTTAATAGGTTTAATAAAATATTATTATTTTATTTACCTTTTGAATATTTTATTATTTTATTTTTTTCTAACCATCATTTTTAACTTTCTTTTTCTACCACTCAATCCTCTTCACTTATCCATGTCTTCCATAAAATTTCTAGACTTTTCCAAAGTTTTCGTGGAGCAAATTTTTAAAAATTACACTTTTACCCCCGTAAAAGTGAAAAATTACATTTTTACCTCAAAAATTGAAAAAATGCTGAATATTTGGAGAGTAATGGGCTGATTTATGCTGATTTCTAAGTTAAATAATAAATTATCCTAAGCTTGACACATGGCATTTCTTATTGGTCCATTTTTAAAATTTTAAAAATTTAAACATTTTATCTCCACCACATGATTAGTCAAAGGTCAAAAATAAGGATAAAGGAAGACCATGTGCTAGAAAAATGTCCTGGTGGTGGACAATTACAATTTTACCCCTAGGGTGGCAAAATTACCATTTTACCCCTAGGGTGGCAAAATTACCATTTTACCCCTATACTTCAAATTATACCGAAATTAAAATTTTTCACTTTTAAACCTCAAATCATACTCCAGTACTCAAATCATACTCCAATAAGTCAAATGGGGCCAAATAAATCTTTTCTAAAAATTTTCATTTTGTCTCCAAGTGGCAAATGACCATTTTACCCTTGGATAGTGAAAATTTCGATTTAACTCCAAATTGATTCTCAAACTTCGAATTACCATTTTGAGTCATCCTTAGACTGTGAAGCTCTTAATCTCACCTTAAAATTCCTATTTGATCTAGTTCGAGGATTAAATCAACTTTGTTGTACCTCTAGGTACAATATCGACTTTTGTAAATTTTTCGGGACTCTTCTAGCATGGAATCATGCTATCATCACATGTATGTCATGACTAGTACTTTATAAGGTCGGGCTTTACAGCACTACCCCCTTTAAAATAAAATTTTGACCTCAAAATTTCACTTACCGGATTCGAAGAAAATATGTGGATATTGGTTTCTCATCTAGCCCTCGGGACACAAATTCGGTCTCTAAGCATCAAAGTACCATCATCGCTGAGTATAAACTCACTAGGTTCTCCATCTTGCAGCTTTTGAACTTCCTGTTTCAACCAATCATCAGATTTCTGCAATTCTCTAATCTGATTCAACAATGAAGGTCTCACAACGAAACTAGCAAGTAGGGTTCCATCCTTACCATTATTCAACTGGATCCCTAGAGATTTCATCTCAAGTAACATCGAAAAATAAGAACTTCGAAGTGTTGCTAACGACGATGAGGATTTACGACTTAAGGCATCTGCTACAACATTTGCTTTTCCCGGATGATAATCAATCACTAAGTCATAATCCTTAATCAACTCTAGCCACCGTCTTTGTCTCAAATTAAGTTCTTTCTGGTTGAGCAAATATTTAAAACTCTTATGATTAGTAAAAATCTGACAACGCTCACCATATAAATAATGTCTCCAAATCTTCAATGCAAAGACTATTGCTGCTAACTCCAAGTCATGACTAGGGTAATTTGTCTCATGCTTCTTTAACTGTCGGGAAGCATAAGCTATTACTTTTTCATCCTGCATCAATACACACCCTAATCCCAACTTAGATGCATCACTGTATACCACCAATTCTTTTCCATTAACAGGAAGTGTTAAGACGGGAGCTGAGGTTAACCGGTTCTTTAGCTCTTGAAATCGATTCTCACAAACATCATCCCACTCATACTTAACTCCTTTACGAGTCAAACGAGTCAAAGGAGCTGTTATCAAATAAAATCCATGAACAAATCTTCAATAATAACCAGCTAAGCCAAGGAAACTACGAATCTCAGTTACCATTCTCGGTTGCTCCCATTGCAAGATTGCCTTAATCTTCTTGGGATCGACATAAATTCCAGCTCTCGACACCACGTGTCCCAAGAAAACCACTTCCTTCAACTAGAATTCACATTTAGAGAACTTGGCATAGAGTTGCCTCTTGCGCAAAGTTTGCAACACAATGTGCAAATAGGCAGAATGTTCATCATCATTCTTCAAATAAACCAGGATGTCATCTATGAATACTATCACAAACTTATCCAAGTATGGATGGAACACCCTGTTCATAAGATCCATAAAAACTGCAGGGGCATTAGACAAACCAAACGGCATCACCAGAAACTCATAATGTCTATAACGAGTCCTAAAGGCAGTCTTAGGTACATCCTGCTCCTTAATCCTCAACTGATAGTACCCAGATCTCAAATGTATCTTAGAGAATACCATAGCACCTCATAATTGATCAAAAAGATCATCTATCTAGGGTAAAGGGTATTTATTCTTAATGGTCACTCGGTTCAGCTGACGGTAATCAATATACAATCGAAGAGTGCCATCTTTCTTCTTTACAAATAGGACTGGTGCTCCCCAAAGAGAAATGCTAGGGCGAATGAAACCTTTATCCACCAAATCTTGCAACTGGACTTTTAGTTCCTTCAACTCTACCGGAGCCATTCTATATGGAGGGATAGAAATAGGTGCGGTACCCGAAAGTAAATCAATAGGGAACTCAAGCTCTCGATCAGAAGGTAATCTCGATAACTCATCAGGAAATACATTAGAAAACTCACTTACTATTGGGACATCCTCTAACTTAGGTTCCCCCTTTAAAGTATCAATCATGTGTGCCAAATAAGCCGGATACCCTTTTTGCACTAATTTCGAAGCTTTGATGGCCGAGATTACACAGGACAGTAATACTCGACGTTCCCCTGTAAATACCATCTCTGCTCCCTCTAAATTTTGAAGAACAACTTCTTTTCGAAAACAATCTACGTTAGCCCGATGTGTAGTTAACCAGTCCATACCCAATATTAGATCAAAATCCAGGATCTCTAGAGGAATTGAGTCACCCCTAAATTCTTCCTCACCTACCCTTACCCCACAGTCTCTATAACAAGTATTTCTAATCAACTATTCTCCTAGAGGGGTATGCACTACAATTTCTCCCTCTAATGGTGATAGGTTTCTATCAGCAATTGATGCAAATGTCGTATTCACATAAGATCTATCTGAGCCAGAATCTATCCAAACATAAGCATCTTTATCAAATAAAGACATAATACCTGTCACTACTCCAGGTCAGACCAGTGCCTCATCTTCTGTCATTGCAAAAACTCTTGTCGAAGTATGAGTCTGTGGTCTCAAAGGTGGATGTGTCCTGGTATTACTCTCCACACTGGACCATAGGGCTACTCCCTGTCTCGGTGGCAACCCAGAAGAATCTCTCCTCTACATATCAGTGCGAGCTGGTGAAGAAGATGCAGCTACAGTGGCTCGTCCTAACCATGGGCAATTACTCCTAATATGACCAGGCTGACCACAATGAAAACATAATGCAGGCCCCCCACACAGCCCAACATGATAATTCTCACAATTTCTACATCTGTCAGAACCTCCGAAACTCTTCCCAGAACCAGTCATAGCAAATCTGCTAAACCTCGAAGGTCTCTGTTGTGATAGTGGAAATGGAGGTCGAGGAGATGTCACTAAAACAGAAGTAGTGCTCCCTGAAGTCACTAAGTTCTTGCCTCTCTTTGGTGGTTGACTAGAAGATACACTAGGATTTTTTCTTTTTGCAAACTCGGTCTGAATCCTCCTATTCTCAATCGCAAGCTTCTCAAGCCATAAAGCCATCTATACGACCTCCTTATGCGGCTTCCTACCAGTCACTGTCATCTGTTCCCTGATCTCATTACGGAGCCCTTCCTCGAAATAACTAGCCTGATCCTACTCAGATTTCACCAGATCCGGCACATATAGCATCAACTCGTTAAAACGAGTCTCGTACTCTTCTACAGTTAGATTCCCCTATTTCAAACTCAGAAATTCTATCTTCTTTTCTTTCTGATGAAAATAAGTGAAATACTGACCATTGAATTCCCTGAGAAAGTCAGACCATGTTTGACGAGTAGTGGAATGAGACTTCACCGAATTCCACCAAGTACGAGCCCTCTTCTCTAATAATCTCGTAGCCACCATCAGCTTCATGTCGTCGTCTAATCCCATATCAAAGAGATTCTCTGAAACCTGATTAATCCAGTCCTTTGCCACAGTGGCATCCAACTCACCCGTGAAAGACATACAACCCAATTGCCTAGCCTCCTTTAGTTTCTTGGAAATGGATACATCCTGTACTGGCAGAACTGAAGGAGTAGCTGGAGGCACTATAGGTGGAACTTGACCAGTCTGAGCTTGACTAGCCATTGCGGTAAAGAAAGCTGTCAATGCCTGTGCTGCCTCAGTATGCATGGCAGGAATACCAGTAGGTGGCGGAAGAGGTGGAGGATGTGGAGGAGTCTCGGCCTGCTCAGCAGCAGGTGCTGCCCGAATGGTGGATGCAGCTGATTCCTCCTCTACTGTATCTGGCTGATGACGTTGGGAACGACCTCTTCCCCTCCCAACCGATCTAGTGAGAGGTGGGCATCCGCGTTGAGGAGGCATGGCAATCTATACAAGGGAACAAGGCAAATATAATCAACCTTAGACTCTATATGCAGATGCATGCATTCTATTCAACTTAGCCTAACTTAATTCGGGGCCACACTGATACTGTAAATTTTTAAAACAACTTTAAAACTAAAAAATCTTATCTTTAAAACCAAAAGCTCTGATACCAATCGAATTGTCACGACCCGGTACTTCCCTCGAGCCCGTGACAACCGTCGCGGTGTCCCGGTAGACACTCATTGCCCGGAATGTCAACTTGAAACCTCGCAAGGTTTTACTATCAGTTTCTCATTTTCCTTGTGAGCAACCATTGTCAAATATCGTGTTCTAAAAGAATTTAAACTGTTTCCAACTTAAAACAAATAAAATATTAATTTTCGTCTCACAAGGGTATTTTGGTCATTTTTCTCAAAAATTTCAAAACTGGCTAAAATGTAATATACAAGTACAAACACATAATTGATAATCAAAAGGAGTTTAAAAGTCCACAATCTTCATTTAAAACGAAATTACTGTTATTTGAATGTAATAAGAAAATAAAAGAAATATGAAGTAAAATATCCTATTTTCTAATAAAACAATATTTATAGAGTTATACGTAAATAATTTTTTTGTGGCGTAAAAGCTAAATAAATTTATACATACTGTAATACAGTAAGTCAAAATATTTAATTGAATTTACAATAACAAGAGGGCCCCCGAATAAACAAAAGTAAAGAGGACTGTGAACCTACGATTTGGAAAATGCAGATCCAACGGTAGTCCTCGATGAGATCAGCTATCTACAGTCTATATTGAACCTGAAATGGATAGAAAGGAGGGTGGTGAGATTATAAAATCCCAATGAGTAAACAGACATCATCATAAACATCTAGAGTTGAGTACATTGAGACAATAAAGTAAGTCATCATAAACTGGGTTATAGCATTAGAACACATTTCGTTCAAAATACGTAAAGAGGCTTATGAATCTCATAAAAACTAGGCTTATGCCATAAATCCATTCTCGGGGACACCTTGGCCGAGGCATCTTACCGAGACCACCAAGGCTGTTAAAATTTTACATTTCGTACAAATTATGTTTTTATTTTGAAAACCTAGCCGTTCCTTGGCGTTGGCTGAGTTCCCCCCTCACGTGGTGGTTTAGCGTGAAGTGACCCCTAAACTTTACCCCAGAAGATACCCTACGCGCCTCTCCGTTCAAGGTAAGAATATAATGGGGCTTACCGTGCCCCTCTAAAAGGTTGGTCCACAGAAACTCCCTACTGCAGTGATTAATTAATATATAATCCACCATACAATAAAACTCAATAACATGATATGGTAATTTTTTTGTAATTCGCAGTCTTTCAAGACAACCAAACTATTTGTATTTTAATACAATTGCCAACTAGCCAATCATGCCCTATTTATCATAAGCCAATCAATTTAAACAATTAAATTGCAACAATTAACAATCTCCGTGTACTCTATTTTTTAAAATCATTATTAATTTTAAAACAATTTATAAATGAATTTCATTGAAACGCATTTATTCATAAAGCATGAAAATTTACCTTTTTAAATTCCTTTTTCCATAGAATTCATGAAATCATCTATAAACCACCCTAGATAATTAAAATGACAGTAAGTTTACTCACAATGTTTAGAGTGCAGATTCTTGAAATACTGAGACTATTGATCCTCAGATGCAATTCCCTTGCCTTTATCGGAGGACTCGCCACCTTGACACAGTACAAAATCGAGAAACTCACTACATTGGTACTAAATTGAAATTAAACTAATTTAGACTACTAATGCATGATATGGAATGCAAAAATGCACTGGTAACTATCTAAACCCGGTATTGGCCTAATTCGTCTTATCACCCGATTAAATTACTAACGCGTCCAATTTAATCCCAAATTACTCCAAATTGTTCCAATTCTTTTCCAATATCTTAATTCACCAACTCAAATCAAATAACCTCAAATTTAATAAAACTATCGTCACTTTTCTTCTTAAAATTTTCGACTAATAATGGTGCATTAACACCGTGATTTTTCCTACTACTTTTCCACACCATAATTCATCATTTTCTAACCAATTCTCCTAGAATAAAAATCAAATTCATCCTCACTTAATACATGGTAAATTCGGCCATTGTTGATTGCTGGAGAAAATAAATTCTTTTCTTGTTGTTTTGTTTCTAAATATGCTAAACTAACTAAAAACACTAACATAACTTAAAATCAAATCAATCCAACAACTTTCACTCTCCATACCCATTTTGTTCAGCCATCAATTCATCATGAAAACATGTAATTTAAGCATGGAAAATAAGGAGAAATGCTTAAGGGAAATAGATTTCAAGCTTAAGTTGAAAAATCCTACCTTTTTCACTTGTTTTCCTTGATTTTCCACACTTTTTCTCTTGAAATTCCTCACCTAGGGTTTGTTCTTCCTTTCTTTCCCTCTCTTCCGTGCTTGGCCGAATATTTGGAGAGTAATGTGCTGATTTATGCTGATTTTTAAGTTAAATAATAAATTATCCTAAGCTTGACACATGGCATTTTCTTATTGGTCCATTTTTAAAATTTTAAAAATTTAAACATTTTATCTTCACCACATGATTAGTCAAAGGTCAAAAATAAGGATAAAGGAAGACCATGTGCTGGAAAAATGTCCTGGTGGTGGAAAATTACAATTTTGCCCCTAGGGTGGCAAAATTACCATTTTACCCCTATCCTCCAAATTATACCGAAATTAAAATTTTTCACTTCTAAACTTCAAATCATACTCCAATACTCAAATCATACTCCAATAAGTCAAATGGGGCCAAATAAATCTTTTCTAAAAATTCTCATTTTGTCCCCAGGTGGCAAATGACCATTTTGCCCCTAGTTAGTGAAAATTTCGATTTGACTCTAAATTGATCCTCAAACTCTGAATTACCATTTTGAGTCATTCTTGGACTATGACGCTCTTAATCTCACCTTAAAATTCCTATTTGATCTAGTTCAAGGATTAAATCAACTTTGTTGTACCTCTAGGTACAATACCGACTTTTGTAAATTTTTCGGAACTCTCCTAGCATGGAATCATGCTATCATCACATGTATGTCATGGCTAGTACTTTATAAGGTTGAGCTTTCCACATTTCAACCAAATAATCAATATGGCTCGTGAATTTCTCAAAACTTGGCTCATGCCAAATCTTGTACTCGGGGACACTTGGACCAAGGGTATCCAACCGAGTCCACCAAGGCTATGAAAAATTTTATATAATCATAAAACTTGTTTTTATTTTGAAAAAAAGTAGTCGTTCCTTGGCATTGATCGAGTCTCACTTCACGTGGTGGTTAACGTGAAGTGCACTCAAAAAGCCTACCTCAAGAGATACCCTACGCGCATCTACGACCGAGGTGAGAATATAAAGGAGTTTAGCATGCCCCTCTAATAGGTTGGTCCACGGAACCCCGCCCCTGCAGTAGCTAATCTTTAATCCACCAATTGATCAAATCTCAATGGCATAGCATGGCAATTACATTACTAACCAATTTATCAAGGCAAAATAGACAATTCATATTTTTCAACACAAGTATAAATTCAGCCAATCATGCCAATTTATCACAAGCCATTTAATTCAAATAATAATTTACAATAAATCACATGGTCTCCAATTACTCAAATTTTCAAATCCAACATTCTATTTTCAAATCAATTTATAAAAATTTCAATTTATTTTATAATTCCATTTATTTTATAAATTCATATTTTTCTCATAAAACAAGAAATTCATCATTTAAAATAATTTTCACAAATCACAAAATTGAATAAAAACTACTCTAGATAATTCAGGCGATAATAGGTTTATTCACAAGTTTCAAAAGTTCAGATTTCGAGTGTACTCAGCTTAGTGATCCCCAAGTGTAATTTCCTTGCCTTTGTCTAAGGGCACACCACCTTGACACAGTATAAAATCAAGGAATTTACTACGTTGCCCTTAAATTGAAATAACTAATTTAGATCACTAATGCATGGTATGAAATGCAAAAGGTCTAAATTTTGCCTAAACACTGTATTGACCTATCTCGGTCTTTTACCCGATAAATTGAAATACGCATCCAATTAGCTCCAATTGATCCCATTTCTTTTTCTAATGCTTCAAATCACCAATGTCCAGCCAAATAACCCAAAAATCAGGAAAGCCACATTCATATTCCTTCTTGGAAAAATTCGGCCAAAATGGTGCATCATTGTCACAATTTTTCTTACTTGATTTTCTTTCCATAATTCATTAATTTTCATATTAAAAACCATGATTTCATAATCAAATAACCTAAAATAACATCACATTCTTCCTCACCATTGACTTGAAAATTCAGCTAAGGCTAGGTAATGGGAAAAATGAATGTTTTTCTACATATTTTGTTTACTAACATGCTAAACTAACACTAAACATTAACATATATCAAAATCAAATCAATCCAACAATTTTCTCTCTCTAGACCCATATGACCAGCCATGAAATCACCATGAAAGCATGCAATTTAATTATGAAAAATAAGGAGAAATGCTTGGGAATAAGAAAACTCAAGCTTAATAGAAAAAATCTTACCTTTTTCACTTAATTTCCTTGAAAATTCATACTTTTTCTTTGATTTTCTCTCTCTAGGGTTTGGTTTTTGTTTTCTCTCTCTTCTTGCTGGTTTGGCCGACCATGGGGTGGAAGATGGGCTGGTTTTTGTGCCTTTTAAAAAGAAAAAATAATAAATTAATAAAGGCATGACACATGGCATCATGTCATTGGCCCGTTTTTTTTAAATTTTGACTTTTCATTTTAATTTTCCACCACACCTTTATTTCATCTTTATCCATTCCCACCATAATTAAATTTCACAAATTTGACAAGTGTTGGTGGTGCAAAATTACCATTTTGCCCCCGGTATGGCAAAATTACCGTTTTGCCTTATACTCTAGAAATACCGAGAATTGAAAATTTCTCACTCATCAAATTCCAAATATGTTCTAAATAATCTAAATAATTAATCTTGATCAATTGTTACCAATTTTTTTTTTAAATTCTCGTTTTGTCCTTAAATGACAAAATGACCGTTTTGTCCCTAATCGGTCAATTCTCTCCATTGACTCCAAACTCGACCTCGAACTCCAAATCACTGTTTTGAGAAATCCCTAGATTATGAAATTTGAAATTTCATCTTAAAATTCTTATTTTAATTAGTTCGATGTATAAATCAACTTAGTTGTACTTTTAAGTACAATACCGGCTTTTACCTATTTTACCGAGATATTTTAGTACACAGGCATGATGTCAACTATATGTATGACCTGACAGATAATTTAGGGTTGGGCTTGACAAAAATGGTCTAAATGTGTACTTGAATGCGATAGAATTTGTTGTCATTGCTCATGATTTAGGTAGCTTACTGAAAGTTGAGTGTAAGGAAGGTGAGTATGAGTTCCCAGAAAAAATACGATCCCTCATCATTATGGGAAATCATCACCGGGAGGAAGGAAAAGTATTCTTCAAAGAGCAATTCAGGTTTGATAATTAGCCCCTAGATTAGGATTCTGCACTATTTTGTTACGACTAACATCCGGGACAGAAGTGATTGCTTTTGAGGATGAACATGTTTATGAGAAACACCAGCCCTCCCCTTCTAATAGAGAGGAGATATCCATCATTGAAATCTTCCATCAAATAGTGAGGGAAGAGCAAGTTGAGAAACAAGCTGCAATGGAAACTGCCAAGGCAGAAACTGGTAAAAAGAAGCAAGTTGAGAAGCAAGATGCACCTGCACCAATTTCAAAAGGAAAAGCAAAATCTGGAAAAGAGAAACAAAAGCTCACTGCAGCTTCACAAGAGAAGGAAGCCACTACAGCACCGCAAATGAAGAAGAAAACCATGGCCACCAAGACAGCCTTTCTTAAGAGAAGAAAGTCCTCTAAGTTGGCAGAGAAATCTAGACCAGCTCCAGTCTCTTCACCTCAGGATCCAGTCAATGTCTCTGACAAGTCCTCACCAGAACCTTCCCGTAAAAGATCATCACTTCTACGAGAACCCTTTCCTTTTCCTCTAAATCCTTTTTATGTCACTGAACCCTCATCCTCTAACACCTCAAATTACTAGAAACCCCTTGGTTTGATGTTGACAAAAAGGGGGAGTAGAATAGGATGGCAAGAACCAGGGAAGCAGGAACCAGGAAGCAGGAATTAGAAAATTTAAACAAAAAAAAATGTTAGGGTAGAGGAACTAGAAAATAATTAAAAAAAATGTTAGGGTGGAGGAACCAGGACTTTAGGGGATAGAAAGACAGTCTAGGGGCAGTTTCAGAACACTTTTTAAATTATCTGCTATTTGTGCCATGGTGGCACTTGAACACTTAATTCTAATCTTGTTGTTTATATGGTAGTGTAAGACATGAATGCTGATATATCTATGATGTTTGACTACTGAAAATTGAGGTTTGTTGATATTCTGCTATCCTTGTAATTTTAACTGATGAAAAAAATCTGCTGCTACACTGATATTGGGATTATATGCTGCTGACTAATATTTGTTATGACATTGTGGATAAATAATGTTTATAAACAATTATGGATGTTGTGTATTGTGTATTGACTGAACCATGAAAGGATTGGACAAAATCTAATGACTATATGCTGATTGACAGACTCTGCTGAATTTTCTATGAAAATCTATCAACATTCATTGCTGTGAATCACCCCAAAATTCTACACATAAATATACTTTGAATGTACAGTATCATTTTTTATATGACATAAATAAAATTTACTAAAATAAATGAGTAAAATATGCACACACTAAGGGGGAGCATATACTTAGGGGGAGCAATCCTCATTTTATGCAGAAAAACAAAAAGAGTAAAAAGACACCAAGCTGTTAAACAATGAATGTTTTGTCATCATAAAAAAGGGGGAGATTGTTGACTCCATTAGTTTTTGATGATAGTAAAATATTCCCATTTATTTGTGTCTAATGCCTTTACTTGAGTGTGCAGAAAAATTAATGTATGAAATTAATAAATCAATGTTTCAAAGTGTATATCAAAAGAAAGAAGGAAATAAAAATAATTAGACATGACTACTTAACAAGGAGGAAGCTCATTAGTTGAATAAGGATGAATGTTAGTTGTCCAAGATTCAAAATTGGAGAAATGGCGGGCTGAAGAATATTGACAAACAAAACCAACTTAGTCGATCAAGAAATGGGCTAGTCGACTAAGTGCTTACTGCCAGAACTGCCAGAGACAAGAAGCAAAAAACATAGACGACTCAGTCGATTAAGATATTAGCTAGTCGACTAAGAGCATTCTGTTTGCAAGTTTAAAATATGTACTAAAAGACAGAGTAATGGCTAGAACTGACTCCAAACTATTTCCAACGGTTAGAAAACTGTCAAACCGCCATCAGAGATGTTTCTCCAAGTATAAAAGAGTCCTCCAACATTTCAAAACAAACTTTTGAAAGTTTTGAAAGAGATTTGAGTCACAAAGAGCTAAAAAACCTAAAAATTCTCTTTTCACCTCACTGCACTAAAATGCCAATCCTTTGTATTTGTATTCTATACTCAACCTTGTACCATTTAGATCAACTTGTGATCATAGGTACTTTCTTCTACCTTTCTTATTGTATTCTTAGAGTGAGGGAGTCACTTTAAGTGGTTGTTTCAAGCAAGGATTGCTTGAAGGTGTTAAGGTTCTAACTTAGCCTTGAAAAGTTAGGTGTTGGGTTTTAGTTTAGCCCGTGAAAAACTAGTGTAAAAGGTTTTGGCTGAGCCTTGTAAAAGCCATTGTAAAGCTTGGTGAAAGCTTGTGAATTTCACCTGTTCTTAGTGGATTTGTTGGGAAAATCCTTGGTTGGATAATCAAGGTAGTGGATGTAGTTCTTGGACCGAACCACTCTAAATTGCTGTGCATTGTCTACTCTGTTTTTATTTTCTTTGTGCTGGAAATTAGTTCCTCATATTGTGCTATTCACCCCTTTTTAGCACATATAATTGGGACCAATAGGAAATGCTTCTTCAACAGAAAATTTCGTTGGAAAAGCCAATTTCATATGATGTAGATCACAAATCATGCACTTTTTCTAACAGAAGTTTCAATAGAAAGTATTTTCATCGAAAATTTTCGACGGATTTCCAACGGAAAGTATTTTCAATGATGCTTTTACCGACGAAATTTTCAATATATTTTTCCATTGGAAATCCATTGGAAAAAGACATTTCCAATAGAATTTTAACTTTTTTCGATGAAAAATTTCATTAGAAGAAGCTTGTTTTTTGGTGGAGAAAGAAATGAAATATTTAGTGCAAGGCTTGTGACGGAGAAAATAAAATATGACTCTTTTCAAAAGGTGGTGATGGAGAAAAGAAAAGGAGACAGTGCATCGGTTATGTGGGGCCTAAAAATATTGAATGGCTAGAAAGGAGCTTAGTCGAGAGAGCCGAATACCACATGGAGGCAGGTGAGCTACAAAAAACATATCCAAGATGGGGTGCAATGGAGGCTAAGCATTTCCTTAATCTCTTTTAGTAATGATAAGGAATATAGGGAAGTAAAAGCAAGAGGTTGGGCACACATAAAAAATTGGTTCCAAAATAAATTAGAGTTGAAGTTAAAGGGAAGGAATCAAAGTTCCAATTTCAACTCTATTTGTCATGGGAATATATATATATATATTAATTAGAGTTCCAAATTGCTAACTAAAGCCATAGTGTTTTTCATATTTATCTTTATACATCTCATAATATTCTAACTAACCTAAACTCTAATTAATAAATATTTCGATGACAAAAAATTAACGCCCTACAATTTTAACACTCTTATTTTACAGAAATATCATTCTATAAGAGTACCAAGACTCCCAAGTTTCCTAAGGTTGCTCAAGAAAACGTTTGACTAATTAAACAAATGCCTTTTTAAGTACTAGAACATGAAATATATATTTCCAATGGTATGTGTAGAAGCCCTTTATTTTCTTTTATAAATAGGAAATTCACTATCTTCTAATTATAAAACAAATATAAAAAAGACAAAAGTAAAGGAAAGGAAGAGAGAGAAATATGAGCAAGAAGCAATGAAATTTGTCATGAATTTGTCACGACCCAAATCAAGGGGTCGTGATCAGTGCAGGAGTTTAGCAAATGGAGCCTACAAGACTTGAGCGAGCCTCAGAATATCCAACCACAATGTACAAATTCGAAAGTTCACAACCGCAACATACACATTCATGGTTTAGATTAAACATTTTAAACATTGCCTTTTTGGCACATAGTATACAAATAACCATATATTATAAACGTAAGCCATAGGTTGGCTAACATAGTGGGCAAATCTTGTACAACAACTAACAAAGACAGATGATAATGCAGTGCCTACATAATTCAACAACATATTATAGTTTGAAAATCGAAAATTGGAACCAAAAGACAACAAAATGCAAGTGAATGACAAGAATGATGAATGTGCCTATCAAAGTGGCCGTCTAACCTAAAGAATGTAAGAGGTGCCGAGTGTAGGTGATGTCTCTTGTGACGGACTCAAGATGGTGGAGGAAAGTGAACACGAAATTGCTCCTCAAACAGCTACTGATGATGAAGTAGCTTCCAATTTTGAGCCTCCAAAACATCCAACCTGTTAACCACATGAGCATCTATAGATTTCGTGAAAGACAATAGTTGAGTAAAGGCTTGCTCAGAGTCAAAGGTAGTGGACATAGGAGGAAAGCTAGGGCCGACGCTCGGGTGCACATTGGGACCTACACTAAGGGTTACACTAGGCTCAGCAAAGCTGTCCTCATTTCCCTCATCCCTAACAATATCAAGTTCATTAACAATTTCTTTACGCACCTAAGAGCGGTTGACATACACTCCAATCTTGGTTATGGCATGTTCATGGCATGTTGTTTAAGTGGGCCATTCCTACTGTTGATATCCATGAAGTCAATAATAGCACTAATAGACTTGTTAATGATTTTCAACATGTCATCAAGAATGAATTTGACTAGCTAGACATGGTGGTTGGATTTGATGCAGTAAAGAAATGAAGAATCCTCACTTTTAACAGTGGAATAATTTGTGCCATAAGAGTGAAAGGTATAAGACATGATGAGGTGGAGAATATGATTATAAAAGGATAGACACTTGACACTAGTCATATTCTTGTTACTGATGAGAGGTTAAGTATACATAGTGGATAGAATCTCATTGGACAAGACCTCCTAGACATAGCCTCGATCCCCATGACGAATATTAAAGTCTAGGACGAAGTCTAGGGTGTGTTCGGCTACCACAATTTTCTTACCCATGACATAGGTACAGAACCTATCAATGTGTTCTACAAGTACGATATCCTTATAGTCTTGAAATTTTGTTGTTGCATTAAAGTAAAACACCTTAACTAAATCGGCATAATATGTTTAGTTCATTGACAAGTAATTGAGCCAGCCTAATTCTAAAAAATTATCAATGTATGAAAAATTAATGCTTTTGAAATAGTTAAAGTCAATTACCCGTCTTGCTTTTACGTTTCACTTGGTGTAATCCTTGTCGAATTTGCACTCTAAGGAGGGGTGAGAGAAGTTCCACTTGAAAGAGCTATCATTGGTGTGTGGTGTTGGTGATGGTGGTGGTTTGGAAGAGGTGGCAGTGTTCTGGTTTGAGGCCTGATGGCTGGAAGTAGTGGATTTGGTGTGTTTGGGTAGGGAGGCCATTTGAGTTTTGATTTTGTGAAAAAGGAACCAGTAGCAGTGATCAATGATGTCTAGGAGGACTTGTAATCGGTGAGATTTGGCCTAAAAATCAAGCAATCTAAAAAAATTAGAGAAATTGAAACCTAGAGTTTCAAAAGAGGAATTTAGGAATTTGAGTTCAGAATTACTATTTTGGTGAGAAAAAATGATGGTTTAATCAATTAAAATTGTTGGAAATGCTTTACTTGGTGTGGATTAGAAGGAAAAACAAAAAAAAATTTGAGAGTTAAGGTAATTTGGAGAAGGGAGAGGCGTGAAATGGAGAGAAAATGAGTCGTCAAACTCTTAAAACCCTAGAATGTATCGATACATATGCCCGTGTATCTATACATTTGTGGTGGGATGTTTTATTTTTGGCTACTGGACGAAATGTATTAATACATTGTATGATGTATCGATCGATGTTCTTGCATGTATCGGTAAATGTAATCACAGGATTTTAATTTTGGTTACTAGTTGGATTGTATCAATACATTTGAAAATGTATTGATACATGTTCTTGAATGTATCGATGCATGGAGAAAGTATCGATACATTAACTTTTATAGCCTTAAACAACTGATTTTACCTTCAAAAAATCCGATATGGTGTTCTAGACACTTGGTACAATCAAGGGTGCA
The DNA here is from genome assembly GCF_053813885.1 of Theobroma cacao. Lineage (NCBI taxonomy): Eukaryota > Viridiplantae > Streptophyta > Magnoliopsida > Malvales > Malvaceae > Theobroma > Theobroma cacao. Next base: position 18,925,351 of record NC_142645.1, read on the forward strand.
ATCAAAATTGTGAGACCCTGTCAAGCTCGATTAAAAGACGGTATTATATCGAGTGGTACAACTAAGTTAAATCGAGTCTTAAACTAATTCAAATAGAAATTCTAAGAGGAAATTGAAAATTTTGAAACCCACAGAATGACTTAGAATAGTGATTCGGAGTTCAAGGTCCAGTTTGGAGTCCATCAAGAAAATTGACCGATTAGGGACAAAAGGGTCATTTTACCATTTGATGATAAAATGGAGATTTTTAGCCAAGATTTGATCACATTTGACCAAGAGGATTTATATGAAATATAATTACGATTATTGGAGTATAAAATGATATTAGTAGTGAAAAAAAATATGATTCCTGGTATTTTGGAGCACAAGGGTAAAATCGTAATTTTGCCACTAGAGGACTAAACGGAAATTTTTATAAAACAAGTTTTTTTGCCCCATTTGGTTAATATTCATCAATGTTAGTGTTATTTGAGGTTGAAAAGTAGAAATAATTTGATTCCGGTACATTTCGGAGTACAGGGGCAAAATCATAATTTTTTCACCCCGGGGGCAAATCGGTAAATTTTTCACCCCAGCAATTGTCAAGGCCAAGGAATTTTATTCATCCTATAAATGGATAAACATGAGAAATGTGTGGTCGAGAGAGATTGCTTAATGGCTAAGTATGACACATGGACCAATGGAATGGTGACATGTGTCAAAATCTCATCCATTCATTATTTTCTTTATAAAAGGCATAAAAATCAGCCCATTTCTCCCACAGTGATCAGCCCAACCAGAAGAGAAGAGAAACCAAGGAAGAACAAGCCCTAGGTGGGAAAAATCAAAGAGAAAGTGTTGGAATTCAAGGAAACAAGCTAGGTAAGTTAAAATTTCTTTAATTCTCCTTGATACTTAGCTTACCCATGCTTTTGTTCTTGATTTCCATGGTTGAATATTGAGTTATCATGATGAATTCAATTCTGAAAAATGGGTATGGAAGAGGAATTGTTGTTGGAATAATTTGATTTTAGACTATGTTAGTGTTTAGGGATAGTTAAGCATGGTAATGAACAAAAACACAAAAGAAATATTCAATTTCTCTAGGGTTCCTTGTTGGTCGAACCATGAGGGCTGAATATCAATGGGGGATTGTTTTTATTTCAAGGAAAATGGCTTGGAAAATGATGAATTAAGGTGAAACGGTTATGTAGAAAAATTTTCCGTGCTAGTGCACCAAATGACCAAATTTTTCTATAAGGAACTGTGAGGGTTCTAATGCTAAATTTGGCTTTATTTAAATGGTATGTGGTAAATTAAGGTATTAGAGGAGAAATGGATTAATTTAGAGTGAAATTGGACGCATTGGCCAATTTATCAGATGAAACATTGACTTAGGCCACTACTGGGTCTAGATGGCTACCCGTACATTTTTTATTTCATATCATATATATAACGAGCCTGAAATAGCTTATGACTGTTAGACACAATTTAATTGGAATATGTGTCATGGATTATGGCTAGGTGGTGAGCCATTGCATACGGGTAAAGGACTGTACTCGTGGATTGAAAATAGGAGTATTTTTACTCCTAATACCGGTGAGTGGACTTGCATTTCAAACTTGTTTTAGGGAATATGAAAGATTCTATTCAACTTGTCTTAGAAAATGTACCTTGGGAACAAGCTTTTAGTACAATGATTTTATATTGTGAAAATGTGTTATACAAAGGTTTATGTGTTATCACAATATGATAAAATGCATGATATGCATTGGATGCTTCTTTGCATGTTGATTTGGACCCGGCTATGTGCGAGTAGGAGTGCACATAAGCCGTTGCTGACCTGGCTATGTGCGAGTAGGAGTGCACATAAGCCGTTGCTGACCCGGCTATGTGTGAGTGGGAGTGCACATAAGCTGTTGCCTCTGTAGCGAAGGGGGGGATGCTCCGTGATCTCCCACCCCTAGTGACAAACTTGGTATCAGAGCAAAGGGCTGTAACCTGATCCTTGGAAACTCTCGCATGTGAACAGGGGCGAACCATGACTCTCCACCCAAGGGTTTATAGAGGATGGGTGCTTCGTGATCTCCCACCCTATGAATGCTTTGATAGGTACCCGTTGTTGCCTCCGTAGCGAAGGGGGGGATGCTTCGTGATCTCCCACCCCCTATATGCCCATAAGCCGTTGCATATGAGATGATGATGATGGGATGGTGTGCATGTTGATGATGGGTATATGGTTGTAAATGCAAATATGTAAGCATTTGTTTTGTTGAAATTTGGAAGTTTACATGTGTTACATGTTGCTATTGTTATTTGAGCAGGATGACTTGTTCTAAGGGAAAAAGGAGACTTTTTCCTTGATGTTCTAGTTCTCGCTGCAGTGAGAATGAAGTTCGCTACAGTGAGAAACTTTCTGTCCATTTTGCTAACTTGTGGGTTTTTGCCATGTTTCCCATTTCTTTGGTAGCATAATTGAGCATGGATTTTTGTAAAGTGATTTACTCATGTGGGGTTTACATGAGGGGTTTAAAAGAGCTAAAACAATTGCATGATTTTGAGAAAATGAATGCATCATGATTTCGATAAACATTCCTTACGGTATGCTTGTTCCCTTCTTGTTCACTCACTGAGTATTGTACTCACGTTTTATAAAAATTCATGTTTTCAGATCAGGTGACTGTTGGACCCTAGATCGAGGAGTCCCCGTAGTGCATCTCCTGGGTATGGGTCTGGCATTCGATAGTAATCCCTTTTATTGTAAATGTCTCCGCTGGAAGTCATGGGTCCTTTTGTATTGTGAATACAATCTAACAATGTGAATATGTGTATGCAATGTAAATTGCTAAATACATGACTGGTATAGTGCATGTATATTATTATCGATAATGTCATTGTGTTTTGGCTATGTTCACACCCGAAAAAAGGTGTGTGTGTATGCATGATATGATAAATTTGTTAAGCAAAGGTAAATGGATAGGCTTGCTTGGGCTTAGTGAGCTATGCTCATTGAGCTCATGCGTCGGTCATGGCCCAGAAAATTGGGTCGTGACAATAGTGGTATCAGAGCCCTAGGTTGTTTAGGTCCTAGGGTGTTATGGTCAGGTCCAGCGGAGAGTCGGGTTTTTCTGTGGGATTTTTAATTATGAACTGTGAGCCGCGGCACATTTCATAATCGAGGAACCGCATAAATTCTCAATCTTAGAAACCACCTTATCTCTTTAACTGTGGTTAATGATAGGTGTTTGCTCTTGTCTAGGTAAGAATGCCAGCTAAGACACGGGCCACCTTAAGACAAGTAGGGGAGCAAGATGCCCCTACTGAGATGACTAATAGGCCACGGGCACCCACCCCGTAGGGGGCGACGTAGACGTGGCAGGGTCGCTAGGCCGGTGAGAGCGAGTACGCTTGTGAATAGGAGAGAAGAATACTTGGTGGTACCTACTCCTTTAAAGAAGGTGTTTGTGACTGAATAAGAAAATAAATCTTATGTAGCTCGAATCAAGGATAAAAATACCTTAGTGAATTTAGTGGTGTTAGACACCTTAAGGAGCTTAAGGATCAGTTGGAGGATCCTTATGGAAAGAAAGAAAAGATGTTTACCAAAGGCACAGATGAAATGTTGAGGTATGAAAATAGATTTTATGTGCCGGATAATGATGAATTGAGGAGAGAGATATTGGAGGAGGCGCATATGGCAGCTATGTGGTACATTCAGGAGCTTGGCAACGAGGCTGAGTGATACTGCTTGCCAAATGCTCTGATAGGTACCCTTTGTTGCTTGTCGAGGAAGGGAGAAAGGGCTGCCTTGAAGGGTGGAGCCACCCCTAGTGACAATGTTGGTATCAGGATTTAAAGGAGGTGACGTGGGAAGCTGAGGATGAGATGCAGACAAAGCATCCACACCTCTTCGATATGTAAAGGTAAGTCACTCTACATTGAATTTAAATTCGGGGACCGAATTTTTATTAGTGGGCGAGAATGTGAGACCTTGTCAAGCTCGATTAAAAGACGGTATTATACCGAGTAGTACAACTAAGTTAAATCGAGTCTTAACCTAATTCAAATAGAAATTCTAAGAGGAAATTGAAAATTTTGAAACCCATAGAATGGCTTAAAATAGTGATTCGGAGTTCAAGGTCCAGTTTGGAGTCCATCAGGAAAATTGACCGATTAGGGATAAAACGATCATTTTACCATTTGATGATAAAATGGAGATTTTTAGCCAAGATTTGATCACATTTGACCAAGAGTAATTATATGAAATATAATTATGATTATTGCAGTATAAAATGATGTTTAGTAGTGAAAAAATTATGATTCCTGGTATTTTTGGAGTACAAGGGTAAAATGGTAATTTTGCCACTAGAGGACTAAACGGTAATTTTTATAAAATGAGTTTTTTTGACCCATTTGGTTAATATTGATCAATGTTAGAGTTATTTGAGGTTGCAAAGTAGAAATAATTTGATTCCAGTACATTTCGGAGTATAGGGCCAAAATCGTAATTTTTCTGCCCCGGGGGCAAATCGGTAAATTTTTCGTCCCAGCACTTGTCAAGGCCAAGGGATTTTATTCATCCCATAAATGGATAAACATGAGAAATGTGTGGTGGAGAGAGATTGCTTAATGGCTAAGTATGACACATGGACCAATGGAATGGTGACATGTGTCAAAATCTCATCCATTCATTATTTTCTTTATAAAAGGCATAAAAATCAGCCCATTTCTCCCATAGTGATCAGCCAAACCAGAAGAGAAGAGAAACCAAGGAAGAACAAGCCCTAGGTGGGAAAAATCAAAGAGAAAGTGTTGGAATGCAAGGAAACAAGCTAGGTAAGTTAAAATTTCTTTAATTCTCCTTGATACCTAGCTTACCCATGCTTTTGTTCTTGATTTCCATGGTTGAATATTGAGTTATCATGATGAATTTAATTCTGAAAAATGGGTATGGAAGAGGAATTGTTGTTGGAATAATTTGATTTTAGACTATGTTAGTGTTTAGGGATAGTTAAGCATGGTTATGAACAAAAATACAAAAGAAATATTCAATTTCTCTAGGGTTCCTTGTTGGTCGAACCATGAGGGTTGAATATCAATGGGGGATTGTTTTTATTTCAAGGAAAATGGCTTGGAAAATGATGAATTAAGGTGAAATGGTTATGTAGAAAAATTTTCGGTGCTAGTGCACCAAATGACCGAATTTTTCTATAAGGAACTGTGAGGGTTCTAATGCTGAATTTGGCTTTATTTAAATGGTATGTGGTAAAGTAAGGTATTAAAGGAGAAATGGATTAATTTGGAGTGAAATTGGACGCATTGGCCAATTTATTGGATGAAAAATCGACTTAGGCCATTATCGGGTCTAGATGGCTACCCGTGCATTTTTCATTTCTTATCATATATATAACGAGCCTGAAATAGCTTATGACTGTTAGACACAATTTAATTGGAATATGTGTCATGGATTATGGCTAGGTGGTGAGCCATTGCATACGGGTAAAGGACTGTACCCGCGGACTGAAAATAGGAGTATATCTACTCCTAATACCGATGAGTGGACTTGCATTTCAAACTTGTTTTGGAGAATATGAAAGATTCTATCCAACTTGTCTTAGAATATGTACCTTGGGAACAAGCTTTTAGTACAATGATTTTATATTGTGAAAATGTGCTATACAAAGGTTTATGTGTTATCACAATATGATAAAATGCATGATATGTATTGGATGCTTTTTTGCATGTTGATTTGGACCCGGCTATGTGCGAGTAGGAGTGCACATAAGCCGTTGCTGACCCGGCTATGTACGAGTAGGAGTGCACATAAGCCGTTGCTGACCCGGCTATGTGTGAGTGGGAGTGCACATAAGCTGTTGCCTCCGTAGCGAAGGGGGGGATGCTCCGTGATCTCCCACCCCTAGTGACAAACTTGGTATCAGAGCAAAGGGCTGTAACTCGATCCTTGGGAACTCTCGCATGTGAATAGGGGCGAACCATGACTCTCCACCCAAGGGCTTATAGAGGATGGGTGCTTCGTGATCTCCCACCCCTTATATGCGCATAAGTCGTTGCATATGAGATGATGATGATGGGATGGTGTGCATGTTGATGATGGGTATATGGTTGCAAATGCAAATATGTAAGCATTTGTTTTGTTGAAATTTGGCAGTTATGCAAATATGGGTATATGGTTGTTTACATGTGTTACATGTTGCTATTGTTATTTTAGCAGGATAACTTGTTTTAAGGGAAAAAGGAGACTTTTTCCTTGATGTTCTGGTTCTCGCTGCAGCGAGAATGAAGTTCGCTATAGTGAGAAACTTTTTGTCCATTTTGCTAACTTGTGGGTTTTTGCCATATTTCCCATTTCTTTGGTAGCATAATTGAGCATGGATTTTTGTAAAGTTATTTACTCATGTGGGGTTTACATGAGGGGTTTAAAGGAGCTAAAACAATTGCATGGTTTTGAGAAAATGAATGCATCATGATTTCGATAAACATTCCTTACGGTATGCTTGTTCCCTTCTTGTTCACTTACTGAGTATTGTACTCATGTTTTATAAAAATTCATGTTTTTAGATCAGGTGACTGTTGGACCCTAGATCGAGGAGTCACCGTAGTGCATCTCCTGGGTATGGGTCTGGCATTCGATAGTAATCCCTTTTATTGTAAATGTCTCCGCTGGAAGTCATGGGTCTTTTTGTATTGTGAATACAATCTAACAATGTGAATATGTGTATGCAATGTAAATTGCTAAATACATGACTGGTATAGTGCATGTATATTATTATCGATAATACCATTGTGTTTTGGCTATGTTCACACCCGAGAAAAGGTGTGTGTGTATGTATGATATGATAAATTTGTTAAGCAAAGGTAAATGGATAGGCTTGCTTGGGCTTAGTGAGCTATGCTCATTGAGCTCATGCGCAGGTCATGGCCCGGGAAATTGGGTCGTGATAAAAATAATGTGAGGTTTTGATTTGAAAACATTGTAGACAAAGTCTGGAACCAGTGCAAGTGAAATTTGGACATTAAATTAGGAGTTTTGAAAGAAAATTTGGCTCCCTCAACAACTCTCCAACAAAGCTTAAGAGTTAGATGGGCATGGCATGAATATAGATATATATATATATATACATATGTATGTATATGTAACTAAATAACAATCATCCATAAGAATTTTATGGACATACGGGTGTGTATATGCACAATTAAGATTGAAGTATTAAGCATGAAGTCATTTAAAACATTATCCTTAACTTGAAACAAGAGATACATAAAACATTATGCATGCTGAAGGCAATGTGGGTGTAGGAAATAGACGTATATGGCAAGCTACAGTCAACATTATGCAAAGTCAGTGATCAGAGGTAGTTACTAGCCAAAATATGTTTTTTAGGATGGATTTATAAGGCGTAATTCATTTCTAATCTTGCAAAATTATTTCTTACCAAGTGCTTTTGTGAAGATGTAAGCTAATTGATCTTTTTTACCTATATATTCAACAACCATATCTCCTTTCTTAACATGATCTCTAATAAAGAAATGCCTTATTTCTATATGTTTAGTCCTAGAGTGATGGATGGGATTTTTTGTCAGATTTATGGCACTAGTATTATCACATTTTTTGTGAATTCTTTATATGGCTATGTCACGACCCAAATTCTAGGCCATGACCGACACATGGGCCCAATGGACGTAGTCCACTAAGCCCAAGTAAGCCTACTTATATTACCTGGTTATCATTTCATCCCACGAGTTACTAAAGTCATAATTCAAAATCTCAATTCGAAATGATGAAAACCATTGCCAACTCGTACTGGCATTACTCATTAAAATATACACATATTGTCTACAGTATGTATTCTAATAATTAACATCAGATTTGTCTATACATGTCAAAAGAAGACTCGATGTCCAGCGGAGAAAATCGACAAATGTACAGCTACTAAATGTTGAGATACCTACCAAGAGTCGAGTCTACAAAGGCACCTCGACCTAGTTACCGACTGCCTCTTGATCTGAAAATATGAAGTTGAAAACGGTGAGTATAAACCCAGTGAGTGAACAAGGAAGGGAACAAGCAATCAATAGGAAAATTTTGAAAATCATGATGCACTTATTTTAAAACAATGCAATTTAACTTAGTGCTTATAATAACCCCTCAGGAAAACCCCAATTGATTAAATCACTTAATGTAAAATATCCATGCTCAACTATGGTACCAAAGAAGTGGAAAATAGCGCAGCAATCGATCAAGATACTAAGCGAAATAGAAAGTTTTTTGCTGTAGCGAGATTCAAGCCATAAAAAAGAAACTTTCTCACTGCAGTGAGAACCATGTCTGGTGAAACCCTCGAAACCCAAGAGTTTCTCGCTGCAGCGATAAATAGGGCATCAGCAAAAATTCCCTATTTCCTCAAGAAAAGGCCATCCTGCTGAAATGACAAAAACAACATAAAACACATATAATTTGCCAAAGTTCCACGTGTCAAGTTTCACATGCATTTTAATCATATTCCATATTCATAAGCTTTTATTTCATAAACATAGATATACATGAATACATAGATAACCACCAATATCACCATCATCACAGCCAGCTCATGTGCATCCCCCCATATCGTGCACATAGCTGGAGTCATCATGTGCATCCCCCTACATCATGCACAGTTAGTGCCATCGTGTGCATCCCCCCTACATCGTGCACACGGGCACTATCATCATCCACCTCCCTCACCACACCATCACCGGCATGTGCATCCCCCCACATCGTGCACACACACAGTTATAATCATCACACAATATCAACCATCATGCACAACATATATATCTATATATATATACCAACATAATGTAGTAGTGCATGAATCCATAACAACCACATGTCACAACATAAAGTCAATTATCAAAGGCTTGTTCCTAAAGCACTCATTTTTAATAAAAGTTGTATAAAATCATTCAAATGCTTTGTACAAAGCAGTCACATTCCCAAAACGATTTTGAAATGCAGTTCACTCACCGGTATTATTTGAGTCTTTAGCCGATCTTAACTTCCCTAATTGTCCAAATGGGATGATGGGGCTTCGTTAGAACCTATCATCACATTAGCATCACCAATTTGTTAATTCACATACTTATAAAGTCTAAAGCTTTCTCTTAGCTAGCTTCCAATTGCCATTTAAATGGCTATCTATTTTCACTACCCTAATCACTCTAAAATGAGTGGATAACCTTAACTACAAACATTCACAAGTCTACTTACTAATCATTCACCAACACTAAAAATAAATTCTAATTCACTACTCATCTTGGTAGCTTGTAACTTTGAAATTCTTTTCAATAAATTTTTTCCAGGCTATTATGGGAGTTTTCTCTCTCTAAACACCTAGCTAGTGAGAGAAAGTATGAAAGTGGGATTTTTTTCAAGGGTTTTGAATTAAAAGAGTGAAAGGCATGAAAATTGGAGCTAGAGAGAGAAAGTTATGAAGTTTTCATACCATGTTTCCATGGAGGGGGAAACAAATGTGAGATGGAAGGAGGAAGAAGAAGAAGCTGCTGGAAATTGAAGAAGCTACTGGAAGGAGAAGATATTTATAGCACAAACTTATCCAATACCCTTAGAAATTACGAAAATGCCTTTTAGCAAGTTAACTTATTCTTCTCCAATTCTTTGTGCAATCTTTTTATTCTTTTGACACTAGGACAAGGTCCACAATGGTCTAAACTACTCGGGTTTATGAAAACTTAAAATTTTGACTCGAGGTGCAAAATGACCATTTTGCCCATATTCTAAAAAATATTGCCACCTCTAGTTTTCTTCGTGTTTTCATCATTACATATTATTTATTCGGCATTATGCCTATTTATATCTTAAAATATCATAAAACCTTTTTTTGGGAGCTTTTTAGAGAAAATGATGAAACTACCCCTGGCTCGTGTTATTGCATCTATGCGTAGTTATGATCCTATAGGGGTTGAGGTCTCACAAGCTAGTCCATAATCTTCTAATTATTGCTTCATCCATAACACTTGAGCACAACAACTTTCGACGGCCACAAATTTAGCTTCAGTAGTGGATTAAGCTACACTATTTAGTTTCTTTGAAAACCTTGTAATCAACGTACTACCTAAAAATTGACATGTATCAGATGTGTTCTTTCTATCTATTTTAAATCCAATAAAGTCAATATCTGAGTATGAGTGGAGATCAAAAGTGGAACTCCTTGTATACCATATTCCTAGATTAGATGTGTTTTTCAAATATCTAAAAATTCTTTTGACAGCACTTAAGTGTGGTTCTCTAGGAGATGATTGAAACTTACCACATAGACCTACATTGAAACTTATGTTTGGTCTACTAGCAGTGAGAAAAGTAAGGAACCAATCATTAATCTATAAAGTTTTTGATCAACGAGCATACCATTTTCATCTTTGTCAAGCATTGTTGATGTGCTCATTGGCGTGCGGTATGTTCTTGTACCTTCCATGCCAAACTTCTTGAGCATGTCTTTTGTATACTTGGCTTGACTTATGCATGTGCCATCATCCTTTTGTTTGATTTGCAATCCAAGAAAATAGTTTATCCATATTTAGTCCATATTTATGTTGGATGAGGGCTGATCATGCATCAAATACAAATAAAACGCAACGAAAATAAATTTAAAATTAAATTACGCCTCACTTTCCTAGGATCTCTTTCATGCCAAATTGAGTATAGAATTAAATTAAAAATAAAATATATGATCATATCAAGTTTACCTAAATAACAAAGGTTAATGAATCCTTTGTTAAACCACCAAATTAGCCTTCAAAAAGCTCAACCACCTCAGTCTGGTTGTTGCAAAATAAAGTTGTCCAAGGAATCCTTGTGCAGCCTCTAATGATTATCCATACTAATGAATTAGAAAATCGTTCTTTAAGAATTGGGAGTGCCATGCCTTGACAATGTGCTAGTAAAGATGAGTTTCATAAACTCATAATCCACACAAAATTGTGGGGCTGAACACACAAATGAAATCAAGTGAATGAAAAAGTATTTTTCTTCATACAAGGAATGACAAGACAAAAGGAATTTCTAATGTGTCGTTCTCTTTTTTTTAGTTGGTTTCTCTCATGTTGTTTGAAGGCTATAGCAAGGTATTTATACCTTAGATTAATTTTACACCCTAATTACAAAGCTATTTGGTAATTGCCAATTAATCCAATAATTTGAATAAACAATTTAATTAAGTCCTTAAGAAGCCCAATTAACTTAATTGTTTAATTTAATCAATTAGGGCCAATAACTTAATTAAACAATTTAATTAATTAAGCTCAATAATTTTAATCAATTAGGCCCAATGACTTAATTAAACAAATTTAATCAATATACCCAATAACTTAATTAAGAAATTTAATTAATTAGGCCCAATGATTTAATTAAATAATTTAATTAATTAGGCACAACTTAATTAAAAAATTTTAATCAAGTGCTTGAGAAGCTCATAACTTTTAAATTGATTAAGTCCAACTTAATCACCTCTCCCATTTTATTTTCAACATTCATTTTAGGTGTGTGACCCATTAGGCTTCGAACATGTTGGCAATGAACTCAACATATAATTCTTAAGTTAAACTTAGAATTAGATAAATTTAAACTACTTTAAATTTATTATTAATCAAGTTAACTACCTAGAGTTCATAGACCAAGATTGGGATCTAGAAATCCATCATGGCCACCCAAATGTTAGAAGAGTCAAGATGATTTGACTCAACCTATCAGTGATCAGCCTTTTAATGTAATTCATTCCCTCATCACATATCCCAGAGATGATAAATGCATGGTGCAGTGTCTACTTTTATTGATTTCGATATTCGTTTTTAAAGTTTGATCACCAGTTTTATAAAGACTTATGAAACTTTGTTCATAATCTTCAAGTCGCCTTCGCCAAGGACTTCAATAAGCTAATATCAACCAAGAACAGTTAAGATATGTCCTCTGCATCACTTGGGGTGATGATTCCTATTTTGACCACTCACTTGCCTTCACATGCTTCATGCTATACCCAAAAGCATCCTGTTTTGGCATCTTTGGTTAGACACTTGTAAGGATGAAATCAAAGCATAGAACTCCACACATAAGGCAACCTAGGGTCTTAAGTCTAGGGTGTTTTTACACAACTGAGACATGAGAAGTATTGCATAGACACTTCAGTGAAATACCAAATGCACTTTTCATGGTGGGTCATGTTCAGTGAATTTGCTCTCCTAGGCAAGCACTTAAATTCTAGTTTTAAGTATCTCTACACTTCAACCTATGAGATTGGTTGCTTACTTCTCAAGTAAAAAATATAGAATGTACTAGTTTTTAGGTATCATTGATGTCTAGTCTCAATGATACATTGACCAGGAAGATTTTGAGATTACGCTTTGATGCATAAGGATCTCATTACTGCAACCCATTATAGTTCCCTTGCAAGGCATATTAATCTCATGGCCTTCATCCAATTAGACTTATAACTTGTTATAATTGATGTCTTATTGATGAAGGAAAACCTTTAATAATTCAACATGAATGATGTTGTTGCATGATTGGAATTAAGCCTTAACCAATCCCAATTGGCTGCAGCGCTCATCCTAACATTTCCCACTAGCACAAAGCCAATTGCTACCTCATCGTATGTGGATTCAAATCCATCTAGCAATCATTGCTCCATGTAGACTCACTTGTGCCCTTAAATGTGGTTAATTATTTTTATCTATCTTCGAAATGCCTATGCATCACACCATGTCATATTACTATATCTAGATCCAATGAGACCCAAGTTCTACTATTATGGCTCCATTGTTACATTAACAATGTTCAAAACCTTTTATTAGTTCCATGAACTAACGATCTAAATATCTTCATATTTGAGCCCTTTTATAATAGGATGTATATGACTTTATTTATATACACATATAATCCCTTTTGCTCCTTGGGACCATTCCAACTAGACTATGTTGTATGCATCACATGCAAGTGTCACTCTATGTTATGCCATTTGGCCCCTTTAAACTTGTTATTGTCATTGGGCTCCCACTAAATCCAAGATCCTTTGTGAGAGTAATATTCAAACTCTTTTGAATATTTCATGATGTGTATACATTTCAATGTATGCTTGGAATCATATTGGTTCGGAATACAATAATGGGTTTTTATGTTGGAGAGATATGGACCAAATCATATTGCAATATGAAGTTGCTTTCTTTCTTGAACATTTATCTCTATGTTTTGCTCTTAAGAAAGTTCCATTTTATATGAATCAATATTCAACCTTTTGATAAATTGAACATAATTCATAATTGATCAAATATCATTGCAAAAATAAACATGAAGCATGGATAATTAAATATGACATAATTATTCTAAATAATTATTCAAACTTGAAACATATAAGCTTCCACATCCAAATGCTAAATGAAATGCCCCATACTTTGATACGGTGATAAATAAAATTGGTCGAATGCGAATTGAGGTATAATAAGGAACTTTGGGAACCAAAGGTACAAGATAAAATTTTCATAATAAAATAATATTTTATTAATAATTAATATTAAAATATTAATATTTAGCCGAATGTTGAAATCAGACATGAAGAAGGATCATATGGTTGATCCAAGTAGGGGAAAAGATGTCAAGCCTGACTCTATAAAATACTTGTCATGACATACATGTGATGGATAGCATGTTTGCATGCTAGGAGAGTCTCGAAAAAAATTTACAAAAGTCGGTATTGCACCTAAAGGTACAACAAAGTTGATTTAAGCCTCGAACTATATCAAATAGAGAATTTAAGATGAAATTAAGAATATTAAAGTTCCAGAATAGTTTAATATGGTGATTTGGAGTTCGAGGATCAATTTGGAGTCAAACTGGAATTTTCACTATCTAAGGGTAAAATGGTCATTTGCCACTTGAGAACAAAATGAGAATTTTTAGAAAAGATTTTTGACCCCATTTGACTTATTGGAGTATAATTTGAGGATTAAGAAGTAAAAAAAAAAATTTATTTTTGGTATTTTTCAGAGTATAGGGGCAAAATGGTAATTTTGCCACCTCAAGGGCAACACAGTAATTTTTCACCATCAGGACATTTGTCCAGTACATGGTCTTCCCTTATTCTCATTTTGACCATTGACTAATTGTGTGGTGGAGATAAAAAGGATTAAAATTTTTAAAGTTTTAAAAACGGGCCAATGACATGATGCCACGTGTCATGCCTTTATTAATTTATTATTTTCTTTTTTAAAAGGCACAAAAATCAGCCAATCTTCCACCCCATGGCCTGCCAAACCAGCAAGAAGAAAGAGAAAACAAAAACAAAACCCTAGAGAGAGAAAATCAAAGAAAAAGTGTGAATTTTCAAGGAAATTAGGTGAAAAAGGTGAGATTTTTTCTATTAAGCTTGAGTTTTCTTATTCCCAAGCATTTCTCCTTATTTTCCATGATTAAATTGCATGTTTTCATGATGATTTAATGGCTGGTCATATGCGTCTAGAGAGAGAAAATTGTTGGATTGATTTGATTTTGATATATGTTAGTGTTTAGTGTTAGTTTAGCATGTTAGTAAACAAAATATGTAGAAAAACATTCATTTTTCCCATTACCTAGCCTTAGCTGAATTTTCAAGTCAATGGTGAGGGAGAATGTGATGTTATTTTAGGTTATTTGATTATGAAATATGAATGTGGCTGTCACGACCCGGTACTCCCTTCGAGCCCGTGACAATCACCGCGGTATCCCGGTAGACACTCATTGCCCGAAATGTCAACCCGAAACCCCGCAAGCTTTACTATCAATTTCTCTGTTCCCTTGTGAGCTACCATTGTCAAATATCGTGTTCTAAAAGATTTTAAGTTGTTTCCAACTTTAAACAAATAAAATATTAATTTTTCGTCTCACAAGGGTATTTTGGTTATTTTTTTCAAAAATTTTGAAACTGGCTAAAACGTAATATACAAGTACAAAACACATAATTCATATTCAAAATAAGTTTAAAAGTCTAAAATCTTCATTTAAAACGAAATTATGGTTATTTGAATATAATAAGAAAATAAAAGAAATATTAAGTAATATATTCTATTTTCTTATAAAATAATATTTATAGAGTTATACGTGAATAATTTTTTTATAGCGTAAAAGCAAAATAAATTTATACATACTTAAATACAGTAAGCCAAAATATTTAATTTAATTTACAATAACAAGAGGGCCCCCGAATAAACAAAAGTAAAGAGGACTGTGAACCTACGGTTTGGAAAATGCAGATCCAACGGTAGTCTTCAATGAGATCAGCTATCTACAGCCTATACTGAACCTGAAATGGGTGGAAAGGAGGGTGGTGAGATTATAAAATCCCAATGAGTAAACAGACATCATCATAAATATCTAGAGTTGAGTACATGAAAACAATAAAGTAAATCATCATAAACTGGGTTATAGCATTAGAACACATTTTGTTCAAAACACATAAAGAGGCTTATGAATCTCATAAAAACTAGGCTTGTGCCATAAATCCATTCTCGGGGACACCTTGGCCAAGGCATCCTACCGAGACCGCCAAGGCTATTAAAATTCACATTTCACTTAAATCATGTTTTTTTTTTTGTTTTGAAAACATAGCCGTTCCCTGGCGTTGGCTGAGCTCCCCCTCACGTGGTGGTTTAGCGTAAAGTGAACCCTAAACTTTACCCCAGGAGATACCCTACTCGCCTCTCCGTTCGAGGTAAGAATATAATGGGGTTTACTGTGCCCCTCTAAAAGGCTGATCCACAGAAACCCCCTACTGCAGTGATTAATTAATATATATAATCCACCATACGATAAAACTCAATAACATGATATGGTAATTTTGTAATTCACAGTCTTTCAAGGCAACCAAACAATTCGCATTTCAATAAAATTGTCAACTAGCCAATCATGCCCAATTTATCATAAGCCAATCAATTTAAACAATCAAATTACCACAATTAACAGTCTCTGTGCACTCTATTTTCAAAATCACTATTAATTTCAAAATAATTTATAACTTAATTTCATTGAAACACATTTATTCATAAAACATGAAAATTTACCTTTTTAAATTCCTTTTTCCATAGAATTCATGAAATCATCTAAAAACCACCCTAGATAATTAAAATGACAGTAAGTTTACTCACAATGTCTAGAATGTAGACTTTCGACGCACTTTGTCTACTGGTCCTCGGATGCAATTTTCTTGCCTTTATCGGAGGACTCACCACCTTGACACAGTACAAAATCGAGAAATTCACTACATTGGTACTAAATTGAAATTAAACTAATTTAGACTATTAATGCATAATATGGAATGCAAAAATGCACTGGTAACTATCTAAACTCGGTATTGGCCTAATTCGTCTTATCACTTGATTAAATTACTAACTCGTCCAATTTAATCCCAAATTAATTTTTTTCAGTTTCTATAACTCAATTGCACCAAAATTGACTTAATGTCCCTCAGTGTGGTGCAAATTATCAGTCTCGATAGCAAATTACGAAAATACCCCTAATGGGTAAAAATTCATATTTTTGCTCTAAAAATTCTCATTATTTTTCTAGGCTCATAATTCATCATTTCTTAACCAATTCTCCTAGAATAAAAATCAAACTCATCCTCACTCATACATGGTAAATTCGGCCATTAATGGTTGTGGGAGAAAATAAATTCTTTTCTTATTGTTTTGTTTCTAAATATGCTAAACTAACTAAAAACACTAACATAACTTAAAATCAAATTAATCTAACAACTTTCTCTCTCCTAACCCATTTTGATCAGCCAATAATTCATCATAAAAACATGTAATTTAAGCATGGAAAATAAGGAGAAATGCTTAAAGAAAATATATTTCAAGCTTAAGTTGAAAAATCTTACCTTTTTCACTTGTTTTTCTTGATTTTCCACACTTTTTCTCTTGAAATTCCTCACCTAGGGTTTGTTCTTATTCTCTTTCTCTCTCTTCCTTGCTTGGCCGAATATTTGGAGAGTAATGGGCTGATTTATGCTGATTTTTTAGTTAAATAATAAAATATCCTAAGCTTGACACATGGCATTTTCTTATTGGTCTATTTTTTAAATTTTAAAAATTTAAACATTTTATCTCCACCACATGATTAGTCAAGGGTCAAAGATGAAGATAAAGGAAGACCATGTGCTGGAAAAAATGTCCTGATGGTGAAAAATTACAATTTTGCCCTTAGGGTGGCAAAATTACCATTTTACCATTTTACTCCAAATTATACCGAAATTAAAATTTTTCACTTCTAAATCTCAAATCATACTCCAACAAGTCAAATTATACTCCAATAAGTCAAATGGGGTCAAAAAAATCTTTTCTAAAAATCTCATTTTGTCCCTAGGTGGCAAATGACCATTTTGCCCTTGGATAGTGAAAATTTCTATTTGATTCCAAATTGATCCTCAAACTCTGAATTACCATTTTAAGTCATCCATGGACTGTGAAACTCTTAATCTCACCTTAAAATTCCTATTTGATCTAGTTCGAGGAGTAAATAAACTTTGTTGTACCTCTAGGTACAATATCGACTTTTGTAAATTTTTCGAGACTCTCCTAGCATGCAATCATGCTATCATCACATGTATGTCATGAATAGTATTTTATAAGGTCGAGCTTTACAGCACTACCCCCCTTAAAATAAAATTTTGACCTCAAAATTTCACTTACCGGATTCGAAGAAAAGATATGGATATTGGTTTCTCATCTGGCCCTCAGCTTCCCACGTCATCTCCTTCATTCGAGCATTCTTCCACAATACTTTCACCATTGGAATGCTCTTGTTCCTTAGCACTCGATCCTTTCAATCTAGAATACGTACAGGCTGCACCTCGAACTTCAAATCCTCATGCAACTCAATGGAAGGTGTCTCTAAAATGTGAGAGGGATCAGAAACATACTTTTTCAACATTGAGACGTGGAAGACATTATGAATCCGATCTAACTCTGGGGGTAATTCAAGTCTGTAAGCCACTAGCCCAATCTTTTCAATAATACGAAAGGGTCCAATGTATCTTGGATTGAGCTTTTCCCTTTTCGCGAATCGAATCACACCTTTCATTATCCAATAAATACCACAAATTATCACAACAGTATAATCAAATAAGATTTAATACTTAGAAATTTCAAATTATTACCTTTTCAAGGATAAACCTTAAGAAAAACTTTATCGTCGACTTCAAACTCCAAATCTTTCCATCGTTTATCTGAATAATTCTTCTGCCTATCTTGAGCTGTCTCTAACCGCTCTCGGATAACCTTGACCTTATCATTTGTCAGATCAATCAATTCCACATTCACCAATTTCCTCTCACTTATTTCATCCCAACAGAGCGGAGTTCGGCACTTCCTTCCATACAAAGCCTTGTATGGTGCCATCCCAATATTAGACTGAAAACTATTATTATACGCGAACTCCACCAATGGCAAGTGTCTATCCCAACTCTCAATAAAGTCAATGGCACAAGCCCATAACATATCCTCCAAGGTCTGAATAGTTCTCTCAGATTGACCATCTATCTGCGGATGAAAGGCAGTACTAAATCTCAATTTAGTTCCAAGAGCTTTCTGAAATTTCAGCCAAAATTGAGAAGTAAATCGAGGGTCTCGATCTGACACAATAGAAACTGAAACTCCGTGTAATCTCACAATCTCATCTATATAAAGTTTCGCCAGTTTATCAATAAAATACGTGCTATGGATAGCCAAGAAATGAGCAGACTTAGTCAGTCTATCCACAATCATCCAAATAGCATCCTTCCCACTTAGTGTCCGTGGCAAACCCAATACAAAGTCCATAGTCACGTGTTCCCACTTCCATTCAGGAATCGGTAAAGGTTGAAGAGTACCTGACGGTTTTTGATGCTCCACCTTGATCTGTTGACATGTGAGACATTTCGCTACAAACTCTACTATGTCTTGTTTCAAACCCGACCACCAATAACTTTCTTTAATAGTCCGATACATCTTGGTGCTTTCGGGATGTAAAGCATAGGCGGAAGAATGAGCTTCCTCTAAAATGGCTCGTCTCAACTGATCATTCTTAGGGACACAAATTCGATCTCTAAGCATCAAAGTACCATCATCGCTGAGTCTAAACTCACTAGTTTCTCCATCTTGCAGCTTTTGAACTTCCTGTTTCAACCAATCATCAGATTTCTGTAATTCTCTGATCTGATTCAACAATGAAGGTCTCACGACGAAACTAGCAAGTAGGGTTCCATCCTCACCATTATTCAACTGGATCCCTAAAGATTTCATCTCAAGTAACATCGAAAAATAAGAACTCCGAAGTGTTGCTAACGACGATGAGGGTTTACGACTTAAGGCATCCGCTACCACATTTGCTTTTCCTGGATGATAATCAATCACTAAGTCATAATCCTTAATCAACTCCAACCATCATCTCTGTCTCAAATTAAGCTCTTTCTGGGTGAGCAAATATTTCAAGCTTTTATGATCAGTAAAAATCCAACAACGCCCACCATATAAATAATGTCTCCAAATCTTCAATGCGAATACTACTGCTGCTAACTCCAAGTCATGAGTAGGGTAATTCATCTCGTGCTTCTTCAACTGTCGGGAAGCATAAGCTATTACCTTCTCATCCTGCATCAACACACACTTTAATCCCAACTTTCATGCATCACTGTATACCATAAATTCTTTTCCATTTACAGGAAGTGTTAAGACGAGAGCGGAGGTTAACCGATTCTTTAGCTTCTGAAATCGATTCTCACAAACATCATCCCACTCATACTTAACTCCTTTACGAGTCAAACGAGTCAGAGGAGCTGCTATCAAAGAAAATCCCTGAACAAATCTCCGGTAATAACCGGCTAAGCCAAGGAAACTACGAATCTCTGTAACCATTCTTGGTTGCTCCCATTGTAAGATTGTCTCTATCTTCTTGGGATAGACATAAATTCCAGCTCCGGACACCACATGTCCCAAGAAAACCACTTCCCTCGACCAGAATTCACATTTAGAGAACTTGGCATAGAGTTGTCTCTCACGCAAAGTTTGCAACACAATGCGTAAATGGACAGCATGTTCATCATCATTCTTCGAATAAACTAGGATGTCATCTATGAATACTATCACAAACTTATCCAAGTATGGATGGAACACCCTGTTCATAAGATCTATAAAAACTACCGGGGCATTAGTCAAACCAAACGCCATCACCAGAAACTCATAATGCCCATAACGCGTCCTGAAGGTAGTCTTAGGTACATCCTGCTCCTTAATCCTCAACTGATAGTACCCAGATCTCAAATCAATCTTAGAGAATACGATAGCACCTCGTAATTGATCAAAAAGATCATCTATCCGGGGTAAAGGGTATTTATTCTTGATGGTCACTTGGTTCAGCTGACGGTAATCGATACACAATCGAAGAGTGCCATCCTTCTTCTTTACAAATAGGACTGGTGCTCCCCAAGGAGAAATACTAGGGCTAATGAAACCTTTATCCATCAAATCTTGCAACTGGACTTTCAATTCCTTCAACTCTGCCGGAGCCATTCTATATGAAGGAATAGAAATAGGTGCGGTACCCGGAAGTAAATCAATAGGGAACTCAAGCTCTCGATCAGGAGGTAGTCTCGGTAAATCATCAGGAAATACATCAGGAAACTCACTTACTATTGGGACATCCTCTAACTTAGGTTCCCCCTTTGAAGTATCAATCACATATGCCAAATAAGTCAGATA
Source organism: Theobroma cacao (assembly GCF_053813885.1). Lineage (NCBI taxonomy): Eukaryota > Viridiplantae > Streptophyta > Magnoliopsida > Malvales > Malvaceae > Theobroma > Theobroma cacao. The sequence goes on from NC_142645.1 coordinate 18,946,105, forward strand.
CCCTTTTTGCACTAATTTCGAAGCTTTGATGGCCGAGATTACACAAGATGGTAATACTCGACGTTCCTCTACAAACACAATCTCTGCTCCCTTCGAATTTCGAAGAATAACTTCTTTTCGAAAATAATCCACATTCGCCCGATGTGCAGTTAACCAGTCCATACCCAATATTAAATCAAAATCCAAGATCTCTAGAGGAATTAAGTCACCCTTAAATTCTTCCTCACCTACCCTTACCCCACAGTCTCTATAACAAGTATTTCTAATTAACTGTTCTCCTAGAAGGGTATGCACTACAATTTTTCCCTCTAATGGTGACAGGTTTCTATCAGCAATTGATACAAATGTCGTACTCACATAAGATCTATCTGAGCCAGAATCTATCAAAACATAAGCATCTTTATCAAATAAAGACATAATACCTGTCACCGCTCCAGGTCGGACCCATGCCTCATCTTCTGTTACAGCAAAAACTCTTGTCGAAGTACGAGTCTGTGGTCTTAAAGGTGGATCCGCCGAGGTATTACTCTCCACCCCGGACCGTATGGCTACTCCCTGTCTCGGTGGTAACCCAGAAGAATCTCTCCTCTGCATATCAGTGCGAGCTGGTGGAGATGATGCAGCTACAGTGGCTCGTCCTAATTGTAGGCAATTACTCCTAATATGACCCGTCTGTCCACATTGAAAACATCTTATTGGCCCTCTACATAGCCCACTATGATAATTCCCATAATTTCTGCATCTGTCAGAACCTCCGAAACTCTTCCCAGAACTAGTCATAGTAGATCTGCTAAACCTCGAAGGTCTCTGCTGTGATGGTGGAAATGGAGGTCGAGGAGATGTCATAGAAACAGAAGTAGTGCTCCCTGAAGTCACTAAGTCCTTGCCTCGTTTTACTGGCTGACTAGAAGACATATCAGGATTCCTCCTTTTTGCAAACTCAGCCCGAATCCTCCTATTCTCAGTCACGAGCTTCTCAACTCGTAAAGCCATCTGTACCACCTCCTTATGTGGCTCCCTACTAGTCACTGTCATTTGCTCTCTAATCTCATTACGGAGCCCTTCCTTCGAAATTGCTAGCTTGATCCTGCTCAGATTTCACCAGATCCGGCACATATAACATCAACTCGTTAAAACGAGCCCTGTACTCCTCTACAGTTAGATTCCCCTATTTCAAACTCAGAAATTCTCTCTTCTTTTCTTTCTGATGAAAATAAGTGAAATACTGACCATCGAATTCCCTGAGAAAATTGGACCATGTCTGAGGAGTAGTGGAACGGGACTTTACCGAATTTCACTAGGTACGAGCCCACTTCTCTAATAATCTCGTAGCCACCATCAACTTCATGTCATCATCTAATCCCATATCAAAAAGAGTCTCTGAAACCTGATTAATCCAGTCCTTTGCCACAGTGGCATCCAACTCACCCGCGAAAGACACACAATCGAGCTGTCTAGCCTCCTTTAGCTTCTTAGAAATGGATACTGTAAAGCTCGACCTTATAAAATACTATTCATGACATACATGTGATGATAGCATGATTGCATGCTAGAAGAGTCCCGAAAAATTTTCAAAAGTCGGTATTGTACCTAGAGGTAGAATAAAGTTTATTTAATCCTCGAACTAGATCAAATAGGAATTTTAAGGTGAGATTAAGAGTTTCACAGTCCATGGGTGACTTAAAATGGTAATTTGGAGTTTGAGGATCAATTTGGAGTCAAATCGGAATTTTCACTATCTAGGGGCAAAATGGTCATTTACCACCTGGGGATAAAATGGGAATTTTAAAAAAGATTTTTTTGACCCCATTTGACTTATTGGAGTATGATTTGAGGTTTAGAAGTAAAAAATTTTAATTTCGGTATAATTTGGAGTAAAAGGGTAAAATGATAATTTTACCACCCTAGGGGCAAAATTGTAATTTTCCACCATCAGGACATTTTTTCCAGCACATGGTCTTCCTTTATCTTCATCTTTGACCCTTGACTAATCATGTGGTGGAGATAAAATGTTTAAATTTTAAAAATTTTAAAAATGGACCAATAAGAAAATGCCATGTGTCAAGCTTAGGATATTTTATTATTTAACTAAAAAAATAGCATAAATCAGCCCATTACTCTCCAAATATTCGGCCAAGCAAGGAAGAGAGAGAAAGAGAGGAAGAACAAACCCTAGGTGAGGAATTTCAAGAGAAAAAATGTGGAAAATCAAGGAAAACAAGTGAAAAAGGTAGGATTTTTCAGCTTAAGCTTGAAATCTATTTTCCTTAAGCATTTCTCTTCATTTTCCATGCTCAAATTGCATGTTCTATGATGAATTGTTGGCTGATCAAAATGGGTTAGGAGAGAGAAAGTTGTTGGATTTATTTGATTTTAATTTATGTTAGTGTTTTTAGTTAGTTTAGCATATTTAGAAACAAAACAACAAGAAAAGAATTTATTTTCTCCCACAACCATTAATGGCTGAATTTACCATGTATTGAGTGAGGATGAGTTTGATTTTTATTCTAGTAGAATTGGTTAAGAATTTATGAATTATGAGCCTAGAAAAATAATGGGAATTTTCAGAGCAAAAATACGAATTTTTACCCACTATGGGTATTTTCGTAATTTACTATCGGGATTGATAATTTGCACCACACTCAGGGACATTAAGTTAATTTGGGTGCAATTGAGGTACAGAAACTGAAAAGAATTAAATTGGAGTTTAAACGGACACGTTAGGAATTTAATCGGGTGATAAGACGAATTAGGCCAATACCGGGTTTAAATAGTTACCAGTGCATTTTTGCTTTCCATATCATGCATTGGTAGTCTAAATTAGTTTAATTTTGATTTAGTACCAATTTAGTGAAATTCTTGATTTTGTACTGCGTCAAGGTGGTGAGTCCTCCGATAAAGGTAAGAAAATTGCATCCGAGGACCAGTAGACAGAGTGCTTCGAAAGTCTGCATTATAGACATCGTGAGTAAACTTACTATCATTTTAATTATCTAGGTTGATTTTTGGATGATTTCATTAATTCTATGAAAAAATGGATTTAAAAAAGTAAATTTTCATGTTTTATGAATAAAGGTGTTTCAATGAAAGTAATTTATAAATTGTTTTGAAATTGATAGTGATTTTGAAAAATAGAGTACACGGAGACTGTTAATTGTGGCAATTTGATTGTTTAAATTGATTGGCTTATGATAAATCGAGCATGATTGACTAGTTGGCAATTGTATTGAAATGCGAATTGTTTGGTTGCCTTGAAAAACTGCGAATTACAAAATTACCATATCATGTTAATGAGTTTTATTGTATGGTGGATTATATATATTAATTAATCACTGCAGTAGGGGGTTTCTGTGGACCAGCCTTTTAAAGGGGCACGGTAAACCCCATTATATTATTACCTTGAACAGAGAGGCGCGTAGGGTATCTTCTGGGGTAAAGCTTAGGGTTCACTTAACGCCAAATCACCACGTGAAGGGGAACTCAGCCAACGTCAAGGAACGGCTATGTTTTCAAAATAAAAATATGATTTATGTGAAATGTGAATTTTAATAGCCTTGGTAGTCTCGGTAGGATGCCTCGGCCAAGGTGTCCCCGAGAATGGATTTATGGCACAAGCCTAGATTTTTATGAGATTCATAAGCCTTTTTACGTATTTTGAACGAAATGTGTTCTGATTGTATAACCCAGTTTATGATGATTTACTTTATTGTCTCCATGTACTCAACTCTAGATGTTTATGATGATGTCTGTTTACTCATTGTGATTTTATAATCTCACCACCCTCCTTTCCACCCATTTCAGGTTCAGTATAGACTGTAGATAGCTGATCTCATCGAGGACTATAGTGGGATCTGCATTTTCCAAACCGTAAGTTCACAGTCCTCTTTACTTTTATTTATTCGGGGGCACTCTTGTTATTGTAAATTAAATTAAATATTTTGGCTTACTGTATTTAAGTATGTATAAATTTATTTAGCTTTTACACTATAAAACTTATTCACGTATAACTCTATAAATATTGTTTTATAAGAAAATAGAATATTTTACTTAATATTTTTTTTATTTTCTTATTATATTCAAATAACCATAATTTCATTTTAAATGAAGATTTTAGACTTTTAAACTCACTTTGATTATGAATTATGTCTTTTGTACTTATATATTACATTTTAGCCAGTTTCAAAAATTTTGAGAAAAATGACCAAAATATCCCTGTGAGACAAAAATTAACATTTTCTTTTTTTAAGTTGGAAACGCCTTAAAATCCTTTAGAACACGATATTTGACAATGGTTGCTCACAAGGGAACAGAAAAATTGATAGTAAAGCCTTGCGAGGTTTCGGGTTGACATTCCGAGCAAATGAGTGTCTACCGGGACACCGTGGTGGTTGTCACGGGCTCGAGGGGTGTACCGGGTCGTGACAGATACATCCTGTACTGGTGGTGGAACTAAAGGAGTAACTGAAGGCACTATAGGTGGAACTTGATCAGTCTGAGCTTGACCAGCCATTGCGGTAAAGAAAGCTGCCAATGCTTGTACTGCCTCGGCAGGCATGGTGGGAATACCAGTAGGTGGCTGAGGAGATGAAGGATGTGGAGGACTATCGGCCTCCTCAGCAGCAAGTGCTGCTCGGATGGTGGATGCAACTGATTCCTCCTCTACTGTATCTGGCTGATGACGTTAGGAACGACCTCTTCCCCTCCCAACCAATCTAGTGAGAGGTGGGCGTTCGCGTCGAGGAGGCATTATAATCTATAAAAGAATACGAGCAAGTTTAGGTAACATTAGGCTCTATATGCAGATGCAAGTATTCTATTTAACCTAACCTAACCTAACTTAATCCGGGGCCACACTGATATTGTAAATTTTTAAAACAATTTTAAAACTAAAAACTTTGATCTTTAAAACCAAAAGCTCTGATACCAAGCGAATTGTCACGACCCGGTACTCCCCTCGAGCCCGTGACAACCGTCGCGGTGTCCCAGTAGACACTCATTGCCCAGAATATCAACTCGAAACCCCGCAAGGCTTTACTATCAGTTTCTTTGTTCTCTTGTGAGCTACCATTGTCAAATATCGTGTTCTAAAAAATTTTAAGCTGTTTCCAACTTTAAATAAATAAAATATTAATTTTTCATCTCACAGGTGTATTTTGGTCATTTTTCTCAAAAATTTTGAAACTAGCTAAAACATAATATACAAGTACAAAACACATAATTCATATTCAAAATGAGTTTAAAAGTCTAAAATCTTCATTTAAAATGAAATTATGGTTATTTGAATATAATAAGAAAATAAAAGAAATATTAAGTAAAATATTCTATTTTCTTATAAAACAATATTTATAGAGTTATACATGAATAATTTTTTTATAGCGTAAAAGCAAAATAAATTTATACATACTTAAATATAGTAAGCCACAATATTTAATTTAATTTACAATAACAAGAGGGCCCCCGAATAAACAAAAGTAAAGAGGACTGTGAACCTACAATTTGGAAAATGCAGATCCAACGGTAGTCCTCGATGAGATAATCTATCTACAGCCTATACTGAACCTGAAATGGGTGGAAATGAGGGTGGTGAGATTATAAAATCCCAATGAGTAAACAGACATCATCATAAATATCTAGAGTTGAGTATATGGAGACAATAAAGTAAATCATCATAAACTGGGTTATAGCAATAGAACACATTTTGTTCAAAACACGTAAAGAGGCTTATGAATCTCATAAAAACTAGGCTTGTGCCATAAATCCATTCTCAGGGACACCTTGGCCGAGGCATCCTACTGAGACCGCCAAGGCTATTAAAATTCACATTTCACATAAATCATGTTTTTTTTTTGTTTTAAAAACATAGCCGTTCCTTGGCGTTGGCTGAGCTCCCCCTCACGTGGTGGTTTAGCGTGAAGTGAACCCTAAACTTTACCCCAGGAGATACCCTACGCGCCTCTCCGTTCGAGGTAAGAATATAATGGGGTTTACTGTGCCTCTCTAAAAGGCTGGTCCACAGAAACCCCCTACTGCAGTGATTAATTAATATATATAATCCACCATACGATAAAACTCAATAACATGATATGGCAATTTTGTAATTCACAGTCTTTCAAGGCAACCAAACAATTCGCATTTCAATAAAATTGTCAACTAGCCAATCATGCCCTATTTATCATAAGCCAATCAATTTAAACAATCAAATTGCCACAATTAACAGTCTCCGTGTACTCTATTTTTCAAAATCACTATTAATTTCAAAACAATTTATAACTTAATTTCATTGAAACACATTTATTCATAAAACATGAAAATTTACCTTTTTAAATTCCTTTTTCCATAGAATTCATGAAATCATCTAAAACCCACCATAGATAATTAAAATGATAGTAAGTTTACTCACAATGTCTAGAATGCAGACTTTCGACGCACTCTGTCTACTAGTCCTCAGATGTAATTTCCTTGCCTTTATCGGAGGACTCACCACCTTGACACAGTACAAAATTGAGAAATTCACTACATTGGTACTAAATTGAAATTAAACTAATTTAGACTATTAATGCATAATATGGAATGCAAAAATGCACTGGTAACTATCTAAACTCGATATTGACCTAATTCGTCTTATCACCCGATTAAATTACTAACGCGTCCAATTTAATCCCAAATTAATTTTTTTCAGTTTCTATACCTCAATTGCACCCAAATTGACTTAATGTCCCTCAATGTGGTGCAAATTATCAGTCTCGATAGTAAATTACGAAAATACCCCTAATAGGTAAAAATTCGTATTTTTGCTCTGAAAATTCCCATTATTTTTCTAGGCTCATAATTCATTATTTCTTAACCAATTCTCCTAAAATAAAAATCAAACTCATCCTCACTCATACATGGTAAATTCGGCCATTAATGGTTGTGGGAGAAAATAAATTCTTTTCTTGTTGTTTTGTTTCTAAATATGCTAAACTAACTAAAAACACTAACATAACTTAAAATCAAATTAATCTAACAACTTTCTCTCTCCTAACCCATTTTGATCAGCCAATAATTCATCATAAAAACATGTAATTTAAGCATGAAAAATAAGGAGAAATGCTTAAGGAAAATAGATTTCAAGCTTAAGTTGAAAAATCTTACCTTTTTCACTTGTTTTCCTTGATTTTCCACACTTTTTCTCTTGAAATTCCTCACCTAGGGTTTGTTTTCCTCTCTGTCTCTCTCTTCCTTGCTTGGCCGAATATTTGGAGAGTAATGGGCTGATTTATGCTGATTTTTTAGTTAAATAATAAAATATCCTAAGCTTGACACATGGCATTTTCTTATTGGTCCATTTTTAAAATTTTAAAAATTTAAACATTTTATCTCCACCACATGATTAGTCAAGGGTCAAAGATGAAGATAAAGGAAGACCATGTGCTGGAAAAAATGTCCTGATGGTGAAAAATTACAATTTTGCCCCTGGGGTGGTAAAATTATCATTTTACCCTTTTACTCCAAATTATACCGAAATTAAAATTTTTCACTTCTAAACCTCAAATCATACTCCAATAAGTCAAATTATACTCCAATAAGTCAATTGGGGTCAAAAAAATCTTTTCTAAAATTCTCATTTTGTCCCCAGGTGGCAAATGACCATTTTGCCCCTAGATAGTGAAAATTTCGATTTGACTCCAACTTGATCGTCAAACTCCAAATTACCATTTTAAGTCATCCATGGACTATGAAACTCTTAATCTCACCTTAAAATTCCTATTTGATCTAGTTCGAGGATTAAATAAACTTTGTTGTACTTTTAGGTACAATATCGACTTTTGTAAATTTTTCGAGACTCTCATAGCATGCAATCATACTATCATCACATGTATGTCATGAATAGTATTTTATAAGGTCGGGCTTTACAGTGGCTTTGCTGATTTTTGGGTTTTTTGGCTGGACATTGGTGATTTGAAGTATTAGAAAAAGAAATGGGATCAATTGGAGCTAAATTGAATGTGTATTTCAATTTATCGGGTAAAAGACCGAAATAGGTCAATACGGTGTTTAGGCAAAATTTAGACCTTTTGCATTTCATACCATGCATTAGTGATCTAAATTAGTTATTTCAATTTAAGGGCAACGTAGTAAATTCCTTGATTTTATATTGTGTTAAGGTGGTGTGCCCTTCGACAAAGGCAAGGAAACTACGCATAGGGATCACTAAGCTGAGTACAGCCGGAATCTAAACTTTTGAAATTTGTGAGTAAACCTATTATCGTCTGAATTATCTAGAGTAGTTTTTATTCAATTTTGTGATTTGTGAAAATTATTTTAAATGATGAATTTCTTGTTTTATGAGAAAAATATAAATTTATAAAATAAATTGAAATTTTATAAATTGATTTGAAAATAGAATGTTGGATTTGAAAATTTGAATAATTGGAGACCATGTGATTTATTGTAAATTATGATTTGAATTAAATGGCTTGTGATAAATTGGCATGATTGGCTGAATTTATACTTGTGTTGAAAAATATGAACTGTTTGTTTTGCCTTGATAAATTGGTTAGTAATGTAATTGCCATGCTATGCCATTGAGATTTGATCAATTGGTGGATTAAAGATTAGCTACTGCAGTGGCAGGGTTCTGTGGACCAACCTATTAGAGGGGCACGGTAAACTCCTTTATATTCTCACCTCGGTCGTAGAGGCGCGTAGAGTATCTCTTGAGATGGGCTTTTTGAGTGCACTTCACTTTAACCACCACGTGAAGTGAGACTCAGTCAACGCCAAGGAACGGCTACTTTTTTTCCTTAAAATAAAAACAAGTTTTATGATTATATAAAATTTTTCACAACCTTGGCGGACTCGGTTGGATACCCTTGGTCCAAGTGTCCTCTAGTACAGGTTTTGGCATGAGCCAGGTTTTGAGAAATTCACGAGCCATATTGATTATTTGGTTGAAATGAATATTCGTGTTGTGAGAAATTTGTTGAAATGAATTATTTTTAATTGTCTCCCTTTACTCGCCTTTAGATTATTTAGATGGTGTTTGTTTACTCACTGAGATTTTATAATCTCACCCTTTTTTTTTTATCCCATCATTTCAGGCCGGGTTTGCCTGTAGATAGTAGACATCGTCGAGAACTATAGTTGGCCATACTACTTCAAAAATTGTAGGTTTACTGTCTTTACTACTTTTGTTCATTTGTGGGCCCATGTAGTACTGTAAATTAAATTTCATACTTTGGTTTTTCGTATTATAGTTTGTATAAATATATTTAACTTTTACGCTACTAAAAATCATTTTCAGAATACTCTATAAATATTAATTTGTAAGAAAATAGAATATTTTATCGAATATTTTTATTTTATTTAAATGGTTATAATTCCATTTTAAATCACGTTTTAGACATTCAAATTTAATTTCGATTTCGAAATATGCATTTCTCGCTTAAGTACTACATTTTGGTCGAATTTGAAATTTTTAACGAAAAATGACCAAAATGCCCTTGTGAAGTGAAATTTATTTTTCCACTATTTTAAATCGAAAAAGGCTTAAAAGCCTTTAAAATACGACATTTGGCAATGATTAACCATAGGGGAGATAAGAAACTGATACGAAAGCCTTGCAAGGTCTCGATATGGTATTCGGGGGATAAGTGACTATCGGGACATCGCGACGGTTGTCACGAACTCAAGGATGGTTTCGGGTCGTGACACTAAAGACAAATGTTTCACCAACCATTTCTATGGCAATCACATAATTAATGTTTCAAAAACATCCAAATAAATTATCTAACATGCCGACATAAATAAGAGTGTAACCATTCAATGTAGCATTTAATACTTTAGGTAGTCCATCCATGTGGTCACCTCCTCAACCAAGACCCTACTCATCTTGATCTTTGGTCCCTACAATATGTCAAACATATGAGAACCAACTTTGAGGTATCATATACCTTTAATATATAAAGTAGAATTATTTAGAAAATGGTACCTGAATTAGAAACTTCAATAAGCTTATTTTTTTTTGCTCACACTCCTTACAGTTCCTCTTCAATGCCCAAGTTTACCACAATGATGGCAAATATCCTTCTCTTTGTCCTTTTGACACCTTCCTTAGGCTTCAATGCCTTCTCATTTTGGGATTCTACCTTCGTCTCTTTTTGGGATTTCTTCTTTTATGGCTTCATATGAGCCTTGGAAGAAGAAACAAAAAGCACTGATCCCTTATCCTTCCTAATAGACCTCTCTGTTGTGTCTAGCATATTTAGAAGTTCAGGAAGAGTGGCTTCCAATTGATTCATATGGAAGTTCAACACAAACTGACTAAAACTGTCAGGAAGAGATTGTAAAACTAAGTCTATACTTAGCTCATGATCCATTGCTAATCCCAATTGTCCAAGTCTCTCAATGAGTCCAATCATCTTCAGCATATATGGTCTAATAGAACTACCTTCTGCTATCTTGCATCGGAATAGTTATTTAGAGATCTCATATCTCTTAGTACTCCCCTCTTTATCGAACAGTTCTCTAAGGTGAAGAATTATGGATTGGACATCCATGTGTTCACGCTGCTTGTTGAGCTTAAGGGGTCATATTGGCTAGCATCACGCATGCTGCCTAATCATCGTCATCCTTATGACATTGATATGCTTCCTTATCCTCAGCATTAGCATAAGCAACAGGGACTGGTGGAATAGAAGTGTCAAGGACATAGGATTTCTTCTCTTGTTTAAAGACGATCTTGAGTTCCGAAACCAATCGAGGAAGTTTGGGTCAGTGAGTTTATTTGTATCCAAGATACTCCGCTGTGATAGACTATTAGCCATGTATATAAATTATGCCTAAATAGATAAAATAAAGCACTAAGTAAACATCATGCATAAACTATTTAAAATAAGGTTTTAAAATTTTAAATAGTTCTCCCACTATTTTCTACAAGATGATAACCCTCCATATTACCTTGAGAGATCTCCACTGGGATTCTCTTAGTGGGCTAGGATCCCATCTATCTAGTCATGGCCTTGAGTGTGCTGAACAAACTGTCACGACCCGGAACTCCCATCGGGCCCGTGACAATCGTCTCGACGTCCCAATAGGCACTTATTACCCCGAATGCCGATCGGAACCCCGCAAGGCTTAGCATCAGCTTCCACATCTCCCCGGTGAGCGACAGTTATTAAATCTTACATTTCAAGAAATCATAAGTCGTTTCCACATCAAAACAATAAAATATTATTTTCTAGCTCACAAGGGCATTTTTGTCATTTTTTTTCGATAATATCGAAACTCACCAAAAACATGGTGTAAAAGCTAAATATGTTCATACATATTTTAAATCAGATAACTAAAGTATAAAATTACTTTTACAATGACACGTGGGCCCTCAACTAACCAGTAAAATACGAGTCTGTGAACCCATAATTTTGACAATACAAGGCTAACTGAAGTCCTTGATGCAATCGGCTATCTACCGGCTATCCCAAACCTGAAATGTGGGGAATTGAAGGTGATGAGATTATAAAATCCCAGTAAGTAAACAAACACCATCTAAACTATCTAAAGGCGAGTAAATGGAGACAAATAAAAAAATAATTAACTTCAGCAAATTTTTCACATCACGAATATTCATTTCAACCAAATAATCAATATGGCTCGTGAATTACTCAAAACTTGGCTCATGCCAAATCCTGTACTCGGTGACACTTGGACCAGGGGTATCCAACCGAGTCCGCCATGGCTGTTAAAAATTCATATTTCGCATAAATCATATTTTTATTTTGAAATATAGCCGTTCTTTGGCGTTGGCTGAGTCTCACTCTCACGCGATGGTGCACGTGAAGTGCACTCAAAAAGCCCACCTCAGGAGATACCCTATACGCCTCTACGACCGAGGTGAGAATATAAAGGAGTTTACCGTGCCCCTCTAATAGGCTGGCCAACGGAACCCCCCACCACTACAGTAGCTAATCTTTTATCTACCACCTGATTTATAAAATCTTTTTCTGCATGACATGGCAATTTATCGTAACCTAACCTTTCAAGGCTAAATACACAGTACAAATAATTCTAACATCAAAATCAATTTAGCCATTCATGCTCATTCATTATCATAAGCCATTCAATTTAAAACCATAAATTTACAATACAAGCAGGCAATCTCCAATTACTCTATTTTCAAAACCAGTATTCGATTTTTCAGAAAATTTATAAAATCATTTTATAAAATCACAATTTCTCTTAAAATATAACAATTTACCATTTAAACCCATTTTTCATAAAATCACGCAATTGTATAAAACTACTCTAGATAATTAAGATGATAATAAGTTTACTCACAGTTTTCGAAAACTAAATTCGGGTACTCCAACTATTACTCCTCGGGTGCGATTTCTTTGCCCTTGCCAGAGGATTCACCACCTTGACAAATTGTACAATTAAGAGGTTTACTACTTTGGTACTAAACCAAAATAAACTAATTTATACTACTAATGCATGATATGAAGTGCAAAATGTCTAAATTTTGCCTAAATGAGATGTTAGCCTATTTCGGTCTTTTACCCGATAAATCAATATACGCGTCCGTTTAAACTCCAAATTAATTTTTTTCAATTTCTATACCTCAATTCCACCCAAATTGACTTAATGTTCCTCAGTGTGGTGCAAATTATCAGTCTCGATAGCAAATTACGAAAATACCCCTAGTGGGTAAAAATTCGTATTATTGCTCCGAAAATTCCCATTATTTTTCTAGGCTCATAATTCATCATTATTCATCATAATTCTTCAAATAAACATCAAGATCAGTAGCCAATATTCCCCTAGAAAATTCAGCATAATGGGTTTCAATGGGAGAAAATTATTTCTCTAGCTTATTTTTGCTATATTTCAATATAACCTAACTAAAATCACTTAATTCAATTAAAATCAACCAAAACTCAAGCTCAAAACTCATCCATGGAGGTTTGGCCAGCATGGGTGTCCATACCCACTTTCTAATTTTGCATGGAAATGAGAAAAAAATGCATGGGTAGTGAAAATCACAAGGAAAATCAATGAAATTTACCTTTTTAATGCTTGATTTCTTGATTTCTCCTGATTTTTCCCAAATTTTTTCAGCTAGGGTTCTTATTTCTTTTCCCCCTTTTTCTCTCCTGGTTTGGACAGCTGAAGAAGATGAGAATTCTGGAATTTTGACATTTTTAAGGGCTAAAATAATATAATATTATTTTATTCATTTTTTTTGTTTTATTAATTCCTTAAATTCTAGCCATCCATTTATTTGCAAATTTTCACCATACACTTGTCCCACATATGCATAGCTTAGATAAAATTGTCAGACTTATCCAAAATCTTGGTGGTGTAATTTTTTTGAAATTACACTTTTGCCCCCGTAAAAGTCAAAAATTACATTTTTGCCCCAAAAACTGAAAAATTGCCCATAGACATATTTTTCATCCCTTATACTCATACCATTCTCCAATTTGTCAAATGTGATCTAAATTCTCTCAAAATCTCAAATTTTGTCCGCGAGTGGAAAAATTACGATTTTGCCCCTACACTCCATAAATCATTGGAATTAAACTTTTTCATTGCCAAACCCTCAAATTTTACTCCAATACTCAAATCATACTCCAATAAGTTAAATGGGGCCAAAAAAATCTTTTCTCAAAATTCCCATTTTGTCCCTAGGTGGCAAATGACTATTTTGCCCCTGAATAGTGAAAATTTCGGTTTGACTCCAAATTGATCCTCGAACTCCGAATTAACATTTTGAGTCATCCCTGAACTATGAAACTCTGAATTTCACATCAAAATTCCTATTTGAACTAGTTCGAGGCTTAATCGACTTAATGGTACCATTTGGGATAATATCGTTTTTTAACGATTCCTCGAACTTCCTAAACATGCAAACATTCTATTGAGCATGTAAATGACGTTGTAATTATTTTATAGAACAGGGTTTGACAACACTAACTCCCTTAAATTAAAATTTTGTCCTCAAAATTTCATTTATCAAACTCAAAGAAAAGGTGGGGTATTTTCTTCCATTATTTCCATGTACTTCCTGTTTATCTCACAGGTATGAAATATCAATCTTCTGAATCATATTAATCCATCTCGTACGACTTAACCATGCTGTAGATCACATTTTCTTGATATAATCTCCTTGACTATTTTTCAGAGTCTTTTATGTTTACATAGTTCAATTTTTGCTAAAATTTCTTATCATGGTACTACCTACATCACTCATCATATATTAAGTTTGAATCTTATTTCACTAAAAATCATTCTTCATTTTAGTTGATCACAATATCAACCCCACATACGTGTCTATGCCTTATAATCCCATTTATGCTTCCAAGATCTACCTTGATTTGATCATTGAATACGATGCAATATCGTAATTTCTCAAAGTCATCCTTTTGTCCTTAATCATCTTTCATGCCTCTATATTACCTTGTATCTTTCTTGCATTACGATATTGATTTGTCACTTAAGACTCAAACTCATTTGAATCATGTAGACCTCAAGCATTTTTGAATTCCAATTTCCATAATGTATTAGGAAAATTTCATTATCTAACTTCATTTTCAAGGTTAACTTCTATCATCCTTTGTTCTACTCTTTCATATAAATATAACATCATTCTTCCTTAACCAATTTACAAATTGTATCTGAAATTGTAAAACTTGAAACTAGATTCTCCTCAAGTATTTTTCAATATTAATATGAATGTCACTTTCAGCTTACAACTTCCTTTTTATAATCACATAACTTAGTGTTTGCTTTCATGAAATCCGTAGCAAAACTCTTCTTGAGTATTTCATTGGGAATATCTATCTTAGACTTATGTCTCACAGCATACGATCACTTAACTTGTGACTTAGCCGTTAGGCTCCTCAACAAGTTTTAAAATCACACATCTTATACTCATATCGTATAATGTATAATTCTTCCTCAAAGGTATTTCAATATTCTTGAAACACCTAATCACTTATTTGCTTTTTCATACTCCAAGTATATCATTTCCATAAAGGTATACCCAACTACTCATATTTCAGTTTATCTCCAAGAGTTTTTAGCATGTCACCTAGTTTACTTCTATTGTTACTAATCCTTTCCTTTCAACAAAGTTAAGACAAGATCAGTATATTCTCATAACAATATTCTATATCAACTCATTTGCTATATCATTATTGAAATCTTTATTTACATTTTTCCTCACTTGGTATTGACATCTCTTATCAGTATCTCATACATTCATCTAACCTTTCGCTCGCTTCCTCATTAGTCTTTAACAAGATTGAATCTCTTATTTTCCTTATTTCTTAAGATTTGACTTCAATCATCATATTATTCATCTTAACACTCCCCATGTTAATTTATTTTTATGTAACCATCCCAAAAACTCTCTAACTTTTCTTTCTTTTACATGCCAATATACAAGGCAATAAAGAAACTTTACAATTTCACTCATCATCTTTATCTTAATACCTCCTCAATGCACTTAAGATTCCAAACAACAAAGCTTAGCATGAAAACCAATGACCATTCCTCAACTCGTAAGTTTCATCTTCATGCCACTCTCAATTTGCTCATGCTTGCTAGCCATTAGGGGTTCTTAACGCGACAGCGTTTGATAGTCAGTACTGTGGCGTTGCAACTATTTGAATTTACTTTATCCCAACAATTCTTCTACCTTTAAAGCTACTACCTCAATTATTCACAATCGTGTGGTTTCCCTCTTAGTTTATACCACAATTAGCAATAATAACTTTCTATCACAAGTACGCGATCAGAACATTGATTTAATGTCTTTATTTTGCCACTAACATTCATATATCTTTACCATAACATTTAGTACGAGTTTGCTTAAGCAAAGATGTCCAAATTTATTCATAGCTACATGTTTCTTAGATTGCACATCACTTATCATTAGTCAATAAATCTCACTTTAGAATACTCTTTTCATATTGTATAGTAACTTCACCATATAGTATCACGGCACTCTGTTCCTCCATTCTACTGTCATGCATACTCCACAAAATTTAATTAGAAGATTCACGTACCTTAACTAATGCTAATTCCATTTAATCATATCTTAAATACTCCAAACTTGTAAATTACAACTCCAAGTGTATGTCCATATATTGATAATCCTTATATATTTCATGAAAACTACAACTTACAAACTAGCTTTCTATCATATACACACTATTAGAACATTCCTGGATAC
Source organism: Theobroma cacao (assembly GCF_053813885.1). Taxonomy (NCBI): domain Eukaryota; kingdom Viridiplantae; phylum Streptophyta; class Magnoliopsida; order Malvales; family Malvaceae; genus Theobroma; species Theobroma cacao. The sequence goes on from NC_142645.1 coordinate 18,962,324, forward strand.
ATTTTCATATTAACATTGATATGCCTTTACCATAGCATTTAGTGCAAATTTGATGAAGAAATTGTCTCCAAATAACCCTTAAATACATAATTATCAAATTGTATTCCACTAAACATCAAGATCTTGACTTTATTCATCAATAATCAATCACATTTATTAAGTGAATAATTTACTTAGTTATTACACCTTGCCTTTGCAATCATAAGATCAAAGTTGTTCTAAACTTAAGATGCAGAAGTTCTCTATCTTAGAGTATATCCAAACATCAACATTTTCTAAATTCCTTGCTCTGGGGAGATCACCTTTAAGACTGATCATTCGTATTATAGGCCACACTTTGAACCGAATAAACTTTTAAATTGATCTTTCAAGTAATTCGTATATCAATCTCAATTATAGAACTTCATATGGCACTTAGACTAGATTCGACATTTCCAAGTCATTTAACCTCAAGCTGCTAATTCCACATCTAGTCCTTTAATCCCTTGGCTCCTCCTTACTATGCATAACAAAGTTCAAGCTCATCCTTAGAGCAGATTTGTTTACTAACTTCTTACTTCATGACCACACATCAATTATAGTAATCATAGTACTCACTCTCGAGTTAGTTCACGTGCTTATATCCATGAACTATAATAGATCCAATCACTTTTTAAAATCTCAAAATCATTTAATTGAAATCAACACCACTTTTATATGGGCATAACACGCTCAATTAACATAGTGTTCTTATTTTCATGCACATATGTATGAATTTACTCTTACCTCAATGCTTAATTTATACACTCCACCAAATGAATAAATTATCACGACCTATTTGTCCAACTCCAAATTTCTCCATCCATAATCGGAGGGATATATCATTTCATTAATCTTTCATTAGGAGCATTCGTTTTAGATCTCTCCAACACTGGCTCGTGGCATGGGTGGCATCTTAAAACCGAACAATGGCCCTACTTATGACCTTTGCATGACATTAACAATAAAGTGGATTACTAGGAACAAGAGTTCCTATAGCTCCCATAAGATCTATAAAAAGAAACAAAACGAGTCTAAACAACTCCAAATTCTATATGCAGATGCACGTATTCTATTCTATCAAACCTAACTTAACTTAACTCGGGCCACGCAGTGTCAGTGTGGATTTCTGAAAACAACTTTAAAACCAAAAACTTTAAAATCCAAAGCTTTAAAATCAAAATCTCTGATCTTTAAACCATGCTCTGATACCACTTTAATTGTCACGACCCGAAACTGCCATCGGGCCCGTGACAACCGCCGCAACGTCCCAATAGGCACTCATTACCCCGAATGCCGATCGGAACCCCGCAAGGCTTAGCATCAGCTTTCGCATCTCTCCGATGAGCGACAGTTATTAAATCTTACATTTCAAGAAATCATGAGTCGTTTCCAAATCAAAACTATAAAATATTATTTTCTGACTCACAAGGGCCTTTTTGTCATTTTTCTTCGATAATATCGAAACTCGCTAAAAACATGGTGTAAAAGCTAAATATGTTCATACATATTTTAAATCAGATAACTAAAGTATAAAATTACTTTTACAATGACATGTGGGCCCCCAACTAACCAATAAGATGCGAGTCTGTGAACCTATAATTTTGACAATGCAAGGCTAACTGAAGTCCTTGATGCAATCGGCTATCTACCGACTATCCCGAACCTGAAATGTGGGGAATTGAGGGTGGTGAGATTATAAAATCTCAGTAAGTAAACAAACACCATCTAAACTATTTAAAGGCAAGTAAATGGAGACAAATAAAAAAATAATTAACTTTAGCAAATTTTTCACATCACGAATATTCATTTCAACCAAATAATCAATATGGCTCATGAATTACTCAAAACTTGGCTCATGCTAAATCCTGTACTCGTTGACACCTGGACCAGAGGTATCCAACCGAGTCCGCCAAGGCTGTTAAAAATTCATATTTCGCATAAATCATATTTTTATTTTGAAACATAGTCGTTCCTTGGTGTTAGCTAAGTCTCACTCTCACGCGGTGGTCCACGTGAAGTGCACTCAAAAAGCCTACCTCAAGAGATACCCTACGTGCCTCTACGACCGAGGTGAGAATATAAAGGAGTTTACCGTGCCCCTCTAATAGGCTGGCCCACGGAACCCCCCACCACTGCAGTAGCTAATCTTTTATCTACCACCTGATTTATAAAATCTTTTTCTGCATGACATGGCAATTTATCGTAACCTAGCCTTTCAAGGCTAAATACACAGTACAAATAATTCTAACATCAAAATCAGTTTAGCCATTCATGCTCATTTATTGTCATAAGCCATTCAATTTAAAACCATAAATTTACAATACAAGCAGGCAATCTCCAATTACTCTATTTTCAAAACTAGTATTCGATTTTTCAAAAAATTTATAAAATCATTTTATAAAATCACAATTTCTCTTAAAACATAGCAATTTACCATTTAAACCCATTTTTCATAAAATCACACAATTGTATAAAACTACTCTACATAATTAAGACGATAATAAGTTTACTCATAGTTTTCGAAAACTAAATTCGGGTACTCCAACCATTACTCCTCGGGTGCAATTTCTTTGCCCTTGTCAAAGGATTCGTCACCTTGACAAATTGTACAATTAAGAGGTTTACTACTTTGGTACTAAATCAAAATAAACTAATTTATACTACTAATGCATGATATGAAGTGCAAAATGTCTAAATTTTGCCTAAACGAGATGTTAGCCTATTTCGATCTTTTACCCGATAAATTGATATATGCGTCTGTTTAAACTCCAAATTAATTTTTTTCAATTTCTATACCTCGATTCCACCTAAATTGACTTAATGTTCCTCAGTGTGGTGCAAATTAGAAGTCCCGATAGCAAATTACGAAAATACCCCTAATGGAAAAAAATTCATATTTTTGCTCCGAAAATTCCCATTATTTTTCTAGGCTCATAATTCATCATTTTTCATCATAATTCTTCAAATAAACATCAAGATCAGAAGCCAATATTCCCTTAGAAAATTCAGCATAATGGGTTTCAATGGGAGAAAATTATTTCTCTAGCTTATTTTTGCTATATTCTAATATAACCTAACTAAAATCACTTAATTCAATTAAAATCAACAAAAACTCAAGCTCAAAACTCATCCATGGAGGTTTGGCCAGCATGGGTGTCCATACCCACTTTCTAATTTTGCATGGAAATGAGAAAAAAATGCATGGGTAGGGAAAATCACAAGAAAAATCAAAGAAATTTACCTTTTTAATGCTTAATTTCTTGATTTCTCTTGATTTTCCCCAAATTTTTTCAGCTAGGGTTCTTATTTCTTTTACCCCTTTTTCTCTCCTGGTTTGGACAGCTGAAGAAGATGAGAATTCTGGAATTTTGACAGTTTTAAAGGCTAAAATAATATAATATTATTTTATTCATTTTTTTTGTTTTATTAATTCCTTAAATTCTAGCCATCCATTTATTTCCAAATTTTCAGCATACACTTATCCCACGTATCCATAGCTTAGATAAAATTCTCAGACTTATCCAAAGTCTTGGTGGAGTAATTTTTTTGAAATTACACTTTTACCCCCGTAAAAGTCAAAAATTACATTTTTGCTCCAAAAGCTAAAAAATTGCCATTAGACATATTTTTCATCCCTTATACTCATACCATTCTCCAATTTGTCAAATGTGATCTAAATTCTCTCAAAATCTCAAATTTTGTCCGCAGGTGGAAAAATTACGATTTTACCCCTACACTCTAAAGATCATCGGAATTAAACTTTTTCACTGCCAAACCCTCAAATTATGCTCCAATACTCAAATCATACTCCAATAAGTTAAATGGGGCCAAAAAAATCTTTTCTCAAAATTCCCATTTTGTCCCCAGGTGGCAAATGACCGTTTTGCCCCTAGATAGTGCAAATTTTGGTTTGACTCCAAATTGATCCTCAAACTCCGAATTAGCATTTTGAGTCATCCCTGAACTGTGAAACTCTTAATTTCACCTCAAAATTCCTATTTGAACTAGTTCGAGGTTTAATCGACTTAATGGTACCATTAGGGGCAATATCGTCTTTTAATGATTCCTCGAACTTCCTAAACATGTAAACATTCTATTGAGCATGTAAATGACGTCGTAATTATTTTATAGAACAGGTTTTGACACAAACTATGAGAGGTGGATTAGGTAGGTAACTGAGCTTACCAATTGTATCTCTATACAACTCCTAGATCAGTTAGCTGACAACACATTGCCTAAACATATCATATATGTTTCACCTAGCCTTTGCCTCTAGTTTCAATAATAATCAAGTTTCCAAGCATCCAGATTTTATGAAATTAGTTGAGTAAGACCCACTAATAGCTCAAACATACTCGTGTAAAAGTGTGGCCTTGAGTGTGCTCAACAAGCCTCCAATTAAAAGAGCATCTAGGTTATCTTGCTATATGGTGGAAGGTAACTTAATCATACGTGGCATGTGACTCAATATTTACCGAGGAATTTTATCCCTTTTGTTTTATTAAGGTCTCATTTGATTGGCATGCATAGCATTTAATATGTTCCATAAAATTAAATCTATCACATGTTGTTCTACTAAGATGGTTATGGACTTTTCTACTCTAGTTTCCTTAAGCCATAAAAGGAAACTAGTTGGTCAAATCTTAGGGGATAACATACATTAAGCACTTCATTCCTTAGCTTGCATCCACCTTTAGCTCTTCATGGTACCTTTGATATTTATCTTCAAATTTAGAAAATTTCTTTCCTAATCCAATCCTGTTTCTAATTACAAATGAATGTAGAAACCTCGAGTTACATTTGAGGGAGTTAGATGAGAAGAGAATTTTACAAACCCAGAATGTAAGAGATAAGGTAGGGTTCGCAGACCCTATTTGAAAAAATTTCCATAAATAGTAATTTAACCAAACATACACAATCATATTGGGTCTATAGTCCATAACCATCAACAAACATCCACAATCTAGTTATAAACATATAAAGTAAACATGCTCAATATGATGATGATCTTGCATTTCATTTGAAAAATGTCACTTAACTATTAAGGATCATAGTTCAAATCATTTGGTGCTTAGGTTTGAAAAGATTTAGTAATTTTTAAAAATAATTTTATTTTAAAATTACTTAATAAAGATATTAATCATATCAAGGCTTTTAGCTAGCTCAAATCATATTTGAATTAATTCTATTAGTAAGTTCTTTCTAATTAAACTTCTTTAGTTAGAAACCTAAACCAAAACTTCCTAGTTTGAGTATTTATCATAAACCATTCAAAAAGGTTTCTTGATCCAAATCATGTGTCCTAAATATTTTAGGAAGGTCCTTATCCACCTTTTAATCTTGTATTATCCATTCACTAATTGTAGAGTTCTAATCATTATTAGAAGTCCTAATTTATTAGTAAATTTATCTTAATTAAAGTCTATCCTAATTGGATTAGGATGTCATCTACTCAAGTTGACTTTCCATTTTAATTAAACTTATCTAATCTAATTAGATGTGGATAAATTTAAATCATAATCCTTTAATTTAGGGAGTCTTCATCAAATGAGGAAGACTTAATATTTTTGGAGATTTAATATCAATCAATTTAAAATTGATTGATTCCATCAAGGATTCAAACTCCTTAATTTTAGGCATGTATCCCTAACATTTAGGAGTCAATGATCAGCTAAGGAAAGAATCCTTCCTAATCATTAAGTGTCCAATTTCTCCAGCTAACAACCTTTTTCCATAAAGCGGTTGCATCCATGGCAATGGGAGGTGAGGCATCCATTTGTGGCGGCACCATGCACAAAGTTTGTCATGAGTGCTGTTTCACATGTAAAGGACATTCCTTTAATTTAGTTAAGTGTCCAGCCACTTAAAAATTAATTCAAATTCAAAATTTTATCCTTTAATTGAACATTTCAAATGAGGATAATTGTCACGACCCGGTACTCCCCTCGAGCCCGTGACAACCGCTGCGGTGTCCCGGTAGACACTTGTTGCCCGGAATGTCAACCCGAAACCTCGCAAGGCTTTACTATCAATTTCGCTGTTCCCTTGTGAGCAACCATTGTCAAATATCGTGTTCTAAAAGATTTTAAGCTGTTTTCAACTTTAAACAAATAAAATATTAATTTTTCGTCTCACAGGGGTATTTTGGTCATTTTTCTCAAAAATTTTGAAACTAGCTAAAACGTAATATACAAGTACAAAACACATAATTCATATTCAAAATGAGTTTAAAAGTCTAAAATCTTCATTTAAAACGAAATTATGGTTATTTGAATATAATAAGAAAATAAAAGAAATATTAAGTAAAATATTCTATTTTCTTATAAAACAATATTTATAGAGTTATACGTGAATAATTTTTATAGCGTAAAAGCTAAATAAATTTATACATACTTAAATACAGTAAGCCAAAATATTTAATTTAATTTACAATAACAAGAGTGCCCCCGAATAAACAAAAGTAAAGAGGACTGTGAACCTACGATTTGGAAAATGCAGATCCCACTGTAGTCCTCGATGAGATCAGCTATCTACAGTCTATATTGAATCTGAAATGGGTGGAAAAGAGGGTGGTGAGATTATAAAATCCCAATGAGTAAACAAACATCATCATGAACATCTAGAGTTGAGTACATGGAGATAATAAAGTAAATCATCATAAACTGGGTTATACAATTAGAACACATCTCGTTCAAAATACGTAAAAATGCTTATGAATCTCACAAAAATCTAGGCTTGTGCCATGAATCCATTCTCGGGGACACCTTGGCCGAGGAATCCTACCGAGACCACCAAGGCATCCTACCGAGACCGCCATGGCTATTAAAATTCACATTTCACATTAATCATGTTTTTGTTTTGAAAACATAGCCGTTCCTTGGCATTGGCTGAGTTCCCCCTCACGTGGTGGTTTAGCGTGAAGTGAACCCTAAACTTTACCCCAGGAGATACCCTACGCGCCTCTCCGTTCGAGGTAAGAATATAATGGGGTTTACCGTGCCCCTCTAAAAGGCTGGTCCACAGAAACCCCCTACTGCAGTGATTAATTAATATATAATCCACCATATAATAAAACTCAATAACATGATATGGAAATTTTGTAATTCGCAGTTTTTCAAGGTAACCAAACAATTCGCATTTCAATACAATTGCCAACTAGCCAATCATGCTCGATTTATCATAAGCCAATCAATTTAAACAATCAAATTGCCACAATTAACAGTCTCTGTGTACTCTATTTTTCAAAATCACTATTAATTTCAAAACAATTTAGAAATTAATTTCATTGAAACACATTTATTCATAAAACATGAAAATTTACCTTTTTAAATTTCTTTTTTCATAGAATTCATGAAAGCATCTAAAAATCAGCCTAGATAATTAAAATGACAGTAAGTTTACTCACAATGTCTAGAATGCAGACTTTTGAAGCACTCTGTCTACTGGTCCTCAGATGCAATTTTCTTGCCTTTATCGGAGGACTCACCACCTTGACACAGTACAAAATCAAGAGTTTCACGAAGTTGGTACTAGATCAAAATTAAACTAATTTAGACTACCAATGCATGATATGGAATGCAAAAATGCACTAGTAACTATCTAAACCCGGTATTGGCCTAATTCATCTTATCACCCGATTAAATTCCTAACGGGTCCGTTTAAACTCCAATTTAATTCTTTTCAATTTCTATACCTCAATTGCACCCAAATTAACTTAATGTCCCTCAGTGTGGTGCAAATTATTAGTCCCAACAGCAAATTACGAAAATACCCCTAGTGGGTAAAAATTCATATTTTTGCTCCAAAAATTCTCATTATTTTTCTAGGCTCATAATTCATTATTCCTTAACCAATTCTCCTAGAATAAAATCAAACTCATCCTCAGTCACTACATGGTAAATTCAGCCATTAATGGTTGGGGGAGAAAATAAATTCTTTTCTTGTTGTTTTGTTTCTAAATATGCTAAACTAACTAAAAACACTAACATAAATTAAAATCAAATAAATCCAACAACTTTCTCTCTCCTAACCCATTTTTTCAGAATTGAATTCATCATGAAAACATGTAATTTAATCATGAAAAATAAAGAGAAATGCTTGGGAATAAGAAAACTCAAGCTTAATAGAAAAAATCTCACCTTTTTCACTTAATTTCCTTGAAAATTCACACTTTTTCTTTGATTTTCTCTCTCTAGGGTTTTGTTTTTGTTTTCTGTAAAACCCGACCCTATAAATACATGTCATGACATACATGCATTGAGTAGCATGTTATTACGCTAGAAAAGCACCTAAGAATAAACGAAACCGGATATTGTACCTAACGGTACACTTAAATTGATTTAACCTCGAAGTAGTTCAAATAGGAATTGTAGGATGAAATTTAATATTTTATAGTCCAGGAATGACTAAAAATGATTGTTCGGAGTTCGAGGGTTCATTTGGGGTAAAATTAGAAATTTTGATATTCAAGGGCAAAATCGTCATTTTGCCACCTAAGATAATAATTTGATCATGGAGTGACATTTTTGACCAAGATTAACTATTTGGAGTATAATTTAATGATAGGAAGTGAAAAAGTTTAATTCTGGTGATTTTTGGAGTGTGGGGGCAAAATCGTAATTTTGCCATCCACAGACAAAATTTGAGATTTTGAGAGAATTTAGATCAAATTTGACAAATTGGAGAATGGTATGAGTATAAGGGATGAAAAATATGTCTATGGGAAATTTTTCAATTTTTGGGGCAAAAATGTAATTTTTGACTTTTACGGGGGTAAAAGTGTAAATTTCAAAAATTACTCCACCGAGACTTTGGATAAGTCTGAGAATTTTATCTAAGCTATGGATATGTGGGACAAGTGTATGGTGAAAATTTGGAAACAAATGGATGAAATTTTAAAAATGGGCCAATGGGACAGTGACACGTGGCATTTTTAAATGAAATAATATTATTTTAATTAAAAGTCAGCCCATTTAAACCCAAATTTTGAATGCTGGCCGGCCATAAGGAAGAACAAGAGAGGAAATAGAGAGGAAAGGAAGAAAAAAGGAAAAACCAAAGAGAAACAAGAAAATTCAAAGGGAAATTTACGGTTTTCGACCGTTTACGCGTCTAACGGTAAGATTTTTCGATTTTAGCTTGATTTCTACCTTTCCTATGCCTTTATTTCCATTTAGCATGCTTGAGGAGAGAGATCAAAAAGTGATATCAAGGGCTGGACGAAATTCTAGGGGAGAGAAATTGAAATTTTTAGGTTTTGATTTTTAGTTAAATTGATAGTTTTAGTTAGTTAAATGCGTTTAGAAATTAAATTGGGCAAGAAATCATTAAATTTTCACAATACCCACTCTTGGCTGGATGCTCAATGCTGTACAATGATGATGAATTGATTTTATTCTAAGGAAAATGAAGAGAAACTGATGAAAAACGATTAAACGTGATAGAAAAACAAAGTAGAAAATTAACCGACTTAATGTCCCATTTTTGGCCGAATTTTCCAAGGAAGGGAGTGAGCTGATTTTGTTGTTTTTAGAAGGTTATTGGCTGATATTTAATGGTTAGAAATGTTGGAGAGAGAATGGGATGATTTAGAGCTAAAATGGAGCGCGTTAGCAATTTATCGAGCAAAGTGCCAAAAATAGGTTAGTATCGCGTTTAAGCCGTTTTAGGCTATTGCATTTCATACCATGCATTAGTATAGGATTTAAGTTAATTATATAGTGATTTAGCATCAATGTGATGAATTGTGTAAATTTTTGTAATGTGTCTAGGAGGAGAGCCTTCCGGAAAAGGCAAAGAAGTCGTACCCGACGAGTAGTGATCGGGGCGCTTAGAAAGCTTTTAGTTTGTACAAACGGTGAGTAAACTTATTATTATTGTAAATTATCTAGAGTTTATTTTCAAATGCCCTTTATGTATTTTATGAAATGAAAACGGGATTTTTGATGTTTTAGGAATAAATGTGATAAATAAAAATATATTGTATTGATTATGAAATTGAGTAATTGGAGGCTGCAAACGGACTTGAAAAATATATATTTTCCTAGGAATGGCTTATGAGAAATGAGTATATGTGGCTATATTTTGTGAGTGCATTTGGGAAAGTTATGTAAGTTGATTTTACTATGCAGGCTGGATAAATAAATAAAAGCCACGTTATACTGTCGAAATTTTATTAAAATTGGTGGGTTAGTCACTGCAGTGACGGGTTTCCGTGGACTGCCTATTAGAGGGGCACGGTAAACCCAGTTATATAGTTACTCCGATTGTAGAGGCGAGGAGGGTAACTCCCGGGGTAGTATTAGAGCTCACTTCACGTCGAACCCCCACGTGAATGTGTAACTCGGCCAACGCCAAGGAACGACTGGTTTTTAAAAATAAAAATGTGTTTCACGTGTGAATATTTTAACACCCTTGACGGACTCGGTTAGATGCCTCGGCCAAGGTATCCCCGAGGATTAGTTTTGGCTTGAGCCTTGTTTTAATAAAAGACATAAGCCTTAACAATTGTTTTGATAAATTACAAATATTTTATGGTTTAAGAAATAAATTGAAAACATTATGAAATGGGTTGAAATTTATTGTTTAAACTTGCCTTCATTTTACTCGCCTTTAGATATTTATGATAATGTCTGTTTACTCATTGGGATTGCAAAATCTCACCCAACTCCTTTGCACCCATTTCAGGTTCAGTATAGACTGTAGATAGCTGATCTCATCGAGGACTACCATTGGATCTGCATTTTTCAAATCGTAAGTTCACAGTCCTCTTTACTTTTGTTTATTCGGGGGCCCTCTTGTTATTGTAAATTAAATTAAATATTTTGACTTACTGTATTTCAGTATGTATAAATTTATTTAGCTTTTATGCTATAAAAATTATTCACGTATAACTCTATAAATATTGTTTTATAAGAAAATTGAATATTTTCCTTAATATTTCTTTTATTTTCTTATTATATTCAAATAACCGTAATTTCGTTTTAAATGAAGATTTTAGACTTTTAAACTCATTTTGAATATGAATTATGTGTTTTGTACTTGTATATTACGTTTTAGCCAGTTTCAAAATTTTTGAGAAAAAAATGACCAAAATACCCCTGTGTGGCGAAAATTTTATTTTGATTGTTTTTGATCTAAAATAGTATATATTCTCTAAAAACTCGATATTTAACAATGATTGCTCACAGGAAAGAAAAAAAACTAATATGTAAGCCTTGTGGGGTTCCGGTTGGCATTCCGGATAATGAGTGTCAATCGGGACGTCGCGGCGATTGTCATGGGCCTGAGGGAGGTTCCGGGTCGTGACATTTTCTCTCTCTTCTTGCTGGTTTGGCCGGGCATGGGGTGGAAGATGAGCTGATTTTTGTGCCTTTTAAAAAGGAAAATAATAAATTAATAAAGGCATGACACGTGGCATCATGTCATTGGTCCGTTTTTAAAATTTTAAAAATTTAAACATTTTATCTCCACCACATGATTAGTCAAGGGTCAAAGATGAAGATAAAGGAAGACCATGTGCTGGAAAAATATCCTAGTGGTGGAAAATTACAATTTTGCCCCTGAGGTGTCAAAATTACCATTTTACCCTTTTACTCCAAATTATACCGAAATTAAAATTTTTCACTTCTAAACCTCAAATCATACTCCAATAAATCAAATTATACTCCAATAAGTCAAATGGGATCAAAAAAATCTTTTCTAAAATTCTCATTTTGTCCCCAGGTGGCAAATGACCATTTTGCCCCTAGTTAGTGAAAATTTCGATTTGACTCCAAATTGATCCTCAAACTCCAAATTACCATTTTAAGTCATCCATTAACTGTGAAACTCTTAATCTCACCTTAAAATTCCTATTTGATCTAGTTCGAGAATTAAATAAACTTTGTTGTACCTCTAGGTACAATACCGACTTTTGTAAATTTTTCGGAACTCTCCTAGCATGCAATCATGCTATCATCACATGTATGTCATGAATAGTATTTTATAAGGTCGGGCTTTACAATAATATTCTGAAATTTTCACAATTAATTTTGCAAGATTATCTTCCCATTCAAAACCGATTTCCAAGCTATAACTATCCTCTGAACTGTTTTCAAACTTTCAGTAAGTATTAGCTTAAATCAGCTTTTTTGGCCATGAAAATTTCCAGAAATAATCCTCATTGAACATTTTAATAAAGATAATTTTTCTGGAATTTTTCAGAATTAATTTTCAAGAGTTTATTGTCAATTAAAACTGAAATTCATGCCAAAACAGTGAGCTGAACAGCTTTATATTTGCACCAATTTTCTTTCCTGAAATCAGCATATTTGACAATGATATTTTCCAAAAATAATCCTTATTGAACATTTTAATAAAGATAATTTTTCTGAAATTTTTCAGAACTAATTTCCAAGACTTTCTTGTTAATTAAAACTGAAATTCATGTCATAATAGTGAGCTGGACTGCTTTCAATTTTTGCTCCAATTTCTTGCTTAAAATCAGCCTATTTAATCATGAACATTTCATGATTTTGCTGTCCACATATCCAGCAATAAATGTGTAACAATTACATAATTTTTTTTTCTGGAAATTAAGCACAAATAGAAGCAAAATTCTGCACCTAAAACCGTGTGTGTACTGCCTTGCAAGACAGCCTCCAAAACCGTTCCTTATGGTGTCCTTTTTTTTCTTGTGCTTCCTTTGCACAATGCAAAACACACATTAGTTAAGTCTATATATGATATAAATAAGTTAAAATAGGATTAAAAGAGGCTACAAATATTGCTGGACAGAATTAAATGAAATTGGCAAAGCAGAATTTTTGAAAAATCGATTTCAACAAAATCGCACCAAATCAAAATGCAAAACAACTATTTGTTAATCAAGCATCCATTAAACATGAACAAGCACTCAAATGGAATGAACCAAGCTCTGATACCATTGTTGGGTGAGCGCTGATCATGCATCAAATACAAATAAAATGCAACGAAAAAAAATTTAAAATTAAATTACGTCTCACCTTCTTAGGATCTCTTCCATGCTAAATATGAGACCCTGTCAAGCTCGGTTAAATGACGGTATTGTACCGAGTGGTACAACTAAGTTAAATCGAGTCTTGAACTAGTTCAAATAGAGATTTTAAGAGGAGATTGAAAATTTTGAAACCTACAGAATGACTTAAAATAGTGATTCGGGGTTCAAGGTCCAGTTTGGAGTCCATCAGGAAAATTGACCGATTAGGGACAAAACGGTCATTTTACCATTTGATGATTTAATGGAGATTTCTAGCCAAGATTTGATCACATTTGACCAAGAATAATTATATGAAATATAATTATGATTATTGGAGTATAAATGATGTTTAGCAGTGAAAAATTTTGATTCCCGATATTTTTGGAGCACAAGGGCAAAATGGTAATTTTGCCACTAGAGGATTAAACAGAAATTTTTATAAAACAATTTTTTGCCCCATTTGGTTAATATTGATCAATATTAGTGTTATTTGAGGTTGAAAAGTATAAATAACGTGATTCTGGTACATTTCGGAGTATAAGGGCAAAATCGTAATTTTTTTGTCCTAGGGGCAAATCGGTAAATTTTTGCCCCAACACTTGTCAAGACCAAGGGATTTTAAATGTGGTAGGATTGGATAAAAATCAGAATATTTGTGGTGGAAAATTTAGAAGAAAAAGTCAAAAAGTTAAAAATTGGGCCAATAAGCATGTGACACGTGGCATGCTTGATTATTTTATTGTTTTCTATAGAAATCAGCCCATTAAATCCCCAATTCTCTCACCATATTCAGCCTAGGCAACCAGCAACAAAAAAAAAAGGAATAACAAAAGGAAAAACAAGAAAACCTAGGTGGAAATTCAAAGAAAAAGTGAAGAAATCAAGGAAACAAGCTAGGTAAGTTAAAATTTCTTTAATTCTCCTTGATACCTAGCTTACCCATGCTTTTGTTCTTGATTTCCATGGTTGAATATTGAGTTATCATGATGAATTCAATTCTGAAAAATGGGTATGGAAGAGGAATTATTGTTGGAATAATTAGATTTTAGACTATGTTAGTGTTTAGGGATAGTTAAGCATGGTTATGAACAAAAACACAAAAAAAATATTCAATTTCTCTAGGGTTCCTTGTTGGTCGAACCATGAGGGCTGAATATCAATGGGAGATTGTTTTTATTTCAAGGAAAATGGCTTGGAAAATGATGGATTAAGGTGAAATGGTTATGTAGAAAAAAATTCGGTGCTAGTGTACCAAATGACCAAATTTTTCTATAAGGAACTGTGAGGGTTCTAATGCTAAATTTGGCTTTATTTAAATGTATGTGGTAAATTAAGGTATTAGAGGAAAAATGAATTAATTTGGAGGTGATTTGGACACAATCGTTGATTAATCGGGTGATCGGTCGAATTTAATCGATACCGTGATTAAGCGATAATCGAACGTATTTTTGCATTTACATATCAAGCATTAGTAATTTAAATTAATTTATATCAATTTAGGAACAATATAGTAAATTCCTCGATTTTGTTATTTGTCAAGGTGGTGAGACGTCTGGAAAAGGCAAAAGAATTACGCTTGAGGACTATTAGTCCGAGTTCACCCGAAATCTGGATTTTCGACACCTGTGAGTGGACTGCCTATCAAAATTGTTTTGGGAATATGACTGTTTTGAAGAAAGTGTTTGAATGATTTTATGAAATTTTTTTCGTGAAAATGAATGCCTTGGGAATAAGCTTTTGAGAAAAAAATTTATGTTATGAAATGTGGTTATTATGGATTACTATGTGGCTGCATTATGTTGATATACATATATGCTTGAATATAATGTTGTGTAATTATGTTGACTCGACTATGTGCGAGTAGGGAGTGCGCATAAGCCGAGGTTGACCCGGTTATGTGCGAGTAGGGAGTGCGCATAACCCGGTGATGACCCAGCCATGTGCGAGTAGGGAGTGCGCATGAGCTGGTGATGATGATGATGAGCTGGTGATGATGATAATGGGTTGGTGAGATGATGATGATGGGTATATATATATATATATATACATATGTAAATATGTGTGATATAGCAAATTGGTGGACAATGATTTATGGTTGTAATGTACATGAAAGTTGATACATTGTACTTCGAGAATTTTCATGAATTTTAGGTTGATTTTATTAGTTTAGCAAGATGGCTTTTTGTTGAGTGAGGAAAAATGTTTCTCTTGTTGCTCTGTTTTCACTACAGCGAAATTCATGCTCGCTGTAGCGAAAAACTCTGGAGTTTGGAGGGGTTTTAAATAGGAATGAACTAAATTGCATTGTTTTGAAACAAGTGCATCATGATTTTAAATTTTCCCTAATTGTTGCTTGTTTCCTTCCTTGTACACTCACTGGCTTTATACTCACCATTTTCAAATTCATGTTTTCAGATCACGAGGCACCCGATAATTAGGACGAGGTGTCCTTGTAGACCTGTGTCCATCTTTTGGTAGGTGTCTCGGCATTCGATAGCTGTATATTCATCCGAGTTCCTCTGCTGAAAGTCGAGTATTATTTTGTTATGTATAGATGAACTTAATGTAAATTTTAAAGGAGTAATGCCAGTACGAGTTGGCAATGTATATCACTATTTTGATTCAAAGTCATGAAATAGGACTTAGTGATAATAGATAGAATCATAAGTAAGATAAATAATAGGCTTGCTTGGGTTTAGTGGATTACGTCCATTGGACCCATGCGCCGATCATGACCCAGAATTTGGGTCGTGACACTAAATTGAGTACAGATTTAAATTAAAAATAA
This sequence comes from Theobroma cacao, assembly GCF_053813885.1. Classification (NCBI taxonomy): domain Eukaryota; kingdom Viridiplantae; phylum Streptophyta; class Magnoliopsida; order Malvales; family Malvaceae; genus Theobroma; species Theobroma cacao. The sequence goes on from NC_142645.1 coordinate 18,978,130, forward strand.
AATATACATGATTATATCAAGTTTACCTAAATAACAAAGGTTGATGAATCCTTTGTTAAATCACCAAATCATTCTTCAAAAAGCTCAATCACCTTAGCCCAATTGGTGCAAACCAAAGCTGTCCAAGGAATCCTTGTGCAGCCTCCAATGGCAATCTACACTAATGAATTAGAAAATCCTTTTTTAAGAATTGGGAGTGTTATGCCTTGACAATGTGCTAGCAAAGATGAGTTTCATAAACTCATAATCCACACAAAATTGTGGGGCTGAACACACAAAAGAAATCAAGTGAATGAAAAACTATTTTTCTTCACACAAGGAATGGCAAGACAAAAGGAATTTCTAATGTGCCGTTCTTTTTCTTTTTCAGCCATTTTCTCTCATTTTGTTTGGAGGCCATAGCAAGGTATTTATACCTTGGATTAATTTTAAACCCTAATTACAAAGCTATTTTGTAATTGCCAATTAATCCAATAATTTGAATAAACAATTTAATTAAGTCCTTAAGAAACCCAATTAGCTTAATTGTTTAATTTAATCAATTAGGCCCAATAACTTAATTAAACAATTTAATTAATTAAGCTTAACAATTTAATTAAATAATTTTAATCAATTAGGCCCAATGACTTAATCAAACAAATTTAATCAATTAGACCCAATAACTTAATTGTGTAATTTAATTAATTAAGCCCAAGGACTTAATTAAACAATTTAATTAATTAGGCCTAATGATTTAATTAAACAATTTTAATCAAGTGCTTGAGAAGCTCATAACTTCTAATTTGATTAAGTCCAACTTAATCACCTCTCCCATTTTATTTTCAACATTCATTTTAGGTGTGTGACACATTATGCTTCTAACATGTTGGCAATGAACTCAACATATAATTCTTAAGTTAAATTTAGAATTAGATAAATTTAAACTACTTTAAATTTATCATTAATCAAGTTAACTGCCTAGAGTTCATAGACCAAGATTGGGATCTAGCAATCCATAATGGCCACCCAAATGTTAGAAAAGTCAAGATGGTTTGACTCAACCTTTCAATGATCGACCTTTCGGTGTAATTTATTCCCTCATCACATATCTCGGAGATGATAAAAGCGTGGTGCATTGTCCATTCTTATTGATCTCTATATTCGTTCTTAAAGTTTGATCATCAGCTTTATAAAGACTTATGAAACTCTTTTCATAATCTTCAAGTCATCTTGGCTAAGGACCTCAATAAGCTAATATCAACCAAGAACAGTTAGGATATGTCCCCTGCATCACTTGGGGTGATGATTCCTATCTTGACCACTTATTTGCCTTCACATGCTTCATGCTATGCCCAAAAGCATCCTATTTTGGCATCCTTGGTTAGGCACCCGTAGGGATGAAATCAAAGCATAGCACTCACACATAAGACAACCAGGTGTCTCAAGTCTAGGAAGTATTTACACAACTGACATATGAGAAGTATTGCTTAGACACTTGAGTAAAATGCCAAATGCACTTCTCATGGCGGGTCAAGTTCAGTGAACTTGCGTTTCTAGGCAAGCACCTACATTCTAGTTCCAAGTATCTCTATACTTCAACCTATGAGATCGGTTGCTTAATTCTCAAGTAAGGAGCATAGAATGTACTAGTCTCTAGGTATGATTGATGTCCAGTCTCAATGATACATTGACCAGGAACATTTTAAGACTATGCTTTGATGCATAAGGATCTCATGACAGCAACCCATTACAGTTCCTTTGCAAGGTAAATTAATCTCATGGACTTCATCCAATTAGACTTATAACTTGTTATAATTGATGTCTTATTGATGAAGGAAAACCTTTAATCATTCAACATGAATGATGTTGTTGTATGATTGGAATCAAGCCTTAACCAATCCTAATTGGCTGCAGGGCTCATCCAACAATTTAGTCCTGCAGCTTTCATATTGACCTATCAAGATTGCCTTGGCCAAGGACTTTTAGTTAATATAAGCTAGGAGTAAATGAGATATGTTTCCTTTAAATCACTTGGGGTGATGAATCCTTTCTGGTTTACTCATTCATCTTCGCATGCTTCATGCCATACCCAAAAGGATCTTGTTTAAGCATTTGGTCGCCTCCTAACCCATAGAGATGAAATCAAAGCATGACAATTCACATACAAAATGACTTGGCATCACAAGGCTAAGGATTACTTAAACTACTAACACATGAGAGTACTTCCATTGACATTTGAGTGAAATACCGAATGGAACTCTCATAGTGGGTCATGTTCAATGAACTTGTTCCTTAACAAGCATCCACATACTATCCTCAAGTATCTCGCATACTTCAATTTATGATATCAGTTGCTTACTTCTAAAGTAAGAAGGCTTAGCATATACCAGCCTTCGAGCATTATCAAAGTCCTTATTCTTCATAATACAATAACCAATAACATATTTAGGAACAAGGCTTTGATGCATAAGAATCTCATAATTATATCATTTATAATTTCTTTGTAAGGCCATTATGTTCCAAAAACTTTATCTACATAAGTCTCTTATAACTCTTTATAAATAAACTCATGGATAAAGAAATAGCTTATACATTATATAAAATATCCATAATGTATTTAACATGAAATATGACTAATTAATGCAGGGTTTTCCTAGCACAAAATTGATTGGCTTGCAGAGCTTACACTAACAATCTCCCACTAACACTAAAGCCAATAGCCCTTGTATCTAATACCAAAGCCCTCTAAGTCAAGATCATGTTTCTGCTGAGACAAAACTTTAGTGAGAGGGTCAGCTAAGTTGTCCTCTGTGGATACTCTCTCTATATTAATATCACCTATTCCAATGATTTCCCTGATCAGGTGATAACATCGCAATACATACCGTTGATGAGACCTTTGTTTCTTTTTCTTGTGCAACGGCTCCATTGTTGTCATAGTACAAAATTACAAGATCAACAATGCTAGGAACCACACCAACTTCAATTACGAACTTCTTGATTCAAACTCTCTCTTTCACTGCCTTAAAAGCGAAGATGTAATCAGCCCTAGAAAACATAGCCCCCCTTTGTAGAAAAGAAAATCCCCATATCCTGTGAGGATCAACTCTCATCCCCCTCCCCAACATGACCTCCCAAGGACCCCAACCGACCCATCCAAACAACTTGCTCAGCACAAACCCACTGGCAAAGCCCTAAGACAAAAAGAAGACACCCTAGAAACTAGCCTCGCCACCAACTCCAAGAAGAAAAAAGACCGCCTAAATGTCAATCACAACTCCCTAGTACCACTTCCCCACAAAATCTCACCCCCCACCCCTTTCCCCTTGACAACTTCACCCCCCTCCCCCCTCCCCCCAAAAGCAAAAACCATCAACTTTATATAATTATCTTAATAATATGTATTCAATCTTTCCCTTTTGAACACATTGTTCTCCCTTTTTTTTTCCCTGTAGTCGACTTGTTCTACTTCTTTGGGGTTTTGAATAAAATTTTCAATTATTCAAAAAAGAAAGAAAGAAAGAAATTTGCTCTTCAAGCTATTTGGTCATCATATTGGCAAGCTATACTTTGTTATGTCCCATCTCTTTAGGCATAATTTTATGTGCTGTCAAACAAATTGAACTTTGTACTTCTACCATTTACTAAGGTTTTGTTCAGTTAGAGAGAGAAAAAAAAAAGAATAGAAAGGGGTGAGTGAAAGGAGAAAAGAAAACAACTTTGTAAATAAAAAATTGATTATTGAAAGTTAATTATATTGGATTTTTTTGTATTTTTATTTTTAATATCTTAATTGTCACATTAAAAGGGGATACAATAAATCATCAAATTGATTTATCTTGTATATTTTAAGAAAAAAATTAAACGATATTCTTACATGGCGATAGTAACAAAAAGTTAGGACTCTGGCACTGAACATGAGATGAATTACATAATTTGTGTTACATAAGTATAACACAAAGTTATGTAGCTAAAGTCTATTATGAAATTCTATTAAAAAAATTATATAATTCGTACTGAAAATTATCTAATTTTTATATTTAATTTAATCATACAACTTATATGCAATATGTTTAAATTTGGAACAAAAGAGAAGTTGCTACACCAAAGCATTCGGTGCATGCAAACGCTTACTCAAAAAATTAGGTTTGAATTTTCTTTCTTTCGAATAAAAGAAAAAAACTAAACTCTTCTTATCTATTTCACTAATATTTGCAGCTGCCTAATCACTCCGATCTTCATCCTCATCGTAGTTGAAAGGTAGTGGCACTGATTTGAATGCACGAAATTTGCCAACATTGTTCAAATGTTCATTCTCCAATCTGGTCATGTCCAAAAATGGAGTATAGAGAACAGAAAGGTTTAGGATTTTCATATAAAGTTTTTTAAATTTCCTATTAAAATGGAAGCTTTTGTAGCTAAACAAAATTTACCTGAAGAAATTCCATATGCCCCGACGAATAATCTCTAGACTGGCAACAATAGCAGTTAATGTTTCTCTGTGCAAGGACAAATGGAAATTCAACACAGTTTGTAGCCAGGCAAATCTCAGCAACACATTCAAGACCTGCATTGATCCATCAGCTTTGTTAGAAACGGGTGGCTGCCAAAGTCTAAGGACAGAGATAGATTAAATCACATATTTTCCTTTTTGGCTTTTACCATTGCTGCGAAATATACACTTTTGTAAGGGACTAGAAGTTTGTCCCTCAACCAGCGGTTCCTGGACTTCCTTTGTAGAAGCCCCCAGTCGATAACAAGGTCCCAATAAGTACCAAAGATAGCTGCCATTGCTGAAAATGTCCAGGCTAATGTTTTCCAGCTGTCTCCCCTGTCAAGGCCATAAGCGGTCCTTGTGCAAACGGCAACAATTGTCAAGAAGTACTTCAATCCGTTGTATCCTTGCATCGGATCTTTCTCATCATAGAACCTTCGGACGCACTGGCACGCACAAAAGGAATGTAATAAGTTTTAGTTCTTACATGGCTAATACACCAAGATTAATATTTCTCCAGGAACTTATTTTGCGATACTGTTTTCTAAGTGATCCGAATCTGAGTTGGAAGTGAACATACCTGAAGGAGACGAGACCAGTAGGGAATCACAGCAATGATGAAATAGAAAGTGTTGAATACATCATTTGATTTGCAAGTGTTTTGTCTGAGTTTGTAGTCTCCCCAACCGTAATGGCATATGTAGTATTCCAGACTCCTGAATGCTTGTACCTAACATATAACCATGGTGTTTTTCTTTATTCCTTATATATACATAGACAAACGAAATCAAGCATGATTAATGGGTGCCATAGGTCATTCCCTCACCTCACTAGTTAACTGATCTGCCAAGAAGAAATCTTGAAATCTGACCTGCAGCAATAATACAAGTCATAGGTAAATAGACCATCTTTATTTGGAACTTCAATAATATTTTAGTCATGTTTTTACCTTGTAGAGAGGGGCACAGATACAGTGAAACAAAGTTGTGAGCAAAAAGAAGCGGCTTGAGCGATAAAGGATGTTGAATGGACAGAGTAAAAGGATCATCACAAGCTGCAGATATAGGAAATATAAAGGAAACAGTTCAGGAATTGTTTTCCTGAAGTAGGATGGACTGAACAAATTACGATTATGAAGTCAGAATAATTTTTACCATAACCAAAGCTAAAGGAAGTAGTTCAGTCAATGCTTTATAATCTCCTGTTTTAGGGTCCATTTCCATGTCCAGGTTTGATATCACGCTGGTCAGTGCTAGTGTTGCAAGGCCAAAACTAAAGAGAAGAACTTCTCGAAATCCCAGCCCTGTTCCTTGCTTGAAGCCAAATATGAAGGTATAATTAATTCTGCATCGCCTCCACAAATATAAATTTCCGGTATATACAAGCATATGTAGAACGACGAATCCAAACAAACTGCAACCAAAGTTAAGATGACTTTGTCATATAGATGTCATTAGCAGTATTACTGAAAGAACAGGAGTTAATGGTTATGTACTCATAATCATAATCAACGAAACTCATTCCTCCAGGCTGTTACTGAACTAGGTAGACAGTATATATCTGCCAAGTTCAATAACAACCAGACAGAAGAAATGGTTTAGGGAAAGTAAATTACCTATATAAGGGAAACATGCTTTCCATGTACTGAGCTCTTCCTTCCTTATTGAGGATATCACGTGCATGTATAATCAAAATCAGGGCTAGTGTCAGAGCCGCTGTGCAACCAACAAAAAAACCTGGAAGATTTGCCAGTAAGTATTTTCTTTTCTAAGATAAACATAACATCAAACTCATTGGCATTTACGTCGGTATGTCATTCCGATTGAAAAGCTTACCTGTGCAAAATGATATAATATGTCTTTCTTTCTTTGATTTTGGTCTTAAGTTGTTCATGCCTTTACTGCGGTTTGAATTTGAGAAATGCTTGATGAATGTGGCTTCAACCCTCTCCATTAGCTTAGTTACCTGGAAAAAGCAGGGATTGAAGGAAAGTTGCCCCAATGTTTATGTTATATCTCTCTGGTTCTCAACAACTTTATAAAAATTTGTATCAATTAAAATATCATAACCAAGGCATTTTGGGAATAAGGAACCTACTTCATCAGCGCTGCCTATATAAGAATCATCCACTGTTCTCATATAATGTTTTGCTGCTCTTCTTGATGTGATCTGACACCATGAAAGTAGAACAATCAGTGATAGCCTGGTTGAGTTGAGACCAAATCCAATTTAGATTTTGGAATATCTTCATGAATTTAGCGCAGCTATGGTTGAGTTATAAAGCTCGATAGAAAACAAAAGAGAGGATTTGATCTAAAGAAGGCATATTTATACATACCTTATCATATTTCTTCATGATTTTAGAAAATGCTAGTACGTTCAAGAAGCTGTTTTCAGACACAAGCATGAAGATTAATAAGTACAATGTTTAAAAGAAGAAAGAAAAGCCAACCATATATAATGGTTTATTAGCATCTGTTACCTATAGTTCTTGAGAAGCCGAAGCTTGTAATAATATTCAATAAAGGCCTGCTTCAGTTGCTTTTGGATTTTCGTTAGATTGTCCTTGGTAAAATTCATTTGTGTCTGTTTGTTCATGCTAACACAGTTTACTTTAGCAGCTGGGAAAGGAACTTGAATATCTCGATTCAACCTCACACGATTTAATACTTCTTGTGAAGCAAGTCTAATGCTGGCTGCAGGATTCTTGGGGTTGTCTTCGTGATCAATCTCTTGCAAGCTATCATTGGATTGTTTAGCATCATTATGCTTATTTGATCCTGCACGTCCGCCTTGTACTGCGTTGGTGGGAATCATTTCTGCAAATGGAGTAATGAATACAAGATCTCTCAACTTTTAAAGCCGGAATAATAACTCGAAAGAAAAGTACTTACTGTCACTTGAAACGTCAAATTTCTTTTCTACTTTCTCTGCTTTTATCCGAAAAGCAATAAAAGCATCCATTTGTTTGGTCAGTATTTCAGCTTCAGCCACCACTTCCTTCACCTTAGACCTGTAAAACTTGTCGACTTTGCTCAACTCACTATCAAGCATCCTGAAGAACTCGTGCTCATATTCAGCTCCTTCTTCTGCAGCCATAAGAAAAGTGGTCACATACTTTCCAGAGCCATTTCCTTGCATAGAATCTACAAGAATGGCTTGGTTCTCGATGTCATGATCATCGAAAGAAGTTGCACGTTGATTTTGTCTCTGAATCAAACCACTGAAGCCTCTATAAAGCGTTAAGGCTTGCTGAAGGCTAGTTGGGGCATCTGCTTGCCTGCTCTTTTGTTTCAAAGCATGGATTTCTTTCAAAAAGTTCTTTAGTGAACTGTAATCCATGTAAGCTGCCTGCCATTCAGGCACCATTTGAGCGGCAAGCTCCTTCCCAAACTTCATTATTATGGCAATGCAACTTATACTTTGCAGCAAACAGAAGAAGAAACTTAGATGAAATCAAAACGTGTGAGAGGCTATGTTTTATAGTATAAGAACACTTAAAGATGAATCTATGACAAATGAGAACAAGGAATTGATTCACTCTCTTGACATTTCAATCTGAAATTGTTTTTTTGCTTTGTGTAAATTGTACATATATATAATGCCATGCATCATGATCATGTGTTGCTGTTCAGCGTCACTTATTGTTGACTAATTTCCGACCTCTTGCTTATACCTCGCATTAATATAGTGGATTAATTCTATTAGTTTTTATTTTTGGTCTCTCTTTTCTTGGAGTTATCAAAAAGTTAGAATGAATGCAAACCCACGATTATTTCATGGAGGTTTTAGAAATTTTATATTGTTTACTTAATAAAAAAAAACATATATTTGGTGAAATTTTTGTAACACTTGAAGAAGGTTCCTATTGCATTCTTATAATAATCAACTACATTGTAACCCAAATGTTAAGACATTGTTAAATGATCTTCATCCCACCCTCTTCTTTTATTTTAAAAAGGACTAACCCTCAAAGAAAGGCATGGTATACATGTTAACTAGCTCGGGATATGTGCCATATACATGATGGTTTTATCTATATAAATAGTTGCAAATATATAGTAATTAGTGTTTTATACACACTTGTATTTAAATCTTTAAAATTCATAACATATATACAATCTGCGTGTTAACCTAACAGATCATAAGAAAATTAAACTTTTTAAAAACACTTATGTTGATTATAGTATTAAAATATAAAATAAGGGAAAATTGATAAAAATTAAATAAAAATTTGCATCAAGCCAAAATTGCCATCTTTCTCTTTTGCATAAATTATATATATATATATATATATATATATTAAAAAAGATAAGTTATGCTCATTTTAAAAAGTATGAATTTATATATTAAAATAATATATGCAATAACTTACCCGCATGTACATATATTTGTTTTGCACATGTGATTATCTTAGCTTGATTCCGATCAACTATAGGATTTGTCAAAATTTTATATTTGTGGGGTGTTTCAAACTCGACAATCCATGCAAAACTGTGATCTTGCAAAGATCGAAGAAAAATAATTTTCAATTGGAACATTGGCCAATAGAATTAAAATATAAATTATCATTTGAGAACACAATATATATATATATATATATATATGTCTTTTAATCTTGTGAAAATCAATCATTCGTACTAGCTTTTTTATTTTCTTAGCAAACAATTTCTTTTTTTTCCGAAGCCATTCTTATTAATTAAATTTAGAAGCTACATTTGAACTAAGTTTTCAAGTACTTTATAGTTGTAATAATTGCTGTTGTATATATTATATATTTTTTTACCATAATTCATGCTTATCACATTTTAAGTACCTAAATATGACAGTAACAATTTCTTTAGCCTTTTTTTTAGCAAATTAATAAATAATTAAAAGACACCTAATACAAAGAGAATAATGTGTTGACCCATAATACAAAGACTTCTCTACTTTTTTGTTTATTGACGACCCATCCCCGTGATTGCAGAGTGATGTGTTGGGTCCATCTTGAATTCTGATTACAAATTTGTACAAAGAAAGTGATCACTTTGTATAATTTTTTAAGGTGAAGGAATTGACAAAAATAAATGGAAGAAAGAAGGGTTAGCAACATTCTTTCATATTGTTTGGGCCCAGCCTGAGTCCTTATAATAATTAACAAAAAGGAAATACCAACTAATTATTTCCTGGATAGAAGTAATATGGAAGAAAATTGGTACCCTTATTTCCTTTTGTAGTCTTCTCTTTTTCTTTCATTGAATTGTCGTGTTATTGGTATGGAAAAATATTAATTAATTAATAATAAGAAAACATATAAAAGCTAAAGCATGCTTGGGGATTACTCGTTTTAGGTATATTAAGTAAGAACGCCGTCTGTAAGCTGTCACTCACTTTCAAAATAGCTTTATCAAATCTATTTGCAGGACCAAAGTTGATTTGATTCAATTTTTTTTGTCTCCTTTCCCACTGGAGCTTTCAAAAGGGGGAGTCAAATTCAACCATGCATGCCAATCTTGCCTTTACGAGAGAGAGCTCCCTTCAGTTGAATAATTATTTTGACAACAGTTGAATTTTATGTAGTCTTCATAATCATGTTGGGTATTTTTCACTCGAAATTTACTTATATTTGCTTAAAATTACTTTAGTGAAGTTACTTTTTATTTTTGTAAATTATTTTAGTTAGGGTTTTTTGAGTGTTCATATTTATGTAGTTGTATTTAGGGTTAAAAGTGTGTACGTTGTTTTGAGAGTCGAAAGACGTTTTAAATAGAAAAGGTTGGCCTTTGTTGACTATAATAGAATTTGGAAGATCAGAATCTACCATTTTCAACCATTTTCCAATGACCCAAGGGGAGATTTATAGATTTCCTTCATGTTTTCATACCTTTAGGTTACACACTTTGTTGAATTGTTGTTAATGAAGCTCCTTTTAGCCTAACATGCTCATTTTCTAGAATTCAATATTATATATGTATTGTTTTATATGCACACTAGCAACCATTTTTCTTTTTAGCTTGAGGTCAATATTATATTAAATAATTCTTGTATTGATATAAACTGCATGGGTCTTTATAATCATGCCAAAGCTTGTCTATGACCTTATTGGAGGTTGACAGTTGAATTTATAGTCATAATCAAAGCTATTTTGAAGACTTTCATAACAAATATCCTTTCTAAAGAGTCCATGAAAACCATGAGCATAGCACTGTGTCATTTTTTTTTTAGTACATGCATAGTGTGCCTTTAAGTAGCATTTTAACTGGGCGTTTTTTTCCTTTAATTTTTACTGTTAATCATGGTATTATTATTATGTATCACCGATTTGGTGATAAATAAGTACATATATGAAAACAAAAACATTAACTTTGATGTGTTACTAAGAGAAAATATTATCTAATATAATTGTATTTCTCTAGACAAAAATGAAACATCATAAATAACCATATAGAGACCATACTGTTTTAATTTTCTTTTTCATCCATATAATTGAGATACATTAATATTCCATTTGTCCCTTGATTTTTGTTCTTCTCATTGCAGCTTTAAGAAAACCCCATTCGGAATAAGCCTATCACCAAATATGGCCCTATGCTTATTTAAGAGAAAAAGAAAAAAAAAAGAAGAAGGAAAAAAGCACATGCAAATCCAAATATAATCTACATATAAATTAAGTAGGTTTATTTTGGGTTAAAAGTGTGTTATTTGAAAGTTTGTTAATATAAGTCATGGAATCTTTTTATTATAGAAATCTTTTTGCTTTTTTTTTTTTTGGATTTAGCTTTTTGGTTTCAACTTATTTAATTTGATATTCAAGGATTGAAAAAAGACAGTGTTTTAAATTGATGTGATATAAATATGAGATTAATTTAAATCTTTACATACACGTATGATAGGTAAAAACTGGTAGTTCAATTCAAATATTGATTTATTAAAATAATACACCTTTTTTTGTCTCATTATTTATTTTGTTTATCTCTTCCTTTGGGATGTCTTAAAATTATATCATTAACACTTATTACTCTTACTTCTCTAGGTTCCAAGTTACTATTTCAGAATTTGTTTTAATTTTTACATTTCGGCAATTAAAAATATAGAACATCATTTTAATTAAAAAATTACATTTCTATCATATTAAAATCAAATTTTATTTTGATGTTCGTGAAAATTAAAAATGGACAAAAAAAAAAGATGGAGGAGGTAATTGTTGTGGGGAAAGCGTGACAATTAATTTTAAGTAAGTTCTAGATCCCTCCTTCTTTGAATTTAATGAGTCAAGAGCAGATTAATTACTTTTAAGCTACTTTAATTCTAATTAACAGAAAGAAACTTTCGTCTTTTGTTTTTAGGGTTAAAAAACATCCAAGAGAAGATTGGCCGCTATTGACTATATTAGAATTTGAAGATCAAAATCTACCATTTTCCCATAGCCAAAGGGGGATTTATAGATTTTCTTCATGTTTTCATACCTTTAGGTTACACACTTTGTTGAATTGTTGTTAATGAAGTTCCTTTTAGCCTAACATGCTCCTATTTTATAATTCAATATTATATTAATATTATATATATTATTTTATATGCACACTAGTAACCATTTTTTTTTAACTCGGGGTCAATCATGGATTAACAAATGAGTATGATGATTTATGATATTGATGTGTAAATTCTATACAAGCATGAGGATCTTGATGTAGAGTATTGTATCACACATACATGAGGGTCTTGATGTGGGGTATTGTACCACACAATTATAAGATCATGATGTGAGACATTGTACCACACACATAATGAGGCCATGATGTGTGGTGTCATACCACACATTTATATGGCCTTCAGTCGGGGTGGCAATGCGACTCTCTTACATTGCATTCTTTGATATGATTTCATCCTGAATGCATAAGGATTATGATGATATGAACTATGTAGAATGTCGATATTATTTGTGAAAGTGTTGAATTATATTAGGAATGTACGAGTAAGTGCATTCCTGCATATATTGAATTATTTAGTAAGAGGAATAGGAAGTGTAAATGTTAGAAGGAAGTTAGAGACTTGAATGAACTAAAAAATTCCCAAAATCTGGATTTGTACGAATTAAATATCGATACTTGAAAAGCAAGTATTGATACTTAAAAAACAACATACCTCAAGAAGCATTCGATGTGAAAAGTATCAATACTTCCAAGAGAAGTGTCGACACCTTGGACCTAGAAAGCATTTTGAATGGAAAGTATCGATTTACCCATGGTCAAGGTATTAATTCATAAGGTGCGGAACCTCCCAAATTCTCTTTTCAAGTGGCTTTTCACTTGGTTTTAAGCCTCCTTTTCAATCCAAACGTTTATGTGACTTGGATTTCAACTAAATTCATAAACAACATTGTTTTAAGCATTTAAAAGGAAATGTGGTGATTATTTATGAAATTCATGTGTATTTCAAGTTATAGTTTTATTAGAAATACTCTTTCCTTTTGTCTTGTCCCTTTCCTACATTACTCATGGAGTCTTTGTGTCACGACCCGGAACTCCCCATCGAGCCCGTGACAACCGCCGCGAAGCCTCGACAAACATTCTTCACCCCGAATGTCGATCGAAACCTCGCAAGGCTCTCGTATCAGCTTTCGCACTTCCCCGATGAGCAATAGTTATCAAATAATCAAAATATGAAGGATTACAAATCATTTCCAAATCATAACATAACATATTGTTTTTTTTTTTTTTGCTCACAGGGGCATTTTCGTTATTTTTTTTTAAAATCTCAAAACTTGTTAAAAATGTAGTAGGTAAGCAGAAAATATATATTTAATGATTTAAAAGCAAATTAAGTATCTAAAACGTTCATTTGAAGTGAAAATTTGACCATTTGAATATAATAAAAATATTCAATAAAATAAACTATTTTCTTGTAAAATAATTTTCATAAAACTATCGGTACATAATTCTTATAGCGTAAAAGATAATTATATTCATATATACTATAAAGCAAATAACCAAAGCATAAAATTTCTTTTACAGTGACACATGGGCCCACATCTATCCAAAATGCATCGGAAGCTGGAAACCTACAGCTTTTACCGATTCGAGTCCAAATGAAGGTCCTTGTCAAAGTCAGCTAACTATGGAATTCCCCGAGCCTGAAATGTGAGGAAATGAGGGTGGTGAGATTATAAAATCCCAGTGAGTAAACAAATACCATCTAAACTATCTAAAGTCGAGTAAATGGAGACAATTAAAATAAGTCATCATACTGTAATTTCATTACCTTTCAGTTCATTTCAACCAAATAAAATCAATCCATATAAATCGAGTAATCAACTTGGCTTATGAATTTCTTAAAACTTTGGCTCGTGCCAAAACTCATACTCGGTGATACCTTGCGCAGGGCATCCAACCGAGTCCGCCAAGGCTGTTAAAATTTCGTATACACTTAAAATATATTTTTAGTTTGAGAAAAATACAGCCGTTCCTTGGCGTTGGCTGAGTTCCCCTTCACGTGGTGGTTTGGCATGAAGTGAACCCTAAGCTTTACCCCAAGAGATACCCTACGCGCCTCTCCGTTCGAGGTAATAATATAATGGAGTTTACCGTGCCCCTCTAATAGGCTGGTCCACGAAACCCCCTCTGTAGTAAATAATTAATATATAATCCACCAATCAATAAAATTTATTCTAGCATGACATGGCAATTTATCGTAACCTAGCTTCTCAAGGCTGAATACACAATATAAATAATTATAACACCAAAATCAGTTTAGCCATTCATGCTCATTTATTATCATAAGCCATTCAATTCAAAACCATAAATTTGCAATACAAGCAGACAGTCTCCAATTACTCTATTTTCAAAACCAATATTCGATTTTTCAGAAAATTTATAAAATCATTTTATAAAATCACAATTTCTCTTAAAACATAGCAATTTACCATTTAAACCCATTTTTCATAAAATCACACAGTTGTATAAAACTACTCTAGATAATTAAGACGATAATAAGTTCACTCACAGTTCTAGGAGTCGATGTACTCCTAATCCCAGTCTCCAAGCACAATTTCTGTACTTTTACCAGTGTACTTTGCTCACCACCTATCCACAATGTACAATACATAATTCATCATATCAATGCTTGACCATTATAAAATCAATTCAGGCTCAGTATATATGCATGATAGGATATACAACTTATCCGACTACCGCTTAAATGCGGTGTTGACCTAATTCGGCCTATTATCTCCAATTTAACTCCAAATCAATTCTTCTCACTTTCTACACTCCAATTATAACTAAATTATCTCAATGACTGTGAATGAGATTCAATTTATCAATCGGTAGCAAATTACGAAAATACCCCTGATGGGTAAAAAATTGTATTTTTGCTCCGAAAATTCTCATTATTTTTTGAGGCTCATAATTCATCATTTCTTAACCAATTCTCCTAGAATGAAAATCAAATTTATCCTCACTCAACACATGGTAAAATCAGCCATTAATGATTGTGGGAGAAAATAAGTTCTTTCTTGTTGTTTTGTTTCTAAATATGCTAAACTAACTTAAAACACTAACATAACTTAAAATCAAATTAATCTAACAAGTTTCTCTCTCCTAACCCATTTTTTCAGAATTGAATTCATCATGAAAACATGTAATTTAATCATGAAAAATAAAGAGAAATGCTTGGGAATAAGAAAACTCAAGCTTAATAGAAAAAATCTCACCTTTTTCACTTAATTTCCTTGAAAATTCACACTTTTTCTTTGATTTTCTCTCTCTAGGGTTTTGTTTTTATTTTCTCTCTCTTCTTGCTGGTTTGGCTGGCCATGGGGTGGAAGATGAGCTGATTTTTGTGCCTTTTAAAAAGGAAAATAATAAATTAATAACGGCATGACATGTGGCATCATGTCATTGGCCCGTTTTTAAAACTTTAAAAATTTTAATCTTTTTTATCTCCACCACACAATTAGTCAATGGTCAAAATGAGGATAAAGGAAGACCATGTGCCGGAAAAAATGTCTTGGTGGTGGAAAATTACAATTTTGCCCTTGGAGTGGCAAAATTACCATTTTACCCTTTTACTCTAAATTATACCGAAATTAAAATTTTTCACTTCTAAACCTCAAATCTTACTCCAATGAGTCAAATTATACTCCAATAAGTCAAATGGGGCCAAAAAAATCTTTTCTAAAATTTTCATTTTGTCCTCAGGTGGCAAATGACCATTTTGCCCCTAGATAGCGAAAATTTCGGTTTGACTCCAAATTGATCCTCGAACTCTGAATCACCATACTAAACCATTCTGGGACTTTAAAATTCTTAATTTCATCATAAATTCTCTATTTGATCTAGTTCGAGGCTTAAATCAACTTTATTGTATCTCTAGGTACAATACCGACTTTTGTAAATTTTTCGAGACTCTCCTAGCATGCAAACATGCTATCCATCACATGTATGTCATGATAAATATTTTTATAGAGTCGGTCTTGTCATCTTCTCCCCCACTTGGATCAACCATATGATTCTTCTTCTTGATTGACTTCGACATCCGGCTAAATATTAATATTTTAATATTATTTCATTTATAAAATATTATTTTTATTCTAAAAATTTTATCTTGTCTCCTTGGTACCCAAAATACCTTATTATGCCTCACTTGACTTCCAAATCGCTTTTTATCTCACAAATTCTCCTTCGATAAAATTATTATTATTTTATTGTTATTTTTTTTCACTTGCGAAACATTTTATCCTAAACTACTCCTTTCATCTCTTATCACTTTTAAACATTTTAATTGACCTCAATTTGCATTCGATCAACTTTATTTATCACCATATCAAAGTATGGGGTATTTCACTTTGTCATTCACTCGTTAGTTTCTCTTTTTTTTTTTCTTTTCAAATCAGTAGCTTGCTTGGCTTGATTGCCACTAGTAGAGGAGTGGCTCAACTTGTGATTGGTAGGTGTCATAGTGTCTTCCTTCAAGCCTTCCAATGTCATACACTCTGCAATGTATCAAATTGAGTCTTTGAATTTATATCAAGTTATGATGATGACATGACTATGTAAATAAAATGAGATTACTTTTGATTGTATTACTTATGAATGAGTTCTTTATGTTAAGCACCAAAAGGGGTGAAAGAGACATGTAAAGCCTATGGTGATGAGGCCATAAATAGATGTGAGCACCAAGGTGTGCGTACAAAGAGCACTAATGTGTGCCTATGGCGTTATTATGAAATGTTGCACGGTACTATATATGATATGAACTTTTAAAAGGAAATTATATGTTTTTACCATAATTTGTGATGATGTCTTTCCATAATGTATGACGATGCATTTGATAGAATGTGTTTTAATATCAAATGATATGTGAATATGTGATGAAATGAAGGTTTACTAGGGTCTTGTAAGCAATACCCGTATAGACCGTTGTGCTAATCATATCCTTGAATTTGAGATGCGACAATAATTTAAATCTAAATTATGTAAGTTTATTTTGGATTAAAAATGTGATGTTTCCACAAATGAAAGATATCTTATAAGGGTGTAAAAATAAGCTCTTGAGTTATAATGGCATTTTTGGGTACATTACATTGTAAGAGAACTAGAGAATGAATTAGTGATTATTATTTGAAAGCTTGTTAATAAAAGTCATGGAATCTTTTTATTATAGAAATCTTTACGTTTTCATTGTGTTTGGTTTTTTCGTTTGGGCTTACTTAATTTAGTATTTATCGTAACATATATTGAAAAAGATAATAACATACTATAAATATGAGATTAATTTAAATCTTTAACGACCTGTACCATAACTATAAATTGGTAACTCAATTCCAATATTAGATTTATTAAAATAATACTCCTCTTTGTCTCATTATTTATTTTGTTTATCTCTTACTTTTTAGATGTCTTATAAATATATCATCTTTTTTTATAACACTTAATCCTCTTACCTTTTTACATTCCAAGTTACTATTTCATATTGTTTTTTATTTTTTGGTATTTAGAAACATAGAAAATCAATTCAATTAAAAAAATTACAATTTTAATATATACATGAAAATAAAAATTTACTTTAAATTTCGTGAAAATTAAAAATGAACAAAAAAATCGACAGAGTAGGTAATTGTTTGGGCCTTCTCAAAAATTAAAAAAAAAAAGAAGGTAATTGTAGGGGGAAAGCGTGACAATTAATGTTAAGTAACTTTACTAAATTGGAATTTGGAAGGTCAAAATCGACCATTTTCAACCATTTTCCCATGAGCAAAGGCCAGATTTATAGATAATTTTCTTTTCATGTTTTCATACCTTTGGTTATACACTTTGTCGAACTGTTGTTTTGAAATTAAAGGGAGAAATATAAGCCATATCATCAGCCGCCTGCCTTGAACCAAAAGAAACTCTCTCTCTCTCTCTCTCTCTCTCTATATATATATATATATATATATATATATATATTGGAATCAATTTGTTAACGAAGCTCCTTCTAGCTTAACATGCTCATATTATATAATTCAATATTGTACTAATATATGTATGTATATATATATATATATATATATATATATATATATATGTATTTATATGCATATATATATATATATGTATGTATGTATTATTTTATGACCCACACTAGTAATTATTTTTCTTTTTAACTTGGAGTCAATCTTGGATTAAGATTTTAGTTTAAGGTCAAGTACAATCCTAAGGTCTTGTTTTATTTAGAAAATATATATAGCGTATTTCTATCAAGATTTAATTTTAATGAATATTAAAAATATTAACTTATTAATATAAAAATATTTTTTTAACCATTATTTATTAATAAATAAGTTTATAGGAAAACTAAGGTCTGTTTGATAATGTATTGAAAATTAAAATTTTTAATATTTGAATTTTTGTAATGCGTTTTGATAACCCAATTTAAATGTTACTTAACACAATTTTTGTCCATAAAAAACTGTGCAATTGGTTAAGTAGATAAGAAACTACTTATCACTTAATATTGCTCAGTCAATTTTTTGCTTTTAATTTTTCTTTTTGACCATATAATTCAGATAAATTAATCTACGTGTTTTTCAAAGTTTTCTTCATTCTTCTTCAAAATCTAAACCAATCTTGTAAGTTGTGTTGCATCTCAATTAACAAACAGCAAAATATCACAATACTCACGACAAACAAACATCACAATTAATTATGCGGAATAATTTATCCAAATTAATCAGTTAAAACGGAAAAATAAATCCACAAATATCATGGATATCAATAAAAAATAAAAAACATTAAATACACGTGAAAAAACTTTCAATGGAGAAAGAAAAATTGCAAAGCAAAATCGAAATAAAATCCATAATTATGCGGCTCAATATATCAAAGCTTTTGCTCAAGGCTCAACATTCATAATTATTGGAATAATAAAACAAAGTTGCCTTGGGGAATTAAAAACAACCAAACCTCGTTGGTATTGATATAATGTTGCGATTCTCCGTGATCAAGACACTTCAAAAACCATCCCAAAGAAACCTTTATAACTAACTAAGACTATTTCTCACTCTCACCGTGGAGCACAAATTCTTGATATTCTTTCTCATTTGGCGCTGCACATGTTGGGATTCAACCTGTAAAACCCGATCCTATAAACACATGTCATGACATACATGCACTGAGTAACATGTTATTATGTTAGAAAAAGCACCTAAGAATAGACAAAACTCGGTATTGTACCTAATTCTACACTTGAGTTGATTTAACCTCGAACTAGTTCAAATAGGAATTGTAGGATGAAATTTAATATTTTATAGTCAAGGAATGACTAAAAATGATTGTTCGAAGTTCGAGGGTTCATTTGGGGTAAAATCGAAAATTTTGATGTTCAGGGGCAAAAGTCGTCATTTTGCCACCTAAGATAATAATTTGATCAGGGAGTGAAATTTTTGACCAAGATTAATTATTTGGAGTATAATTTAATGATAGGAAGTGAAAAAGTTTAATTCTGGTGATTTCTGGAGTGTAGGGGCAAAAATCGTAATTTTACCACCCGAGGATAAAATTTGAGATTTTGAGAGAATTTAGATCAAATTTGACAAATTGGAGAATGGTATGAGTATAAGGGATGAAAAATATGTCTATGGGCAATTTTTCAGTTTTTTGGGCAAAAATGTAATTTTTCACTTTTACGGGGGCAAAAGTGTAAATTTCAAAAATTACTCCACCGAGACTTTGGATAAGTCTGAGAATTTTATTTAAGCTATGAATATATGGGAAAAGTGTATAGTAAAAATTTGGAAACAAATGGATGAAATTTTAAAAATGGACGAATGGGAAAGTGACACGTGACATTTTTTAAATGTTATAATATTATTTTAATGAAAAGGCAGCCCATTTAAACCCCATTTTAAGTGCTGGCCGGCCATAAGGAAGAACAAGAGAGGAAATAGAGAGGAAAGGAAGAAAAAAAGAAAACCAAAGAGAAACAAGAAAATTCAAAGGGGAATTCGCGATTTTCGACCGTTTACGCGTCTAACGGTAAGATTTTTCAACTTTAGCTTGATTTCTACCTTTCCTAAGCCTTTATTTCCATTTAGCATGCTTGAGGAGAGAGATCAAAAAGTGATATCAAGGGCTGGACGAAATTCTAGTGGAGAGATTTTGGAATTTTTAGGTTTTGATTTTTAGTTAAATTGGTAGTTTTAGTTAGTTAAATGTATATAGAAATTAAATTGGGCAAGAAAGTATGAAATTTTCACAATACCCACCCTTGGCTGAATCTGCAATGAGGTACAATGATGATGATCTGAAATTTATTCTAAGAGAAATGAAGAGAAAATGATGAAAAATGATTAAATGTGATAGAAAAACAAAGTAGAAAATTTACCGAGTTAATGTCCCATTTTTGGCCGAATTTTCCAAGGAAGGGAGTGAGCTGATTTTGTTGTTTTTAGAAGGTTATTGGCTGATATTTAATGGTTAGAAATATTGGAGAGAGAATGGGATGATTTAGAGTTAAAATGGAGCGCGTTAGCAATTTATCGGGCAAAGTGCCAAAAATAGGTTAATACCGCGTTTAAGCCGTTTTAGGCTATTGCATTTCATACCGTGCATTAGTATAGGATTTAAGTTAATTATATAGTGATTTAGCATCAATGTGATGAATTGTGTAAATTTTTGTAATGTCTCTAGGAGGAGAGCCTTCCGAAAAAGGCAAAGAAGTCGTACCCGACGAGTAGTGATCGGGGCGCTTAGAAAGCTTTTAGTTTGTACAAACGGTGAGTAAACTTATTATTATTATAAATTATCTAGAGTTTATTTTTAAATGCCCTTTATGTATTTTATGAAATGAAAACGAAATTAAAACGGGATTTTTGATGTTTTAGGAATAAATGTGACAAATAAAAATATATTGTATTGATTATGAAATTGAGTAATTGGAGGCTGCAAATTGACTTGAAAAATATATATTTTCCTAGGAATGACTTATGAGAAATGAGCATATGTGGCTATATTTTGTGACTGCATTGGGAAATTTATGTAAGTTGTTTTTACTATACAAGCTGGATAAATAAATAAAAGCCACGTTATACTGTCAAAATTTTATTAATTGGTGGGTTTGTCAAGCCTGACCTTATAAAATACTTGTCATGTCATTCATATGATTGAAAATATGCTTGCGTACTTGGAAAGCCCCGAAAGAAAAATCGTTAAAAGACGACAATGTACTAAATGGTACAATTAAGTTAATTTAAGCCTCGAACTAGATCAAATAGAGAATTTAAAATGAAATTAAGAATATTAAAGTCCCAGAATGGTTTAATATGATGATTTGGAGTTCGAGGATCAATTTGGAGTCAAACCGAAATTTTTACTATCTAGGGGCAAAATGGTCATTTGCCACTAGGGACACAATGGGAATTTTTTGAAAAGAATTTTTTTTGGCTCCATTTGACTTATTGGAGTATGATTTGAGTATTGGAGTATAATTTGAGGGTTTGGCAGTGAAAAAGTTTAATTTCGGTGATTTTTAGAGTGTAGGGGCGAAATCGTAATTTTGGCACTCGTAGACAAAATTTGAGATTTTGAGAGAATTTAGATCAAATTTGACAAATTGGAGAATGGTATGAGTATAAGGGATGAAAAATATGTCTATGGGCAATTTTTCAGTTTTTGGGGTAAAAATGTAATTTTTGACTTTTACGGGGGTAAAAGTGTAAATTTCAAAAATTACTCAACCAAGACTTTGGATAAGTCTGAGAATTTTATCTAAGCTATGGATATGTGGGACAAGTGTATGGTGAAAATTTGGAAACAATTGGATGGCTAGAATTTAAGGAATTAATAAAACATTAAAAAAATAAATAAAATAATATTATATTATTTTAGCCATTAAAAAGGTCAAAATTCCAGAATTCTCATCTTCTTCAGCCGTCCAAACCAGGGGAGAAAAGGGGGAAAAAAACAAAAAAGAACCTTCCTGAAAATTTGGGAAAAATCAAGAGAAATCAAGAAATCAAGCATTAAAAAGGTAAATTTCATTGATTTTCCTTGTGATTTTCACTACCCATGCATTTTTTTCTCATTTCCATGCAAAATTAGAAAGTGGGTATGGGCACCCATGCTGGCCAAACCTCCATGGATGAGTTTTGAGCTTGATTTTTAGTTGATTATAATTGAATTAAGTGATTTTAGTTAAGTTATATTGAAATATAGCAAAAATAAGCTAGAGATATAATTTTCTCCCATTGAAACCCATTATGCCGAATTTTCTAGGGGAATATTGGCTGCTGATCTTGATGTTTATTTGAGGAATCATGATGAATAATGATGACTTATGAGCCTAGAAAAATAATGAGAATTTTCGGAGTAAAAATATAAATTTTTACCCAATAGGGGTATTTTTGTATTTTGTTATCGAGACTGATAATTTGCACCACACTGAGGGACATTAAGTCAATTTGGGTGCAACTGAGGTATAGAAAATGGAAAAAATTAATTTGGAGTTTAAACGGACGCGTATATCGATTTATCGGGTAAAAGACCGAAATAGGCTAACACTGCGTTTAGGCAAAAATTTAGACATTTTTGCATTCCATATCAAGCATTAGTAGTCTAAATTAGTTTAATTTCAATTTAGTACCAATGTGGTGAATTTCTCGATTTTGTACTGTGTCAAGGTGGTGAGTCCTCTGATAAAGGCAAGGGAATTGCACCCGAAGATTAGTAGTTTGAATATTTCAAAAATCCCCACTCTAGACACGGTGAGTAACCTTACCATCATTTTAATTATCTAAAGTATGTTTTTATTCAGTTTTGGTGAATTTTATGAAAATGAGTTCAAATGGTAAATTTTTCTGTTTTGTAAACAAAATGAGTTTAAATGAAAATATTTTATAAATTGTCTTGAAACGAAATAACGATTTTGAAAATAGAGTAATTGGAGACCACTGATATGTTGTAAATTTAAAATTGAATTAATGGCTTATGTTATTGTATTGGCATGACTGGCTGGGCTGTGTTTTTTATGAATTTTATGAATTGCTTTATTTTACCTTTGTAGGCTGGGTAGTAATATATTAGCCCTGTCATGCTATCAAAATTTTATTGTATGGTGGGTTTGACCTGCTGCAGTGGGCTGGGTTCTGTGGACTAGCCTATTAGAGGGGCACGGAATCCTGTTATATTTTTACCTCTGTTGGAGAGGCGAGTAGGGTAACTCCCGAGGTATAACTTTAAAGTTCACTTCACGCCAAACCACAACGTGAAAGGGAACTCGGCCAATGCCAAGGAACGGCTATGTTTTCAAAATAAAAACACGACTTTCTAATAGCCTTGGCGGACTCAATTGGGATAGCCCTCGGCCAAGGTATCCTAGATAACTGAGTATAATAATAATTTTTGGCATGAGCCAAGCTTTTTAAGAAATTCATAAGCCATACTGATTACTTGCTTTAAATAAATTGATTTCATTTGGTTGAAATAAGTTGAAAGATGATAAATTACAGTTTGATGAATGTTTTAATAGTCTTCTTTTACTCGACTTTAGATATTTTGAGTGATGTTTGTTTACTCACTAGGATTTTATAATCTCACCACCCTCCTTTTCACCCATTTCAGGCTTAGAATAGATTGTAGATAACTGATATCGGCGAGGATTACAGTTGAACTTGCCACATCCAAAAATTGTAGGTTCATTTCTTTTGATACTTTTGGTCATTCGTGGGCCCACGTGTCACTGTAAATTAAATTCTATACTTTGGTTATCTGTATTACGGTATGTAAGAATTTATTTTGCTTTTACGCTATAAAAATTATTTATACAGTGTTCTTAAAATATCGTTTTATGTGAAAATTAAATATTTTATTTAATATTTTTATTTTATTATAACAGTCATAATTCCATTTTAAACGAATGTTTTAGACATCCAAAATTATTTTTGATTACGAAATATATGTTTTCCACTTACATACTATATTTTTAGATGATTTTGAGATTTTTGGGATAAATGACCAAAATACCCCTGTGAGACGAAAATTATTATTTTATTTGTTTAGGTTGGTATCAGAGTAAAGGGAGAGATAACCTTATTCCTGGGAACTCTCGCATATGATCTATGGTGAAGTATGACTCTCCACCCAGGAGCTTGGAAGAAGAGGGAAGGGATTGCTCCCGGTGCATCCCGAAGTGAAGTGCACCTCTTACCGAGTGCTCTGATAGGTACCATTTGATGCCACCATGCCCTAAGGGGTGGGAAGAATTAAGTTGGTATCAGAGCTGTTGGTTTTAAAGATTAGAGTTTTGGGTTTAAAGTTATTTTAAAGCTGTTTTAAAAATTTACAGTGTCAGTGTGGCCCCAAGTTAAGTTAGGTTAGGTTGAATAAAATACATGCATAAGCATATAGAGCCTGAGGTTGCCTAAACTCACTTTGTTCCCTCTTATAGATTATTATGTCTCCTCGACGCGAACAACCATCTTTCACTAGATCAGTTGGGAGGGGAAGAGGTCGTTTCCAACGTCGTCAGTTAGGTGCAATAGAGGAAGAATCGACTGCATCCACCATTCGGGCAGCACCTACTACTGAATAGACCGAGACTCCTCCACATCCTCCACCTCCTTTGCCACTTACTAGTATTCCTGCTATGCCTCTTGAGGCAGTTCAGGCATTAGCAGCCTTCTTTACTGCTATTGCTGGCCAGGCTTAGGCTGGTCAAGCTCTTCCTACAGTTCCTCTAGCTGCTCCTTCAGTACCACCATCCCCACCTCTTGTCCTACCACCAGTGCTGGATGTTTCTGATTCTAAGAAGCTTAAAGAGGCTAGGCAACATAGTTATGTTTCTTTTATGGGTGAGTCGGAAGCAACCGTGGCTAAAGAGGTGGTGCGAATGGCTTTAAGAGCTGAGAAGATTGCGAATGAAAATAGGAGTTTGCGAGTTGAGTTAGCAAAAAGGAGATATCTGAGTGTATCTTCTAGTCAGCCACCAAAAAGGGGCAAAGACTCCTCTGTTTCAGGAAGTTCACGTAGATGCAGAAATTATGGGAATTATCATGTTGGGCCGTGCAGAGGGCCTGCACGATGTTTTCGTTGTGATCAACCGGGTCACATTAGGAGAGTTGCCCACAGTTAAGACGGGTTACGGTAGCTGCTCCATCTCTACCAGCTCATACGGATATGCAGAGGAGAGATTCCTCTAGATTGCAACCGAGACAGGGATGATTTTGACATACCACCAAGGGTAGATTAAATATGTTGAAATTAGTGCTCTAATAAAGTACATATGATAGAAAGCTAGTTTGTAAGTTGTAGTTTTCATGATCATGAAATATATAAAGATTATCAATATATGGACATACATTTGGAGTTGTAATTTACAAGTTTGAAGTATTTAAGATGTGATTAAATGGAATTAGCATTAGTTAAGGCACGTAAATCTTTTAATTAATTTTATGGAGTATGCGTGATAGTAGAATGGAGGAACATCGTGCAGTGATGCTATATGGTGAAATCACTATACAATATGGAAAGGGTATTTTCGAGTGGGATTTATTGACTGATGATAAGTGATGAGCAATTTGAGATACATGTAGCTATGAATAAATTTGGAGATTTTTGCTTAAGCAAACTTGTATTAAATGTTATGGTAAAGATATATGAATGCTAGTGGCAAAATAAATACGTTAAATCAATGTTTTGATCACACACTTGTGATAGGAAGTTAGTCTTGCTAATTGTGGTATAGACTCGAAAGGAAGCCACACGATTGTGAATAATTGAGGTAGTAGCTTTAAAGGTGGAAGAGTTGCTAAGATAAAGTGAATTCAAACTGTTGCAACGCCACAGTTCTGACTATTAAACGTTATCACGTTAAGAACCCCTAATGGCTAGAAAGCAAGAGCAAATTGAGAGTGACATGAAGATGAAACTCACGAGTTGAAGAATGGTCATTGGTTTTCATGCTAAGCTTTGTTGTTTGGAGTCTTAAGTGCATTGGGAGGTATTAAGATAAAGATGATGAGTGAAATTGCTAAGTTTTTTTTTTATTGCCTTATATATATTGGCATGTAAGAGAAAGAAAAGTTAGAGAATTTTTGAGATAGCTACATAAAAATAAATTAACATGTGGAGTGTTAATATGAATAATATGATGACTGAAGTCAAATCTTAAGAAATAAAGAAGACAAGAGATTAAGTCTTGTTAAAGACTAAAACGGAAGCGAGCAAAAGGTTAGATGAATGTATGAGATATTGATAAGAGATGTCAATACCAAGTGAAGGAAAATGTAAATAAAGATTTCAATAATGATATACTTGGTGTATAAAAGAGTAAATAAGTGATTAAGTGTTTCAAGAATGTTTAAACGCCCTTGAGAAAGAATTATAAGTTATACATGATGAGCATAAGATGCGTGACTTTGAAACTTGCTAAGGAGCCAAATGGCTAAGTTACGGGTTAAATGATCATATGTTGTGAGACATAAATTTAAAATAAATATCCCTAAGGAAATACTCAAGAGAAGTTCTGCCATGGATCTTGTGAAAGCAAGCACTAAGTTATGTAGTTATAAAAAGGAAGCTATAAGCTGAGAGTGGTATAAGTATTAACATTAAAAAGTACTTGGGGAGAATTTAGTTTCAAGTCTTGTAATTTCAAGTACAATTTGTAAATTAGTTAAGGAAGAATGATGTTATATTCATATGAAAGAGTGGAATAAAGGATGATAGAAGTTAACCTTGATAATGAAGTCAGATAATGAAACTTTCTTAATATATTATGGGAATTGGAATTTGAAAATGCGTGAGGCATACATGATTCAAATGAATCTGAGTTTTAAGTGACAAATCAATATCGAAATGCAATAAGGATACAATATATAGGAGACATGAAGGATAATCGAGGAATAAGGATGACTTTTAGGAATTGTAGTATTGCATAAGATGCAATGATCAAGTCAAGATAAATTTTTGAGATACCAATGGGATTATAAAACATACACGCATAATAGATTATAATTCAATGGAGATGACATTGTGATGCAATGATATACAGTACAAGGAAACTTAAGCATATAATTGGAAATGATAAGAAGAGAATATAAGTATATAAATGATGAGGAACTATGCACAGGCATGATGAGAATTTGTATGAATTATGAAGATTATTCTATTGAATCTTGATTGTGGATGGGAATGAATTAAGAGAAATTAGTCTGAAGGCATTTGAAAATAGAGACTCGTATACATAATGAGGAATATAGACATTTGAATGTACATGTATATGTATGTGTGGAGTAGTGATGTACCCAACTAAAATGAATAATGGTTTTAGTGGTTCGAGATTTGAACTCAATATATTTGATGAGTTGTATAGATAATGTAACGATTAAGAATCTTATCAAAAGACGATTTATGGTGACCTAAGGAATTTTAGAGAAATAGTTAAGGGAATATAATCTATAGTACGATTAAGCCATATGAGATGGATTAATAGGATTAAGAAGATTAAAATTTCCTAAATGCAAAGTAAACATGAAATATGTAGAAATAATTAAAGCCATTAATTTTCCCGAACGCTGAGGATATGTACAGGAATGAGTATGGCGTGTTAATGATATTGTAAACTACACAATAGTGTATGAAGATAGGATGAATGAATGAAAGTCGAGAAGTTTGATATGGAATGAAGTAATAAGATAGTGATTGGTATACCTAAATAAGAATAAAATGCGATCAAAATTGGTATGATTGAGATGGAGTTATGGTTCAAGCTTAATGATAGTAATAGAAGCATGCTTGGTGTCTCGATATAAGAGATCATAATTGTGAAGGTTATTGTTGATCTGATTTTAAAGGATAATAATAGACATAAGCGAAGTACTTGAGTTGAATTGGAGGTAAATGAGGTGAACAAATCGAAATTCCCTATAAAGGGGAGGACATAAGAAGTCGAGCATTAGATGAGAAAACAATACCCCCACATTTTCTCTGAGTTCAGTACATGAAATTTTGAGGTCAAAATTTTATTTTAAGGGGGGTAGTGTTGTCAAGCCCGACCTTATAAAATACTTTCCATGTCATTCGTATGATTGACAATATGCTTGCATACTTGGAAAGCCCCGAAAGAAAAATCGTTAAAAGACGACAATGTACCAAATGGTACAATTAAGTTAATTTAAGCCTCGAACTAGATCAAATAGAGAATTTAAAATGAAATTAAGAATATTAAAGTCCCAGAATGGTTTAATGTGATGATTTGGAGTTCGAGGATCAATTTGGAGTCAAACCGAAATTTTTACTGTCCAAGGGCAAAATGTCATTTGCCACCTAGGGACACAATGGGAATTTTTAGAAAAGAATTTTTTTTGGCCCCATTTGACTTATTGGAGTATAATTTGAGGGTTTGGCAGTGAAAAAGTTTAATTTCGGTGATTTCTAGAGTGTAGGGGCAAAATCATAATTTTGCCACTCGCGGACAAAATTTGAGATTTTGAGAGAATTTAGATCAAATTTGACAAATTGGAGAATGGTATGAGTATAAGGGATGAAAAATATGTCTATGGGCAATTTTTCAGTTTTTGGGGCAAAAATGTAATTTTTGACTTTTACGGGGGCAAAAGTGTAAATTTTAAAAATTACTCCACCAAGACTTTGGATAAGTCTGAGAATTTTATCTAAGCTATGGATATGTGGGACAAGTGTATGGTGAAAATTTGGAAATAAATGGATGGCTAGAATTTAAGGAATTAATAAAACATTTAAAAAATGAATAAAATAATATTATATTATTTTAGCCTTTAAAAAGGTAAAAATTCCAGAATTCTCATCTTCTTTCAGCCGTCCAAACCAGGGGAGAAAAGGGAAAAAAAAACAAATAAGAACCCTAACTGAAAAAAATTAATTTGGAGTTTAAACGGACGCGTGTATCGATTTATCGGGTAAAAGACCGAAATAGGCTAACACCGCATTTAGGCAAAAACTTAGACATTTTTGCATTCCGTATCAAGCATTAGTAGTCTAAATTAGTTTAATTTCAATTTAGTACCAATGTGGTGAAGTTTTCGATTTTGTGCTATGTCAAGGTGGTGAGTCCTCCGATAAAGGCAAAGGAATTGCACCCAAGGACCAGTAGTCTGAGTATTTCGAAAATCCCCACTCTAGACACGGTGAGTAACCTTACCATCATTTTAATTATCTAAAGTATGTTTTTATTCGGTTTTGGTGAATTTTATGAAATTGAGTTCAAATGGTAAATTTTTATGTTTTGTAAACAAAATGAGTTTAAATGAAAATATTTTATAAATTGTCTTGAAACGAAATAACGATTTTGAAAATAGAGTAATTGGAGACCACTGATATGTTGTAAATTTAAAATTGAATTAATGGCTTATGTTATTGTATTGGCATGACTGGCTGGGCTATGGTTTTTATGAATTGTATGAATTGCTTTATTTTACCCTTGCAGGCTGGGTAGTAATATATTAGCCCTGTCATGCTGTCAAAATTTTATTGTATGGTGGGTTTGACCTGCTGCAGTGGGCTGGGTTTTGTGGACTAGCCAATTAGAGGGGCACAGAATCTTGTTATATTTTTACCTCGGTTGGAGAGGGGAGTAGGGTAACTCCCGAGGTATAACTTTAAAGTTCACTTCATGCCAAACCACCACGTGAAGGGGAACTCGGCCAACGCCAAGGAACGACTATGTTTTCAAAATAAAAACACGACTTTCTAATAGCCTTGGCGGACTCAGTAGGGATAGCCCTCGGCCAAGGTATCCCAGATAACTGAGTATGATAATAATTTTTGGCATGAGCCAAGCTTTTTAAGAAATTCATAAGCCATACTGATTACTTTCTTTAAATAAATTGATTTCATTTGGTTGAAATAAGTTGAAAGATAATAAATTACAGTTTGATGAAATGTTTTAATAGTCTCCTTTTACTCGACTTTAGATATTTTGAGTGATGTTTGTTTACTCACTGGGATTTTATAATCTCACGACCCTCATTTCCACCCATTTTAGGCTCAGAATAGATTGTAGATAACTGATATCGGTGAGGATTACAATTGAACTTGCCACATCCAAAGACTGTAGGTTCAATTCTTTTGATACTTTTGGTCATTCGTGGGCCCATGTGTCACTGTAAATTAAATTCTATACTTTGGTTATCTGTATTACGGTATGTAAGAATTTATTTTGCTTTTACGCTATAAAAATTATTTATGCAGTGTTCTTAAAATATCGTTTTATGTGAAAATTGAATATTTTATTTAATATTTTTATTTTGTTATAACAGTCATAATTTCATTTTAAACAAATGTTTTAGACATCCAAAATTATTTTTGATTATGAAATATGTATTTTCCACTTACATACTATATTTTTAGATGATTTTGAGATTTTTGGGATAAATGACCAAAATACCCCTGTGAGACAGAAATTATTATTTTATTTGTTTAAGTTGGAAATAGTTTAAAATCTTTTAGAATGTGGTATTTGGAAACAGTTACCCATAGGGGAAATGAGAAGCTGATATTAAAGCCTTGCGGGGTTCCGATTGACATTTCGGGTAATGAATGTCGATCGAGACGTCGCGGTGGTTGTCACGGGCTCGATGGGAGTTCCGGGTCGTGACATATGGATTCATCACTATCAAGTGATTAACCATTTAAGGGTTTAACAAGGGGTTTTAATAAGAATGAAACTAAATTGCATTGTTTTGAAAATAAATGCATCATGATTGCTTTAAACTTCCTTCTCGTTAGTTTGTTCCCTTCTTATGTTCACTCACTGAGTTTGTACTCACCGTTTTCAAATTCATGTTTTCAGATCAGGAAGCAGTCGGTAACTAGGTCAAGGTCTCCTTGTAGATTCGACTCTTGGTAGGTGTCTCGGTATTCAGTAGCTGTATTTTCACTTGAGTCTCTTCGCTGGAAGTCGAGTACTCTTTTTGTTGTGTATAGACAAACCCCATGTAAATTATTAAGACATATGTTTTAGACAATACATATATATTTGATTGGTAATGCCACTACGAGTTGGCAATGGTTAGCATTATTTTGATTCGAAATTATGAAATGTGACTTTAATAACTTTGATGGAATAATAAACAGGTCATGTAAATAGGCTTGCTTGGGCTTAGTGGGCTATGTCTATTGGGCCCATGCGCCAGTCATGGCCCAAAATTTAGGTTGTGACAGATAATCAATTGTTTTTTAGTTTTAAGCAATCTTAATTTACATCTTTTATCTCAATAATAATGTGTTTATAATCCTATTATGAATTCATTGAGTTAAGACTCAATTTGTTTTAAGTCATTTCACTAATTTTCTTTTTGATTCATAATTAAAAGAAAAATAATCTCACAATGATCTTATCATTATGACTTAGTATTGATTATCATGTATGTAAGGCTATACTTAAGGATCAATGATTTAGAACAATTCTAAAATAAAATTAGATGTAATGTAAATATACAAATATATATAAATATATATATATATATATATAAGCGAAGCATCTCATGCTAGCAAAATATAAATCTATGTTCCCAAACAAAAAGTAAAATATTCAGCCATAAGCCTAAAACCAAAATATCTCATTTTGGCAATCATGCCATGAAAACATTCAATTTTCTAAAATTATTTATTGTTCCACAATCTAATCTAGGCCGACAAGCTTGATCACCATCAACTAAGGTTGTTGCCTTCATGGTCCTATTCTTCATTACTGCTTGTCATTAGTTCTTTCAATACGTCATACATATTAAAACCATTAATAAAAAGTTAGGTATCATATACCAAGTAGTGAAAAATAAGTCATCATATGATTCATAAATGAAATGGAAGTTGCCTTTTGTTTCTTCCCTTTGATGGATTCAAGATTGTAATACCCCGTACTTTGATATGATGACTAATAAAGCTTATCAAATGCCAATTGAGGTTAATTATAATGTTTAAAAATGATAAAAGATGAAAGGAATAGTTTGGGATAAAATATTTCGCATGCGAAAAAATAATAATAAAATAATAATATTTTTATCGAGAAAGAATTTGCAAGAAAAAAAGAGATTCTGAAGTGAATTGAGGCATAATAAGGTATTTTGGGTACCAAGGAGACAAGAGAAAATTTTTGGAATAAAATAATATTTTATTAATAAAATAATATTAAAATATTAATATTTTATTCAGTATCGAAATTTTCCATGAAGGAGAAGTATATGGTCAATCTAAGTGGGGGAGAATAAGAACGAGAAAATTTCAGAGAAAAAAGATGTTAATGGGGCTCGCGTGTCTTTATTAATAAAGATAACGCAGATAAATAAATATTTTAAATATTATAGGGACACCGCGTTAGAGTACAAACTTTATACATCATTTGTACATGTGTAAAAGAAGGTAATATAAGGAAATTGAAGTTAAATGAGTGGTGGGAGGATACAATTAGAAAGGGTAAAAACCTTAGAGGGCAAAATGGTAATTTTATCATTTGCTTGGTCAAAGCTTCCCAAGGAATCTTTGACTCCTTTCTTTTTAAGCCATGACCGCCCTTATCCTCTCCCACTAGATTTTCTTCTTCTTCCTCCTTCATCCCACGCCATTTTCTCATTCTCCACCATGAAAAGTTAATTTCCTTTCATTTTCTTTCCTTGTTTTCTTTTCATTTCCTTTCTCTTCTTGCTTCTTCCTTCTCCCAACTCCTTGTGCACCAAAGTTACAACTTTTAACCCAATTTCAAGCACTTCCAAACCCAAGGAGAGAGAAAAAAAAATCTCTCTTTCTTTTTTCTATTTCTACTTCACTTTCAACAACACTTGGATTTTTGGCTTCAAATCTTCATTTTCAAGGTTGAAAGGTATATATTTCCAACTTTTGGAATTTTTGAATTTATAGTTATATTTTCAGATTTATTTCCTAATTTCTTCAAATTATTTTTCTTAGAAAGATTAGGTTTTTTGTTGATCTTTACGAAATTTTAAATTATAGTAGTTGGCCAAATGGGTTTGTGAATTAGACTAGAAACATAGGTTAAATGTCAGGTTAGAGGGTAGATTGCCTAATGTAAATTCATTAGAATTATTAGATTTAATTGATGACTTAATTGAGGTTGTTATGGTTTATTGATAAATATAGGTTTTAATGGTATTTTGGGACTACTTGGATTAGAACCTTATTGGTGCTAGTTTTGTCAAGTGAGTGAACTTGCATTGAAAATATTTTGGAAAATGTATTGGTATGTGGACGAAGCGTGTGAATGATTTTTATTTGATTTTTCCTTAAAGATTATACATGGGAACAAGCCTTTATTAAAACGTTTTATGTTGTGAGTGTGCAATATGATGAATCCTTGTGCCTTATATGATGTTGATATAAATATATATGTTGTGTATTGATAGTTAATATTGTGTGATAAATATAACTGTGTGTGTGCACAATATGGGGGATGCACATGCCAGTGATGAAGGGGTGCAGAAGTGTGGATAGTGATATCGAAGTGTGCGAGTAGGGAGTGCACACGGTGATGTTGATGTGTGCGAGTAGGGAGTGCACACGATGATATTGATGTGTGTGAGTAGGGAGTGCACACGATGATATTGCCTTGTGCGTGTAGGGAGTGCACATTGGCTGAGTGAGGTGGTGGTATTCGTGTTTATATATGTATATATACATGTGTAAGTGAAAGTTATGAATGTAGTAGGTGGATGTAATGTATGTGAAATCTTGCATGTTGAATCTTGAAATCTTGCTAATTATCTTCAAATTGAATTGTATTGCAGTGAGAAACTCTTAGGTTCTTGCCGCCCGAATCTCGTTGTAGTGAGAATCCACTCTCACTATAGTGAGAAACCTTCTGTCATGGTTACTACCTTGCTTGGCTTCTACCATATTTTCTACTTCTTTAACCTCATAGTTGATCATGGATTTTCAACATTAAGGGATTAATTAATCAAGTTTGAAATGAGGGGTTTTAATAAAAATTAAACTAAATTGCATTGTTTTTGAACTTAAGTGAATAATGATTTCTAAACTTTCCTTAACGTTGCTTGTTCCCTTCCTATGTTCACTCATTGAGTTTATACTCATGTTTTTAAACTTCATGTTTTAAGTTTTTTTGAGTTAAAGGTGATTGGATCCTAGGACGAGGTGCTCCTCCCTATTCTTTGCTCAGTAGGTTTAATATGACACTAAACGTTGGCAACCGTGCCCAAAGTCACTTCGCTGATAGTTAAGGTCCAATTATGTGTATATGAATACTTGTTGTGAAATGTTAAGATTCATTTGTCAAGCTATATATGTATATTATGGTTTATGATGCCATTCTGAATGCGTAATTGGGTTTTATGAATTGTTTTCAAAGGAACCATATTTGAACCTTACAAATTTTGGATTTTGAAGAAATATGGATTAATGTATAAGATTTTATAAATAGGCTTGCTTGGGCTTAGTGGGCAGAGCCCATTGGGCCCTTGCGCCGATCATGGCTCAGGAATTGGGCTGTGAAAAAGGTGGTATCAGAGCTCTAGGTTTAGTTGAGTCTTAGGGATTCCTATGTCTGTCAGCGGAGTTATTGGAGTCCGTGTAGAGTCTTGTCCTTGGATTGTGGGTGTGCAATGCAAGTCAAGGACGGGAGGCTACCTGGGCCCCTACTTCATTAGAAACCTACTTGTTCTTATGATGTATAAATGGATAAGTAATCAATGCTTGGTTGTGTATAGGTTGGAAGGTGCACCTATTGCATGCACCATGTCTAGAAGAGAAGGTAGTCCCGACACCCCTTATAGTATTAAAGAGGGATCACTAGATTTCATTGCTCGGAGTAGATATATGCCCGAGGGTGAAAGCGTAACAAGTAACCCGACCCAAATTTCGAGTGGATCGGTTCCCCTGAGAGGTAAACCACTGTTTAAGAGCTTGAGGAGTCTCATAAGATTGGTCCGTAATGAAATCGATCCGAGGAAAAAGAACATGAACAAGATGGAAAAAAAGACTATCAGTTAGTATCGTCCTAGGAAGGTATCTGTATCCATTGTCTGACACTTCCCTTCTGGTTGTGGGAGAGGTGCTGCACATGTTAGTAAGGAGGAATTTGAGAGGCAGCAACAAGCTCGGATTAAGGATAAAATGGAAAAATCCCAATAGATGGAAGAGGACCAGAAAGAGGATCCATCGATGTGCTCGGATCAAGGCGACGAGGATCCTAGAGACATTTAATACCTTCGTTGAAGTTCGTATAACTTTAATACCATATTCATGAACTTTTTATTGCATAAACATATATACATATACAAATTACATATAAAAACACCAATACCACCACCGTCTCACCCAACTCATATGCAACCCCCACATCGCGCACATAGCTAGAGTCATCGGTGCATCCCTCACATCGTGCACAACTAATAACACCGTGTGCATCCCCCACATCGAGCACAAGCAATATCATCATCCACACTCCCGCACCCATCATCACCAGCATGTGCTCCCCCACATCGCGCATTGGCTTGGTTATAATTACAAGCAATATTACTATCAATACATATCATATATAGTTAGATATACATATATATCAACATAACACAAGGCACATGGCTTCATCACAATCGCATTCTAGAACGCATAACGTTTCATTAAAAGCTTGTTCCCATGCATATTTTAGAGAAAAATGGATAAAATGTTTCAATGGATTTAATCAAACACATATGCCCAAAACCCAAAAACATTTCAATGCAAGTTCACTCATCGGTATTTGTTAAATCTTTACTCAACTCCAACTTCCTCTAATGGTTCAAATAGGGCGTTGGGGCTTCGTTGGAACCTATCATCACATTAGCATCACAATTAACTCAATTCACATAACTATAAATTCTAAAAGCTATGTCCTAACCAGTTTCCAATTGCCATTAAATGGCTATCTATTTTCACTATCCTAATCACTCTAAAATGAATGAACAACCTCAACTACAAGACACTCACAAGTCTAATCACTAGCCATTCTCAACATTTAAAAATCAACTCCAATTTACTACTCACCTTAGTAGCTTTGTAATTGAAATCTTTCCAAAAATTTTCAAGCTATTATAGAAGCTACCTCTTTCTCTCTCTAAACACCTACCTAGTAAGAGGAAGTATGGAAGTAAGACTTTTCAAGGGTTTTAAAGTGAGAGAGTGAAAGAGCACAAAGGTTCTATGAAAGGGTGCACAAAAGCATAAAAAAATTGGAGCTAGCTTGAGAGAAGTTATGGAGGTTTCAAAACAAGCTTCAATAGAGGATGAAAGAAACATGAGATGGGAGGAACAAGAAGAAGAAGCTACTGGAGTAAATGATATTTATAGCCAAAGCTTATCTAATCTCTACTGAAATTATGAAAATGCCCTTAGCAAGTTAGCTTATTCTCCTCCAATCCTTGGTGCAATCATTTTACTCTTTTGACACTAGGACAAGGTCCATAATAGTCTAGAATTACTTGGGTTCGCAAAAACTTAAAAATTTTGACCCAAGATGAAAAATGACCATTTTACCCCTACATTGGAAATCATCATTATTTTTATTTCTTTCACCATTTTACCCTTATTTTCATCATTCATTTATGCCTTAGGCCTACTTAGGCCTTAATATTGTTTGAAAGCACACTTCTAGGGGCTCACTAAGAAAATGATGAAATTACCCCTAGTTTGTGATATCGCGTCTACTTTTAGCTAGAGTTTATAAAGATCAAGGTCTCACAATATAGTACAATCGCATTTTTTTTATTTTCATAACTTGCCAATAGCATATATATATATATATATATATATATACATGTACACCATCGCCGCCTTACTCAGCTCATGTGCACTCTTTACACACGCATTTCAATGTCATTGTGTGCACTCCCCCCCACATCATTACCGGCATGTGCACTCCCACACCGCACACCACCGGCACCATCACGTGCACTCCCACACCTCACGTGCACGGTTGTAGCTATTATATAGCAATATCACTCAAAGCATAACACATATCCACATAATATAAGAACACATGGTTTCATTATATCACATATTTTACCACATAAAAACATTTCATCAAGGGCTTATTCCCATGCATGTTTTAAAGAAAAGTCCAATAAAACATATTAGATGATTCAATTAAACATGTATACATTTATCCCAAAACATTTTAATGCAAGTTCACTCACCTTACGATAGCGGGATATTACATCGCTATTAGTTCGGAAGCGTATCTAGCTATTTCTACTTGCTGGTCGCTCGTTATTTCCTCTAGCACGCCACCACCAACTACTATCTTTACTTTTGCACTTCCTAGCAATAATCCAAATTCAATATCTTTAGTGTACATCATTTCTATTTCTCTTTTTCCTTCAATCATGAATCCTTATTCAACTAACTTATATCTTGACACATTTTTACCATAGTTGCTTGTATCTTTTACTTGCGTAATTCTTTAAATTATAATTACCAGCAACTTAATTATGGCTCTAGCACCCATATTAACCTTTTCTAGCCATTTTCATTCAAATTCGTCTTATATTTCCACACATAATCCACATATATAGCAGCAACAATCATCCTCACTTTCACTCAATTATTTCCAAGCTTACAATTAATATAATTGCCTTCCATCCATACACATGACATCATGATAACCCTACATATTGCACACAATGATTCTCACAATATTAAACCAATCATAGGTTTCAAATTGTAGCATTAAGCTTACCACTTGATTTTTGCTTGGATTTCACCCAACAAAATTCATAATTTCCTCACACCCATGACCACCATAGCTACTCCAAAATGGTTCACACATTATTTCTCCAAACATTTAACCAATCATGAGCTTAAAAGACAAAAATCCTTACCTTATGTTTCTTGAATCTTGAGACCCACTTGATATTTCTTCAATTACTTTTGAATAACTCAGTACCCAAGCCTTTCACTTTTCTCTCCTTTCTTTCCTTGGCCGATTCTCTCTATTTTTCTTATCAAATACATGGTGGCAATGTGAAATGGCATGGGAGCATGAAAATGACATTAGGTGGGTGAAAATGGCGTTGGGAGCATGAAGGTGGAGGAGAAAATATCTTTAGGCTGAAGATAAGAACCAGCCATGGGATAAGGATGAAGAGTCAAAGCTTCCTTTGGAAGCTTTTACCACAAATGGCAAAATTACCATTTTACCCTCTAAAGGTTTTCACCCTTTTTAATTGTATCCTCCCATAATTTTTGAATTCCAATTTCTTTCTATTTTTCTTCCTTAACACTTGTATCAATAAAATATCAAGTTTATGCTTCAATGCAGTATCACTGTAATATTTTAATATTTACTTACCCGCGTTAGCTTCATTTAATAAAGACACGCAGGCCCCATTAATGTCATTTTTCTTGTTCTTCTTCTCCCTCATTTAGATTGACCATATACTCCTTCTTCATGGAAAATTTTGACACTGAATAAAATATTAATATTTTAATATTATTTTATTCAAAAATTTTTCACTTGTCTCCTTGGCACCCAAAATGTTTTATTATGCCTTGATTCACTTCCAAATCACTTTTTATGTCGTTAATTCATCATCAATAAAAATATTATTATTTCATTACTATTACTTCGAGTGTGAAATATTTTATTTCAAACTATGCCTTTCACCCTTCATTACTTTTAAACACTCTAATTAATCTCAATTGGCATCCGATAAGCCTTATTAGTCAACATATCAAAGTACAGGGTATTACACATGATGACCTAGCTATGTGTGGTGTGGGAGTGCACAATAGTTGGGGGAGAGCTGGGGTGATGCTGGTAGTTGTATATGTGTTTATATATGTTATATATAGAGGTTAAGGAAATCAAATGTGATTGTATTGAATATTGAATGTTGAAATTTGACAAATGCTTTCCAATTGATTTTCATTGCAGAAAAAATGGATTTTCATTGTGATAAGAATTCTTCTAACATAATAGCCCTGGTTTTCGCTATAACAAAATTGCATTCTCACTGCAGCGAGAAACTCTCGAGTGCTTGGGGGCTTAACACAGCTCTAGTTTTTGTTGTAGCAAAATTGCATTTTCGCTGCAGTGAGAAACTTTCAAGTGGTTGGGTAAAATGCCAGCTCTGGTTTTCGCTGAAGCGATAAACTCTTGGGTGGTCGTTCAAAATTTTGCCCTAAATTTCACTACAGCGAAATTTCCTCGGCCATGCTTGCCTTGCATGGATTCTGCCGTAGTTTTCACCCTTTTCAACTTCATAGTTGAATAATTAAAGTTTGAAGTCAGGGGTTTTAGCAAGAAATTAAACTAAATTGCATTGTTTTTAACATAAGTGCATCATGATTTCTACACTTTCCTTATCATTTGCTTGTTCCCTTCCTATGTTCACTCACTGGGGATGACCTTACTGTATGTTTGAATTATCTATATATTTATATATATACATAATGTATACATGAATTTTTACACGCATGTGCATCTGTCTTGTAGAGTAGAGATATTTGGAAAATGTAATGTGATTGAGTTGTATATTGAAAGTTGATATTCTTAAATGTTTTCAAAATGAGTTGAAACACAGCATGGCATCGAGTTTTGTTTATGATACACAAATTGCATGGTTTCAATACAAGTACATCGTGTTTTCTAAAAAAATCTTCCGTATCATTTGCTGGTTCCCTTCCTATGTTCACTCATTGAGTTTGTACTTATTCTTTTCAACTTCATGTTTTAGTTTTCAAGATCAAAGGTAGTTGGATTCTAGGTCGAGGTGCTCCCTCCTATTCATCTTTCAGTAGGTTCACTATGACTCTCAATGGTAGCACCCATGCATAGAGTCACTCTGTTGGTTGTAAAGGGTCAGTTGTATGTTTATATGTGATGGTTTAATATATTTTGTGAGATTTGTTATCAATTTTGTATGTACTTGATTTTCACAATTTAAATTTGAAGAGATTGTTATTAGAAGTCACGAGTCTTAGATCCTAAAGAAAAAGAAGTGATAGATAGACTATTAACGGGTTTATATAGAGAGGCTTGCTTGGGCCTGGAGGGCTATGTCTATTGGGCCCATGCATCAGTCATGGCCAAGGTTTTGGGCTGTGACATTGTGCCAACCTTATAATCCTTTATTCACAATTTATTCACTTAGTATTGGCATTCCTTTGTCAATGTCTCAAACTTTCATCTAAATTTTCACTTGCTATTTTCCTTATCCTTTACAAGGATTTAACTTTTGTCTCCTTTATTTCTTAAAATTCAACTCAATATTAAGGCTAATGATCAGAGTTCAGCTTGTAGATTCTTTATCATGCCACTCACAACTTGCGCACGCCTTTTAGCATGAGGTGTCCTTAGCGCTGCGGCATTAGGTAGTCAATGCTGCAGCGTTGCAACTGCTGAAAATTGAGTAGTTTGAACACTGCGACACTGTGGCTGTTGGAATTTACTTTATCAAAGTAATTATTCTACCTTTAAGGCTACTACATTAATCATTCTCAACATATGTGTGAGACCTCGACCTCTATAGGCTCGTAACTAGGCATAGACACAATAACAATAGCTAAAGGTAGTTTCGTCATTTCCTTAGTAAGCCTCTAAAAGTAAGTTTTAAACAATATTAAGGCCTAAGTAGGCCTAAGGCATAAATGAATGATGAAAATATGGGTAAAATGACGAAGGAAATAAAAATGATGATGATTTTCACGATAGGGGCAAAATGGTCATTTTCCACCTCGGGTCAAAATTTTTAAGTTTTCGCTAACCCGAGCATTTCTAGACTATTATGGACTTTGTTTTAGTGTCAAAAGAGTAAAAAGATTGCATAAAGGATTGGAGGAGAACAAGCTAACTTGTTGAGGGCATTTTGGTAAGTGGAGTGGATAAGCTTGAGTTATAAATATCATCTTCCAGCAGCTTCTTCTCCCATTTTCCAGTAGCTTATTCTTTTTCTTCCTTCTTCTCTTTCACGTTGCTTTCATCCTCCATGGAAGCTTGATATGAAACCTCCATAACCTCTCTCAAAATAGCTCCAATTTTCAAGCTTTTGTGAATTTTTGCATAAAACCCTTGTGCTCTTTCACTTTCTCACTTTAAAACCCTTGATACGTCCTACTTCCATATTTTCTCTCACTAGTTAGACATTTTAGAGAGAGAGAAAGAGGGAGCTTCAATAAAAGCTTTAAAGTTTTTGGAAAGAATTTCAATTTCAAAGTTACCAAGGTGAGTAGTAAATTATTGTTGAGTTTAAGTGTTGAGAAGGGCTAGAGATTAGACTTGTGAATATTTTGCAGTTGAGGTTGTTCATTCATTTTAGAGTGATTAGAATAGTGAAAATAGATAGCCAATTAGATGGCAATTGGAAGCTAGTTAAGAGATAGCTTTTAGAATTTATAAGTATTGGAATTGATTTAATTGTGATGCTAATGTGATGATTAGGTTCCAACGAAGCCCCACTGTCCCATTTGGACCATTAGGGAAGTTAGAGTCGAATAAAGGTTCAACAAAATACTGGTGAGTGAGCTTGCATTTCAAAATTGTTTTGGGAATGTGAATGTATTAGCACAAAACCTTTGAATGATTTTATCCAACTTTTCTTAAAAACAGGTACCTTGGGAACAAGCCCTTGATAAATTGTCTCTATGTTGTAACTTGTGGCTATTATGGATTCATGCACTATTACATTGTGTTGGTATAGATATATATATATATATATATGTTGTGCATGGATGGTTGATATTGTGTGATAATGATAACCGTGCGTGTGCACGATGTGGGGGGATGTAAATGCTCGTGATGACGGTGGTGAGGGAGTTGGATGGTGAAAATGCCTGTGTGCACGATGTGGGGGGATGCACACGATGGAATTAATTGTGCACAATGTGGGGAGATGCACATAATGACTTCAGCTATGTGCACGATGTGGGGGGATGCACATGAGCTGGGTGAGACGATGGTAGTATTGATGTTTATCTATGTATATATGTGTGTATATGTTTATGAAATAAATGCCCATGAATATGGTATATGATTGTGATGCATGTGAAAATTTGGCATGTTGAATTTTGGGAATTTTTAAGTGTTTCATGTTGATTTTGTCATTTCAGCAAGGTGGCCTTTTTCTTGAGAGAATGGAAAGTTTTCTTTGGTGCCTTGTTTCTCGCTGCAGCGAGAAACTCTCAAGTTTAAGGGGTCTGCCTGACCTGGTTCTCGCTGTAGCGAGAAAATTTATGGAGCTTCTCGCTGCAATGAGATTCAGCGAGAAACATTCTGTCTATTATGCTATTTTGCTGGTTTTGCCATATTTTCCTATTTCAATTACACCATAGCTGATCATGGACTCCCAACATTTAGGGGTTTATTTAATTAAGTTTGAAATGAGGAATTTTAGAGAGAAACATTTGACCAGTTGAAATACCCTCATTTAGCTAATAACTTAAGCCCAATATCGCTGCAGCGAAAATTCATTCTCGCTGTAGCGAGGACCCATCGTTTACTTGACTTGAATTGCATGAATGCTATTAAAGTTTTCACTCTTCAAAACTTTGTTGTGCATAGACCTTTTTCATCAAGTGATTTACTCATTTGGGCTTACATGAAGGGTTTTAATAAGAACTAAACTAACTTGCATTGTTTTAAGGATAAATGCATCATGATTTCATTAAGTCTTCCTTATTGTTTGCTTGTTCCCTTCCTTTGTTCACTCATTGGGTTTATACTCACCGTTTTCAACTTCATGTTTTTAGATCAAGAGGTAGCCGGTAACTAGGTCGAGGTGCCCTTGTAGATTCATTTCCTTGCTAGGTATCTCAACATTCAGTAGCCGTATGTCACTCGGGTCTCTCCGTTGGAAATCGAGTCTCCTTTTTGATATGTATAGACAAACCTGATGTAAATTATTAAGACATTTGTTTTAGACAATACATGTATATTTGATTGGTAATGCCACTACAAGTTGGCAATGCTTAGTATTAATTTGATTTGAAGTTATGAAATGTGACTTAGCAACTTTTGATGGATTGATGAACAGGTCATATTAATAGGCTTGCTTGGGCTTAGTGGACTACGTCCCTTGGGCCCATGCACCGGTCATGGCCCATAATTTGGGTCGTGACAATATGGCTTTCCTTTGAGCCTATACCATAATTTTTATAAGCATGTGTATCTTTTCTTTTGCTTATAATACGCACTAGGCCAAGTCAATACTTTTAAACTCATGTTATCCCTTAATACTTTGTCATCAACCAAGTAAGTCCCACCTTAGGACATCCTTTCCATGTTGTGCAATGAACTTACAATGTCCATAACACTACTCACATACATATTTACCATTTATAGCATCCTACAATTCCTTAATATTCATAACTAATTGTCATTCTTGTCTTGCAACTCAAATAATGTACTAACTTTCAACTTAAAATTGCCATGAAAATAGTCCATCTTGGTCAACACCTTATGCTCACATTACTATTAGTTCAAGAATTCATTTTTCCCTATTTCCATAATTACTTCCATTAGTATATGTTGTGTCAATTATCATCTGACAATATCATGGCACTATGTGCCTCCATTATTACCAACAATCATACTCCAACAGAAATAATTAGAACATTTACATACTCGTACCAATGCTAATCCCATTCAACAATGCATAATAAATTTCAAACACTCAACCAATCATTAGATTATCTACTACTTAACTTGTTCAAACCACATGAAAATGACCATGATTCAAATCCTTCAAACACATAAATCACAAGCATAATTCAATCCAACTACATCAACGTAGTCTCATAATCATACTAATTCCAAATAAATCATTGGACTTTACTAAGAACTACTATTGTCTGAACTCGTACTCATTGACGGGGTCATCTTTCGGATCAACCTCAGCCTCTTGAAGATCCTCCTCATCCACATTATTCTCACCTTGTTGTTCATTCACATAATCTTCCCTACTAACGGGTGTAGCACCTTTCCCACAACCAGGAGGAAAATCTCGAATGGCAAATACTTTCCTTGGATGATAGTTTTTGATAGTTACTTTTTCCACTTTCTCCTTGTCTTTTTCCTTAAGATCGATTAAAGTACGTGCCATCCTTTCAAGGCTTTGCCAACTCTTAAATATTATTTCACCTTTCGAGGGAATCCATCCCATAAGAATTCAGGTAAGGTACTTGTTGGGCTTTCACACTCTTGCACATAACGGCTCCAAGTAGTGGATTCCATTGATCCCTCTTCAGTACTATGGAATCATTCCCT
The DNA here is from genome assembly GCF_053813885.1 of Theobroma cacao. Taxonomy (NCBI): domain Eukaryota; kingdom Viridiplantae; phylum Streptophyta; class Magnoliopsida; order Malvales; family Malvaceae; genus Theobroma; species Theobroma cacao. The sequence goes on from NC_142645.1 coordinate 19,022,303, forward strand.
TTCTCCTCACTACTGCTCATGTTGTGTTGTAGGGGCACCTCAAAAACCTATACACAATCATGCGTTAATTCTTAACCTCTTACGTACTAAGACAAAGGTAGGCTTCTAGATGAATAAGAGTTTATGTAGCCACCTTCCCTTGATTCGTGTTGTGCACCCACAATCCAAGGATAGGACTCTATAATAACTCTAACAACTCCGCTGACAGACAGAGGAAATCCTAGAACTCAACTAAACCTAGGGCTCTGATACCAAGTCTGTAATGACCGCTCTTCGATCGCTACCAGCGTCTGTGTCTTGCGAGAGAACCTGCAAAGTCCCGAACAAGCCTTATTTTGAACCTTTATTGTAACGATATACTCATTCCACTGGTCTATATAATTACTTGAACCATATAACCCTTTGTAATGTGACTTGAATAATAGACATAATAAATCAACTTGACCTTTATTCCACATAATTGTAACCAAATACATCATAGTCTAAAATCTCCAATTGTACATTTATATTAAGACCAGTATCCATTTACCAAAAATAAAATACATTACAAATGACTCGACCTTTAGCAGCAGAACTAGTGGGAATAAAATGCTATGAGATGCCTTTACTTATTTGCGGTAGACAATAAATGCCGATGAAGGCACTCTAGGCCAATCACTATCTGCAAAAGGGAGATAAGGGGGGTGAGTCTCACAGACTCAGTGATCATCAACTCCATGAGTAGGGCGTAGATGGGAAACAAGCTTGAAGCAGATAACTTGAATAATAAAACCAGAATATAAAAGGATAATCCTATGAAACCAAATCACAAGTAGGGTATTTGTGCCTTGTAAAAATAATGTCATAAAATCACAATGCAATACTTGGCAGAACAGTGCCAAAAATAATCGTAGAAAAATGAGGTTTAATCATTGAAATCATATCCTTTCATCAAAAATACAATTAACCGTATAAAAGTACGCATTCTCCCAAAATGCGTGGCATGTAAAAATCAACATGTACATCCACATATATCAACTCAAAATAAACTTATAAAGCACTGAAAGCTTGCAAGCAAATAGGGGAGGGTGGAAAAACATTAACTCTCCACCATGCAAGTTTTCAAAACCATATCAAGTTTTCTGAGACTTTTGCTTTAAATCATTTGAAAACAAGGTTCGATAACCTTTCAAATTGCTTTTCACATTAAAAGGCATGGTGTAAACACTTGTATAAAGATTGGACTAAAACTGATTCTTAAAAGTTTGCATTTAAATCATTTAACTATGCACGCCACACAAAGATACAAGGCACAAATTTTTGACGCAAAACAGTGCAAAAGGGCTTGTTTCCCGGTTTCTAAAGCACTTTACGTATATGTATATATATAGTCTACACAAACAATTTCCAAATCAACTTGCATCCACAATTTCCTATGGTTTCTACTAGTTCATGCTTTCCACAATAGCAATGTATAAATCATTGTAAATCCATTTTAAAATCGTCTATTGAGGCTAACAGCTCATGCTATCCACAATTGCATTTAAAGAAAACTGACAATGTTTATTAAATGTATAACAATATATAGTGTATAGATCTTTTGAAATAGACACCCCCTACTCACTTTATAATAGTGGGACACTATGTCGCTATCGGTTCGGGTGCGTCTCTAGCTAAAGTTTCTTGTCGGTCACCCATTACCACCTTCGATACACCACCACGGCAAACCTTCCTCACTTATACACTCCCTAGCAGCAAGTTAACTCAATTTATTTAGTGAATGTCACCCCAAATTCATTCATATTTGCTACCCCATGTACCACATTCTTAGATTTATGCTTTTATATCTCATCCTATTTTCTTTCTCATTTAAACATTAATCATCGCTTAGTTAACTTACATCATGCTAGATTCACCATTCTTTCTCACTTAACCTTTGCATATTCATACACATCTTGACATATTTTTAGTAAAGGAATTCATATCTTTTACTTGTGTAATTATTTATATTATATGTACTGGCAACTTATTTATAACATTAAGTGCCCATTTCAACCTTTCCAAGCAACTTTCATCCAAATCCATCTTATATTTTCATAATATTAACCACATATATGGCAGCAACAATCATTCCAATCTTACTCAATTATTTCCAAGTTTACATGCATCATTATTTATCTAACTTTCAATGCTTTATTTCTCAATCCTCCATCCACATTATTCCTCTTTATTTCTTTCAAAGAACATACCATGCAAGCTTAACATTTCCAACTAGCTCATGCATTTTAGATTCTTTCAACAACCATTATTCCTCATAATGTGCCTTTCAACATTCCAACCACACAACAATAGCCATTTCTCAAGATCTCTCAACTATACTTAAAGTATTATTCATTTTTACCTTTAAGGTTGCTTGATACGCACATGCACTCCAATTTTCCTCCAAAACTTTAATCATCAAGCTGGCAACATGATTCACAAATTATTTCTTCAAAAATTTTACTAATAATAGGCCTTAAAACATAGTATTATGCTTACCATTTCTCTTTCTATGAGACCCTGTCAAGCTCGATTAAAAGACGGTATTATATCGAGTGGTACAACTAAGTTAAATCGGGCCTTGAACTAGTTCAAATAGAAATTCTAAGAGAAAATTGAAAATATTGAAACCCACAAAATGGCTTAGAATAGTGATTCGGAGTTCAAGGTCCAGTTTGGAGTCCATCATGAAAATTGACCGATTAGGGACAAAAAGGTCATTTTACCATTTGATGGTAAAATGGAGATTTTTAGCCAAAATTTGATCACATTTGACCAAGAATAATTATATGAAATATAATTATGATTACTGGAGTATAAAATGATGTTTAGCAGTGAAAAATTATGATTCTTGGTATTTTTGGAGCACAAGGGCAAAATGGTAATTTTGCCACTAGAGGACTAAACGGGAATTTTTATAAAATGATTTTTGCTCCATTTGGTTAATATTGATCAATATTAGTTTTATTTGAGGTTGAAAAGTAGAAATAATGTGATTTCGGTACATTTCGGAGTATAGGGGTAAAATCGTAATTTTTCTACTCTAGGGGCAAATCGATAAATTTTTCGCCCCAACACTTGTCAAGACCAAGGGATTTTAATTGTGGTAGGATTGGATGAATACCAGAATATTTGTGGTGGAAAATTAAGAAGAAAAAGTCAAAAATTTAAAAAATTGGGCCAATAAGCATGTGACACGTGGCATGCTTGATTATTTTATTATTTTCTATAGAAATCAGCCCATTAAATTCCCAATTCTCTCACCATATTCGGCCTAGGCAACCAGAAACAAGAACAAAGAAAGAACAAAGGGAAAAACAAGAAAACCTAGGTGAAAATTCAAAGAAAAAGTGAAGAAATCAAGGAAAAAAGCTAGGTAAGTTAGAATTTCTTTAATTCTCCTTGATACCTGGCTTATCCATGCTTTTGTTCTTGATTTCCATGGTTAAATATTGAGTTATCATGATGAATTCAATTCTGAAAAATGGGTATGAAAGAGGAATTGTTGTTGGAATAATTTGATTTTAGATTATGTTAGTGTTTAGGGATAGTTAAGCATGGTTATGAACAAAAACACAAAAGAAATATTCAATTTCTCTAGGGTTCCTTGTTGGTCGAACCATGAGGGCTGAATATCAATGGGGGATTGTTTTTATTTCAAGGAAAATGGCTTGGAAAATGATGAATTAAGGTGAAACGGTTATGTAGAAAAAAATTTCGGTGCTAGTGCACCAAATGACCGAATTTTTCTATAAGGAACTGTGAGGGTTCTAATGCTGAATTTGGCTTTATTTAAATGGTATGTGGTAAATTAAGGTATTAGAGGAGAAATGGATTAATTTGGAGGTGATTTGGACACAATTGCCAATTAATTGATGATCGGTCGAATTTAATCGATATCGCGATTAAGCGGTAATCGGACGTATTTTTGCATTTACATATCAAGCATTAGTAATTTAAATTAGTTTATATCAATTTAGGGACAATATAGTAAATTCCTTGACTTTGTTATTTGTCAAGGTAGTGAGACGTCTAAAAAAGGCAAAAGAATTGCGCTTGAGGACTATTAGTCCGAGTGCACTCAAAATCCAGATTTTCGATACCGGTGAGTGGACTTGCTTTTCAAACTTGTTTTGGGGAATATGAAAGATTCTATCCAACTTGTCTTAGAAAATGTACCTTGGGAACAAGCTTTTGTTAAATGGTTTGATGTTGTGATATGTGATTGCTATGGATTCATGCATTATTGCAATATGATTATATATGTATATGTGTGTTGTGCATGATGAATGATATTGTGTATAATGACTGTAATCGTGTGTGTGCACGATGTGGGGGGATGCACATGCCGGTGATGATGGTGGCGTGAGAGATGGATGATGATAGTGCCCATGTGCACGATGTGGGGGGATGTACACAATGGCGCTGATTGTGCACAATGTGGGGGGATGCACATGATGGTGCCGGCTATGTGCATGATGTGGGGGGATGTACATGAGCCGGGTGTGATTATGATGATATTGATGTTTGTCTATCTAATTATGCCTATCTAGACTTATGAAATGAAAGCTCATGAATGTGATATATGGTTAACATATATGTGATATTTGATACATTGCACTTTGGGAATTTTCATGAGTTTTATGTTGATTTTGTTGGTTTAGTAGGATGGCCTTTTTGTTGAGTGAATGGAAACTTTTCTCTTGTTGATCTGTCTCGCTGCAGCGAGAAACTTTCTGTCCATTTTGCTAACTTGTGGGTTTTTGCCATATTTCCCATTTCTTTGGTACCATAGTTGAGCATGGATTTTTGTAAAGTGATTTACTCATGCGGGGTTTACATGAGGGGTTTAAAGGAGCTAAAACAATTGCATGGTTTTGAGAAAATGAATGCATTATGATTTCGGTAAACATTCCTTATGGTGTGCTTGTTCCCTTCTTGTTCACTCACTGAGTATTGTACTCACGTTTTATAAAAATTCATGTTTTCAGATCATGTGATTGTTGGACCCTAGATCGAGGAGTCCCCGTAGTGCATCTCCTGGGTATGTGTCTGGCATTCGATAGTAATCCCTTTTATTGTAAATGTCTCCGCTGGAAGTCATCGGTTCTTTTGTATTGTGAATACAATCTAACAATGTGAATATGTGTATGCAATGTAAATTGCTAAGGACATGGCTGGTATAGTGCATGTATATTATTATCGATAATGCCATTGTGTTTTGGCTATGTTCACACCCGAGAAAAGGTGTGTGTGTGTATGCATGATATGATAAATTTTTTAAGCAAAGGTAAATGGATAGGCTTGCTTGGGCTTATTGAACTATGCTCATTGAGCTCATGCACCAGTCATGGCCCGGGAAATTGGGTCGTGACAATGTTAGTATCAGAGCTCTAGGTTTGTTTAGGTCCTAGGGTGTTATGTTCAGGTCCAGCGGAGAGTCGGGTTGTTATGTGGGATTTTTAATTATGAATTGTGAACCGCGACACATTTCAAAATCGAGGAACCGTATAAATTCTCAATCTTAGAAACCACCTTATCTCTTTAACTGTGGTTAATGACAAGTGTTTGCTCTTGTCTAGGTAAGAATGCCACCTAAGACACGGGCCACCTTAAGACAAGTGGGGGAGCAAGATGCCCCTATTGAGATCACTAATAGGCCACGGGCACCCACCCATAGGGGGCGAGGTAGACGTGGTAGGGTCGCTAGGCCGGTGAGAGCGAGTACGCCTGTGAATAGGAGAGAAGAATACTTGGTGGTACCTGCTCCTTTAAAGGAGGTATTTGTGACTGAATAAGAAAATAAATCCTGTGTAGCTCGAATCAAGGATAAAAATACTTTAGTCAATTTAGTGGTGTTAGACACCTTAAGGAGCTTAAGGATCAGTTGGAGGATCCTTATGGAAAGAAAGAAAAGATGTTTACCAAAGGCACAGATGAAAAGTTAAGGTATGGAAATAGACTTTATGTGCCAGATAATGATGAATTGAGGAGAGAGATATTGGAGGAGGCGCATATGGCAGCCTATGTGGTACATTCAGGAGCTTGGCAATGAGGCTGAGTGATACTGTTTGTCAAGTGCTCTGATAGGTACCCTTTGTTGCTCGTCGAGGAAGGGAGAAAAGGCTGCCTTAAAGGGTGGAGCCACCCCTAGTGACAATGTTGGTATCGGGATTTAAAGGAGGTGACGTGAGAAGTTGAGGATGAGATGCGGACAAAGAATCCACACCTCTTCGATATGTAAAGGTAAGCCATTCTACATTGAATTTAAATTCGGGGGCCGAATTTTTATTAGTGGGAGAGAATGTGAGACTCTGTCAAGCTCGATTAAAAGATGGTATTGTACCGAGTGGTACAACTAAGTTAAATCGAGCCTTAAACTAGTTCAAATAGAAATTCTAAGAGGAAATTGAAAATATTGAAACTCACAGAATGGCTTAGAATAGTGATTCGGAGTTCAAGGTCCAGTTTGGAGTCCATCAGGAAAATTGACCGATTAGGGACAAAACGATCATTTTACCATTTGATGATAAAATGGAGATTTTTAGCCAAAATTTGATCACATTTGACCAAGAATAATTATATGAAATCTAATTATGATTATTGGAGTATAAAATGATGTTTAGCAGTGAAAAATTGTGATTCTCGATATTTTTGGAGCATAAGGGCAAAATGGTAATTTTGCCACTAGAGGACTAAACGGGAATTTTTATAAAACAATTTTTGCCCCATTTGGTTAATATTGATCAATATTAGTGTTATTTGAGGTTGAAAAGTAGAAATAATGTGATTCCGGTACATTTTAGAGTATAGGGGCAAAATCGTAATTTTTTCGCCCCGAGGGTAAATCGGTAAATTTTTCACCCCAGCACTTGTCAAGACCAAGGGATTTTAATTGTGGTAGGATTGGATAAATACCAGAATATTTGTGATGGAAACTTAAGAAGAAAAAGTCAAAAAGTTAAAAATTGGGCCAATAAGCATGTGACACGTGGCATGCTTGATTATTTTATTATTTTCTATAGAATTCAGCCCATTAAATTCCCAATTCTCTCACCATATTCGGCCTAGGCAACCAGCAACAAGAACAAAGGAAGAACAAAGGGAAAAACAAGAAAACCTAGGTGGAAATTCAAAGAAAAAGTGAAGAAATCAAGGAAACAAGCTAGGTAAGTTAGAATTTCTTTAATTCTCCTTGATACCTAGCTTATCCATGCTTTTGTTCTTGATTTCCATGGTTGAATATTGAGTTATCATGATGAATTCAATTCTGAAAAATGGGTATGGAAGAGGAATTGTTATTGGAATAATTTGATTTTAGACTATGTTAGTGTTTAGGGATAGTTAAGCATGGTTATGAACAAAAACACAAAAGAAATATTCAATTTCTCTAGGGTTCCTTGTTGGTCGAACCATGAGGGCTGAATATCAATGGGGGATTGCTTTTATTTCAAGGAAAATGGCTTGGAAAATGATGAATTAAGGTGGAATGATTATGTAGAAAAAAATTTCGGTGCTAGTGCACCAAATGATTGAATTTTTCTATAAGGAACTGTGAGGGTTCTAATGCTGAATTTGGCTTTATTTAAATGGTATGTGTTAAATTAAGATATTAGGGGAGAAATGGATTAATTTGGAGGTGATTTGGACACAATCGCCAATTAATCAGTGATCGGTCAAATTTAATCGATACAGCGATTAAGCGGTAATCGGACGTATTTTTGCATTTACATATCAAGCATTAGTAATTTAAATTAGTTTATATCAATTTAGGGACAATATAGTAAATTCCTTGACTTTGTTATTTATCAAGGTAGTGAGACGTCCGAAAAAGGCAAAGAAATTGCGCCTAAGGACTATTAGTCTGAGTGCACTCGGAATCCGAATTTTCGATACCGATGAGTGGACTTGCATTTCAAACTTGTTTTGGGGAATATGAAAGATTCTATCCAACTTGTCCTAGAAAATGTACCTTGGGAACAAGCTTTTGTTAAATGCTTTGATGTTGTGATATGTGATTGATATGGATTCATGCATTATTACAATATGATGATATATGTATATGTGTGTTGTGCATGATGAATGATATTGTGTATAATGACTGTAACCATGTGTGTGCACGATGTGGGGGGATGCACATGCCGGTGATGATGGTGGCGTGAGAAATGGATGATGATAGTGCCCGTGTGCACGATGTGGGGGGATGTACACGATGGCACTGATTGTGCACGATGTGGGGGGATGCACACGATGGTGCCGTCTATGTGCACGATGTGGGGGGATGTACATGAGCCGGGTGTGATTATGATGATATTGATGTTTGTCTATCTAATTATGCATATCTAGACTTATGAAATGAAAGCTCATGAATGTGATATATGGTTAACATATATGTGAAATTTGATACATTACACTTTGGGAATTTTCATGAGTTTTATGTTGATTTTGTTGGTTTAGTAGGATGGCCTTTTTGTTGGGTGAAGGAAAACTTTTCTCTTGTTGCTCTATCTCGCTACAGCGAGAAATGTTCTGTCCATTTTGCTAACTTGTGGGTTTTTTCCATATTTCCCATTTCTTTGGTACCATAGTTGAGCATGGATTTTTGTAAAGTGATTTACTCATGTGGGGTTTACATGAGGGTTTAAAGGAGCTATAACAATTGCATGGTTTTGAGAAAATGTGTCACGACCCGAAACTCACCATCGAGCCCGTGACAACCGCCGCGAGGCCTCGACAGACACTCTTCACCTAGAATGCCGATTGAAACCCCACAAGGCTCTCGTATTAGCTTTCGCACTTCCCCGGTGAGCAATAGTTATCAAATATTACAATTCAAATAATTTCAAATCATTTCCAAATTAGAACATAACATATTGTTTTCTAGCTCACAGGGGCATTTTCGTCATTTTTTTCGAAAACCTCGAAACTTGCTAAACATGTAGTAGGTAAGCAAAAAAAAATATATTTAATAATTTAAAAACAAATTAAGTATCTAAAACGTTCATTTCAAGTAAAAAATTTGACCATTTGAATATAATAAAAATATTCAATAAAATAAACTATTTTCTTGTAAAATAATTTTCATAAAACTATCGGTACATAATTCTTATAGCGTAAAAGTTAATTATATTCATATATACTATAAAGCAAATAATCAAAGAATAAAATTTCTTTACAGTGACACGTGGGCCCACGTCTATCCAAAATGCATTGGAAGCTGGAAACCTACAGCTTTTACCGATTCGAGTCCAAATGAAGGTCCTTGTCAAAGTCAGCTAACTATGGAATTCCCCAAGCCTGAAATGTGAGGAAATGAGGGTGGTGAGATTATAAAATCCCAGTGAGTAAACAGATACCATCTAAACTATCCAAAGTCGAAAAAAGGGAGACAATTAAAAACAATTCATTTCAGTAAAATTTTCACAACACGAATATTCATTTCAACCAAATAATCAATATGGCTCGTGAATTTCTCAAAACTTGGCTCATGCCAAATCCTGTACTCGGGGACACCTGGATCAGGGGTATCCAACCGAGTCCGCCAAGGCTGTTAAAATTCATATTTCGCATAAATCATATTTTTATTTTGAAACATAGCCGTTCCTTGGCGTTGGTTGAGTCTCACTCTCACGCGGTGATCCACATGAAGTGCACTCAAAAAGCCCACCTCAGGAGATACCCTACGCGCCTCTACGATCGAGGTGAGAATATAAAGGAGTTTACCGTGCCCCTCTAATAGGCTGGCCCACGGAACCCCCCACCACTGCAGTAGCTAATCTTTTATCTACCACCTGATTTATAAAATCTTTTTTTGCATGACATGGCAATTTATTGCAACCTAGCCTTTCAAGGCTAAATACACAGTATAAATAATTCTAACACCAAATCAGTTTAGCCATTCATGCTCATTTATTGTCACAAGCCATTCAATTTAAAACCATAAATTTACAACACAAGCAGGCAGTCTCCAATTACTCTATTTTCAAAACCAGTATTCGATTTTCCAGAAAATTTATAAAATCATTTTATAAAATCACAATTTCTCTTAAAACATAGCAATTTACCATTTAAACCCATTTTTCATAAAATCACACAATTGTATAAAACTACTCTAGATAATTAAGATGGTAATAAGTTCACTCACAGTTCTAGGAGTCGATGTACTCCTAATCCCAGTCTCCAAGCACAATTTCTGTTCTTTTACTAGTGTACTTTGCTCACCACCTATCCACAATGTACAATACATAATTCACCACATCAATGCTTGACCATTATAAAATCAATTCAGGCTCGGTATATATGCATGATATGATGTGCAACTTATCCGACTACTGCTTAAATGCAATGCTGACCTAATTCGGCCTATTATCTCCAATTTAACTCTAAATCAATTCTTCTCACTTTCTACACTCCAATTATACATAAATTATCTTAATAATTGTGAATGAGATTCAATTTATCAGTCTCGATAGCAAATTACGAAAATACCCTTAGTGGGTAAAAATTCGTATTTTTGCTCCAAAAATTCCCATTATTTTTCTAGGCTCATAATTCATCATTTCTTAACCAATTCTCCTAAAATGAAAATCAAATTCATCCTCACTCAACACATGATAAATTCGGCCATTAATGGTTGTGAGAGAAAATAAATTCTTTTCTTGTTGTTTTGTTTCTAAATATGCTAAACTAACTTAAAACACTAACATAACTTAAAATCAAATTAATCTAACAACTTTCTCTCTCCTAACCCATTTTGCAGAATTGAATTCATCATAATAACTCAATATTCAACCATGAAAATCAAGAACAAAAGCATGCGTATGCTAGGTATCAAGGAGAACTAAAGAAATTCTAACTTACCCAGCTTGTTTCCTTGATTTCTTCACTTTTTCTTTGAATTTTTCACCTAGATTTTCTTGTTTTTCCCTTTGTTCTTCCTCTCTTTCTCTCTCTTCCTTGCTTGGCCGGCCATATGAAGAAAATGGGCTGATTTTATGCCTTTTTATAAAGAAATAATAAAATAATAAAGGTATGACACATGGCATTTTTTCATTGGTCCATTTTTAAAATTTTAAAATTTTAATCCTTTTTATCTCCACCACACAATTAGTCAATGGTCAAAATGAGGATAAAGGAAGACCATGTGCTGGAAAAATGTCCTGGTTGTGGAAAATTACAATTTTGCCCCTGGGGTGGAAAAATTACCATTTTACCCTTTTTCTCCAAATTATATCGAAATTAAAATTTTTCACTTCTAAACCTCATATCTTACTCCAATAAGTCAAATTATACTCCAATAAGTCAAATGGGGCCAAAATATTTTTTCTAAAATTCCCATTTTCTCCCTAGGTGGCAAATGACCATTTTGCCCCTAGATAGCGAAAATTTCAGTTTGTCTTCAAATTGATCTTCGAACTTCGAATCACCATATTAAACCATTATGGGACTTTAAAATTCTTAATTTCATTGTAAATTCTCTATTTGATCTAGTTCGAGGCTTAAATCAACTTTGTTGTACGTCTAGGTACAATACCGACTTTTGTAAATTTTTCGAGACTCTCTTAGCATGTAAACATGCTATCCATCACATGTATGTCTTGACAAATATTTTTTATAAAGTCGGGCTTGTCATCTTCTCCCCCACTTGGATCAACCATATGATCCTTCTTCATGACTGATTGCGATATCTGGCTAAATATTACTATTTTAATATTGTTTCATTAATAAAATATTATTTTATTCTAAAAATTTTATCTTGTCTCCTTGGTACCCAAAATACCTTATTATGCCTCACTGGACTTCCGAATCACCTTTTTTTTTCTCACAAATTCTCCTCTGATAAAATTATTATTATTTTCTCACTTTCGGAATATTTTATTTTAAACTACTCCTTTCGTCTTTTATCACTTTTAAACATTTTAATTGACCTCAATTTGCATTCGATCAACTTTATTTATCACCATATCAAAGTATGGGGTATTTCAAAATGAATGCATCATGATTTCGATAAACATTCCTTATGGTATGCTTGTTCCCTTCTTGTTCACTCACTAAGTATTGTACTCACGTTTTATAAAAATTCATGTTTTCAGATTAGGTGACTGTTGGACCCTAGATCGAGGAGTCCCCGTAGTGCATCTCCTGGGTATGTGTTTGGCATTCGATAGTAATCCCTTTTATTGTAAATGTCTCCGTTGGAAGTTATGGGTCCTTTTGTATTGTGAATACAATCTAACAATGTGAATATGTGTATGCAATGTAAATTGCTAAATACATGACTGGTATAGTGCATGTATATTATTATCGATAATTCCATTGTGTTTTGGCTATGTTCACACCCGAAAAAAGGTGTGTGTGTATGCATGATATGATAAATTTGTTAAACAAAGGTAAATGGATAGGCTTGCTTGGGCTTAGTGAACTATGCTCATTGAGCTCATGCGCCGGTCATGGCCCAGGAAATTGGGTCGTGACACTTTCACTTTGAATCCACCAAGCATCCATGGTTTTGATAGCTTGCATGTCACTAAATCTTCTCCAATCAAGCCAATCTTTGCTACCACAAAACTTTTTTTATAGTTACCATCCCATTTTCAAAGATCAATTAAGCTAAAACGACAATCTTTACCTTATTTCTCTTGTATCTTGAAGCCAAGCTTTACACCTCCATCAACACTCCATGGCTTCTCTCTTAAATGTTGAAGACTCTTTTGTGATCAAATAACATGAATCTACAAGATAGAGGAAGAAAACCACACGGTTTCTGTTGAACCCTCACAACCCGAGCCTTTCCCACTTTTCTCTCTTTTTTCTTTCTCTTTTTCTTCCTTTCGGGTAGAACTTCTCAAGCTTGCTCTTCTTTCTTTTCTTCTCTAAATGGCCAGCTCTCAAGTCTCACCAAAGCTTATTCACCTTTCTCTTATATTCTTGCAACTTAGTATTTATATGGCCACCCATTCAACCAATCACAATACATGCACATATTTACCTTTTATTTTCATTTGGCCATTTTGCCAACCAATGGTTCTTCATGCACCAATTTCCTTCCTTGTTCATTAGCCCATTATCTATCCTCACTAAAGTTCTCCATCCGCCACCTTCACTCTCCCATCTTTTCTTCCTTTATTGTTTATTTCATGCACCACCTTATTCCTCCTATCCTATTTCATGCACCACCTTTACCTTATATTTTATTTGATCATTCATTAATCTATTTAAGTCACACACATCCCATATTTTCCTTTCCCCATTTGACCACCTAATGCACCAATCTCTTTACATGTAAATAGATTTAGGCTTAGTCTTCCTTTTACTTCACATGGTGGGGGTCCCACATGTTCCCTACTAACTTTCTCCTTTTTACATGCTATCATTTGCATGTAATAGTGAATTTACATCCACATGTTATTATCCCACATAATCTAACTTTCCTTGGTTAGTTAATTTCCATTTAGCTTCAAATATTGTAATTGCACATAAGTCCACAACTTTTCCTTATTTACCCTTCGACCCTCCATACTTTTCATCCTTTACAATTTGGTACTTCAATAATTTCTTTTAAGTTCCAATTTCCTTCTATTTTTCTTCCTTTTCACTTGTACAAATAAAATATCAAATTTGCACTTCACCAAGGTGTCACCATAATATTTAAATATATACTTACCGGCTATTGCTTTATTAAATAAAGACATTGAGCTCCAGTTAGGTTGTTTTTCTTTGAAATTCTTTCTTATTTCTTCTCCCCCACTTAGATTAGCCATATACTCCTCCTTTATGACTAATTTCGACACCAAATTAAAATATTAATATTTTAATATTATTTTATTCTAAAATTTTCCACTTATCTCCTTGAGTCCCAACGTCTCACTTTATCCCAGGTTCACTTTAAAATCACCTTTTAACTCTTTAATTCATCCTCGATAAAATATTATTTTATTATTATTTTCTTACGTATAAAATATTTTATTCCAAACTATTCTTTTCACTCATCATCACTTTTTGGCATTTAAATTAGCATCCATTGACCCTTCGTCTTGTCGATAAGGTCTTATTGGCTTCTATACGATGGTACGAGGTGTTACACTTCATTACAATTATCCCAAAATGTAGCAACTCCATAACTCGTTGCAAGTACAAACCTATCAATTTAGTGGGATGTGTGTTTGAGGTAGTAGCAAAGGTTTTAGCCAACAGACTTAGGGTAGTAATTGATGAGATCATTGGACCAAATCAATTAACATTCATTAAAGGTCGCCAATTCACTAAATGTGTTCTTATTACTAATGAGTTAGTTGACTATCTTCAAAAAAGTGGTGATGAGGGTGCCTTTCTTAAGGTGTGCTTTAAGAAGGCTTTTGACTATGAGGATTGGTACTTCCTTGAGTTTGTGATGATAGAAATGGAGTTTAGTGATCGCTAAAGGAATTGGATTATGTCTTGTATCTTTTTGATAACTATTTCAATGCTTATAAATGGGTCCTCTTTTAGGTCTGTGAAAATAAGGCTAGGATTATGCAAAAGTTGCCCTCTCTCCTCGTTTTTTTCAACATCGTTGTCAATGTTTTCAATGCTCTTATGCATAAAGTGATGCCTATTGGATTGTGTGAAGGTATTGAGGTAGGTTATGATGGGCCTATCATTTCTCACTTATAGTATGTAGACAATACTATGATTTTCAGTAAACCAGAGATTGACAGTGTCCTGAACATTAAAAATGTTCTAAGATGCTTTTTGGTAATCCTAGGGCTCAAAAATAATTTTCGAGAAAGTAGTTTGTATGGTATCAAAGTTGGCAATTTAGCAAAAATTTCAGCGAATAGAATTCCTTGCTTGGTTAGATTACTACCTTTCACTTACCTTGGTCTTCCATTAAAGGCTAGATACCACTTCCATAAGCATTTGGTGGTTGATCATTGATAAATTTGAGGCTAGACTAGCAAGGTGTAGGTCTAATACGCTTTCGATCGGAGAGAGTTACCTTAATCAAATTGGCCCTCCTAAGCTTGCCCATCTACTTAGTGACATCGTATGAGATGCCTTTTGGGGTCAAAAAGGAACTTGAAAAGATCTAAAAGTGATTTTCGTGGGGTGGTTCTGTTGAGAAGAGAAAACTTCATTGGGTTAATTGGGAGTCTATTTGTAATCTTCGTGATTAAGAGGGTCTTGGTTTTATTGATCTCTGGTTGAAGAACAGAGCATTATTAAACAAATGGTATGGAGGTGTAGTGAGGAAAGTGAGAGTTTGTGGCATAGGATTATCAATGGGAAAAATGGGGGAGACACCTTGAGTTTATTACCTGTTAGCCCAGGTGGAAGACAACTGTCTACCATTTGGAAAAATATCACTAACCTTCTCACTTTTTCGAGGAGACCTTTCTCTTTTGTTTTTTTATGTGTAAGTATTGGTTGCTTGATCGAGAATGATGCAAACATCTATTTGTGGGATGACGATTAGCTTGAGTGCACCATCCTAAGAACGACTTTCACTAGTATCTTCACCTTAGCCACGAACAAAACTGACAAAGTTTGTGAGTTTGGTTCTAGGGTTAACAATGAATGTAGATGGCACGTAAAGCTAAGGCGAAGAGTCTTTAATTAGGAATTGGGTACTCGTAAGTAGTTTAAGGAACACCTAAATGACATTTATCTTGATCTTAAGTCTACGGACATGCTGATTAGGAAACACACACTTAGTGGGAATTATTCCTCAAACTCTTTTTATAAATTTGTTCTTAGCAACGAGGTTCGGGATACGGACCTTTAGAAGAATGTTTAGGCGAGGTAAGCTCTTCCCAAGGTTGAGATCGTTTTGTGGCAAGTCATTAGTGGAAGGGCGCTTGTCAAGGAGAAGCTTGTCAAATGTAATCTCATGCATATTGAGGCTGCCTTTTGTGTTTTATGCAATAAGGAAGTGGAATTGATAAATCACCTCTTTTTTACTTGTTTCGAGTCTTTGAGGATTTAGGCCTCTTGGTGTGAAGAATGAGACATTTTTTCTTGTTTGCCAAAGGATGTTGTCACTCTTTTCAAGGTTAGGAACTTTTTTTATGTTGTTATGGCGAAACGTAAAGTGTGGAGGATGTCCTTCTTCACCATCATTTGGTCCAGCTAGTTATATAAAAATGAGATGATTTTCAATGGGAAATTATGTGATCCATTAAAGGTGTTTGATATCATCAAATTAAGGGTACTTAGTTGGTCAAGTATAGATGACCTTCTAAGAATGCTACTGTTATGGACATTGCTTCTGCCCCTCACACTACCACAACATCCATTAAATGATGTCAAACAAACCAAAGGTTTCTTGGGAGTGTTCACCTATAGGTTGGTTCAAGTTCAACACTAATGGGGCTGCTAGGAGTTATCTAGTCAACCTCCAAATTGGAGGCCTGCTGCATGATGATAAAGGGGCTATTAAACTTATTTTCTCTAAGAAAGCAGGTTAAGGTGACGCTAGTCTTGCAAAGGCACTTACAGTCAAGACAAAACCAACTTAATCGACCAAAAAATGGGTCAGTCGACTAAGTGCACATTGCCAGAACTGCCAGAGACAGGAAGCAGAAAACAGAGATGACTTAGTCGACTAAGATATCGATTAGTCGACTAAGAGCATTCTGCCTGCAAGTTTGAAATCTGCACTAAAAGACAGATTAGCAACTAGAACCGACTCTCAACTGTCACCAGCAGCTAGAAAACTATCAAACTGCCATCAGAGATGTTTCTCTAAGTATAAAAGGGTCTTCCAACAGTTAGAAACAAGTTCTTAGAAGTTTTGGAAAAGATTTGAGTCATATTGAGTTGAAAAACCAAAAAATCTTCTATTCTCCTTTCTGCACATAAACGTTAATCTTTTGAATTTGTATTCTGCACTCAACCTTGTACCATTTAGATCAACTTGTGATCATAAGTACTTTCTTTTACTTCTCTTCTTGTATTCTTAGAGTGAGGGAGTCACTCTAAGTGGTTGTTTCAAGCTAGGTTTGCTTGAAGGTGTTAAGGTTCTAACTTAGCCTTGAAAAGTTAGGTGTTGGGTTTTAGTTTAGCCCGTGAAAAACTAGTGTAAAAGGTTTTGGCTGAGCCTATTAAAAGCCATTCTAAAGCTTGGTGAAAGCTTGTGAATTTCACCAGTTCTGTGAGACCCTGTCAAGCTCGATTAAAAGACGATATTGTACCGAGTGGTACAACTAATTTAAATCGAGCCTTGAACTAGTTCAAATAGAAATTCTAAGAGGAATTTGAAAATTTTAAAACCAACAGAATGGCTTAGAATAGTGATTTGGAGTTCAAGATCCAGTTTGGAGTCCATCAGAAAATTGACCAATTAGGGACAAAACGGTCATTTTACCATTTGATGATAAAATTGAGATTTTTAGCCAAGATTTGATCACATTTGACCAAGAATAATTATATGAAATGTAATTATGATTATTGGAGTATAAAATGATGTTTAGCAGTGAAAAATTGTGATTCTCGATATTTATGGAGCACAAGGGCAAAATGGTAATTTTACCACTAAAGGACTAAATGAAAATTTTTTTAAACAATTTCTGCCCCATTTGGTTAATATTGATCAATATTAGTGTTATTTAGGTTGAAAAGTAGAAATAATGAGATTCCGGTACATTTCGGAGTAAAAGGGCAAAATAGTAATTTTTTCACCCCAGGGGCAAATCGGTAAATTTTTCACCCCAGCACTTGTCAAGACCAAGGGATTTTAATTGTGGTAGGATTGGATAAATACCAGAATATTTGTGGTGGAAAATTAAGAAGAAAAAGTCAAAAAGTTAAAAATTGGGCCAATAAGCATGTGGCACATGGCATGCTTGATTATTTTATTATTTTCTATAGAAATCAGCCCATTAAATCCCCAATTCCCTCACCATATTCGGCCTAGGCATCCAGCAACAAGAAAAAAGGAAGAACAAAAGGAAAAACAAGAAAACCTAGGTGGAAATTCAAAGAAAAAGTGAAGAAATCAAGGAAACAAGCTAGGTAAGTTAAAATTTCTTTAATTCTCCTTGATACCTAGCTTACCCATGCTTTTGTTCTTGTTTTCCATGGTTGAATATTGAGTTATCATGATGAATTCAATTCTGAAAAATGGGTATGGAAGAGGAATTGTTGTTGGAATAATTTGATTTTAGACTATGTTAGTGTTTAGGGATAGTTAAGCATGGTTATGAACAAAAACACAAAAGAAATATTCAATTTCTCTAGGGTTCCTTGTTGGCCGAACCATGAGGGCTGAATATCAATGGGGGATTGTTTTTATTTCAAGGAAAATGGCATGAAAAATGATGAATTAAGGTGAAACGGTTATGTAGAGAAAAAATTCGATGCTAGTGCACCAAATGACCAAATTTTTCTATAAGGAACTGTGAGGGTTCTAATGCTGAATTTGGCTTTATTTAAATGTATGTGGTAAATTAAGGTATTAGAGGAGAAATGAATTAATTTGGAGGTGATTTGGACACAATCGTCGATTAATCGGGTGATCGGTCGAATTTAATCGATACCGTGATTAAGCGGTAATCGGACATATTTTTGCATTTACATATCAAGCATTAGTAGTTTAAATTAATTTATATCAATTTAGGGACAATATAGTAAATTCCTCGACTTTGTTATTTGTCAAGGTGGTGAGACGTTCGAAAAAGGCAAAGGAATTGCGCTTGAGGACTATTAGTCTGAGTTCACCCGGAATCCAAATTTTTGACGCTTGTGAGTGGACTGCCTATCAAAATTGTTTTGGGAATACGACTGTTTTGAACAAAGTGTTTGAATGATTTTATGCAATTTTTCATGAAAATGAATGCCTTGGGAACAAGCTTTTGAGAAAAGGTTTATGTTATGAAATGTGGTTATTATGGATTTCTATGTGGCTGCATTATGTTGATATACATATATGCTTGAATTTAATGTTGTGTAATTATGTTGACTCGGTTATGTTCGAGTAGGGAGTGCGCATAAGCCGAGGATGACCCGATTATGTGCGAGTAGGGAGTGCGCATAACCCGGTGATGACCCGGTTATGTGCGAGTAGGGAGTGCGCATAACTCGGTGATGACCCAGCCATGTGCGAGTAGGGAGTGCGCATGAGCTGGTGATGATGATGATGAGCTGGTGATGATGATGATGGGTTGGTGAGATGATGATGATGGGTATATACGTATATATATATATACATATGTAAATATGTGTGATATAACAAATTGATGGACAACGATTTATGGTTGTAATGTACATGAAAGTTGACACATTGTACTTTGAGAATTTTCATGAATTTTAGGTTGACTTTATTAGTTTAGCAAGATGGCTTTTTGTTGAGTGAGCAAAAATGTTTCTCTTATTGCTCTGTTTTCACTGCAGCGAAATTCATGCTCGCTGTAGTGAAAAACTCTCGGGTTTGGAGGGGTTTTAAATAGGAATGAACTAAATTGCATTATTTTGAAACAAGTGCTTCATGATTTTAAATTCTCCCTAATTGTTGCTTGTTCCCTTCCTTGTTCACTCACTGAGTATTGTACTCACGTTTTATAAAAATTCATGTTTTCAGATCAGGAGACTGTTTGACCCTAGATCGAGGAGTCCCCGTAGTGCATATCTTGGGTATGTGTCTGGCATTCGATAGTAATCCCTTTTATTGTAAATGTCTCCGCTGGAAGTCATGGGTCCTTTTGTATTGTGAAAACAATCTAATAATATGAATATGTGTATGCAATGTAAATTGCTAAATACATGACTGGTATAGTGCATGTATATTATTATCGATAATGCCATTGTGTTTTGGCTATGTTCACACCCGAGAAAAGGTGTGTGTGTATGCATGATATGATAAATTTGTTAAGCAAAGGTAAATGGATAGGCTTGCTTGGGCTTAGTGAGCTATGCTCATTGAGCTCATGCGCCGGTCATTGCCCGGGAAATTGGGTCGTGACAAGTTCTTAGTGGAATTATTTGGAAAATCCTTGGTTGGATAATCAAGGTAGTGGATATAGATCTTGGACCGTACCACTCTAAATTCTATTGTCTCTTTACTCTGTTTTTGTTTCAGTTTCTTTTCTTCATTTGTCTCGCCCTTATCTAGACTTTGAGACAATATTTGAAAGAGACAAATTGTGCTATTCACCCCCCTCTAGCACATATTATTGGGACCAACAAGTGGTATCAGAGCAAGTTTCCTATTCTTAAGGTCTAACACCCTTTGGGAGGATCCAAATGGCTCAACTGAAATTAGTAGTTGTTGAGGGACAATCAATAAATAGACCACCTCTGTTTGGTGGCTTTAACTATCCTTATTGGAGCACTAAGATGTCAATTTACATTAGAGCTATAGATTATGAAATGTGGGACGTCATAACTGATGGACCCTTTATTCCCTCAACCTTAAATGTAGTTACCAATAGGATGATGCTTAAGCCAAGGTTTGAATGGACTGAGGTTGAAGTTAAGAAAGTCCAAACAAATTTTAAGGCCATCAACACATTGCATTGTGCCTTGATCCCCACTGAATTCAACAAAGTCTCAGGCTGTACAACAGCTAAGCAAGTGTGGGATAAACTTAGAATAATCCATGAAGGGGTTTCTCAAGTCAAGGAGTCCAAAATAGCCCTCTTGACACATAACTATGGAATGTTCAAAATAGAGCCTGGTGAAGACATCACCAGCATGTTAGATAGATTTACAAACATCACAAATAAATTGAGTCAAC
Source organism: Theobroma cacao (assembly GCF_053813885.1). Lineage (NCBI taxonomy): Eukaryota > Viridiplantae > Streptophyta > Magnoliopsida > Malvales > Malvaceae > Theobroma > Theobroma cacao. The sequence goes on from NC_142645.1 coordinate 19,043,031, forward strand.
TAGGCAAGCCAATACCGGAGCATGAAATAGTTAAAAGACTTCTTAGAAGCTTACCAAAAAATTAGAAGCTTGAAGTGACTACAATCCGAGAGCCCAAGGACCTAAATGTTATTACCTTAGATGAGATTTTTCACTCTCTCCTTACTTATGAGTTGGAGCTTAAAAGGAAGAAGAAAAAGATAGGAGAGAAGCAAAAGAAAAGAAAATGAGCATTGCACTTAAAGCCAACATCCTTGAAGAAGAGTTGGAAGAGTTGTCATGTGATGATGATGAAGAGTTAGCTCTGGTTGCAAGAAAATTCAGAAAGCTTATGGGTAGAAGAAACCGGAGACTAGCTAGAAGAGGGTTTAGAAAAGATCAAGGTACTTCATGGAAAATCAGAAACAAAAATGACTCCAACAAAAAGGAGGAGCTGATCTACTACGAGTGCAAGAAATCTGGTCACTTCAAGTCCAAATGTCCATTGCTGAAAGATGAAACTCTAAAGAAAAACAAGAAATCTAAGAAAGCAATGGTGGCAATTGCATGGTAGACAATGACACATCAAGCTTTGAAGCTGAAGATGAAAAATTCGAGGAAAGAGCAAACTTCTATCTGATGGCACAAGATGATGAAATCGAGGTATCCTCGTCCCCTCGTGATATTTCCATGGATGATTTATAAGATGAGTATGATAGTCTTTGTGATGAATTTGAAGAACTTTTTTCAAAATACAAAACTTTAAAGAAAAAGGCTACATCTCTTGAAAATCATTTGGAAAAGATGAGACTAGAGTTCAACTCTGGTTTTGAGCAAAGAAATTTTCTGCAAATTGAATTAGAACACTCAAAAACATATTTTGAAGTTTTAAAACTAGAGTTGGACAATAAATCTGAAGCCTTGCAGAAATTGCTTGATGAAAACACAGCTCACAAATGTTTAAAAAATGAAACTCCAAAAAAAAATGCATACCACAAGAAGAATTCTGCTTTTGCATCATCTAAATGTTATTGTTGTGGAAAACATGGACATTTATCATATGACTGTTTTAAGAAGAGTAACCTATAGAAAGTTAGAAAAATTTGGGTTCCAAAAGGATCCTATGTAAAACTTGACCTTACAAACACATGTCATGACATACATGCACTGAGTAGCATGTTATTATGCTAGAAAAAGTACATAAGAATAGACGAAACTCGGTATTGTACCTAATGGTACACTTGAGTTGATTTAACCTCGAACTAGTTCAAATAGGAATTGCAGGATGAAATTTAATATTTTATAGTCAAGGAATCACTAAAAATGATTCTTCGGAGTTCGAGGGTTCATTTGGGGTAAAATCGAAAATTTTGATGTTTAGGGGCAAAAGTCGTCATTTTACCACCTAAGATAATAATTTAATCAGGGAGTGAAATTTTTGACCAAGATTAACTATTTGGAGTATAATTTAATGATAGGAAGTGAAAAAGTTTAATTCTAGTGATTTCTGGAGTGTAGGGGCAAAAATCGTAATTTTACGACCCGAGGATAAAATTTGAGATTTTGAGAGAATTTAGATCAGATTTGACAAATTGGAGAATGGTATGAGTATAAGGGATGAAAAATATGTCTATGGGCAATTTTTCAGTTTTTTGGGGAAAAATGTAATTTTTCACTTTTACGGTGGCAAAAGTGTAAATTTCAAAAATTACTCCACCGAGACTTTGGATAAGTCTGAGAATTTTATCTAAGCTATGAATATATGGGACAAATGGATGAAATTTTAAAAATGGGCCAATGGGAAAGTGACACATGGCTTTTTTTAATGATATAATATTATTTTAATGAAAAGGCAGCCCATTTAAACCCCATTTTAAGTGCTGGCCGGCCATAAGGAAGAACAAGAGAGGAAATAGAGAGGAAAGGAAGAAAAAAAGAAAAACCAAAAAGAAACAAGAAAATTCAAAGGGGAATTCACGATTTTCGACCATTTACGTGTCGAACGGTAAGATTTTTCGACTTTAGCTTGATTTCTACCTTTCCTAAGCCTTTATTTCCATTTAGCATGCTTGAGGAGAGAGATCAAAAAGTGATATCAAGGGCTGGACGAAATTCTAGGGGAGAGATTTTGGAATTTTTAGGTTTTGATTTTTAGTTAAATTGGTAGTTTTAGTTAGTTAAATGTGTATAGAAATTAAATTGGGCAAGAAAGCATGAAATTTTCACAATACCCACCCTTGGCTAAATCTGCAATGAGGTACAATGATGACGATCTGAAATTTATTCTAAGAGAAATGAAGAGAAAATGATGAAAAATGATTAAATGTGATAGAAAAACAAAGTAGAAAATTTACCGAGTTAATGTCCCATTCTTGGCCAAATTTTCCAAGGAAGGGAGTGAGCTGATTTTGTTGTTTTTAGAAAGTTATTGGCTGATATTTAATGGTTAGAAATGTTGGAGAGAGAATGGGATGATTTAGAGCTAAAATGGAGCGCGTTAGCAATTTATCGGGCAAATTGCCAAAAATAGGTTAATACCGCTTTTAAGTCGTTTTAGGCTATTGCATTTCATACCATGCATTAGTATAGGATTTAAGTTAATTATATAGTGATTTAGCATCAATGTGATGAATTGTGTAAATATTTGTAATGGGTCTAGGAGGAGAGCCTTCCGAAAAAGGCAAAGAAGTCGTACCCGACGAGTAGTGATCGGGGCGCTTAGAAAGCTTTTAGTTTGTACAAAAGGTGAGTAACTTATTATTATTGTAAATTATCTAGAGTTTATTTTTAAATGCCCTTTATGTATTTTATGAAATGAAAACGAGATTAAAACGGGATTTTTGATGTTTTAAGAATAAATGTGACAAATAAAAATATATTGTATTGATTATGAAATTGAGTAATTGGAGGCTGCAAATTGACTTGAAAAATATATATTTTCCTAGGAATGGCTTATGAGAAATGAGTATATGTGGCTATATTTTGTGAGTGCATTGGGAAATTTATGTAAGTTGTTTTTACTATGCAGGCTGGATAAATAAATAAAAGCCACGTTATACTGTCGAAATTTTATTAAAATTGGTGGGTTAGTCACTGCAGTGACGGGTTTCCGTGGACTGCCTATTAGAGGGGCACGGTAAACCCAGTTATATAGTTACTCTAGTTGTAGAGGCGAGGAGGGTAACTCCCGGGGTAGTATTAGAGCTCACTTCACGTCGAACCCCCACGTGAATGTGTAACTCGGCCAACGCCAAGGAACAGCTGGTTTTAAAAATAAAAATGTGTTTCACGTGTGAATATTTTAACACCATTGGCGGACTCGGTTAGAAGCCTCGGCCAAGGTATCCCTGAGGATTAGTTTTGGCTTGAGCCTTGTTTTAATAAAAGACATAAGCCTTAACAACTGTTTTGGTAAATTATAAATATTTTATGGTTTAAAAAATAAATTGAAAACCTTATGAAATGGGTTAAAATTTGTTGTTTAAACTTACCTCCATTTTACTCGCCTTTAGATATTTATGATAATGTCTGTTTACTCATTGGGATTTTATAATCTCACCACCCTCCTTTCCACCCATTTCAAGTTCAGTATAGACTGTAGATAGCTGATCTCATCGAGGACTACCATTGGATCTGCATTTTCCAAACCATAGGTTCACAGTCCTCTTTACTTTTGTTCATTCGGGGGCCCTCTTTTTATTGTAAATTAAATTAAATATTTTGTCTTACTGTATTTCAGTATGTATAAATTTATTTAGCTTTTATGCTATAAAAATTATTCACGTATATCTCTATAAATATTGTTGTATAAGAAAATAGAATATTTCACTTAATATTTCATTTATTTTCTTATTATATTCAAATAACCGTAATTTTGTTTTAAATGAAGATTTTAGACTTTTAAACTCATTTTGAATATGAATTATGTGTTTTGTACTTGTATATTATGTTTTACCCAATTTTGAAATTTTTGAGAAAAAAATGACCAAAATACCCCTGTGTGACGAAAATTTTATTTGGATTGTTTTTTATCTAAAATAGTGTATATTCTCTAAAAACTCAATATTTAACAACGATTGCTCATAGGAAAGGAAAGAAACTGCTATGTAAGCCTTGCGGGGTTTCAGTTGGCATTCCGGATAATGAGTGTCAATCGGGTCGTCGCGGTGATTGTCATGGGCCTAAGAGAGGTTCCGGGTCGTGACAATTCGATTGGTATCAGAGCCTTTGGTTTTAAAGATATGAGTTTTTGAATTTAAAGTGGTTTTAAAAATTTACAGTATCAGTGCGGCCCCGAATTAAGTTAGGTTAGGTTGAATAAAATGCATGAATTTTCATATAGAGCCTAAGGTTCCCTAAGCTTGCTCGTTTTCTCTTGTAGATTATTATGCCTCCTCGACGCGGACGCCCACCTCTCACTAGATCGATTGGGAGGGAAAAAGGTCGTTCCCAACGTCGTTAGCTAGATGCAGTAGGGGAAGAATAGACTGTGTCTACCATTCGAGCAGCACTTGCTGCTGAGCATACCGATAGTCCTCCACATCCTCCACCTCCTCCGCCACCTACTGGTATTCCCGCCATGCCTACTGAGGCAACACAGGCATTGGTAGCTTTCTTTACTGCAATGGCTGGTGGAGCTCAGACTGGTCAAGTTCCACCTATAGTACCACCAGTTACTCCTTTAGTTCCACCACCGGTACAAGATGTATTCATTTCCAAGAAGCTAAAGGAGGCTAGATAGCTCGGTTGTGTGTCTTTCGTGGGTGAGTGGGATGCCACTGTGGCAAAGGACTAGATTAATCAGGTTTTAGAGACTCTCTCTGATATGAGATTAGACGATGACATGAAGCTGATGGTGGCTACGAGATTATTAGAGAAGAAAGCTCGTACTTGGTGGAATTCAGTGAAGTCCCGTTCCACTACTCCTTAGACGTGGTCCGATTTTCTCAGGGAATTCGATGGTCAGTATTTCTCTTATTTTCATCAGAAAGAAAAGAAGAGAGAATTTCTGAGTTTGAAACAAGGGAATCTAACTGTAGAGGAGTACGAGACTTGTTTTAACGAGTTGATGTTATATGTGCTGGATCTGGTGAAATTTGAGCAGGATCAAGCCAATTATTTCGAGGAAGGGCTCCGAAATGAGATTAGAGAGCGGATGATAGTGACTGGTAGGGAGTCGCATAAAGAGGTGGTACAGATGGCTTTACGAGCTGAGAAGCTTGCGATTGAGAATAGGAGGATTCAGCCTGAGTTTGCAAAAAGGAGGAATCCCGGTATGTCTTCTAGTCAGCTAGTAAAAAGAGGCAAGGACTCAGCGATTTCAGGGAGTACTACTTCTATTTTCGTGACATCTCCTCGACCTCCATTTCCACCATCACAACAGAGACTTTCAAGGTTTAGCAGATCTGCTATGACTGGTTCTGGGAAGAGTTTCGGAGGTTCTGACCGATGCAAAAATTATGGGAATTATCATAGTGGGCTATGTAGAGGGCCAACAAGATGTTTCCAATGCGGACAGACGGGTCATATTAGGAGTAATTACCCACGGTTAGAACGAGCCACGGTAGTTGCATCATCTTCACCAGCTCGCACTGATATGCAGAGGAGAGATTCTTCATGGGTTGCCACCAAGATAGGGAGTGGCCATACGGTCCGATGTGGAGAGTAATACCCCGGTACATCCACCTTCGAGACCACAGACTCGTACCTCGACAAGAGTTTTCGTTGTGACGGAAGATGAGGCACGGGTCCGACCTGGAGCAGTGACAGGTACTATGTCTTTATTTGATAAAGATGCTTATGTTTCGATAGATTCTAGCTCAGATAGGTCTTATGTGAGCACCACATTTGCATCGATTGTTGATAGAAACCTGTCACCATTAGAGGAAAAAATTATAATTCACACCCCTTTAGGAGAAAAGCTAGTTAGAAACAGTTGTTATAGAGATTGTGGGGTAAGGGTAGGCGAGGAAGAATTTAGGGGTGACTTAATTCCTCTAGAGATCCTGGATTTTGATCTAATATTGGGTATGGACTGATTAACTGCACATCGGGCGAACGTGGATTGTTTCCGAAAGGAAGTTGTTCTTTGAAATTCGAAGGGAGCAGAGATTATGTTTGTAGGGGAACGTCGAGTATTACCGTCCTGTGTAATCTTGACCATCAAAGCTTCGAAATTAGTGCAAAAAGGGTATCCGACTTATTTGGCATACGTGATTGATACTTCAAAGGGGGAACCTAAGTTAGAGGATGTCCCAATAGTAAGTGAGTTTCCTGATGTATTTCTTGATGATTTACCGGGACTGCCTCCTGATCGAGAGCTTGAGTTCCCTATTGATTTACTTCCGGGTACCACACCTATTTCTCTACCTCCATATAGAATGGCTCTAGCAGAGTTGAAGGAACTGAGAGTCCAGTTGCAAGATTTAGTGGATAAAGGTTTCATTCACCCTAGCATTTCTCCTTGGGGAGCACCAGTCCTATTTGTTAAGAAAAAGGATGGCACTCTTCGATTGTGTATTGATTACTGGCAGCTGAACCGAGTGACCATCAAGAATAAATATCCTTACCCTGGATAGATGATTTTTTTGATCAATTACGAGGTGCTATGGTATTCTCTAAGATTGATTTGAGATCTGGGTACTATCAGTTGAGGATTAAAGAGTAGGATGTACCCAAGACTACCTTCAGGACTCGTTATGGGCATTATGAGTTTCTGGTGATGCCGTTTGGTTTGACTAATGCCCCGACAGTTTTTATGGATCTTATGAATAGGGTGTTTTATCCATACTTGGATAAGTTTGTGATAGTATTCATAGATGACATCTTGGTTTAATCGAAGAATGATGATGAACATGCTGTCCATTTGCGCATTGTGTTGCAAACTTTGCGCGAGAGACAACTTTATGCCAAGTTCTCTAAATGTGAATTATGGTTGGAGGAAGTGGTTTTCTTGGGACATGTGGTGTATGGAGCTGGAATTTATGTCGATCCCAAGAAGATTGAGGCAATCTTGCAATGGGAGCAACTGAGAACGATAATTAAGATTCGTAGTTTCCTTGGCTTAGCTGGTTATTACTGGAGATTTGTTCAGGGATTTTCTTTGATAGCAACTCCTCTGACTCATTTGACTCGTAAAGGAGTTAAGTAGGAGTGGGATGATGTTTATGAGAATTGATTTCAGGAGCTAAAGAACCGGTTAACCTCCGCTCCCGTCTTAACACTTCTTGTTAATGGAAAAGAATTTGTGGTATACAGTGATGCATCTAAGTTGGGATTAGGGTGCGTATTGATGCAAGATGAAAAAGTAATAGCTTATGCTTCCCGACAGTTGAAGAAGCACGAGACGAATTACCCTACTCATGACTTGGAGTTAGCAGCAGTAGTCTTCGCATTGAAGATTTGGAGACATTATTTATATGGTGAGCGTTGTCAGATTTTTACTGATCATAAAAGCTTGAAATATTTGCTCACCCAGAAAGAGCTTAATTTAAGACAGAGACGATGGTTGGAGTTGGTTAAGGATTACGACTTGGTGATTGATTATCATCCGGGAAAGGCAAATGTGGTAGCGAATGACTTAAGTCGTAAATCCTCATCGTTGTTAGCAACACTTTGGAGTTCTTATTTTTCGATGTTACTTGAGATGAAATTTCTAGGGATCCAGTTGAATAATGGTGAGGATGGAAAACTACTTGCTAGTTTTGTTGTGAGACCTTCATTGTTGAATCAGATCAGAGAATTGCAGAAATCTGATGATTGGTTGAAACAGGAAGTTCAAAAGCTGCAAGATGGAGAAATTAGTGAGTTTAGACTCAGCGATGATGGTACTTTGATGCTTAGAGACCGAATTTGTGTCCCTAAGGATGATCAGTTGAGAAGAGCTATTTTGGAGGAAGCTCATTCTTCTGCCTATGCTTTATATCCCGGAAGCACTAAGATGTATTGGACTATTAAAGAAAGTTATTGGTGGCCGGGTATGAAATGAGACATAGTAGAGTTTGTAGCGAAATGTCCACATGCCAATAGATCAAGGCGGAGCATAAAAAATCGTCAGGTACTCTTCAACCTTTACCGATTCCTGAATGGAAGTGGGAACATGTGACTATGGACTTTGTATTGGGTTTGCTGCGGACACAAAGTGGAAAAGATGCTATTTGGGTGATTGTAGATAGACTGACTAAGTTCGCTCATTTCTTGGCTATCCATAGCATGTATTCTATTGAGAAGCTGGCGAAACTTTATATAGATGAGATTGTGAGATTACACGGAGTTCCAGTTTCTATTGTGTCAGATTGAGACTCTCGATTTACTTCTCGATTTTGGCCAAAATTTCAGGAAGCTCTTGGAACTAAGTTGAGATTTAGTACCGCTTTTCACCCACAGACAGATGGTCAATCCCAAAAGACCATTCAGACCTTGGAAGATATGTTACGGGCTTGTGTCATTGACTTTATTGGGAGTTGGGACAGACATTTGCCATTGGTGGAGTTCGCGTATAATAACAGTTTTCAATCTAGTATTGGGATGGCACCATACGAGGCTTTGTATGGAAGGAAGTGCTGAACTCCGCTCTGTTGGGATGAAGTAGGTGAAAGGAAGTTAGTGAGTGTGGAATTGATCGATCTAACTAATGACAAGATCAAGGTTATACGAGAGAGGCTAAAGGTAGCCCAGGATAGGCAGAAGAGCTATGTAGATAAACGGAGAAAAGACTTGGAGTTTGAGATCGATGATAAAGTTTTTTTTAAGGTTTCTCCTTGGAAAGGTAATAATTTGAATACTTTGAAGTATTAAATCTTATTGATTATACTATCATGATAAATTATGGTGTTTTATTGGATAATGAAAAGTGTGATTCGATTTGCGAATAGGGGAAAGCTCAACCCGAGATATATTGGACCATTCCGAATCATTGAAAGGATTGGACCAGTGGCTTATCGATTAGAATTACCTCCGGAGTTAGATCGGATCCACAACGTTTTTCATGTCTCCATGCTTAAGAAATATGTACTAGATCCCTCTCACGTCCTCGAAACACCTCCAATCGAGTTGCATGACAATTTAAAGTTTGAAGTACAACCTGTGAGTATGTTGGATCGAGTACTGAGGAACAAGAGTATTTCAATGGTCAAAGTGTTGTGGAAAAGTGCTCGAATGGAGGAAATGACATGGGAAGTAGAGCATCTGATGAGGAACCAATACCCGCATCTATTCGTCGAATCTGGTAAGTGAAATTTGAGGTCAAAATTTTATTTTTAGGGGGGTAGAGTTGTAAAACCTGACCCTATAAACACATGTCATGACATACATGCACTGAGTAGCATGTTATTATGCTAGGAAAAACACCTAAGAATAGACGAAACTCGGTATTGTACCAAATGGTACACTTGAGTTGATTTAACCTCGAACTAGTTCAAATAGGAATTGTAGGATAAAATTTAATATTTTATAGTCAAGGAATCACTAAAAATGATTGTTCGGAGTTCGAGGGTTCATTTGGGGTAAAATCGAAAATTTTTATGTTCAAGGGCAAAAGTCGTCATTTTGCCACCTAAGATAATAATTTGATCAGAGAGTGAAATTTTTGATCAAGATTAACTATTTGGAGTATAATTTAATGATAGGAAGTGAAAAAGTTTAATTCTGGTGATTTCTGGACTGTAGGGGTAAAAATCGTAATTTTACGACTCGAGGATAAAATTTGAGATTTTGAGAGAATTTAGATCAAATTTGACAAAATGGAGAATGGTATGAGTATAAGGGATGAAAAATATGTCTATGGGCAATTTTTCAGTTTTTTGGGCAAAAATGTAATTTTTCACTTTTACGGTGGTAAAATTGTAAATTTCAAAAATTACTCCGCCGAGACTTTGGATAAGTCTGAGAATTTTATGTAAGCTATGAATATATGGGACAAGTGTATGGTGAAAATTTGAAAACAAATGGATGAAATTTTAAAAATGGGCCAATGGGAAAGTGATAAGTGGCATTTTTTTTAATGATATAATATTATTTTAATGAAAAGGCAGCCCATTTAAAAACCATTTTAAGTGCTGGCCAGCCATAAGGAAGAACAAGAGAGGAAATAGAGAGGAAAGGAAGAAAAAAAGAAAAACCAAAGAGAAACAAGAAAATTCAAAGGGGAATTCACGGTTTTCGACCGTTTACGTGTCTAACGGTAAGATTTTTCGACTTTAGCTTGATTTCTACCTTTCCTAAGCCTTTATTTCCATTTAGCATGCTTGAGGAGAGAGATCAAAAAGTGATATCAAGGGCTGGACGAAATTCTAGGGGAGAGATTTTTGAATTTTTAGGTTTTGATTTTTAGTTAAATTGGTAGTTTTAGTTAGTTAAATGTGTATAGAAATTAAATTGGGCAAGAAAGCATGAAATTTTCACAATACCCACCCTTGGCTGAATCTGCAATGAGGTACAATGATGACGATCTGAAATTTATTCTAAGAGAAATGAAGAGAAAATGATGAAAAATGATTAAATGTGATAGAAAAACAAAGTAGAAAATTTACCGAGTTAATGTCCCATTTTTGGCCGAATTTTCCAAGGAAGGGAGTGAGCTGATTTTGTTGTTTTTAGAAGGTTATTGGCTGATATTTAATGGTTAGAAATGTTGGAGAGAGAATGGGATGATTTAGAGCTAAAATGGCGCACGTTAGCCATTTATCGGGCAAAGTGCCAAAAATAGGTTAATACCGCGTTTAAGCCATTTTAGGCTATTGCATTTCATACCATGCATTAGTATAGGATTTAAGTTAATTATATAGTGATTTAGCATCAATGTGATGAATTGTGTAAATTTTTGTAATGTGTCTAGGAGGAGAGCCTTCCGAAAAAGGCAAAGAAGTCGTACCCGACGAGTAGTGATTGGGGCGCTTAGAAAGCTTTTAGTTTGTAGCAACGGTGAGTAAACTTATTATTATTGTAAATTATCTAGAGTTTATTTTTAAATGCCCTTTATGTATTTTATGAAATGAAAACGAGATTAAAACGAGATTTTTGATGTTTTAGGACTAAATGTGACAAATAAAAATATATTGTATTGATTATGAAATTGAGTAATTGGAGGCTGCAAATTGACTTGAAAAATATATACTTTCCTAGGAATGGCTTATGAGAAATGAGTATATGTGGCTATATTTTGTGACTGTATTGGGAAATTTATGTAAGTTGTTTTTACTATGCAGGCTGGATAAATAAATAAAAACCATATTATAGTGTCAAAATTTTATTAAAATTGGTGGGTTAGTCACTGCAGTGACGGGTTTCCGTGGACTGCCTATTAGAGGGGCACAGTAAACCTAGTTATATAGTTACTCCAGTTGTAGAGGCGAAGAGGGTAACTCCCGGGGTAGTATTAGAGCTCACTTCACGTCGAACCCCCACGTGAATGTGTAACTCGGCCAACACCAAGGAACGACTGGTTTTAAAAATAAAAATGTGTTTCACGTGTGAATATTTTAACACCCTTGGCTGACTCGGTTAGATGCCTCGGCCAAGGTATCCCTGAGGATTAGTTTTGGCTTGAGCCTTGTTTTAATAAAAGACATAAGCCTTAACAACTGTTTTGGTAAATTACAAATATCTTATGGTTTAAGAAATAAATTGGAAACATTATGGAATGGGTTGAAATTTGTTGTTTAAACTTGCCTCCATTTTACTCGCCTGTAGATATTTATGATAATGTCTGTTTACTCATTGGGATTTTATAATCTCACCACCCTCCTTTCCACCCATTTCAAGTTCAGTATAGACTGTAGATAGCTGATCTCATCGAGGACTACCATTGGATCTGCATTTTCCAAACCGTAGGTTCACAATCCTCTTTACTTTTGTTCATTCGGGGGCCCTCTTGTTATTGTAAATTAAATTAAATATTTTGGCTTACTGTATTTCAGTATGTATAAATTTATTTAGCTTTTATGCTATAAAAATTATTCACGTATAACTCTATAAATATTGTTTTATAAGAAAATAGAATATTTCACTTAATATTTCTTTTATTTTCTTATTATATTCAAATAACCGTAATTTCATTTTAAATGAAGATTTTAGACTTTTAAACTCATTTTGAATATGAATTATGTGTTTTGTACTTGTATATTACGTTTTACCCAATTTCGAAATTTTTGAGAAAAAAATGACCAAAATACCCTTGTGTGGCGAAAATTTTATTTTGAATGTTTTTTATCTAAAATAGTGTATATTCTCTAAAAACTCGATATTTAACAACGATTGCTCACAGGAAAGGAAAAAAACTGATATGTAAGCCTTGCGGGGTTCCGGTTGGCATTCCGGATAATGAGTGTCAATCGGGTCGTCGCGGCGATTGTCATGGGCCTGAGGGAGGTTCAGGGTCGTGACATCCTCTATTGCCACTAACAATCAAGGACCCATCAAAGTATGGGTACCTATAAAGAAAAATTGAAAATCTATTTTGTAAGTTGAGCTGCACTTAAAGGAGACATGTTCAAGAGCTTAACTCAAGAAGAAGTAGCCTTGGTACGTGGACAGTGGTTGCTCACAACATATGACAGGAGATGAAATGTTATTTGCTCAGCTGGACAAAAGAAAGGGAAGTACCATATCTTTTGGTGATAATTCAAAAGGTAGAATTCATGGGATAGGTACAGTTGGTAAGAACTCCCAAACTCAAATTAGTCATGTGTTGTTAGTTAAGGGTTTGAAACATAATTTGTTAAGCATTAGTGAATTATGTGACAAAGGATTTAAAGTGTGTTTTGATTCAAATAAGTGTGAAGTAATAGACATAGGTACAAACAAAGTCTCATTTATAGGAAAGAGATCAAAAAATATGTATGTTGTTTTTCTTGAGGATCTTGAAATTAATAGTGAGATATGTCTTGTTGCAAATGCTAAAAATGATAGTTGGTTATGGCATAGGAGATTAGGACATGTAAGCTTGCATACTATGTCAAAATTGATTAGAAAGAACTTAGTTGTTGGACTGCAGGACATAAAATTTGAAAATGATAAAATATGTGATGCTTGCCAACTAGGAAAACAAGTTAGAGCATCCTTTAAAGCTAAGAAAGTTGTGTCAACATCTAAACCTTTTGAATTGTTACACATTGATCTATTTGGTCCAATAAGCACAACTAGTTTAGGAAGAAAGTCTTATGGCTTTGTAATAATTGATGACTTTTCTAGGTACACTTGGGTTATTTTCTTGCTCATAAGAATGATGCTCTATCAGCTTTTATAAGTCATTGTAGGAAATTAGAGAATGAAAAAGGACTAGCCATAGTTAGCATAAGAAGTGATCATGGAGAAGAATTTGAAATGATGAATTTGAGAAATTTTGCAATGAAAAAGGGTTGGATCACAATTTCTCTGCACCTAGAACACCTCAGGAAAATAGAGTGAGAATAACCTCCGAGACTGAACCTTAAAAGAAATGGCTAGGACTATGCTGTGTGAGAATAACCTACCAAAATATTTTTGGGTTGAGGCAGTGAACACAACAGCATATATACTTAATAGAGTCTCAATAAGACCCATGATATCTAAGACACCATATGAACTTTACAAGGGTAGGAAACCAAATATTTCTCACCTTAGGAGTTTTGGCTGTAAATGTTTTATATTAAACAATGAAAAACAACCCTTAGGAAAGTTTGATGTAAAGAGTGATGAAGCAATATTCTTGGGATATGTATTAAATTCAAAGGCTTGTAGGATTTTTAATAAAAAGACTTTAACCGTTGAAGAATCAATCCATGTAGTTTTTGATGAGTCAAATGCTTTACAAGAAATCCATGTTGATGATGATGATGTAGAAATCCTAGAAAAACAAATGAAAGAAATGAGCTTAGAGAACAATAAGAATAATGAAGAAAGCTCACATAGAAGAGAAGATGAAACTCAACCTTTAGAAGATTTGCAAAGACAGAAAATCAGCATAGTGGTCTTCCAAGGAGTTGGAGATTTGTAAGAGACCATCCACAAGATCAAATAATAGGTGACATTTCTCAAGGTGTAAAAGCTAGAAGAGCAACTAGGGAGACTTGTGAGTTTTCAGCTTTCATATCACAAATTGAACCTAAAAACTTTGAAGAAGCTAAAAATGAGGAAAGTTGGATAATGGCCATGCAAGAGGAACTTGACCAATTCAAAAGAAATCATGTATGGTCACTAGTACCTAGTCCTTCAAATCACCCCATTGTTGGCTCAAAATGGGTGTTTAGAAATAAGGTAGATGAGCAAGGAAATGTAGTTAGAAACAAAGCTAGGTTAGTAGCACAAGGTTACAACCAAGAGGAAGGAATAAACTATGATGAAACCTTTGCACCTGTTACTAGGATTGAAGCCATAAGGTTGTTGCTAGCTTTTGCATGCTTCATGAATTTCAAGTTGTACCAAATGGATATAAAAAGTGCATTTTTAAATGGAATCATTCAAGAGGAAGTGTATGTTGAACAACCACCAGGTTTTGAAGATCTTGAAAAATCTGATTATGTTTTCAAACTTCATAAAGCCTTGTATGGATTGAAACAAGCTCCAAGAGCTTGGTATGAAAGGCTTTCAAAATTTCTAGTTGAAAAAGGGTATGTTAGAGGTAGCATTGACACTACATTGTTCATGAAAAGATACTTAAATGATTTAATTATTGTACAAATATATGTGGATGACATTGTATTTGGTGAAACGAATGAGGCCTAATGCAAGAACTTTGCTAAAGAAATGCAGGGTGAATTTGAGATGAGCATGATGGGAGAGTTGAAGTACTTTCTTGGTCTTCAAATTAAGCAAAGTGAAGAAGGAATCTTCATCAACCAAGAAAGATACACTCAAGATATGCTCAAAAAGTTCGATATGCTGAAGCTGAAACCAATCTCCACACTAATGAGTCCATCCACCAGACTTGATCAAGATGAGAAAGGAAAGAATGTAGATCAAAAGCTCTATAGAGGTATGATCGGATCACTACTCTACTTAACAACAAGCAGACTAGATATTTAGTTTAGTGTGTGTTTGTGTGCTAGATTTCAGTCACAACCTAAAGAATCACACCTAATAGTTGCTAAGAGAATTGTTAGATACCTCTCAGAAACTCAAACTTTAGGATTACGGTATTCTAGAGAGTCATCATTTGATCTTGTAGGCTATTCGGATGCTAACTTTGCTGGCAGCAAAACTGATAGGAAAAGTACCAGTGGAACATGCCAATTTATAGGTAGTATGCTAGTGTCATGGTCCAGCAAAAAGCAAAATTCAATGCCTTTATCTACAACAGAAGCAGATTATGTATCACTAGGTAGTTGCTGTGCCCAAATATTATGGATTAAACAACAACTAAAGGACTATGGGTTATCAAAGCATAACATACCAATCTACTGTGATAATACAAGTGCAATTAATATTTCAAAAAATCCTGTGCAGCACTCTAGAACCAAGCATGTCAAGCCTGACCTTATAAAATACTTGCCATGTCATTCATGTGATTGATAATATGCTTGCATACTTGGAAAGCCCCGAAAAATCATCAAAAGATGGTAGTGTATTGAATGGTACAATTAAGTAGAATTAAGCCTCGAACTAGACCAAATAGAGATTTTAAGATGAAATTGGGAATTTTAAATTCCCAGAATGATTTAATATGGTGATTCGGATTTCAAGAATCGATTTGGAGTCAAAATGGAATTTTCATGACCTAGGGGTAAAATGGTCATTTTTCCACCCGAAGTTAAGATGTGAGTGTTGGATGAAAGTTTTGACTAAGATTGATCATTTGGAGTATAATTTGAGTTTGAGAGGTGAAAAATTTTAATTCAGGCATTTTTTCAAGCATAAGGGGCAAAATAGTCATTGTGCCACCCTAGAGGTAAAATTGTAATTTTACATACCTAACACTTGTCATGCCCATTGATTTCATCCATTAATATTTTATATTATGGATAGTTGAAATATTTTATGTGGTGGAGAAAGAAAGCTTAATAGTTAAGAATTTAAAAATGGACCAATGGTAAGGTGACAAGTATTAAGTTTTTATTTCTTTATTATTTTTCTTATAAATTAGCACAAAATCAGTCCATTTCTCATTCTTATGGCTGGCCAAAGTAAGAACAAAGGAAGAAAAGAAAGAACAAGAACCCTAGAGTGAAAATTGAAGAGAAAATTGGTGGATTTCATTCAATCAAGCAATCAAAGGTAAAATTTCTTGAGTTTAGCTTGTGGTCTACCTTTCCTATGCATTCTTTTTCATTTTCTATGGTTGAGAATCAAGTTTGCATGAGGATACCTTTGCTGGCCGGACATGGGGGGAGGAGTTTTGATGCTTGATTTGGTTAGATTTTAATGTATTTTAGTGTTTTTAGTTAGTTAGTGATGTGTAGCATGAAAAGCAAACAAGAAAAATTCATTTTCTCCCATCACCCATCATTGACCGAATCTTCCATGTACAGTGTGGATGGTGGATTTGATTTTATTTCAAGTGAATTGGTTAGGAAATAATGAATTATGGTGAGAAAATCAAGTAGGAAAAATCATAGTATTGATACACCCACCATGGTCGAAATTCCCAAGAGAAAATGTGAAAAGGATTTTGCTAAATTTTATGCTATTTGACTTGTGTTTGATGGTTTGGAGAATTGGAAGAAAAATAGAGTTAATTGAAGTTAAATTGGACATATTGGCCAATTAATCGAGTGATAGATTGAATTAGGCCAATACCGTTTTATTTAGGTACACAATTGAATTTGTGTAGAACACCGTGTTTAGACAATAATCCGAACAATTTGCATTCCATTTCATGCATTAGTAAAGAGCCTGAAATAGATTTATAATGGTATGACACAGTATATTGAAGTATGTGTCGTGTATTGTATATAGGTGGTGAGCCTTCTAACAACGGTAAAGACGTTGTGTCAGAGGACTGAGAATAAGAGTATTTCAAACTCCTGATACAGTGAGTAACCTTATCATCATCTTGATTATCTAAAGTGAATTTTAATTCGTTTTTGTGATTTTATGGAAAATGAGTTTAAATGGTAAATCTTTTTGTTTTATAAGCAAAAATGTGATTAAATGAAATGATTTTATAAATTGTCTTGAAATTGAATGATGGTTTTGAAAATGGAGTAATTGGAGACTGTTTGCTGTTTTATAAATCATGGTTTTAATTGAATGGCTTATGATAATATGGGCATGATTGGCTAGATTGGTAATTGTGCTAAACATATATGAACCATTGTTTTGCCTTGACATGCTGTGATGTAAAATAATTGCCACGTCATGCTATTGAATTTTTATTGAATTGGTGGGATATTGATTAGTCACTGCAGTGGCAGGTTTCTATGAACCAGCCTATTAGAGAGTCACGGTAAACCCCATTATATTCTTACCTCGGTCAGAGAGGCGTGTAGGGTATCTCCTAGGGTAAAGTTTAGAGTTCACTTCACGCCAAACCACCACATGAGAGTGAATTCAGCCAACGCTAAGGAACGGTTGTGCTTTTAAATGTAAAAATGTGTTTTATGCGTATATGACTTTTTAAATAGCCTTGGTGGTCTAGATTTGATGCCTTTGATCAAGGTATCCCCGAGAATGAGTTTTGACACGAGCCAAGTTTTTAAGAGATTCATAAGCCTAATTGTATATTTTGGATGAAATTTAACTAGCTTAGATGATTTGAAATGTGTTTTGATGTTATGAACCATTTCATGATGATCTATTTTATTTGTCTCCATTTACTCGACTTTAGATATTTTAGATAATATTTGTTTACTCATTGGGATTATATAATCTCATCACCCTCATTTTCACCCATTTCAGGCTCAGGATAGTTTGTAGATAGCTGATATCGTCGAAGGCTACAGTTGGCTTTATTTCTTCAAAAATCGTAGGTTCACAGCCTTCTTTCACTTTTGTCATTTGGGGGCCCACGTGTCACTGTAAATTAAATCTTATGCTTTGGTTATCTATATTACAGTATGTATGAATTTATTTAGCTTTTATGCTACAAAAATTATTTACCGGTAACTCTATAAATATTGTTTTATAAGAAAATAGAATATTTTATTAAATATTTTTATTATATTCAAATAGGTATAGTTTCACTTTAAATGAATGTTTTAGACATCTAAACTTATTTTTGATTATGAAATATGTGTTTTGCACTCGCATACTACATTATTAGCTGGTTTCGAAATTTTTGGAAAAAAATGACCAAAATACCCCCGAGAGACGAAAATTATTTTTTTATTGTTTTGGTTTGGAAATATCTTATAATCTTTTAAAATATGATATTTGCAACTGTTGCTCGCAAGGAAGGTGAGAAAACTAATATTAAAGCCTTGCAAGGTTTTGATTGGCATTCCGGGTATTGAATGTCTATCGGGACATCGCGACGGTTGTCACGGGCTCGAGGAGAGTAACGAGTCGTGACAAAGCACATTGAGATTAGACACCATTTTTTAAGAGACCATGTGGTAGAACGTGATATCGAGATTGAATTTGTAAATACTTTGCATTAGTTAGCAAATATTTTTACCAAACCACTAAATGAAGATAGATTCTGTGAAATTAGAAGGAATTTAGATATGATTAGTCTAGAGGAATTGTGAGAAAAATCTTGGCTTATGCACATAAAATAGAATGCATTTAGTCGACTAAGGTAATCTTAGTCAACTAAAAGTGCTCTGTTAGTCTTAAATAATAAGACTCAGTCAAATAAATGAAGAGAGAATAAAATAATATGTACCAAGCAATAAATAAAAGAAGAAAAACCGCCTAGGAAAATAACCAAAATTTAGAAGGAATTTTTAAAATTTTCAAGCAAATAAAGTGAGGCTATTTTTAAAGAGGAGGCAGATGATTGTCTAAAGGAAATTAAAATTGCTGATAACTTCTTTTTCTTTACATTTTCTCTCCCTTGAAACTAAATATCTGAAACAAAAACTCAGTTTCTCTACATTCTCACCTCTGAAACCGACCACCCAAAACCAAAACCCTCGAATCCCAATCAGAAACCTTCATAATTGAAATGGTAAAAGCCTTTCAGAGTAGAGAAATTGCTGAAAAGAAAAAAGGAAAAAGACCACTAGAAGAAGGGTAAAAAATTGAAGTGCAGAAGAAGAAACAGAAATTTATGTCTGCTTCAACGATTGAAAAATCTGGAAAACAGAAAGAAAAGAAGCATAAATCAAAGAAAAAGAAGAACAAGGATACTACACCCAAGAAAGGTACCATTTCTTCTTCCAAATTTAGAAATAGAATGCATGAAGAAAGGTTTAAGAAAATTGAGAATGCTCCCATTACTTGTGGGAAATGCATTGATTGGGAGAATTTTAGTGAAAATCCAAAAATTCAGACTACCTTGTCAGATTACTTTGATGATTTGAAACTGAAAGAGTATAGCATATTTAAGAATAGATCCTACAGTGCTAGCTTAGCGAAATAATTTTATGCCAGTATAGCTTTAGGAGAAGAAGAGCTAGATGATTCCGATGACTATACTGAAAATGGATTAAATGTGTTTTTGAATGGCAAAGAATTTGTGGTTACTGCTGCTGATCTTGGTAACTTGTTGAAAGTTGAATGTGAGGTGGGAGAGTTTGAATTCCTAGATAAATATGACCCATCCTCATTGTGGGAAATCATCACTGGGAGAAGAGAGAAGTACTCATCAAAGAGCAATGTTGGTTTGATAATTAGTCCCCAAGTAAGAATTCTACACTATTTTGTTGTAGCAAATATACATGGCAGAAGTGGGAGTTTAAGTTACATCAGCCTTCAAGATCTTTGGCTGATGGAACATGCTTTTAATGGGGTTGCTCTGAATGTAGGCAGATTCATGATTGAAAAGATGAGAGGAGCATGCAAGCATGAGAAAATTAATCTGCCTTATGGAAATGTGATCACATCCTTAGTGCAGAAAAAGGGTGTTTGGGCACAAAGATATGAACTTGATATGGTGAAGAGTAGAGACCAAGCTATCTACGTAGGTAGTCTACCTAAAATGGGTTACAAGCTGGATGGAGACAAATTCACTAAAACACCCAAGGTCTCTGCTATACCAACACTAACCGAGGCACCATCCTCCCAATTCTCTAGTGAAGTGATTTTTAATCTATTGATGAGGATAGATGGAAAACTCACTGATCAAGGAGCTAGATTGCAAAGAATTAAAGAAAAAGTTACTGCACTGGAAAAAGAACTGAAAGGGAAAGAAAAGCCATTAGAACCTGCTGCTGCAGATTCCTTTGAAACACCAAGTGTTGCACCAGTACAGCAAGGTGTTGAGGATTCAGCTCTGTAGGTAAAAAGGTCTATTCCTCATGAAGCAAGTCACGGTGTTCAGGCTGAAGACTCAACTTATAGAATTGCCAGTCTTGTCCTTCAGACAGAGGACTCACATCCTGGTGTTGATCAACCAGCTAAGGCTCCATTATCTGAACACCAGAGCAAGGACAAGTCAGACCAAAGAACATAAGTAATTGGTTCAGGATTTGAGAAACAATAGCCCTCTACTCCAAATTCAGAAGAAGTATCCATTATGGTTGTCTTCCAACAAATGATCAAGGAAGAGCAAGTTGAGAAACAGGATGAAAAAGCAGCTATAGAGACAGAAGCTCAGCAAACAGCATCTACACCAGCCCTCAGAATGAAGGCTAAATCTGGAAAAGGAAAACACAAAGTTACTACAGCAGCACCACTACCAGGGATAAAACCACCAAACAAAGGAAAGAAACCAATGGCAATAAAAACAGTATTCCTCAAGAGAAGGAAATCCACCAGATTGGTAGAAAAGTCCGAACCAGTGCCAATTTCTTCTCCTCAGGAACCTTTCAAAGTATCTGACTCACCCTTACCTCTAGAATCCTCTCATTAACCCTTAGGTGTAAAATACTTCACTGATGATGACTCATCTTCCTCATCCTTTTCAGCTGATACTTAGACATTGATGATGACAAAAAGGGGGAGAAGATCAGCAGAACCTTAGGGGAGAAGGGATCAAGAAATTAAATAAAAAAAATGTTAGGGTGGAAGAACCAGGAACTTAGGAAAGAAAGGAAGTAGAAATGATTCAGGGGCATTTTAGAAATGTTAACTGTTGTTTTTGTTTTCCTGCTAGTTATGCCATGATGGCAATCGAACACTTAACTTTAGTCTTGTTGTTGATATTTTTATGGATGACTATGGTATTTTGCTATATGTTTATAGTACTTTGATGCTGAAAATTGAACACTTGCTGATATCTTGCTATTCATGACACTTTAACTGCTGTTGATAAAAGTCTGTCACTACACTGATGTTGAGATTTGCATACTGATTACTGATGTTTACTATAATTTTGTGAATGGATATGGATGCTAAGTATAGTGTGCCTGATGATCGTTGAATGATATAAACAAAATCTGGTAATAATATGTTAATGACAAACATTGCTAAAATTTTGATAAGAAACTGTCAACATTCATTTGCTGCAAATTATCTTAAAAGATCTACATATATATATTCTGAATGAATGATATCATTTTCTATATGACATGAATAAAATCTGCTGAAATGAATCACTAAATATGCACACATTAAGGGGGAGCACACACTTAGGAGGAGCAATCCTCACTTTCTGCTAAAATTAAAAAGAATAAAGGACACTGTGCTGTTAACCAAGGAATGTTTTGTCATCATCAAAAAAGGGGAGATTGTTGGCTCCATTAGTTTTTGATGATAATAAAATATTTCCATTTCATTTGTGTCTAACATTTCTACCTAAGTGGGCAGGACAAAAAGTCATGTGAAAATAATAAATCAACTTTTCAAATGTTTATATCAAGAATCATGAAAATGAAGAAAAATGATTGATCAACTAAGAGGAAAGTCTTTAGTTAAATAATGAAGAATGTTGGTTAATTAAAATTTAAATTGGAGAAATAACGGGCTGAAGAA
Source organism: Theobroma cacao (assembly GCF_053813885.1). Taxonomy (NCBI): domain Eukaryota; kingdom Viridiplantae; phylum Streptophyta; class Magnoliopsida; order Malvales; family Malvaceae; genus Theobroma; species Theobroma cacao. The sequence goes on from NC_142645.1 coordinate 19,064,919, forward strand.
TATTGAGAAATAGAATCAACTTAGTCGACCAAGATGTGAGTTAGTCGACTAAAAAGCTACTGCCAAAATCTGGGTGTCAAGACTGAACCAACTTAGTCGACCAAGAATCGGGTTAGTTGACTAAGTGCACACTACCAAAACTACCAGAGACAAGAAGAAAAAAATAGAGACGACTTAGTTGACTAAGATATCGGTTAGTCGACTAAAAGCATTCTACCTACAAGTTTGAAATCTGCACTAAAAGATAGAGTAACGGCTAGAACCGACTCTTCACTATCTCCAACGGCTAGAAAACTGTCAAACTGCCATCAGAGATGTTTCTCCAAGTATAAAAGGGTCTTCCAACAGCTAGAAACAAGTTCTTGGAAGTTTTGGAAGAGATTTGAGTCATATTGAGCTGAAAAACCAAAAAATTTTCTCTTATCCTTTCTGCATTTAAATGCCAATCTTTTGAATTTGTATTCTGCATTCAACCTTGTACCATTTAGATTAACTTGTGATCATAAGTACTTTCTTTTACTTCTCTTCTTGTATTCTTAGAGTGAGGGAGTCACTCTAAGTGGTTGTTTCAAGCTAGGTTTGCTTGAAGGTGTTAAGGTTCTAACTTAGCCTTGAAAAGTTAGGTGTTGGGTTTTAGTTTAGCCCGTGAAAAACTAGTGTAAAAGGTTTTGGCTGAGCTTGTTAAAAGCCATTGTAAAGCTTGATGAAAGCTTGTGAATTTCACCAGTTCTTAGTGGAATTGTTTGGAAAGTCATTGGTTGGATAATCAAGGTAGTGGATGTAGGTCTTGGACTAAACCACTCTAAATTCTGCTATCTTTTTACTCTGTTTTTGTTTTAGTTTCTTTTTTTCATTTGTCTCGCTCTTATCTAGACTTTGAGACAATATTTGAAATAGCCAAATTATGCTATTCACCCCCCTCTAGCACATATTATTGGGACCGACGATAAATACATTCAAAGGAAGACTATTTGCTGTGGTAAACTTCTCATTATGGAAGGATCTGCAAGCAAAAGGAACTTACAAAATAGGTTGTTCCCTTTTTTTGCACTCTTTTGTGTGTTTTTCTGTTGTTTTAGGGTATAGTGGATTCTTTTATTAATTTTGTAAATGGATGTTTTCATGTATAGATTATAGGTTGATCAGTTGACTATGTTTAGGTAAGCCAAGCTCATTTCATACAACCTAGTATGACAACTCCTCAACTAGGTTCCTCTCTTTTGTGTACAGGAGGTCTTTCTCTTTTTTTGCAATGAAAGGCTATGATTTAATCTTAAAAAAAACACAAATGCAAAAGCTTATGACATTGACCTTTGAACAAAGTGATACAGCAAGTGTAACGTAAAATCACATAGTGACAAAACTTCAGCAAAACAAGCCTTCTCTTTTCAATTTTGCACTAGCAGATATGATTTCTTCGCCTAATCCTTTAGTAAATTATACTGTACATATGTTGCTTGCATTGAATCATAAGACTTGGATTTTAGACGTAGAAGTTGCAAATCACATTGTATGTTCTTTACATCATCTTAGTTTCTTTAGACCTGTTCATAACATTTTTGTTGAGCTACCAAATAAAACTAAGCTAGTGTGACACATTTAGGAATGGTTCAACTTTCTCAAAACTTGACACTAGAAAATGTTCTTCTAGTTTTTTCATTCAGATTCAACTTAGTTTCAGTTAGTAAGCTTACCAAAGATAAAAGAAAATGCTTATTTTTTGTTAATAATCATTGTCTCATTTAAGACCTTCTTACATAGATAGTGAGTGGGCATGCTAGAGTCATTGCTAGACTTTATATCATACAAAGATAGTTGAATGCAGACTTCTTGGAGCTATTTTTGTTAATAGTGGTTCTGTTTCTATTTCTTCTAAATCTAGGATTCATAATGTTCAGTTTGTTAAGTTAGATTTGGTACAAGATGCTTGTTCAAAATTTGTCTGTAATTCTTTGAGTCATGATATTGATATGTGGGACAATAGGCCAGGTCATGTGTCACCACCAAAAATAAAACAAATTCATAAATGTTGTTCAGATGTGCTTTGTAAAGATGTTTTTCGATGAAATATATGTCCTTTAGCTAAACAACACAAATTGCCTTTTCCCTTGCACAGTCCATTAGAAAACCTTTTGAAGTGATTCATACAGACATATGGGGGCCTTATTGTACACCATCTTTATTAGGACATCATTATTTTTTGACAATTGTTGATGACTATTCTTGATTTACTTGGTTATACTTGATGAGAGTTAAGTTTGATGTTAGTTTCATAACTCTACATTTTGTCAAATGATAGAAACCCAATTTCATACATCAGTCCAAATTTGAAGAGTAGATAATGGATTAGAGTTTAGATTAGTGGAATTTTATTCTAAAACTTGAATTGTGCATATGTGTCTTATGTGGAAACTCCACAATAAAATGGCATTGAAGAGAGAAAACGTTAGTATTTGTTGAATGTTGCTAGGGCACTTCTTTTTCAAGCTTTCCTTCTTATTAAATTTTAGGGAGATTCTATTCTTACGGCCATAAATATTATCAATCGAATACCTTCTCCACTACTTCACAACAAAACCCTTTTTGAAATGTTATATCACAAAAGTTCCATCATATTATCATTTTCAAGTCTTTGGCTTTTTATGTTTGCTAGTTTTCTATAAAGAAATAGAACTAAATTTGATCTTAGAGCTAAACCATGCATTTTCATTGGTTATTCATTTGGTGTCAAGGGTTACAAGTTATATGATCTAGAAAGTCATGAGTGTTTGATTTTGAAGAATGTTGTGTTTCATGAGTCTATTTTTCCTTTCAAATATTCAAGCAATAAAGATTTTTCTTCACACATTCCTTTGCCTTCATCATATTCCTCTACTGATCTAGTTTTCTCTCATACATCTACTAATTCTGATGCTCAACCAAATTCTTTTATTTCACCTTCAAACATTACTTCATAACCAAATTCTTCTTCTCCTATTCTTTCATATTCTTCATTTAATTTTGATGCTCAGCCAGACTCTTTTTCTTCACAACCAGAAACTTCTTTGACTCTTAGGAAAAATAGTTGTATTAGATTATTACCTAAATTCCTAGAGTCTTGTCATTGTGATTTATCTTCATTAACTTCTAATGTTACTACATAACCTATTAGTAATTACTTGTCAACTAGCTAACTTTCTCCCACGCACAAGGCTTTCATTACTAGTTTATCTTCTCTTTTTGAGCCTACCACATAGGCACAAGCTGGTCATCATGTTTAGTGGAAAAATGCTATGCAAGATGAATTGACTGCTTTAGCTGAGAAAAAAACTTGGGAAGTGATTGCTATTCTTTCTTATTTTCCAGTAATTGGTTGCAAGTTGATATACAAACTTAAACTCCTTACTAATGGTAGTATTGACAAATTCAAGGCTAGGTTAGTAGCCAAAGTTAACAACCAACAGAAGATGTTGATTATCAAGACATTTTTTGCCATGTTGCTAAGTAGACAACCGTAAGGGTTTTTCTTGCTTTAGTTGCTATTCAAAATTGGTCTTTATCCCAATTACATATCGATAACATTTTTCTTACTGGTGACCTTGTTGAAGATGTGTTTATGGAGTTACCTTAGGGATTTGTCATTTAAGGGAGTGTCCACCAGGGGCTAAGTTTGTTTATAAACTCCACAAATTGTTATATGGTCTTAAACAAGCCTCAAGATAGTGGAATGCCACATTTACATAAACTTTAGTTCATTATGGGTTTGTGCAATCAAAGGCTGATTATTTTTTGTTTACAAAGAAGTCTGATAATGGTGAGTTTATGGCTTTGCTAGAATATGTAGATGATATTTTAGCAGCTAGCTCTACTGCACAAGTTGAAACTAAAGTGAGACAGTATTTGAGGTCTAAATTCAAGTTAAAGGATTTTGGTTCACCTAAGTATTTCTTAGGTATTGAAATAGGTAGATGTTTTAAGGGAATTATGTTGTGTCAAAGAAAAAATGCATTGGATCTTATTACTGAACATGGTCTATTAAGTTCTAAGCCAACTTCAACCCTAATGGAATATAATCATAAGATAACTGCTACTGATAAAAAAGATTTGTTAGATGATGGTACTGTGCGTAGGTAGCTCATTGGAAAATTGATATATCTGACATTTACTTTGCAGATATTATGTATGGGGTACAAGTTTTAGCACAATTTATGGACAAACCAGGTAATATACATTTGCAAGTAGCTTTCAAAATTCTTAGATACTTGAAATGTTCTCCTAGTTAGGGAATTTTGATGTCTGTTTGTTCATAACTGAAATTGAGGGCTTATTATGACGGTAATTGGGCTACTTATTTGACTACAAGAAAATTAGTGACTAGTTATGCTATTTTCATTAATGACTCTTTGATAAGTTGGAAGTGAAAGAAATAGAATATTATAGCTAAAAGTTCTACTAAAGCAGAATATAGGTCAATGTTTGTAAGAAGCAGTGAGATTGTTTGGCTATTATTCTCGTTGATAGATTTTGGAATTGTTCATTCAAGAGTAGTGGAATTGTACTATGACAATCGATCTGCCTTAAGCATATGCAAGAATCTTGTCTTTTATGAGAGAACAAAGCATATGGAAGTTGACAATCATTTTGTGGGAGAAAAGGTGATTTCAGGACTCATCAAACCAAGCTATATGTAAACTTCTCATCAGCTAGCAAACTTGTTTATTAAAGCGCTCTTACTAGGACAATTTCAGTTTTTACTCAGCAAGATAAGTATTTTGAACATTAATGCTCATAATACGCATCTTGAGGGGAGCGTTAAGCATAGTGATTACACGTGTAGCAGCCTACACGTGTGTTGCTTGTAAATAGATAGAGTATTGATTTTCTTGTAATAAGTCTTCTTTATTCATTACAACTAGTTTTAAGCCTTGTATAAATACTTGTAATCAATTCTCAATTAATCCAACTATTCGGTTCTCATTTGCTTCCTTTGTGGTACTTTCTTCTTTCATCTATAGAATTCCTCTTTTCTAGCATACTATTCGAGATAAACATACATCATGTAGCTTGAATCTTCAACTCCAACAGTTTTGGAAAAAAACCCCTAGCATATGTTCAAATGATATCATAAAGCTCCTCCAATCACTGTTGGGCTTGGTTTTCCAACAATAGAATTGTCAACATTGAGCTTGAGAAAGCAATATGGGGGGCACGACTAGCTTTTCTCCAACTCTGGGGCCTATTATGGGGCATGGATTGTGGATTATGGATGCATGAAAAGTCCCTTTGGAAATCCTCAATAGACAAAGAAGTAAAGGGCCACTTCTCTAAGCACCATAATTCCAAGTAGGTTTTTATAGTTTCAATGAGTTTGAACTGATAAAAAAGCTTGTTATTGAAAGCCATGCTACTATGTTGAAGCCATAATGACTAAAGAATGATGTAAAAAGGCATCAACTAATGCCAGCTTAGTTTGCTTTTAGACTAGCATTTCTCTAAAAACATAAGAAGGAAAAAGTGTCTTTAGGGCTAACCCATTGGATTACTTAAGCGTTACATGATTAACATCCAAATTTTTCATAAGAATGGACAATGGAAGAAAAAAGTCCATGATTTCTAAAGTTTATTTCTAGAAAGTGGATGCATTTGTTGGCTCCATTAGTTTTTGATGATAATAAAACATTCCCACTCATTTATGTCTAACTTTACTACTTGAGTGTGCAGGACAAAAATGTATGTCATTAATAAATTAATCACTCAAAAGTAAATATCAAAACTCATAAGAATAAGGAACTACAATTGAGCCACAAAGTAGAAGGCTCTTAGTCGAATAACTAAGGGAGTTAGTCAACTAAAACTCAAAAATGAAGATGGTCGGTTCAGAAATAGAGAAGACTTAGTCGACTAAAAAACATTGTTAATCGACCAAAAGCTTACTGCCAAAAACCTGGATTACAAGACAAAAAGAACTTAATCGACTAAGAAACATTGTTAGTCAACTAAGAGCTCACTGCTAGAAACTGGGATCAAAAGACAGAGACGACTTAATCGACTAAAAAGTATGTTAGTCAACTAAGAGCATTCTGTTTGAAGATTTGAATTTGAATACTAGAAGACAAATTAACTATCACAGCCCAAATTTCGAGATATGACTAGTGCATGGGCTCGATGTACATAGCCTACCAGGCCCAAGCAAGCCTCTTTATGAGATCCTATTTCTCTTTCCATCCATCATCTTTAAAACCATGTGTTGTAATTCTCAACGATAAATGTTTCAGTAATATTTTATAGCAACCGAATATTCATATTTGTATTATCTCAAAGCAATGTCATTCATTGCCATTTCATAAGGCCATCATCATCAATCCAACATATAACTACTTCATTTATAACATGACTCTTAGTAGTTTACATTACAATTCGTATACACAGACAAAAGACTCTCAACCGTCAGCGGAGTGACTTTAAGTGAAGGTACCGCTACTGAGATGCCATAGTACCTACCAAGAAGACGAGCATATGTGGACACCTAATCTAGGTCTCAATTGCCTTCGAATCTGAAAACATGAAGTTTAAAAACGTGAGTATAAAACTCAGTGAGTGAATATAAAAAGGGAACAAGCAATCGATAAGGAGAACTTGGAAATCTTGATGCACTTGTTTCAAAAACAATGCAATTGATTTAATTTCTTACTAAAAACCCCTCATTTCAAACTTTGATTAATAACATCATACTGCTACAAAACCCCATGATCAATCCATAAAGTTAAATGGGCGAAAAATATGTCAAAATCAAGCAAGGTAGCAAGCATGACAGCAAGTTTCTCATTGCAGCGAGAAGCATTCTTAGGTTGCATATGTTTTGGTTTTTGAAGTATATTCCCACTAAAAAAGTTCAATTAACATAATTTTTTAACCATTAGAAAGCTAAGAGGTAGGGCTACAACTTTTATGTTTACCATGTTTCCCAATTCTGAATGGAAGGTGGTCAAAATCTTCGTCAAAGTGGAAACACTGCACTAGAATTTTGGAACAACCTGGGAGTTTCTCGTTGCAGCGAGAATCCATTTTCGCTGCAGCGAGAAGCTCTAGAAAATTTCTTGCTGCAGCGAGAATCAGGCCAATGCAACCCCCTACAACCTTAGAGTTTGTCGCGGCAGCGAGAATCTTACTGCAGTAAGAATGTGAGACCTTGTCAAGCTCGATTAAAAGAAGGTATTGTATCGAGTGGTACAACTAAGTTAAATCGAGCCTTGAACTAGTTCAAATAGAAATTCTGAGAGGAAATTGAAAATTTTGAAACCCACAGAATGACTTTGAATAGTTATTCGGAGTTCAAGGTCCAGTTTGGAGTCCATCAGGAAAATTAACCGATTGAGGATAAAACGGTCATTTTACCATTTGATGATTAAATAGAGATTTCTAGCCAAGATTTGATCACATTTGACCAAGAATAATTATATGAAATATAATTATGATTATTAGAGTATAAAATGATGTTTAGTAGTGAAAAATTGTGATTCCCGATATGTTTAGAACACAAGGGTAAAATGGTAATTTTACCACTAGAGGATTAAACGAGAATTTTTATAAAATGATTTTTTTGCCCCATTTGGTTAATATTGATCAATATTAGTGTTATTTGAGGTTGAAATGTAGAAATAATGTGATTTCGGTACATTTCGGAGTATAGGGGCAAAATCGTAATTTTTTCACCTCAGGGGCAAATCGGTAAATTTTTCGCCCCAACACTTGTCAAGACCAAGGGATTTTAAATGTGGTAGGATTGGATAAATACCAGAATATTTGAGGTAGAAAATTAAGAAGAAAAAGTCAAAAAGTTAAAAATTAGGCTAATAAGCATGTGACACGTGGCATGCATGATTATTTTATTATTTTCTATAGAAATCAGCCCATTAAATCCCCAATTCTCTCACCATATTCGGCCTAGGCAACCAGCAACAAGAGAAAAGGAAGAACAAAGGGAAAAACAAGAAAACCTAGGTAGAAATTCAGTGAAAAAGTGAAGAAATCAAGGAAACAAGCTAGGTAAGTTAAAATTTCTTTAATTCTCCTTGATACCTAGCTTACCCATGCTTTTGTTCTTGATTTCCATGGTTGAATATTGAGTTATCATGATGAATTCAATTCTGAAAAATGGGTATGGAAGAGGGATTGTTGTTGGAATAATTTGATTTTAGACTATGTTAGTGTTTAGGGATAGTTAAGCATCGTTATGAACAAAAACACAAAAGAAATATTCAATTTCTCTAGGGTTCCTTGTTGGTCGAACCATGAGGGCTGAATATCAATGGGAGATTGTTTTTATTTCAAGGAAATGGCTTGGAAAATGATGAATTATGGTGAAACGGTTATGTAGAAAAAATTTCGGTGCTAGTGCACCAAATAACCAAATTTTTCTATACGGAACTGTGAGGGTTCTAATGCTGAATTTGGCTTTATTTAAATGGTATGTGGTAAATTAAGGTATTAGAGGAGAAATGAATTAATTTGGAGGTGATTTGGACACAATCGCCAATTAATTAGGTGATCGGTCAAATTTAATTGATACCGCGATTAAGCGGTAATCGGACGTATTTTTGCATTTACATATCAAGCATTAGTGATTTAAATTAGTTTATATCAATTTAGAGACAATAGAGTAAATTCCTCGACTTTGTTATTTGTCAAGGTAGTGAGACGTTCGGAAAAGGCAAAGGAATTACTCCTGAGGACTATTAGTCCGAGTGCACCTGAAATTCAGATTTTTGACACCTATGAGTGGACTACCTATCAAAATTGTTTTGGAAATATGACTGTTTTGAACAAAGTGTTTGAATGATTTTATGAAATTTTTCATGAAAATGAATGCCTTGGGAACAAGCTTTTAAGAAAAGGTTTATGTTATGAAATGTGGTTATTATGGATTTCTATGTGGCTGTATTATGCTGATATACATATATGTTTGAATATAATGTTGTGTAATTATGTTGACTCGGCTATGTGCGAGTAGGGAGTGCGCATAAGTCGAGGATGACTCGGTTATGTGCGAGTAGGGAGTGCGCATAACCCGGTGATGACCCAGCCATGTGCGAGTAGGGAGTGCGCATGAGCTGGTGATGATGATGATGAGCTGGTGATGATGATGATGGGTTGGTGAGATGATGATGATGGGTATATACGTATATATATATATATATACATATGTAAATATGTGTGATATAGCAAATTGATGGACAATGATTTATGGTTGTAATGTACGTGAAACTTGACATATTGTACTTTTAGAATTTTTATGAATTTTATGTTGATTTTATTAATTAAGCAGGATCGCTTTTGTTGAGTGAGGAAAAATGTTTCTCTTGTTGCTCTGTTTTCACTGCAGCAAAATTCATGCTCGCTGCAGCGAGAAACTCTGGGGTTTGGAGTGGTTTTAAATAGGAATGAACTAAATTGCATCATTTTGAAACAACTGCATCATGATTTTAAAGTCTCCCTAATTGTTGCTTGTTCCCTTCCTTGTTCACTCACTAGGTTTATACTCACCATTTTCAAATTCATGTTTTCAGATCACGAGGCAGCCGATAATTAGGACGAGGTGTCCTTGTAGACCTGTGTCCATCTTTTGGTAGGTGTCTCGCCATTCGGTAGCTGTATATTTATCCGAGTCCCTCCGCTGAAAGTCGAGTATTATTTTGTTATGTATAGATGAACTTAATGTAAATTTTAAATGAGTAATGCCAGTACGAGTTGGCAATGTATATCACTATTTTGATTCAAAGTCATGAAATATGACTTAGTGATAATAGATGGAATTATAAGTAAGATAAATAATAGGCTTGCTTGGGTTTAGTGGATTACGTCCATTGGACCCATGCGCCGATCATGGCTCGAAATTTGGGTTGTGACAATGTTAGTATCAGAGCCCTAGGTTTGTCTAGGTCCTAGGACTTCCATTTGTTGGTCCAGCGGAGTATCGGGTTTTTATGTGGGAACTTCGGTTGTGAAGTGTGAACCGCGGCACATTTTACAACCAAATGACCGCATAGATTCCCTATCTTAGAAACCACCTTTTGCCTTAAGTATGATTATAATATGTGTTTAATAACGGGCATTTGCTTTTGTCTAGGTAAGAATGCCACCTAAGACACGAGGCGCCTCAAGATGGGTAGGGGAGCAAGATGCTCCCATTGAAATGGCAGATAGACCACGGGCATCCACCCGGAGAGGTCGAGGTAGACGTGGTAGGGTCACTAGGCCGGTGAGGTCAGATACGCCAATGAGTAGGCAAGAGGGGGGACAGTCCTCAGGTGATGTAGGTAGACACCCAGTTGAGGGTATTACCATTGAGGATTTGGCGGTAGCCCTATAGGGAGTTAACCAGGTTGTAGAGATGATGGCGACCCGTATGGAGGATATACAGAGGGTAGTAGAGGGGAAACCTATAGTACAAGAATCTCTTAGCTCCCAAGGACAGGTCGATCGCCAATATCATGAGGTGGAGAGGGGTCACTTGGAGATTTCTCTTCCCGATTTCCTAAAGCTTAAGCCTCCATCATTTTCAGGGTCTGATGCGTCAGAGAAACCCCAAGTTTTCTTGGATAAGATGGAAAAGATATGTAAAGCTTTGGGATGCTCTAGTGTCTGATTAGTCGAGTTAGCCGCCTTCCAATTGAAGGATGTGGCTCAGGAATGGTATAACTCCTTGTGTAGAGGCAGACCGACGGATGCAGCACCATTGGCTTGGAGTGCGTTTAGTGCAGCTTTCTTGGATCTATTCCTACCACTCAGTGTACGTAATGCCAGAGCCAGAGAGTTTGAGGCATTGGTGCAGACTCCGGGCATGACGGTGTCAGAGTATGATATAAAATTTACGCAGTTGTCTCGATATGCTCCCTACCTCGTTTCTACTGAGGAGATGAAGATTCAGAGGTTTGTGGATGGGTTAGTAGAGCCACTGTTTAGGGCTGTGGCATCTCAAGATTTCACTACCTATTCCGCAGCAGTAGATTGTGCTCAGCGCATTGAGATGAGGACCAGTGAGAGTAGGGCTGCGAGGGATAGGGCAAAGAGGGCCAAGACTGAGGGTTATCAAGGTCGGAGAGATTTCAGTAGTGGTGGTTCGTCTTCTAACCGTTAGGGTCCACAGAGGGATTTACGATTATCCCAACAGAGGAGTGACCTGCCTAGTGCTAGTGTTGGAACAGGATAGAGAACTTTCAATGTTAGGAGACAACAAGATTCGAGACAGAGTAGTCAAGTCACCCACCCTTGTGATATTTATGGGGGACGACATAGTGGACGATGTTTCCTTACCACAAGAACTTATTTCGGGTGCGGTCAACCTGGGCATATTAGGAGAGATTGTCTGAGGGCTCATCAATCACAAGATTCTGCTCGTGGTTCCACCCAACCAGCTTCGTTTGCTCCTTCAGTTGCTGCCTCATCTGGTCGAGAGGCTAGTGGATCGAGGGGTAGAGGTGCTAGTACTTTCTCTCAAGGCAGGCCATCTGGGTCCTGACATCAGAGTTCTATTGGCAGAGGCCAGGCAAGGGTGTTTGCTTTAACACAGCAGGAGGCCCAGACATCCAATGCCGTGGTCTCAAGTATTCTTTCAGTTTGTGATATGAATGCTCGGGTACTATTTGATCCTGGTGCTACTCATTCTTTATCTCTCCATGTTTTGCATCTCGGTTGGGTAGAGATCATGTTAGGAGAGAGGAACAATTAGTTATGTCTACTCCTTTAAAGGAGATATTTCTGGCCGAATAGGAATATGAGTCCTGTGTAGTACGAGTCAAGGACAAGGACACTTTGGTGAATTTGGTGGTGTTAGACACCTTAGACTTTGATGTGATCTTAGGGATGGATTGGTTATCACCCTGTCATGCTAGTGTGGACCGTTATCATAAATTGGTTAGATTTGATTTCCCCGGTGAATCATCATTTAGTATTCAGAGGGATAGGAGTAATGCTCCAACCAATTTGATATCGGTCATTTCTGCCAGAAGTTTAATACGACAGACTGGTATAGGTTACTTGGCTGTTGTAAGGGATACTCAGGCGAAGGTTGAAAATGTAAGTCAAGTGTCGGTGGTGAAGGAGTTCATGGATGTATTTCCTGAGGAGCTACCAAGTTTACCTACATAGCAGGAGATTGAATTTTGCATAGATTTAATTCTCGACACTAGACCTATATCCATACCCCCATATAGAATGGCACCGGTAGAGCTTAAAGAGCTTAAGGATCAATTAGAGGATTTGTTGGATAAAGGCTTCATCCATCCTACTGTATCCCCATGGGGAGCACCAGTGTTATTTGTGAAGAAGAAAGATGGGTCACTTAAGCTGTGCATTGATTATCGATAACTTAATAAAGTGACGGTGAAGAATAAGTATCCTCTCCCAAGGATAGATGATTTATTTGATCAACTACAAGGAGCACAATGTTTCTCTAAGATAGATCTGCGATCTGGGTACCATCAGTTGAGAATCCGGAACGAAGATATACCCAAGACCGCATTTCGAACAAGATATGGGCACTATGAGTTCTTAGTGATGTCATTTAGGCTCACGAATGCTCCTGTAGCCTTTTTGGATTTGATGAACCGAGTTTTCAAGCCTTATTTGGATAAGTTTATGGTGGTGTTTATTGATGACATCTTGATATATTCAAAGAGCCGAGAGGAGCATGAGCTGCATCTTAAGATAATGCTCCAAATTTTGAGAGAACATCGATTGTATGCTAAGTTCTCCAAGTGTGAGTTTTAGCTCGAAAGTGTTGCATTCTTGGGGCATGTGGTATCTAAGGATGGGATATAAGTTGATTCAAAGAAAATTGAAGCAGTGGAAAAATGGCCAAGGCCAACATCAGTTATGGAGATTAGAAGCTTTGTGGGTTTAGCTGGCTATTATTGTCGCTTTGTGAAGGACTTCTCCAAAATAGTTGCCCCTCTGACTAAGTTGACACGTAAAGATACAAAATTTGAGTGGTCTGATGCTTGTGAGAATAGTTTTGAGAAGCCTAAGGCAAGTCTCACCACAGCTCCAATGTTAAGCCTACCGCAAGGCACAGGGGGTTATACGGTGTTTTGTGATGCATCGGGGGTTGGTTTAAGATGTGTATTAATGCAACATGGGAAGGTGATTGCGTATGCATCTAGGCAACTTAAAAGGCATGAGTAGAATTAACCCATACACGATTTGGAAATGGCAGCAATCGTGTTTGCCTTAAAGATTTGGAGACATTACTTGTATGGTGAGACTTGCGAGATATACACGGACCACAAAAGTCTGAAGTATATATTTCAGCAGAGGGATCTTAACTTACGACAACGTAGATGGATGGAGTTGCTAAAGGATTATGATTGTACTATTCTTTATCTTCCCGGTAAGGCCAATGTAGTGGCAGATGCCTTAAGTCGAAAATCAATGGGAAGCTTGGCACATATTTCTACTGATAGGAGATCCTTGGTTAGAGAGATCCATAGCTTGGGAGACATAGGTGTGCGTTTGGAAGTTGCGAATACAAATGCTTTGCTAGCACATTTTAGAGTGAGGCCTATTTTAATGGACAGGATTAAAGAAGCACAAAGTAAAGATGAGTTTGTGACTAAGGCCTTAGAGGATCCTCAGGGTAGGAAAGGAAAAATGTTTACTAAAGGCATAGATGGAGTGTTGAGATATGGAACTAGACTTTATGTGCCTGATGGTGATGGGTTGAGGAGAGAAATATTGGAGGAAGCTCACATGGCAGCTTATGTGGTACATCTAGGGGCTACAAAGATGTATCAAGATTTGAAAGAGGTGTATTGGTGGGAAGGACTTAAGAGAAATGTAGCTGAGTTTATCTCCAAGTGCCTGGTTTGTCAGCAGGTTAAGGCCGAGCATCAAAAGCCTGCAGGGCTACTACAGCCATTACCAGTACCCGAGTGAAAGTGGGAACATATTGCTATGGACTTTGTAACGGGTTTGCCTCGAACCAGTGAGGGATATGATTCAATTTGGATAGTAGTAGACCAGTTAACAAAGTCAGCTCATTTTCTTCCGGTTAAGACTACTTACAAAGCTGCCCAATATGCTCGAGTTTATGTGGATGAGATAGTACGACTGCATGGTATTCCCATTTCTATAGTATCTAACAGAGGAGCTCAGTTTACTAGTAGGTTTTGGGGAAAGTTGCAAGAAGCATTGGGCACTAAGTTGGATTTCAGCACAGCTTTCCACCCTCAGACTGATGGACAGTCTGAACGGACCATACAAACATTGGAGGATATGTTGAGGGCTTGTGTGATAGACCTTGGTGTCAGGTGGGAGCAATATCTACCCTTAGTGGAATTTGCCTACAACAACAGTTTCCAAACTAGCATCCAAATGGCACCATTTGAGGCATTATATGGACGGAGATGTAGGTCACCCATTAGATGGCTAGAGGTAGGAGAAAGGAAACTTTTGGGGCTTGAGTTGGTGCAGGATGCCACTGAGAAAATACGCGTGATCCGTCAGAGGATGTTAACAGCACAAAGTAGACAAAAGTCATATGTTGATAATCGACGAAGAGACTTGGACTTCCAAGTAGGAGATCATGTATTTTTGAAAGTTTCACCAACTAAAGGGGTAATGAGGTTTGGCAAGAAAGGAAAGTTAAGTCCTCGGTATATAGGACCCTTCGAGATCTTAGAAAGGGTTGGAGCAGTGGCATATCGTTTGGCATTACCGCCAGACCTTTTGATTATCCATCCCGTGTTTCATGTGTCCATGCTTAGGAAGTACAACCCGGATCCATCACATGTAATACGGTATGAAACCATTCAGTTGCAAGATGACCTAACCTATGAGGAACAACCAATAGCTATTCTTGATAGGCAAGTTAAAAAGCTCTGTTCAAACGATGTAGCCTCAGTGAAAGTGTTGTGGCAGAATCACACTAGCGAGGAGGTAACGTGGGAAGCTGAGGATGACATAAGGACAAAGCATCCACACCTCTTCGATATGTAAAGGTAACCCACTCTACATTGAGTTTAAATTCGGGGACCGAATTTTTATTAGTGGGGGAGAATGTGAGACCCTGTCAAGCTCGATTAAAAGACGGTATTGTACCGAGTGGGACAACTAAGTTAAATCGAGCCTTGAACTAGTTTAAATAGAAATTCTAAGAGGAAATTGAAAATTTTCAAACCCTTAGAATGGCTTAGAATAGTGATTCGGAGTTCAAGGTCCAGTTTGGAGTCCATCAAGAAAATTGACAGATTAGGGACAAAACGGTCATTGTACCATTTGATGATTAAATGGAGATTTCTAGCCAAGATTTGATCACATTTGACCAAGAATAATTATATGAAGTATAATTATGATTATTGGAGTATAAAATGATGTTTAGCAGTGAAAAATTGTGATTCCCGGTATTTTTGGAGCACAAGGGCAAAATGGTAATTTTGTCACTAGAGGATTAAACGAAAATTTTTATAAAATGATTTTTTTGCCCCATTTGGTTAATATTGATCAATATTAGTGTTATTTGAGGTTGAAAAGTAGAAATAATGTGATTCCAGTACATTTCGGAGTATAATGGTAAAATCGTAAATTTTTTGCCCCGGGGGCAAATCAGTAAATTTTTTGCCCCAGCACTTTTCAAGACCAAGGGATTTTAAATGTGGTAGGATTGGATAAATACCAGAATATTTGAGGTGGAAAATTAAGAAGAAAAAGTCAAAAAGTTAAAAATTGGGCCAATAAGCATGTGACACGTGGCATGCTTGATTATTTTATTATTTTCTATAGAAATCAGCCCATTAAATCCCCAATTCTCTCACCATATTTGGCCTAGGCAACCAGTAACAAGAAAAAAGGAAGAACAAAGGGAAAAACAAGAAAACCTAGGTGAAAATTCAAAGAAAAAGTGAAGAAATCAAGGAAACAAGTTAGGTAAGTTAAAATTTCTTTAATTCTCATTGATACCTAGCTTACCCATGCTTTTGTTCTTGATTTCCATGGTTGAATATTGAGTTATCATGATGAATTCAATTCTGAAAAATGGGTATGGAAGAGGAATTGTTGTTGGAATAATTTGGTTTTAGACTATGTTAGTGTTTAGGGATAGTTAAGCATGGTTATGAACAAAAACACAAAAGAAATATTCAATTTCTCTAGGGTTCCTTGTTGGTCGAACCATGAGGACTCAATATCAATGGGAGATTATTTTTATTTTGAGGAAAATGGCTTGGAAAATGTTGAATTAAGGTGAAATGGTTATGTAGAAAAAATTTCGGTGCTAGTGCACCAAATGACCGAATTTTTCTATAAGGAACTATGAGGATTTTAATGCTGAATTTGGCTTTATTTAAATGGTATGTGGTAAATTAAGGTATTAGAGGAGAAATGAATTAATTTAGAGGTGATTTGGACATAATCGCCAATTAATCGGGTGATCGGTCAAATTTAATCGATACCGCGATTAAGCGATAATCGAACGTATTTTTGCATTTACATATCAAGCATTAGTGATTTAAATTAGTTTATCTCAATTTAGGAACAATATAGTAAATTCCTCGACTTTATTATTTGTCAAGGTAGTGAGACGTTCGGAAAAGGCAAAAGAATTGCGCCTGAGGACTATTAGTCCGAGTGCACCCGAAATCCAGATTTTTGACACCTGTGAGTGGACTACCTATCAAAATTGTTTTGGGAATATAACTATTTTGAATAAAGTGTTTGAATGATTTTATGAAATTTTTCATGAAAATGAATGCCTTGGGAACAAGCTTTTGAGAAAAGGTTTATGTTATGAAATGTGGTTATTATGGATTTCTATGTGGCTGCATTATGCTGATATACATATATGTTTGAATATAATGTTGTTTAATTATGTTGACTCAGCTATGTGTGAGTAGGGAGTGCGCATAAGTCAAGGATGACCCAGTTATGTGCGAGTAGAGAGTACGCATAACTTGGTGATGACCTAGTTATGTGCGAGTAGGGAGTGCGCATAACCCGATGATGACCCAGCCATGTGCGAGTAGGGAGTGTGTATGAGCTGGTGATGATGATGATGAGCTGGTGAGATGATGATGATGGGTATATATGTATATATATATATATATACATATGTAAATATGTGTGATATAGCAAATTGATGGACAATGATTTATGGTTGTAATGTATGTGAAATTTGACACATTGTACTTTGAGAATTTTCATGAATTTTATGTTGATTTTATTAGTTTAGCAGGATGGCTTTTTGTTGAGTGAGGAAAAATGTTTCTTTTGTTGCTTTGTTTTCACTGCAGCGAAATTCATGCTCGCTGCAGCGAGAAACTCTTGGGTTTGGAAGGGTTTTAAATAGGAATGAACTAAATTGCATCATTTTGAAACAACTGCATCATGATTTTAAAGTCTCCCTAATTGTTGCTTGTTCCCTTCCTTGTTCACTCACTGGGTTTATACTCACCATTTTGAAATTCATGTTTTCAGATCACGAGGCAGCCGATAATTAAGACGAGGTATCCTTGTAGACCTGTATCCATCTTTTGGTAGGTATCTCGGCATTCGGTAGCTGTATATTCATCCGAGTCCCTCTGCTGAAAGTCGAGTATTATTTTGTTATGTATAGATGAACTTAATGTAAATTTTAAATGAGTAATGCCAGTACGAGTTGGCAATGTATATCACTATTTTGATTCAAAGTCATGAAATATGACTTAGTGATAATAGATGGAATTATAAGATAAATAATAGGCTTACTTGGGTTTAGTGGATTACGTCCATTGGACCCATGGCTGGTCATGGCTCGAAATTTGGGTCGTGACAGAGAAACAGAGCAACCTAGTTAAAAAGGGTCTTGCTACATGAAAAGCCATTTTCTTGCTAAAATGAAAAGCAATTTGGGAGCAATTAACAATCCCAACATACAACACAATCACAATTATTTTCATAAACTTTCTATAACACATATATATACATACATCATCATGCATACAATCCCACCACACTCAGTTCAATGCAATATCATCATCATGTGTGCACTCCTTACTCGCGCACTTCAACATCATCATGTGTGCACTCCCTACTCGCACATTTCAACATCAGGTGTACACTCCCTACTCGCACACTTCAACATCACCCTGTGTGCACTCCCTACTCGCACACTTCAACATCATCACACAATATTATTCATCAATGCATAACATATATTCATATATATACAAACCAACATAGTATAGGAGTACATGGATTCATCCTTTTACACATTTCACATTTTCACAACATCAAAACATTTTGTCAAGAGCTTGTTCCCCGGCACACACTTTTAAAGAAAGGTTGGATAAAATCATTCAAATGTTTCATCCAAATACATTTACATTTCCCCAAGCAATTTTGAAATGCAAGTTCACTCACTGGTATTTATTAATGCTTTGATCAACTCTAACTGCGTCTAATGCTCCGGATGGAGATGTTGGGCCTTGTTGGAACCTATCTCCCACTACAGTATCACAATCAACACAAATTGGCATTAATATAATTCCAAAAGCTATTTCCTAAATCAAGGTCTACTAGTTATTCCTAACTAGCTTCCAATTGCCATTAAGTGGCTAGTTATTTACACTACCCTAGTCACTCTGTGAATGAATAAACAACCTTAACAATAAAACACTCACAAATCCCATTGTTAGTCATTATCAACAACTAAAGAAATTTAACCCTAACTTATTACTCACCTTAGTGCTTTTGTAATTGAATTTCTTTTCGAGAGCTTTCAACTATTGTGGAAAATCTCTCTTTCTCTCTCTAGAATGTCCAACTAGGGGGAGAAAGTGCTAAGGAAAGGCTTTTGAGAGTTCTTGAGGTGTAGAAGTAGAAGAACATGAAAAACCCTATGAAAAAGTGGGCCAAAACATGAAATTTTGAGCTTTCTATGAAAAGTTATGGAGGATTCAAGGTTTCCTCACATAGAAAATGAAGAAAATGTGAAATGAAGAGAATGGCTAGGATGAAGATGGGAGAAGTTGCTGGAAGTTGCTGGAACTTAAATATTTAAGCTTCAAGTTAATCCAAATTTTCACTGAATTTACCAAAATGCCTTTAACATGGTGGCTTTGTCTTCCTCCCATCCTTTGTGCAACCTTTTTACTCTTTTGACACTGAAACAAAGTCCATAATAGTCTAAAAATACTCAAGTTCACGAAAACGTAAAAATTTATACCCAAGATGCAAAATGATCATTTTGCCCTTACTATGGAAATGATCAGTGTTTCTATCTTCTTCATTTATTTTGTCATCATTCATGTATTCCTTAGGCCTAATTAGACCTTAATAATATTAGAAAACTACTTCCAGGAGCTCACCATGAGAAATGACAAAATTACCCTTAGTTCTGTTATCACGTCTACTTCTAGTTACGGGTCTATAGAGGTCGAGGTTTCACAATACAAGGGTATTGGGTGTCACATTAATAGCTAAAATTGACTTGAAACTGTTTGCAATAAATAGAAACTATCAAACACCCATTAGAGTTGGCTTTTGAAGTATAAAAGGCACTCTCAATGGCTAAGAACAAGATCAGATGCTTTGTAGATAAAAAAAAAGCTCAAAAATAACAAAAACTCTCTACATACTATCTACACTTCACTCCAATCCTTGTAATAGAGTTAAGCACTTCATCTTGCACCATTAAGATCAGGTTAGTGATCATAGGTACTCATTTATTTCTGTTCTCTTTGATTACTTAAAGTGTGCGAGTCACTCTAATTGGATTGATCAAGCTTGGGTTAGCTTGATTGGGTGTATAAGTTCTAACTCAGCCTAGGAAAAGTTAGTTTTGGGTTTTTGTTGATCTCGAGAAAAACCATTGCTAAAGTTTGTGGCCAAGCTTGTGAAAAGCCATTTTAAAAGCTTGGTGGAAGCTTGAGAATTCCACCGTTTATAGTGATTTGGTTTGGAAAATCCTTGGTTGAATAATCAAGGTAGTGAATATAGGTCTTTGACCGAACCACTATAAATCTGTTTATTGTCTGCTCTGATTTATTTTTCATTTTCATTCTTTCTTAAATCATTCTTTCATCTTGCATCAAATTTCTCATCATTGACCTTCAATTTGCCTCAAATTAGAAATCAAGTTTAGTGAGAGCCAAAAAGTGCTATTCACCCCTCCTCTAGCACATTTATTTGGTACCAACAAGTGGTATCAGAGCCTATCCCTTTTTCTCAAGGCTTAACATCCTAAGGGAGATCCTAATGGCTCTTCAAAAATCTGTAGTTGCTAAGGGATAGTCCACAAACAAACCACCTCTGTTTGATGGCTAAAACTACCCCTATTGGAGCACTAGAATGTCAATCTAAGGGCAATAGATTATGAAATGTGGGATGCCATCACTGATGGACCCTTCATTCCCTTGACCATAAATGTAGTGACCAATGAAATGATTCTTAAGCCAAGGGCTGAATAGACTGAAGTTGAAACCAAAAAGGTTCAGACAAACTTTAAGGCAATAAACACTTTACATTGTGCTTTGACCCCTACTGAGTTTAACAAAGTGTCAAGTTGTACCATAGCCAAACAAGTTTGGGACAAACATAGGGTTATCCATGAAGGGACTTCACAAGTCAAGGAGTCCAAAATAGCTCTTTTAACTCATAACTATAAAATGTTTAAGATGAAACTTGGTGAAGACATCACCGGCATGCTTGATAGGTTCACAACCATTACCAAAAAACTCAGCTAGTTAAGTAAGCTAATCCCCGAATATGAACTTGTGAAAAGACTTCTTAGAAGCCTACATAAACTAGGAAGCCAAAAATGACTGCCATTAGGGAAGCTAAGGATTTAAATGTCATCACTCTTGATGAAATATATGGGTCTCTTCTCATTCATGAGCTGGAACTTAAAGAAGAAGAAGACGAGAGAGAAGCAAGCGAAAGAAAGAAAAGCATTGCCTTAAAAGCAAGCACTCTTGAAGAAGAATTGGAAAATCCATCATGTGATAATGATAAGGAATTAGCCATGGTAGCAAGAAAATTAAGAAAACTTATGGGACAAAAAGATTGGACGTTGGCAAAGAAAGGTTACAAAAAAAAACAAAGTTCTTCATGGAGAAACAAAAGTAAAAATGAATCCAACAAGAAGGAAGATGTCATTTGCTATAAGTGCAAGAAACCTGAACACTTCAGATCAGAATGCCCCCTACTTAAAGAGGAAACACCTAAGAAAAATAGAAAATCAAAGAAGGCTATGGTGGCTACAACTTGGTCTGATAATGATGTTTCAAGTTTAAATGTTGAAGAAAAAAAAGTGAAGGAAAGAGCAAACTTATGTTTGATGGCTAGAGATGATGAATTCGAGGTATCTTCTACTCTTTGTGATATCTCAATTGATGAAATTCAAGAAGAATATGAATGCCTCTATGATTAATTTGGAAAAGCTGACATCAAAATATAAGGCTTTGAAAAGAAAGACTACGTCTCTTGAAAATGATTTGGACAAGATAAGAAATGAGTTCAACTCTGTTTTTGAGGAAAGAAATTTTCTTCAAATTGAAGTAGAACATTCAAAAACAAAAATTGGAATTGGATAACAGAATTGAAGCTTTACAAAAAGCAATTGATGAAAATATTGCTTTTAAGAGTTTGAAAAAGGAAACATCAAGAAGAAAGACATACTTTAAGAAAAATTTTGATAATTTCTCATCTAGATGTTATGTTTGTGATAAACTTGGTCATCTATCGTATGACTATCATGGAAGAAGAAGCACGTCGAAAACAAAAAAGATTTGGGTTTCAAAAAGATCCTATGTAGCAGCTAACCTTCAAGGACCCATCAAGGTATGGGTACTTATTAAGAAAAACTGAAAATCTATCTTGCAGGTTGAGCCAAACTGAGAAGACATATGTTCAACAGCTCAACTGAATGAGAAGAAACCATGGTACATGGATAGTGGGTGCTCAAAACATATGTCTGGAAAGAAAATGTTGTTTGCTCAATTGGATAAGAAAACTGGAGGCACTGTATCTTTTGGAGATCATTCAAAAGGTAGAATTCATGGTATAAGAACTATTAGTAAGAATTCTCATGCTCAAATTAGTCATGTGTTGCTTATTAAAGGTTTAAAACACAATTTATTAAGTATCAGTCAATTGTGTGATAAAGGCTTTAAGGCATGCTTTGATTCATACAAATGTGAAGTGATAGACATTAGTACCAACAAAATTTCATTCATAGGAAAAAGAATCAAAAATATGTATGTTATATTTCTTGAAGATCTTGAACTTAATTGTGAAACATGTCTTATGGCAAGTGATGGAAATGATAGCTGGTTATGGCATAGAAGACTTGGACATGTAAGCATGCATACCATCTTAAAATTGATGAGAAAAAAATCTAGTTATTGGATTGCCTGAACTTAAATTTGAGAATGATCAGATTTGTTATGCTTGTCAACTAGGTAAACAAGTTATAACTTCCTTCAAAACAAAGAAGATTATTTCAACCTCTAAACCTCTTGAATTGCTACATATTGTTTTATTTGGTCCAATCAAAATAACTAGTCTAGGAGGCAAATCATATGGTTTTATGATAGTTGATGACTACTCTAGGTACACTTGGGTCTATTTCCTTGCTCATAAAAATGATGCATTACCTGCATTTGCAAATCATTGTAAGAAGGTTCAGAATGAAAAAGGACTTGTCATTGTTAGTATTAGAAGTGATCATGGAGGTGAGTTTGAAAGAGATGATTTTGAAAATGTTTGTAATGAAAAGGGGATAGATCACAACTTTTTTGCACCTAGAACACCTCAACAAAATGGGGTTGTAGAAAGGAAGAATCGAACTTTAAAAGAAATGGCTAGAACTATGCCTTGTGAAAACAATCTGCCAAAGTACTTTCGGCAAAAGCTGTCAACACAGCAGCCTACATTCTTAATCGAGTCTCAATAAGGGCCTCAATATCAAAAATCCCATATGAATTGTACAAAGGTAGAAAACCAAATATTTCTCACTTTAGAAGTTTTGGCTACAAATACTTTGTATTGAAGAATGGAAAACATTCTCTTGGAAAACATTTCTAAGATATGCATTGAACTCAAAAGATTATAGAGTTTTTAACAACAGAACTTGAACGATTGAAGAGTCCATCCATGTAGTTTTTGATGAATCTAAAGCCTTGCAAAAGGAAGCTTTTGTTGATGAAAATGATGCAGAGGACTTTAAAAGACAAATGGAAGAAATGAGCCTAGAAAACACGAAAAACAGTGAAAAAAACTCCTTTGGAAGAGAAGCAGAACCTCCACCCTTAGAAAATTTGCAAAAAACTAAAAGTCAACACAATGACCTTCCAAAGAGCTAGAAATATTCCAAAGATGACCCACAAGAGTAAATTCTTGGTGATCCTTTAAAAGGAGTTAAAACCAGTAAAGGAATTAGAGAAGCATGTGAATTCTCAACCTTCATCGTACAAATCGAGCCTAAAAGCTTTGAAGAGGCAGAAAAAGAAGAAAACTGGATATTGGCCATGCAAGAAGAACTTGAATAATTTGAAAGAAACCAAGTATGGACACTGGTTTCTAGGCCATTTAATCAGCCAATTGTTGGCACAAAGTGGGTGTTCAAAAACAAGGTAGATGACCAAGGTAATGTTATTAGAAACAAAGCTAGGCTAGTGGCTTAAGGATATAACCTAGAAGAAGGCATTGACTATGATGAAACATTTGCTCCTGTTGCTAGGATAGAAACCATACGATTATTGCTTGCATTTGTATGTTTCATGAACCTTAAATTATTTTAAATGGATGTGAAAAGTGCATTTTAAATGGTCTCATTCAAGTAAAAGTCTATGTCAAACAACCCCTTGAATTTGAGGACTTTAAAAACCTGATTATGTTTTCAAACTAATAAGGCATTATATGGATTAAAACAAGCTCAAAGAGCTTGGTATGAAAGACTCTCAAAGTTTTTAGTTGAGAAATACTTGAATGATTTGACACAACATTATTCATTAAGAAATACTTGAATGATTTGATTATTGTTCAAATTTATGTGGATGATATTGTATTTGGTGTTACTAATGAAGCTTTGTGTAAGAACTTTGCTGAAAAAATGTAGGGTGAATTTGAGATAAGCATGATGGGTGAACTGAAATTCTTTGTTAGCCTTCAAATCAAACAATGCAAAGATGACATCTTTATCAATCGAGAAAGATACATTCAAGACATGCTTAAAAGGTTTGATATGCTAAACTTAAAGTCAATCAACACACCAATGAGTCCCTCTACCAAGCTTGAAAAAAGATGAAAAAGGAAAAAGTGTTGATTAAAAGCTTTATAGAGGTATGATTGGATCTTGCTTTACTTAACTGTTAGCAGGCTTGATATTCAATTTAGTGTATACTTGTGTGCACTGTTTCAATCACAACCTAAAGAGTCACACTTAACTACTATAAAAAGAATCTTTAGGTATTTCTTGAACACACAAAATTTAGGATTAAGGTATTCTAGAGAAGCATATTTTATTCTCATTAGATATTAAGATGCGGATTTTGCTGAAAATATGCTTGTATCTTGGTCAAGCAAGAAACAAAATTCTGTTGCACTTTCAATTATTGAAGCTAAATAAATTTCCTTAAGTAGTTGTTATGCTCAAATTTTATGGGTTAAATAGGAATTAAAAGACTTTGGAGTAACCATGCATAATGTACCAATATTTTGTGATAATACAAGTGTGAGACCTTGATCTTTATAGACTCGTATCTAGAAGTAGACGCAATATCACAAACTAGGGGTAATTTTGTCATTTTCTTAGTGAGCCCCTAGAAGTATGCTTTCAAACAATATTAAGGCCTAACTAGGCCTAAGGCATAAATGAATGATGAAAATAAGGGTAAAATGGTGAAGGAAATAAAAATAATGATGATTTCCAAGGTAGAGGCAAAATGGTCATTTTTCATCTCGAGTCAAAATTTTTAAGTTTTCATGAACCCGAGTATTTCTAGACTATTATGGACCTTGTTCGAGTATCAAAAGAGTAAAAAAGGTTGCACCAAGGATTGAAGAAGAACAAGCCAACTTGTTAAAGGTATTTTCGTAATTTAAGTGGAAATTAGATAGCTTTAGCTATAAATATCATTTGTTCCAACAGCTTCTTCATTTCTTCAATAGCTACTTCTTCTTCTTCCTCCCATCTCACGTTTGTTTCACCTTCCATGGAAGCTTGTTATGAAACCTCCTTAACCTCTCTCAAGTTAGCTCCAATTTTCATGCTTTTGTGCACTTTTGCATATAACCTTTGTGCTCTTTCACTCTCTCACTTTAAAACCCTTGAAAAGCCTTACTTCCATACTTCCTCTCATTAGCTAAGAGTTTAGAGAGAGAAAGAGGGAGCTTCTATAATAGTTTGGAAAAATTTTGAAAAAAAATTCAAGTACAACCCACCAAGGTGAGTGAACTTGCATTAAAATGTTTTGGGTTTTGGGCATATGTGGTTGATTTAAATTCATTGAAATGTTTTATCTATTTGTCTCTAAAATATGCATGGGAACAAGCTTTTAATGAAACGTTTTGCATTGTGGAAGGCGATTGTGATGAATCCATGTGCCTTATGTTATGTTGATATATATATATATATATTTATATATCTAAATATATACAAGATATGTAATGATAGTAATATTGATTGTAAAAACAACCGAGCATGTGCACTATATGGGGGGAGCACATACCGGTGATGACGGGTGCAGTAGTGTGGATGATGATATTGCCTGTGCGCGATGTGGGGGATGCACACAGTTGTATTAATTATGCATGATGTGAGAGATGCACACGATGACTCCAGCTATGTACGCGATGTAGGGGTTGCACATGAGCTGGGTGAGGCGGTGGTAGTATTGGTGGTTATGTATGTATATATATATATATATATTTATGCAGTAAAAAGTTCATGAATATGGGATATGGTTGTAATGTATGTGAAATCTTGCATGTTGAACCTTCAAAATTGCTAAGTATTTTCAAGTTGATTTTGTCCTTTGCAGCAAAATGGCCTTTTCATGATATAATGAAAACTTGTTCTTGGTGTTCTGTTTCTCGCTGTAGTGAGAAACTTTCTGTCTTGCTTGTTATCAAGTTTGGTTGCTGCCCTATTTTCCACTTCTTTAGCACCATAGTTGATTATGGACTTCCAACATCAAGGAATTAATTAATTAAGTTTGAAATGAGAGGGTTTGGTGAGAAACCCTTGGCCAGTTAAGAAACCCTCGATCAGTTGATAATTTGAGCCAAATTTCGCTACAGCGAGGACCCGTCGTTTTACTTGACTTGCTTGAATGCTATTAAAGTTTTCACTCTTCAAATCCTTTATTGTGCATGGACCCTTATCGTCAAGTGATTAACTCATTAAGGGTTTAATGAGGGGTTGTAATAAGAACTAAACTAAATTGCAATGTTTTTGAAGATAAATGCATCATGATTTCTTTAAACTTTCCTTATTGTTTGCTTGGTCCTTTCCTTTGTTCACTCACTGGGTTTATACTCACCGTTTTCAACTTCATGTTTTCAGATCAGAAGGCAGCCGGTAACTGGGTCAAGGTGTCCTCATAGATTCGTATCCTTGGTAGGTATCTCAGCATTCAATAGCTGAACTTTCGCCCGAGTCTCTCCACTGGAAGTTAAGTATCCCTTTTGTTGTGTATAGATAAACTCGATGTAAAATTTTTAAAAATGTATGTTTTAGACAATATATGTATATACTGCCATTATGAATTGGAAACAGTTAACATTATTTGAATTGAACTTATGAAATGTGACTTTAACAACTCTTGATGGAATGATTAACAGGTCATATAAATAGGCTTGCTTAGGCTTAGTGGGTTACGTCACTTGGGCCCATGCGTCGGTCATGGCCCGAAAATTAGGTCGTGACAACAAGTTCCATCAACATCTCAAAAAATCTAGTTTAGCACTCTAGAACAAAGCACATTGAGATTTGACATCATTTTATCCGAGACCATGTGCTTAAGGGAGACATTAAAATTGAATTTGTCAACACCTTGCATGAATTAGCAAATATATTTACCAAACCCTTGAATGAGGAATGATTTTATGAAATTAGGAGAAATCTAGGAATGGTTAATGTACAAGAGCTTTAGGTAAATTCCTGAGCCTTTCACTCGTAAGACAGTATATACTTAGTTAATTAAGAGAATCACTTAACCAACTAAAAGCATTAATTCTTAGTCAATTAAGAAACTAAAATAAAAAAAAAATAAAACTTAAGGAAATGGGGCAGCATAACGAGTGAAGAAGAATAAGAGGAAAAATCGTTTAACTAAAAAATAAAATGGGGAGCAAAATTTTGAATTTTGAAAAAGGGGGTAACTGACCACATTTAAAAGGGGGAGTCTGACGATTTTAAAGAAGAATAACCTCTCTTAACTCTTTCTCTTTTCATTCTCTCCCATAAAAAACCGCTCATCTCAAAACTGAAACCCCTTTCCTCTCAAACTCTTAAAACCCTAAGTTTGAAGCTGCCCAAAATTAATGGCCAAATCCACACTACCCAGTGATGTTTTAGAGAAGAAAAAAGGGAAACTACCTATGGAAGAGAGTCCACCATTTGAAATTCAAAAGAAGCGGAAGAAGGATAAGTCAGCTTCAGTGATTGAGAAAATTGGGAAAAAATAGAAAGGGAAAGAACAGAAATTAGAGAAAAAGAAGGAAAAAGGAAAACTCACCAAAAAAGGTAATCCCCCATCCTTGAAATTTAGAAATAAGATTCATGAGGATAGATTTAGGAAAACAGAGAATGTTCCCATCTCTTGTGGGAAATATATTGACTGGGATAGCTTTAATGAAGTTACAAAAATTAAAAAGGATTTATCGGATTACTTTGAAGAAATAAAATTGAAGAAATTGAGTGTTTTTAAGAATAGAACTTATAGTGCCAACCTTGTGAAAGAATTTTATGCTGATATTACACTGGATGAAACTGAACTTGATGGCCCTAAGGATTTTGTTGATGATGGTCTGAATGTGTTTCTAAATGGAAAGGAGTTTATGGTCACTGCCACTGATTTGGAAATCTACTCAAAATTGAGTGTAATGAGGGAGAGTATGAAATTCATGAGGATTATGCTCCCTCATCTTTGTGGGAAATAATCACAGGGAAAAAGGAAAGATACTCCTTTAAAAGCTATGCAAACTTTATTAAAAGTCCTCAAATTAGGATCCTACTTTATTTTATAGCTTCAACAATTCATGGAAGAAGTGGTAGCTAGAGCTACGTAAGCCTTTACGATATGTGGCTAATGGAGCATGCTTTTAATGTTACTTACCTCAATTTAGGAAGATTCATCATTGAGACAATGAAAGGAATCTGTCAGGTTGACAAAGTTAATCTAGCTTATGGAAATTTGATCACTTCTCTGGTAAAGAAAAAGGGAATTTGGAACAACAGATATGAGATGGATCAAGTTAAGAGCAGAGATCAGGCTATATATTTAGGAAGTTTGCCAAAGATGGGGTACAAGCTAGAAGGAGAAAAGTTTGTCAATACCCTTAAAGATACTCCAAGGGATGAGCATGCCACCCCTGCTCAGACAAAGCCAACTCCCTCTCAGATTTCAAATGAAATGATTATGAATTTACTGATGAGAATTGATGGGAAACTCACTGATTAGTCTTTATGAATTTAGAAAATTGAAAATATGTTGGAAAAGCTTGGAATTTTATGAAAGGAACAGGAAAATCACATTCTGGTCCTGTAACTGAAGATACTTCTGCAGCACCAAGTCCAGCACCAGCAGCACAAGCTGTTGAAACTCCTACATTCCAAGTTGAAGGTGATGAACCAAAATTTGGTCCAGCGAGAAAATCACCTACCCTTGAATGTTTAACACTTTTCCCAGTTCAGAAGGGAATGTGGTCAAAATCTTCATTAAAGTAAAAGTAATGCATCAGAACCTGAGAGTTTCTCACTGCAGCGAGATTTAGCGAGTTTTTTGTTGCCAAAACAAAATGTTTCTCGCAGCAGCGAGGATGCCTTCTCCCTGTAGCTAGAAAGCAAGGCACCTAAGTGTAAAAAGGACCTCTTTTGCACTAAAATCCATTTGGTGTTGCAATGAACTCAATTTGCAAGAAAATGGGACATTCTCAAGATTCATCATGCCAATTTCAACATGGAATGCTAAAAAATTTTCAAAGTTCAACATGCTAAAATTTCACATGCATTACAGCCATATACCATATATGAATATATAAATCTATCAATCATCATGCACACCCTCTCATCATCATTAGCTCATATGCAACGGCTTATGTGCACTCCTACTCGCACATAGCCGGGTCAGCAATGGCTTATGCGCACTCCCACTCGCACATAGCCAGGTCAGCAACGGCTTATGCGCACTCCTACTCACACATAGTCGAGTCAATATCATTACATAACATTATTTATATATATATATATATATATATATATATATATTTCAACATAATGTAGTAGTACAACAATCCATAACAGCCACATGTCACATATATAAACAATTTATCAAAGGCTTGTTCCCAAGGCACCAGTTTTGAAGATATAACAAATAAAACACTTTAGGGATTCAATCAAACACACTTGTATACACATCCCAAAACCTTTTTAATGCAAGTTCACTCACCGGGATTGTTGAACCTCTAATCGACTCTAACTTTGATTATTACTTCAAACGGACATGTGAGGCCTTGTTGGAACCTATCACCCACAATATAACTATAAAAAATATAATAGCCCATAAATCAAATTTCTAGCCATCTCTAACACCTTAAAATCAAATTCCAACTCATTTCTAACCTTGGTGGTTTTTTTTTTTGTAGTTGAATTCCTTTTCAAAAGCTTCCAAGCTACTATGGCAAGTCTCTCTTTCTCTCTCTACAACTTTCAACTAGTGAGAGAAAGTACTGAACAAAGACTTTTGAGGGTTTTAAGGTGTAAAAGTGGAAGAGCATGAAAAACTGTATGAATGAGTGGGCAAAAGCATAAAATTTGGAGCTAGAGAGAGAAAGTTATGAAGTTTTCATACGATGCTTCCATGGAGGGGGAAACAAATGTGAGATGGAAGGAGGAAGAATAAGAAGCTGCTGGAAATTGAAGAAGCTGCTGGAAGGAGAAGATATTTATAGCTCAAACTTATCCAATTCCCTTAGAAATTACGAAAATGCCCTTTAGCAAGTTAACTTGTTCTTCTCCAATCCTTTGTGCAATCTTTTTATTCTTTTGACATAGGGACAAGGTCCACAATGATCTAAACTACTCGGGTTTATGAAAACTTAAAATTTAGACTCGAGATGCAAAATGACCATTTTAGCCCTATCATGAAAATTATCATTATTTTTATTTTTCTCATTTATTTACCATCGTTAACATCATTTATTCATTCCTTAGGCCTATTTAGACCTTAATAGAATAAAAAAAGCCCACTCGTAGGAGCTTCCCAAGAGAAATTATAAAATTACCCATGGTCCGCATTATCGCGTTTACTTTTAGTTACGTGTTTATAGAGGTCGAGATTTCACAGGTTCACTTATGAATTACCCTTTTTAACTCAGTAATCAACCTCAATTGGCATCCGTAAACTTTATTAGCCACCGAATTAAAATACAAGGTATTGCAGTCTCCCCCATTTAAAATGAATTCGTCCTTGAATTTAAATCGACGTAGGGTGAATAATCAAAGTTATAAAGTTCTGCCACATTACTCTCGTCGGGCATTCTTAACATAGAATCTTGGTTTATGCATCATATTAACTTCCAATCTTATAGAAAACTCGATGATGTTATAGTATATAGTTATGTGTATTACTCTTGTTGGATCAAAACAATATCATTCTTTATCTTATGAAGAGAATTCAAATGTGCTATTAACTCTGGTTGCACCTCAACCAAATCATCCTTAAATCATCAATCATGCATGTTTACTTAACCATCCATAACTCCTCTACCTTGCTCCTTTATCAACCCTTCCAATATTCAAGCATCTATTCCACCATTGACTATGGGTCTAATTTGTCAATCAATCTCTATTCTGTTTTACATAACTCCGTACAAATTCCATTCAAGCATTTCATAATACATAAGGATCAAACAATTTTTATTTATTCATATATATTTAACATCACGGATGATTCAAATTCGGTAACCAATAGTCATCATATTCTTAAAAACAAACTCCAATACTTTCATGATCGAGTGCTCACTAGATAAATCTTAACTTATACCACGAAGCTTTTCAATAAGTCATGACATTCACATACCTCCTATGATCTTAGCCAATCCTTTTAATCAATAACTCAACTTCTCAAAGTTAAAGTTGCTCAAAATTTTCCTTTAAGGTTCCTTTCCAAGTCTCATCTTGATTACTGATCATTTATATATTTCCAATGTCGTAGCTAATTTATTCATCATCAATCACATACAACATATCTAACTTGAAATTCCTCAAATTTACTTAAAATGCCAAATCTCACGGCCTCATTAGTTCATCCATCCGAGGATGAAATTAGATACTTGTCTCTCCTTAAGTGTACTTTAAAATCAAAGAATCATCTATTAAGACCTTTTTTAATATAAACTCCCTTAGCCTTTTACCTTAGAAAATTAAATCTATAATCATTCATTCTCAATCATGGGCTTTATGCCCAACAAGGCGGATTTTAAACTTTTAATTACATGAATTCAAGTGCACACCTTTACTCATAAGCTATAAATTTTTCCCTAAATCTTTATATATCAAAATTATATATTGGAGCTATACCAAAATTGATACATCATTTTCCGTTGCTTCTTAGGATGTTAAATTCATGTCATACTTTTCTATTTGTGTACTTCATAATAACCTAACAATTTCTAGCTCACAATTAAGCTAGTTCATATGCCAAGCCTCTCAGGCTATATCAAAACACCAAGTTTTATCATGATATAATAGAATTTGATGAACTCATACCAAAAGTATAAACACTTACTTTTAAGCTAACAACATTATAATCCACTTGTTCACTGCCAAAATCAACGATAAATTATCTTAATCATTATCTAGCACCATAACCATTGATAGAATATCATTATCGAATCAAATTATAACTAACTCCGCATGAGCTTTTATACCAATATGCAACATATATAGCCATACATATATATTTCCAAAATTTTTAACTTCGAATGGCCTTAGGCATGTCAAGCTTAATAAGCCATTTGTAAAACCAAAATAACCAAGAATCAAGTTTAAAGTCATTTCTTATCTTGGTTGGTTAGATCATGCTCATCATTTGTGGTGAATACAGAAAGCTGATTTCAATATTCCATTCTCATACAAGAGTCAACCACTAATTGGCACCATCTCCAAACACCACGTGTTTTATAAGTCGATTCTCTTAGTCAAAATTCATATTGTAATATCACGCTTCTAGGTCGTAGCTCATTTACCAAAGTCTTTACTCATGTATAAATACTCGAATCATCATCTTTTTTCTGAGTAGATTTATACAATTTTCGTAGCGTATTTCTATTCCCTAACCAAGGGTAGTATCATTTAATCAAACCATGTCACCCTCCTTCTTTAAACATTTGAAGCATAGTTCAACCTTCCACTATCCCTATCAGGCACTTTACCTTGATAAATACTCAAAATAAATTGAAGCTTGTGGGGAAAGCACATTTCACAATTTATGGCTTGCATCTACAATTATGTCGAGACCAGAACCTCATCGGGTCCACAAAAAGGTAGGATAATCATTGTCTCAAACTAGTATTTCCAAGTATACTTATGCTTGTATCATATCTTCATACTTATGTGACATGTGAATCAGGAGCCCAACTTGACTGTGTAGTCATTTGCTCTTTGAGCTTTAATGTTTGCTCATTGTGACAAGTCTTTCGAATTTATCTCATCAAGGTATTCACAAGGTGGATACATGTCCATATTTTACAGTTCAAGGCCTAAAGCATTAAACACAACCTCATCATTTATGTTTTATGCTATATTATATAATACAAAATATAATCTAATAACTATGACAATGAAATTCTAAAGTTCCACCTTTATTTACCAATAATAGCTCCCTTTATGAGCACATACTTTACATTGCTTGATTGTTCACAAGCCACTCATGGCCGTCCAAATTTGACCTCTTATAGCAAGTCAAACTAGTATATTATTCTTATGTTTTCCAATACACTTCCAAAATGCTTAAACACATCCTTTAATAGGTTCCATTGAGAACTTAATCAATCAAAGGCTTATCTTCAAAGCCACTCAAAACTTTAATCGTTCATTGCATGCCCGATAACAGTTTAGCTCACTAACCCCACTGGACATTATTTTAAAATCTCCCAAGGTGTCCTTGTTCTTAGTTCGGATCACATCATCTAACTTAGTATAATTGCATTAATTATCCTTAAGCTCTTTATGCTCGGCATATCAACATCCATACTTCACTACTAACATTCGTATACCTTTACCACAACATTCAGTGCAAATTGATTAAGCAATGATCTCCAAATTTACTCTTAGGTACATATATATCAAATTGTACACCACTTAGTGTTAAGATCTTGACTTTACTCATCAATTCTTAACCAATTACATTCATAAGATAGATAATTCACTAAATTTTTTTATCTTGCTTTTGTAGTCATAAGATCAAAATTTCTTAAGCTTAGGATGCAGAAGCTTCCTCTTAGATCGTATCTAAAATTCCACATGTTCTAAGTTCTTTACCTTTGGAGAAGTCACATTCAAGACTAATCATTTACATCATAAGTTGCATATTGAACTAAACATATTTTTAAATTAACCTTTAAAGCAATTCATATATCGATCTTCATATATAACTCCATATGGCACTTAGACTAAATTTGTCATTTCCAACTCATTTAATTTCAAACTGCTAAATCCACATTTGGTCTTTTAATCCTTTGGCTCCACACTAAGCATAGCAAAATTAAAGCTCATCCTTAGAGTAGATCATTTACTAGCCTTTTACTTCATGACCATACATCAATTATAATAATCAGTGATTTTCACCCTTGAGCTAATTCATGCAATTATAACCATAAACCACAATAATTCAATTCAAGCCTTGGAATCTCACAGTTACTTAATTAAAATCAAAACCAACCCCATTTAAGCTACTATACACATATTCAGCACATATCCGCATATAAAATATTTTGGAAGTCCGATGCCATTTATATAAAGGCAGGGCAAGCTTAATCAACACAGTGCACTTGCCTCTGTGCACGTGGGTATCAGTTTACACCTCCCTTAATACTTAGATCTACAAGCTTCAAGTGAATCTCAATGATCATTATTCGTTCCGGTCAAAGTATGTCCCTTATTACCATTATCACACGTGCTCTTTTATATTAACCTCAAATACCATCCATGGTCATCAAATTTTTTCCCGTTGACAATCATGGCTCAATGGTTAACTCCACCAAATAAATGAGTTATTTCGGACCTATTAGTCCAACTCTAATTTCCTCCATCTTTAATCGGAGGGATTTATTATTACATTAACCTTTCATTTAGGAGCATTTGCTTAAAATCTTTCCAACAAAAGCTCATGTCTCGGGTGGCATCTAAAACCCGGACAATGGCAGCACTTATGACCTTTACATAATGTTAGCAAGAGGGTAAGTTACTAGGAATAGGAGTTCATATAGCATCCTGTCTATGACTTGTGCTACAATCACAAACCATAAACAAGACTCTACATTAACTTCGACAACTCCGCTGATTGACACAAGAATCCCTAAGACTTAACTAAACCTAGAGCTCTGATACCACCTTTGTCATAGCCCAAATTTCAGGCTATGACCGACACATGGGCCCAATGGGCATAGCCCACTAAGCCCAAGCAAGCCTATTTATGTAATCCCGATCATTAATCCTAACCATCATTTCTAAAACCACATATTTTTGTTTTTAATGATGAACGTTTCAGTAATAATTTATAGTGATTGAATATTCATATTTGTATTATCTCAAAGTATTGGCATTCATTGTCGTTTCATAAGGCATCATCATCAATACAACATATACATACTTCATTTATAGCATGACTCCTAGTAGTTTACATTCCATATACATGTACACAGATAAAAGACTCTCAACAGTCAGCGGAGTGACTTTAAGTGAAGGTACCGCTAGTAAGATGCCATAATACCTACCAAGAAGGTGAGCATATGTGTGCGACTCAATCTAGGTCCCAACTGCCTCCAAATCTGAAAACATGAATTTTAAAAATGTGAGTATAAAACTTAGTGAGTGAACATAAGAAGGGAACGAGCAATCAATAGGAAGAAGTTGGAAATCATGATGCACTTGTTTCAAAAACAATGCACTTGATTTAATTTCTTACTAGAAACCCCTCATTTCAAACCTTGATTAATACCCTCATAGTGTTTCACAAACCCATGATCAATCCATGAAGTTAAATGGGTAAAAGTAGGTCAAAATCAAGCAAGGTAGCAAGCATGGCAGCAAGTTTCTCGGTGCAGCGATATTCATTCTCGTTGCGGCGAGATTCAGGGGCCAAAACAGAAAGTTTCCTGCTGCAGTGAGAAATAGTGTCAGTTTGCATGTGTTTCAGTTTTTTGAGCATATCTCCCGCTACAGAAGTTTAATTGACCTGATTTTTAGACCATTAACAAGCTAAGAGATAGGGCCACAGCTTTGATGTTTACCACTTTTGCCAGTTCGGACGGAAGGTGGTCAAAATCTTCATCAAAATTAAGGTATTGCATCAGAACTTGAGAGTTTCTCGCTGCAGCGAGTTTCTCACTGCCAAAATAGAATGTTTCTCGTTCCAGCGAGAATGCTTTCTCACTGCAACGAGAAGCAGGGCACCTAAGTGTAAAAGGACCTCCTTTGCACTAAAAATCCATTTGGTGTTGCAATGAACTCAATTTGCAAGAAAATGGGACATTCTCAAGATTCATAATGCCAATTTCAACATGAAATGCTAAAAAATTTCCAAAGTTCAACATGCCAAAATTTCACATGCATTACAGCCATATACCATATATGTATATATAAATCTATCAATCATCATGCACACCCTCCCATCATCATCAGCTCATATGCAACGGATTATGTGTACTCTAACTCGCACATAACCGGGTTGTTGAACCTCTAATCGACTCTAACTTCGATTATTACTTCAAACGGACATGTGAGGCATTGTTGGAACCTATCATCCACAATATAACCATAAAAAATATAATAGCCCATAAATCAAATTTCTAGCCATCTCTAACACCTTAAAATCAAATTCTAACTCATTTCTCACCTTGGTGGTTTTTTTTTTTGTAGTTGAATTCCTTTTCAAAAGCTCCCAAGCTACTATGGCAAGTCTCTCTTTCTCTCTCTAAAACTTTCAACTAGTAAGAGAAAGTGCTGAACAAAGACTTTTTGATGGTTTTAAAGTTTAAAAGTGGAAGAGCATGAAAAACCGTATGAATGAGTGGGCAAAAGCATGAAATTTGGAGCTAAAGAGAGAAAGTTATGAAGTTTTCATACCATGCTTCCATGGAGGGGGAAACAAATGTGAGATGGAAGGAGGAACAAGAAGAAGTTATTGGAAATTGAAGAAGCTACTGGAAGGAGAAGATATTTATAGATCAAACTTATCCAATTCCCTTAGAAATTACGAAAATGCCCTTTAGCAAGTTAACTTGTTCTTCTCCAATCCTTTGCGCAATCTTTTTATTCTTTTGACATTGGGACAAGGTCCACAATGATATAAACTACTTGGGTTTACGAAAACTTAAAATTTAGACTCGAGAAGCAAAATTACCATTTTTCTCTTACCATGAAAATTATTATAATTTTTATTTTCCTCATTTATTTACCATCATAAACATCATTTATTCATTCCTTAGGCCTATTTAAACCTTAATAGCATCAAAAGAACCCACTCGTAGGA
This sequence comes from Theobroma cacao, assembly GCF_053813885.1. NCBI lineage: Eukaryota > Viridiplantae > Streptophyta > Magnoliopsida > Malvales > Malvaceae > Theobroma > Theobroma cacao. Next base: position 19,101,845 of record NC_142645.1, read on the forward strand.
GCCTACCATGAGAAATTATGAAATTACCCCTAGTCCACATTATCGCGTCTACTTATAGTTACGTGTTTATAGAGATCGAGATTTTACAGATTCACTTCTGAATTACCTTTTTTAACTCAGTAATCAACCTCAATTGGCATCCGTAAACTTTATTAGCCACTGAATCACAATATAAGGTACTACATAAACCATTTCCCACAAACTCTAAGGAAATTCTAATCATGGATGTCTTTCACCAGATGGTAAGGGAAGATGAACCTGAAAAAGAAGCAGCCAAGAGCACAACAAAGAAACCAACATCTACAAAAACATCCCCTAAATCAGTTCATACAAGAGGTAGGAGTGAACAAATTGGTAAAAAAAAAAGGGAAAGCTGCTACATCTGCACAAGATAAACCCAAGCCAATTGCAAAATGGCAAAAAGACTATGGTAACAAAGACCAAAGTCCTCAAAAGAAGAAAGTATTCCAGATTAGCTGGTAAAGCAACACCTTCAGTCAAGTCTTTTATTCAGGATCCACTACAAGTTTCAGACACGTCTGCTTCTAGGTCCTTACCACAAAATGCTCACTTGTGTTATCTCCTAAACCCCTCAATGTCCATTTTGGAACTGATGAGTCTACCCTCTTTGACTATTCCTAAACTAGTAAACCACCCATGTTTTGCTTATGACAAAAAGGGGGGAGAAATAGAAAGCAAAAAGGGAGATAGAAAGTAAAAGAAATTTAGGGAGAAAGTATAAGCAACTTAGGGGCAATTTAGGAATCTAAATCTAACTCTGATGATGTTAGGCTATTTATGTTATTTTGTTGACAATATAATGATGGTTAAAAATTGGACATTTGAATGCTAAGAACTTATTTCTGTTATGCTTTTGTGTTTAATGGATTGTTAATGACAGTTGATTTTGGAATGGATGCGGTTTGTTGACAATATGCTGATGACAGCTATTTGCAATATTGATAATAATCTATCACCTATTACTGATTGTTCGGTAAGCCTGTATGAAGATACTCTATTAAAATATTTGAAACAATGCTTGTCATTTTCTTTAAGAATTAGATAAAAACTTGCTCACTTGCGAAGTTGGATAATAAAATGACTTCAAAAGATCATGCATACATTAAGGGGGAGCCCACACTTAGGGGGAGAAATCCTAATCTGGTGCCAAAGAAAATGAACAAATAGACACTGTGCTTTTAATCGAGGAATGTTTTGTCATCATCAAAAAAGGGGAGATTGTTGGCTCCATTAGTTTTTGATGATAATAAAACATTCCCACTCATTTATGTCTAACTTTACTACTTGAGTGTGCAGGACATAAATGTTTGTCATTAATAAATTAATCACTCAAAAGCAAATATCAAAACTCATAAGAATAAGGAGCTACAATTGAGCCACAAAACAGAAGCCTCTTAGTCGAATAACTAAAGGTGTCACAACTCGGTACTCCCCTCGAGCCCGTGACAACCGCTGCGACGTCTCGATAGACATTCATTGCCCGGAATGCCAACCGGAACCTCGCAAGTCTTTAATATCAATTTTCGCACCTCCCTTGTGAGCAACAGTTGTTAAGTATCATGTTTTGAGAGATTATAAACTATTTACAAATCAAAACAATAGAAAAATAATTTTTTTCTCACAGGGGCATTTTGGTCATTTTTTCTCAAAAATCTCGAAACCAGCTAAAAATGTAGTATACGAGTGAAAAATACATTTCATAACCAAAAATAAGTTTAGATGTCTAAAACATTCATTTAAAGTGAAACTATACCTATTTGAATATAATAAAAACATTCATTAAAATATTCTGTTTTCTTATAAAACAATATTTATAGAGTTACCAGTAAATAATTTTGTAGCGTAAAAGCTAAATAAATTCATACATACTATAATACAGATAACCAAAGCATAAGATTTAATTTACAGTGACACATGAGCCCACGAACGACCAAAGTATCAAAAGCGGTAAACCTACAGTTTTTAAGGATGCAAGTCCAACTGTAGCCCTCACAGAAATGAGCTATCTACCGACTATCTTGAGCCTAAAAGGGGTGGAAAGGAGGGTGGTGAGATTATATAATCCCAATGAGTAAACAAATATCATCTAAAATATCTAAAGCCGAGTAAATGGAGACGATTGAAATAAATCATCATACTGTAATTTATCACCTTTCAACCAAATAAAATCAATTCATTTAAATCGAGTAATCAACATAACTTATGAATTTCTTAAAACTTGGCTCATGCCAAAAATTATTCTCATACTCAATTATCAGGGATACCTTCGCCGAGGGTTATCTCAACCGAGTCTGCCAAGGTTGTTAAAAAGTCATGTACGCATAAATCATGTTTTTATTTTGAAAACATAGTCGTTCCTTGGCGTTGGCTGAGTTCACACTCACATGATGGTTTGGCGCGAAGTGAACTCTAAAGTTGTACCTCGAGAGTTACCCTACGCGCCTCTCCAATCAAGGTAAGAATATAACAGGATTTCGTGCCCCTCAAAAAGGCTAGTCCACAGAACCCGCCCACTGCAGCAAGCTAAACCCACCATACAATAAAATTTGCAATAGCATGACATGGCAATTATTTTATTTTACAACCTCTCAAGGCAAATCAACAGTCATATATTTTCAGCACATTTACCAATTCAACCATTCATGCCAATATTATCATAAGCCATTTAATTCAAACCATGATTTATAACACAACAATTAGTCTCCAATTACTCCATTTTCAAAATCATCTTTCAATTTCAAGACAATTTTATAAAATTATTTCGTTTAATCACATTTTTGCTTAAAAAACATAAAGATTTACCATTTAAACTCATTTTCCATAAAATCACAAAAGCAAATTAAAATTCACTTCAGATAATCAAGATGATGATAAGGTTACTCACTGTATCAGGAGTTTGAAATACTCCTATTCTCAGTCCTCTAACACAACATCTTTACCCTTGTTAGAAGGCTCACCACCTATATACAATACACGACACATAATTCAATATACTGTGTCATACCATTATTAATCTATTTCAAGCTCTTTACTAATGCATGATATGGAATGCAAATTGTTCAGATTATCATTTAAACACGGTGTTCTACCCAAATTCAATTGTGTACCTAAATAAAATGGTATTGGCCTTAATCGATCTATCACCCGATTAATTGGCCAATACGTCCAATTCAACTCCAAATAATTCCATTTTTCTGCCAATACTCCAAATCATCAAACATAAGTCAAATAGCATAAAATTTAGCAAAAATTATCTTCACATTTTCTCTTGGAAATTTCGGCCATGGTGGGTGCATCAATACAATGATTTTTCCTACTTGATTTTCTCACCGTAATTCATCATTTCCTAACCAATTCACTTGAAATAAAATCAAAATCATCATCAATATTCCACATGGAGAATTCGGCCAATGAGGGTTATGGAAGAACATGAATTTTTCTTGCTTGATTTTCATGCTACACATCACCAATCAACTAAAACCACTAGAATATGTTAAAATCTAACCAAAACAACCATCAAAATCTCTCTCTAAGTGTTCGGCCAGCAAGATACCCATCATGAAATCATATGATTAAACCATGAAAAATGCAAAAGAATGTATGGGAAAGGTAGATCATAAGTCAAAATCAAGAAATTTTACCTTTGATTGCTTGATTACTTGAAATCCATCAATTTTCTCTTGAATTTTCAATCTAGGGTTTTTGTTCTTTCTTTTCTTCCTTTGTTCTTACTTTGGCAGGCCATAAGAATGAATGTGGAAAAGTTCAAATTGGCTTTATAAAGGAAAATATTAAATGGACAAAAATTTGACATGTGTCAACATTCCATTGGTCCATGTGTCATATTTACCCATTACGCAATCTCTCTCCACCACTTAAATTTCCTCAATTATACATGATAATATTGGATAAAATCCATATGCTGGACAAGTGTTGGGTGGTGTAAAATTACGATTTTGCCCTTGGGTGGCAAAATGACTATTTTACCTCTATGCTCGGAAAAATGTCGAAATTTAAATTCTTCACTTCTCAAACTCAAATTATGTTCTATATAGTCTATCTTGATCAAAATTTCTTCCAACATTCCAATTTTAACCTCGAGTGGCAAAATGACCATTTTGCCCCTAGGTTATGAAAATTCCAATTTGACTCCAAATCGATCCTTGAACTCCGAATCACCATTTTAAGTCATTATGGGGTTTTAAAATTCTCAATTTCATCTTAAAATCTCTATTGGGACTAGTTTGAGGCTTAATTCAACTTAATTGTACTATTTGGTACATTGCCGTCCTTTAACGATTTTTGAGGTACCTAAGTAAGCAAACATGCATTCTTATGTAAGAATGGCATAATAAACATATTGTAGAGTAGGGCTTGATGAAAGGAGTTAGTCAATTAAAACTCAAAAATGAAGATGGCTAGTTCAAAAACAGAGAAGACTTAGTCGACTAAGAAACATTGTTAGTCGACTAAGAGCTTACTGCCAGAAACCTAGACTACAAGATAGAAAGAACTTAATCAACTAAGAACCATTGTTAATTGACTAAGAGCTCACTGCCAGAAACTAGGATCAAAAGACAAAGATGACTTAATCGACTAAAAAGTATATTAGTCAACTAAGAGCATTCTGTCTGAAGATTTGAATTTGAATACTAGAAGATAGATTAATGGCTAGAATTGACTCCAACTGTTTTCAATAGTCAGAAACTATCAAACACCCATCAGAGCTAGTTTTTCAAGTATAAAAGGCACTCCCAAAGGCTAAGAACAAGATCAGATGCTTTGAAGATCAAAAAGAGCTCAAAAATAGCAAAAACTCTCTGCATACTTTTTACACTTCACTTCAATCCTTATAATAGAGTTAAGCACTTCATCTTGTACCATTCAGATCAGGTTAGTGATCATAGGTACTCTTTTATTTTTGTTCTTCTTGATTACTTAGAGTGTGCGAGTCACTCTAAATGGATTGATCAAGATTGGGTTAACTTGATTGGTTGTATAGGTTCCAACTTAGCTTTGGAAAAGTTAGTTTTGGGTTTTGGTTGATCCCGGGAAAAACCATTGCTAAAGGTTGTGGTTGAACCTATGAAAAGCCATTGTAAAAGCTTGATGGAAGCTTGGGAATTCCACCGTTTATGTCACGACCCAAATTTCGGGACATAACCGGTGCATGGGCCTAATGGACGTAGCCCACTAAGCTCAAGCAAGCCTATTTATATGACCTGTTCATCATTCCATCAAAAGTTGCTAAAGTCATATTTCATAGTTTCAATTCAAAATAATGCTAACCATTGCCAACTCATAGTGGCATTACCAATCAAAATATACATATATTGTTTAAAACATATATCTTAATAATTTACATTGAGCTTGTCTATACACAACAAAAGGGATACTCGACTTCCAAGAGAGAGACACAGGCGAAAATACAGCTATTGAATGCCAAGATACCTACCAAGGAGACGAATCTACGATGACACCTCGACCTAGTTATCAACTGCCTCTTGATTTGAAAACATGAAGTTGAAAACAGTGAGTACAAACCCAGTGAGTGAACAAAGGAAGAGAACAAGAAAACAATAAGAAAAGTTTAGAAAATCATGATGCACTTATTTTCAAAACAATGCAATTTAGTTTAATTCTTATTAAAACCCCTCATTAAACCCTTAATTGGTTAATCACTTGATGATGAAAGATCCATGCATAACAAAGAATTTGAATAGTGAAAACCTTAGTAGAATGCAAGCAAGTCAAGTGAAATGACAGGTCCTTACTGCAGCGAAAAGGCATTCTCACTAAAACCCCTCATTGCAATGAAATAATTTGGGCTCAAATTATCAACTGGTCGAGGGTTTCTTAGCTGGCCAAGGGTTTCTCACTAAAACCCCTTATTTCAAACTTAATTAATTAATTTCTTGATATTGGAAGTCCATGATCAACTACGGTGCTAAAGAAGTGGAAAATAGGGCAGCAACTAAACAAGGTAGCAAGCATAACAGAAGGTTTCTCACTGCAGCGAAATTTCCTATAGACATCTCGCTACATCAAGAATGTATTCCCGTTGCAGCGAGTTACAAAGTTGTAGCCAGCCTCCCAACCCAAGAGTTTCTCGTTGCAGTGAGAATGATTCTCATTGAAGCGAGAAACAAGACACTAAGAAAAAGTTTTCATTATATCAAGGAAAGGCCATTCTGCTGCAATAACAAAATCAACTTGAAAATACTTAGCAATTTCCAAGGTTCAACATGCAAGATTTCACATACATTACAATCATATACCATATTCATGAACTTTCTATTGCATAAATATATATATATATACATACATAACCACCAATACCACCACCGCCTCACCTAGCTTATGTGCAACCTCCACATTGCGCACATACCTGGAGTCATCATGTGCATCCCCCACATCGTGCACATGCTCGGTTATAATTACAAACAATATTACTATCAATACATATCATATATATTTAGATATATATATATATCAACATAACATAGGGCACATGGATTCATCACAGTCGCATTCCACAATGCAACACGTTTCATTAAAAGCTTGTTCCCATGCATGTTTTAGAGAAAAACAGATAAAATATTTCAGTGGATTTAATCAAACACATATGTCGTAATCCCAAAACATTTTAATGCAAGTTCACTCACCGGTATTTGTTAAATCTTTACCCAACTCCAACTTCCTCTAATGGTCCAAATGGGGAGGTGGGGCTTCATTGAAACCTATCATCACATTAGCATCACAATTAACTCAATTCACATAACTATAAATTCTAAAAGCTATCTCTTAACTAGCTTCCAATTGCATTAAGTGGCTATCTATTTTCACTATCCTAATCACTCTAAAATGAATAAACAACCTCAACTACAAAACACTCACAAGTCTAATCACTAGCCATTCTCAACACTTAAAATCAACTCTAATTCACTACTCACCTTGGTAGCTTTGTAATTGAATTTTTTTTCAAAAATTTTCAAGCTATTATAGAAGCTCCCTCTTTCTCTCTCTAAAACACCTAGCGAGTGAGAGGAAGTATGGAAGTAAGACTTTTCAAGAGTTTTAAAGTGAGAGAGTGAAAGAGCACAAAAGGTTCTATGAAAAAGTGCACAAAAGCATGAAAATTGGAGCTAGCTTGAAAAAAGTTATGGAGATTTCAAAACAAGCTTCCATGGACGATGAAAGAAATGTGAGATGGGAGGAAGAAGAAGAAGAAGCTGTTGGAGAAATGAAGAAGCTACTGGAAAAATGATATTTATAGCTAAAGCTTATCTAAACTCTACTTAAATTACGAAAATGCCCTTAACAAGTTAGCTTGTTCTCCTCCAATCCTTGGTGCAATCTTTTTACTCTTTTGACAGTGGGACAAAGTCCATAATAGTCTAGAAATACTTGAGTTCACGAAAACTTAAAATTTTGACTCAAGATGAAAAATGACCATTTTGCCCCTACCTTGGAAATCATCATTATTTTCATTTTTTTCATAATTTTGCCCTTATTTTCATCATTCTTGGATGCCTTAGGCCTACTTAGGCCTTAATATTGTTTGAAAGTCTACTTCTAGGGGCTCACCATGAGAAATGACAAAATTACCCTTAGCTCTTGTTATCTCGTCTACACCTAGTTACGAGCCTATAGGGATCGAGATGTCATAGTTTATAGTGATTTGGTTTGGAAAATCCTTGGATGAACAATAAAGGTAGTGGATGTAGGTCTTTGACTGAATCACTATAAATCTTTGTGTATTGTCTACTCTGTTTTATTTTTCATTTTCCTTCTTTCTTAAATCATTCCTTCATCTTGCATCAAATTTATCATCATTGACCTTCAATTTGCCCCCAATTAGAAATCAAGTTTAGTGAGAGCCAAAAAGTGTTATTCACCCCCCTTCTAACACATTTATTTAGGACCAACAGCATCCATATCCAAAAAACGTTGTTTGGCAAGCTCAATTTCTACTTGTATGTTACCTTTGGTGGCTTTCCACTAGAAATATTCAACTTTAAAAAGACCATATAAAATTCCAAGCATTGTTTCGAGTATCGAAAGTTGTGTAGAAAGATTTGTAGAAGAAGCTTGCTATATAGTTACCATTGGGAGCACTTCTCCAAATAACTTTGTCAACCTCATAAGGGAGAAGGCAGACTAGAATAATAACATAGAGAAAGTTGTCCCTTTGTTGAATCTCCTAATTATGAAATCCTATACAGAGGTTGATGCTCCATGACTAGAAATCACTACTCCAAGCTCCGAAAGCATTCACATACTTTATCTTATTTGTGTCATAGATTCTAGGGATTTAGGTTACAAGTAGGGCATTTCCTACCCAATTTGTTAGTTTAAAATGTGATGGCATTCTCACAACCTAGAAAAACTCTAATTTTGAATGAATAAGCCCATGATAATTGTTTGTGGGGCTCAAAAGGTCTAAAGATATTATCCATATTTGGAAGGAATGAAAAGGTGGTGGTATTGCCCAAAAGGTTACCTAGTGATATTAGTTTTTGGCCACTATGACTCGGTGCCGTAAGCCATTCAGCACATTTGTATATATCCATAAGCATTTATTAAAGAGTGCCCTATTCTTCAACTTAATGTTGATGATGCCAAGGCCAACATTCTTGATTTAAACAAATTGTGTCACAATTTACCCAATGAGTTATACTTGTTTCAAAGCAAAAGACCAAAGAAAGTTTTTCTGAATCATATCAAGTTCTTTTGCAATCAAAGTTGGGATTCATAGGATAGATGGATAATATAGGGTTTACCATGCTAAGACCGAGTTGATATTGGTTTTACTAAACTACCAACTCATTTTTGAACTTGTCCAGTAAGTTGCCAAATGTGAGAGAGAATTTGAGTCAACTACAAGTGGTAGCCTAGATAAGTGGTGGGCAGAGTTTTGTCACATCCTAAGTTTTGGAGGGATTATGACTGATACTATAACCTACGTGGGTATGGCTCACTAGACCCTAATAAGCCTCTTTACATCTTTCAATCATTAATCAATTACATATGGCTCATTTTTCTTCATCATCATACATACATACATAAACATTGATCATCATAAACATAACATCCATGCACAAGCATAGGTACATGATTATGGACTTCTCAACATAAGTTGTGTATACGCTTTCATCCACAATATTTGTATCTTGTACAATTCATGAAAATTCTATAAATGCACCCTAGGTGCTTACATGGGCTCTTAGGCCATCATTCATAATATTCACATGATTTCATAAAAGTAACTTACCATTTAATGGCTTAACATTCTAGTATAAACAAGTATATAAGAACATAAATATAAAGACTAACTTATTAAGTGAAACATGACTTGATTCCCTAGGCTTCAAAGGGGCTATTATGTCACCTACTGAAGGAAGAACGAACCACGTCTCTATAACAAGGGTGCTTAACAGCTATCACCAATTTGAAACAAAATAGGGAAAACTAACGTATGAGTCATAAAGACTCCATGAGTGGATACAGGAAAGGGACAAGTCAAAAGGTTAAGAGCTTTGGCTAAATAGAACATTGCAAATAACCTTGCACATATGATCTTTCAAATACGTGATTAATTGACTTTGAAATAATAGTAGTCATGCCTTTAAACATATTTAATATATTCTTTGGACATAAATACCAAACCTTTATATCATTGAATATAAACTATAACCAACCTTGTAAATATATTCCATGTACTTATGAAATCACATAAACCTTTTGGAAATCAATTTGAGAGAAAACTATTTGGTTCATATCCAAAAAGAGTTATCGTAACCATTGATCATTTCATATCAAGTTATTAAGACTTATTTTCAATGGCTCAATTGTCTCACATAAGGAATCCTAAAGGTTTTTGTGAAACCCTCATTTTTCATATTGTGGAAATTTAGTGAAAACTTAAATTTTGATGAATTATATGTTGGTGATGATTATCTATGAAAATTCCCTTGTCATTTGATGTAATTCCTCCAATATTATTGTATTATATTCATCGATGAATGATGGTTGAAGGAATGGTTGAAAAAGGAAGCCAGAAGAATGTATTTTAATAAGTTTAAACTTGGAGCATCGACCCTCAATGGTTACTAGTTGATCCTATGGCAAAAAGCATGAAAATCTTGAAAATTTGAGGAGCCTCAATTGATCCTAAGGTAGATTACATGAATATATAAAGACTTGACAACCACTAGTCAATCCCCTAGCATCTTTGGTCGATCCTAGCGCATTTTGACAAAAAAAATATAATAGCTTCAACACAAGCATAGTCTTCATTGTTCATTTTATCAGCCTCAAACTCGTTCCCAACAATCATCAAACCCTCCTTTAACCTCTCAAAACCCCATTGAACAAGGATTCAACCTTCAACACTTAAATCTAAGGTAAGATTTATTATTTTTTATTTTAATCACAATGTTTCAACTTAACTCAATGGTTTTATAAATTTCAGCTCATTTAATCCGAATTTGAGCTAGGATTTTGGGGCTTTTTTGTTCTTCAAAGGTAAGAATGTTTAAGGTTTCATCATATATGATTTAGGTTTGAAGTATTGTGTGTTATTGGCTTGGAACAAAAAACATGGGTTTAATCGATTAGTTTTGAATAAATGTCTTTGATGGAAAAATAAGAAATTTATGTTAGAAATTGTTGTATTAGGTTACGTTGAGCACAAGATTATAGACAACCAAGACTTGGTGACATAATGCTTAGGAAAAGAATATGCTTCTTATCAAGGTGAGTGGGTGTTGATGAAATTACCTTGCATCACTTGGATGCTAAACAGTTTTTGGATAAACTGAATTGTGTGTGGATATATGTTTTCAATGAACTTATTATTCTACTAACTATTAAATATCTCTCTATATATTAGTTTTCAACAAGGGGGGATAAGCCTTTTCAATTGTGTTTATTAAAATATTTCTCGACTGGATGTACGACATGATTGGTGCATGGCTAAAATAAAGCCTAGTGGATTGATATATAGCCACCCATACAAATGTGATTGTGGAATACTAAGGAAACCACCAAAGCATATGAGCTAATGTAGACCATAGAGACACCTCAGTGTAAAGGTGCATGCGGTGACTATACTGTCACAAAATTAGATTGTAAAAGTGGATGAGTTAGTCTCCACCGTTCAAGGAATATGTGAATATTATGATACCCATTATTCAATCAAATGGATGAATGTCATGAAATTATGTATAATGCTTGACTTTGAGTTGATTATTGTGTGGATGCTCATTGAGATGTGACTTGAATAAAGCCCAGTGTAGGGGTAAGAATACCATAAGACCAACATGGGTGAATTTACCCATTCTTGTTCCCATCTAAAGCCGGTGTGAGGTAAGAATACCACAAGGTCTATTTGGGTGAATGTGCTAGAATGGTATGAAACTCAAAGATAACAATTATCATACATAGTGAAAAGTAAAAAATTTTAACGTACCATGCCATGTTGCCAGCCATGGATGACCTTGGTAGTTTTAATATCAACAAAATTTAAGAGGATTAATAAAAAATATCACCTAGCCAAGTGATGTCATAATCATAATGGCAAATCCTCTTGATTGAGTGAAGATAGAGCACTACTCTTATTTCTACTCAAACTCGTGAACACTAAAAGGAGGAAGAACTAAAGCCTCCTAAGCCTTTTGGCTCCAACGGTGTCCATACAATTGCATTTGAACCTTTAGCAAGGTAAAAGCTTTTAACAACTCTTTTTTTAGTAGAGTGGACAACAATTTTCCTTTTCTTCACACACTCTATAAGTTAAATCACTCTAGAGAGATTCATAACAACAATTTTCTCTTAAACATAAGAGGCAGTTAGAGAATTTTTTTTTTGGTTTTGACAACTAGGGTTTCATAGTCATATGTGAGAAGTACATAAAGTTGATATTTGTACCTAAGTTAAACCACTTCCACAATTGCGACTAAAGGCCTAATATTATAACCCATTATAATTGTGAGACCCTGTCAAGCTCGATTAAAAGACGGTATTGTACCGAGTGGCACAACTAAGTTAAATCGAGCCTTGAACTAGTTCAAATAGAAATTCTAAGAGGAATTTGAAAATTTTGAAACCCACAAAATGGCCTAGAATAGTGATTCGGAGTTCAAGGTCCAGTTTGGAGTCCATCAGGAAAATTGACCGATTAGGGACAAAATGATCATTTTACCATTTGATGATAAAATGGAGATTTTTAGTCAAGATTTTATCACATTTGACCAAGACTAATTATATGAAATATAATTATGATTATTGGAGTATAAAATGATGTTTAGCAGTGAAAATTTTTGATTCTCGATGTTTTTGGAGCACAAGGGCAAAATGGTAATTTTGCCACTAGAGGACTAAACGAAAAATTTTACAAAATGATTTTTTACCCCATTTGGTTAATATTGATCAATATTAGTGTTATTTCAGGTTGAACAGTAGAAATAATGTGAATCCGGTACATTTCGGAGTATAGGGATAAAATCGTAATTTTTCCATCCCGGGGGCAAATCGGTAAATTTTTTGCCCCAACACTTGTCAAGACCAAGGGATTTTAATTGTGGTAGGATTGGATAAATACCAGAATATTTGTGGTCGAAAATTAAGAAGAAAAAGTCAAAAAGTTTAAAAAAATTAGGCCAATAAGCATGTGACACGTGGCATGCTTGATTATTTTATTATTTTCTATAGAAATCAGCCCATTAAATCTCCAATTCTCTCACCATATTCTGCCTAGGCAACCAGAAACAAGAACAAAGGAAGAACAAAGGGGAAAACAAGAAAACCTAGGTGGAAATTCAAAGAAAAAATGAAGCAATCAAGGAAACAAGCTAGGTCAGTTAGAATTTCTTTAATTCTCCTTGATACCTAGCTTACCCATGCTTTTGTTCTTGATTTCCATGGTTGAATATTGAGTTATCATGATGAATTCAATTCTGAAAAATGGGTATGGCAGAGGAATTGTTGTTGGAATAATTTAATTTTAGACTATGTTAGTGTTTAGGGATAGTTAAGCATGGTTATGAACAAAACACAAAAGAAATATTCAATTTCTCTAGGGTTCCTTGTTGGTTGAACCATGAGGGCTGAATATCAATGGGGGATTGTTTTTATTTCAAGGAAAATGGCTTGAAAAATGATGAATTAAGGTGAAATGGTTATATAGAAAAAATTTCGGTGCTAGTGCACAAAATGACCAAATTTTCCTATAAGGAACTATGAGGGTTCTAATGCTGAATTTGGCTTTATTTAAATGGTATGTGGTAAATTAAGGTATTAGAGGAGAAATGGATTAATTTGGAGGTGATTTGGACACAATCAACAATTAATCGGGTGATCGGTCGAATTTAATCGATACCACGATTAAGCGGTAATCGGACGTATTTTTGCATTTACATATCAAGCATTAGTAATTTAAATTAGTTTATATCAATTTAGGGACAATATAGTAAATTCCTCGACTTCGTTATTTGTCAAGGTAGTGAGACATCCGGAAAAGGCAAAGGAATTGCGCCTGAGGACTATTAGTCCAAGTGCACCTGGAATCCGGATTTTCAATGCCTGTGAGTGAATTTGCATTTCAGAATTTATTTGGGAATTCTAATTAAGTTGAAATGAAATGCGTAAATGATTATATCTAATTCCCATTTAAAATTGAATCTCGGGAACAAGCCTTCAGTGAAAATATTTCTATGATGTTAAATATGATTGCGATCCATCTATGTATATCTGTATAATGTCTACATGTATTATTGAGAAATTGTGTGAAATTGAGTGTACTGAATCTGTGTACCCTTGTATTATGCTGATATGCATTATTAATAAATTATGGTCAAATTGATGCAACTGTGCAAAGTGGGGACGGCGATACGTAACGCCCACAATTTCCTAATTACTACCGTGCCTGTGCAAAGTGGGGATGGCGATACGTAACGCCCACAATTTCCTTACTACCGTGCCTGTGCGAAGTGGGGACGGTGATATGTAACGCCCACAATTTCCTAATTACTACCGTGCATGTGCAAAGTGGGGACGGCGATACGTAACGCCCACAATTTTCTAAAAATTCAAAGGTGTGCAAAGAGGGATACTGAGTGATACCCCTTATTGAGTACTCCGATAGTTGTTTCTTTGTACCATCAAGAACAGTGAAGACTTGGCGGTGTGTATAATTGCTCATATCTTTGAGTATATATGTGTGATTGTGTGGTATGTGAAACCCTTATTATGAGACAATTTGTAAATAACTGTCAATTTTACTACTTTGCTAGAATGATCGGTGTAAATTCAAGGATGTTTAATCCTTGAATGCGTAATAAATTTCTGGATAAGGGAAAAAGGGTTTGGAATAGTAGTTAGATGCAAATGGCCTTATATTCAATCGGTGCATCATGATTGTTAAATTTCCTAGTTAAGACTGCTTGTTCCCTTCTAATATTCACTCACTGAGTATTGTACTCATGTTTTATAAAAATTCATGTTTTCAGATCAGGTGACTGTTGGACCCTAGATCGAGGAGTCCCCGTAGTGTATCTCCTGGGTATGTGTCTGGCATTCGATAGTAATCCCTTTTATTGTAAATGTCTCCACTGGAAGTCATGGGTCCTTTGTATTGTGAATACAATCTAAGAATGTGAATATGTGTATGCAATGTAAATTGCTAAATACATGACCGGTATAGTCCATGTATATTATTATCGATAATGCCATTGTGTTTTGGCTATGTTCACACCCGGGAAAAGTTTTGTGTGTGTGCATGATATGATAAATTTGTTAAGCAAAGGTAAATGGATAGGCTTGCTTGGGCTTAGTGAGCTATGCTCATTGAGCTCATGCGCCGGTCATGGCCCGGGAAATTGGGTCGTGACAATAGTGGTATCAGAGCCAGGTTGTTTAGGTCCTACGATGTTATGGTCAGGTCCAGCAGAGAGTCGGGTTTTTATGTAGGATTTTTAATTATGAACTATGAGTCGCGACACATTTCATAATCGAGGAACCGCATAAATTCTCAATCTTAGAAACTACCTTATCTCTTTAACTATGGTTAATGACAGGTGTTTGCTTTTGTCTAGGTAAGAATGCCACCTAAGACACGGGCCACCTTAAGATAAATAGGGGAGCAAGATGCCTCTGCTGAGATAACTAATAGGCCACGGGCACCCACCCATAGGGGGCGAGGGAGACGTGGCAGGGTCGCTAGGCCGATGAGAGCGAGTACGCTTGTGAATAGGAGAGAAGAATACTTGGTGGTACCCACTCCTTTAAAGAAGGTGTTTGTGACTGAATAAAAAAATAAATCATGTGTAGCTCGAATCAAGGATAAAAATACCTTAGTGAATTTAGTTGTGTTAGACACCTTAAGGAGCTTAAGGATCAGTTGGAGGATCCTTATGGAAAGAAAGAAAAGATGTTTACCAAAGGCACAGATGAAATGTTGAGGTATGGAAAAAGACTTTATGTGCCGGATAATGATGAATTGAGGAGAGAGATATTGGAGGAGGCGCATATGGCAGCCTATGCGGTACATTCAGGAGGTTGGCAACGAGACTGAGTGATACTGCTTGCCAAGTGCTCTGATAGGTACCCTTTGTTGCTCGTTCCGGAAGGGAGAAAGGGCTGCCCTGAAAGGTGGAGCCACCCCTAGTGACAATGTTGGTATCAGGATTTAAAGGAGGTGACGTGGGAAGTTGAGGATGAGATGCGAACCAAGCATCCACACCTCTTCGATATGTAAAGATAAGCCACTCTACATTGAATTTAAATTCGGGGACCGAATTTTTATTAGTGGGGAAGAATGTGAGACCCTGTCAAGCTCGATTAAAAGACGGTACTGTACTGTGAGACCCTGTCAAGCTCGATTAAAAGATGGTATTGTACCGAGTGGTACAACTAAGTTAAATCGAGCCTTGAACTAGTTCAAATAGAAATTCTAAGAGGAATTTGAAAATTTTGAAACCCACAAAATGGCTTAGAATAGTGATTCGGAGTTCAAGATCCAGTTTGGAGTCCATTAGGAAAATTGACCGATTAGGGACAAAACGATCATTTTACCATTTGATAATAAAATGGAGATTTATCACCAAGATTTGATCACATTTGACCAAGAATAACTATATGAAATATATTTATGATTATTCGAGTCTAAAATGATGTTTAGCAGTGAAAAATTTTGATTCTCGATATTTTTGGAGCACAAGGGCAAAATGGTAATTTTGCCACTAGAGGACTAAACGGGAAATTTTATAAAATGATTTTTTGCCCCATTTGGTTAATATTGATCAATATTAGTGTTATTTGAGGTTGAAAAGTAGAAATAATGTGATTTCGGTACATTTCAGAGTATAGGGGCAAAATCGTAATTTTTTCACCTCGGGGGCAAATCGATAAATTTTTTGCCCCAGCACTTGTCAAGACCAAGGGATTTTAATTGTGGTAGGATTGGATAAATACCAGAATATTTGTGGTGGAAAATTAAAAAGAAAAAGTCAAAAAGTTAAAAAGAATTAGGCCAATAAGCATGTGACACGTGGCATGCTCGATTATTTTATTATTTTATATAGAAATCAGCTCATTAAATCCTCAATTCTCTCACCATATTCTGCCTAGGCAACCAGCAAGAAGAACAAAGGAAGAACAAAGGGAAAACAAGAAAACCTAGGTGAAAATTCAAAGAAAAAGTGAAGAAATCAAGGAAACAAGCTAGGTAAGTTAGAATTTCTTTAACTCTCTTTGATACCTAGCTTACCCATGCTTTTGTTCTTGATTTCCATGGTTGAATATTGAAATATCATGATGAATTCAATTCTGAAAAATGGGTATGGAAGAGGAATTGTTGTTGGAATAATTTGTTTTTAGACTATGTTAGTGTTTAGGGATAGTTAAGCATGGTTATGAACAAAAACACAAAAGAAATATTCAATTTCTCTAGGGTTTCTTGTTGGTTGAACCATGAGGGCTGACTATCAATGGGGGATTGTTTTTATTTCAAGGAAAATGGCTTGGAAAATGATGAATTAAGGTGAAACGATTATATAGAAAAAATTCGGTGCTAGTGCACCAAATGACCAAATTTTCCTATAAGGAACTGTGAGGGTTCTAATGCTGAATTTGGCTTTATTCAAATGGTATGTGGTAAATTAAGGTATTAGAGGAGAAATGGATTAATTTGGAGGTGATTTGGACACAATCGTCAATTAATCGGGTGATCGATCGAGTTTAATCGATACTGCGATTAAGCGGTAATCGGACGTATTTTTGCATTTACATATCAAGCATTAGTAATTTAAATTAGTTTATATCAATTTAAAGACAATATAGTAAATTCCTCGACTTTGTTATTTGTCGAGGTAGTGAGACATCCGGTAAAGGCAAAGAATTGCGCTTGAGGAC
This sequence comes from Theobroma cacao, assembly GCF_053813885.1. Taxonomy (NCBI): domain Eukaryota; kingdom Viridiplantae; phylum Streptophyta; class Magnoliopsida; order Malvales; family Malvaceae; genus Theobroma; species Theobroma cacao. The sequence continues at coordinate 19,119,278 of NC_142645.1, forward strand.
TATTAGTCCAAGTGCATCCGGATTCCGGATTTTCGACACCTGTGAGTGAATTTGCATTTCAAAAGTTATTTGGGAATTCTAATTTAGTTGAAATGAAATGCGTGAATGATTATATCTAATTCCCATTTAAAAATGAATCTCGAGAACAAGCCTTTAGTGAAAATATTTCTGTGATGTTAAATATGATTGCGATGCATCTATGTATATCTGTATAATGTCTACATGTATTATTGAGAAATTGTGTGAAATTGAGTGTACTGAATCTGTGTACCCTTGTATTATGCTGATATGCATTATTAATAAATTATGGTCAAATTGATGCAACTGTGCAAAGTGGGGATGGCGATACGTAATGCCCACAATTTCCTAATTACTACAGTGCCTGTGCAAAGTGGGGACGGCGATACGTAACGTCCACAATTTCCTTACTACCGTGCCTGTGCAAAGTGGGGACGGTGGTACGTAACGCCCACAATTTCCTAATTACTACCGTGCACGTGCAAAGTGGGGACGGCGATACGTAACGCCCACAATTTTCTAGAAATTCAAAGGTGTGCAAAGATGGATACTGAGTGATACCCCTTACTGAGCACTCCGATAGTTGTTTCTTTGTACCATCAAGAACAGTGAAGACTTGGCTGTGTATATAATTGCTCATATCTTTGAGTATATATGTGTGATTGTGTGGTATGTGAAACCCTTATTATGAGATAATTTGTAAATAACCGTCAGTTTTACTACTTTGCTAGAATGATCGGTGTAAATTCAAGGATGTTTAATCCTTGAATGCGTAATAAATTTCTGAGTAAGGGAAAAAGGGTTTGGAATAGTAGTTAGATGAAAATGGCCTTATTTTCAATCGATGCATCATGATTGTTAAATTTCCTAGTTGAGACTGCTTGTTCCCTTCTAATATTCACTCACTGAGTATTGTACTCACGTTTTATAAAAATTTATGTTTTCAGATCAGGTGACTGTTGGACCCTAGATCGAGGAGTCCCCGTAGTGCATCTCCTGGTTATGTATCTAGCATTCGATAGCAATCGTTTTTATTGTAAATGTCTCTGCTGGAAGTCATGGGTCCTTTGTATTGTGCATACAATCTAAGAATGTGAATATGTGTATGCAATGTAAATTGCTAAATACATGACTGGTATAGTGCATGTATATTATTATCGATAATGCCATTGTGTTTTGGCTATGTTCACACCCGGGAAAAGTTGTGTGTGTGTGCATGATATGATAAATTTGTTAAGCAAAGGTAGATGGATAGGCTTGCTTGGGCTTAGTGAGCTATGCTCATTGAGCTCATGCGCCGGCCATGGCCAGGGAAATTGGGTCATGACAATAATATTGGTCCAACACTTAACTAAACCCTTTTAATTTGGCCCTTAGGAATTAAAATCAAATTACTCTCCTTTTATCATGTTTTCGATTAAGGTTCTAATATTATAACTATTTATAATATTGACCTTAAACTTAATTAAACTATTTTAATTAAGTCCTTAAAATTTAAAACCTAGAGAATGATATAAGTCCAATTTAAATCATCACACTCCCAATTTAATTCATATTACAACATTTGTGTGTGACCCATTAGGTTCATAACAAGTTGAGAATGGAATTAAATTGTAATATTAATCAATTTATTCAATTCTATAAACCAAGATTGGCATCAAGTAATGCATCATGGCTACCCAATTATTAGGAGAGTCAAAGGATTCTTTAACAACCTTTTAGTGTATAATCTATCAATGTAATTCATTCCCTCCTCATATATCCTAGAGATGATAAGAGCATGGTACAATGTCTACTCTTATTGCCCTCCATATTCATTCTTGCAGTTAGATCACTAGCTTTATAGAAACTTATGAAACTCTTTCATAATTTCCAAGTTGCTTTGTCCAAGGGCTTCAATAAGTTAATGTCAATCAAAAACTGATAGGATATGTCCCCTTGAATCACTTGGGGTAATGATTCCTATCTTGGCCACTCATTCGCCTTCACATGCTTCATGCTATACCCAAAAGCATCCTATTTTGGCATCTTTGGTTAGGCACCCGTAGAAATGAAATCAAAGCATAGCACTCCACAGATAAGACAACCTATTGTTTTAGTCTAAGGAGTATTTACACAATTGACACATGAGAAGTATTGCATAGACACTTAAGTGAAATATGAAATGCACTTCTCATGGCGGGTCATCCTTAGTGAACTTGCTCTCCTAAGTAAACACTAACATTTTAGTTCCAAGTATCTTTATGCTTTAAACTATAAGATTAGTTGCTTACTTCCCAAGTAAGAAACATAGAATGCACTAGTCTCTAGGTATCTTTTAAGTCCAGTCTCAATGATACATCGACTATGAACATTTAGAGATTATGCTTTGATGCATAGGGCTCTCATAACTGCAACCCATTACAATTCCTTGCAAGGCATATTAATCTCATGGACTTCATCCAATAGACTTATAACCCATTATAATTACCGTCTTACTAATGAAGGAAAACCTCTAATCATTTAACATGAATGATATTCTTGCATGATTGATATCAAGCCTTAACTAATCCCAATTGGCTGCAAGGCTCATTTTAATAAAATGTACCCATCTTTTCCCCTTCAAAGCAAGATGTAGGGGTAGAAATACCACTAGGTCTAGCTGGGAGACTATACCCATCTTTTCCCCTTCTAAAGCCCTTCGTGGGGATAAGAATACCTTAGGGTTAAATTGGGCAAAAGTACCCATCCTACCCTTATCTTATGACAATGGCATGAATTGAATTCTCTCTTATATATATTGTTTATTGTGACACCTATGTATGGTGATTTGATAATTATTATGCTCATGTGGCATAATGAGATGGTAGACTATCATTGATTCTTTCATGTGATGAATGAATAATGATGAACTTGTGGATTCGGAAGCTTTTTTACTCTCTTGTTTTCTCTTTGCAAATGCTTTGTAAGTGGGGCTTTTAAATGTTTATTAACTCTTGTATGCATATTGGATTTCAAATGCATTTATGAAAAGTCTTGAAATGGGACTATTGACAATTGAAAGTATTTATATGAATATTCATGAACCTCATGTTGTTTTCCCAAAGTATGGTTTATTGTACAAACTCTTCCCTTTAGCTTGTCTATTTCCTCGCATCCGCTTACGAAGTCTTTGTGACTCACTCACTATTTTTCCTATTTTGTTTTATAGAACAATAGCTCGCTTTGCTAGGTGCCTTGTGGAGGAGTTATCTCATACTTGGTAGGCGTGATAGTGCCTTCTTTCTAACCTTCTTGTGTTACTACACTTAGGTGTGTATCAAGTCAAGTATTTTAAATGTTAATATTTGAATGGTACTTGGTTATGTAATAAGTATTTATATACTCATGTTTGTTAATCATTGTGAATATTATGTTGAGCCCCAAAAATGGGTGCATATGAGAATCTTGAGACTACAGTGAAAAAACCATAGTGATAGGTGCACAAGATTTACGTTGGACCACAAATGATAAACTTGTAAATGTTGACATGGAATGAAATTGGGATCACAAATTATGTTGAGAAGTTCCATAATGATGTGGGATTAGTGATTTACTTGTATACTCTGTGAATGAATGAATAAAATTCCACATATTATGTTGAGAATTTTCATAATGATGTGAATATGTTTATTTATCTATGAATGGAAACATACATGAATGTAATGGATGGCAAGCCCATGCATTGTTGGTTACTGTAATACTTCGTACTTTGATGTGGTGACAAATAAAGCTTATCGGATGTCAATTAAGGCATAATAAGGTATTTTGGGTACCAAGGAGACAAGAGGAAATTTTTGAAATAAAATAATATTTTATTAATAAAATAATTTTAAAATATTAATATTTTATTCAGTGTCGAAATTTTCCATGAAGAAAGAGTATATGGTCAATCTAAGTGGGGGAGAGGAAGAACGAGGAAATTTTGGAGAAAAATGATGTTAATGGGGCCGCGTGTCTTTATTAAATAAAGATAGCGCAGGGTAAATAATATTTTAAATATTATGGGAACACCACGTTGGGGTACAAACTTTATATATATTTCATTTGTACATATGTAAAAGAAGATAATAGAAGGAAATTGGAGATTTAAAGATTTTGGGAGGACTTAATTAAAGGGATGAGAACCTTGAAAGGTAAAATAGTAATTTTGTTACAAAACTTGGTCAAAGCTTCCAAAGGAAGTTTGACTCTTCTTTTTGTTCCTCATGGCCGGCCATCCATGTAAGATGTCAAGTCCAGCTCTATAATATATTTGCCATATTGTATAGGTATTTGATGGAATGTTTGCATACTTGAATGCCTCAGAAATCGTTAAAAGACGAAATTGTACCTAATAGTACAATTAAGTTGATTTAAGCCTTGAACTAGTCCAGATAGAGATTTTAAGGTGCATTCGAGAGTTATTGAACCTTAGAATGACTTAATATGGTGATTTGGAGTTTGGGGATTGATTTAGAGTTAAATTGGAATTTTCATAATGCAGGGGTAAAATGGTCATTTTGCCACCCAAGGGAAAAATTAGAATGGTGGATGAAATTTTGATCAAGTTTGACTATTGGAACATAATTTAAGCTTGAGAAGTGAAAATTTTTAATTTCGACATTTTTCTAAGCATAAGGGCAAAACGATCATTTTACATGTTTATGGGGTCAAAATTGGAATTTTTAAAATTTTGCACCACCATGACACTTGTCAAGCCCTTGAATTTTACCTATTATACTTTGGATAATTGAGATATTTTATGTGGTGGTGGGAGAATGCTTAATTATTAAGTTTAAAAATGGACCAATTAAAAGGTGACACATGGCAAGCTTTAGTTATTTTAATATTTCTTTAAAAAAAAAAACTAGCACACACCTCTCTTATTTCATTCTTCATGGTCGACTAAGACAAGAACAAAGAGAAAAAAAAAAAAAAGAAGAGAACAAACCCTAGTGAGCAAAAATTCAAGGGCAAATTGGTGGATTTCAAGGTATTAAGCAAGTAAAGGTAAAATTTCTTGATTTTAGCTTGTGATCTACCTTTTCTATGCATTCTTTTTCATTTTCCACGGTTGAGAATCAAGTTTGCATGAAGATACCTTTGCTGGCCGACATGGGGGGAGGGATTTTGATCTTGAATTTAGCTAGATTTCATGTTATTCTAGTGTTTTTAGCTGTTTAGTGATGTTTAGCATGGAAAACAAGCAAGAAATTTCATGCCCTTCACCCACACCCATTGGCTGAATTTTTCAAGAGAGAAATTGGAAAATGGACTTTGATGAATTTTGTCAAACCCTGTTTTATAAAATAATTACGACGTCATTTACATGCTCAATAGAATGGTTACATATTTAGGAAGTTTGAGAAAATCGTTAAAAGACGATATTGCCCCTAACGGTATCATTAAGTCGATTAAGCCTCAAACTTGTTCAGATAGGAATTTTAAGGTGAAATTAAGAGTTTCACAGTTCAGGGATGACTCAAAATGGTAATTCGGAGTTCGAGAATCAATTTGGAGTCAAACCGAAATTTTCGCTATCTAGGGGCAAAATGATCATTTGCCACCTAAGGACAAAATGAAATTTTAAAAAAGATTTTTTTTTGGACCCATTTGACTTATTGGAGTATGATTTGAGTATTGGAGTATGATTTGAGGTTTAGAAGTGAAAAATTTTAATTTCGGTATAATTTGGAGTATAGGGGTAAAATGGTAATTTTGTCACTCCAGGGGTAAAATTGTAATTTTCCACCACCAGGACATTTGTCCAGCACAAGGTCTTCCTTTATCCTCATCATTTTTGACCCTTGAATAATGTGTGGTGGAAATTTAAAGCTTAAAAGATAAGAATTAAAAAAATAGACCTATAATGTAGTGACATGTGGCAAGTTTAGATTATTATATTATTTAACTATAAAAATCAGCCCACACCACCATTTTCTCTTCATTATGGCCAGCCATAGCAAGAAAACAAAGGGGAAAGGAAGAACAAAACCTAGGTGGAAAGAAATTCAAGAGAAAAGTGTGGATTTTCAAGGAAACAAGTGACAAAAGGTAAAATTTCTTGATTTTGACTTGTGATCTACCTTTCCCATGCTTTTCTCCTTATTTTCCATGGTTAGATTTCATGTTTTCATGGTGAATTCATGGCTGCCCAAATGGGTATGGAGAGAGAATGAAGTTAGATTAATTTGATTTTAAGTTATGTTAGTGTTTTAAGTTAGTTTAGCATATTTAGAAACAAAACAACAAGAAACGAATTCATTTTCCTCCATTACCATTATTGGCCGAATTTTTTAGGGGAATATTGGCTGCTGATCTTGATGTTTATTTGAGGAATTATGATGAATTATGAGCCTAGAAAAATAATGAGAATTTTCGGAGTAAAAATATGAAGTTTTACCCACTAGGGGTATTTTTGTAATTTATTACTGGGACTGATAAATTGAATCTCATTCACAGTCACTAAGGTAATTTAGGTATAATTGGAGTGTAGAAAGTGAGAAGAATTGATTTGGAGTTAAATTGGAGATAATAGATCGAATTAGGTCAGCACCGCATTTAAGCGGTAGTAGGATAAGTTGTATGTTATATTATGCATATACACCGAGCTTGAATTGATTTATAATGGTCAAGCATTAATATGGTGAATTATGTATTGTACATTGTGGATATGTGGTGAGTAAATTACACTAGTAAAAGTACAAAGATTGTGCTTGAAGATTGGGGTTAGGAGTATATCGACTCCTAGAACTGTGAGTGGACAATTTATCATCTTAAATATCTAGAGTAATTATACTTGTTTGATGCTTTTATTGAATGGTGAGTTTAAATTATAAAATATTATGTTTTTCAATTAAAATGTTTTTTTAATAAAAATGAGATTTATACTGGTTTTGAAATCAAATATTGTTTTGGGAAAATTGAGTATATGGAGACTGTGTTGAATTTATGATTTTATATGTTATTGAAATTGTGGCTTATGACACTATGGTAGCATGATGGCTAAATTTTTGGGGTTGGCATGAAATATATGAATAGTTTTGGATTGGTCTCGGTAGACTGGATTAAATTTTATTCGCCATATTATGCTATTGGAAATTTTATGGGTTTGGTAGTATATTAAACGGTCACTGCAGTGGTGGGGGTTTCAGTGGACTGCCTATGAGAGGGGCACGGTAACTCAATTATATAACTACCTCCAAGGGAAGATGTTGGATGAAGTATCTCTTGAGGTATGATTTGAGTGCACCTCAGGTTCGGACCACCACGTGAGAGTGAGACTCAGCCAACGCCAAGGAACGGCTTGTGTCAGATGAGAAAACATGTTTATGGGTATGGGACATTTAACAGCCTTGGCGGACTCAGTGGGATATCTTGACGAAGTTACCTGCGAGAATGATTTTGGTAGGGGCCAAGTTTAAGAAATTCATAAGCAGGAAAATTTTGATGAAAAGAAATTGTTTGGTATAGATTGAATATTGCATTATGAACATTATTGAGATATAACGTTTTTATATTGTCTCCATCTACTCGGCTTTAGATGCTTTTGATGGTAATTGTTTACTCATTGGGATTATGTAATCATAATCTCACCCCTCTTCCTATCCATTTTTTAGGCTCAGGATAGTTTGTTGATAGTTGATTAAGACGAGAATTAATCTTGGAGTTGCATCCTAGAAAGTAAGGGTTCGTAGCTCTACACCTTCTTGGTCAATTGGGGGCCCACGTGTCACTGTAAAAGTAATTTTATACTTCAGTTATATGATTTAAAGTATGTATGAACATATTTATCTTTTACACCATGTTTTTGGCGGGTTTCGATATTTTTAAAGAAAAATGACGAAAATGCCCTTATGAGCCAGAAAATAATATTTTATTGTTTTGATTTGGAAACGACTTATGATTTCTTGAAATACGAGATTTAATAAATGTCGCTCACCGGGGAGATGCGGAAGCTGATGCTAAGCCTTGCGGGGTTTCGATCGACATTTAGGGTAATGAGTGCCTATCGAGACGTCGCAATGGTTATCACGGGCCCGATGGGAGTTTCGGGTCGTGACAAATTTCATGCTATTTAGGTATTTTTAGTTGTTTTATGATGTAAAGTGTAAAAATCAAGCATGAAAAATCACATATTATTCATGGACCCTCCATGGCCAAATTTTTCCAAGAGAAAATCTTGAGGATGATATTGCTATAATTCATGTTATCTAGCTTATATTTGATGATTTGGAGTATTGGAAGTGAAATGAATTTAATTGGAGTTGAATTGGATATTTTGGCCAATTAACCGACGTATAGTGTGAATTAGGTCAATACCATTTCAGCCCCATACACAATTGAACCTACGTAGAACACCGTATTTAGATAATAATCCGAACATTTCACATCCCATTTCATGCATTCATATAGAGCCTAAATTAGTTTTATAACGGTTTAGCATAAATATAGTAAATTGCTTGTGCATTATGTTTAGGTGGTGAAACTTCCGATAAGGGTAAGAAGATTGTACCCGAAGACCGGGATTAGGAGTTCCTCGATTCTCGATATTATGAGTAATCTTATTATTGTCTTATTTATCTATAGTAGTTTTTATTCATTTTTGTGATTTTATAGAAAAATGAGTTTAAATGGTAAATCCTTATGTTTTATAAGTAAAATGTGATTAAATGAAATGAGTTTAATAAATCATTTTGAAATTGAATGATGATTTTAGAAATTGAGTAATTGGAGACTGTTTGATTGTGTTGTAAATTTGTGGTTTGAATTGAATGGCTTATAGTGATATTGGCATGAATGGCTGAATTAGAAATTGCGTTGAAATTGTATGAACATGTTTGTTTTGCCTTAACAGGCTGGGTAGTAATATAATTGTCATGTCATGCTGTCGAAACTTTTATTGATTTGGTGGGATATTGATTGGTCACTACAGTGGGTGGTTTCTGTGGATCAGCCTATTAGAGGGGCACTGTAAACCCGGTTATATTTTACCTCGGTTCGAGAGGCGCAGAGGGTATCTCTTAAGGTAAAGCTTTAGAGTTCACTTCACGTCGAACAACCACGTGAGGGTGAACTCAGCCAACGCTAAGGAATGGCTATGTTTTAAAACGTACAAATATGATTTATGGATATATGTCTTTTCTTCAACAGTCTTGGTGGACTCGGTTGGATGCCTCTGATCAAGGTATCCCCGAGAATGAGTTTTGGCACGAGCTAAGTTTTTAAGAAATTCATAAGCAATGTCGATTATTTGAGTGAAATGAATTTATTTTATTTAGTTGAAATGAGTTTGAAACGTTATGAATCATAGTATGATGAACTATTTTAAGTTATCTCCATTTACTTGACTTTAGATATTTTAGATGATGTTTTTTTACTCACTAAGTTTATATAAACTCACCACCCTCCTTTCCACTCATTCTAGGCTTAGGACAGTCAGTAAAGAGCTGAGTACGTCGAGGGTTATTATGGGACTCGCCTTCTCAAAAATTGTAGGTCCACAGCCTTTGTTACCTTTGGTCATTTGGGGACCCACACGTCATTGTAAATTAAATTACATACTCTGGTTATCTGTGTTACCATATATATGAATTTATTTTGCTTTTACGCTGTAAAAATTCTTTACGTAGCATTTTATAAATATTATTTTATAAGAAAATGATATATTTTATTCAATATTTTTATTTTATTCTATTAGCTACGATTTCACTTTAAATGAATGTTTTAGACATAAAAATTTGTTTTTAGTTATGAAATGTGTATTTTCCCCCATGTGTTATATTTTCAGCAGGTTTCAAAATTTTTAGAAAAAATGACCAAAATGCCCATTTGAGACAAAAAATATTTTTATTTATTTTTTTATTGTTTTGATTTGGAAATAGCCTATAATCTTTTAAAATATGATGTTTAGTAATTATTGCTCACAAGGGAAGTGCAAAAACTGATATTAAGCCTTGCGAGGTTTCGGTTGGCATTCTGGGTAATGAATGTCTATCGAGACATCGCGGCGGTTGTCACGGGCTCGAAGGGACTACCGAGTCACGACATAAGATTTGCTGGAAATGTAAGGCTTATGTACAAAGAAAGGAAAAGACAAAGAAAATGAGGAGAAAAAATGAGACAATAGTGAAATGGGGAGGAAAAGTCAAGTAAAGTGGCAGTAAAGGTTCCAGGCAATTGTTGACTTGAATTTTAACCACATGGCCAGTCAAGGAAGACAATAAAAGAAGAAGGAATGATGGTATAGGCGGTCACATGTTAAAGAATAAAAGAAATGGAGAATTGACAAGCAAGCTTGTCATTGTCGGCCCCATTTGCAAACCACATCAAACAAAATTTTATCAATTTCTTTTGTTACCAACCGGTTATGGAGACAAAAGAGAGAGTCAAAGCTATTAGTATTATTATTTTAAATCATGTGTGAAACTAAGGGGGGCCGGCCATTGAGATGAAAGGCCATATAAAAGAGAGAAATAAAGAGAAGGTGCAGTCGGTTTTGTAAGAAAGAGAGAAAAGAAAAGTCAAAGTTAGTAAAGGAAAAGCCGACTATTTGATGAAGAAGAAAAAGAGAGGTCACTGTGAGAGAGCAAGAGAAAGCTGAAGAAGAAAAGAGAGGTCGGTGTGAGAGAGCAAAGGGGAAAGCCACCGGCCAAGGGAGGAAGAGAGGGCTCGAAGAGAGCAAAAACTAAATGGCAACTGCCACTACTTAAAGGAGTGAAGAAAGAGGCTTTGTGCTGCAAAATTTTGAGAGGAAAAGACATAGTCCTTGTCAAACCCTACTTTGTAAAATAATTATAATGTCATTCACATGCTCGATAGAATGTTTGTATATTTAGGAAGTTCAAGAAATCGTTAAAAGATGATATTGCCCCTAATGGTACCATTGAGTCGATTAAGCCTCGAACTAGTTCAAATAGGAATTTGAAGGTGAAATTAAGAGTTTCACAGTTCAGGGATGACTCAAAATGGTAATTCGGAGTTCGAGGATCAATTTGGAGTCAAACTGGAATTTTCACTACTAGGGGTAAAATCGTAATTTTTTCACCCGCGGACAAAATTTGAGATTTTGAGAGAATTTAAATCACATTTGACAAATTGGAGAATGGTATGAGTATAAGGGATGAAAAATATGTCTATGGACAATTTTTCAGTTTTTGGGGCAAAAATGTAATTTTTCACTTTACGGGGGCAAAAGTGTAATTTTTAAAAATTTGCTCCACCAAAACTTTGGAAAATTCTAGAAATTTCATGGAAGACATGGATAAGTGAAGAGGATTGAGTGGTAGAAAAAGAAAGTAAAAAAGATGGCTAGAAAAAAATAAAATAATAAAATATTCAAAAGGTAAATAAAATAATAATATTTTATTAAGCCTATTAAAAGGCTTGAAAATTCAAGAATTCTTCATTGGGAGGGTCAGCCAAAACCAGCAGGAGAGAGAGAGAAATAAGAACAAACCCTAGAGTGAGAAAATTCAAACAAAAAGTGTGATTTTTCAAGGAATCAAGTGTTTAAAGGTATGATTTTTCAAGCTTAGCTTAAGATTTATCATTTCCATGCATTTCTCCTTATTTTCCATGGTTAAATTATGTGTTTTGATGATATGGGTTTAGAGAGAGAAAGTTGTTAGATTAATTTGATTTTGAACTATGTTAGTGTTTAGTGTTAGTTTAGCATGTTTATGAGTAAAACAACAAGAAAAATATTCATTATCTCCATGAATTTCTCTAGGCCGAATCTAGCCAATGGTGTGTGAGGATGAGGTTGACTTTATTTTAAGAGAATTAGATGGAAAAATTATGAATTATGAGGTTGAAAATTAAATGGGAATTTTTGGTGCAAAAAATTGAAATTTTTACCCACTAGGAATAAAAGCGTAATTTGTGGTCCGAACTGATAAATTGGATCACATTCACAGTCATTGAGGTATTATGGATATAATTGGATAATTGAAATTGAAATGGATGGAATTGGAGTTGAATTGGAGATTTTAGAAATTTACACTGTGTATAAGCGAGTTAGGTCAGACACTGTGATTAAGCGATTGTCCAAACATTTCACACCCTATCTAGTGCATACGCATGGATAAGAGCCTGAAATAATATATATTGATTTGACACAAATTATTGAATTTTTTGTGTCATGTATTGTGGATAGGTGGTGAGCTATCTAATATGGGTAAAAGACTACACTCGAGGACCGAGAATAGGAGTATATCTACTCCTAGTACAGTGAGTAAACTTATTATCATCTTAATTATCTAGAGTAGATTTATTTAATTGTGTGATTTTATGGAAAAATGGTTTAATTGAAAAAATTATTGTGTTTTATGGGAAAATGAGATTTTATAAAATAATTTTATAAAATTTTTGAAAATTTAATAATGATTTCAAAAATAGAGTAATTGGAGACCTATACTATGATTGTGCTGTTTATCCATGATTTTACATTAAATGGCTTATGATAAATGTGGGTATGACTGATTATTTTTATGATTTAAAGAATATGTGAACTGCTTTGATTTGCCTTGAATGTGTTAAGTGAGCCATGTCATACTATTATGATTTTATTGGTTGGTGGATTATAAAGTGGGCACTACAGTGACAGGGGTTCCGTGGGCCAGCCTAATTAGAGGGGCACGGTTCTCAATTATTGAGCATACCTCGATTGGAGAGGCGCGTAGGATAACTCCCAAGGTAGGATTTGAGTACACTTCACGCTGGTCACCACGTGAAACTGGGACTCAGCCAACACCAAGGAATGATTGTGTTGTCAGAGGTGAAATGTGTTTGTGTGTGTGACAATAAACAACCTTGGCGGTCTTGGTAACATGCCTTCGCGAGGTATCCTCAAGAATGGATTTTTGGCAAAGGCCAAGTTTTGAAAAGTACATAAGCCATGTTGAGTAATTGGATGAAATCCAATTATTTATATGGGTTGGGATGAATTATTTTAATTGTCTCCTATTACTCGGCTTTAGATTATTTTGATGATGTTTGTCTACTCACCGAGATTTTATAATCTCACCCCTTCTTCCTATACATTTTTCAAGCTCAGAATAGGCAGTAGACTATCAATTTCATCGAGAAGTAAATTTCAGAGTTGCATCCTAGAAAGCAAGGTTATAGACTTAAACCTTCTCAATTATTTAGAGGCCTACGTGTCATTATAATTTAAATTGCATACTCCAGTTTTTTATATTACAGTATGTATAAATTTATTTTGTTTTTATGTGCAGAACATTATTTTTTGATGTTTCAAAAATATATATATATTGTTTTACATTAAAATAGATTATTTTAATTAATATTTTTATTTTATTTTATTATTCAAAAAAAAGAAAAAAGAGAGAGGAATGGAAAAACTGGTACAAAAACCTTGCGAGGTCTCGAAAGGCATTTGAGGGAAGAATGTCTGTCGAGGCTTTGCGAAGGTTGTCACGGGCTCGATGGGAGTTCCGGGTCATGACAGTCCTGCTGCAAATTTTGAGCGAAAAATAATAAGAGTTTTCCTGTAATTTTTTTCTTGAAGAAAATAAAAAGAGTTTGCTGCAAATTTTGAGAGGGAAAAAGTTGATTTTTTTACGCTGGTAGAGAAAGAGAGAACTCGGGTTCTTTGGGCAGTAGTGGGGGGATCCAGTTTAGGTAAACAAAAAGAGAGAAAGCTTGGTTTTTGGTGACAAAAGGGTTGAATAAAAAGAGAGAAAATTTGAGTTCTTTGGACTGATCTAGAGTTAACCAACGGTGGAAGTGGATCGGAGGCTTTAAGTTGCCAGTGGAGAGAAAGAGAGAGCTGGTGCTGGGAAGTAGCCACACAAGGCTGAACAGTGCATTCCCAAAGCAAACTGTGGGTCTGGTGGAGACTTGGGCCAATCTAGCCCAATTTGGACGTGTTAAAGTAAAGTTAGAATACTATGGTGGCGTGCCAGAAGGAATAACGAGCAATCGGCAAATAGAAATAGCTAGATACACCTTTGAGCTAATAGCGATGTAACATCCTACTATTGTAAGGTGAGTGAACTTGCATTTCAAAATCATTTTGGGAGACATAATTGTATTGGTGTGAAACATTGAATGATTTATTCCAACTTGTCTTTAAAAAAATATACCTTGGGAACAAGCCTTTGGTGAAGTGATTTTATCTTGTGAAAATGTGCTGTATAAATGGTTTATATGTTATCACAATATGATGATATGTATGGTATGCATTGGGTGCTTCTTTTGTATGTTGGTGTGGATTCGGCTATGTGCGAGTAGGAGTGTGCATAAGCCGATGATGACCCAGCTATGCGCGAGTAGAAGTGCCCATAAGCCTATGATGACTTGGCTATGTGTGAGTAGGAGTGCCCATAAGCTGATGATGACCTAGCCTTGTGCTAATGGGGAGTGCACATGAGCTGATGACGATGGGGGAGTGTGCATGATGATGAATGAAGTGAGGTGGTGTACTTGTTGATATATGTTTATATATGTATATGTAATAGCAAGTTTATGATTATAATATGTGACTGTTTTGACTGTTGATAACTTGAGTATTGTCAATGTGTTCAATTTAATGTGCAACATGGCGTGAATGGATTTTCCCAAACTGCAGTGAATGCCCCTTGGGTTTTATCTGGCTAGAATCTCGATACAGCGAAAATGCCTTTTTGCTGCAGTGAAAGTCAATCTATTATGTTTGACTTGAATTTTTACTAAAGCTTTCACTTCTCAACTTCTTTATTGTTCATGGGTCTTTCGTCATTAAGTGACTAAAAGACCAAGATTTGAAATGAGGGGTTTTTAATAAGGGGTAAGCTAAACTGCATTATTTTTTAACTTAAATGCATCATGATTTTTTTAAAACTTTCCTTAACGTTGCTTGTTCCCTTCCTATGTTCACTCACTGAGTTTATACTCACGTTTTCAACTTTATGTTTTCAAGTTCAGTGGTGGTTGATACGTAGATTGAGGTGTCCGCGTACTCCCATCCCTTGGGTAGGTATTTTGACACTCAGTAGTCATATCTCCCCATCCAGGGTCACTCTGCTGACGGTCAAAGTCTTTGTATATGTTTAATGTGAATTGCAAAGATATATTGACAAACTATCTATGTATGATTTGAATTATGATGCTAATGTGAGCATTCACTTGGGCTTTATGTGTTGCGTTGGAGAAGTCGACATTTGAACACTATTAAGCTTATTCTTAAAGAAATATGCTAGATAGATGGGTTAATATACAAGTGCATATTGAGAGGCTTGCTTGGGCCTAGTCGGCTATGCCTATTGGGTCCTTGTGCCGGTCATGGCCAGGGAATTAGGCTGTGACAGTTAAGGCTTGCTTAAGCCTAGTGGGCTATGCCAACATAGGTCCATGCACTGTTCAAGTCTTGGAAATGGGATGTGGCAGTTTTGGGTTAAACCATTCTAATTCCTCATTTGTCAGCCTTATCTCTTGCCTTTATTCATAATTAAATAATAAACCTCATTCCAACATTCTTACTTATACCTTATGTACAAAACCAATACATATCATTTTTATAGCATATATCATGCATAATATTTAGTATCCATCAATTAACAATTTTTAATGGCATAACCCCCATTAACTATGGGCTTTAATGGTATAACTACCATTAAACATGAGTTTGCACACAAATGGGGAAATGGAATCACCGCATCATTTCCTTTTTCTTTTTAAGAGATGGTAATGTTATATCCTTCATTACCTTATAAGTTTGTTAATTTTATAACCCCCTTTAAACATGGGCAACAATCAACCATATCACATTTCTTCATTTAACATTTCATAGGTATAGCATCATAGTTATGTTCTCATACATATGTCATGTGATATGTGGAAACTGTTACATACTTAACATCATTGCATTCAACAATGCACTTTTACTACCTCATGTAGTTTGTGGAAGTTACGTCACATACTTAACATCATTGCATTTATGATATCTTACACCATACTCCCATTCTCATTCATGTCGTATATGGAATTTATGTCACATATATCACAATAAAACATACATCAATGTACTCCTTCATAACTCATTTAATATTTAGAATTCTCATCACATATGATTAAATAATTAGCATTCGTCATTTTTCATTCACATTTCTTGAAGTGGTGGCTTTAGATTAAAACACTTGAAAGGACTTGTTCCCCCTTGTCAAGAACTAATACATAGTACAATATTTAGTTATACATAATAGATTTGAAAAGTATTTCCAAAACATGGGTCCATCCACAAACACATTTTCATTTAGCAAAGTAATTATGAGAAACCATTCTCATCATTAAACTATCAAATCATGCTTTTAACTTTACATACTAAAATAGTTTGAAAGTAGTGTATCCACTCGCATTGACAAGAGCGTGCTTTTAAGCATTTGCTTCATCAAACCTTGCTCGTTTGATAATAAAATACTTTATCGAGGATACACGAGGAAATAATAATAAAATAATAATTAAATAATAATACTTTTATCGAGGATGAATTAGCAAGTTAAAAGGTGATTTGGAAATAAACCGGGACAAAGTAAGACATTTTGGGTCCCGAGGAGAAAAGTGGAAAATTTTGGAATAAAATAATTTTAAAATATTAATATTTTATTAATTCTTGAAATTAGTCACGAAGGAGGGCTATTTGGTAAATCTAAGTGGGGGAGAAGAAGTAAGAAAGAATTTAGAAGAAAAGCGATGTAAGTGGGGCCCGTGTGCATTTATTCAACAAAGTAAGAGCTGGTAAATGTATATTTAAATATTATGGTGACACCTTGGTGAAGTGCAAATGTTATATTTTATTCGTACAAGTGTAAAGGAAGAAAGATAGCAGCAAATTGGCCTTAAAAGAAATGATTGAAGGACCAAATTGTAAAGGATGAAAAGTATAGAGGGTCGAATGATAAATAAGGAAAAGTTGAGGACTTATGTGCAATTACAATATTTGAAGCTAAATGGACATTAACTAACCAAAGGAAGTCAGATTATGGGGGATGATGAGATGTGCATATAAATTTACTATTACACACAAATAATAGCATGTAAAAAGGAGAAAGTTAGAGGGGAACATGTAGAGCCCCACCATATAAAGAAAAAGGAAGGATAGGCCTAAATCTATTTGCATGTAAAGAGATTGGTGCATTAAGTGGCCAAATGAGGAAAGGGAAATATAGATGCATGTGACTTGAATGGTTTAATAAATGACCAAATAAAATATAAAGTGAAGCTTGTGCATGAAATGTGATTAAAGGAATAAGGTGGTGCATGGAATAAAGAATGAAGAAAGGAAGAATGAGAGAATGAAGGTGGCAGATGGAGATGTCACGACCCAAATTTTGGGCCATGACCGGCTCAAGGGCCCAATGGTCGTAGTCCACTAAGCCCAAGCAAGCCTATCTATTTATCTTACTCATAATTCCATCAAATATTGCTAAGTCATATTTCATAACTTTGAATCAAAATAGTGATAGACATTGCCAACTCGTACTGGCATTACTCATTTAAAATTTACATACATTGTCTACAACATGTATTCTAATAATTTACATTAAGTTTCTCTATACATATCAAAAGAATACTCGACTTCTAATGGAGAGACTCGGATGAATGTACAACTACTGAATGCCGAGACAGCTACCAAAAGATGGATACAAGTCTACGAGGACACCTCGTCCTAGTTACCGGCTGCCTCTTGATCTGAAAATATGAAGTTGAAAACAGTGAGTATAAACCCAGTGAGTGAACAAGAAAGGGAACAAGCATACATTAAGATATGTTTAACGAAATCATGATGCATTCATTTTCCAAAACAATACAATTTATTTTAGTTCTTATTAAACCCCTCATATAAACCCCACATGAGTAAATCACTTTATGAAAATAGTCCATGCTCAACAAAGGATTTGGAGGGTGAAAACATTAGTAGCATTCATGCGAATCAAGTCAAATATATGATGGGTCCTCGCTGCAGTGAGAATGAATTTTTGCTACAGCAAAGTTAGGATTTAAGTTATTACCGAACGAGGGTTTCTCAACTGGCCGAGGGTTTCTCACTAAACCTCCTCATTTTAAATGTAATTCATTGATTCCTTAGTGTTGGAAGTCCATTGTCAACTATGGTATCAAGGAAGTGGAAATAGGACAGCAACCGAACAAAATGAGGAACCAAAATATAAGGTTTTTTGCTGTAGCGAGATTCAATCTCGCTGCAACGAAATTTTGGGTCTCGAAACAAAAAGTTTCTCGCTGCAGCGAAAAGCTACTGTATCATTCAGCCTGCAGCAAGAATGCATTCTCCCTGCAGCGAGATTTCTAACCAGCAACACCCCATCCAACCCGAGAGTTTCTTGCTGCAGCGAGAATCAGAACACCAATAAACAAGTTTCCTTTTCCTTCAAAACTAGGCCATCTTGCTAAAATAACAAAACAACATGTAACACATACAAATTCTGAAATTTTAGCAAGTCAAATGCTCACATTTTTGCATTTTGCAACCATATACCATATATGTGTATATGTATATCAATCATCATGCACACCTCCCATAATCATCAGCTCATATGCAACGGCTTATGCACACTCCCACTCACACATAGCCGGGTCAGCAACGGCTTATATGCTCTCCCACTCGCACATAGCAGGGTCAGCAACGGCTTATGCACACTCCTACTTGCACATAGCCGGGTCAATATCATTACTCAATATTATTCGTATATATATCAACATAATATAATAGTTCAACAATCCATAACAGCCACATGTCACAACAAAATTAGTTTACCAAAGGCTTGTTCCCAAAGCACTCGTTTTTAAAGAAAAATGAATCAAATCATTCACGTATATTGGGCAAATAAGTGTACATTCCCAAAACAGTTTTTTTGAAATGCAAGTCCACTCACCGGTATGTTGCTGAGCCTTTAACCGACTCTAACTTCTCTAATTGTCCAAATGGGATGATGGGGCTTCGTTGGAACTTACTATTACATTAACATCATCAATATGTTAATTCACATACTATAAACCCTAAAAGCTATCTCTTAGTTAGCTTTCAATTTGCCATTAAATGGCTATCCATTTTCTCTAGCCTAATCACTCTAAAGTGAATTAACAACCTCAACTACAAAATATTCACAAATCAACTATCTAGCCCTTCTCAACACTAAAAATTCAACCCTTTGTAACCTTCAAATTCTTTCCACAAATTCTCAAGCTTTTATAAGGGCTTTCTTTCTCTTTCTCTCTCTAAACACCTAGCTAGTGAGAGAGTGTATGGAAACAAGATTTTTCAAGGGTTTTAAAGTGAAAAAGTGAAAGAGCACAAGGGTTCTAGTCAAAAGGTTATAAAGGTATGAAAATTAGAGCTAGAGAGAGAAAGTTATGAAAATTTCATATTAAGCTTCCATGGAGGATGGAAGCAACGTGAGATGGAAGAAGAAGAAGAAGAAGACAAGCTACTGGAAAATGAGAGAAGAAGCTGCTTGAAGAAAGATATTTATAGGCCAAACTTATCTACTCTACTTAAATTACCAAAATGCCCCTCAATAAATTAGCTTATTCTCCTCCAATCTTTTTACTCTTTTAACATTAGGACAAAGTCCAAAGTGGTCTAGAAATGCTTGGGTTCATGAAAACTTAAAAATTCTAACCCGAGGTGAAAAATGACCATTTTGCCCCTATCGTGAAAATCGTCAAATTTTTTTTATTTTCTTGTCATTTTACCCATATTTTCATCATTCATATATGCCTTAGGCCTACTTAGGCCATAATATTGTTTAAAACTTACTTTTATGGGCTTACTAAGGAAATGACGAAATTACCCTGATTAGGGATATCGCGTATATTACTAACTACGAGTCTATAAAGGTCAACGTCTCATAGGAGAGGTGTAGTAAGGATAGATAATGGGCCAATGAACAAAGTAAGGAATTAGTGCATGAATAACCATTGGTTGGCAAAGTGGTCAAATGAAAACAAAGGAAAATTGGTGCATTTGTTGTGATTGGTTTCAAAGGGTAGCTAAATGAAAACAAAGGAAAATTTGTGCATGAAATGTGATTGGTTCCAACGGGTGGCCATATAAATACTAAGTTGCAAGAGTTAATGAGAAATGTGAAGAGGGCTTTGGTGAGACTTGAGGGCGGCCATTTTGAGAAGAAAAGAGAGGAAAGAAAGTTTTAAAAGGTTCCATCCGAGAGAAAAAAAAAAGATAAATGAGGGAAAGGCTCAATTTTTGCACAAGATCAAGAGAAACTGTGAGGTTTCCTCCCTCATCTTGTAGCTTTGTGCTATTGTATCAACCAAGGAGTCTTCAATACTCAAGAGAGAAGCCATGGAGTGTTGATGGAGGTGTAAAGCTTGGTTTCAAGATACAAGAGAAATAAGGTAAGGATTGTGGTTTTAGCTAGAATAATCTTTGAAAATGGGTTGATAACTATAAGAAATGTCTTGTGGCAGCAAAGATTGGCTTGATTAGAGAAGATTTAGTGACATGCAAGCTATCAAAACTATGGATGCATGATGGATGCAAAGTGAAAGAGACAAGGTAAGCTTGGTATTGTGTTTAAGGCCAACAGTTGGTAAAAATTTTGAGAAAATAACTTGTGAATCATGTTGTCAGCTTGATGATTAAAGTTTTGGAGGAGCATTGGAGTGCATGTGTGGATCAAGCAACCTAAAAATAAATAATTCTTTGAGTATGGTTGAGAAATCTTGAGAAATGGCTATTGTTGTGTGGTTGGAATCTTGAAAGGTGCATTGTGAGGAATAACGGTTGTTAAAAGAATCTAAAATGCATGAGCTAGATGGACATGTTAAGTTTGCTTGTTAGGTTGTTTGAAAGAAATGAAAAAGGAATAATGTGGATGGAGGATTGAGAAATAAAGCATTGAAAGATAGATAGACATCTATGCATGTAAACTTGGAAGTAATTTAGTGAGCTTGTGAATGTGTGAGACCTTGATTTTTATAGCTAGAAGTAGACGCGATAATTTTGTCATTCTCATGGTGAGCACCTAGAAGTAGCTTTCTAGTGTTATTAAGGCCTAAGTAGGCCTAAGACATAAATGAATGATGAAAATAAGGATAAAATGACGAAGGAAAAAGAAATAATGATGATTTCCAAGGTAGGGGCAAAATGGTCATTTTTCATCTCGAGTCGAAGTTTTTAAGTTTTCATGAACCCAAGTATTTCTAGACTATTATGGACTTTATCTTAGTGTCAAAAAGTAAAAAGATTACATAAAGGACACTTAAAGCTTCCAAAACTCTCTCTTTGGCTTCAATTTTCATGCTTTTGAGCACTTTTTCATAGAACCTTTTTTGCTCTTTCACTCTCTCACCTTAAAACCCTCAAAAGCCTTTCTTCAACACTTTCTCTCACTAATTAGACATTTTAGAGAGAGAAAGAGAGACTTTCCATGACAGCTTCAGTATTCTTGAGAAGGAATTCAACTACAAATCCACCAAGGTGAGTAATGAATGAGAATTGATTTTAGGTTGTTGATAGTGGCTAGTAATTGGAGTTGGAGTTGTTTTATTGTTGAGGTTTGTTTATTTATTTCTAGTGTTACTAGAGTAGAGAGAATAGATAGCCAGTCAAACTGTAATTGGAAGCTAGTTAGGAATAACTACTGGGGCTTGATTTAAGAAATAGCTTTTAGAATTGTATTTATGCAAATTAGGTTGGTTGTGATGTTGGTGTGTGATAGGTTCCAACAAGACCTCACATTTTCATTTGGAGCAATAGTAAAAGTTGGACTCGAGTAAAGATTCAACAAATACTGATGAGTGAACTTGCATTTCAAAATTTCTTTGGGAAATATAAATGTATTTAGATGAAACATTTGAATGATTTTATCCAACCTTTCTTTAAAAATGTGTGCCGGGGAACAAGCCCTCGATAAAATGTTTTGATGTTATGAAAATGTGAAATGTGTGAAGGGATGAATCCATGTGCTCCTATATTATGTTGATATATATATATATATATGAATATATGTTGTGCATTGATTAATAATGTTGTGTGATGATGTTGAAGTGTGCGAGTAGGGAGTGCACACGTGATGATGTTGAAGTGTGCGAGTAGGGAGTGCACACATGATGTTGTTAGAGTGTGCAAATAGGGAGTGCACACATGATGATGTTGAAGTGTACGAGTAGGGAGTGCACACATGATGATGATATTGCATTGAGCTGAGTTTGGCGGGATGTATGCATGATGATGTATGTATATATATATGTGTTTGTGTTATAGAAAGTTTATGAAACTAATTGTGATTTTGTTGTATGTTGGCATTGTTAATTGCTCCCAAATTACTTTTCATTTCAACAAGAAAATGGCTTTTGATATAACAAGAACCCTTTTAACCAAATTGTTCTATTTCTCACTGCAGCGAGATCCATTTTTGCTATAGCAAAAAACTCTTGTGTTGGGGGGGTCACACTGGCTTGGTTCTCGCTGTAGCGAGAAACTCTCGGGTGGTTCCAAATTTTCTAGTGAAGTGTCTTAACTTTGACATGGATTTCGACCACCTTCCAATCAAAACTGGGCTAAGTAATAAACACAAAAGTTGTATCCCATCCTCTTATCTTTCTAATGGTCTAAAAATAATGTCAATTGGACTTTTATAGTGGGAGATATGCTTGAAAAACTGAAATATATGCAAACCAAGATTGGTTCTCGCTACAGCAAGAAACTTGCTGTCATGCTTGCTACGTTGCTTGATTTTGACATATTTTTCACCCATTTAACTTCATGGATTGATCATGGGTTTTTGCAACACTATGAAGTTATTAATCAAAGTTTGAAATTAGGGGTTTTTAGTAAGAAATTAAATCAATTGCATTGTTTTTGAAACAAGTGCATCCTGATTTTCAAGTTCTCCTTATCGATTGCTTATTCCTTTCTTATGTTCACTCACTGAGTTTTATGCTCACATTTTTAAACTTCATGTTTTCAGATTTTGAGGCAGTTGGGACCTAGATTGAGTGTCCATGTATGCTCGTCTTCTTGATAGGTAATATGGCATCTTAGTAGCGGTACCTTCACTTAAAGTCACTCCACAGATGGTTGAGAGTCTTTTGTCTGTGTACACGTATATGTAATGTAAACTGTCAAGCCCGACTCTACAATATGTTTATTATGCCATTCTTACATAAGAATGAATGTTTGCTTACTTAGGTACCTCAAAAATCATTAAAGGACAACAATGTACCAAATGGTACAATTAAGTTGAATTAAGCCTCGAACTAGTCCAAAAAAAGAATTTAGGATGAAATTGAGAATTTAAAAAACCTAAAATGAGTTAAAATGGTGATTCGAAGTTCGAGGACCGATTTGGAGTCAAATTGGAATTTAATGACCTAAGGGCAAAATGGTCATTTTGCCACCTAAGGTTAAAATTGGAATGTTGGAAGAAGTTTTTGACCAAGATTGACCATTTAGAACATAATTTGAGTTTTAGAGGTGAAAATTTTTAATTCCTGCATTTTTCCGAGCATAAGGGGCAAAATAGTCATTTTATCACCCAGGGGCAAAATTGGAATTTTACACCACCCAACACTTGTCCAACTCATGAATTTAACCCATTATTATTATGGATAATTGAAAAATTATAAATGGTGGGGAGAGATTGCTTAATGGATAAGTATGACACATGGGCCAATGGAATGGCGAAATATATCAAATTTTCATCCATTTGTTATTTGGCTTTAAAAATCAGCCCATAATCCTCCCAACTCATTTCTCTTGGTCGACCAAAGGAAGAAAAGGGAAGAAGGAAGAAGAACAAAACGCTAGCTAAGAAATTCAAAGGAAAATCACTAGATTTCAAGGAATCAAGACATCAAAGGTGAAATTTCTTAACTCTAGCTTGTGATATATCTTTCCTATGCATTCTTTTGCATTTTCCATGGTTGAATCACAAGATATCATGAAGGATTCATGGATGACAATATTTAGAGAGAGAAGATTTGATGATTTATTTGGTTAGATTTTGAGATATTTTAGTGTTTATAGTTGATTTATCATGTTTGGGAGGAAAACAAGTAAGAAAAATCACATATTCTTCATGGATTCTTCATTGGTCGAATTTCATAAAGAAAATACTGAAGATGAATCTTGTGATGTCTTATGTTATTTAGTTAGAATTTAATGAATTGTGGTGGTGGAAATAAAAAATGGTAATGTTTAGTATGAAAAATCGTATACCCCTCAAGAACCTCCATGGCCGAATTTTTCAAGAGAAAAATGTGAGGATGATTTTGCCACATTTCAAGTTATTTAAATTGTATTTAATGATTTGGAGTATTGGGAGAGAAATGGAAATTGTTTGGAATTGAATTGGACGTATTGGCCAATTAATCGGGTGATAGATCGAATTAGACAAATACCATTTTATTTAGGTACATAATTGAATTTATATTGAACACCGTATTTAGATAGTTACCCGAGTATTTCACATCCCATTTCATGCATTAGTATAGAGCCTGAATTGGTTTTACAACGGTTTAGCACAAATGTAGCAAATTGCTTATTGTGCATTATGTATAAGTGGTGAGCATTCTAGCAAGAGTAAAGAGGTAGTATCCAAGGATCAAGAATCAGAGTATCCCGAGTTTCATTCCCATTATTGTGAGTAACCTTATTATCATCGTAATTATCAAAAGTATGTTTTTATCCGATTTTGTAATATCATGGAAAATGTGTTTAAATGAAATGATTTTATAAATTGTTTTAAAATTTAATGATGACTTGAAAATGGAGTAATTGGAGACTACTTGCTGTATTGTAAATTATGTTTTGAATTGAATGGCTTATGATAATGTGGGCATGAATGGCTGGATGGGTATTTGTGTTGAAAATGTATAAACTGTTGTTTGCCTTGATAGGCTGGATAATGATAAAATTGCCATGTCATGCTATTGAGTTTTTATTGAATTGTTGGGATATTGATTAGTCACTGCAGTGGCGGATTTTGTGGACCAACCTTTTTGAGGGACACAAAATCCTGTTATATCTTACCTCGGTTGGGGAGGCGCATAGGGTAACTCCCGAGGTAAAACTTTAGAGTTCACTTCACGCCAAACCACCATGTAAGGGTGAACTCAGCCAACGCCAAGGAAAGGCTATGTTTTCAAAATAAAAACATGATTTATGCGTACATGACTTTTTAACAGCCTTGGTGGACTCGGTTGGGATAGCCCTAGGCCAAGGTATCCCTGACAACTGAGTATGAGAATAATTTTGGCATGAGCCAAGTTTTAAGAAATTCATAAGCCATGTTGATTACTCGATTTAAATGAATTGATTTCATTTGGTTGAAATGAGTTGAAAGGTGATAAATTACAGTATGATGATTTATTTCAATCATCTCCATTTACTCGACTTTAGATATTTTAGATGATATTTGTTTACTCACTGAGATTATATAATCTCATCACCCTCATTTCCACCCATTTCTGGCTCAAGATAGTCGGTAGATAGCTCATTTCGTTGAGGGCTACAGTTGGACTTGCATCCTCAAAAACTGTAGGTTCACAACCTTCGTTACTTTTAGTCATTCAGGGGCCCACATGTCGTTGTTAAATGTTTTGAATACCTGGCTACGTGTGCTACTGTATGTAGGAATTTATTTTGCTTTTACGCTGTAAAAATTATTTACATAGCGTTTTATAAAAATTGTTTTATGAAAAATTGGAATATTTTATTCATTATTTTATTTTATTCCATTAGCTATAATTTCACTTTAAATGAATGTTTTAGATATCTAGACTTATTTTCGGTTATGAAATGTGTAAATTTCTCTCATATACTACATTTTAGCTGGTTTCAAAATTTTTGGAAAAAATGACCAAAATACCCTTATATAGTTTAAACTTCTCTTTGACTGTTTTTGAATTGAAATTGGTTTATATCACTTTAAAACATGATTTTAGTAACTAATACTCACAGGGGAAGCGAGAAAACTGATGTTAAGCCTTACGAGGTTTCGATTGGCATTCCGAGTAATGAATGCCTATCGGGACATCACCGCGGTTGTCACAAGCTCGATGGGAGTTCCGAGTCATGACAATTCAAGTGGTATCAGAGCTTTTGGTTTTAAAAATTAGAGCATTTAGTTTTAAAGATAAGAGCATAGAGCTTTCGGTTTTAAAGTTATTTTAAAAATTTACAATGTCAGTGTGGCCCCAAGTTAAGTTAGGTTAGGTTGAGTCGAATGCATGCATTTGCATATAAAAACCTATCCGTTCTTGTGATACGTAAATAATTAAGAAATTACTGCTTGACTACGTATAGGTTTTGAGGTGCACTGGTTACAACACCATGTCTAGGAGAGACGGTAGTCCCGATACCTCTCATAGTATTAGCGAGGGATCGCTAGATTCTACAGCTAGGAGCTGATGGCAACCCGAACCAAGTAGTCCAGGAAGTGCCTCGCCTATGATTCCTATTAATTTGATTTCACTGGATTTGGGAATGGGGGTTCGCAAAAAAGAAAGCTTCGACCCTTGTAAGACCATTGAAAGTGCTGATAGTAATGACATTAATGTAAGCATGAGAAATTCCCTTTTGAAAGAGTCTAAGGAATATGCTGAAGAAAGGGGGAAAATAATGATAGTCGAAGGGGATTATCATCCTAGGAAGGTATCTGTTTCTGTTGTTCGACACTTTCCTCCAGGCATGGGAGTAATGTAAGGGAACAACAAGAAAAGAATAAGGAGAAAGTAACTGTTGTAAATCACCGCCCTAGGAAGGGATCTGTTGTACGGCATTTTCCTCCCAGTTGTGGAAGAAATGCTAAACCTGTGAGTTATGAGGAATGTAGGCGAATACAACAAGCTTGGATTGAGGAACAAAGGAGAAAATCTCAGGAGGAGGAGGACCAGGAGTAAAATCTTCCAATATGTTTAGACTAGGATGATGATTTTAATGGTACTTAATATTTCGTAGGATTTTGTACTACTTTAACTCTAGGTAGATGTAGTGTAAAGGAGATAATACTTATTTGTACAAAGAAGTTAATAGTTTGGCTTTTAAAAGTGTATGACTAGAATGTATTATAAAGTAGTTGTTTAAATGACTAGATGTATATGGGAATCTTTTGGTAGGACAGAAGTGGATTAGCACTATGACTATTAAGGAAAGATATTTATCTTAGTGGCATGGTTGATCATCTTAGATAATTATTGAAGACTGATGTGGAAAGTCATTAATGATTCAAGCAATTACCCTAATTAACAATGAATATATTTTGCAGTACTAAGAAATGGATACAGATTAACATGATGAACTTTTGGAGTGATAACCCTAGATTTTGACGAGGTATAAAATGCCATTTGAATTGATGATGTTTGCTGGAAATTATTACTTATCATAGTATGTGAGTTTTGATATGATTTCAAATGCAAAGCTAAATAAATAAAATTCTGGTTTATGGGACAAATTGTGTCAGAGAAGATGATTTTTGAGCAAACACATTGAACTAGGGGACTATGTTATAATAAGCAGGTTTAGTGTGTTGTATTTGCACTGGATATTGGGAGATAGTGTGGTAAGACTAACAATCAATCATGGAGATGTGAAATTGGGAATCTTAACTGTGGTTACAATTCGAAAGGATATGGAAGAAATCAATGAGGCTCTAGATGACATTTTGAGCGATTAATGTGGTAAAGTCAAAGATTGTAAGCTTGAGGGTGGAAAAAGTATAAAATGATGCCATAACATTATAGAAAGATAATCTAATACAAATATGGTTCATTAGAGATAAATGAAGGAACTTGAAAATGATAAATTTTTTATTGTGAGTATAAGTGTAGTGAAAGATGAACTATTTTCGTGGTCTTTGTATTGGAAGTTAATAAACTATTGGAGTTATAAGACAAGGAAGATGATCAGTAATGGATAATGAAAATAGTGGGATACCATAAATAAAAAGTAATTATGTGTATGATGATGTATATATTGTGAATTCATTACACCATATGGAAAAGATGTCCTGAGGTGGGACTTGAAATATGTGGATTTTTGGATATGCTCTAGGAGGGAACTTCTGCATCCTAAATTCGAGATATCTTGATCTTATAACTGCAAGGACGAGATGTAATAATTAAATGAATTATCCACTTTATAAATGTAATTGGTTGAGAACCCTTTATGGCTAGAAAGCACGAGCAAATTGGGATTGGCATGAAGATGAAACTCACGAGTTGAAGAATGGTCATTGGTTTTGATGAAAAGCTTTGTTGTTTGAAGTGTGAATGAAGATTTCAAGGATGATATAGCAAATGAGTTTATATAGAATAGTGCTACGAGAATTTACAAATCTTGTTTTGACCTTGTTGAATGGAAAGGATTAGTGACAACACAAGTAAACTACGTGGTATGCTAGAAACCCTTGGAGATAAATCGAAGCATGAGTAGTTGGGCATGCCTTTATGGAAATGATATACTTGGAGTATGAAAGAGCAAATAAGTGATTAAGTGTTTCAAGAATGTTTAAACACCTTTGAGAAAGAATTATAAATTATACGAGATGAGTATAAGATGTGTGATTTTGGAACTTGCTAAGGAGCCAAACGGCTAAGTCACGAGTTAAGTGATCACCTGCTGTAAGACATAAGTTTAAGATAGATATCCCCAAGGAAATACTCAAGAGAAGTTCCGCCATGGATCTCGTGAAAGCAAGCACTAAGTTATGTGGTTATAAAAAAGGAAGCTGTAAGCTGAGAGTGATATTAATATTAATATTGAAAAGTACTTGAGGAGAATTTACTTTCAAGTCTTGTAATTTCAAGTACAATTTGTAAATTGGTTAAGGAAGAATGATCTTATAGTCATGTGAAAGAGTGGAACAAAGGATGATAGAAGTTGACCTTGATAATGAAGTCGGATAATGAAACTTTCCTAATATATTATGGAAATTGGAATTCGAAAATGCTTAAGGCATACATGATTCAAATGAGTCTGAGTTTTAAGTGACAAATCAATATCGGAATGTAAGAAGGATACAAGGTAATGTAGAGGCATGAAGGATAATCGAGGAAAAAGGATGACTCTTAGGAATTGTGGTATTGCATAAGATGCAATGATCAAGTTAAGATAAATCTTTGAGGCACCAATGGGATTATAAAGCATACACGCATAATAGATTATAATTCAATAGAGATGACATTGTGATGCAATGATATATAGTATGAGGAAACTTAAGCATATAATTGGAAATGATAAGAAGATAGTATAAGTATGCAAATAATATGGAACTATGCACAAGCATGATGAGAATTTGTATGAATTATGAAGATTATTCTATTCAATCTTGGTTATGGATGGGAATGAACAAGGAGAAATTAATCTGAAGGCATTTGAAAACAGAGACTCGTATACATAATGAGGAATATGGACATTTGAATGTGCGTGTATACGTATGTGTGGAGTTAGTGATGTATCCAACTAAAATGAAGAATGGTTTTAGTGGTTCGAGATTTGAAGTTAATATATTTGATGAGTTGTATAGATAATGTAATGATCAAAAATCTTATCAGAAGTCAATTTATGGCGACCTAAGGAATTTTGGGGAAATAGTTAAAGGAATGTAAAATATAGTGCAATTAAGCCATATGAGATGGATTAATAGGATTAAGAAGATTGAAATTTCCTAAATGCAAGGTAAACATGAAGTATGTGGAAATAATTGAAGCCATTAATCTTCCCTAACGTTGAGGATATGTACAGGAATGTGTATGGCGTGTTAATGATGCCGTAAACTACACAATAGTGTATGAGGATAGGATGAATGAATGAAAGTCGAGAAATTTGATATGGAATGAACTAATAAGATAGTGATTGGTATACCTAAATAAGTATAAATTGCTATCAAAATTGGTATGATTGAGATGGAGTTATGGTTCAAGATCAATGATAGTAATAGAAGCATGCTTGGTGTCTCGATATAAGAGATCATAATTGTGAAGGTTACTGTTGAACTGATTTTAAAGGATAACAACTGACATAAATGAAGTACTCAAGTTGAATTCGAGCTAAATGAGGTGAACAAATAGAAATTCCCTATAAAGGGGAAGACATAAGAAGTCGAGCATTGGATGAGAAAACAATACCACCACCTTTTCTCTAAGTTCAGTAAATGAAATTTTGAGTTCAAAATTTTATTTTAAGGGGGGTAATGCTATCAAGCCCGACTCTATAATATGTTTATTATGCCATTCTTACATAAGAATGCATGTTAGCTTACTTGGGTACCTCGAAAATCATTAAAGGACGGTAATGTATCAAATGGTACAATTAAGTTGAATTAAGCCTCAACTAGTCCAAATAGAGATTTTAAGATGAATTTGAGAATTTTAAAACCCTAGAATGACTTAAAATGGTGATTCAGAGTTTGGTGACCGATTTGAAGTCAAATTAGAATTTTCATGACCTAAGGGCAAAATGGTCATTTTGCCACCTGAGGTTAAAATTGGAATGTTGGAAGAATTTTTTGACCAAGATTGACCATTTAGAACATAATTTGAGTTTTAGAGGTGAAAAATTTTAATTCTGACATTTTTCCGAGCATAAGAGGCAAAATAGTCATTTTGTTGCCTAGGGGCAAAATTGAAATTTTACACCACCCAACACATGAATTTCACCCATTATTATTATGGATAATTGAGGAATTTTAAATGGTGGAGAGAGATTGCTTAATGGGTAAGTATGACACATGGGCCAATGGAATGGCGACATATGTCAAATTTTCAACCATTTGTTATTTGGCTTTAAAAATCAGCCCATAACCCTCCCAACTCATTTCTCTTGGCCGACCAAAGGAAGAAAAGGGAAGAAGGAAGAAGAACAAAACGCTAGCTAAGAAATTCAAAGGAAAATCACTAGATTTCAAGGAATCAAGACATCAAAGGTGAAATTTCTTAACTCTAGCTTGTGATCTATCTTTCCTATGCATTCTTTTGCATTTTCCATGGTTGAATCACAAGATATCATGAAGGATTCATGGCTGACCGAATTTAGAGAGAGAAGATTTGATGATTTATTTGGTTAGATTTTGAGATATTTTAGTGTTTATAGTTGATTTATCATGTTTGGGAGGAAAACAAGTAAGAAAAATCACATATTCTTCATGGATTATTCATTGGTCGAATTTCATAAAGAAAATATTGAAGATGAATCTTGTGATGTCTTGTGTTATTTAGTTAGAATTTAATGAATTGTGGTGGTGCAAACTGAAAAATGGTAATGTTTAGTATGAAAAACCGTATACCCCTCAAGAACCTCCATGGCCAAATTTTTCAAGAGAAAAATGTGAGGATGATTTTGCCACATTTCAAGTTATTTAAATTGTGTTTAATGATTTGGAGTATTGGGAGAGAAATGGAAATTGTTTGGAATTGAATTGCACATATTGGCCAATTAATCGGGTGATAGATCGAATTAGGCAAATACCATTTTATTTAGGTACATAATTGAATTTATATTGAACACCGTATTTAGATAGTTACCCGAGTATTTCACATCCCATTTCATGCATTAGTATAAAGCCTGAATTGGTTTTACAATGGTTTAGCACAAATGTAGCAAATTGCTTATTGTGCATTATGTCTAGGTGGTGAGCATTTTGGCAAGAGTAAAGAGGTAGTATCCAAGGATCCAGAATCAGAGTATCCCGAGTTTGATTCCCCTTACTGTGGGTAACCTTAGTATCGTCTTAATTATCTAAAGTATGTTTTTATCCGATTTTGTAATTTTATGAAAAATGTGTTTAAATGAAAAGATTTCATAAATTGTTTTGAAATTTAATGATGACTTAAAAATGGAGTAATTGGAGACTACTTGCTGTATTGTAAATTATGTTTTGAAATGAATGGCTTATGATAATGTGGGCATGAATGGCTGGATGGGTATTTATGTTGAAAATGTATAAACTGTTGTTTGCCTTGATAGGCTGGATAATGATAAAATTGCCATGTCATACTGTTGAATTTTTATTGAATTGGTGGGATATTGATTAGTCACTACAATGGCGGATTCTGTGGATCACCCTTTTTGAGGGACATGAAATCCCGTTATATCTTACCACGATTGGGGAGGCGCATAGGGTAACTCTCGAGGTAAAACTTTAGAGTTCACTTCACGCCAAACCACCATGTGAGGGTGAACTCAGTCAACGCCAAGGAACGGCTATGTTTTCAAAATAAAAACATGATTTATATGTACGTGACTTTTTAACAACCTTGGTGGACTCGGTTGGGATAGCCCTAGGCCAAGGTATCCCTAACAACTGAGTATGAGAATAATTTTGGCATGAGCCAAGTTTTAAGAAATTCATAAGCCATGTTGATTACTCGATTTAAATGAATTGATTTCATTTGGTTGAAATGAGTTGAAAGGTGATAAATTACAATATGATGATTTATTTCAATCGTCTCCATTTACTCAGCTTTCGATATTTTAGATGATATTTGTTTACTCACTGGGATTATATAATCTCATCACCCTCATTTCCACCCATTTTAGGCTCAGGATAGTCGGTAGATAGCTCATTTCGGTGAGTGCTACAATTGGACTTGCATCCTTAAAAACTCTAGGTTCACAGCCTTCATTACTTTTAGTCATTCAAGGGCCCACAAGTCATTGTTAAATGTTTTGAATACCTGGTTGCGTGTGCTACTATATTTAGGAATTTATTTTGCTTTTAAGCTGTAAAAATTATTTACGTAGCGTTCTATAAAAATTATTTTATGAAAATTTGAAATATTTTATTCATTATTTTTATTTTATTCCATTAGCTCTAATTTCACTTTAAATGAATGTTTTAGATATCTAGACTTATTTTTGGTTATGAAATGTGTAAATTTCTCTCATATACTACATTTTAGCTAATTTTGAAATTTTTAAAAAAATGACCAAAATACCCCTATGTAGTTGAAACTTCTCTTTGACTGTTTTTTAATTGAAATTGGTTTATATCACTTTAAAACATGATTTTAGTAACTAATACTCACAGGGAAAGCGAGAAAACTGATGTTAAGTCTTGTGAGGTTTGGATTAGCATTCCGGGTAATGAATGCCTATCGGGACATCGCGGCGGTTATCACGGGCTCAACGGGAGTTTCGGGTCATGACATAAGCTACTAAAAGTCATGTTATAAATGAAGTACGTATATGTTGGATTGATGATGATGCCCTTATGAGACGACAATGAATGATAGTACTTTGAGATAATACAAATATGAATATTTGGTTGCTATAAAATATTACTGAAACATTCATCGTTGAGAATTTCAATACATGGTTTTAAAGATGATGGATGGAATGAGGAATAGAATCTCATAAAGAGGCTTGCTTGGGCCTAGTGGGCTATGCCCACTAAGCCCATGCGCCGGTCATACCCTAGAATTTAAGTTATTACAGAATGAGTGTTGTTGCCATATATGTGGTTATAGAATAAAAATATAAAATGGATTTGAATGATGTTGGTCCCAATTATATGTGTTAGAGGGGGTGAATAGCACAAATCGGCTTTTGACAAGATGAGGAACTAATTTTTAGAACAAAGAAAATAAAAACAAAGTAGACAATGCGCAGGAATTTAGAGTGGTTTGGTCCAAAACCTACATCCGCTACCTTGATTGTTGAACCAAGGATTTTCAAACTCAATCCACTAGAAATGGTGAAATTTACAAGCTTTCACTAAGCTTTACAATGGTTTTTACAAGGCTCAACCAAAACCTTTTACACTAGTTTTTCACGAGCTAAACTAAAACCCAACATTTAACTTTTCAAGGCTCAGTTAGAACCTTAACACATTCAAGCAATCCTAGCTTGAAACAAACACTTAGAGTGACTTTCTCACTCTAAGAATTCAAGAAGAGAGCTAAAAAAAAGTACCTATGATCACAAGTTGATCTAAATAGTACAAGGTTGAATGCAGAATACAAATACAAAGGATGGGTGTTTAAGTTCAGAAAGGAGAAGAGAAGATTTTTTGGTTTTTCAGCTCTTAATGACTCAAATTTCTTCCAAAACTTCCAAGAACAGATTTCTAACCGTTGGAAGACCCTTTTATACTTGGAGAAACATCTCTGATGGCAGTTTGCCAGTTTATGGCAATTGGAAACAGTTTAGAGTAGGTTCCAGCCGTTAATCTATCTTTTAGTGCTCTGAGTCAAATTAGAAACAGAGAGCTCTTAGTCAACTAAGTTGGTTTTGTCTTCTAGTCCCAGTTTCTGGCAGAGAGCATTTAGTATATTAACTCATTTCTTGGTCTACTAAGTTGGTTCTATCTTAAAGTCTAGATTTTGGCAGTATCTTCTTAGTCGACTAACTCATATTTTGGTTGACTAAGTTGGTTCTGTTTCTCAATATTCTTCAGCCCGTTATTTCTCTGATTTGAATTTTAGTCAACCAACATTCTTCATTATTCAACTAAAGAGTTTCCTTCTTGTTGATCAATCGTTTTTCTTCATTTTCATGATTTTTGATATATACACTTGAAAGGTTGATTTATTGTTTCCATATGACTTTTTGTTCTGCACACTTAGGTAGAAATGTTAAACAGACATGAAATGGGAATGTTTTATTATCATAAAAAACTAATGGAGCCAACAATCTCCCTTTTTTTATGATGACAAAACATTCCTTGATTAACAGCACAGTGCCCTTTAATTCTTTTTAATTTTTGTAGAAAATGAGGATTACTCCCCCTGAGTGAGTGCTCCCCCTTGGTGTGTTCATATTTTGCTTATTTGCTCTAGCAGATTTTATTCATGTTGTGCAGAGATTAATGCTGTACATCCGGAGTATATATGTGCATAAATATAAGGTAATTTACAGCAAATGGATATTGATAGATTTTCATCAAAATTTTGTAGTGTCTGTTAATAGCTATCAAATTTTGTCTATGTCATTCATCATTCAACTAATATACTATACACAACATCCATATCCATCCATAATCATAATTTATAATAGAGATCAGTACACAAATTCTAACATTACTGCAGTAACAGACTTTTATCAACAACAGTTAAAATGTCATAAACAACAGGATATCAGCAAGTATTTAATTATCAGCAGAAAAATTCCATGAACATATCAGCAAAGTACCATAAATCTATCAGCATCTATTTTTCCCATAAAAATATAAACACCAAGGTCAAAGTTAAGTGTTCAATTACCATCATGGCACAAATAGCAGGAAAACATAAAATATTCCTAAATTGCCTTTTGTTCATTTCTACTTCATTTCTTTCCTAAGTTCCTGCTCCTGATTCATTTCTACTTCCTTTCTTTCCTAAGTTCTTGGTTCCTCCACCCTAACAATTTTTTATTTAATTTCTTGATTCCTTTTTCCCCTAAAGTTCTGCTGGTCTTTTCCCCCTTTTTCTCATCATTAATTTCTAAGCATCAGCTAAGGAGGATGAGGGAGATGACTCATCATCAGTGTTGTGTTTTACATCTAAGGGTTGAGGAGAGGATTCTAGTGGTAATTCTTGGGTAAAGGGATCAGGTAAGGGTGAGTCAGATGTTTCTAATGGTTCCTGAGGAGAAGAAACATCTGTTGGCTTGGAGTTTTCTGCCAATCTAGTGGATTTCCTTCTCTTGAGGAATGGTGTTTGTGTTGCCATTGTTTTCTTTCCTTTGGTAAGTAGTTTTGTCTTTGGCTGCTGTGCTGCAGTAACTTCTTGTTTCCCTTTTCCAGATTTAGCCTTTATTCTAGGGGCTGGTGTAGATGTTTGTTGAGCATGTCCTTTAACTACTCTTTTCTTAACTTGTTCCTCTCTAACCATTTGATGGAAGACATCCATAATGGATACCTCTTCTGAGTTTGGAGAGGAGGGCTGCTATTTCTCAGGTTCTGAAAGAGCATTTTCATCTAGGGAACCTAGCACTTCTGTTCCTTGTTCTAATTTGTCTTTACTCTAGTGTTCAGGTGAAGGGGTTTTAGCTGGTTGATCAACACCAGGATGAGAGTCCTCTGTCTGAAGGATAGAACTAGTAGTTCTGTAAGTTGAGCCTTCAGCTTGAACACCATGACTTGCTTCATGAGGAACAGATCTTTCTGCTTACAAAGCTAAATCCTTAGTACCTTGCTGTGCTAGTGCAAGACTTGGTGTTTCAAAGGAATTTGCATCAGCAGGTTCTGATGGTTTTTCTTTCCCCTTCAGCTTATTTTCCAATGCAGTAACTTTATCTTCAATTTTCTGCAATCTAGCTCCTTGATTAGTGAGCTTTCCATCTATCCTTATCAATAGATTAAAAATCATTTCATTGGAAAATTGGGAGGATGGTGCCTCGGTTGGTGCTGGTATTATAGAGGCCTTGGGTATTTTAATAAATTTCTCTCCATCCAGCTTGTAACCCATTTTAGGTAGACTACCTAAGTAGATAGCCTAGTCTCTACTCTTCACCATATCAAGTTCATATCTTTTTTCCCAGACTCTTTTTTTCTGCACTAAAGATGTTATAGCATATCCATATGGCAGATTAATTTTCTCAAGCTTGCATGCTTCTCTCATCTTTTCAATTATGAACCTGCCTAGGTTCAAAGCAACCCAATTAAAAGCATGTTCCATCAGCCAAAGATCTTGAAGGCTGATGTAGCTCAAACTTCCACTTCTGCCATGAATATTAACTGTAACAAAGTAGTGTAGAATTCTTATCTGGGGACTGGTTATCAAACCAGCATTGCTCTTTGATGAGTATTTCTCTTTTCTACCAGTAATAATTTCCCACAAAGAGGAAGGATCATATTTTTCTGGGAATTCAACCTTCAATAAATTTCCAAGATCATCAGCAGTAACCACAAACTCTTTAACATTCAAAAACACATTTAATCCAATTTCAATGTAGTCATCAGAATCATCTAGTTCTTCTTCTCCTAATGCTGTACTAGCATAAAATTCTTTCACCAAGCTGGGACTGTAGGATCCATTCTTAAAGTGTTATACCCTTTCAGTTTTTATTCATCAAAATAATTTGATAGGCTAGTCTGAATTTCTAGATTTTCACTAAAACTCTCCCAATCAATGTATTTCCCGCAGGTAATAAGAGCATTCTCAATTTTCTTAAACCTTTCTTCATGCATTTTATTTCTGAATTTGGAAGAAAAGGTAGTATTTTTCTTGTGTAGTATCCTTGTTCTTCTTCTTCTCTGATTTCTGCTTCTTTTCCCTCTGTTTTCCAGATTTCTCAATTGTTGAAGCAGACCCAATTTTTTGTTTCTTTTTCCCCATTTCTGCTTCTAGCTCTTTTATCAGTGGCCTTTTTTCTTTCTTTTTTTCAATGATTTCCCTACTCTGAGAGGTCTTTGCCATTTCGATTCTGAATATTTCTAATTGGGGCTCAAAGGTTTTGGTTTTGTGTGAGTCAGTTTTAAAAGTGAGAATGTAGAGAGAATAGGTTTCAGTTTCAGATGACCGAGTTTCAGGGGAGATAAAATGTTTGAAAGAAGTTGTTAGCAGTTTTAATTTCCTTTAGAAAACCGTTCACCTCCCCCTTAAAAATTGCCTCACTTTATTTGCTTAAAAATTTTAAAATTTCCTCTAAATTTTTGTTATTCTCCTAAGTGGTTTTTCTTCTTTTCTTTATTGCCCGGTACACATTATTTTATTCTTTCTTCATTTATTTGATCGAGTCTTATTATTTAAGACTAACAGAGCACTTTTAGTTGACTAAGATTCACCTTAGTCGACTAAATGCATTCTGTTTTTTGTGCAGAAGCCAAGATTTTTCTCACAATTCCTGCAGACTAATCATGCCTAAATTCCTTCTAATTTCACAGAATTTATCTTCATCTAGGGGTTTGGTAAAAATATCTGCTAATTGATGCAAAGTATTTACAAATTAAATCTTAATATCACTTGTCATTACATGGTCTCTAACAAAATGGTACCTAATCTCAATGTGCTTGGTCCTACAATGTTGCGTAGGATTTTTGGATATATTGATTGCACTTGTATTATCACAATATATTGGTATGTTATGCATTGATAACCTATAGTCCTTTAGTTGTTGTTTAATCCATAATATTTTGGCACAACAACTTCCTAGTGATACATACTCTGCCTCTGTTGTAGATAAAGCCACCGAATTTTGCTTTTTGCTGGAACATGACACAAGCATCCTACCTAGAAATTGGCATATTCCACTAGTGCTTTTCCTATCAGTTTTGCTTCCTGCAAAGTTTGCATCTGAATAGCCTACAAGATCAAATGCTGATTCTCTAGAATACCATAATCCTAAAGTTTGTGTCTCTAGGAGGTATCTAAAAATTCTCTTAACAGTTGGTAAATGTGATTCTTTAGGTTGTGATTGAAATCTAGCACACAAACACACACTAAACTGACTATCTGGTCTGCTTGCTGTTAAGTAGAGTATTGAACAGATCATACCTCTATAGAGCTTTTGATCTATATTCTTTCCTTTTTCATCTTGATCAAGTCTGGTGGATGAGCTCATTGGTGTGGAGATTAGTTTCAGCTTCAGCATATCAAACTTTTTTAGCATATCTTGAGTGTATCTTTCTTGGTTGATGAAGATTCCTTCCTTACTTTGCTTAATTTGAAGACCAAGAAAGTACTTCAACTCTCCCATCATGCTCATCTCAAATTCACCCTGCATTTCTTTGAAAAAGTTCTTACATAAAGCCTCATTAGTTGCTCTAAATACAATGTCATCCACATATATTTCTACAACAATTAAATCATTTAAATATCTTTTTATGAACAATGTAGTGTCAATGTTGTCTCTAACATAGCCTTTTTCAACTAGAAATTTTGAAAGCCTCTCATACCAAGCCCTAGGAGCTTGTTTCAATCTATATAAGGCTTTATGAAGTTTGAAAACATGATCAGGTTTTTCAAAATCTTCAAAACCTGGTGGTTGTTCAACATATACTTCCTTTTGAATGAATCCATTTAAAAATGCATTTTTTACATCCATTTGGTACAATTTGAAATTCATGAAACATGAAAAAGCTAGCAACAACCTTATGGCTTCAATCCTAGCAACGGGTGCAAAGGTTTCATCATAATCTATTCCTTCCTCTTGGTTGTAACCTTGTGCTACTCTTCTAGCTTTGTTTCTAACTATATTTCCTTGCTCATCTACCTTATTTCTAAACACCCATTTTGTGCCAACAATGGGGTGATTTGAAGGACTAGGTACTAGTGACCATATATGATTTCTTTTGAATTAGTCAAGTTCCTCTTGCATGACCATTATCAAACTTTCCTCACTTTCAGCTTCTTCAAAGTTTTTAGGTTCAATTTGTGATATGAAGGCTGAAAATTCACAAGTTTCTCTTGTTGCTCTCCTAGTTCTAACTCTTTGAGAAATGTCACCTATTATTTACTCTTGTGGATGATCTCTTACAAACCTCCGACTCCTTGGAAGGTCATTATGCTCATTTTCTGTTCTTTGCAAGTTTTCCAAAGGTGGAGTTTCATTTTCTCTTCTAGGTGAGCTTTCTTCATTATTTTTATTATTCTCTATGCTCATTTCTTTCAATTGTTTTTCTAGGATTTCTACATCATCATCATCAACATGAATTTTCTTTTGTAAAGCATTTGACTCATCAAAAACTATATAGATTGATTCTTCAACATTTAGAGTCCTTTTGTTGAAAACTCTATAAGCCTTGGAGTTTAATGCATATCCTAAAAATATTGCTTCATCACTCTTTGCATCAAACTTATCTAAGGGTTGTTTTCCATTGTTCAATAGAAAACATTTACAACCAAAACTCCTAAGGTGAGAAATATTTGGTTTCCTACCTTTGTAAAATTCATATGGTATCCTAGATATCATGGGTCTTATTAAGACTCTATTAAGTATATAAGCTGCTGTGTTCACTGCCTCAGCCTAAAAATATTTTGGTAGGTTATTCTTACATAGCATAGTCCTAGCCATTTCTTTTAAGGTTTGGTTTTTCCTCTCTACAACTCCATTTTGCTAGGGTGTTCTAGGTGTAGAGAAATTGTGATCTAACTCTTTTTCATTACAAAATTTTTTAAATTCATCACTTTCAAATTCTCCTCCATGATCAATCCTTATGCTAACTATGCTTAGTCCTTTTTCATTTTCAATTCTCCTACAATGACTTATAAAAGCTGATAGAGCATCATTCTTATGAGCAAGAAAATAACCCAAGTATATCTGAGTAGTCGTCGACTATAACAAAGCCATAAGATTTTCCTCTTAAAATAGTTGTGCTTATTGGATCAAATAGATCAATGTGTAACAATTCAAGAGGTTTAGATGTTGACACGACTTTCTTAGCTTTAAAGGATGTTCTAACTTGTTTTCCTAGTTGACAAGTATCACATATTTTATCATTTTCAAACTTTAAATCCGGCAACCCAACAACTAAGTTCTTTCTAATCAATTTTGACATAGTATGCAAGCTTACATGTCATAATCTCCTATGCCATAACCAGCTATCATTTTCAACATTTGCAACAAGACATATTTCACTATTAATTTCCAGATCCTCAAGAAAAACAACTTACATATTCTTCAATCTCTTTCCTATAAATAAGACTTTGTTTGTAC
Organism: Theobroma cacao; assembly: GCF_053813885.1. NCBI lineage: Eukaryota > Viridiplantae > Streptophyta > Magnoliopsida > Malvales > Malvaceae > Theobroma > Theobroma cacao. The sequence continues at coordinate 19,159,857 of NC_142645.1, forward strand.
CTATGTCTATTACTTCACACTTATTTGAATCAAAACATACTTTAAATCTTTTGTCACATAATTGACTAATGCTCAATAAATTATGCTTCAAACCCTTAACTAACAACACATGACTAATTTGAGTTTGGGAGTTCTTACCAACCGTACCTATCCCATGAATTTTACCTTTTGAGTCATCACCAAAGGATGCGGTACCTCCCTTCCTCTTGTCTAATTGAGCAAATAACATTTCATCTCTAGTCATGTGCCGTGAGCAGCCACTGTCCATGTACCAAGACTGCTTTTTCTTGAGTTGAGCTCTTGAACATGTCTCTTTTAATGTCGCTCAACCTACAAAACAAAATTTCAGTTTTTCTTTATAGGTACCCATACTTTGATGGGTCCTTGAGTGTTAGTTGCAATATAGGATCCTTTAAGAACCCAAATTTTTCTAACTTTCTGCAGGTTACCTTTCTTAAAACAATTTTATGATAAATGTCCATGTTTTCCACAACTATAACATCTAGATGATGCAAAAGAAGAATTCTTCTTGTGGTATGCATTTCTTTTTGGAGTTTCATTTTTTAAACATTTAAGAGCTGTGTTTTCATCAAGTGTTTTTTGCAAAGCTTCTGATTTATTTTTCAGCTCTAGTTTTAAAACTTCATAATCTATTTTTGAGTGTTCAACACAACTTGCAGAAGATTTCTTTGCTCAAAAACAGAGTTGAACTCTTGTCTCACTTTTTTAAAATCATTTTCAAGAGATGTAGTGTGAGACCTCAACCTCTATAGGCTCGTAACTAGGCATAGACGCAATAACACGGGCTAGGGGTAGTTTCGTCATTTCCTTAGTAAGCCCCTAAAAGTAAGTTTTTAAACAATATTAAGGCCTAAGTAGGCCTCAGGCATAAATGAATGATGAAATATGAGTAAAATGACGAAGGAAATAAAAATAATGATGATTCTTGAGGTAGGGGTAAAATGGTAATTTTTTATCTCGAGTAAAAAATTTTTAAGTTTTCATGAAATCGAGTATTTCTAGACTATTAGGGACCTTGTCTCAGTGTTAAAAGAGTAAAAAGATTGCATCAAGGATTAGAGGAGAGCAAGGTAACTTGTTAAGGGCATTTTCATAATTTAAGTGGAGTTGGATTAGCATGAGCTATAAATATCATCTTCCAGCAGCTTCTTCTCACATTTTCCAGCAGCTTCTTCTTCTTCTTCCTTCTTCCCTCTCACGTTTCTTCATCCTCCATGGGAGTTCTCTTCAAGCTTTCATAACTCTCTCAAGCTAGCTCCACTTTTCATGCTTTTGTGTACCCTTTCATAGAACCTTTGTGCTCTTTCACTCTCTCACTTTGAAACCCTTGAAAAGTCTTACTTCCATATTCTCTCTCACTAGCTAGGTGTTTAGAGTGAGAAAGAGGGAGCTTTATAACAGTTTGGAGAATTATTGGAAAAAATTTTAATTTTTAGAAAGCTACTAAGGTGAGTAGTAAATTAGAGTTGATTTTTAGTGTTGGGAATGGCAATTGGATGCTAGTTAGGAGATAGCTTTTAGAATTTATAGTTGTATGAATTGAGTTAATTGTGATGCCAATGTGATGATAGGTTCCAACGAAGCCCCACCTCCCCATTTGGACCAATAAAGGAAGTTGGAGTTAAGTAAGGATTTAAAGAATACTGATGAGTGAACCTACATTTGAAAATTATTTTGGGAATAAGAATGTCTTTGCACAAAATATTTGAATGATTTTATCCAACATTTATATAAAAATCTACCTAGGGAACAAGCCTTTGGTGAACGTTTTTATCTTGCGAAAATGTGCCATATAAATGGTTCATGTGTTACAACAATATGTTGATATGTATAATATGCATTGGATGTTCCTTTTTGGTGTGATGATGATGACCCAGCCTTGTGCATGTAGGAGTGCACATGAGCTAATGATGGTAGGATGGTATGCATGTATATTTTATATATAAAAATGTGTGTTATAGGAAGTGCATGAATATAATATATGGTTGTAATGCGTATGAATCTTGCATGTTAAACCTTGGAAATTTCTAAGCATGTTCAAGTTGATTTTGTCCTTGCAGCTAAATGGCCTTTTCTTAAGAGAATGAAAATTTGTTTAGTGTCCTGTTTCTTGTTGCAGCGAGAATGAATCTCGCTGCAGCAAAAAACTCTCGGGTTTGAAGGGTTACATTGGCTTAATTCTCACGGCAGTGAGAAAGTTGCTGAAGCTTCTCGCTCAGCGAGAAACTTTCTATCCTACTGCTTGAATTTTACTGCAACGAGAAACTTTATGTCCTACTGCTTGAATTTTACTACAGCGAGAAACTTTCTATCTTGCATATTATCTTGTTCGATTGTTGCCCTATTTTTCACTTCTATGGTACCATAGTTGAGCATGGACTTCCAACATTAAGGAATTAATTAACTAAGTTTGAAACGAGGAGCTTTGGTGAGAAACTCTCGGTCAGTGAATAATTTGAGCCAAATTTGAGAAACCCTAGGTCAGCAAGAATGCCTTTTCGCTGCATCGAGGACCCGTCATTGACTTGACTTGATTTACTTGAATGTCATTAAAGTTTTCACTTTTCAAATCCTTTGTTGAGCATGGACCCTTTATCATCAAGTGATTTACTCATTAGGGGTTTAAATGAGGGGTTTTAATAAGAACTAAACTAAATTGCATTGTTTTAAAGATAAATGCATCATGATTTCTTTAAATCTTCCTTATTATTTACTTGTTCCCTTCCTTTGTTCACTCACTGAGTTTATACTCACCGTTGTCAACTTCATGTTTTCAAATCAAGAGGCAGTCGGTAACTAGGTCGAGGTGTCCTCGTAGATTTGTATCCTGGGTAGGTAACTGGGCATTTCGTAACCGCACCTTCACCTTGGTCACTCAGCTAAAAACCCAAGGTCATTTTGTTGTAAATACGTAGATGTGATGTAAAGTACTAAGACATATGTTTTAGAAAATTTATGTATATTTGATTGGTAATGCCACTATGAAATGGAAATGGTTAGCATTATTTTGAGTTGTAATTATGAAATAAAACCTTAGCAAATTTTGATGGAATTATTAACAGATCATATAGACAGGTTTGGTTAGGCCTAGTGGGCTATGTCCATTGGGTCCATGCGCCGGTCATGGCCTGAAATTTGGGTCGTGACATGTAGCCTTTTTCTTTAGAGTATTATATTTTGAACAAAGTTTTTCAAATTCATCATAAAGACTGTCATACTCATCTTGTAAATCATCAATGGAAATATCACAGGGGGATGAAGATACCTCAGTTTCATCATCTTATGCCATCAAGCAGAGGTTTGCTCTTTCCTCAGATTTTTCATTTTTAGTTTCAGAGCTTGATGTGTCACTGTCTGACCATGCAGTAGCCACCATTACTTTCTTAGATTTCTTTTTTTCTTTGAAGTCTCATTTTTCAGCAGTGGACATTCAGACTTGAAATGGCTAGGTTTCTTGCACTCGTAGCAGATCAGCTCATCCTTTTTGTTGGAGTCATTTGTGTTTCTAATTTTCCACAGAGCACCTTGATCTTTTCTGAATCCTTTTCTAGCTAGTCTCCAATTTCTTCTGCCTTTAAGCTTTCTGAATTTCCTTGCAACCAGAGCTAACTCTTCATCAACATCGCATGACAACTCTTTCAGCTCTTCTTCAAGAATGCTCGCTTTAAGTGCAATGCTCTTTTTCTTTTCCTTTGCTTCCCTCCTATCTTTCTCTTCTTCCTCTTTAAGCTCCAACTCATGAGTAAGGAGAGAGCCACAAATCTCATCTAAGGTAATAACATTTAGGTCCTTGGCCTCTCGGATTGCAGTCACTTGAGGCTTCTAATTTTTTGGTAGGCTTCTAAGGAGTCTTTTAACTATTTCATGCTCGGGTATTGGTTTGCCTAGCTGACTCAATTTATTTGTAATGTTTGTAAATCTATCTAACATGCTAGTGATGTCTTCACCAAGCTCCATTTTGAACATTTCATAGTTATGTGTCAAGAGAGCTATTTTGGACTCCTTGACTTGAGAAGTCCCTTCATGGATTATTCTAAGTTTGTCCTACACTTGCTTAGCTATTGTACAGCTTGAGACTTTGTTGAATTCAATAAGGGTTAAAGCACAATGCAATGTATTGATGGCCTTAAAGTTTGTTTGAACTTTCTTAGTTTCAACCTCGGTCCATTCAGACCTTGGCTTAGGCATCATCTCATTGGTAACTACATTTAAAGTTGAAGGAATAAAGAGTCCATCAGTTATGATGTCCACATTTCATAGTCTATAGCTCTAATGTAAATTGACATCCTAGTGCACCAATAAGGATAGTTAAAGCCATCAAACAGAGGTGGTCTGTTTGTTGATCGTCCCTCAGCAACTATGGATTTTTGGAGAGCCATTTGAATCCTCCCAAAGGGTATTAAATCTTAAGAACAGGGAACTAGCTTTGATACCACTTGTTGGTCCTAATTATATGTGCTAGAGGGGGGTGAATAGCACAAATCGGCTCTTGATAAGATGCGGAACTAATTTTCAGAACAAAGAAAATAAAATAGAGTAAACAATGCATAGGAATTTAGAGTGGTTCGGTCCAAGACCTACATCCACTACCTTGATTGTCCAACCAAGGATTTTCAAACTCAATCCACTAGAAATGGTGAAATTCACAAGCTTTCACCAAGCTTTACAATGGCTTTTACAAGGCTCAGCCAAAACCTTTTACACTAGTTTTTCATGGGCTAAACTAAAACCTAACACCTAACTTTTCAACGCTAAGTTAAAACCTTAACACATTCAAGCAATCCTAGCTTGAAACAAACACTTAGAGTGACTTCCTCACTCTAAGAATACAAGAAGAGAAGTAAAAGAAAGTACTTATGATCACAAGTTGATCTAAATGGTACAAGGTTGAGTGCAAAATACAAATACAAAGGATGGGCGTTTAAGTGCAGAAAGGAGAAGAGAAGATTTTTTGGTTTTTCAGCTCTTAATGACTCAAATCTCTTCCAATACTTCCAAGAACTAATTTTTAACAGTTGGAAGACCCTTTTATACTTGGAGAAACATCTTTGATGGTAGTTTGGCAGTTTATGGCCGTTTGAAATAGTTTAGAGTAGGTTCTAGCCGTTAATCTGTCTTCTAGTGCTCTGGTTCAAATTGCAGACAGAAAGCTCTTAGTTGACTAACTTTCTTCTTAGTCTACTAAGTTGGTTCTATCTTCTAGTCGTAGTTTCTGGCAGAGAGCATTTAGTCGACTAACTCATTTCTTGGTCGACTAAGTTGGTTCTATCTTGAAGTCCAGATTTTGGCAATAGCTTCTTAGTCGACTAACTCACATTTTGGTCAACTAAGTTGGTTTTGTTTCTCAATATTCTTCAGCCCGCCATTTCTCCAATTTGAATTTTAGTCAACCAACATTCTTCATTATTCAACTAAAGAGTTTCCTTATTGTTGATCAATCATTTTTCTTCATTTTCATGATTTTTGATATACACACTTGAAAGGTTAATTTATTATTTCCATATGACTTTTTGCCCTGCACACTTAGGTAGAAATGTTAGGCACAAATGAAATGGGAATGTTTTATTGTCATAAAAAACTAATGGAGCCAACAAATGAGAGTTGCTTGAAAAGGTTGAAATAGGAACTAAATGTCGTAAATAAGTTGCCGATATATATAATACGAAGAATTACTCAAGTAAAAGATATGACTACCTTTAGTAAAAATGTGTCGAGATGCAGATGAATATGCAAAGGTTAAGTGAGAAAGCATGGTGGTTTTAGCTTGATGTAAGTTATTAAAAGGATGATTGATGTTTGAATGAGAAAGAAAAATAAGAATAATAAATAGTAAGTATATTAAGCTTGGTTTATTTTTAGGAAGTGTGCAAGTGGAAAAGGAATACTGTGGTGATTAACTAAGGGAGGAAACGTAATTAGATAAGTGGCGAAGTGATATCTCGCCATTGTGAGGTGAGTAGGGGGTGTCTATGTCAAAATCTCCATACCATATATTGATTTACATCAATAAACGTTGCCAGTTTTCTTAAGTGCAATTGTGGATAGCATGAGCTATTAGCCTTCATAGGCAATTTTAAAATGGATTTACAATGATTTATATATTGCTATTGTGGAAAGCATGAGTCGGTAGAGACCATAGGAAAATGGATTTACAAGTGAGCTCTAGTTAGAGAACCTTTAGGTCATCGACAGGCTGTTAGACATGGCGGGGCTATGGTCTATGATATATACGTGGCATGAGCACGGGTTGATATGTGTGGCTAGGCCACCAGTAGATATATGTGGTTGCGACCACTTGATTTTTCTGATGTCGACTAACATCGTCGAGACCACCATAGTTGTGGGAATCCGATGGAGTGGAGCTCCTAGATGTTATTACGTGGAAGTGGGTCCACATGTTGGATGTTATGATTACCTACTTAAGAGCCTTGAGAGTTTTTAGACTCGTACTCTTTGCATGGTGGAGAGTTAGTGATTTTTCACAGCTCCCTCTCTATTTGATTAATAGCTGTCAACACTTTGTACATGATTGTGAGATGATTTATGTGGTTGTACACGTTGATTTTTACATGTCACACATTTTGGGAGCGTGCGTGCTTTTATGCAACTATCATATTTTTGAACGAAATAGGTGATTTTGATGATTGAAATTTATTTTACTATGCCTTGTCTCTAGCATTGTTTGCCAAAGAGAGTATAGCATTATGATTTACGGCATTATTTTTACAAGGTACAAATACCCTATTTGTGATTAGTTTTGCAAGATTATCATTTTTTTTATTTTGGTTTTACTATTGAAATTTATTTGCTTTATGCTTGTTTCCCATCTACGCCATACTCATGGAGCCGATGATCATTGAGTCTGTGAGACTCACCCTCTATCTCCCTTTTGCAGATAGTGATTGGCCTAGCGTGCGTTCATCGACTCAAATTGTCTACTGCGGATAGGTAAGGGCATTTCATAGCACTTCATTTTGAGTCGCTCCACTACTAAAGGTCGAGTCATTTATAGCATGACGTGTTTGTACTTAGTGTCAATGTAAATGTGCAATTGGTATTATAGACTTTAATGTTTTTTTACGAGTATGGTGAATAAAGATTAAGATCGCTTATTACGATTTATGTTCAATTCTTATTATAAAGAGTTATAGGGTTCAAGTAATCTCATAAATTGATGGCATAAATACGTAGTAATAACTAAGTTTAGATTCAGGCTTGTTCGAGACTGGGTGAGTTCTCCCGCAAGACTTAGACGCCGTTAGCGATCGAGGAGCAGTCGTTACAGATGTGGTATCAAAGCCCTAGGTTTAGTTGAGTCTTAGGATTTCCTAAGTTGGTCAGCAAAGTTGTTAGAGTTAGTGTATAGTCCTGTCCTTGGATGGTGGGTGTGCAACATGAATCGAGGAAAAGAGGCTACATAAACTCTTATTCATCTAGAAGCCTACCTTTATCTTAAAATGTAAGAGGTTAAGAATTAACGGATCATTTTGTACAGGTTTTTGAGGTGCCCCTGCAACACAACATGAACAATAGTAAGGAGAAAGGGAATGACTCCGATAGTACCGAAGAAGGATCAATGGAATCCACTGCTCGGAGCCATTTTGTGCAAGGGTGTGAAAGCCCATAAAACAAATTGATCCATATTCCGATTGGATGGGTTCCCCTGGGAAGTGAACTAATATTTAAGAGCTGAAAAAGCCTTGAAAGGATGGCGCGTGATGGAATCGATCTTAAAGAAAAGGACAAGGAAAAAGTGGCAAAAGTAACCATTGGAAATTGTCATATAAGGAAAGTATTTGTTGTTTGGGATTTTCCTCCTGGTTGTGGAAAAGGTGCCACAAAGTTAGTAAGGAAGATTACGTGAATGAACAGCAAGGTGAAAATGATGTGGATGATTTGAAAAGTGATCCGTCGATGAGTACGAGCTCAGACAGCGATAGTTCTGAGTGAAGTCGAATGGTTTATTCAAAATTAGTATGATTATGAGGCTATGTTGATGTAGTTGAACTGAATTATGGTTGTAATTTATGTGTTTGGAGAATTTGAGACATGGTTGATTTTCATGTGGTTTGAACAAGTTAAGTAGTAGTTAATCTAATGAATTGTTGAGTGTTTGGAATTTTCATGTATTGTTGGTGGGGATTAGCATTGGTAAAAGTATGTAAATGGTTATAATTGATTCGTATAGAGTATGATTGATGGTAAGAATGGATGCACATAGTGCCATGATATTATAAGATGAAACTTGAGACAAATATAGATTGTTGGTGGTAAATGATGGAACTTGGGAAAGATGAATTTTTGAATTAATAATAATGTGAGCATAAGGTGTTGACCAAGATGGACTCTTTTCATGGTAATTTTAAGTTGAAAGTTAGTAAACTAATAGAGTTGCAAGACAAGAAAGACAATTAGTTGTGAATATTAAGGAATTGTGGGATACTATGAATGGTAAATAAGTATGTGAGTAGTGTTACGAACATTGTATGTTCGTTGCACAACATGGAAGGGATGTCTTAAAGTGGGACTTATTTGATTGATGATAAGGTATTAAAGGATAATATGAGTTTGAAACTATTGATTTGGCATAATGCATATGATATGCAATAGAGAAGATACACATGCTTATGGAAATTGTGGTATAGGCTTAGAAGGAAGCCAAATGGTTGAGCATGATCCATGTAGCAACCTTAAAAGTAGAAAAAGTGCTTTGATGAAGTAAATTCCAACAGCCATCACACCACAGCGTTGATTATTCAACGTTGTAGCATTAAAACTACCTAATTTCTAGTAGCTGCAACGCCGCAGCATTGACTATCCAGCGCTGCAGCACTAGGAACAACCCATGTCTAGGATGCATGAGCATTGTTATTTGGAGGTTTAAGTGTATTGGAGAATGTTTATGTTAATGAATTGAAAAGTTCTTTATTGTCTTATATATTAGCATGTAATTAAAAGAAAAGATGAAAGTTCTTGAGATGGTTGCATTGAGATAAGCTACAATGTGAAGTATTAAGATGAACACTATGTCGACTCAAGTTAAATCCTAAGAATAAAAGAGACAAGAGATTAAGCCTTGTCAAAAGGTAAAGAAAGAGTGAGTGAAAGTTTAGGTGAAAGTATGAGACAAAAGTGAAGAAATTGTGACTGAAGGATTACAAGGTTGGCATGAAAAATGAGCTAATATAACTAAAAGATTGCTATATGGATTTTCAAATTTTATCTTGACATAGTTGAAAAAAAGGATTAGTAACAACATATGGCCAATTATGTGGCATACTAGAACCCTATGAACATATATGGAGGTATAAATAGATGAGTATGCATTCAAATATCTTGGAGAATAATGCACTCTTTTTGGAATGAATGTGCTTGAAAGGTTAATGAACAAATAAGTAATTAAGTGTTTCAAAAATGCATCAACGTTTTGAAAAGGGTGTACCAAACTCTATGTGGCAAGAATGATAGTTAATATTACTTCAGAATATTTTATGTGCGCACTGATGTAATGTGGTAGTTGGAACTTGCTAAGGAGCCTAATGGCTAAACTACGGGTTATGTGGTCGTATGTTGTGAGACATAAGCTTAAGGTGGATATTCACAAGGAAATACTCAAAAGGAATCCTATTATGAATTTTGTGAAAACAAGCAGTAAATTGTGTAACTACAAAAGGAAGTTATAAGTTGAAAGCGGATACTTGCAATGACATTGAGAAGTATTTAGTAGAATCTTATTTTAAGTTTTGTAATTACAAGTACTAATCATATGATGGTTAAAGGAATGGTGCTATGCTAGTATAAAGGAATAGTACAAAGGATGATTGAAGGTAACCTTGATAATGAAGTCGGTTAATGAAAACTTCCAAATGTATTATGGAAATTGGAATTTGGAAATGCATGAGGCATGCAAGGTTCAAATGAGCCTAAGTCTTAAGTGACTAATAATATCGAGATGCAATAAGGATATAATGTATATGTTGAAAGGTATGAAAGATAACTGAGAAATAAAGATGACTTTTAGAAATTGTGGTATTGTGTACGATGCAATGATCAGGTAAAGATGAATTTTGAAGGATCAATAAGATGGTAAAGCATATACGGATACCAAATTGTAATTTGATGGAAATGATAATTGGCAATTGAGATGTGATTAATGACATTGTGATTCAAGGGTACATGGTATAATGAAACTTATGCATATGATTGGAAATGATAAGAAAAGAGTATAAGCATGTAAATTATGTGAAGTTATGCATAGGCATAATGAGAATTCATATGGATTACATAAGAGATAACTTATGGTAGGATGTAAATTGAATGGTAACTTAAACATGCAAAGTGTGATCTGAATTTGATTATACTCTACTGTTTGTGGATTAAAGATGCCTTCATGGGAATGAAGTGGAAAAGTAAATTAGAAATGTCAAAATTGAGAAAATCAAAAAAGGAATCATGTGTTAGAAGAATATGGTATTGAATCTTGGTTATGGATTAGAATGAATAGAAGGGAAATCTAGTCCGAAAGCACTTGACACAAGAATTTCTGCAAATAATGTTTAATGCTGATAGTTAATGTGTGTGCATATGTATATGTGGAGAGGATTATGTGACCAACTAAGTGAAGAATTATCTTTAGAATTTGAGATTGGAACTCAATATGCTTGATGAGTTGTGTAGATGATACAATGATAAGAGTGTGAGACCTTGACCTTTATAGACTCGCATATAAAAGTACACGCAATATCCCTGATCAGAGGTAATTTCATCATTTCCTTAGTAAGCCCATAAAAGTAAGATTTTAAACAATATTATGGCCTAAGTAGGCCTAAGGCAAAAATGAATGATGAAAATATGGGTAAAATGACAAGGAAACAAAAATTTTGATGATTTTCACGGTAGGGGCAAAATGGTCATTTTTCACCTCGGGCTAGAATTTTTAAGATTTCATGAAACTATGGGTAAAATGACAAGGAAACAATTTCCATACTCTCTTTCACTAGTTAGGTGTTTTATAGAGAGAAAGAGGAAGTTTCAAAAATAGCTTGAAAGTTTTAGAAAGAATTTCAAATACAAGCTACCAAGGTGAGTAGTACACAAGAATTGAGTTTTGGTGTTGAGAATGATTAGTGTTTAGATTTGGGGGTGACTTGGTAGTTGGGATGTTCATTCACTTTAGAGTGATAAGGGTAGTGAGAATAGATAGCCATTTAAATGGCCATTTGAAAGTTAGCTAAGAGAAAGCTTTTGGACTTTATAAGTATGTGAATTGACATATTGGTGATGCTAATGTGATGATAGGTTCTAACGAAGTCCCACAGCCCCAATTGGACCATTAGAGAAGTTAGAGTCGGTTAAAGGCTCAACAAATACCGGTGAGTGGACTTGCATTTCAAAATTTGTTTTGGGAATGTGAATGCAATTGTACAAACATTTGAAAGATTTTGTCTAGTTTTCCTTTAAAAATGTACCTTGGGAACAAGCCTTCGGTGAAGTGATTTTATATTGTAAAAATGTGCTATACAATGGTTTATGTGTTATCACAAATGATAATATGCATGATATGCATTGGGTGCTTCTTTGTATGTTGATGTGGACCCGACTATGTGCGAGTAGGAGTGTGCATAAGCCGATGATGACCAGGCTATGTGCCAGTAGGAGTTTGCATAAGCCGATGATGACCCGGCTATGTGCGAGTAGGAGTGCGCATAAGTCGATGATGACCTGGCAATGTGCAAGTGGGAGTCCGCATAAGCCGATGATGACCCAGCCATGTGCTAGTGGGAGTGCACATGAGCTTATGACAATGGGAAAATGTGCATGATGATGAATATATATTGTCACAGCCCAAATTCTCGGGCCATGACCGGCGCATGGACTCAATGAACATAGCCCACTAAGCCCAAGCAAGCCTATCTATGTGACTCCATTCATCGATTTCATCATTCGTTCTTACAACCGTATTTCGTAATTCTTATCAACAAGTATTTCAATACTTTTGTATCAAAACCATATGTTCACATTTATATGATTCAAAATAATGTCATTCGAGCCATCTCGTAGTGGCAACATTAATCAACATAAACATCTATTGCTTAAGATATATTTATCTTAACAATTTACATCAGGGTACGTATGTTCAACAAAAAAGACTCTAGACTTCCAGCGGAGTAACCATAGTGAAGGTGCAGCTACTAAGATGCCATAATACCTACCAAGAGGGTGAGCATATGTGTGCGACTCAATCTAGGTCCTAACTTGCCTTTGAATCTGAAAACATGAAGTTTAAAAATGTGAGTATAAAACTCAGCGAGTGAACATAAGAAGGGAACAAGCAATCAATAGGAAGAATTTGGAAATCATGATGCACTTGTATAAAAAACAATGCAATTGATTTAATTTCTTACTAAAAACCCCTCATTTCAAACTTTGATTAATAACCTCATAGTGTTGCAATAACCCATGATCAATCCATGAAGTTAAATGGCTGAAAATTATGTCAAAAATCAAATAGGGTAGCATGTAGGACAGAATGTTTCTCGCTGCAACGAAGTTCATTCTCGTTGCAGTGAGAAACAATACCAGTTTGCATATGTTTCAGTTTTTCTAGAATATCTCCAGATACAGAAGTCCAATTGACCTGATTTTAAACCATTAGAAAGCTAAGAGGTGGGGATACAACTTTTATGTTTACCACTTTTTCCAGTTCGGACGGGAAGGTGGCCAAAATCTTTATCAAAATGAGGGCACTGCATTAGAACCTGAGAGTTTCTCACTGCAGCGAGATTTATTTTCGCTGCAGCAAGTCTTCTACTGCCAAAACAGAATGTTTCTCACTGCAGTGAGAACCAGGGCACCTAAGTGTAAAAAGGACCTCCTTTGCACAAAAAATCCATTTGGTGGTGCAATAAAGATCAATTTGCAAGAAAATGGGAATTTCTCAAGATTCATCATGCCAAATTTCACATGCATTACAACCATATACCATTACTCATAAACTTCCCACAACACACATATTTACATATGTATATATATATATACCCATCATCATCATGTACACCATCCCATCATCATCAGCTCATGTGCACTCCCTACTCGCACATGGCTAGGTCATCACCGGTTTATGCGCACTCCCTACTCGCACATAACCGGGTCATCATCGGCTTATGCACACTCCCTACTCGCACATAACCGAGTCAATAGCATTACACAACAATATATTCGTACGTATATATATATATATCAACCTAATGTAGCAGTATATGAATCCATAATAGCCACATATCATAACACAAAGATAATTTATCAAGGGCTTGTTCCCAAGGCACCCATTCTTAAGAAAAGTTTCATAAAATCATTTAATGTCTTGTTCAAACACATTCACATTCCCAAAAATACTTTGAAATGCAAGTTCACTCACTGGTCTTGTTGTCTCTTTTGCTTGACTCTAACCTCAACTAATGCTCTAAATGGACATGTGAGGCCTTGTTGGAACCTATACACACACAACATCACAACCAACCCAAATTAGCATTAATACCATTCCAAAACTATTTTCTAAATTGGGTTCTACTAGTCATTCCTAACTAGTTTCCAACCACCATTAAATGGCTATTGTTTGCAATTATCTAGTCACACTAAAATGAATAACAATCCCAACAAATAAACTCTCACAATTCTAATTACTAGACATTCTCAACACAAAAAAATTAATTATAGTTCACTACTCACCTTGGTAGCTTTATAATTGAAATTCTTTCCAAAAATTATCAAGCAACTATGGAAGCTCCCTCTTTCTCTCTCTAAAACTTTCAACTAGTGAGAGAAAGTGCTGAAAAAAAGACTTTTTTTGTTAGGGTTTTAAGGTGTAAAAGTGGAAGAGTATGAAAAACAGTATGAAAGAGTAAGCAAAGGCATGAAATTTAGAGCTAGAGAGAGAAAGTTATGGAAATTCCAAAGCAAGCTTCCATGGAGGATGGAAGCAACGTGAAATGGAAGAAGAAGAAGGAGAAGAAGCTGCTAGAGAATGAAGAAGCTACTGGAAGAAAAAAGATATTTATAGCTCAAGCCTATCTATTCCACTTGAAATTACGAAAATGCCTTTAGCACATTAACTTGTTCTCCTTCAATCCTTGGTGTAATCTTTTTACTCTTTTGATACTAAAACAAGTGCGTAATGGTCTAGACATGCTCAGGTTTATGAAACTTAAAAATTTTGACTCAAGGTGAAAAATGACCATTTTGCCCTTGTGGTGAAAATTATTGAAACTTCTAGTTTTCTTCGTGTTTTCATCATTACACATCATTTATTTGGTCTTTATACTTATTTAGACCTTAAATATCATAAAACTTCCTTTTGGGAACTTATTAGAGGAAATGACAAAACTAGCCCTGGCCCGAGTTATTACGCCTATGCCTCGTTATGAGCCTATAAGGGTTGAGGTCTCACATATATATATACATGTATAGATATGTGTGTTATAGAAAGTTCATGAATATATATATAGTTGAAATGCATGTAAAATTTGGCATGTTAAACTTTGGGAAATTATATGAGTTTCATGTTGTGTTGGTCATGTGAACATGGTGGCCTTTGCTTGAGAAAATGGAGAATTTTTGCTGGTACCCTATTTCTCATTGTAGCGAGATTCAATCTCGAGTTTTTAAGGTCTAAGTAAGCCTAAGTAATAGATGAATGATGGTAAAATAAATGAAGAAGATGGAATTATTGATAATTTTCATAATAAGAGCAAAATGGTCATTTTTCATCTCGAGTTTAAATTTTTATGTTTTCGTGAATCCAAGTATTTCTAGACTATTATGGACTTTGTCTTAGTGTCAAAGAAGTAGAAAGATTGTACAAAGGTAAGGGGAAGACAAAGTGACCTTGGTAAAGGCATTTTGGTAATTTTGTGAGAAATTGGATAAACATTGGCATAAATATCTAAGTTTCTAGCAACTTATTCTAATTTCTAGCAACTTCTTCTTCTTCTTCTTCCCTTCTCACGTTTTCTCACCATCCATGGAAGCTTGCTATGAAACCTCCATAAATTTTCTCAAAGTTAACCCCAATTTTCATGCTTTTGTGCACCTTCTTACATAGTCCTTTGTGCTCTTTTACTCTTTCACCTTAAAACCCTCAAAAGCCTTTCCTTAATACTTTCTCTCATTAGCTGAACATTATAGAGAGGAAAGATTTTTCACAATAATTTGAAAGCTTTTGAAAAATAATTTAATTACAAAGCTACCAAGGTGAGTAATGGAATTGAGTTGATTTTTAAGTTGTTATGAACGGCTAAGGGTTAGATTTGTGAGTGTTTTGTAGTTGAGGTGGTTTATTCATTTTAGTGTGACTAGAATAGTGAAAATAGATAGCCACTTAATGGTAGTTGGAAGCTAGCTAGGAATAACTAGTAGAACATGATTTAGGAGAGAGCTTTTAGAATTATGGTTATGTGAATTGAGTTAATTTGTGATGCTATTATGTGTGATAGGTTTCAACGAGACCCCAAATCTCCATTCGGACCGTTAGTGGGAGTTTTAGTCGATTTAAGAATCAACGAGGATCGATGAGTGAACTTGCATTAAAATGTTTTGGAATAAGTGATTTATATGCTTGATTGAGCTACTTGAAATATTAGTTGGTTTTTCTTTAAAAGTTGCATGGGAGCAAGCCCTTGATGAAACGTTTTTATGATGTGAAATATGAATATGATGAATTCATTTGTTCCCACATTATGTTGATATGTATGTTATGCATTGAATGATACTATTGTGTGATAATTATGACCCAACTATGTGCGGTATAGGAGTGCACATGAGTTGATGATGACCCAACTATGTGTGGTGTAAGAGTGCACATGAGCTGATGATGATCTAGCTATATGCGGTGTAATAGTGCACATGAGCTGATGTTGACCCAACTATGTGTGGTGTAGAAGTGTACATAAGTTGATGATGACCTAGCTATGTGTGGTGTAAGAGTGCACATGAGCTGATGATGACCTAGCCATGTGCAGTGTAGGAGTGCACATTAGCTGATGATGACCTAACTGAGGGAGAGTGGGGTGAGGCCAGTGGTTGTATGTATGTTTATATATATTATATATATATATAGAGGTTATGAAAATTATATTGTGGTTGCATTGATTATTGAATGTTGAAACCTGATAAATGCTTTCCAATTGATTTTCACTGTAGCAAAAAAATGGATTCTCGTTGTGACAAAAAATTAAGCTAAATTGCATTGTTTTCAACATAAGTGCATCATGTTTTCTAAAACTTCCCATATTGATGCTTGTTCCCTTCCTATGTTCACTCACTGGGTTTATACTCACTATTTTTAACTTCATGTTTTTAGATCAAGAGGTAGTTGGAAACTAGGTCGAGGGTCCACGTAGATTCTGTGACACCTAGTACCCTCGTATTGTGAAACCTCGACCTTCATAGACCCGTAACTAGAAGTAGACGCGATAACACGAACCAAAGGTAATTTCGTCATTTCTCATGGTGAGCTCTTGGAAGTAGTTTTCTAATGTTATTACGGTCTAAGTAAGCCTCAAGAATAAATGAATGATGGTAAAATAAATGAAGAAGATAGAAACACTAATAATTTCCATAGTAGGGGCAAAATGGTCATTTTGCCCCTTAGATCTAAATTTTTACGTTTTCATGAACTCTAGTATTTTTAGACATTATAGACTTTGTCTCAGTGCCAAAAGAGTAAAAAAGTTGCACAAAGAATGAAAGGTAGACAAAGTGACCTTGTTAAGGGCATTTTGGTAATTTACATGAAGAATTGGATAAACTTTAGATATAAATATCTAAGTTCCAACAACTTCCAACACCTTCTTCTTCCATCCATCTCTTCTCTCCATTTCACATTTTTCTTCACCCTTCATGGGAAGAAAACCTTGAATCCTCCATAAATCTCTCATAGAAAGTCCAAGTTTCGTGCTTTTACCCACTCCTTCATAAGGTTTTTCATGCTCTTCCACTTTTACACCTCAACAGCCTTCAAAAGTCTTTCTTTAGTACATTTACTCACTAGTTAGACATGTAGAAAGAAAGAGAGTGAGTGAGTGATTTCCCTTATTAGCTTGAAGAATTTTGAAAAAGAATTCAACTACAAAAGACCATCAAAGTGAGTATGAGTTAGGGTTAATCTCTTTAGTTGTTGATAATGTCTAGTAATTAGATTTGTGAGTGTTTTATTATTGAGGTTGTTTATTCATTTTAAGCGTGGCCAGAGTAGTGCAACTACTAGCCATTTAGTAGTAGTTGGAAGTTAGTTAGGGATGACTAGTAGAACTTGATTTAGGAAATAGTTTTCGGAATGGTATTAATGCTTAGTTGGGTTGATGGTGATGTTGTTGTGTGTGATCGATTCCATCGAAACCCCACACCTCCATTTAGAACATTAATCGAAGTTAGAGCCCGCCAAAACATCAACAAAGACTAGTGAGTGAACTTGCATTTCAAAATATTTTGGGAAGTGCCTACATGTTTAAATAAATCATTTGAAAGTTTCATTTGTTTTTGCTTTAAAAATATACCTGGGGAACAAGCCCTTGATGAAATGTTTTTATCTTGTGAAATGTGCAATATGAATAGTTCATGTGTTATCACATTATATTGATATGTATATTATGCATTGGATGTTCTTTTTGTGTGATAATGATGATCTAGCTATGTGTGTGTGGGAGTGCACATGAGCTAATGATGACCCAACTCTGTGCAGTGTGGGAGTGCATATGAGCTGATGATGACCCAGCTATGTACGAGTAGGGAGTGCACATGATGATGATATTGTATTGTGCGTGTAGGGAGTGCACATGAGCTGATGATGACCCAGGTATGTGCGGTGTGGGAGTGCAAATGAGCTGATGATGACCCAGTTATGTGCGGTGTCGGAGTGCACATGACTTGATGATGACCTAGCTATGTGCGAGTAGGGAGTGCACATGATGATGATATTGCATTGTGCATGTAAGGAGTGCACAAGATCTGAGTGTGGCAGGATGGTATGTATGATGATGTATGTATATATATATGTTATAGAAAGCTTATGAAAATATTTGTGATTGTGTTGTATGTTGGCATTGTTAATTGCCCCAAATTGCTTTTTATTTCAGCAAGAAAATGGCTTTTTCATGTAACAAGACCCCTTCAACTAAATTGCTCTGTTTCTTGTTGCAGCGAGATTCATTTTCACTGTAGCAAGAAACTCTCAAGTAGGCAGCCTTAATCCATGCTCTGAATTTCACTGTAGCGAGGAATTTCGCTGCAGAAAAATTGAATCTCGCTATAGTGAGAAACTCTCGAGTGGTTCCAAAATTTTGGTGCAGTGCTTTCAATTTGACATAGATTTTGACCACCTTTCGATCAGAACTGGGCAAAATGGTAAACATCAAAGTTGTAGCCCAGTCTCTTAACTTTCTAATAACCTAAAAATCATGTCAATTAAACTTTTGTAGTTTGAGATATGCTCCAAAAACCAAAACATATGCAAACTAAGAATGCCTTATCGCTGCAGCGAGAAAACCCTCCGTTCGCTTGTCTTGCTTGGTCATTATTGAAACTTTCATTCTATTCAACTTCATGGTTTATCATGGATCTTGTAACATTAAGGGATTAAACATTCAAAGTTTGAAAAGAGGGGTTTTAACTAAAATTTTGATTAATTTGCATGGTTTTATCATAAGTGCATCATATTTTCTAAAACATTCCTTATCGTTGCTTGTTCCCTTCTTATGTTCACTCACTAAGTTTATACTCACTCTTCTAAATTGCATGTTTTTAGATCTGTAGCTAGTTGGGACTGAGATTAAGGAGACCACTCGTATTCACCCCTTAGTAGGTATATTGCATTCGGTAGCTGTGCCCTCACCTAAGTCACTCCACTGGTTGTCAAGAATTTCGCATGTGGATTTACGCTCGATTTAAATCGCTAAGATATAGGCTACAAACAATAGATGTATATGTGATATGATGATGCCATTATGAGATGGCAATGAATGATAGTATTTTGGATTAGTACAAATATAAATATTTGGTTGTCTTGTTTATTATCGAAATACATATAGTTGAGAATAAAGATTTGTGGTTAGAAATGATGGTGGGAATGATGAAATAGAATTTCATAAATAGACTTGCTTAGGCTTAGTGCACTGTGCCTATTGGGCCCTTACATCGGTCATGGCTAGGAATTTGGGTTGTGACAGATTTGTCCCCTTGGTAGGTATCTCAACATTCAATAGCAGTACCTTCGCCAAGGTCACTCTGCTGGAAGTCGAGTGTCTTTTTGTTGTGTATAAATAAACGTGATGTAAATTACTAAGATATATGTCTTAGACGATATATGTATATTTTGATTAGTAATGCCACTATGGGTTGGCAATGGTTAACATTATTTTGGATTAATATAAATGTAAGTATTTGATTGTTGTGGCACATTATTAAAGTACTTGTAGGTTGGAATTTCAAAATGTGACAATAGGAACATATGATAGAATGATGGATAGGTTATATACGTAGGGTTGCTTAGGCCTAGTGGGCTATGCCTATTAGGACCATGCGTCGGTCATGGCCCGAAAATTGGGCTATGACACATAACCTTTACAACGCCTTTTCAAAGGATCAAGCACAACCTTTACGATGCCTTTCCATAAGGATCAAGCACAACCTCTTTACCTTATTCTTAGGCTAAGGTATAACATTTTCTCACTTACAATTTTAAATAGCAAGGGTATCTATAGAAGATGAATTTGGATTCCTTCTAACCTGTATGTAGAATTTCCTTCCACTTTTAAAGCTCACCTGTCCAAATTTCTTTTCATTGCATCCTTTAAGTAAAAAAGTAAAACCCCAAACACTTAAGGTACTTAAAAATTCTTTAGTTGAACTTAAATGATATTATTTAGGAGATGATAGGAATCTAGAATATAAACCTACACTAAAGCTTATAATGGGTCTATTTGTAGTAAGGTAGAGCAACGAACCTATCATTAATCTATAAAATTTAGGATCGATAGGTGTACCTTGTTCATCAATGTCTAGCTTTGTAAATGTGTCCATTGGAGTAGAGTAGGATCTATTTCCTACCATTTCAAATTTATTGAGCATGTTTCTTGTGTACTTGGTTTGATTGATGAAAGTACCATCTTCTTTTGGCTTTCTTTGCAGTCCTAAAAAATAGTTAAGCTCACCCATCATGCTTATCTCAAATTCACCCAACATTACTTTGGCAAATTCTTCACAAAGAGATTCATTAATAGCACCAAATATTATATCATCAACATATAATTGTACCATTAAGAGATCTTTACCTTTTCTCTTAATGAAGAATGTTTTAACTACCTTACCTCTATCAGA
This sequence comes from Theobroma cacao, assembly GCF_053813885.1. NCBI lineage: Eukaryota > Viridiplantae > Streptophyta > Magnoliopsida > Malvales > Malvaceae > Theobroma > Theobroma cacao. Next base: position 19,180,248 of record NC_142645.1, read on the forward strand.
ATCTTTGTCTATTAAGAATATAAAAGTCTCATACCAAGCTCTAGTAGTTTGTGTTAGACCATACAAAATCCTCTGAAGTCTAAACACATGGTTAGGAAAAATTGGACTTTCAAAACGGGGTAGTTGTTTTACATATACCTCTTTATTAACTTTCCTATTCAAGAAAGCACTCTTCACATCCATTTGAAATAATTTAAAGTTCATGTAACATGTAAAGGATAATAACATCCTAATGGCTTCTAATCTAGCAACGGATGCATAAGTTTCATCATAGCTATACCTTCTTCTTGACTATATCACTTAGCTACCAATATAGCTTTTTCCTAGTTATATTGCCATGTTCATCCATCTTGTTTCTAAATATCCCTTTTATACCTACAATGGGATAATCATGTGGTTTAGGCAATAGGTCCCACACCTCACTTCTCTCAAATTGATTTAGGTCCTCTTGCATTACTAAAATCAAATGTTCGTCGTTTAATGCATGCTCAATATTTTTAGGCTCAATTTGAGAAATAAAGGCAACATACTCACACATATGTTTAGCTTTTGATCTTGTCTTTAACCCTTGAGTGGGATCACTAATAATCTTGTTTTCATCAACTTTTTTTCTTACCATGGGGTAGCTAGACTCATTTTCTTTAATGATTTGTTCAATATGTTGTTCTTTTTCTTATGGTGCCTTTTCACCTTCTTGGAATCCTCTTTTATTGAGATCAAACTCTCCAATTTTCTCTTAAAAGATACCTACATCATCATCATAATCTTCCTTGTGAAAAAGAGGTTAGAATCATCAAATAACACATGCATTGACTCTTCAACCACTAGTGTTGTCTTGTTAAATACTTTATAAGTTTTAGAGTTAAAAGAATATCCTAGAAAAATTCCTTCATCAATTTTGGCATCAAAGTTCCCTAAATTATCTTCCCCATTGTTCAATACATAAGATTTGCAACCAAATGTATGAAAATATGCAATATTGGGTTTCTTGCCTTTATAAAGCTCATAGGGCGTCTTCTTTAACATTAGTCTAATTATTACCCTATTTATGATTTAGCATGAAGTATTAATGGCTTCGACCTAATGATATCTAGGTAAATTATTTTCACATAGCACAATCCTACCCATTTCTTTTAAAGTTCTATTCTTCCTTTCAACTACACCATTTTGTTGTTGAGTTCTAAGGCCTAAGAAATTATGACCACAACCATTTTCATCACATAATTGTTTAAAACACTTCTAACATTTGAAATAACATACCCTTTTTCATGTTCAATTCTCTTGCAAAATGATGTAAATACTTTTAGAGCTTTATCTTTATGTGCAAGGAAGTAAACCCATGTAAACCTAGTATTATCAAGCCCAGCTCTACAATATGTTTATTATGCCATTCTTACATAAGAATGCATTTTTGCTTACTTGGGTACCTCGAAAATCGTTAAAGGACGACAATATACTAAATGGTACAATTAAGTTGAATTAAGCCTCAAACTAGTCCAAATAGAGATTTTAAGATGAAATTGAGAATTTTAAAACCCCAGAATGACTTAAAATGGTGATTTGGAGTTCGAAGACCGATTTAAAGTCAAATTGGAATTTTCATGACCTAGGGGCAAAATGGTCATTTTGACACTCGAGGTTAAGATGTGAGTGTTGGATGAAATTTTTGACTAAGATTGATCATTTGGAGTATAATTTGAGTTTGAGAAGTAAATAATTTTAATTTTGGCATTTTTTCGAGTATAGGGGTAAAATAGTCATTTTGCCGCCTAGGGGCAAAATTGTAATTTTACACCACCCAACAGTTGTCCAGCACATGGATTTTACCAATATTATCATGGATAATTGAGGAAATTTAAGTGGTGGAGAGAGATTGCTTAATGGGTAAGTATGACACATGGACCAATGGAATGGTGACACATGGCAAATTTTTGTTCATTTAATATTTTCCTTTATAAAGCCAATTTGAACTCTTCCACTGTGAGACCCTGTCAAGCTCGATTAAAAGACGGTATTGTATCGAGTGGTACAAATAAGTTAAATCGAGCCTTGAACTAGTTCAAATAGAAATTCTAAGAGGAATTTGAAAATTTTAAAACAAACAGAATGGCTTAGAATAGTGATTTGGAGTTCAAGGTCCAGTTTGGAGTCCATCAGAAAATTGACCAATTAGGGACAAAACGGTCATTTTACCATTTGATGATAAAATGGAGTTTTTTAGCCAAGATTTGATCACATTTGACCAAGAATAATTATATGAAATATAATTATGATTATTGGAGTATAAAATGATGTTTAGTAGTGAAAAATTGTGATTCCCGATATTTATGGAGCAGAAGGGCAAAATGGTAATTTTGCCACTAGTGGACTAAACGAAAATTTTTTTAAAATAATTTTTGCCCCATTTGGTTAATATTGATCAATATTAGTGTTATTTTAGGTTGAAAAGTAGAAATAATGAGATTCCGGTACATTTCGGAGTATAAGGGCAAAATCGTAATTTTTTTATCTCAGGGGCAAATCAGTAAAATTTTCGGCCCAGCACTTGTCAAGACCAAGGGATTTTAATTGTGGTAGGATTGGATAAATACCAGAATATTTTGTGGTGGAAAATTAAGAAGAAAAAGTCAAAAAGTTAAAAATTAGGCCAATAAGCATGTGACACGTGGCATGCTTGATTATTTTATTATTTTCTATAGAAATCAGCCCATTAAATCCCCAATTCCCTCACCATATTCGGCCTAGACATCCAGCAACAAGAAAAAAGGAAGAACAAAAGGAAAAACAAGAAAACCTAGGTGGAAATTCAAAGAAAAAGTGAAGAAATCAAGGAAACAAGCTAGGTAAGTTAAAATTTCTTTAATTCTCCTTGATACCTAGCTTACCCATGCTTTGGTTCTTGATTTCCATGGTTGAATATTGAGTTATCATGATGAATTCAATTCTGAAAAATGGGTATGGAAGAGGAATTGTTGTTGGAATAATTTGATTTTAGACTATGTTAGTGTTTAGGGATAGTTAAGCATGGTTATGAACAAAAACACAAAAGAAATATTCAATTTCTCTAGGGTTCCTTGTTGGCCGAACCATGAGGGCTGAATATCAATGGGGGATTGTTTTTATTTCAAGGAAAATGGCATGGAAAATGATGAAGTAAGGTGAAACGGTTATGTAGAAAAAAAATTCGATGCTAGTACACCAAATGACCAAATTTTTTCTATAAGGAATTGTGAGGGTTCTAATGCTGAATTTGGCTTTATTTAAATGTATGTGGTAAATTAAGGTATTAGAGGAGAAATGAATTAATTTGGAGGTGATTTGGACACAATCGCCGATTAATCGGGTGATCGGTCGAATTTAATCGATACCGTGATTAAGCGGTAATCGGACATATTTTTGCATTTACATATCAAGCATTAGTAGTTTAAATTAATTTATATCAATTTAGGGACAATATAGTAAATTCCTCGACTTTGTTATTTGTCAAGGTGGTGAGACGTCCGGAAAAGGCAAAGGAATTACGCCTGAGGACTATTAGTCAGAGTTCACCCGGAATCCGAATTTTCGACACCTGTGAGAGGACTGCCTATCAAAATTGTTTTGGGAATATGACTGTTTTGAACAAAGTGTTTGAATGATTTTATGAAATTTTTCATGAAAATGAATGCCTTGGGAACAAGCTTTTGAGAAAAGGTTTATGTTATGAAATGTGGTTATTATGGATTTCTATGTGGCTGCATTATGTTGATATACATATATGCTTGAATATAATGTTGTGTAATTATGTTAACTCGGCTATGTGCGAGTAAGGAGTGTGCATAAGCCGAGGATGACCCGGTTATGTGCGAGTAGGGAGTGCGCATAATCCGGTGATGACCCAGCCATGTGCGAGTAGGGAGTGCGCATGAGCTGGTGATGATGATGATGATGAGCTGGTGATGATGATGATGGGTTGGTGAGATGATGATGATGGGTATATACGTATATATATATATATATATACATATGTAAATGTGTGTGATATAGCAAATTGATGGAAAATGATTTATGGTTGTAATGTACGTAAAATTTGACACATTATACTTTGAGAATTTTCATGAATGTTAGGTTGATTTTATTAGTTTAGCAGGATGGCTTTTGTTGAGTGAGGAAAAATGTTTCTCTTGTTGCTTTGTTTTCACTGCATCGAAATTCATGCTCGCTGTAGCGAAAAACTCTGGGGTTTGGAGGGGTTTTAAATAGGAATGAACTAAATTGCATTGTTTGAAACAAGTGCATCATGATTTTAAATTTTTCCTAATTGTTGCTTGTTCCCTTCCTTGTTCACTCACTGGGTTTATACTCACCATTTTCAAATTCATGTTTTCAGATCACGAGGTAGCCGATAATTAGGACGAGGTGTCCTTGTAGATCTGTGTACATCTTCTGGTAGGTGTCTCGGCATTCGGTAGCTGTATATCCATCCGAGTCACTCCGCTGGAGGTCGAGTATTATTTTGTTATGTATAGATGAACTTAATGTAAATTTTAAAAGAGTAATGCCAATACGAGTTGGCAATGTATATCACTATTTTGACTCAAAGTTATGAAATAGGACTTAGTGATAATAAATAGAATCATAAGTAAGATAAATAATAGGCTTGCCTGGGTTTAGTGGATTACGTCCATTGGACCCATGCACCGGTCATGACCCGGAATTTGGGTCGTGACATCCACATTCATTCTTGTGGCCGGCCAAAGCAAGAACAAAGGAAGAAAAGAAAGAACAAAAACCCTAGAGTGAAAATTCAAGAGAAAATTGGTGGATTTCAAGTAATCAAGCAATCAAAGATAAAATTTCTTGATTTTGACTTGTGATCTACCTTTCCCATACATTCTTTTGCATTTTCCATGGCTAAATCACATGATTTCATGATGGGTATCTTGCTGGCTGAACACCTAGAGAGAGATTTTGATGGTTGTTTTGGTTAGATTTTAAGATATTCTAGTGTTTTTAGTTGATTGGTGATGCATAGCATGAAAATTGAGCAAGAAAAATTTTTGTTCTTCCATAACCCTCACTGGCCGAATTCTCCATGTGGAATATTGATGATGATTTTGATTTTATTTCAAGTGAATTGGTTAGGAAATGATGAATTACGGTGAGAAAATCAAGTAGGATAAATCATAGTTTTGATGCACCCACCATGGCCGAAATTCCCAAGAGAAAATGTCAAGATGATTTTGCTAAATTTTATGCTATTTGACTTGTGTTTGATGGTTTGGAGAATTGGAAGAAAAAAGGAGTTAATTGGAGTTGAATTAGACATATTGGCCAATTAATCGAGTGATAAATCGAATTAGGCCAATACCGTTTTATTTAGGTACACAATTGAATTTGTGTAGAACACCGTGTTTAGACAATAATCTGAACAATTTGCATTCCATTTCATGCATCCATATAGTTTTATAACGATTTAGCACCAATGTGGTAAATTGCTTGATTGTGCATTATGTCTAGGTGGTGAATCCTCCGATAAGAGCAAAAAAATTGTACCCGAGGATTGATAGTCGGAGTACTCTAAAAATTCGACTCAAGAAATAGTGAGTAACCTTATCATCATCTTGATTATCTGGAGTGAATGTTTATTCGATTTTGTGAATTTTATGGAAAATGAGTTTAAATGGTTAATTTTTAGGTTTTATAAACAAAATGTGTTTAAATGAAATGATTTTATAAATTGTCTTGAAATTGAATGATGGCTTTGAAAATAGAGTAATTGGAGACCACTTGATGTGTTATAAATTTATGGTTCTAATTGATTGGCTTATGGCAATATTGGCATGACTGGTTGAATTGGTAAATGTGCTAAAAATGTATGAACTGTTGATTTGCCATGAGAGGTTGTAAAATAAAATAATTACCGTGTCATGCTATTGCAAATTTTATTGTATGGTGGGTTTAACTTGCTGCAGTGGGCGGGTTCTGTGGACCAGTCTTTTTAAGGGGCGCGGAATCCTGTTATATTCTTACCTCTATTGGGGAGGCGCGTAGGGTAACTCCCAAGGTACAACTTTAGAGTTCACTTCACGCCAAACCACCACGTGAGGGTGAACTCAGCCAACGCCAAGGAATGGCTATGTTTTCAAAATAAAAACATGATTTATGCGTACATGACTTTTTAACAGCCTTGGCGAACTCCATTGGATAGCCCTCGACCAAGGTATTCCTGACAACTGAGTATGAGAATAATTTTGGCACGAGCCAAGTTTTAAGAAATTCATAAGCCATGTTGATTGCTCGATTTAAATGAATTGATTTTATTTGGTTGAAATGAGTTGAAAGGTGATAAATTACAGTATGATGATTTATTTCAATCGTCTCCATTTACTCGGCTTTAGATATTTTAGATGATATTTGTTTACTCACTGGGTTTATATAATCTCACCACCCTCCTTTCCACCCCTTTCAGGCTCAACATAGTCGGTAGATAGCTCATTTCATCGAGGGCTACCATTGGATTTGCATCCTCAAAAACTGTAGCTTTACCGCTTTTGATACTTTTGGTCGTTCGTGAGCCCATGTGTCACTGTAAATTAAATCTTATACTTTGGTTATCTGTATTGCAGTATGTATGAATTTATTTAGTTTTTATGCTACAAAAATTATTTACCGGTAACTTTATAAATATTGTTTTATAAGAAAATAGAATATTTTATTAAATATTTTTATTATATTCAAATAGGTATAGTTTCACTTTAAATGAATATTTTAGATATCTAAACTTATTTTTCATTATGAAATATGTGTTTTCCACCCGCATACTATATTTTTAGCTGGTTTCGAGATTTTCGAGGAAAAATAACCAAAATGCCCCTGTGAGAAAAAAATTATTTTTCTATTGATTTGATTTGGAAATAGTTTATAATTTCTCAAAACATGATACTTAACAACTGTTGCTCACAAGGGAGGTGCAAAAACTGATATTAAAGCCTTGCGAGGTTCCGGTTGGCATTTCAGGCAATGAATGTCTATCGGGACGTCGTGGCGGTTGTCACGGGCTTGAAGGGAGTACTAGGTCGTGACAAGTATAATCATAAATAATTACTAAACAATAGTTCTTTTCACATAAGCTTGTAGTTCTAGTTTGGCCAAACAAATCTGTGGAAAAGTTGCAACCTTAATTATAGTCACATTCTTTTTGGATTAAATGACACTCTCTTATGTTTACCTTTTGCACAAGCATCACAAAATTTATTATTCTCAAAATTTAACTTAGGAAGTCCCACCAAAAGATCTAGAGATGTCAATCTAACAAGTGTGTTCATACTAACATGTCCAAGTTCTTATGCCACAACCAAGCATTCTCATTATTCCTGGCCATGAAACATATATTATTTGAAGACAATTCATCAAGATAAACAACATAGGTATTGACTTGTCTTTGACCCATAAAAAGAATTTTATTTGTCTTAGCATCTATGAGATGACAAATTAAGGCTTCAAATATGACTTTGAGACCTTTGACATAAAGTTAACTAACACTTAACAAATTATTCTTGTGGCCATTAACAAACAGAACATTTTCACTTTGTTGTGCACTTGACTTCAAACATTTATGTTCCTCCTTATAGCCATCGAGTGCCATAAGGAATGGATTTGCAACATCATTATCTTCCTCACTTTTGGAGTCATCATCATCATCACTCCATGTATCCACCCTTGCCCTTTTTTTAAGATTTCTTGACATATTCTTCTTGCTTGAGCATTCAAAGTTGATGTGATGTAGCTTCTTGCAAATCTCTTGTATGCTCTTCTTTAATCACATCTCTTGTTGTAGCTTTACTACTTCTAAAGTTCTAATTCATGAACCTATTAAATTTTCTAGCAATCATGGCCATATCCTCATCATTTTTGTTTTCACTCTTTTGGGTTTTCTCTTCTTCTTCTACTATGGATTTGATGGTTATTCCCTTTTTTTTGTGTGCTCTCACTTAGACTCCTCTAACTCACTCTCATGTTTGAATTTCATTTCATATATGAGTAAGGATACTATTAGTTCTTCTAGCTTAAAGTTGTTGAGGTTTTTAACTTTTTCTATAATCATTACTTTGGGCCTCCAAGATTTGGGTCGGTTATAAAGGATTTTGTTGACAGGTTGGGCATTGGGAAAGTCTTTCCCTAAAGCCTTCAAACTACCAATAAAATTGATAAATCTCTTAAACATTTCATTTATAGACTCATCTTCTCTCATCCTAAATAGCTCATAGCCACGTGTAAGCAATCCAATTTTGGATTCCTTGACTTGGTTAGTTCCCTCATATGTGGTCTCTTAATTATCCCAAATTTGCTTGGCAGTTTCACACATTGACACGTTATTAAACTCACTAGCTCCTAAGGCACAAAGAAGAGTGTTATAAGCCTTACAATTTATTTAAATTAATTTATTATCTTTATCATCCCATTCTTTCCTAGACTTAATGACTACTTTCCCATCTACTTCCTTACTTGGAACATATGAACCATCTAGTATGACATTCCAAACATCTAGGTCCATTGATTGTATAAACATTTCCATGCACTTTTTTTAATAGGGATAGTTAGTGCCTACAAAGAGAGGTGGCCTTTGGATTAATTACCCTTCACCAAGCATGGTTGTTGTAGCCCCTATTTTTGATGATTTTACCTTATACTACGTATCACTCAAGGCTGTTAGACCTACAAAATTGAGCCCTAGTTCTGATACCAATTATTAATAGTATAAGCTCAAAGCAATATATACCAAGAAGGGGTGAATTTGTATTTAAGAAAATCCCTTATACAACAAGTATAAAAATCAATTTTTTTGGCAACCAAAAGTACTTTTCTATCAAAACAAAGTAAAGATTTTTCTAAGGCAAATGCAAGCAATAAAACACATTGTAGAAAATTAAAATCAAGACACAAAGATTTTATAGTGGTTTGGCTTTCTCTAGTGCTTACATCTACTCCCTTGAAAACCAAGGAATTTCAAAGCCACTTAAGGAAATGTGCTTTTTAAAGGATCAAGCATTAAATCCTTACAATGACTTTTCATGGTATCAACCAACAACCCTTACAATGATTTTTCACGAGCTCATCTGAAACCCTCACAATGGTTTTTCACAAGCTCAACCAAAGCCCTTAATTATGCAAGCTCAACCAAAACCCTTAACAATGCCTTTTTACAAGAGCAAGGACAACTCTCAATAATGCTTTTTCATGAGAGCAAGCACAACCCTTAACAAATAGCTTTTCGAGGTTAAGCTAGAACCTTTATAAGTTAAGTGCAAATCATAGCAAGAATGCCTTTACAAAAACTAGGTGCTAAAGGTTTAAGCATTGTGTACAAAGAAAATAAATAATCTCAAGAATTTCAACTCAAGGATTTTCAAGTGAGTGAGTGAGTGAGTGAGTGAGCTTCTATGGCTTTTGAATTCTTGTTGGATGACTAAGATGAATGCTATAGAGAAAAGATAAGCTTAAGGATCTCTTTAAGGTTTTCAAATAAAGTGTTGGTCTTCACTGTCTTTAAAAGGACTTGAAGGTTGCCTTTTATAGTCACAAGGGTGTTTAGAGCTATTAGACACACATTTGAATTAAATCTGGCCATTGCAGAAGCTTGAGGGTCAACTATGTTCTTCAAAACTCACGAATTAAGGCTTCTATAATCGACTCTTGAAGTCTGATACTTGGTTCGCTTCTAGAAGCTCATGTTTTTTAACTTTGCCTAAATGTAGTTGACTATGGTGCCTTCAAAGTAGACTATGGCTCTTTAAGTCTTTGAATTTATTGAATGTTTTATGGCTCTTTAAGTTTTTGAATTGATTGAATGTTCTTCCTTTAGGTTGACTACAGCCTTTTCAGGGTTGACTACGCTTGTCCAAAATTTGAATTGTGCTTTGCAATCTGCCTCGGGGTTGACTATTCCTCTTATAGGGTCAACTTGTAATGACCACTCCTCGATCGTTATCAATGTTTGAGTCTTTTGGGAGAACCCGCCAAGTCCCGAACAAGCCTGAATCAAAACTTAGTTATTACTACGTATTTATGCCATCAATCTATGAGATTACATGAACCATATAACTCTTTATAATAAGAATTGGACATAAATCTTAATCTTTATTCACCATACTCGTAAAAATACATTAAAGTCTATAATACTAACTGCACATTTACATTGACGCTAATTATAAACGTGTCATGCTATAAATGACTCGACCTGTAGCAGTGGAGCTACTCGAAATGAAGTGCTATGAGATGCCTTTACCTATCCGCAGTAGGCAATTTGCGCCAATGAACGCACGCTAGGCTAATCACTATTTGTAAAAAAGAGATAGGGGGTGAGTCTCACAAACTCAATGATCATCGATTCCGTGAGCAAGGCATAGATGGGAAACAAGCATAAAGCAAATAAATTTGAATAGTAAAACTAGAATAAAAAAAAAAGATAATCTTGTAAAACCAATCACAAATAGGGTATTTATGCCTTGTAAAAATAATGTTGTAAATCATAATGCTATACTTTCTTTCGCAAACGATGCCTGAGACAAGGCATTGTAAAACAAATTTCAATCATCGAAATCACCTATTTGTTCAAAAATACAATAGTTGCATAAAAGCATGCACGCTCCCAAAATGTGTGGCATGTAAAAATCAACATGTACAACCACATAAATCATCTCACAATCACGTATAAAGCGTTGATAGCTATTAATCAAATATAGAGAAAGCTGTGGAAAATCATTAACTCTCCACCATGCAAAAGGTACGAGTCTAAAATCTCTCAAGGTTCTCAAGTAGGTAATCATAACAACCAACACGTGGACCCACTTCCACGTAATAACATCTAGGAGCTCCATTCCACCGGATTCCCACAACCATGGCAATCTCGACGATGTTGGCTGACATCAGAGAAATCAAGTGGTCGCAACCACATATACCAACTGGTTGCCTAGCCACACATATCAACATGTGGTCCTGTCACGTATATATCACAGACCATGGCCCCAGCCACATCTAACAGGACGTTGGTGACCCAAAGGTTCTCTAGCTATAACTCACTTGTGCATAAGGGTCACACTATCCCAATGTGACTTTCGGCCTACTCTCAATGCTCTCGGTTTGTTAAAACTGTTTTCAAAACCAAATCAAGTTTTCTAAGACTTTTGCTTGAAATCATTTGTAAACAAGGTTTGATAACCTTTCAAATTATTTTTCACATTAAATGCATGGTGTAAACATTTGTAAAAAACTTAGACTAAAACCGGCTCTCAAAAGTTTGCATTTAAACCATTTGATAAGTACATTTAATTATGCATATCACACAAAGATACAAGGCATGGATTTTTTATGCAAAACAGTGCAAAAAGGCTTGTTTCCCGATTTCTAAAACTCTTTACATATGTGCATATATATATATATATTCTACACAAACAATTTCCAAATCACTTGCATCCACATTTCCCGATGGTTTCTACCAGCTCATGCTTTTCACAATAGCAATATATAAATCATTGTAAATCCATTTTAAAATTGCCTATCAAGGCTAATAGCTCATGCTATCCATAATTGCACTTAAGAAAATCGGCAACGTTTATTAACGTAAATTGATATATGGTATAAAGATGTCACAGTCCAGATTTTGGGCCATGACCGACGCATGGGCCAAATGGGCATAGCCCACTAGGCCTAAATAAGCCTACTTATATAATCTGTCCATCATTCTATCATATGTTCCTAAAGTCACATTTCAAAATTCCAACCTACAAGTACTTTAATAATGTACCACAACAATCGAATACTTGCATTTATATCAACCCAAAATAATATTAACCATTGCCAACTCAAAGTGGCATTACCAATCAAAATATACATATATCATCTAAGACATATAACTTAGTAATTTGTATCACGTTTGTTTATACACAACAAAAAGATACTCGACTTCCAACAGAGTGACCTTGGTGAAGGTATAGCTATTGAATGTCGAGATACCTACCAAGGGGACGAATCTTCGTGGACCCTCGACCTAGTTTCCAACTACCTCTTGATCTAAAAACATGAAGTTGAAAATAGTGAGTATAAACCAAATGAGTGAACATAGAAATGGAACAAGCATCAATATGGGAAGTTTTAGAACAGATGATGCACTTACGTTAAAAATAATGCAATTTAGCTTAATTTCTTGTCACAACGAAAATCCTTTTTTTTTTGTTGCAGTGAAAATCAATTGGAAAGCATTTCTCAAGTTTTAACATTCAATAATCAATGCATCCACAATATAATTTCCATAACCTCTATATATATATATATATATATATAATATATATATAAACATACATACAGCCACCGGCCACACCCTAACTCTCCCTTAGTTGGGTCAACATCAGCTTATGTGCACTCCTACACCGCACATGGCTAGGTCATCATCAGCTCATGTGCACTCCTACACCGCACATAGTTGGGTCATAATTATTACACAATAGTGTCATTCAATGCATAACATACATATCAACATAATGTGGGAAGAAATGAATTCATCACATTCATATTTCACAACATAAAAACGTTTCATCAAGGGCTTGTTCCCATGCAACTTTTAAAGAAAAACCAACCAATATTTCAAGTAGCTCAATCAAGCATATAAATCACTTATTCCAAAACATTTTAGTGCAAGTTCACTCACCATTCCTCGTTGATTCTTAAATCGACTCCAACTCCCACTAATGGTCCGAATGGAGATGTGGGATCTCGTTGGAACCTTGGTGGATTTGTAATTGAATTCCTTTTCAAAAGCTTTCAAACTATTATGAAAAATATTTTTTTCTCTCTCTAGAATGTCTAGCTAGTGAGTGAAAGTATTAAGGAAAGGCTTTGAAGGTTTTAAGGTGAAAGAGTAAAAGAGCACAAAGGACTTTGTAAAAAGGTGCACAAAAGCATGAAAATTGGGGTTAACTTGAGAAAATTTATGGAGGTTTCGAAGCAAGCTTCCATGGAAGGTGAGAAAACGTGAGAAGGGAAAAAGAAGAAGAAGAAGTTGTTAGAAACTTAGATATTTATGCCTAATGTTTATCCAATTTCTCACAAAATTACCAAAATGCCCTTACCAAGGTCACTTTGTCTTCCCTTTACCTTTGTACAATCTTTTTACTTCTTTGACACTAAGACAAAATCCATAATAGTCTAGAAATACTGAGGTTCACGAAAATGTAAAAATTTTAACTCGAGATGAAAAATGACCATTTGCCCCTATTATGAAAATTATTAGTATTTCTATCTTCTTCATTCATTTTACCATCATTCATCTATTCCATAGGCCTAATTAGACCTTAATAACATTAGAAAGCTACTTCCAGGAGCTTACCATGAGAAATGATGAAATTACCCTTAGTCCGTGTTATCGCATCTACTTCAAGTTACGTGTCTACGGAGATCGAGGTTTCACATTCCACTAGCCTTCTAGGGCTCCAAACATCTTACTTTGCCCGATTCACATCCGAATCACCTTTTATCTTGCAATTCTTCCTCAATAAAAATATTATTATTTTATTATTATCTTTTTGCGTGCTAAATATTTTATCATAAAATATTCTTTTCACCCGACTCCATCCTTTGGCACTTAAATCAACAACCCTTGGCCCTTTGTCTCATTGATAAGGTTATATTGACTTTTATTCGAAGGTACTAGGTGTCACAGTCTCCCCCACTTAAAAGAATTTGTCCTCGAATTCTCGTCGACGTCTAGTTGTTAATCTCCCTCAATGATCCTATTTCATTTCCTCCGTCATAGGGACTTTTGATTTATGCACTACGTTACCCTCCGTTCGACTAAAACACTTTACTAGGTCAGAGTACATAACCTATCTCTACTGTCATCTTTGAGTCAGAACCACGGTACCTTTCATTATTGTTATTTCTCTTATCATTAAGATCCTAAGTTTGCCTTTAATTCCATTCCTAACCTTAAACATATCTTTATTTCAATTCTTGTCAAAACCTCTTGTCATTTATTCACCTTATCCCTCTACATTATTACATGACATATGGCATCATAAACACACCCTATTCATTCCTATACATTTTTCCAACATCATGGGGAGTTGAATCTTTCAACCATTCCCTCATACCTCATATTTATCTTGCATTTATGCAACTAGAATCTTCTTCATCATATTAGTCCATCTTGTATGGCTTAACCACGCTATAAATGACATTTCCTTGACATCATTTCTTCGACTGTTTCTCTAAAATTTCTTACATCAACAAAGCTCAACTTTCGATGGGATTTCTTATCGTTGCACTATCTATACAACTCATCGAATATATTGAGTTCAAATCTCAAATCACTAAGAACAATTCTTCACTTTAGTTGGGCACATCACTAACTCCACACATACATATGTACACTCACATTTAAGTATCAACATTCCTTATTATGTGTGGGGATCCTTGTATTCAAGTGCCTTCAGATTAAATTCCTTTTATTCGTTCCCATCCATAACCAAGATTCAATGTAATAATTCTCCTAGTGTATCTCAACATTCTCATATTTAATCTATAAACATCGGGGCATAATCAATTTCATATTGCCCTTTTTATATGTTTACATCACCATTCTACTTGTGTCTACCACAAGTTATCTCTTACATAATCTATATGAATTCTTATTATGCCTATGCATAACTTCACATCACTTGCATGCCTATACTCCTTTCTTATCATTTCCAATTATATGCTTGAGTACCATTATACTATATCCTTGTATCATAATGTCATTAGTCACCTCTCACTTGCCAAATGTCATTTTCATTAAATTGCAATCCGGTATTCGTATATGCTTTATAATCTCATTAATCCTTCAAAGATTTATCTTTTACTTGATCATTGCATCTTATGCAATACCACAATCCCCACACATCATCCTTATTTCTCAATATCTTTCATGCCCTTAACATATAGGTTATATCCTTTTTGCAATTTGATATTAACCAATCACTTAAGACTTAAACTCATTCGAATCATGCATGCCTTATGCCTTTCGAATTTCAAATTCCAATCATACATTAAGAGGTTTTCATTATCAAGATTACCTTCAATCATCTTTTGCACTGCTCTTTCACACAAATATAACATCATTCTCCCTTAGCCAATTGACCATATGTACTTGAAATCACAAGACTTGAAGCAAGGTTTTCCTCAAGTACCTCTCAATGTCAATGTGAGTATCACTCTCGACTTACAGGTTCCCTTTTGTAATCACGTGACTTAATGCTTGTTTTCATAAGATTCACAGCAGGATTCCTCTTGAGCATTTTGTTGGGGATACCTACTTAAAGTTATGTCTCATTGTATATGATCACATAACCCATGGTTTAGCCATTAGGCTCCTTAGCAAGTTTCAAGTTTCCAAATGTTATACTTGCCACGTATGATTGGTAATTCCTTTTGAAGGATGTTTATGCATTCCCCGAAACACTTAATCACTTATTGGCTCCTTAACCTTCCGAGCATATCATTCCAAAATGGCATGCACTTATTCTCCAAGATATTTAAATGCCTGGTCATCTATTCATGCTTCAATTTATCTTCATGGGTTTCTAACATGCCACATAATTGGCCTTGTGTTATTATTAACCCTTTTCATTCAACTAAGTCAAGACAAGATTTGTAAATCCGCATAATAATACTTTATATTAACTCATTTTCTATGCCACGCTTGTAATCCTTCATTCATAATTTCATCACTTGGTATTGACATCCCTCGTCAATGTCTCATACGTTCATCTAGCGTTTCACTCATTTTTTTTATTTTTTATTTTTAGCCTTTAACAAGACTTAATCTCTTGTCTCCTTAACTTCTTAGGATTTGACTATAGTCAATATATTGTTCATCTTAATACTTCACATGGTAATTTATCTCAATGTGGCCATCTCGAGAACTCTCTAACTTCTCTGTTACTTACATGCTAATATATAAGGCAACAAAGAAACTTTTCAATTCACTCATATAAACACCTTTCCAATGCACTTAAGACTCCAAATAACAAAACTCAACATCAAGACCAATGACCATACTTCAACTTGTGAGTTTCATCTTCATGCCACTCACAATGTGCTTGTGCTTTTTAGCTATGAGGGGTTCTTAGTGCAGCAGCGTTGGGCAGTCAGCACTGCGGCATTGTAGCTACTAGAATTTACTTTATCAAACGATTCTTCTACCTTTAAG
This sequence comes from Theobroma cacao, assembly GCF_053813885.1. Lineage (NCBI taxonomy): Eukaryota > Viridiplantae > Streptophyta > Magnoliopsida > Malvales > Malvaceae > Theobroma > Theobroma cacao. The sequence continues at coordinate 19,196,473 of NC_142645.1, forward strand.
ATTACTACACTAATCATTCTCAACCACATGGCTTTCCTCTAAGCCTATACCACAATTTCTTTAATCGTTTATTTCTCTTACTTATCACATACACTAGGCCCAGCCAACATATTTAAACTTTTGTTATCTCTTAACACTTGTTATCAATCACATAAGTCTCACTTAACAACATCCTTCCCGTATTATATGATGAATTCTCAATTACATACTACCACACATAATTACTCACCATTTCTAGTATTTCACAATTCCTTAATATTCGCAACTGATTGTTTTCGTTGTCTCACAACTCACATAGTTCAATCACTTCAAGTTAAAATTGTTATGAAATTTGTCCATCTTAATCATCCTCCTTATGCTTACCTTATTATTGATTCAAGAATTTGTTCTTCTTTTATTTTCACAATCACTTTCAATGATGTCTATCATGTCAATTATCATCACACAATATCATGGCACTATGTGCCTCCACTCCATCAACTTTCATACTCCACAAGAAATAGTTAAGAGATTCACAAACTTTTACCAATGCTAATCTCATCCAACCATGCATAACAAGTTTCAAACACTCAGCCAAATCGTTAAATTGACTACCACATAACCAGTTCAAATCACATGAAATTAACCATATCTTAAATTCTCCAAACACATAAGTTACAACTCCAAATGTATGCCTACATATTGATAACCTTCATATCTTTCATGATCATGAAAATCACAAATTACCAACTTGCCCTTTTATCACAGGTGCGCATACAAAACGTTAATTCCGACATATCCATTCCACATTTCACCTTTTGTGGTTTGCCAAGATCGTCCTTTGAGCATATTTCACTACTAACAATCATATACCTTTACCATAGCATCTAATGCAAACTTGGTTAAGCAATTGTCTCCAAATAACTCTTAAGCACATAAATATCAAAGTGTACATTACCTTGCATGGCAATCTTACTTTACTCATCAATCCTTAACCAATGACATTGGTAAAGTGAACAATTTACTTAATTATTGTATTTCGCCTTTACGGTCAAAAGATCAAAATTTCCTAAACTTAGGATGTAGAAACTCCCTCTTAGCGCTTATCCAAAAATCGGTACTTTCTAAATCCCTAACCTCTGGGGAAATCACATTCAAGACTACTCATTTATATCATAGGTCACATACTAAACCAATCAGACTTTTAAATTGACCTTTAAAACAATTTGTATATCAACTCAAATATAGAACTCCATATAGCATTAAGACTAGATTCGACATTTCTCAATCATTTAACTTCAAGCTACCAAATCCAAAACTAGTCCTTTAATCCTTTGGCTTTATGCTAAGCATAGCAAAATTCAAGCTCATCCTTAGAGCAGATTGTTTATGTTGGTCCCAATAATATGTGCTAGAGGGGGGGTGAATAGTACAAATCGGCTCTTGACAAGATGAGGAATTAATTTTCAGCACAAAGAAAATAAAAACAGAATAGACAATGCACAGCTATTTAGAGTGGTTCAGTCCAAGACCTACATCCACTACCTTGATTGTTCAACTAAGGATTTTCCAAACCAAATCACTAAAAACAGTGAAATTCACAAGCTTCCACCAAGCTTTTACAATGGCTTTTCACAAACTCAGCCACAACCTTTAGCAATGGTTTTTCACGGGATCAACCAAAACCCTAAGTGGTTTTTCAAAGGCTCAACCATAACCTTTCACAATGGTTTTTCACGAGCTCAACCAAAACCCAAAGTGGTTTTCCAAGGCTCAACCACAACCTTTAACAACCAAGCTATCCCAAGCTTGAATAACCCCTTAGAGTGACTCCCTCACTCTAAGAATATAAAAGAAGTTGTAAAAGAAAGTACCTATGATCACTTGTTGATCTAATTGGTACAAGATTGAGTGCTAAACACAAATGCAACGAATGGGCATTTAAGTGCAATGAAGCTTTTCTAGTTTTTCTTTTTTCTATAGCTAAAAACTCATTCAAAGCTTCAAAAAACTTCTTTCTTATTGTTGGAAGACCCTTTTATACTTGGAGATGCAACTTTGATGGCAGTTTGGCAGTTTATATCCGTTGAAAACAGTTGAGGATGAGTTCTAACCGTTACTCTGTCTTGTAGTGTTCTGGTTCAAATTGCAGACAGAGAGCTCTTAGTCGAGTAACTTGGTTGACTAAGTTGGTTCTGTTTCTGGTTTGCAGATTCTGGCAGAGAGCACTTAGTCGACTGACTTGGCTGACTAAATTGATTCTATTTCTCAAACTCTTTAGCCCGCCATTTCTCTAATTTGAAATTTGGTCAACCAATGTTCTTCCTTGTTTCACCAATAAGCTTCCTCCTTGTTATTTAGTTACATCTTGTTGATTTTATCCTTTTTTTTCTTTCAAAAATACTCTTTGAAGAGTTAATAAATTAATTTCATATATTAATTTCCTGCACACTCAAGTAAAGGTATTACATACAAATGAATGGGAATATTTTGCGATCATCAAAAACATATAGAGTCAACATTCACTTTCCCTTATTTTTTATGATGACAAAATACTCCTAGATTAAAAGTGCAATGTCTATGTTCAATATGAATGCTTTAAATCTTTATGCATAATGAGTTGCTCTCCCTTAGTCAATGCATCTAGTTTTCTTTAAAGATTTGCAATAAACTATTTATCATATCCATAACAGCTAAACAAGATATACAATGCCCACAATAGCTAAGAAAGATATATTGAATATCCATAATAAATATCATATAATATTCAATAAAATCTTAACTAAGCATCACAAACGTAAACTAAACGTGAAGACCTATTTAACTCTATTTGAATTAGTCTTCCTTCTCTCCTTTTCCTTTTTCATCATTAAACAAGATATTCAAAACTCCCTTCAATACTCAAAGTTATAAACCTCAAGTGAATCACATCAGTCACTATTCATTCCAATCAAAGTGCACCCCTTATTGCCATTATCATATGTTCTCCTTTATATTGACCTCAATAATGATCCAATGTCCTTTAATTTCTTCCCATTGACAATCATGAGCTCAAATTATTTATTCCACCAAATGAATATGTAAGACCCTATCAAGCTCGATTAAAAGACAATATTATACCGAGTGGTACAACTAAGTAAAATCGAGCCTTAAACTAGTTCAAATAGAAATTCTAAGAGGAATTTGAAAATTTAAAAACCCACAGAATGGCTTAGAATAGTGATTCGGAGTTTAAGGTCCAGTTTGGAATCTATCAGAAAAATTGACCGATTAGGGACAAAACGGTCATTTTACCATTTGATAATAAAATGGAGATTTTTAGCCAAGATTTGATCACATTTGACCGAGAATAATTATATGAAATATAATTATGATTATTGGAGTATAAAATGACGTTTAGCAGTGAAAATTTGTGATTTTCGGTATTTTTAGAGTACAAGGGCAAAATGGTAATTTTGTCACTAGAGGACTAAACGAAAATTTTTATAAAACAATTTTTGCCCCATTTGGTTAATATTGATCAATATTAGTGTTATTTGAGGTTGAAAAGTAGAAATAATGTGATTCCGGTACATTTCGGAGTATAAGGGCAAAATAATAATTTTTTCATCTCGAGGGCAAATCGGTAAATTTTTCGCCCCAACACTTGTCAAGACCAAGGGATTTTAATTGTGGTAGGATTGGATAAATACCAGAATATTTGTGGTGGAAAATTAAGCAGAAAAAGTCAAAAAGTTAAAAAATTGAGCCAATAAGCATGTGACACGTGGTATGCTTGATTATTTTATTATTTTCTATAGAAATCAGCCCATTAAATCCCCAATTCTCTCACCATATTCGGCCTAGGCAACCAGCAACAAGAACAAAGGAAGAACAAAGGAAGAACAAAGGGAAAAACAAGAAAACCTAGGTGGAAATTCAAAGAAAAAGTGAAGAAATCAAGGAAACAAGCTAGGTAAGTTAGAATTTTTTTAATTCTCCTTGATACCTAGCTTACCCATTCTTTTGTTCTTGATTTCCTTGGTTGAATATTGAGTTATCATGATGAATTCAATTCTGAAAAATGGATATGAAAGAAGAATTGTTGTTGGAATAATTTGATTTTAGACTATATTAGTGTTTAGGGATAGTTAAGCATGGTTATGAACAAAAACACAAAAGAAATATTCAATTTCTCTAGGGTTCCTTGTTGGTCAAACCATGAGGGCTGAATATCAATGGGGGATTGTTTTTATTTCAAGGAAAATGGCTTGGAAAATTATGAATTAAGGTGAAACGGTTATGTAGAAAAATTTCGGTGCTAGTGCACCAAATGACCGAATTTTTCTATAAGGAACTGTGAGGATTCTAATGCTGAATTTGGCTTTATTTAAATGGTATGTGGTAAATTAAGGTATTAGAGGAGAAATGGATTAATTTGGAAGTAATTTTGATACAATCGCCAATTAATCGGGTGATCGGTCGAATTTAATCGATACCGTGATTAAGCGGTAATCGGACGTATTTTTGCATTTACATATCAAGCATTAGTAATTTAAATTAGTTTATATCAATTTAGGGACAATATAGTAAATTCCTCGACTTTGTTATTTGTCAAGGTAGTAAGACGTCCGGAAAAAGCAAAAGAATTACGCCTGAGGACTATTAGTCCGAGTGCACCCGAAATCCGGATTTTCGACAGCTGTGAGTGAATTTGCATTTCAAAATTTATTTAGGAATTCTAATTAAGTTGAAATGAAATGCGTGAATGATTATATCTAATTCCCATTTAAAAATGAATCTCGGGAACAAGCCTTTAGTGAAAATATTTCTGTGATGTTAAATATGATTGCGATGCATCTTTGTATATTTGTATGATGCCTACATGTATTATTAAGAAATTGTGTGAAATTAAGTGTACTGAATCTGTGTACCCTTGTATTATGCTGATATGCATTATTAATAAATTATGGTGAAATTGATGCAACCGTGCATGTGCGGAGTGGGAAGTGCAATGCCAGTTGAATGACAAAGGATGTGATAATTACGACCGTGCATGTACGGAGTGGGAAGTGCAAATGTCGGTTTAATGATAAAGGTTGTGATAATTATGACCGTGCATGTGCGGAGTGGGAAGTGCAAATGCCGGTTTAATGAAAAGGTTGTGATAATTACGACCGTGCATGTACAAAGTGAGGACGGCGATACGTAGCGCCCACAATTTCCTAGAAATTCAGAGGTGTGCAAAGAGGGATACTGAGTGATACCCCTTACTGAGTACTCCAATAATTATTTCTTTGTACCACCAAGAACAGTGAAGACTTGGCGGTGTATATAATTGCTCATATCTTTCTGTATATATGTGTGATTGTGTGGTATGTGAAACCCTTGTTTGTGACGGTTTGTGATAAACCGTTAATTTTGCTATCTTGCTTGATAGAACAATTGGTGAATGAAATTGTACGTGATACATATGCATATATGAATCGTACGGGTTGTGAAACCCTTATTATGTGACGATTTGTAAATAACCGTCAGTTTTACTACTTTGCTAGAATGATCGGTGTAAATTCAAGGATGTTAAATCCTTGAATGCATAATAAATTTCTAGGTAAGGGAAAAAGGATTTGGAATAGTAGTTAGATGAAAATGGCTTTATTTTCAACCGGTGCATCGTGATTGTCAAATTTCTTGGTTGAGATTGCTTGTTCCCTTCTACTATTCACTCACTGAGTATTGTACTCACGTTTTATAAAAATTCATGTTTTCAAATCAGGTGACTGTTGGACCCTAGATCGAGGAGTCCCCGTAGTGCATCTCCTAGGTATGTGTCTGGCATTCGATAGTAATCCCTTTTATTGTAAATGTCTCCGCTGGAAGTCATGGGTCCTTGTGTATTGTGAATACAATCTAACAATATGAATATGTGTATGCAATGTAAATTGCTAAATACATGACTGGTATAGTGCATGTATATTATTATCGATAATGCCATTGTGTTTTGGCTATGTTCACACCCAGGCAAAGGTGTGTGTGTATGCATGATATGATAAATTTGTTAAGCAAAGGTAAATGGATAGGCTTGCTTGGGCTTAGTGAGCTATGCTCATTGAGCTCATGCGCCGGTCATGGCTCGAGAAATTAGGCCGTGACAGAATAAGTTATTACGAACCTATTAGTCTAGCTCCACTTTCCTCCATCCTTAGTTAGAGGGATATACCATTACATAAACCTTTTATTAAAAGCATTTGCTTAAAATCTTTCCAACAACAGCTCGTGTCTCGGGTGGCATCTCAACTCAGACAGCAGCAACACTTATGACCTTTATATGATATTAGCAAAAGGGTAGGTTACAAGGAATAGGAGTTTATATAGCCTCATGTCTATGACTTGTGCTGTAGTCACAAACCATAAACAAGACTTTATATTAACTCTGACAACTCCACTAACTGACATGAGAATTCTTAGCACTCGACTAAACCTCGGCTCTGATACTAACTTTGTCACAGCATAGTTTCTGGGCCAAGACCGACGTATGGGCCCAATGGGCATAGCCCACTAGGCCCAAGCAAGCCTACTTATATAACCTGTCCATCATTCTATCATATGTTCCTAATGTCACATTTCAAAATTCCAACCTACAAGTACTTTAATAATGTGCCACGGCAATCAAATACTTGCATTTATATTAACCCAAAATAATGTTAACCATTGCCAACTCATAGTGGCTTACCAATCAAAATATACATATATCATCTTAGACATATACCTTAGAAATTTACATCGCGTTAATTTATACACAACAAAAAGACACTCGACTTCCAACGGAGTGACTTTGGCAAAGGTACAGTTATTGAATGTGAAGATACCTACCAAGGGGACAAATCTACGTGGACCCTTGACCTAGTTTCCAACTACCTCATGATCTGAAAACATGAAGATGAAAACAATGAGTATAAACCTAGTGAGTGAACATAGGAAGGGAACAAGCATCAATACGGGAAGTTTTAGAAAACATGATGCACTTATGTTGAAAACAATGCAATTTAGCTTAATTTCTTATCACAACAAAAATCTATTTTTTTGCTGTAGTGAAAATCAATTGGAAAGCATTTCTCAAGTTTTCACATTCAATAATCAATGCAACCACAATATAATTTCCATAACCTCTATATATATAATATATATATAAACATACATACGACCACTGACCTCACCCCAACTCTCCTTCAACTGGGTCATCATCAGCTCATGTGCACTCCTACACCGCACATGGTTGGGTCATCATCAACTCATGTGCACTCTTACACCACACATAGCTGGGTCATAATTATCACACAATAGTATCATTCAATGCATAACATACATATTAACATAATGTGGGAACAAATGAATTCATCACAATCATATTTCACAACATAAAAATATTTCATCAAGGGCTTGTTCCCGTGCAACTTTTAAAGAAAAACCAACCAATATTTCAAGTAGCTCAATCAAGCATATAAATCACTTATTCCAAAATATTTTAATTCAAGTTCACTCACCGGTCCTCGTTGACTCTTAAATCGACTCCAACTCCCACTAATGGTCCGAATGGAGATGTGGGGTCTCGTTGGAACCTATCACACATAATAGCATCATAAATCAACTCAATTCACATAACCATAATTCTAAAAGCTATCTCCTAAATCATGTTCTACTAGTTATTCCTAGCTAGCTTTCAACTACCATTAAGTGGCTATCTATTTTCACTATTCTAGTCACACTAAAATGAATAACCAACCTTAACTACAAAACACTCATAAATCTAACCACTAGCCATTCTCAACAAATTAAAAATTAACTCAATTTCATTACTCACCTTCGTAGCTGTGTAATTGAATTCCTTTTCAAAAGCTTTCAAACTATTGTGAAAAATCTTTCTTTCTCTCTCTAGAATGTCCAGCTAGTGAAAGAAAGTATTAAGGAAAGGCTTTTGAGGGTTTTAAGGTGAAAGAGTAAAAGAGTACAAAGGACTTTGTAAAAAAGTGCGTAAAAGCATGAAAATTGAGGTTAACTTGAGAAAATTTATGGAGGTTTCAAAGCAAGCTTCCATGGAAGGTGAGAAAACGTGAGAAGGGAAGAAGAAAAAGAAAAAGTTGATGGAAATTAGAAGAAGTTGCTAGAAACTTAGATAATTATGCCTAATGTTTATCTAATTTCTCATAAAATTACCAATATGCCTTACCAAGATCACTTTGTCTTTCCCTTACCCTTGTACAATCTTTTTACTTCTTTGACACTAAGACAAAGTCCATAATAGTCTAGAAATACTGGAGTTCACGAAAACGTAAAAATTTAAACTCGAGATGAAAAATAACCATTTTGCCCCTACTATAAAAATTATCAGTATTTCTATCTTCTTCATTCATTTTACCATCATTCATCTATTCCTTAGGCCTACTTAGAACTTAATAACATTAGAAAGCTACTTCTAGGAGCTTACCATGAGAAATGATGAAATTACCCCTAGTCCGTGTTATCGCATCTACTTTAGTTACGTCTCTATGGAGGTTGAGGTTTCACATTCCATTAGCCATCTAGGGCTCCAAACATCTTACTTTGCCCCTACTCACATTCGAATCACCTTTTATCTTATAAATTTTTTCTCGATAAAAATATTATTATTTTATTATTATCTCTTCATGTGCAAAATATTTTATCTTAAAATACTCTTTTCACCCATTTTCATCCTTTGGCACTTAAATCAGAATCCATTGACCTTTTGTCTCATTGATAAGGTCATATTGACTTCTATACGAGGGTACTGGGTCTCACATTATGCTTGAGTCTTGAAAAAGTATTTTTCATAATGGATTTGAAACTCCTTAGCTTGCTAAGGGAGAGGACATAGGCACTTATAAAGAGGGTCGAACCTTTAAAAATTCTTTGTGTCTTTTCTCTTTATTTTTCAATTCTTGAATTTATGCATTTACATTAAAAATTTATCAAATTTCTTTTAAATTGTCAATCCTTTAAGTTACTATTCAAATTATTTTTGACAAACTTTGATACACTTGTGCATTTTATTTACTTTGAAGAGTTTTGAAATTTGTTCTCAACTTGCCTACTCTTTAATTTACTCTTCCAATTACTTTTGACACATTTTTGTAGAAAAACAAGTTTGTTTTGAGCTTACTTTGATTGGAAACTTGTGAAACTTTTAAACTTGTGTATTTTACCTTCGAGAGTGTCACGACCCGAAACTCCCATCGAGCCCGTGACAACCGCCGTGATGTCATGATAGACATTCATTACCTGAAATGCCAATCGAAACCTCGCAAGGCTTAACATCAGTTTTCTTGCTTCCCCTGTGAGTATTAGTTACTAAAATCATGTTTTAAAGTGATATGAACCAATTTCAATTCAAAAACAATCAAAGAGAAGTTTCAACTACATAAGGGTATTTTGGTCATTTTTCCCAAAAATTTTGAAACCAGCTAAAATGTAGTATATGAGAGAAATTTACACATTTCATAACCGAAAATAAGTTTAGATATCTAGAACATTCATTTAAAGTGAAATTATAGCTAATGGAATAAAATAAAAATAATGAATCAAATATTCTAATTTTTCATAAAACAATTTTTATAGAACGCTATGTAAATACTTTTTACAGCGTAAAAACAAAATAAATTCCTACATACAGTGGCACATTCAGGTAGGTATTCAAAACATTTAACAATGACATGTGGGCCCCCGAATGACAAAAAGCAATGAAGGTTGTGAACCTACAGTTTTTTAGGATGCAAGTCCAACTGTAGCCCTTAACGAAATGAGCTATCTACCGACTATCCTGAGCCTGAAATAGGTGGAAAGGAGGGTGATGAGATTATATAATCCCAGTGCGTAAACAAATATCATCTAAAATATCTAAAGTTGAGTAAATAGAGACAGATAAAATAGATTAGTATAAAAATGATTCACAGCATTTCAAACTCATTTTAATAAGATAAAATAGATTCATTTCACCTAAATAAACAACGAGGCTTATGATTTCCTGAAAAGCTTGGCTCGTGCCAAAATCATTCACATATTCGATTGTCAGGGATACCTTGGCTTGGGGATATCCCAACCGAATCCGCCAAGGCTGTTAAAAAGCATGTACGCATAAATCATGTTTTTATTTTGAAAACATAGTCGTTCCTTGGCGTTGGCTGAATTTCACCCTCACGTGGTGGTTTAGCATGAAGTGAACTCTAAAGTTTTACCTTGGGAGTTACCCTACGCGCCTCTCCGACCGAGGTAAGATATAACGGGGTTTACCATGCCCCTCTAAATAGGCTGGTCCACGAAAATCCACCCACTGCAGTAAGCTAAACCCACCATACAATAAAATTTGCGATAGCATGACATGGCAATTATTTTATTTTACAGCCTCTCAAGGCAAATCAACAATTCATACATTTTCAACACATTTACTAATTCAACCATTCACGCCAATATTACAATAAGCCAATCAATTAGAACCATAAATTTATAACACATCGAGTGGTCTCCAATTACTGTATTTTCAAAGCCATCATTCAATTTCAAGACAATTTATAAAATCATTTCATTTAAACACATTTTCTTTATAAAACCTAAAATTAACCATTTAAACTCATTTTCTATGAAATTACAAAATCGGATAAAAACATACTTTAGATAATTAAGACGATGATAAGGTTACTCACTGTAATGGAAATCGAGTTTCAAGTACTCCGATTCTTGATCCTCGGGTACTATCTCTTTATTTTTGCCAAAAAGCTCACCACCTAGACATAATGCACAATAAGCCATTTACTACATTTGTGCTAAACTGTTGTAAAACCAATTCAGGCTTTATACCAATGCATGAAATGGGATGTGAAATACTCGGGTAACTATCTAAATACAGTGTTCAATACAAATTCAATTATGTACCTAAATAAAATAGTATTGGCCTAATTCGATCTATCACCCGATTAATTGGCCAATATGTCCAATTTAACTCTAAATAACTCCATTTGTCTCCCAATACTCCAAATCATTAAACACAATTTAAATAACTTGAAATATGGTAAAATCATCCTCACATTTTCTCTTGGAAAATTCGGCCATGGTGAGTGCACTAACAATATAATTTTCATGCTTCATTCTCACACCATAAATCATTAATTCCTAACCAAATCACTTAAAATAAAATCAAGTTCATCATTAATATTCCACATGGAATATTCGGCCAATGAAGGGTGATGGAAGAAAATGAATTTTTCTTGTTTACTTTTCATGCTACACATTACTAACTAACTAAAAACACTAGAATATATTGAAATCTAACCAAATCCAAATTTAAAACTCCTCCCTCCATGTCCAACCAGCAAAGGTATCCTCATGCAAACTTGATTCTTAACCATGGAAAATGCAAAATAATGCATAGGAAAGGTACATCACAAGCTAGAATTAAGAAATTTACCTTTAATGGCTTGATTCCTTGAAATTTGGTTAATTTCTCTTGAATTTCTTAGCTAGGTTTTTATTCTTCTTCTTTTCTTCCCTTTTCTTCCTTTGGCCGACCAAGAGAAATGAGTTGAGAGGATTATGGGCTGATTTTTAAAGCCAAATAATAAATGGATGAAAATTCGACACATGTCACCATTCCATTGGCCCATGTGTCATACTTACCCATTAAGCAATCTCTCTCCACCATTTAAAATTCCTCAATTATCCATAATAATAATGAGTGAAATTCATGTGCTGGACAAGTGTTGAGTGGTGAAAAATTACAATTTTGCCCCTAGGGTGGCAAAATGACTATTTTGCCTTTATCCTCGAAAAAATGTCGAAATTAAAATTCTTCACTTCTCAAACTCAAATTATACTCCAAATGATCAATCTTAGTGAAAAATTTCATCCAACACTCACATCTTAACCTCGGGTGGCAAAATGACCGTGTTGCCCCTAGGTCATGAAAATTCCAATTTGACTCTAAATCGGTCCTCAAACTCCGAATCACCATTTTAAGTCATTATGGGGTTTTAAAATTCTTAATTTCATTTTAAAATCTCTATTTGGACTAGTTCGAGGCTTGATTCAACTTAATTGTACTATTTCGTACATTGTCGTCTTTTAACGATTTTCGAGGTACCTAAGTAAGCAAACATTCATTCTTATGTAAGAATGGCATAATAAACATATTGTAGAGTCGGGCTTGACAGCACTACCCCCCTTAAAATAAAATTTTGACCTCAAAATTTCATTTACTGAACTCAGAGAAAATGTGGAGGTATTTTTTCTCATCTAATGCTCGATTTCTTATGTCCTCCCTTTTATAGGGAATTTTGATTTGTTCACCTCATTTACCTCCAATTCAACTCGAGTAGTTCACTTATGTCTCTTATTATCCTTTAAAATCATATCAACAGTAACCTTCACAATTATGATCTCTTATATCGAGACACTAAGCATGTTTCTATTACTATCATTAAACTTGAACCATAACTCTATCACAATCATACCAATTTCGATCGCATTTTATACTTATGTAGGTATACCAATCACTATCTTAATACTTCATTCCATATCAAACTTCTCGACTTTCATTCATTCATCCCATCCTCCTACACTATTGTGTAGTTTACGGCATCATTAACACACCATACTCATTCCTGTACATATCCTCAGCGTTAGGGAAGATTAATGGCTTCAATTATTTCCACATACTTCATGTTTACCTTGCATTTAGGAAATTTCAATCTTTTTAATCCTATTAGTCCATCTCATATGGCTTAATCGCACTATAGATTACATTCCCTTAACTATTTCCCCAAAATTTCTTAGGTCGCCATAAATCGACTTCTGATAAGATTCTTGATCGTTACATTATCTATACAACTCATCAAATATATTGAGTTCAAATCTCGAACCACTAAAACCATTCTTCATTTTAGTTGGGTATATCACTAACTCCACACATACATATACACGCACATTCAAATGTCCATATTCCTCATTATGTATACGGGTCTCTATTTTCAAATGCCTTCAGACTAATTTCTCTTTGTTCATTCCCATCCATAACCAAGATTCAATAGAATAATCTTCATAATTCATACAAATTCTCATCATGCCTGTGCATAGTTCCACATCATTTACATACTTATACTCTCTTCTTATCATTTCCAATTATATGCTTAAGTTTCCTCATACTATATATCATTGCATCACAATGTCATCTCCATTGAATTATAATCTATAATGCGTGTATGCTTTATAATCCCATTGGTGCCTCAAAGATTTATCTTAACTTGATCATTGCATCTTATGCAATACCACAATTCCTAAGAGTCATCCTTTTTCCTCGATTATCCTTCATGCCTTTACATTACCTTGTATCCTTCTTGCATTCTGATATTGATTTGTCACTTAAAACTCAAACTCATTTGAATCATGTATGCCTTAAGCATTTTCGAATTCCAATTTCCATAATATATTAGGAAAGTTTCATTATCCGACTTCATTATCAAGGTCAACTTCTATCATCCTTTGTTCCATTCTTTCATATGAATATAAGATCATTCTTCCTTAACCAATTTACAAATTGTATTTGAAATTACAAGACTTGAAAGTAGATTCTCCTCAAGTACTTTTCAATATTAATACTAATATCACTCTCAGCTTACAACTTCCTTTTTTATAACCACATAACTTAGTGCTTGCTTTCACGAGATCCATGGTAGAACTTCTATTTAGTATTTCCTTGGGGATATCTATCTTAAACTTATGTCTCACAGCAGGTGATCACTTAACTCGTGACTTAGCCGTTTGGCTCTTTAGCAAGTTTCAAAATCACACATCTTATACTCATCTCGTATAATTTATAATTCTTTCTCAAAGGTGTTTAAACATTCTTGAAACACTTAATCACTTATTTGCTCTTTCATACTCCAAGTATATGATTTCCATAAAGATATGACCAACTACTCATGCTTCAATTTATCTCCAAGGGTTTCTAGCATACCACGTAGTTTACTTATGTTGTCACTAATCCTTTCCATTCAACAAGGTCAAAACAAGATTTGTAAATTCTCGTAGCACTATTCTAGATAAACTCATTTGCTATATCATCCTTGAAATCTTCATTCACACTCCAAACAACAAAGCTTAGCATCAAAACTAATGACCATTCTTCAACTCGTGAGTTTCATCTTCATGCCACTCCCAATTTGCTCGTGCTTTCTAGCCATAAAGGGTTCTCAACCAATTACATTTATAAAGTGGATAATTCACTTAATTATTACATCTCGTCCTTGTAGTTATAAGATCAAGATATTTTGAATTTAGGATGCAAAAGTTCCCTCCTAGAGCATATCCAAAAATCCACATATTTCAAGTCCCACCTTAGGACATCTTTCCCATATGGTGTAATGAATTCACAATATATACATCATCATACACATAATTACTTATTATTTATGGTATCCCACTATTCTCATTATCCATTTCTGATCATCTTCCTTGTCTTATAACTCCAATAGTTTATTAACTTCCAGTACAAAGACCACGAAAATAGTTCATCTTTCACTACACTTATACTCACAATCCTTATTAATCAAAAATTTATCTTTTTCAAGTTCCTTCATTTATCTCTAATGAACCATATTTGTATTAGATTATCTTTCTATAATGTTATGGCATCATTTTATACTTCCTCCACCCTCAAGCTTACAATCTTTGACTTTATCATATTAATCACTCAAAATGTCATCTAGAGCCTCATTGATTTCTTCCATATCCTTTCGAATTGTAACCACAGTTAAGATTCCCAATTTCACATCTCCATGATAAATTGTTAGTCTTACCACACTGTCTCCCAATATCCCGTGCAATTACAACACACTGAACCCACTTATTATAACATAGTCCCCTAGTTCAATGTGTTTGCTCGGGAATCATCTTCTCTGATACAATTTGTCCCATAAACCAGAATTTTATTTATTTAGCTTTGCATTCGGAATCATATCAAAACTCACATACTACGATAAGTAATAGTTTTCAACAAACATCATCAATTCAAACAATCCTTTATACCTCGTCAAAATCTAGGGTTATCACCCCAAAAGTTCATCATGTTAATCGGTATCCATTTCTTAGTACTGCAAAATATATTCATTGTTAATTAGGGTAATTGCTTGAATCATTAATGACTTTCCACATCAGTCTTCAATAATTATTTAAGATGATCAACCATGCCACTAAGATAAATATCTTTCCTTAATAGTCATAGTGTTAGTCCACCTCAGTCCTGCCAAATGATTCCCATATACATCCAATCACTTAAACAGCTACTTATAATACATTCTAGTCATACACTTTAAAAGCCAAACTATTAACTTCTTTGTACAGATAACTATTACATTTTCCCTTAAACGACACTTACCTAGACTTATGGTGATACGAACTTCAACGAAGGTATTAAGTATCTTTAGGATCCTCTTCCGAATCCTCCTCCTCCTCCTGAGATTTTCTCCTTTGTTCCTCAATCCAAGCTTGTTGTATTCTCCTAAATTCCTCATAACTCACAGATGCAACATTTCTTCCACAACCAGGAGGAAAATATCATACAACAGTCACATTCCTAAGGGGATAATTTACAATAGTTGTTTTCTCCTTATTTTTTTCTTGTTGTTCCCTTACATTACTCCCACAGCTTGGAGGAAAGTGTCAAACAACGAGTACAGATACCTTCCTAGGATGATAATCCCCTTCGGCTATCATCATTTTCCCTTTTTCTTTAGCGTATTCCTTAGACTCTTTCAAAAGGGAATTTCTCATGCTTACATTAATGTCATTACTATCAGCACTTTCAATAGTCTTACAAGGGTCGAAGCTTTCTTTTTCGCGAACCCTCATCTCCAAATCTGGTGGAATCCAATTAATAGGAATTCTAGGCAAGGCACTTTCTAGACTACTTGGTTTGGGTTGCCATCGGCTCCTAGCAGTAGAATCTAGCGATCCCTCGCTAATACTATGAGAGGCATCGGGACTACCGTATCTCCTAGACATGGTGTGTGCAACCAACGCACCTCAAAACCTATACACAATCAAGCAGTAATTTCTTAATTATTTGCACATCACAAGAACGAGTAGGTTTTTATATGCAAATGCATGCATTCGACTCAACCTAACCTAACTTAACTTAGGGCCACACTGACACTATAAAATTTTAAAATAACTTTAAAACCAAAAGCTCTGTGCTCTTATCTTTAAAACCGAAGGCTCTGATACCAATATAATTTTCACGACCCAGAACTCCCATCGAGCCCGTGACAACCGCCGCGATATCTCGATAGACATTCATTACCTGGAATGCCAATCGAAACCTCGCAAGGCTTAACATCAGTTTTCTCGCTTCCCCTGTGAGTATTAGTTACTAAAATCATGTTTTAAAGTGATATAAACTAATTTCAATTCAAAAACAATCAAAGAGAAGTTTCAACTACACAGAGGTATTTTCGTCATTTTTCTCAAAAATTCTGAAACTAGCTAAAATGTAGTATATGAGAGAAATTTACACATTTCATAACCGAAAATAAGTTTAGATATCTAGAACATTCATTTAAAATGAAATTATAGCTAATGGAATAATATAAAAATAATGAATAAAATATTCTAATTTTTCATAAAACAATTTTTATATAACGCTACGTAAATAATTTTTACAGCGTAAAAACAAAATAAATTCCTACATACAGTAGCACACGCAACCAGGTATCCAAAACATTTAACAATGACATGTGGGCCCTTGAATGACTAAAAGTAATGAAGGCTGTGAACCTACAGTTTTTGAGGATGCAAGTCCAACTGTAGCCCTCAACGAAATGAGCTATGTACCGACTATCCTGAGCTTGAAATGGGTGGAAAGGAGGGTGATGGAATTATATAATCCCAGTGAGTAAACAAATATCATCTAAAATATCTAAAGTTGAGTAAATGGAGACAGATAAAATAGATTAGTATAAAAATGATTTACAGCATTTTGAACTCATTTTAATAAGATAAAATAGATTCATTTCACCCAAATAAACAACGAGGCTTATGATTTCCTAAAAAGCTTGGCTTGTGCCAAAATCATTCTCATACTCGGTTGTCAGGGATACCTTGGCCTGGGGCTATCCCAACCGAATCCGCTAAGGTTGTTAAAAAGTCATGTACGCATAAATCATATTTTTATTTTGAAAACATAGCTGTTCCTTGGCATTGGCTGAGTTTCACCCTCACGTGGTGGTTTAGCATGAAGTGAACTCTAAAGTTTTACCTCAAGAGTTACCCTACGCGCCTCTCCGGTCGAGGTAAGATATAACGGGGTTTACTGTGCCCCCTTTAAATAGGCTTGTCCATGGAAACCCGCCCACTACAATAAGCTAAACCCACCATACAATAAAATTTGTTATAGCATGACATGGCAATTATTTTATTTTACAGCCTCTCAAGGTAAATCAACAGTTCATAAATTTTCAACACATTTACCAATTCAACCATTCATGCCAATATTACCATAAGCCAATCAATTAGAACCATAAATTAACAACACATCAAGTGGTCTCCAATTACTCTATTTTCAAAGCCATCATTCAATTTCAAGACAATTTATAAAATCATTTCATTTAAACACATTTTGTTTATAAAACCTAAAAATTAACCATTTAAACTCATTTTCTATAAAATTACAAAATCGGATAAAAACATACTTTAGATAATTAAGATGATGATAAGGTTACTCACTGTAATGGAAATCGAGTTCCGAGTACTCCGATTCTTGATCCTCGGGTACTATCTCTTTACTTTTGCCAGAAAGCTCACCACCTAGACATAATGCACAATAAGCCATTTACTACATTTGTGCTAAACTGTTGTAAAACCAATTCAGGCTTTATACTAATGCATGAAATGGGATGCGAAATACTCGGGTAACTATCTAAATACGGTGTTCAATATAAATTCAATTATGTACCTAAATAAAATGGTATTGGCCTAATTCTATCTATCACCCGATTAATTGGCCAATATGTCCAATTTAACTCCAAATAACTCCATTTCTCTCCCAATACTCCAAATCATTAAACACAATTTAAATAACTTGAAATATGGTAAAATCATCCTCACATTTTCTCTTGGAAAATTCGGCCATGGTGAGTGCACTAACAATATAATTTTTCATGCTTCATTCTCACACCATAAATCATTAATTCCTAACCAAATCACTTGAAATAAAATCAAGTTCATCATTAATATTTCACATGGAATATTCGGCCAATGAAGAGTGATGGAAGAAAATGAATTTTTCTTGTTTGCTTTTCATGCTACACATCACTAACTAACTAAAAACACTAGAATATATTGAAATCTAACCAAATCCAAGTTCAAAACTCCTCCCCCCATTTTCGGCCAGCAAAGGTATCCTCATGCAAACTTGATTCTCAACCATGGAAAATGAAAAATAATGCATAGGAAAGGTAGATCACAAGCTAGAATTAAGAAATTTTACCTTTAATGGCTTGATTCCTTGAAATTTGGTGAATTTCTCTTGAATTTCTTAGCTAGGTTTTTGTTCTTCTTCTTTTCTTCCCTTTTGTTCCTTTGGCCGACCAAGAGAAATGAGTTGGGAAGGTTATGGGCTGATTTTTAAAGTCAAATAATAAATGGATGAAAATTTAACACGTCACCATTCCATTGGCCCATGTGTCATACTTACCCATTAAGCAATCTCTCTCCGCCATTTAAAATTCCTCAATTATCCATAATAATTATAAGTGAAATTCATGTGTTAGACAAGTGTTGGGTGGTGAAAAATTACAATTTTGCACCTGGGGTGGCAAAATAACTATTTTGCCTTTATCTTCGAAAAAATGTCGAAATTAAAATTCTTCACTTCTCAAACTCAAATTATACTCCAGATGATCAATTTTAGTCAAAAATTTCATCCAACACTCACATCTTAACCTCAGGTGGCAAAATGACCATTTTGCCCCTAGGTCATGAAAACTCCAATTTGACTCCAAATCGGTCCTCGAACTCCGAATCACCATTTTAAGTCATTCTGGGGTTTTAAAATTCTTAATTTCATCTTAAAATCTCTATTTGGACTAGTTCGAGGCTTAATTCAACTTAATTGTACCATTTGGTATATTGTCGTCTTTTAACGATTTTCGAGGTACCCAAGTAAGCAAACATGCATTCTTATGTAAGAATGGCATAATATACATATTGTAGAGCCGAGCTTGACAGAGAGTTTGCCAAATTTAGTTTTCATATTGTTTATTCGTTGATTTATTCATAAATTTATTTTTAGCACAATTCAATTGAAAAACACAAGTTGAGAAATTTACTTGTAACTTGTCTTCATTGAAAAGGTTTTTAGATTGTTTTCATTAAAAGTTTAATTTGTTGAAAGAAATTTATAAAAATCCAATTCACCTCTTTCTTGGATATTTCTGCATTGTTATTGAACTAGCATTTCTAACAAATGTAATAGAAATAAAAGATATTCAATTAAAGAAAAATATCAATTATATAATCACAAGGTTATAAGTCGAATATCACATTTATTAATGCATTCATTTTGCATCATCCATGATTTTGAATTGCATTCAAGTTAACTATTTTGCAAACCCTAATTATGGAATTTTCTTAAAAAGCTTGCAAAGATGAGTTTTCTCAGGAATTTCTTTAGGCGAGAAAAAAACTTCAAGACTTCACTAAAATGTTGGGATGGTCTACAAATGATTTTTTTTATACAAGGCTTTTTCCCATTATTTAAAATTGGAAAATCATCTCATCATTTTATTGTTGCATCATGTGCATTAATAATATATATTTGGTTCATGAATGATAATATCCAATGATGGGATCTTTTTGGTGGGTTTACAAAAATGAATTTTCTCTAGAAATTTCATAGGTAAGGAGAAATTCTTAGACTTCACCAAAGAGTTGGGATGGTCTTAAAAAATTTTTTCGAGATAAAGATTTTATCCACGCATCAATAAAAAAATAAACAAATAATGAAAAGAATTTTATAGAAAAAAAAAGAAGGAAAAGAATAAAATATATAAAAACCAAAACCAAAAATCAGCACGATTAAGTAAAACTCGATGACAAGCTTCTTTAAAGGGATAAACGTGTCTGTTCGAAGACTCTTGAGGTGAGGAGGATTTCAAAAAAATCCCTACTAACGTGATAGAGGGGTATTAGAAAAGTCTCCGATAGTTAATGAAGAATAAGAATTAATAGTATAATCAAAGAATAATGATTAAGAAAATATATAAGAATAATATTAAAGATTAAGGTTAAAATAGGATAATAAGTGATTATTTGGTACCATTTGTTGTATGGGCATCATATGGGTGCCAATCTTTCCTCGTGCTTAATAGCACTCTTAAACCCAATTCAATAAAACTCGTAGACCAAGTTTTCATTTTAGACAGACTTAAAATTAATTCAGGACCTCGTCAAAGAGAACAAATTTAATAGGTGGTCAATTGCACCTTATTGTCACAACCCAATTTCCAAGCCATGGCCGGCGCATGGGCCAAATGGGCACAGCACACTAAACCCCAGCAAGCGTCTTATGCAACCTGTTCATCATTCCATCAAACATTTCTAAAGTTACATTTCTTAATTCTCAACTATAAGTACTTTAGTAATGTGCTATGACAACCAAATACTTACATTTATATTAACCCAAAATGATGTCAACCATTGCCAACTCATAGTGGCAACATTAATCAAAATGAACACATACTATTTGTGACATGTATCTTAGTGATTTACATCACGTGTACATATACACATGCAAAAGACTCTCGACTTCTAGTGGAGTAACCTTAGGTGAAGGTGCAGCTACTAAATGTCGTGGTACCTATCAAAATGGTGAATATACGTGGACCCTTCACTCTAGATTCCAACTATCTCGGGATCTAAAAACATGAAGTTGAAAAGGGTGAGTATAAAGTCAGTGAGTGAACATAAGAAAGGAACAAGCAAACGATAAGGAAAGTTTAGAAATCATAGTGCACTTAAGTTAAAAACAATGCAATTTAGTTTAATTTCTTGTTAAAAACCCCTCATTCAAACTTTGATTGTTTGGTCCCTTAGTGTATAGAATCCATGATCAACCATGAAGTTGAAAGGAGCATAAACTACAATAGAATCCAAGCAAGGCAAGCATGACAGGGTGAATCTCGCTATAGCAAAAAGACATTCTTGTTACAGCGAAATTTCTGGGTAGATGAAATTAGGGGAATTTTCATTGCTATAAAAATCCAATCTTGTTGCAACGAAAATTAGATTAAACACATTTGACAATAATCAAGTTTCAACAGTCAATGCAATCACATATTAATTCTAAACCTTTCTATATAGTAAATATATATTTATATAAGCACGTATACCACCATCGCCTCACCCAACTCACTTGCACTCCCACACCGCACATAGTCGGAGTCATCGTGTGCACCCCCACATCGCGCACAGCTAATGCCATTGTGTTCACCCCCACATCATGCATAGGCAATATCATCATTCACACTCCCGCACCCTGTCATCACTAGCATGTGCACTCCCACACCTCACATGCGCGGTTATAATTATCACATAATATTAACTATCAATACGCAACATATATATATATATATCAACATAATATAGGAGCACAAGGATTCATCATATTACACATTCACAACATACAACGTTTCATCAAGGGCTTGTTCCCGTGCACGTTCTTTTTGTTTTTAGAACAAGCGAATAAAATATTTCAAGTGATTCAATCTGTCAAGCCCGACCTTATAAAATACTTGTCATGTCATTCATATGATTGACAATATGCTTGCATACTTGGAAAGCCCCGAAAGAAAAATCGTTAAAAGACGACAATATACCAAATGGTACAATTAAGTTAATTTAAGCCTCAAACTAGATCAAATAGAGAATTTAAAATGAAATTAAGAATATTAAAGTCCCAGAATGGTTTAATATGATGATTTGGAGTTCGAGGATCAATTTGGAGTCAAACCGAAATTTTTACTGTCTAGGGGCAAAATGGTCATTTGCCACCTAGGGACACAATGGGAATTTTTAGAAAAAAAAAATTTTTTTGGCCCCATTTGACTTATTGGAGTATGATTTGAGTATTGGAGTATAATTTGAGGGTTTGGTAGTGAAAAAGTTTAATTTCGGTGATTTTTAGAGTGTAGGGGCGAAATCGTAATATTACCACTCGCAGATAAAATTTGAGATTTTGAAAGAATTTAGATCAAATTTGACAAATTGGAGAATGGTATGAGTATAAGGGATGAAAAATATGTCTATGGGCAATTTTTCAGTTTTTGGGGTAAAAATGTAATTTTTGACTTTTACGAGGGCAAAAGTGTAAATTTTAAAAATTACTCCACCAAGACTTTATATAAGTCTGAGAATTTTATCTAAGCTATGGATATGTGGGACAAGTGCATGGTGAAAATTTGGAAACAATTGGATGGCTAGAATTTAAGGAATTAATAAAATATTAAAAAATAAATAAAATAATATTATATTATTTTAGCCATTAAAAAGGTCAAAATTCCAGAATTCTCATCTTCTTCAGCCGTCCAAACCAGGGGAGAAAAGGGGGGAAAAAACAAATAAGAACCCTACCTGAAAATTTGGGGAAAATCAAGAGAAATCAAGAAATCAAGAAATCAAGCATTAAAAAGGTAAATTTCATTCATTTTCCTTGTGATTTTCACTACCCATGCATTTTTTTCTCATTTCCATGCAAAATTAGAAAGTGGGTATGGACACCCATGCTGGCCAAACCTCCATAGATGAGTTTTGAGCTTGATTTTTGGTTGATTATAATTGAATTAAGTGATTTTAGTTAAGTTATATTGAAATATAGCAAAAATAAGCTAGAGATATAATTTTCTCCCATTGAAACCCATTATGCCGAATTTTCTAGGGGCATATTGGCTGCTGATCTTGATGTTTATTTGAGGAATTATGATGAATAATGATGAATTATGAGCCTAGAAAAATAATGGGAATTTTCGGAGTAAAAATACAAATTTTTACCCACTAGGGTTATTTTCGTAATTTGCTATCGAGACTGATAATTTGCACCACACTAAGGGACATTAAGTCAATTTGGGTGCAATTGAGGTATAGAAAATGAAAAAAATTAATTTGGAGTTTAAACGGATGCGTATATCGATTTATCGGGTAAAAGACCGAAATAGGCTAACACTGCGTTTAGGCAAAAATTTAGACATTTTTGCATTTCATATCAAGCATTAGTAGTCTAAATTAGTTTAATTTCAATTTAGTACCAATGTGGTGAATTTCTCGATTTTGTATTGTGTCAAGGTGGTGAGTCCTCCGATAAAGGCAAGGGAATTGCACCCGAGGACCAGTAGTCTGAGTATTTCAAAAATCCCCACTCTAGACACGGTGAGTAACCTTACCATCATTTTAATTATCTAAAGTATGTTTTTATTCGGTTTTGGTGAATTTTATGAAAATGAGTTCGAATGGTAAATTACTATGTTTTAAAAGAAATTGTGATTTTATAAAATAATTTTATAAATTTTCTGAAAAATCGAATATTAGTTTTGAAAATAGAGTAATTGGAGACCACAAATATGTTGTAAATTTAAAATTGAATTAATGGCTTATGTTATTGTATTGGCATGACTGGCTGGGCTGTGTTTTTTATGAATTGTCTTAATTGCTTTATTTTACCCTTGCAGGTTGGGTAGTAATATATTAGCCATGTCATGCTATCAAAATTTTATTGTATGGTGGGTTTTACCTGCTGCAGTAGGCTGGGTTCTGTGGACTAGCCTATTAGAGGGGCACAGAATCCTGTTAGATTTTTACCTCGGTTGGAGAGGCGAGTAGGGTAACTCCCGAGGTATAACTTTAAAGTTCACTTCACGCCAAACCACCACGTGAAGGGGAACTCAGCCAACGCCAAGGAACGGCTATGTTTTCAAAATAAAAACATGACTTTCTAATAGCCTTGGCGGACTCAGTTGGGATAGCCCTCGGCCAAGGTATCCCAGATAACTGAGTATGATAATAATTTTTGGCATGAGCCAAGCTTTTTAAGAAATTCATAAGCCATACTGATTACTTGCTTTAAATAAATTGATTTCATTTGGTTGAAATAAGTTGAAAGATGATAAATTACAGTTTGATAAAATGTTTTAATAGTCTCCTTTTACTCGACTTTAGATATTTTGAGTGATGTTTGTTTACTCACTGGGATTTTATAATCTCACCACCTTCCTTTTCACCCATTTCAGGCTCAGAATAGATTGTAGATAACTGATATCGGCGAAGATTACAGTTGAACTTGCCACATCCAAAAACTGTAGGTTCATTTCTTTTGATACTGTTGGTCATTCGTGGGCCCACGTGTCACTGTAAATTAAATTCTATACTTTGGTTATCTGTATTACGGTATGTAAGAATTTATTTTGCTTTTACGCTATAAAAATTATTTATGCAGTGTTCTTAAAATATCGTTTTATGTGAAAATTGAATATTTTATTTAATATTTTTATTTTATTATAACAGTCATAATTCCATTTTAAACGAATGTTTTAGACATCCAAAATTATTTTTCATTATGAAATATGTGTTTTCCACTTACATACTATATTTTTAGATGATTTTGAGATTTTTGGGATAAATGACCAAAATACCCCTGTGAGATGAAAATTATTATTTTATTTGTTTAAGTTGGAAACAGTTTAAAATCTTTTGGAATGTGGTATTTGGAAACAGTTACCCACAGGGGAAATGAGAAGCTGATAGTAAAGCCTTGCGGGGTTCCGGTTGACATTCCGGGTAATGAATGTCGATTGAGACGGTGCGACGGTTGTCACGGGCTCGATGGAAGTTCCGGGTCGTGACACAATCAAACATATATGCATTTATCCTAAAACTTTTTAGTACAAGTTCACTCTCATGTCTTTGTTAATGCTTGTGGATCGACTCTAACTTCGACTAATGCTCCGTGTGGAAGTATGGGGCCTCGTTGGAACCTATCACACATAATAGCATCACAACCAACTCAATTTACATAAATATTATTCCAAAAGCTATTTCCTAATTCAAACTTTACTAGTTATTCCTAACTATTTTTCAATTACTATTTGACTAGCCATTTATTTGTACTATTCTGGTCACAATAGAAATAAATAAACAACCCTCAACACTAGAACAACCCACAAATCTAATCATTGACCTTCATCAACAACTTAAAAATTAACCCTAATTCATTACTCACCTTGGTGGGCTTGTACTAGAATTCCTTGATAAAGATTAAAGAGGGGAAAACTCTTTTAAGAGCTTTCAAGCTACTTTGAAGTGTTTTTCTTTCTCTAAAACTTTTGACTAGTGAGAGAAAATGCAGGAGAAAGATTTTTTTTGATGGTTTTTGAGGTGGAAAAGTGAAAGATCATGAAAAACCTTATGAAAAAGTGGGCAAAAACATGAAATTTGGACTTTCTATAAGAAAGTTATGGAGGATTCAAGATGTCTTCCCATGGAAGATAAAGAATTTTGCAAAAAGGAGAGAAGAAATGAGAGTAAGATGAAAAAGGTGCTGAAACTTTAGATATTTATATCTAAATTTAATCCAAGTCTCGCACAAATTACAAAAATACCCTTAACAAGGTGATTCTATCTTCCTTCTTTCCTCTGTGCAGTCTTTTACTCTTTGACACTAAGAAAAGGTCTATAATAGATTACAGGTGTCACGACCCGAAACTCCCATCGAGCCTGTGACAACCGCCACGAAGTCTCTTCAACATTCTTTACCCCGAATGCTGACCGAAACCTCGCAAGGCTTCCGTATCAGTTTTCTTACCTCCCCTGTGATCGACAGTAACTAAAATCGTCTTTTGAAACGATATGGACCATTTTTCCATCCAAAAACAATGAAATTTTATTTCTACCTCATAGGGGTATTTTAGTCATTTTTTTTCGAAAATACCGAAACCAACCAAAAACATGGTGTAAAAGCTAAATATATTCATACGTACTTTTAAGTAGATAACTAAAGTATAAAATTTCTTTTACAGGGAAACGTGGGCCCCCAACTGACCAAGAAGGTGTAGGGCTACGAACCTTTACTTTCTAGGATGCAACTTCGAGATTAATTCTCATCTTAATCAACCATCAACAAACTGTCCTGAGCCTGAAAAATGGGTAGGAAGAAGGGTGAGATTACATAATCCCAGTGAGTAAACAATTACCATCAAAAGCATCTAAAGCCGAGTAGATGGAGACAATATAACAAAGTTTCAATCTATACCAAACAATTTCTTTTCATCAACATTTCCCGGCTTATGAATTTCTTAAACTTGGCCCCTGCCAGAATCATTCTCGAGGGTACCTTCGTCAAGGTATTCCATTGAGACCGCCAAGGCTGTTAAATGTCCCATACCTATAAACATGTTTTCGCATCTGACACACAGCCGTTCCTTGACGTTGGCTGAGTCTCACTCTCACGTGGTGGTCCTAACGTGAGGTGCACTCAAATCTTACCTCAAGAAATACTTTATCCAACATCTCCCCCTGGAGGTAATTATATAATTGGGTTACCGTGCCCCTCTCATAGGCAATTCACGGAAACCCCCACCACTACAGTGACCGTTTAATATACCACCAGACCCATAAAATTTTCAGTACCATAATATGGCGAATAAAATTTAATCCAATCTACCGAGACCAATCCAAAATTGTTCATATATTTCATGCCAACCCCAAAAATTTAGCCATCATGCTACCATAGTGTCATAAGCCACAATTTCAATAACATATAAAATCATAAATTCAACACAGTCTCCATAAACGTAATTTTCCCAAAACAATATTTGATTTCAAAACTAGTATAAATCTCATTTTTGTTAAAAAATATTTTAATTGAAAAACATAATATTTTATAACTTAAACTCACCATTCAATAAAAGCATCAAACAAGTATAATTACTCTAGATATTTAAGACGATAAATTGTCCACTCACAGTATTAGGAGTAGACATACTCCTATTTTCAGTCCGTGGGTACAATCCTTTACCCGTATCCAATGGCTCACCACCTAGCCATAATCCTTGACACATATTCCAATTAAATTGTGTCTAACAGTCATAAGCTATTTCAGGCTTGATATATATGCATGATATGAAATGAAAAATGCACGGGTAGCCATCTAGACCCGGTATTGGCCTAAGTCGATTTTTCATCCGATAAATTGGCCAATGCGTCCAATTTCATTCCTACTTGCTCCATTTCTTTTCCAATCCCTCAATTCACCAAACACAAACTAATTAACACACAATTAGGCAAAATTTATCTTCACTTTTCTTCTTGGAACTTTCGGCCAACAATGGTACACTAACTCCGTGATTTTTCCTTCTTAATTTTCTCTCCATAATTCATTAATTCCTACACCAAAAACTATTATTTCTTAATCAAATCACCTAGAATAACATCCCATTCTTCCTCATTATTCACTTAGAGAATTCGGCTATTGATGGGCACCAAACCTTTGGTGGTTTTCTTCACTTGTTTTCATGCTACACAATGAATCACCTAAAAGCACTAACATACCTAAAAATCAAACTAATCCAATATCATTCTCTCTCCATACCCATTTTGACCAGCCATGAATTCACCATGAAATCATGCTTCTCAACCATAGAAATAAGAAAATAAAGCATGGGTATTGTAAATCTCAAGTAAAAATAAAGAATTTTCACTTTACCCTGCTTAATTCCTTGGATTTTCACACTTTCTCTTGAATTTTCCCACCTAGGGTTTGTGTTCTTTCCTTTCCTCTTCACTTCATGCTTTGGCCAGCCATATGGGTGAGACTAAGAGAGTTTTGAATAGATTTTACAAGGAAATTCTAGAATAATCCAAGCTTAACACATGGCATGTTTCCAGTAGTCCCTATGTAATACTTATCCATTAAGCAATCTCTCTCCACCACATAAAATGTTTCAATTATCCACAATGTAAAATGTTAATGGCTGAAATCTATGGGTATGACATGTGTTAGGTGGTGTAAAATTCCAAAATTCCAACTTTGCCCCCGTAAACTTGTAAAATTACAGTTTTGCCCCTAGAACTCCAAAAAAGGTCAGAATTTAAATTTTTCACCTCTCAAACTCAAATCATACTCCAATGAGTCAAATGTGATCAAAATCTTTTCTAAAAATTCTCATTTTATCCTCGGGTGATAAAATTACCATTTTACCCCTAGAACATGAAAACTCCAAATTGACTCCAATTCAGCCTTCGAACTCCAAATCATCATTTTAAGTCATTCTTGAGCTGTAAAATTTTGAATTTCACCCTAAATTCCCTATTTGACCTAGTTCGAGGCTTAGATCAACTTTATTGTACCTCTAGGTACAGTATCGACTTTTATTGATTTTTCGGGGCTCTCTTAGTATGTAAACATGCCATCCATCACATGTATGTCATGACATGTAGTTTATAAGGCTAGGCTTTACAGCACTACCCCCCTTAAAATAAAATTTTGTCCTCAAAATTTCTCTTATCAAACTCAAAGAAAATGTGGGGTATTTTCTTCCATTATTTTCACATACTTTCTATTTATCTCACAAGTATGAAATATCAATCTTCTTAATCATATTAATCCATCTCGTACAACTTAACCATGCTGTAGATCATATTTCCTTGATGTTATCTCCTTGACTATTTCCCAGAGTCATCCCTTTGTCCTCAATCATCTTTCATGCCTCTATATTGCTTTGTATCCTTCTTGTACTTCGACATTAATTTGTTACTTAAGATATCAATTCATTTGAACTTTGTATACCTCAAGTTCTATATGTAAATGCATCCTATTCAATCTAACCTGACTTAACCTAACTCAGGGCCACACAGTGTTACTGTGGATTTCTTAAAACAACTTTAAAACCAAAAACTTTAAAATCCAAAGTTTTAAAACCAAAATCTCTGATCTTTAAACCATGCACTGATACCACTTAAATTGTCACGACCCGGAACACCCATCGAGCCCGTGACAACAGTCACGAAGTCTCGCTAGACATTCTTTACCCCGAATGCTAACCGAAACCTCGCAAGGCTTCCGTATAAGTTTTCTTACCTCCCTTGTGATCGACAGTAACTAAAATCGTGTTTTGAAACGATATGGACCATTTTCCCATCCAAAAACAATGAAAATTTATTTTTGCCTCACAAGGGTATTTTAATCATTTTTTTGTTTCGAAAATATCGAAACTCGCCAAAAACATGGTGTAAAAGCTAAATATATTCATACGTACTTTTAACCAAATAACTGAAGTATAAAATTTCTTTTACAGTGACACGTGGGCCCCCAACTGACCAAGAAGGTGTAGGGCTACAAACCCTTACTTTCTAGGATGCAACTCCGAGATTAATTCTCGTCTTAATCAACTATCAACAAACTGTCCTCGGCCTGAAAAATGGGTAGGAAAAGGGGTGAGATTACATAATCTCAATGCGTAAACAATTAGCATCAAAAGCATCTAAAGCCGAGTAGATGGAGACAATATAAAAACGTTTCAATCTATACCAAACAATTTATTTTCATCAAAATTTCTCGGCTTATGAATTTCTTAAACTTGGCCCCTGCCAGAATCATTCTCGCGGGTACCTTCGTCAAGGTATTCCACTGAGACAACCAAGGCTGTTAAATGTCCCATACCTATAAACATGTTTTCGCATCTGACACACAACCGTTCCTTGGCGTTGGTTGAGTCTCACTCTCACGTGGTGGTCCTAACGTGAGGTGTACTCAAATCTTACCTCAGGAGATACTTTATCCAACATCTCCCCCCGGAGGTAATTATATAATTGGGTTACCGTGCCCCTCTCATAGGCAATCCATGGAAACCCCCATCACTACAGTGACCATTTAATATACCACCAGACCCATAAAATTTTCAGTACCATAATATGGCGAATAAAATTTAATCCAATCTACCGAGACCAATCCAAAATTGTTCATATATTTCATGCCAACCCCAAAAATTTAGCCATCATGCTACCATAGTGTCATAAGCCACAATTTCAATAACATATAAAATCATAAATTCAACACAGTCTCCATAAACTCAATTTTCCCAAAACAATATTTGATTTCAAAACCAGTATAAATCTCATTTTTATTAAAAAACATTTTAATTGGAAAACATAATATTTTAAAACTTAAACTCACCATTCAATAAAAGCATCAAACAAGTATAATTACTCTAGATATTTAAGACGATAAATTGTCCACTCATAGTATTAGGAGTAGAAATACTCCTATTTTCAATCCGTGGGTACAATCCTTTACCCGTATCCAATGGCTCACTACCTAGCCATAATCCTTGACACATATTCCTATTAAATTGTGTCTAACAGTCATAAGCTATTTCAGGCTCGATATATATGCATGATATGAAATGAAAAATGCACGGGTAGCCATCTAGACCCGGTATTGGCCTAAGTCGATTTTTCATCCGATAAATTGGCCAATGCATCCAATTTCATTCCAACTTCCTCCATTTCTTTTCCAATCCCTCAATTCACCAAACACAAACTAATTAATACACAATTAGGCAAAATTTATCTTCACTTTTCTTCTTGGAATATTCGGCCAACAATGGTACACTAACTCCGTGATTTTTCCTACTTAATTTTCTCTCCATAATTCATTAATTCCTACACCAAAAACTATTATTTCTTAATCAAATCACCTAGAATAACATCCCATTCTTCCTCATTATTCACTTAGAGAATTCGGCTATTGATGGGCACCAAACCTTTGGTGGTTTTTTTCACTTGTTTTCATGCTACACATCATTAATCACCTAAAAAAACTAACATACCTAAAATCAAACCAATCCAAGATCATTCTCTCTTCATACCCATTTTGACCAGCCATGAATTCACCATGAAATCATGCTTCTCAACCACAGAAATAAGAAAATAAAGCATGGGTATTGTAAATCTCAAGTAAAAATAAAGAATTTTCACTTTACCTTGCTTAATTCCTTGGATTTTCACACTTTCTCTTGAATTTTCCCACCTAGGGTTTGTGTTCTTTCCTTTCCTCTTCACTTCATGCTTTGGCTAGCCATATGGGTGAGACTCAGAGAGTCTTAAATAGATTTTACAAGGAAATTCTAGAATAATCCAAGCTTGACACATGGCATGTTTCCATTAGTCCATGTGTAGTACTTATCCATTAAGCAATCTCTCTCCACCACATAAAATGCTTCAATTATCCACAATGTAAAATGTTAATGGCTGAAATCCATGGGCATGACAAGTGTTAGGTGGTGTAAAATTCCAAAATTCTAACTTTGCCCTCATAAACTTGTAAAATTATCGTTTTGCCCCTAAGACTCCAAAAAATGTCAGAATTTAAATTTTTCACCTCTCAAACTCAAATCATACTCCAATGAGTCAAATGTGATGAAAATATTTTCTAAAAATTTCCATTTTATCCTCGGGTGACAAAATTATCATTTTACCCCTAGAACATGAAAACTCCAAATTGACTCCAATTCAGCCCTCGAACTCCAAATCATCATTTTAAGTCATTCCTAAATTGTAAAATTTTAAATTTCACCTTAAAATCCCTATTTGACCTAGTTTGAGGCTTAGATCAACTTTATTGTACCTCTATGTACAATACAGATTTTTATTGATTTTTCGGGGCTCTTCTAGTATGTAAACATGCTATCCATCGCATGTATGTCATGACATGTATTTTATAAGGTCGGACTTTACAACGGGCATTGAGTTCATGTAAACTTAGAAATTTAGACTCGAGATCCAAAATGACCATTTTGCCCTTAGTGTGAAAATATCATTATTTCTATTTTCTTCATTTATTTTATTATTATATACATTATTCATGCATTCCTTAGGCCTACTTAGACCTTAATAATATTAGAAAACCCACTTTTAAGAGCTCACTAAGGAAACGATAAAATTACCCTAGTCCGTATTGTCGCGTCTACTTCTAGTTATGTGTCGATGGAGGACAAGGTTTCACACTTACGAAGAAAGATTGGTGGTGACTCCAAAGTTTCACATTGAGGTGAACAGATTCCTTGACCTACATGTTGCGATAGAAGGCATGAGATAAAAAGGAGAAGTGATATATAAAGAATCGATTTAATGAACAATCTAATTCATTTTTTAAGAAATCATGTTACCAATTGTGAAGAAACCAATTGTTAAGAAATCATTGAAGTAGAATAGAATGGGCACTTAAGTTGATAGAACATCAAATACTCATATTTTAAGAGTCATTTGCAAATCTGTTCTAATTCATGTCCAAGGCATCATCAACCATCAAACATCATTAATCATCTTCAAGCATTTCCAAGCATCATCAAGAAAAATATCATCAATTAAGCATTATCAAGGATTCTAATTCTAATTTTGACAATCATATAACAAAAGTATTATGATCAAGTTAGTACAAGCATGATTGCAAGGATTAATGTGACATTCTCCATATAGAAAAGTTTTATAGACATATACCAATCCAACAAGAAGCAAGATTGAAACTCAAGATGGTACATACTATTGCTCCATAAATGACTTAAGTCAAATAAATCAAGGAAAGTAATCTATGAGTAATACCAATTGTTACAAAATATTAAAAAGCAAGGTACTCAAGTCATGAATATATTCTAGGATTTATTTTGAAGTGAACACCCAATCATTAATCCTAATTGAATCACATTAAGTTGTGAAGATTCAATAAAAAGGTATTCAATCAAAGCAAATTAGGCATTCAAAGCTAACTTAAACCATAGGCCATATTTCATATTGAGATCCCAAGAAATTCAATGGTGACTTATGAGCTAAAGTAGGATGCACATCAACCTTTTTTACCATGTATACATTAAAAAGCTCAAGGAAGATATATTCATCATATAAGTATATATTGAAGAAAATTTTAATTATGTCAACACAAAATATAGGTCATGATCAATCTTGACATAAAAAGAAAAGCCCTTAAAGTAATTCTTCTACTTAGGTCAAGTCTCAAGCATTAAGACTTTAAACATTAAGGTCAAACTTAATTAAAGATCATGTCAACAAATAACTTGACCAAAAACAATAGATGAGCCAAGACTCAATATCTTTCATGAAGTTCAAGTAGTTTATCATAATTAAATTATAAGCATAAGTAAGGATTCAATCTTGAAAAAATATTTAAGCACAAAGATAAAGTATATTTCAAGATTTGCTCTTAGACAAAGCATTTTGAAGATTCATTTATCAAGAAATAGTTTTATCTATATAAGCACATGAGGACTTAATAAAATCAATATAAGTGCCATATTTAGAAAAATATAAGGTCAATCATTTATGAAGCTTTCCCATACTCCATCAAAAATTTTATTACATAAACAAAAGTTAGAGGAAAAAGCTCACCTTGATTTAGACCAAAATATCTTCTTCTTTTTTTTAAAGAATACCAAAATATCTGACAAAATAACCCTTAAAAGCTCGTATAAATGTCGGCAAAAAATCTTAGAATAAGAAAATTCTCATTTAGTCAAAAAATAGTCAACCACTGCCATCAACTTCATTTAATCCTTTAAAGTTGTTTCTGAACACACAAGTTAAGTCGCTAGAAAACAGTCTAACCAAAGATAAATAAAGTTATGAGCAGAAAGAGATTGGACCACATTATGAGTTCAATCAAGTTATCAGCAAATGCTTTATTTGTGCTAGCAAATGAATATATATGTACCCAACTTCCCTTGCACATAAAATTCATCACGTTACAATGTCAATATTTTTTCAAATTTTTTTTGGATGGTTTTTTTTTTAGATATATGAAAATGGAGATAGATTTAAGAAAAAAATATACATCCAAATTAACGGAAAGAGGATGAAAAAAAGAGTTTTGTGGTGTGTTTTGGAATTTTCGAGTAACAGAGATCAGTGGCCAAAGAGAGGAGACGTAGAGAAAGAACAAGAGAAGGAAAAATGGGAAACAAAAAGAACTAAATGTGCTTTAAATAACCTCACTAAAACGGTGTGCGTAGTTTTGGGCAAAAGGGAGAAGAAAAAAAAGAAGAAGAAAGAGAAAGAAAAAGCACCTGATCATTTTTCTTTTACCCAAACAATTTTTTTTTTATTTCTAACATGTCAGTGTCATGTCATTACTGTATTACAGATCAAGACACGTATGTACCATCAATGACAAATCCAAGATTTTGTATGAAGGGTGTTTAAAGAGTAATCATATAAAGTTATGGATCGGATTAATGATTTAATTTCAAACACAAAATTATTCACTTTTGAAATAAAATTAAATTATAACATAGAATTTTATTAATAATTTAAATATAAAAGTTCAACGTGCTTTCATGCTTTTGAATTCATCGATGATTAAATCTGTGTCAATTAAAAATACATAACAATAATCGAATAATAATATCCCTTATAAATTCAAATATTATTAATATAAAGTAAATGTAAAAAATGAATATTGATTTGGGATTTCAAAAAACCCAAAAAAAAAAGAGAAAAAAAAAGATGAATGGTTTAAAAAAATTAAAGGGTTTCTATACAAAAAGAAAAAAGAAGGACAAAAAGAGAAAGGAAAATAATTCCAATTTAGGAGATAAAGGTTTTTATTAAAAAAAGAAAAAAAATTATAAAATTTGAAGATAAAAGAAAACTGAAAGGTTTTCATAAAAAAAAATATGAAGTGTTTACTAGGAAAAAAATAAAGAGAAAAAAATGAAAAGAAAAATAATGCAAAAAAAAAGTGAAGGGTTTTTATCATAAAAAAAAAGAGAAAAATTTACCTTAGAATTTTTACCTCTATTTCAAACCATATTAATTTGACTTATTTAAGAGTGACAAAATTATATATTTTAAAATTTATACACATCAAAATAGAAAAAATTAAAAATCAAGTGCCACCCCTCTCCCTCTGGCCCTAAATGCCATTTCAACATCTCTAAGGGTCAATTTATACAAATAAAGGGTATAAATTAACCAAATTTGAGAGAGAGGGACTGAATTGAACAAACGCCACTACAGGAACTTTTTGTGTACTTTTTCAAACACGCAGCAAAACCAAGGAGGATCCTAGAGGAATTTACAAAAGCATTCTGCCAGGAGCACGTAAGAATCCAGGAAGGCAACAACTCACCTGACTTTCAAGCGGTCTTTTCTTTCCTTGATCATGTTCAATGGCAGTGAGATGAAAAATAAGAGAAGATGGAAAGAACATAAAAGAGGAAAAGGAGTGGGATCAGTTTAGTTGGAGGAGACGTTCAATCATTTGATCCCTCCCTCTGTTTTCCTCTCTCTCTTGGCTTTGCTCGTTTGCTTTTCTTTCTTTTTTTTATAGCAATAGAAAAAACCGCCCACGCAGCACACTTTCAAAAGGCCCTCCTCCTCCTCCTCCCGGCTTCTTCTTATTTATTTAGTTTTTTTGTAAAGCAAAAGACCCAAAGAAAAGCAAAAGCAGAGGAACAGAGGGAAAAAGCGCCAACACCATATCACACAAACAAAAATCACAAATCATCTTTCCATTCCCACCAAAAAGCAAAGCCAAAGCAGAAAACACACCCCATTAAGCAAGCTCAAAAGCAATAATAATAATAATAATAATAATAATTGATCTATTAGTAAAAGAAGCAAAGAAATGAGAGCTAACTAGATAAGAAACATTCCAGAATTGCACACTCAAGTGGGAAATTTTTTCCCGAGGAAATGAAGGATAAACAGATGAGAAAAGGTCTAAAATTTCCTAAACCAACTGAGGTTTAACATTTAAAGAAAGCAGCCAAACAAATATAGAGAAATCGAAGGAAATGAGGGAAAATCCAGATGAGACAATGACCTTAAATTCTGAAAGCAAGATGGGTTTTGCTTTTTTACTTGATGGATGCAATGAAGAGAAATCTGGACAGGTGGGTTTTAAAAGTGGAAGGAAATTTTACATACAATACCACGTCATTAGATAAATACTACGTCATCACCATCACACTATCAAATTCAATGCAACATTAATAAAAAAATGCCAAGTCAGCTTCATCAAATGCCATGGAAGCATTTTAACACCATCAATGATTGGACTAAAATTGATAATTTTGAAAAATATAAGAATTCGATTTTTATAAATTATTTAGAAAATTAAATTCATCACTTAAATAGAATATAAAGATTAATTGAATAACTAGATCAGTAAAAAAAAATAATAACAAAAGCTAAAAAAAACAATTGATCATAAGGATGGTTTCCTTTTGATCTTTCATCAGTTATGTTCAAATTCTTGCTGACCATCAAATTGGGTTAATACTACAAAATCAAAACCTACAAAATCCAAATCAACGGAATCAAAATTGAGGATTAAAATGGAATTTTGATTCTTATTTCTGTTCAAATTCTTGTTGTATATTTTCATGAGTCTTTTTTTTTTCTTAAATAAGCATTTCCACATGGACACAAAAATATACAACAAAATGCGACGTCGACACTGATATGTCAATTCCTAATTCAGCAAATTGAGGAAAAGGCTATAATGGAATCATAAAATAGGATTGAGGGTTAAATTGTAATAATTTGAAAGTTAAGAACCAAATTGATATCTTATATAAGGGGTGAAGGACCGCAGCCGTATTTTACCCAATTGAAAATAAATTAAATAATTCAAATTAAGCTCCCTTGATGTTGAAAAAGAACAAGCCAAAATTTAAACATAATTTAATTGGAATAGGAATGATATGGAATTGGAATTAAGCATAGATCATGTTTCCTTGCTACTGTGGCACCGAAGACTTCAGTCATGTCTAAATCTTCTGGTTTTTTTCCATCCGTAGGTTTCCAGTCAAAATGATACAACAACTGTGCAATAGGGAGCTCAACGTTCGCCATGCCGAATGCAATGCCAGGGCATATCCTCCTCCCAGCACCAAAGGGAATGAACTCAAAATTAACTCCTCTAAAGTCAATTGAACTCTCAAGGAACCTCTCTGGATAGAATCTCTCTGCTTCAATCCAATACTTGGGATCCCTTCCAATTGCCCATCCGTTGATGATGACTCTGGACTTGGCAGGTATCTCGTACCCATTAATTTTACATCTTTCTTTACTTTCTCTTGGAAGTAGCAAAGGAAGAGCTGGGTGTAATCTCAGAGTTTCTTTCATAACTAACTTCAAGTATTTTAATTCAGAAAGGCCTTCTTCACAAACCCCTCCTTTTTTATCAAAGACTTGCCTCACCTCTGCTTGTGCCTTTTCCAAAACTTTTGGATTTTTTACCATTTCAGACATTGCCCATTCAATGGTCATGGATGTTGTCTCACCTCCAGCAGAAAACATGTCCTGGAACAAGACTTTGTTCAGTTTCTTCATTAAATAGATTCGTATCTAGCAGATGTATACTTAGACAAATCAAATGTTTAGTATAAAATGTTTAGTATCACAGTTTAAAGTTGGTACCTGGATCACTGCCTTGATATTAGAGCCTGTCAATGGTATATCAAGATCTCCATGATCCTGAAGATTTAAAAGAACGTGAACCAGATCATTCACTTCATCTATATAACCAATCTCCGATGTTGTCATACGATTAGTTTTATGTTCCTGGATGATATTTTCAAGAATCTTGTCTGACTTTTCGTGAAGCTTTTCTAGTTGAAAGCTTCTTCGACTCAGAAGTTGAAGCAATTTGATGGAAGGGAAAGCATCAGCAAGACTAAAACCGCCAACAATCTGTACGGCTTCCTGGACCACTTGAGAGAAAGCTTCTTGGTCTTTGCATTTTGCTCCAAATGCGGCCCTCGCGGTGACGTTAGATGTTAATGCCCGGAGCAGCTTTCTAAGGTTAATAGGCGATCCTGCTTTTGGAGAAATGGAAGCAATGAAATTGGATACTTCTTCTTCCCTGATAGCTCGGAATGATTGAACGCGTTTCGCACTCAGCAACTCCAACGTGCAAATTTTTCGCAGTTGCCTCCAGTAGTCCCCATAAGGGGCAAAGCCAATATCTGTGAAATCGTAAAATAAGATGCTTGCAGCAGGGAGATATGGCCTGCTAGCAAAATTCAGGTCATGGGTTTTCAGGACTTCTTGCGCGGCTTCTGGTGAAGAAATGATAACGCTGGATAACTCACCAAGTTGTAGGTGCATTACGGGCCCATGTTTCTTGGCCAGATCTCTCAGGCAGCGGTGGGGAAGAGTGCCAATGAAGAGATGCATGTTTCCTATGAGAGGCAGTTTCCACGGCCCTGGAGGTAGATTTGGTTCCTGTTTAATATTGCTTTTGGATTTCTTGATCCATATCCTAATGATTATGAACGCCAGGAGGAAGATGGCAAGAAGGATTTGGTGATCCATGTAAAGATCAATTGGAGATGAGTCAATTTGTTACTTCTGGCATGTAATACAATGCTTGATGGCTAGACTCTTACCTCACAGGGTCTAACTCATCTTTATTTATAACCAAAACAATTATTATTGGTGGAGCTGTACCTGCTTGTGAACTTAATGAATGAGGCTTGAAAATATTTTCTGATAATTGAACTCAGTGAAGATTCTGGTATAAGTTGGAATCCAAGATTTTAATATGATTTAAGGATATTATATACAAATAAAAGTTTGAATTATGAAAAGAAGTTGTATCTTTATAAATATATATATATATATTACATAGAAAAAACAAAAAATAACCATACCCACTTTTAGGCCCCAGTACATTGCATCAGTTCTCTTTGACCCGTCTTTAAGCTCTTTCTTCTTATGACAGTTTGCAAAGATAATATTAATATCCAAAACGGCTGGAGGCCTGGGGCCATTCCCTTGGTGGGCATTTGGTAGCTGAAACACATTCAAATTCTTGTCTCGGCAGCCTAGTTTTCCTTTGACTCCGCTGGCAATTTGATAATCCACTTGCACCAATGTAGCCGTCAACACCTGTGCATTGGGCATTGGTGACTTCACCTAGCAATCTGATATTCCATTTGCACCATTAATGCATAAGAGTCATTATTGGCAGAGATTAGAAAGCATTTCATACTTCTGAACAGACCGTAAAGTTTTTTTTACTTATATTAGGACTCGATAGGGTTTATCAGAGATAGTTAAATAGTAATAGAGATGTCTTAACTGATTATATTAATAGTTAGGAGAAAGAAAACCCGGAAGAGAAGAGGAGGTGCTTACCTAAGAAAAATTAATATACAAATTTGGAATCAAAATGATATGGAATATAGAAATAAAAAAGCAAGACTTGTAAGTGCTCCAAATTAGAAGAGACAAAAATGAAGTACAGTCATTCAATTTGGAGATGTTGTCAATTAATGTTGTAGTTTTTATTGGTTTTGCTGTTTATCTTTTATATTTTATTGACTTGTTCCTAACTTGGAGTTCATAGTTTATCTTGACTTGGATAAATCTCCAAAAAGTGATATTGCTTTTACCATTACAAATTTCACGGCATCCACTTTGAGAGTTGGAGTTTAAGTCCTATACGAATTGTACACATTGAGGTTAAAATTTTTTTGATTGTCTAAAGGAGTAGAGACAATCTTACTATCAATAATATTAGCTTGAGAAAGAAAGTCTAATGTATACTTAGCTTGAAAGAGATATTGTGAAACCCTAATCTTGACTTAGGGTTAAATTTGTAACTTAACTTGGTAAGTATGTAAATTTATATTTTTCAATGATATTTTGAAAAATTATAACTTTGAAAAATACATACTTTCATACCCAAATGAGTTTGCTTGATAGGTGGCACTTAAAAAAGTCAACAGACTTGGTTTTGAACTCAAAACTGCATTTCAGAGCAAAAGTATTGATACTTGTTCATGTGATATCGATCCTTGAAACCCAGAAATGCAACCTAATGAACAAGTATCAATACATTCTCATGAGGTATCATACCTTTTAAACACAATGGTTCTATTTGGCCATTTTGACTAGAAGTCTCGAGACTTTTGTAAAAGTCTTAATACTTTTATGAAAAAATATCAAGACTTTTGTAAAAGTTTCAATACTTTTCTGTAAATTTCACAAGTTTATATACTTTTTCATGTGGACTCAAAACTTTTTTCATCAGCATCATTTCCAAGCAAAAAGTATCAATGCCTTCCAGCAAAGTCTCGATACCTAAGCTTCAGCATCATTTTCAAGTAAAAACCAAGCCTTTTGGCCCTCATTGACTCCCAACTTTTACATAACTCATTTATAAATATTTAAGGAACATTTCTGTTAGATTAATTATTCTTTATGTTTTGAAATAAAAAAAACAGAAATGACCAAAATTAATTCAACTTAATGAAGATCGAAGCTCTCACATCCCCAAACAATGTCAAGTAAGTTTGAAAAGAAAAGAAGTGAAAAAGGCTCTGAAAAATGCATACTGGTCCAAATCTATCAATACATATTCTTCATGTATCGATAGTTTCCAACATCTATTGATACATGTTCTTCAATAGAGTTAAAACTCAAAAGTCAAACTCAATCTATTGATACTTTCCCAATTGTATTGATAGAATTGATACAGAATGCTTACAACCTAAAAGTATTGATACATTTTCAACATAAGTGCTTACTGTCTAAAAATTATCAATACATAAACATATGTGTCGATACATTTTAACTAGAATGTCAAAATCCCTGCAAGCAGGTTCAAATGTATCAATACATCTCAGCGAGAATTAAAAAAAAAAAAGAAGCAATGTATCAATACATATACATAAGTATCGATACAATGTGACCTTTGGAGCCTTGAATGAAAAAAGGAATCGTTATTTTCACATTTAATGCACTTTCAACTACTCTTAAAGCTTCAATAACTATAAATACAAGCTTCTTTAGCATTTATGAAGCCTAAAAGATTTATAGACACAACAAAAGAGAGAAGAATCAGCCAAGATTCATTGTACCCCTCTTAAATTCTAAAAGTCTTCTAGTCAAGCATTTATTGAGCTCTCATTTTTCCACACAAACACTTTACTAAATTTTCTATTCAGCCTTTGAGAGGCATATTTGTTGTACCTACTTTCATTTCATTGTATTTAAGTGGTTATACCTTAACCAATAGAAAAGTAAAGTGGTTGTGCTTTAAACATAAAAAGGCATTGTATTGAATGGTTATGCTTGATCCACAAAAGGCATTATATTGAATTTTGATCAAATAATGAATTTCAAACACCTTAGTGAATTTAAAGTAAAAGACGGAGGCAAGGAGGCTGAACCTCTATAAAACACTTGTGTTGGTTTCTTTACTCTTCTTTTTACTGTAAATTCAAATTTTTTCTATTGATCAAGAGGTTAATTAATTTGATCATTGCCAAATTGTGCATTTGAATTAAAAAACGGATTTTTCTTTTAAAAAATTAGAAGATTTTTTCAAAATTTTCAAAACAGCCTAATTCCACCCCCTTTTAGACTTATTCATATTGAGCTTATTAATCTAATAATTGGTATCAAATGAGGGGCTCAATTCTACAAGTTTAACAACCTTGAGTGATTTGAAAAGCGAAGCTCAACATATCAACATGGAATCCACTTTAGCTGTTGTTGCTGAAGGGCATTTAACTCAAAGACTTCCATTATTCTCAAGTACGGATTATCCTTTTTAGAAGAAAAGGATAGAGATGTTCATTCAATCAATTGATCTTGATGTTTGGAATGCTATCTTAGATGGTCCCTATGTTCCCACCAAGGTAGTAGATGGAAAAACCATTGTAAAAACTAGGAAAGAAAGGGATAACAAAGAAAAGAAGTTCATACAAACTAATTGCAAGGCATTCAATACACTTCTTTGTTCCCTAAGTGCTAGTGAATTCAATAGAGTATCCATGTGTGAAACTGCTAAATAAATTTGAGATACTTTAAAAACAATGTATGAGGGAACAAATCAAGTCAAGGAATCCAAGATAGGACTTCTCACACATGATTATGAGTTATTTAGGATGAAATAAAATGAAATCATAAATCAAATGTAAGAGAGATTCACACATATAGTTTGAGGATTAAAAGCCCTAGGAAAAAACTTCCCAAATGCTCAACTAGTCAAAAAAAAATACTTTATAGTTTTCCTAAGTCATGGAGACCAAAAGTGACAGCCATAAAGGAAGCAAGAAACCTAAATGGTTTCAAGCTAGAGGAACTTATAGGATTTCTACTTACATATGAGATGACAACAAAACATAAGAATGCCTTGGATGATGAAAAGAATAAGGATAATTAAAAGAAAGGAATAGCTTTAAAATTCAAAATTGAAGAAGATGAGAGAAATATAAAAGATGAGAGTGAGGAAGATAAGGAGAAAGCTATGCTAGCCAAGAGATTTAGTAAATTTATGAGAAAAAAACTATAGGGGTTGGAGACCTCTTAAAAGAGACTTACCAAAAAGTGAACATAGAAAAAACAACTCAATATGCTTTGAGTGCAAGAAAAATAGGACATACTAAATATGAATGCCCAAATAAGAAGTGTGCCCTAAAGAACTTCACGAAGAAAGCCATGGTGGCCACTTGGAGTGATGGTGATGACTCTCAAGATGAAGATGACGAAATTTCTAATCTTTGCTTCATGGCACTTAAAGATTCCAAGGTATGCTCTACCTCTCATGATTCAAATTCATACACCTTAGATCAAGACTCGTACTTATTGATGAATTACAAGATGCATATGATGACCCGGTGTTTGAATTTGAAGAAAAGACATTAAAATAAAAGAACATCATATCCAAGCTTAAAGTAGAAAAAGAGTTCTTAATCAAAGCAAAAGTAGAATTAAAAACCATTGTTAAGAACTTGGAATTAAGAAAAATGAGTTGAAAAGGAAAAATGAAAATTCGCATGCTATCTTCTCAAAGTTTAACATGAGTCAACAAAAATTAAATTACATGTTAAAAACACAAAGAGTGTTCTTTGACAATGAAGGAATAGGCTATGATGGGACTCAAATGCAAAATCATTTTAAAATTTCTTTGCTAAAGAAAATGTAAATTTTGAATCTTTCATCAAATGAATTTATTGTCATAAAATAGGACACTCTACTTACACTTGTCTTTTGAGAATGACTACTTTTATTGGCAAGAAATAAAAAGTGTATGGGTTCCAAAAGGAACAAAGCCTTCACATGGTAAAGTAGTAAAATTGGAATGGGTTCCAAAAGGAACCAAAGACACTAACACATATGGACCCAAGAAAATTTAGATACTAAAGTCAAATGTTTGACTTTGCTTTTGTAAAAGGAGCTCACTTGCTTGAAATCAAGAGCGCAAGAAAAAGGAAAGTGGTGTCTTGATAGTGGGTACTCTAGACTATAAGACCTTGATCTTTATAAACTCATAACTAGGTGTAGACGCGATAATATGGGTTAGGGGTAATTTCGTCATTTCCCTATTGAGCCCCTAGAAATAGACTTTCAAACAATATTGAGGCCTAAGTA
Source organism: Theobroma cacao (assembly GCF_053813885.1). Lineage (NCBI taxonomy): Eukaryota > Viridiplantae > Streptophyta > Magnoliopsida > Malvales > Malvaceae > Theobroma > Theobroma cacao. The sequence continues at coordinate 19,239,937 of NC_142645.1, forward strand.
GGCCTAAGGCATAGATGAATGATGAAAATAAGGGTAAAATGACGAAGGAAATAAAAATAATGATGATTTCCAAGGTAGGGGTAAAATGGTCATTTTTCATCTTGAGCCAAAATTTTTAAGTTTTCATGAACTCGAGTATTTCTAGACTATTGTGGACATTGTTCTAGTTTCAAAAGAGTAAAATGATTGCACCAAGGATTGTAGAAGAACAAGCCAACTTGTTAAGGGTATTTTCATAATTTTAGTAGAGATTGGATAAGCTTTAGCTATAAATATCATTTTTCCAGCAGCTTCTTCTTCTTCTTCCTCCCATCTTACGTTTCTTTCATCATCCATGGAAGCTTGTTTTGAAACCTCCATAACTTCTTTCAAGTTAGCTCCAATTCTCATGTTTTTGTGCACCCTTTCATAAAACCTTTTGTGCTCTTTCACTCTCTCACTTTAAACCCCTTGGAAAGTCTTACTTTCATACTTCTTCTCACTAGCTAGGTGTTTTAGAGAGAGAAAGAGGGAGCTTCTATAATAGCTTGAAAATTTATGGAAAGAATTTCAAATTACAAAGCTACCAAGGTGAGTAGTGAATTGGAGTTGATTTTTAAGTGTTGAGAATGTCTAGTAATTAGATTTGTGGGTGTTTTATTCTTGAGATTGTTTATTCATTTTTAGTGTGACTAGAGTAGTACAAATAATAGCCATTTAATGGTAGTTGGAAGCTAGTTAGGAATGATTAGTAAAACTCAATTTAGAAAATAGCTTTGCAATAGTATTAATGCCAAGTTGGGTTGATGGTGATGTTGTTGTGTGTGATAAGTTCCAACGAAACCCCACACCTCCATTCAGAACCTTTGTCGAAGCTAGAGCCCACCAAAACATCAATAAAGACTAGTGAGTGAACTTGCATTTCAAAATTTCTTTAGGAAATGTAAATGTATTTGGATGAAAAATTTGAATGATTTTATCCAACCTTTCTTTAAAAATGTGTGTCGAGGAACAAGCCATTGATAAAATGTTTTGATGTCGTGAAAATGTGAAATGTGTAGAAGGATGAATTAATGTGCTCCTATATTATGTTGGTATGTATATCTATGAATATATGTTGTGCATTGATGAATAATGTTGTGTGATGATGTTGAATTGTGCGAGTAGGGAGTGCACATATGATGATGTTAGAGTGTGTGAGTAGGGAGTGCACACATGATGATGTTGAAGTGTGTGAGTACAGAGTGCACACATGATGATGATATTGCATTGAGTTTAGTGTGGTGGGATGGTATGCATGATGAGGTATGTGTGTGTATATATATATGTTATAGAAAGTTTATGAAACTAATTGTAATTGCGTTGTATGTTGGCATTGTTAATTGCTCCCAAATTGCTTTTCATTTCAACAAGAAAATGGCTTTTGATATAACAAGTCCCTATTTAACCAAATTGCTTTGTTTCTTGCTGCAACAAGATTCATTTTCACTGTAGCGAGAAACTCTCTGGTTGGAGAGGGGTTGCACTGGCCTGATTCTCACTGTAGCGAGAAATTTGCTAAAGCTTCTCGCTGTAGCGAGATTTATTCTTGCTACAGCGAGAAACTCTCAGGTTCTTGTGCAGTGCTTTCACTTCAACAAAGATTTTGACCACCTTCCATTCAGAACTGAGAAATGTAATAAACATCAAAATCCCAGACTCTTAGCTTTCTAATGGTCCAAAAATCATGTTAATTGGACTTTTGTAGTGATATATATGCTTGAAAAACTAAAACATATACAAACTAAGACTGTTTCCAGCTACAGCAAGAAACTTGTTGTTGTCACGACCTGGAACTCCCATCGAGCCCGTGACAACCACCGCGACATCTCGATCCACATTCATTATCCGAAATGTCAACCGAAACCCCGTAAGGCTTTAATATCAGCTTCTCATTTCCCCTGTGGGTAACTGTTGCCAAATACCACATTCTAAAAGATTTTAAATTGTTTCCAACTTAAACAAATATAATAATAATTTTCGTCTCACAGAGGTATTTTGGTCATTTATCCCAAAAATCTCAAAATCAGTTAAAAATATAGTGTGTAAGTGGAAAACACATATTTCATAATCAAAAATAATTTTAGATGTCTAAAACATTCGTTTAAAATGGAATTATGACTGTTAGAATAAAATAAAAATATTCAATTTTCACATAAAACAATATTTTAAGAACACTGCATAAATAATTTTTACAGCGTAAAAGCAAAATAAATTCCTACATACTGTAATGCAGATAACCAAAGTTAAGAATTTAATTTACAGTGACACGTGGGCCCACGAATGACCAAAAGTATCAAAAGAAATGAACCTATAGTTTTTGGATGTGGCAAATTCAACTGTAATCCTCACCGATATCAGTTATCTACAATCTATTCTAAGTCTGAAATGGGTGGAAAGGAGGGTGGTTAGATTATAAAATCTTAGTGAGTAAACAAACATCACTCAAAATATCTAAAGTCGAGTAAAAAGAGACTATTAAAATATTTCATCAAACTGTAATTTATCATCTTTCAACTTATTTCAACCAAATGAAATCAATTTATTTAAAGCAAGTAATCAGTATGGCTTATGAATTTCTTAAAAAGCTTGGCTCATGCCAAAAATTATTATCATACTCAGTTATCTGGGATACCTTGGCCGAGGGCTATCCCAACTGAGTCTGCCAAGGCTATTAGAAAGTCATTTTTTTATTTTGAAAACATAGCCGTTCCTTGGCGTTGGCCGAGTTCCCCTTCACGTGGTGATTTGGCGTGAAGTGAACTCTAAAAGTTATACCTCGGGAGTTACCCTACTCGTAGCTCCAACCGAGGTAAAAATATAACAGGATTTCATGCCCCTCTAATAGGCTAGTCCACATAACCCAGCCCACTACAGCAGGTCAAACCCACCATACAATAAAATTTTGACAGCATGACAGGGCTAATATATTACTACCCAGCCTGTAAGGGTAAAATAAAGCAATTCATACAATTCATAAAAAACACAGCTCAGCTAGTCATGCCAATACAATAACATAAGCCATTAATTCAATTTTAAATTTACAACATATCAGTGGTCTCCAATTACTCTATTTTCAAAATCGTTATTTCATTTCAAGACAATTTATAAAATATTTTCATTTAAACTCATTTTGTTTACAAAACATAAAAATTTACCATTTGAACTCATTTTCATAAAATTCACCAAAACCGAATAAAAACATACTTTAGATAATTAAAATGATGGTAAGGTTACTCACAGTGTCTAGAGTGGGGATTTTCGAAATACTCAGACTACTGGTCCTCGGGTGCAATTTCCTTGCCTTTATCGGAGGACTCACCACCTTGACACAGTTAAAATCGAGAAATTCACCACATTGATACTAAATTGAAATTAAACTAATTTAGACTACTAATGCATGATATGGAATGCAAAAATGTCTAAATTTTGCCTAAAAGCGGTGTTAGCCTATTTCGGTCTTTTACCCGATAAATCGATATACGCGTCCGTTTAAACTCCAAATTAATTTTATTCAGTTTCTATACCTCAATTGCACCCAAATTGACTTAATGTTCCTCAGTGTGGTGCAAATTATCAGTCCCGATAGTAAATTACGAAAATACCCCTAGTGGGTAAAAATTCGTATTTTTGCTTCGAAAATTCCCATTATTTTTCTAGGCTCATAATTCATCATTATTCATCATAATTCCTCAAATAAACATCAAGATCAACAGCCAATATTCCCTTAGAAAATTCGGCATAATGGGTTTCAATGGGAGAAAATTATATCTATAGCTTATTTTTGCTACATTTCAATATAACCTAACTAAAATCACTTAATTCAATTAAAATCAACCAAAACTCAAGCTCAAAACTCATCCATGGAGGTTTGGCCAGCATGGGTGTCCATACCCACTTTCTAATTTTGCATGAAAATGAGAAAAATTGCATGGATAGTGAAAATCACAAGGAAAATCAATGAAATTTACCTTTTTAATGCTTGATTTCTTGATTTCTCTTGATTTTTCCCAAATTTTTCAGCTAGGGTTCTTATTTCTTTTCCCCCTTTTCTCTCATGGTTTGGACGGCTTGAAGAAGATGAAAATTCTGAAAATTTTGACCTTTTTAAAGGCTAAAATAATATAATATTATTTTATTTACCTTTTGTTGTTTTATTAATTCCTTAAATTCTAGCCATCCATTTGTTTCCAAATTTTCACCATATACTTGTCCCACATATCCATAGCTTAGATAAAATTCTCAAACTTATCCAAAGTCTTGGTAGAGTAATTTTTTAAAATTTTCACTTTTACCCCCGTAATAGTCAAAAATTACATTTTTGCTCGAAAAACTGAAAAATTGCCCATAGACATATTTTTCATCCCTTATACTCATACCATTCTCCAATTTGTCAAATTTGATCTAAATTCTCTCAAAATCTCAAATTTTGTCTGCGGGTGGTAAAATTATGATTTTGCCCTTACACTCTAGAAATCACCGGAATTAAACTTTTTCACCGCCAAACCCTCAAATTAAACTCCAATAAGTCAAATGGGGCCATGCTAATCTTTTCTAAAAATTCCCATTGTGTCCCTAGGTGGCAAATGACCATTTTGCCCCTAGATAGTGACAATTCTGGTTTGACTCCATATTGATCCTCGAACTCCAAATCACCATATTAAACCATTCTGGGACTTTAATATTCTTAATTTCATTTTAAATTCTCTATTTGATCTAGTTCGAGGCTTAAATTAACTTAATTGTACCATTTGGTACATTGTCGTCTTTTAACGATTTTTCTTTCAGGGCTTTCCAAGTATGCAAGCATATTGTCAATCATATGAATGACATGGCAAGTATTTTATAAGGTCGGGCTTGACAGCTGTCATGCTTGCTACCTTGCTTGATTTTGACATATTTTTCACCCATTTAATTTCATGGATTGATCATGGGTTTTTGCAACACTATGAGGTTATTAATCAAAGTTTGAAATGAGGAATTTTTAGTAAAAAATTAAATCAAATGCATTGTTTTTTAAACAAATGCATCATGATTTTCAAGTTCTCCTTATCGATTGCTTGTTCCCTTCTTATGCTCACTCACTGAGTTTATACTCACCTTTTTCAAATTCGTGTATTAAGATCAGGAGGCAATTGAGACGTATATTGAGGTGTCCACGTACATCCATCTTTTGGTAGGTATCAATGATAATCAGTAGCTGCACCTTCACTATGGTCACTCAGCTGGAAGTCTAAAGTCCTTTCGTTGAACATACATACCCTAATGTAAATTGTTAAGAGATATATATATATATATATATATATATATATATATCTTAAGTAATAAATGTTTATGTTCATTAATGTTGCCATTACAAGATGTCACAGATGACATTATTTTGAATCATATGAATGTGAATATATGGTTTCGATAGAAAAGTATTGAAATACTCGTTAATAAGAATTACAAAATGTGGTTGTAAGAATGAATGATGAAATCGATGAATGGAGTCACATAGATAGGCTTGCTTGGGCTTAGTGGGCTATGTCCATTGAGTCCATGCGCTAGTCATGACCCGAAGTTTGGGTCATGACATAGACACATGATCGGAACCAAGGAATTCTTTAAGGAGTTAAGACCAAAGAAATGAGGAAATGTAACCTTTAGTGACAACTCAAAAGTTCACACAGAAGGTATTAGCACAATTGGTAAAAATTCCTCCTCTCAAATTGAAAATGTTCTATTTGTAGATGGTCTTAAACATAATTTGTTAAGCATAAGTCAACTTTGTGATAACAGTCTTAGAGTCATTTTTGAATCTTTAATGTGCCATGTTGATATTAAAATAAATGAAACTCTTTTTGTTGGCAATAGACAAGGCAACATTTATGTTGTTTTCTTGGATGACTTATTTTCTAATAATGTATGTTTGATGGCTAAAAAGAATGAGGATAGTTGGCCGTGGCATAAAAAACTAGGACATGCTAGCATGAACACAATTTTAAAACTACTATCTCTAGATCTTCTATAGGACTCCCCAAGTTAAATTTTGAAAATGGTCAACTTTGTGATGCTTGTGCTACAGGCAAATATAGGAGAAGCTCATTTAAAACTAAAAAGGACGTAACTACCATTAGAGCCTTGCAATTACTTTACATAGATCTTTTTGGATCAACTAGAACCACTAGCTTAGGTGGAAAGAACTATAGCTTAGTAGCTGTGGATGACTATACTAGATTCTCTTGGGTTTTCTTCTTTGCATACAAAGATAAAGCCTTAAAAATCTTTACCTCTTTTTGTAAAAGAGTTGAAAATGAAAAAGGATATAAGATAACAAATGTTAAAAGTGACCATGGAAAAAAGTTTGAAAACCTAGGTTTTGAACAACTTTGTGATGAAAATGATATAGTCACAACTTTTCAACCCCTAAGACACCACAACAAAATGGAGTAGTGGAAAGAAAAAATAAGACTTTAAAAGAAATGACTAGAACTATGCGATGTGAAATTAACTAATCTAAACATTTTCCGGACGAAGTCATCAATACCTCTTGCTATATCATAAATAAGGCAATGGTTAGACCAATTTTGAAGAAAACTCCCTATGAACTTTACAAAGGAAAGAAACCTAATATAAATTACTTTCATCCATTTGGTTGCAAATGTTATGTTTTAAATAATGGGAAGGATAATCTAGGAAAATTTGTTGCTAAAAGTGATGAAGGAATCTTTTTAGGATATTCCTTGACCTCCAAAGCATATAGAGTATTCAACAAGAGAACATTAGTTGTTGAATAATCTATTGATGTGTTGTTTGATGATTTTAACCCTCTTTCTAGAATGGAACATTATGATGATGATGTAGGTATTCTTCAAGAACAAGTTGAAGGACTTGACCTCAACATTAAAGGATCCAAAATAAATGAAGAGGCATAACAAAAGGAAGAGCAAAACATTGAACCAATAATTGAAGAAGTTGAGCCTAGCTATCCAATGGTAAAAAGAGAAATTGATGGAAGCAAAATCATTTGTGATCCTAATCAAAGGGTAAGAACTAGGTCTAACTGATAACTCTATGATACAGAGTTATTTGATCTTAATTTTGATAGTAATTTAGCTTAGTTCTTGTCGTAATGCATAAAAATTAGTAAATTTTATTTAATTATTTTAAATTAGTTAATTTAGGTAAGTCAATCTAATTTTAGTTAATTTTATACTTAATTTGATGTTAATGTGGTTAGGATACGTTGTTATTGATTTATTTGTGCTGTTGTGATGTTTGATGAAAAAAGAATTTTAGTGAAAAAAGGAGAGCAATTTTGAGGCATAGACTTACACTGCACAAATTTTGGTATTTTGACTATAAGTCTATCTAAAGAGCTCCAAATGAAGTAATTCTTAAACCATTGGAAAGCTAAGAGAAACATCTATAACTTTCATGTTTACCACTTTGCGTAGTTTGGCCTAGAAGGTGGTCAAAAATCTTGTTTAATTTGAAGCACTACAATAGTCCTAGACCAATTATGATTTCTGCTATTTAAATGGTCTAGGCCACGGCTTTGGAGGTAGTAGGCCATGGCCTATGTAGTTTGATGAGGAAATCCTAACTAGAATTGACTTCTTTCTTCACCTAACTATGCTTAACTCAAATCCCTATGAAAACAACCTTTTGAAGGACTTTTAGAAAAAAATGAAACACCAGATTGACAGCTGAGAGTCAAGCCACAAACTTATTGACGTTGATAAGAATTTAAAAGAGTCAAGGAGATTTGGAGATCAAGAATACAATTCTTGAGTGCTTCTATCTTTTTTATTCTCTTATTCTCTTAGTTTTGTTTTTAATGTTCAAATTTTATTTGATAATGATGTGTAACTTGATGGGGAACTAAACTTTTTATCTAAGATTATGATTGAACTCAATATGTAGTCTGATTTATTTATCTCTCTTTTGCTTATGTTTGATGGATTTAAGTTGTTTATTTTATTTTATTCTTAACGGTTCTAAGTGCCTGATCACCAATTATATTGAATTGGAAACCTAGGTTAAACATTGACGAAGGAGATTTAGGTAGACCTTGAATAAAATAGCGTATGATTGAATACACGTAGTTGATTAGGTGGTTTCATTTGCATATAGGGTAGACATACACCTATAAGTCATACGTAGCCAAAATTAGAGCACAAACTTAATGAATCTTTCTTCAGTTTAATTTGCATAGACATATAGTAAATTAATTGGAAAAGGTATTTTTATGAGAAACTCAACAAAGGCTTGTAAATAATTTAGGACTCTAGGTTAGCAACTTAATCCATTAAACTAAGTTTAGAGAGAAAGACAATAATCAGATGAAGTATTGAGGGACATCATAATCTTAGGTCTAGTAGTTAAGTGAGTTTTATAAAACAAACTTACTATTTAATTGTATTTTCAGTTTATTAGTTTTAATTTTTCCTTTTAATAATTTTAAATTTAATTGTTTGGATAAAATTAAGGTGTTACAATTTTAGTAGTTAACAATAAGAATTAATTCAATTCTCTGTGGGATCGACACTCTACTCATTACTGTATTGTCTTTGTGATACGCACACTTGCGTGGGAAGAAGATTAAGTAACAAGTTTTTGGCACCGTTGCCAGGGAATTGATTTTTAATTCTTTCTTGTTAATATTAATACCAAGCAATCCTAATCTTACTTCAAACTTTTCTTTTTACTTTCAGATACTTTTGATTGAGATGATGAACTATCAGTGGCCATCTGAACAATTTGTGCCTAAGAGGTTGCTAGTGATTATGCATTGGATGCAATCAGTGTTTTAGCCACCCAAATAGATGCTTTGTCTCAGAAAATTAACACTTGGGGTGTTAATGCTTTTCAAAGTCCTTTTGTGACATGTGAGCTTTGTGGAGAAAAGCATTCAAGTGACTATTGTCCAGCTTATGAATCAATGCAATTTAATGGAAGCTTCGATGGGCAGCAAAATAAGTCATACTCCAATAATTACAACTCAGGGTGGAATCACGAAAATTTTTCATGAAGTAATGATCACGGTCCTATAAATTCATCACAGCCTATTTTTATAATGGTTTTCAGTCACAAGTTAAGGCTACTGTACTAGAGATAAAGCCTTCAATAGAGGATATGTTCATGCAATTCATGACAAAGACAGATGCCTTCATGACAAAGACTAATATCATCATTTGACGACAAGCAGAATCAATCTGAAATCTTGAGACATAAGTGGGTCAACTAGCTAGTGCCATCAATTATAGACCTTAAGATGATGGAGATAAAGTAAATCAAGGAAATATTTTCAACAATCAAGTTCAAGATGAAGAAATTAAGCAAGAAGAGGAAATATCTACATCACCACAAGTCAAGCCATATGTGCCTCCCATTCTTTTTCTGGATATAGTTGATGAGTTACCTAAGGAGGTTATAGCAAAAGCACATTATTCAAGAAGAACTCAATTGGAGAAGTTGGATAACTCAGCCTATTCCACCACCTTGGGTTAGGCAAGCATCAAATCTTGAGTTAAAGGCACTATAACTTCATCTTATGAGGAGGCTACTTTCATACCTCAAGCTTTTTCCATGCAAACTTAAATCTCAACCAAAGTCAAGCTATTGACTATAAAGAAGTGCTTCTTGGGAGGCAACCCAAGCTTTCGAAACTCTTATTTTTTAGTTATTTTTATTTTATTTATTTATTTATTTTCATTAATCTCTATTTATTTTTTTCAGTTAAAAAAAATTCTCCTACAAGTGACAATGAGGATAATGAGGATGAAGGTGAGGACTAGAGGTTTACTAGATTCATCCGATCATTAGGAAAGTATTCTTTACCTTTCCTTTATTTTTTGAACATTGAGGACAATGTTTAGTTTAAGTTTGGGGGGGTGAATTTATTTTTCTGGTGATGAATATTCTGTGGCAGTTTTAGATTTAATTTTATTTGCATTTTTATCTAGATTTATAAATAATTTAGGATTAGTTGGTAAATGAATATATTTTTTGTTTGAATTTTAGGAATCTAGAGTAAAGTTGTGCCATTTTTTTCTATGATTTCTCTATCCAATGATGACAACTAGTTGTCTTAAATTCTTAACTTTTGATGGATAAAATTTTGTTTGGATTCATGCTAAATTCTATTGTTAAGTATCAATGTTAAGATGTGATTTCCACAATTTTGAGCACTATAACTTTTACTTTGAATTATTCTGAATATCTAGAGAATGTTTATATTGATGTAATTTTAGATTATGTCATGAATTCTAGAATTTGCTTGATTTTCTATTGAGGTGAAATCCTAGGCAATACTTAGTTAGGGAGATGATTTAGGCCATCTTTGGACTGTTTGAGCCTAAAAAACTAACCTCGTTAAATCTTTATCCCTATTATACCCTTTTGAGCCTAATTTCTCTTTTTTTTTTAACTACATAATAATTGAGCTTAGCCTTAAAATTAATATTTCAATTTTGCAACTCTCACTCTTAAGCATACATATTGTTTTAGGAAATTTAAATTGAGCTAAATGTTGAAAAAGGTGAAAAGGTGATGTTGATGTGAAACAAAGAAAAAAAAAGTTCAAAATATGAAACGTAACCCCACTACTTACAATACAAAGAAAATAAGTTAGGGTGTGTAAAATTGTGAAATTGTAGAAAAAAATATGTTAAAAAAAAAAGTTCAAATGTGGGAGAATAGCTGTACTAGAAGAAGAAAAATAGAGCTCTATAGAAAGGTCCTAGAATAATTATGTGTTTAGGGTGATTTGAGCCACATTATTATCGTGTATCTTACCTTAACCCTAGCCATATATTAGAAGCTTTATAAAGTCCTATTGATCCCTAGCTTTGTATTGGTCTACATTAGTGGAGAAAGAGATGAAAAGTAAACTATGGAAATCTAGTACTAATTTGAAATTTGTGTTGGCATAAACTCATCTAGATGTCATAATATTCTTCGAAAAAGATTACACGCACATACAGAAATCCATTCAAAAATGTGCTTGCATTAGAATTGAAACATGAATTTAAATGAGGCCTATATTTTTCCTTAGGTCAATGATTGATAGACATACTTTTGAGAAAGTTATGAAGAATCATTGAGTTTGTACACTTTATCTCTAGTAGTAGTAGTACTAATAGTAGTGGTAACTATATTTTTTTTGTTTTCGCTATCTGAATTTGATTTTTGTAAGTTAGTTTCTTTTCTATGTTTTGCTCGAGGACTAGTAAAATATTAAGTTTGGGGGTGTGATAACTCTGTGATATAGAGTTATTGGAGCTTAATTTTGATAGTAATTTAGCTTAGTTTTTTGTAGTAATCCATATATATTAGTAGATTCTATTTATTTATTTTAGATTAATTAATTTAGGTGACTCAATCTAATCTTACTTAATTTGGTGTTAATGTGGTAAAGATAGGTTGTTATTGGTTTATTTGTGCTTTTTGTTGTTGTTTGATGAAAGAAGAATTTTAGTGAAAGAAGGAGAGCAATTTTGAGGTATAGACTTACACTGCACATATTTCGGTATTTCAACCATACCTATCTCTACAAAGCTCCAAATGAAATGATTCTTAAATCATTGGAAATCTAAGAGAAAAAGCTACAACTTTCATGTTTACACTTTACCTAGTTCGGCCTGCAAGGTGGTTGAAAATCTTGTCGAAGTTGACATACTGCATCAGTCTTAAAACAATTACGATTTCTGCTATTTAAATGGTCCAAGCCGCAGCTTTGGAGGTAGTTGGCCGTGGCCCACATAGTCTGATGAGGAAATCCTAATTGGAATTGACTTCTTTCTTCACCCAACTTGGCTTAACTTCAAATCCCTATAAAAACAACCTTTCAGATGACTTTACAAAAGAATGAAACACTAGATTGACAGCTAAGAGTCAAGCCACAGAGTCATTCAAATTGAGATGAATTTGAAGGATTCAAGGAGATTTGGAGATCAAGAATATAAATCTTGAGTTTTTCTATCTTTTTTATTCTCTTATTCTCTTGGTTTTGTTTTTAATGTTTAAATTTTATTTGATGATGATGTGTGACTTGAAAGGGAACTAAACTTTTTATCTAAGATTATGACTGAACTTAATATGTAGTTTGATTTATTTATCTCTCTTTTACTTATGTTTGATGGATTTAAGTTGTTTATATTATTCTGTTCTTAATGCTTCTAATTGTCTTATCATCACTTAGATTGAATTGGAAACCTAGGTTAACCTTGACGAAGGAGATTTAGGTAGACCTTGAATAAAATAGCATATGATTGAATACACTTAGTTGACTAGGTGGTTTGATTTGCATATAGGGTAGACATACACCTATAATCCATACGTAGCCAAAATTAAAGCACAAACTTAATGAATCTTTCTTCAATTTAATTTGCATAGACATATAGTAAATTAATTAGGAGAGGTATTTTTATGAGAAACTCGACAAAGGCTTGAAAATAATTTAGGACTCTAGGTTAGCAACTTAATCCATTAAAATAAGTTAAGAAAGAGAAACAATAATCAGATGAAGTATTAAGGGAAATCATAATCTTAGGCCTGGTAGTTAAGTGAGTTTTATAAAACAAGTTTACTATTTAATTTTAGTTTCAGTTTATTAGTTTTAATTTTTCTTTTTAATAATTTTAAATTTAATTGTTTGGATAAGATTAAGTGTTACAATTTTAGTAGTTAACAGTAAGAATTAACTCAATTCTTTGTGGGATCGACACTCTACTCATTACTATATTATCTTTGCGATACATACACTTGCGTGGATAGAAAATTGAACAACACTAAAGTTTAAAATGTTTGTGAATATGTTGCTTTTATCTCACGAATCAAACCTAAGAACATTGATGAAATATTAGCCATGCAAGTAGAATTGAACCAATTTGAAAGATGTCAAGTGTGGGAACTAGTTCCTAGGCCAAATGATTACCCAATTGTAGGTACACAATTGGGTTTTAGAAACAAAATGAATGAAAATGGAATCATAACTAGAAATAAAGCTAGGTTAGTTGCCAAAGAATATAGTCAAGAGGAATGTATAGATTATATTGAAACCTATGCCCTGGTAGCTAGATTAGAAGCAATTAGGATGTTAGTAGCTTTTGCATGCTCTATGAACTTTAAACTTTATCAAATGGATGTTAAAAGTGCTTTCCTAAATAGGTTGATAAATGATGAGGTGTATGCTGAACAACCACTCAATTTTGAGAGCCTAACTTTTCCAAATCATGTCTTTTGATCAAGAAAAGCATTATATGAATTAAAACAAGCTCCTAGAGCTTGATATGAAACATTATCAAAATTCTTAATCAAAATGATTTTAATAGAGGAAAGGTTGATAAAACTCTTATTATCAAAAACAAAGGCAAAGACATTTTAATTGTGAAAGTTTATGTTGATAATATTATTTTTGGTGCTACTAATGAAATTCTTTGTCAAGAGTTTCCTAAAACCATGCAAGGAGAATTTGAGATGAGCACGATGGGTGAACTAAACTATTTTCTTAGACTACAAATCGAACAAAAAAAAAGAAGGTACGTTCATAAGTCAAGCCAAATATACAAAAGATAATGTTAAGAAGTTTGGTATGGACAGCTCAAAGACATATCACACACCAATGAACACTTCAATCATCCTTGACAAGGATGAAAAATGTATGTCCATTGATCAAAAGCTCTATAGATCCATGATTGGTTCCTTGCTTGATCTTACTGCTAGTAGACCAGATATAAATTTTAATGTAGGTTTATGTGCTAGGTTTCAATCATCCCCTAAAGAACCACACTTAAGTGTTGTCAAAAGAATTTTCAAGTATTTGAAAAAGACATCTCATCTAGGAATATGGTATCCAAGGAGTTCCACCTTCGATCTACATTCATACTCGGATGCCGATTTTAGTGGATGTAAGATAGATAGAAAGAACACATTCAGTACATGTCAATTTCTAGGTAGTATGTTGATCTCATGGTTTTCAAAGAAACAAAATAGCATAGATCAATCCATTATTGAAGCTGAATATGTGGCTATTGGAAGTTGTTGTGCTCGAATGTTTTGGATGAAATAACAATTAGAAGATTATGGACTAGCTATGGAAAGAATTCTCGTAAAACATGATAACACTAGTGCCATAAATCTCACAAGGAATTCCATCCATCACTCTAGAACCAAACACATAGAAATAAGGCATCACTTCATTAGAGATCATGTTCAAAAAGGAGATATTGTCCTTGAGTATGTAGGTACCAAAGATCAATTGGCTGATACCTTTACAAAAGCACTTGATAAAGAATAATTCTGCAAGATTAGAAGTAAACTAGGTTTGATAAACCCAATATAATAAAAAAAATGGATGGTGGTTACCTTTAAACATTAGTTGTATTCATGTCTAAATTCATTCTTAGTGTCATGCATGCTGATTGGTTGTACTTTTGTTTGAAATGACTTCATGCAACATGTTTGAATACTTTTTGGCATTGATAAACCTATTTGTTCATAACAACTCTATGCATTCATGCCATGGCCATGTGATTCATAAGGTTTGTGGGAGAGTTAATGAGTGAACCAAGATTTTATTTCAAAAACTTTTTCTATTTAAATTTCACTTGCACGAGTTTTAGACTTATCTTAAAAATACCTTCAACTCAAAAACTAACATTATTTTGTTTATAATGCATGTCTGGACCAAATCATAGATTTGTTGGAGCCAAAATCATTTTGTTCAAGGCTAGAAAAGCTCATGTATCGATACATGAAGAACATGTATCGATAGATCTCTTCCTTCGATCGAAACATTTCGTCTAGTAGCCAACATTGAAATTCCATGTTATATGAATCGATACATAGACATATTTATCGATACCTGCAAGAATATGTATCGATACACTACACAAAGTATTGATACATTTCATCTAGTAGCCAAAAACAAAACATTTTGCCTCGATTGTATCGATACATCCTAGGGTTTTAAAGTTCTGACGACTCATTTTCCCTTATTCTTCAATCCCCATCTTTCAAAATTTTTTCAACTCTCACCTCTCTTTTTTGTTTTCCCCTCAAATTTACACCTATTTAATTGTTTCTATCACTCTTTCGTTACTCAAAATGATCATCTTTCCTCTAAATTTCATCCCATTTTACCCAAAATAAAAACTTCCCATTTTCAAAACCTTAACTTTCATTTCATCCGATTCTTGAAATTGGCTGCATTTTCGACCAAATTAGTTCAATTAAATCATCTCTCAAGCCTCAATATCCACTTCTACTAATTATTTTCTTCCAAATTTGTCCTCAAATAGCCTCTTGTCTAAAATGCATGAAATCCACCGTCAACCCCATGTCTGACGATCGCTCCTTCAAGCAAAATTTCTCCCATCTATCCTTAGAGCGACAATTCGACAAAGACTTCACCAAGCACGATGTCAAGCCAGGTCAGGAAAATGACTTGCACTACCTTGCATGCATTAATTTTTCATATATAGATAATTTTCGAGAATTAGACTGGCTCAATTATATGTCAATGAACCAAACTTACTATGTCAACCTTGTCTACGTCTTTTATTTCAACGCCACCATAAAATTTCAAGATTATGAGGATAGTGAACTCGTAAAGCACACTAATAAATTATGCACTTATGTTATGGGCAAGAGAATTGTAGTTACTAAGCACACACTAGACATTGTCCTCGATCTAGAAATCCATCAAGGTGACTTAAATTATGTTAAGGGTGTCATGTCATAGGAGGTCTTGTCCACCGTTTACACTTATCCTCCCATTAGTGAGAAAAATGTGACCAATGTGAAATGCCTTTCCTTTTATGGTCGCATCCTCCATCTCATCATGTCTCACACTCATCTCCCTCATGGCACAAATTACTCCACTATCAAAAGTAAGGATATTTTGTTTTTGTATCAAATCAAAACAAATTAGCATGTCAACATTGCCGAGTGTATCCTCAGTGAGATGTTGAAAAACATCAACAAATCTAGAAAGACTTTTCTACATGGCATGGCAATTAGTGCTATCATTGACTTTGTGGGCATCAACACTAGGTGTGATCCACCTAAGAAACATGTGATGCACATAAAGATCAATGAGCATGCTATTAATAAGCTTGGCTTTGTGTATGTCAATAACTCTTGGGTTCGTAAAGAAACAGTCAATGACCCTGAGTTTGTTGGAGATGAGGATTGTGAGGACACCTTTCTTGAGCCTAGTGTCACCCCTAGTGCTACCCTTAGTGCTGGTCCAAGTTCTTATCCTAGTGTTGGTCACAGCTACCCTCTTATGTCCACAAGTTTTGAAAATGAGCAAGCCTATTCTCGATTGTTATCTTTTATGGAATCTATGGATGCTCGTGTAGTTCACAAGTTGGATGCCTTAGAGGCTCAAAACCAAGAGCTCCTTCACCACCAGTAGCTATTCAAGGTGTAAAATCTGACCCTATAAATACATGTCATAACATACATGCTCTGAGTAGCATGTTATTTGCTAGGAAAGTCCCTAAGAATAGACGAAACCCGGTATTGTACCTAACGGTACACTTGAATAGATTTAACCTCGAACTAGTTCAAATAGAAATCGTAGGATGAAATTTAATATTTTATAGTCAAGCAATGACTAAAAATGATTGTTCGGAGTTCGAGGGTTCATTTATGGTAAATTTGAAAATTTTGATGTTTAGGGGCAAAATTATCATTTTGCCACCTAAGATAATAATTTGATCATGGAGTGAAATTTTTTACCATAATTAACTATTTGGAGTATAATTTAATGATAGGAAGTGAAAATTTTCAATTTCGGTAATTTTCGAAACATAGGGGCAAAAACAGTAATTTTGTCGTCTCGGGGTTAAAACCATAATTTTCACCACCCAAAACTTGTCAAAATCATAGGATTTATTATTTTTTGTATGAATAACTATGGTATCTTAAGTGGTGAAAAATTGAAGTTTAAAAGATGAAATTTTAAAAACGGGCCAACGGGAAAGTGACACATGGCATTTTTTAATGAGTTAATATTTTTTTAATGAAAAGTCAGCCCATTTAAACCCCATTTTAAGTGATGGCCAGCCATAAGGAAGAACAAGAGAGGAAATAGAGAGGAAAGGAAGAAAAGAAAGAAAATAAAGGGAAACTAGAAAAAATTCAAAGGGGAAATCGTGAATTTCGTCCGTTTACGCGTCTAACGGTAAGATTTTTCGATTTTAGCTTGATTTCTACCTTTCCTATGCCATTATTTCCATTTAGCATGCTTGAGGAGAGAGATCAAAGAGTGACACCTTGTGCTGGCTGAAATTCTAGGGGAGGAATTTTAGAATTTTTAGGTTTTGATTTTTAGTTAAATTGATAGTTTTAGTTAGTTAAAGGTCTATAGAAATTAAATTGGGCAAGAAAACATGAAATTTCCACAATACCCATCTTTGTCCAAATATGCATTGATGTCCAATGATGATGAACTGATTTTTATTCTAAGAGAAATGAAGAGAAAATGATAAAAAATGATTAAATGTGATAGAAAAACAAAGTGGAAAATTAACCGAGTTAATGTCCCATTTATGGTCAAATTTTCCAAGGAAGAGAGTAAGCTGATTTTGGTGATTTTAGAGGAATATTGGCTGATAATTAATGGTTAGAAATGTTGGAGAGAGAATGGGACAATTTAGAGCTAAAATGGAGTGCGTTAGCAATTTATTGGGTAAAGTGCCAAAAATAGGTTAATACCGCATTTAAGTCGTTTTTGGCTATTGCATTTCATACCATGCATTAGTATAGGATTTAAGTCTAATATATAGTGATTTAGCATTGATGTGATGAATTGAGTAAATTTTTGTAATGTGTCTAGGAGGAGAGCCTTCCGGTAAAGGCAAGGAAATCGTACCCGACGAGTAGTTATCGGGGCACCTAGAAAGCTTTTAGTTTGTACAAACGGTGAGTAAACCTATTATTATTGTAAATTATCTAGATTTTATTTTTAAATGGTCTTTATGTATTTTATGAAATGAAAATGAGATTAAAACGGGATTTTTGATGTTTTAGAAATAAATGTGACAAATAAAAATATATTGTGTTGATTATGAAATTGAGTAATTGGAGGCTGTTAACTGTCTTGAAAATTATATATTTTCCTATGAATGGCTTATGAGATATAAGTATATGTGGCTACATTTTGTAAGTGCATTGGGAAATTTATGTAAGTTGTTTTTACTATGCAGACTAGATAAATAAATAAAAGCCACGTTATACTGTCGAAATTTTATTAAAATTGGTGGGTTAGTCACTACAGTAACAGGTTTTCATGGACTGCCTATTAGAGGGGTACGGTAAACCCGGTTATATAGTTACTCCGGTTGTAGAGGCGAGGAGAGTAACTCCCGAGGTAGTATTAGAGCTCACTTCATGTCGAACCCCCACATGAATGTGTAACTCGGCCAACGCCAAGGAACGGCTTGTTTTAAAAATAAAATTGTGTTTCACATGTAAATGTTATAACAACCTTGGCAGACTCGGTTAGATGCCTCGGCCAAGGTATCCCTGAGGATTAGTTTTGGCTTGAGCCTTGTTTTTAATAAAAGACATAAGCCTTAACAACTGTTTTGGTAAATTATAAATATTTTATAGTTTAAGAAATAAATTGAAAACATTATAAAATGGTTTGTGATTTTTTGTTTAAACTTACCTCTATGTTACTCGCCTTTAGATATTTATGATAATGTTCGTTTACTCATTGGGATTGCAAAATCTCACCCACCTCCTTTCCAAACATTTTAGGTCTGTGGTAGCTTGTAGATACCCTATTTTATCGAGGATTCCAGTTGACATCTCTACCACACAGACAGTAGGTTTCTAGCACCAACACTAGGTGTATTTTGGGCCACTTGTCATTGTAACCATTATTGTACATTATAACTTTGTAAATTTTTGTATGTATGAATTTATTTTACTTACACGTTACAAAAGATTTCTTACACATGTTTCTATAAATATTGTTTTATATAAAAATGTTATATTTTAATCAATATTTTGAATAGTGATATTTGTCTATAAATCTTTTTAAAAATTTATCTTTTGATTTATTTGAGCCGAAAACGATCGGTAATTGTTTAAAATGGAATGTTTAACAACGATTTCTCACAGGAAAGGAAAGAAACTGATACATAAGCCTTGCGGGGTTCTGTTGGCATTTTGGGTAATGACTGTCAATCGGGACGTCGCGACAGCTGTCATGGGCCCGAGGGAGGTTCCGAGTCGTGACACAAGGAGCAGTTCATCGCGTTGCATGCTCAATATCCACCGCCTGCTTGAGTCCATCACATGGGACGTTGGCCGCTCTCCTATCTTTCAATCCCCTTATTGGATTAGATGCCCTATTCTTTTCATGATCATCATTACATATTTACTATTTTTTGCTTCTTCATGATAGTTTATTTCGGGTTTCATTTACTGATATTACATGGTCTTCAATGACCAATTTTGGTTTGTAACTTGGTTTAACGTTCATTTTAACTGTGCATAATTGTTTATGCTTATGCCCATTTTGATTTGTAACTTGGTTACATGGCCTTCATTCTGATTATGAACAGTTGTTTTATATTTTCTATGCTCTAGTGCCATCTACAATTCCTTGTTCACTTGTGTTAAGTTTTCTCCATTTTTCTCTGTATGTTTCTTCACTTTTTTTTTTATATGACAAAAAGAGGGAGAATGGAGAGCAAATTTTTAATTCACATAATTCTTTAAGACCTTGAGTAAAAGGGAAGCATAAATTGAGGGGGACAACTTAAGATTAAAAATAATTTTTAGATCTTAAAATGTCTAACAAATCTTATTTTAAAATTTTTCTCATTTGTTTTGTCATATCAAAAAGGGGAAGATTGTTAGATTAATTATTCTTTATGTTTTGAATGACAAAGAGAAATGACTAAAATTAATTCAACTTATAGTAGATTGAAGCTCTCACATCCTCAAACAATGTCAAAAAAGTTTGAAAAAGAAAAGAAGTGGAAAAGGCTTTGAAAAAATGCATATTGGTCCAAATCTATTGATACATGTTCTTCATGTCTTGATACATTTGGATAAGTATCGATAGATTCCAAAATCTATCGATACATGTTTTTCAACAAAGTCAAAACTCAAAAGTTAAACTCAATCTATCGATACATTCCCAATTGTATCGATAGAATTGAGATAAAATGCTTACTAACCTAAAAGTATTGATACATTTCACAAATGTATAGATACATTTTCAACAGAAGTTCTTATTATCTCAAAAGTATCAATAGATGGACGTATGTATCAATACATTTTAAGCAGAATGTCAAAATCCTTGTTGGCAAGTTCAATTGTATCAATACATGCACAAATGTATCGATACATCTCAGCAAGAATTTAAAAATAAAAGGCAATGCATCGATGCATACACATATGTATGAATACAATGTGAAGCTATTTTCATATTAAATGCACTCCCAAATACCCTTGAAGCTTCAACAACTATAAATACAAGTTTTTTTAGCATTTATGAAGGTTAGAAGATTTATAAACACAACAAAAGAAAGAAGAATTAGCCAAGATTTATTGTACCCCTCTTAAATTCTAAAAATCTTCTAGTCAAGCATTTACTGAGGTCTCATCTTTCCACACAAATTGTCAAACCTTGTTCTATAAAATAATTATGACGTCATTTACATGCTCAATAGAATCTTTGCAGATTTAGAAAGTTCGAGGAATCGTTAAAAGACGATATTGCCCCTAATGGTACCATTGAGTCAATTAAGCCTCGAACTAGTTCAAATAGAAATTTTAAGGTGAAATTAAGAGTTTCACAGTTCATGGATGACTCAAAATGGTAATTCGGAGTTCGAGGATCAATTTGGAGTCAAATCGAAATTTTCACTATCCAGGGGTAAAATGGTCATTGGCCACTTGGGGATAAAATGGGAATTTTTAGAAAAGCTTTTTTTTGGTCCATTTGACTTATTGGAGTATGATTTAAGTATTGGAGTATGATTTGAAGTTTATAAGTGAAAAATTTTAATTCCGGTATAATTTGGAGTATAAGGGTGAAATGGTAATTTTGCCACCCCAGAGGCAAATTGGTAAATTTTCACCCCCGACACTTGTCAAGACCAAGGGATTTTATTCATCATGGAAATGGATAAACATGAGAAATGTGTGGTGGAGAATTAAAGAATTAAAAGTTAAATATTTAAAATTTGAGCCAATAAGAAAATGCCATGTGTCATGTTTTTATTATTTTATTATTTCTTTATAAAAGGCAAAAAAATCAGCCCATTTCTCCCATAGTGATCAGCCAAACCAGAAGAGAAGAGAAACCAAGGAAGAACAAACCCTAGGTGGGAAAATCAAAGAGAAAGTGTTGGAATTCAAAGATTTGATCAAGCAAAGGTAAAATTTCTTTGATTTTGCTAGTGATTTACCTTACCCATGCATTTTTCCTTAATTTCCATGGTTAAATTACATGTTTTCATGATAAAATTGTGGCTGGTCAAAATGGGTATGGAGAGAGAAAGATGTTGGAATTGTTTGATTTTGAGTTATGTTGGTGTTTAGAGTTAGTTAAACATGTTTAGAAACAAAACAACAAGAAAAGAATCCATTTTCCCCATGAACCTTCAATGGTTGAAAGTTCCAAGAAGAAAAGTGAAGATAAATTTGCCTAATTGTGTGTTAATTAGTTGTGCTTGGTGAATTGAGGGATTGGAAAAGAAATGGAGAAAGTTGGAGTGAAATTGGACGCATTGGCCAATTTATTGGATGAAAAATCGACTTAGGTCAATACCGGGTCTAGATGGCTACCTGTGCATTTTTCATTTCATATCATGCATATATATCGAGCCTGAAATAGCTTATGACTGTTAGACACAATTTAATTGAAATATGTGCCATGGATTATGGCTAGGTGGTGAGCCATTAGATACGGGTAAAGGACTGTACCCGCGAACTGAAAATAGAAGTATATCGACTCCTAGTATAGTGAGTAAACTTACTATCGTCTTAATTATCTAGAGTAGATTTATTTAATTGTGTGATTTTATGAAAAAATGGTTTAATTGGAAAATTATTGTGTTTTATGGGAAAATGAGATTTTATAAAATAATTTTATAAAATTTTTGAAAATTTAATAATGATTTCAAAAATAGAGTAATTGGAGACCTATACTATGATTGTATTGTTTATCTATGATTTTCATTAAATGGCTTATGATAAATGTGGGTATGACTGGTTATTTTTATGATTTAAAAAATATGTGAACTGCTTTGATTTGCCTTGAATGTGTTAAGTGAGCCATGTCATACTATTGTGATTTTATTGGTTGGTGGATTATAAAGTGGGCACTGCAGTGACGGGGGTTCCATGGGCCAACCTAATTAGAAGGGCACGGTTCCCAATTATTGAGCTTACCTCGATTGGAGAGGAGCGTAGGATAACTCCTGAGGTAGGATTTGAGTACACTTCACGTTGGCCACCACGTGAAACTGGGACTCAGCCAACGCCGAGGAACGGCTGTGTTGTCAGAGGTGAAATGTATTTGTGTGTGTGACAATAAATAGCCTTGGCGGTCTCGGTAAGATGCATTCGCGGGGTATCCCCGAGAATGGATTTTTGGCAAGGGCCAAGTTTTTGAAAAGTGCATAAGTCATGTTGAGTAATTGGATGAAATCCAATTATTTATATGGGTTGGGATGAATTATTTTAATTGTCTCCTATTACTCGGCTTTAGATTATTTTGATGATGTCTGTCTACTCACTGGGATTTTATAATCTCACCCCTTCTTCCTATCCATTTTTCAGGCTCAGGACAATTTGTTGATAGTTGATTAAGACGAGAATTAATCTCGGAGTTGCATCTTAGAAAGTAAGAGTTCGTAACCCTACATTTTCTTAGTCAGTTGGGGGCTCACGTGCCACTGTAAAAGTAATTTTATTCTTCAGTTATTTGATTTAAAGTATGTATGAATATATTTAGCTTTTACACCTTGTTTTTGGCGAGTTTCGGTATTTTCGAAGAAAAATGATGAAAATGCCCTTGTGAGCTAAAAAGTAATATTTTATTTTTTTTATTTGAAAATGACTTATGATTTTTTTTGAAATGTGAGATTTAATAACTGTCGCTCACTGGGGAGATGCAGAAGCTGATGCTAAGCTTTGCGGGGTTTCGATCGGCATTCGGGGTAATGAATGCCTATCGGGACGTCACGGCGGTTGTCACGGGCTCGATGGGAGTTTCGGGTCTTGACAATTTTATTGGTATCAGAGCATGGTTTAAAGATCAAAGATTTTGGTTTTAAAGCTTTGGATTTTAAAGTTTTTAGTTTTAAAGTTGTTTTAAGAAATCCACACTGACACTACGTGTCCCCGAGTTAAGTTAAGTCAAATAGAATATATGAGTCTGCATATAGAGACTTGTTTATTTGCAGGGTGTATAAGAGATTAAGTGATTTTCGTTTGATTTCATATAGGTTTTGAAGTGTGTTGGATTACACTTAACATGTCTAAGGGGGACAGTGATTCTGATATTTCACAAAGTGTTAGTGAGGGACCAACAGATTTTATTGCTGAAAGCCGATGGTGTCCTGAACTTAATAATCCATAAGGAGCATAAAAATCTTTTAGTATGACAAAGGTAGATTAGTAATATAAGTATTGAGGATGAATAATTATCTTAATGGCAACATCAATTATTTTAAATAAGTACTGAAGGTTGAAATAGAAAGCCATTAATGATTCCAGCAATTATTAGATTTAATAACGATTAAACCTTGCAATACTATGAATTGATCACCAGTTAATGGGGTTAAGTCAAGGATTATAAATTTGAGTATGGAGAGAATTAGAAGGTAATACCGTAAAATTTTAAGATGAGGAATATAATCAGTTACGACTATGAGAATAGTGGGATACTATCAATAATGAATCATTAGGCGTGTGATGAAGTTGTGATCTATTGAACCATATGGGAAGACTGTCCTAAGGTGGGACATAGGACATGAGGATTTTTGGAGATGCTTATAGAGGGAGATATAAATTGTAAAGTATGTTTTCCCCCATAAGTTTTAATTTATTTGAGAATTTATCATGGTAAAGATATGTGAATATTGATAATAAAATATGCCCTAAGGGATGACGGTGGCATATCACATAGATAATATAGATATGTTGGGGTCAGTATCCCGATCATGCATCTGTGATAGAAAATTTACTTTGCTAATTGTGGTATAGACTCAAAAAGGAGCAAAGGCTCATTTGTTTCAGGGAGTGCTCCTTCTGTTTCAGTAACATCCTCCCGACCATCATTTTCACAAATGCAGCAAAGGCCTTCGAGATTCAGTGGATCTGCAGTGACTACTTTTGAAAAGAGTTTCGGAGGTTCTGACAGATGCAGAGAATGTGGAAGATTTCATGGCAGGGTGTGTTGGGGGCCTTTGCGATGTTTTCATTGTGGCCAGACGGGTCACTTTAAAACTAATTGTCCACAGTTAGGACAGGCCACTGTAGCTGCTCTATCTTCATCAACTCGTACCGACTTGCATATGAGAGATTCCTCTGGACCACAATCGAGGCAGGGAGTAGCTATCTGGCCTGATGTGGAGAGTAGCACCCCAGTATACCCACCTTCCAAACCACAGACTCGTGCGTCAACAAAAGTTTTTACGGTAATGGAAGATGAAGCACGAGTCTAACCTAGAGAAAGTGAATGAAAAGTTAGGTGGGAATGTAAGATAATGATAAGAGATATAAATACTAAGTGCTGAGAGTATAAATAAAGCTTTTAAGAATAATATAATAAATGAGTTTATGTAGAATATCGCTATGGAATTTTCTTAATGTATTGTGGAAATTGGAGTTCAAAAATGCATAAGACATGAAAGATGAATCTTTGAGGCATTGATGAGAATGAAAGTGCAACCCCACATGTGTAGGGATTAGTACTATGGGTAACTAAAGTGAAGAATGATCCTGAGTGGTTCAAGATTTAAATTTCATGTATGATGAGTGATGTAGGTAGAGCAACGAAAAGAACATCTCAATAGTTAAAGGATTGTGGAAGACTGCTCAAACGAAGGAGATGACATGAGATGTTGAACATTGGATAAAAGCTAATACCCCTATCTTTTCTGGAGTTCGATAAGTGAAATTTTGAGAACAAAATTTTATTTTAAGGGGGGTAGTGTTGTCAAACCCTGTTCTATAAAATAATTACGACGTCATTTACATGCTCAATAGAATGTTTACAGATTTAGAAAGTTCGAGGAATCGTTAAAAGACGATATTGCCCCTAATGGTACCATTGAGTCGATTAAGCCTTGAACTAGTTCAAATAGGAATTTTAGGGTGAAATTAAGAGTTTCACAGTTCATGGATGACTCAAAATGGTAATTCGAAGTTCGAGTATCAATTTGGAGTCAAACCGAAATTTTCACTATCTAGGGATAAAATGGTCATTTGCCACTTGGGGACAAAATGGGAATTTTTAGAAAAGATTTTTTTTGGTCCATTTGACTTATTGGAGTATGATTTAAGTATTGGAGTATGATTTGAAGTTTATAAGTGAAAATTTTTAATTTCGGTATAATTTAGAGTATAAGGGTGAAATGGTAATTTTGCCACCCCGGGGGTAAATTGGTAAATTTTCACCCCCGACACTTGTCAAGACCAAGGGATTTTATTCATCATGGAAATGGATAAACATGAGAAATGTGTAGTGGAGAATTAAAGAATTAAAAGTTAAATATTTAAAATTTAAGCCAATAAGAAAATGCCATGTGTCATGTTTTTATTATTTTATTATTTCTTTATAAAAAGGTAAAAAAAATCAGCCCATTTCTCCCATAGTGATCAGCCAAACCAGAAGAGAAGAGAAACCAATGAAGAACAAACCCTAGGTGGGAAAAATCAAAGGGAAAGTGTTAGAATTTAAGGATTTGATCAAGCAAAGGTAAAATTTCTTTGATTTTGCTAGTGATTTACCTTACCCATGCATTTTTCCTTAATTTCCATGGTTAAATTACATGTTTTCATGATGAAATTATGGCTGGTCAAAATGGGTATGGAGAGAGAAAGATGTTGGAATTGTTTGATTTTGAGTTATGTTGGTGTTTAGAGTTAGTTAAACATGTTTAGAAACAAAACAACAAGAAAAAAAATCTATTTTCCCCATAAACCTTCAATGGCCGAAAGTTCCAAGAAGAAAAGTGAAGATAAATTTGCCTAATTGTGTGTTAATTAGTTGTGCTTGGTGAATTGAGGGATTGGAAAAGAAATGGAGAAAGTTGGAGTGAAATTAGACGCATTGGCCAATTTATTGGATGAAAAATCGACTTAGGTTAATAACGGGTCTAGATGGCTACCTGTGCATTTTTCATTTCATATCATGCATATATATCGAGCTTGAAATAGCTTATGACTGTTAGACACAATTTAATTGAAATATGTGCCATGGATTATGGCTAGGTGGTGAGCCATTAGATACGGGTAAAGGACTGTACCCGCAGACTGAAAATAGGAGTATATCGACTCCTAGTACAATGAGTAAACTTACTATCATCTTAATTATCTAGAGTAGATTTATTTAATTGTGTGATTTTATAGAAAAATGGTTTAATTGGAAAATTATTGTGTTTTATGGGAAAATGAGATTTTATAAAATTTTTGAAAATTTAATAATGATTTCAGAAATAGAGTAATTGGAAACCTATACTATGATTGTGTTGTTTATCTATGATTTTCATTAAATGGCTTATGATAAATGTGGGTATGACTGGTTATTTTTATGATTTAAAAAATATGTGAACTGCTTTGATTTGCCTTGAATGTGTTAAGTGAGCCATGTCATACTATTGTGATTTTATTGATTGGTGGATTATAAAGTGGGCACTGCAGTGACGGGGGTTCCGTGGGCCAGCCTAATTAGAGGGGCACGGTTCCCAATTATTGAGCTTACCTCGATTAGAGAGGCGCGTAGGATAACTCCCGAGGTAGGATTTGAGTACACTTCACGTTAGCCACCACGTGAAATTGGGACTCAGCCAACGCCGAGGAACGGCTGTGTTGTCAGAGGTGAAATGTATTTGTGTGTGTGACAATAAACAGCCTTGGCGGTCTCGGTAAGATGCCTTCACGGGGTATCCCCGAGAATGGATTTTTGGCAAGGGCCAAGTTTTTGAAAAGTGCATAAGCCATGTTGAGTAATTGGATGAAATCCAATTATTTATATGGGTTGGGTTGAATTATTTTAATTGTCTCCTATTACTCGGCTTTAGATTATTTTGATGATTTCTGTCTACTCACTGGGATTTTATAATCTCACCCCTTCTTCCTATCCATTTTTCAGGCTCAGGACAATTTGTTGATAGTTGATTAAGACGAGAATTAATCTCGGAGTTGCATCTTAGAAAGTAAGGGTTCGTAACCCTACATTTTCTTAGTCAGTTGGGGGCCCACGTGTCACTGTAAAAATAATTTTATTCTTCGGTTATTTGATTTAAAGTATGTAAGAATATATTTAGCTTTTACACCATGTTTTTGGCGAGTTTCGGTATTTTCAAAGAAAAATGACGAAAATGCCCTTGTGAGCATAAAGTAATATTTTATTTTTTTGATTTGAAAATGACTTATGATTTTTTTTGAAATGTGAGATTTAATAAGTGTCACTCACTGGGGAGATGCAAAAGCTGATGCTAAGCCTTGCGGGGTTTCGATCGGCATTCGGGGTAATGAATGCCTATCGGGACGTCGCAGCGGTTGTCACGGGCTCGATGAGAGTTCCGGGTCGTGACACAAATACTGTACTAACTTTTCTATTTAGCCTTTGAGAGGCATATTTGTTGCACGTACATGCATTTCATTGTATTTAAGTGGTTATACCTTAACCAATAAAAAAGGTAGAGTGGTTGTGCTTTAACCATAAAAAGGCATTGTATTGAATGGTTATGCTTGATCCACAAAAGCCATTGTATTGAATTTTGATCAAATAGTGAATTACAAACACCTCAATGAATCTAAAGGAGAGGACGTAGGCAAGGAGGTTGAACCTCTATGAAACACTTGTGTTGGTTTCTTTACTTTTTTTTTTACTTGAAATTCAAATTTTTTCTATTGATCAAGATGTCTATTAATATGATCATTGTCAATTTGTGCATTTGAATTAAAGAAGGGATTTTTCTTCTAAGAAATTAGAAGGTCTTTCAAAATTTTCAAAATAGCCCAATTCACCTTTTTCTTGGACTTATTCATATTGAGCTTATTAATCTAACAATTTCTAAGTCAAAAACACTTCAAAACATTCATTAAACTTTTAAATCCTTGGCTCACCAAGTTAAGTTACTCTCTTATCTTATAGTTAGAGGTGGGATTTCACATTAATCCTCAAATAAGTCTATAATCATTTTGATTCAAAGTTCAAATATCAAAATCAAAGTAAAATTCCAATCCAATGGGTTTTCTTCAAACCACTAAGAATTCAATAATAATCAAAGATTCAAGTGCAAAGGCAATCCATATTTCATTCTTCCAAACCAACTATCATATAACAAAGTGAGCAATTTGTGGAGCAATAACTTAAAAAGAAATATCAAACAAAGTAAGTCTGGGTATTTATCCACCGACTAAATAACAAAGGGTAAGATCGTATCTATTACCAATCAAAGAAAAAGGATGCCGCCACACCTAATGGTCTGCTACACATAGTTATCGACCTCAATATTCAAAGCCTTGTGCATAATGACTAATGTCTACTGTCATTAGCTGCAGGTTTTTAACTTAATAAACTCCATTAAAACATTTTCCAAATTTCAAAGTTATCGTAAGTTCATTTCAAGAATGAAGGGGTGAATTTGTTCAGTCAAGACTACATTCTTCCATTGCCATTAATCCATTTTATCATCTCAAAGACTAAATGACCCAATGCTAAGGTCTAATCAAAATCATTTTCATTTCAAATTTCAAAGGCATACATCTAATCATTGCATAGATAAATATTCAAGATTTTGAGGTATCAAATCATTCAAAGTGCTTGTTCCCCATGCACAAAACTAACTACATAGCAGGTATATTTACATAACATATATAGCCTTCATCAAACATACTTTAAAAATCACTATTCACATCACAATCCTTGTAAAAAATTCATGCTTCAGCAAAAATATATTTAAATGCGATGTTGTAGATAATGCATGGTTAACTATCTCAAAATAGTTAATAACGTCAGATCTATCTGCCTCGTTGAAGCGTGTTTTCCTCTTAGCACCTTTCGTTGATTGTCGAAAGCATGACCTCTCCAAAATACCAACTTCTTCAACGGCACCTAATACACAATTTTTTCATCATTAATACTTCATTCTCTAATCATATCTTACATAAATAACCATTTACCTTTCCATAATCTCTTAATTATTAATTCAAAAATCAGTAATGAAATCTAATCCTAACTACAAGTTTAAACTTATAATAACTAAGGTTTAGAGTAACTTTATCTTGGTGTGCTTGAGAGTATTAAGATCAATCCAAACCTAAAAATTTTAGGAAAAAAACCAAATTATTAATAAACCAAAAATTTTGGAAATCGTAACCCAAGGTTTAAATGTTCTAAACAATGAAACCTTACCTTCAAAAGCCTCTTAAACAAAAATTTGAGCTTGAATTTTGTTTTAACCGGTTTAAATGCTTTTAAATGGTGAGAGAGAGAGTAAAGAAGGAAGAGAGAAAAAAAGGCTGGGTTTTGAGGGGAAAACATTTTTTAGCTAGTTAAGGAGAATTTTGAGGGGTTAAGGCTTTAGAATGAGTGTGAAAAGGCTAATATGCCTTTATTTTTTTTCAAATCTGCAATTGAAGCATCGATACATTTGCTGGAGGTATCGATGCTTTTTCCTTTTTAGGTACAAGTATTGATACACCATGAACATGTATCAATACATGTTCGTCAAGATGCATTCTTGGGTTTCAAGTATCGATACTACATGAACAGCTATCGATATTTTTGCTCCGGAATATAGTTTTAAGCCTAAAACCAAGTCTTTTGATCCACCCTAAGTCCCATCTTTCATGTAAATTCCTTTGGTATCAATTTATACATTTTTCCTAAAGTATAAATGTGAGAAATCTCATTTGAAAATGTGAATTTACATGCTTACCAAGCTAAGTTACAAAATTAACCATAAGTGAAAGTTGGGGTTTCACAATAGTCCACCTAGTACTCACTTGACTTAGTTTTCTCGAGCTTCAACAACACCTAAGATAGAATTTATCAAAAATTTCACAATCTCCCCCAATTCCCTTAATTCGAAACTAGTCAAGTTCAAGCTCAAATTCCATAATCCATGATTAACAACTCTACAACCTCAAAACCATAAGTTTATGAACACAATAATCAAGTCCGTATCTTGGTGAGCAAATTTGAGGGCAAACCAACCAAATTCCTTAGATTAGAGAAAGAGTCAGTTGAAACGGTAGAGAGAAAATTATAAACCAATTAAACTAAAGCTAACAAGGCAAGGAAGCCTAAACTCACCGTGGTTTCCATTTTGATCGCTCCAAATGAGGGTAGGAGTAAGTGAGAGTCAAGATATAAGGGTTTTGGAGAGCTGAAGTTGAGAGAAGAAAGGAAGAGAGAAGAATAATAAACTGGTGGATGGACCAAAGCTGGACCTTAAAGCTAGTGGGGATCAACCCTTTCTATTCAAGGTCGATCCTTCTATCGTAAAATACATTTTAAAGCCTTTCTCTCGATTTTTTTCTGTTCCCTTGTCATCCAATACTCATCTTTACCTGTTTTTAATACCTTGAAAGGTATTAAAACAAATTTTGACTTTAATTACACTTTTTTAAGTAACATATTTTTTTGTATAATGAAATTTTAAAAAAGTGTAATTTTTTAGACTTGTAGTTGCACATTTAAATTTATAGTTACACTTTTTCAACATTTAGTAGCAATATTAAAAATGTAATTTTACTGGTGTATGCATTCTTTATAACTGCATTTTATTTATAATGCTGTTAAAAATTTTTATAGTGTACTCAATTCTAAAAAAAGTGTCGTAACAAGTACACAAAAAGTGTTACTACAAATATTTTTAAAAGCACATATTAAAATTCGTGCAACGCTGAGTGCAAATTGTTGTAGCATTTGAGTTTGGGATAAGTTTCTCTCTCTAGCTCACCAAGTATATTTCCCATTTTACCCTTGCCTATAGAACTGGGGTTCTACAAAACAACAATAAAAGAAGCATTAGAAAACAATGACCATGTAATTGAACTTTGCAGGGGTCTAGAGCATACATAAACATAAGTTACACCTAAAAATGCAAGATCAGATGCAAGAAATTAGCAAGCTTTAATACATGCCAGAATTACAACTTATTACATACTTAACACATCAAGCTTCAAGGCTACAAGGTGAAACCAGTCAATATGGTTTGAGCTAAAGTCAGTACAAGCAATATAGTTGCAGCAACTGTAGAAGCACTTCTCCAAGGTGTGCTGAAATACTGACGGTATAGGGTTGCTTTCCAGCTATGCCAAGGTTGGTTGTGGTACTTGTTCAGCTCTACTATAAGACGAAAGAACCTTCGGTTAATCCTTCCCTTAAGAATATTTGTGCAAAGACTGTTAAACAAATTGGCCACTTCACCACTGCTTCCAAGCCAGTGCTTAATAATTTTCTTTTCCACAAGTAAATCTATATCTTTGCTAGTGTCCACTAGGTAATCCATAATTGTGAAATAGTCACTTATGAATTGTTCATGTGGATAGTGATATTGCTCCAGGGCAATGAGGTTACGGAAACGATCTTCTGTTTCATCCCATATATGCAGAGACGGTATTTCAAGTATTCCATCCGCAAATTTTATGTCGAGCAGGCATTTGCTTTCGCTTGCACGGAACTTCACTCCTGCTGCATGTAGTTGAGTTGCGCTAGGCAAATGTTCACGTAACACTTCATAAGAAAAGTCAAATTCATCTTCATCGCAATTTTGCTCTTTCTCCTCAAGTTTTCCACCAGAGCCACTATTCTCTACATCTTTAAATGACGGTAAAAAGAAAGCTCTCAACAAGTCTGTGAAATGATTTACTTCTCCTGTGATGGACTTTTGCTGCTCATTGTAAAGCTTGAAAAATTTGTATGCAAGTTCAAGGAAGGAAGGGTAAATATCAGAACAAGAGCCAAAGGCTAAGTCGTATAGTTCTCGAAGAACAAAGAATGGAAGTTGATTTTCTAGTAGCCACAGATCAATCCTTATGAAAATTAAGAAATACGTTGGTAGCCAGGTTTCTACGATACCTCCAAAATTAGACCTCAAAAAGAGCTCAATGATGAAGGCGGCATCCACAAGAATAAGCCTCAAAAAGTCTTCACTGACGATGTGGTTCAAGTTCTCCGCATAACTACTACGGATGTCATTTTCCAAAGATTTTAAAATGTTGAGAAAGTTACCTAAGCAGGGAAAGTCATTGGCTCTTTCAGTATCAACTTCTTCTGGATTAACAAATGCCAATCGATCTTCCAAGCTAGTAAGTTCATGGTGCTCATGTAACCTAGCAGTCTTGGCAGCACGTTGAAGGAATTGCTCCAGAAATTTGACTTTCGTCTCTTCCATACCCCTTAAATGTTCTTGGAAATGATGCAGAGGACCAATTGAAACAATTTTAGGCGTGAAGGCTGCTTTATCTACATCACGAAGGACATGCGCTCGGTTGATACAACAGCGACGAGATGAAGGACGCCCCGCGTTATTGATGATGAATTGTTTTGTGTCAATTACCCAATCTTTGTGAGAATGTTCATTTTGCTCTTCCATTTGAGTTTCCACAACATCAACTTCAGTTTGTGGATTTTCCTGGTTGGTATTTCCCATCTTTGCAAGCTTTCCCTGATCACAAAACTAACATTAATTAATTGTTACATGCCTCAAAAGTATTATAACAGCACATCTATGAATTTATTCTATAACAGTCATCATATTTACCATCGTATCAAAGTTGCCCACGAGCCGAGCTTCATCCATAGGGTGGATAGTTTTAAAAGTCAAGTTCGTCCATTATATGATACTTTATTATTAAAATCTTTTTATGTTCATATTTTAAATTAAAATTAAATAATTAAAAAAAATAATACTTTCAGGTCGGGGCAAATAGAGCCTTGGCCGAAAGACCTAAATCCAAGCCTGGTTCAAATCAAGTCGGACTTACCGGCTTGGATGAGGTAACTCAACTCTTGAATGGCTTTGCGCTGTATTGTCGCGGTAATAAGAATTTTTTTACTTATTACCCATTGGTTTTATATTTAGAGCAACATAAGCTTAACAACATATTTAAAACATTTTTTTCGATGGTTGATACAAACTCAGGAACCTCAATTGTCCATCGAATAACCCATGGAAAAAGAAAAGAAAATATCCTTGTTTTTGGAAGGGTGGCGACGGAGAAAACTGGTTCCAAACTGGATCTGATAAATAAAATAGAGTTAAAGTTGGGGAAAGGAATTAGATTTCTAATTTCAACTCTATTTGTCATGGGAATATTTAATAATTAAGTTCCAAACTGCTACCCTAAAACCATAGTATTTTTTATATTTCTCTTTATACATCTCATAATACTCTAACTAACTCAAACTCTAATTACTATATATTCCCATGACAAAAAAATGCCTTAACTATTTCTGCACTCTTATTTTACAGAAATGTTGTTCTGTGAGAGCACCAAGACGCCCAAGTTTCCTGAGGTTGCTCAAGAAAACTTTTTACTAATTAAACAAATGCTTTTTTAAGTAATAGAACATGAAATCTATATTTCCAATGGTATGTGTAAAAACCCTTCATTTTCTTTTGTAAATACGAAATTCACCTTTTTTTAATTATAAAGCAAAATACAAGAAATGCAAAAGTAAAGGAAAGGAAGAGAGAGAGAAACATGAGCATGAAGCATTGGAATTTGAAAGGAAGCTTGAATTGGTATCTTACCATGATGGATCAGGATAAGGCACTAGGGGAGATATTTGCCGAAGCTGCTCTTGAGTCTTCAGAGCTTACCGGTGAATACTAAATTGAATAGAAGAAGTTAGGGTAAAAGAGGAAGGGGCATTCAGGACAAGGATTTTGCTTCCCTTCAGTCGACTAATTAAAACAACCTGGGTGGTCAACTCAAGTCAACATTTGTTCAAATAATCTCAGGATAAGGATTTACTTGCCTTGGATTTAGAGGTGGCGTTGCTTGTTTTAGATCTAAATTCTTTAGAGAAAAGATAAAAAATAAAATAAAGTAGAATTCTTTTCTTTTTTTGAGAAGAAAATAAAGTAAAGTGAAATTCTTTACTTGTTTCTTTTGTCAAGTTCAAGGTGGTTCGCCCTTATAGAAATTGTAATCTATCATTCCAAAAATATTTTGGCAGAATCATATTATTTCATATATAATTTTGTAAATTTTGAGTCTTTTTAGTAATATACAAGATGTTTAAATTATTTATTTATTCATGTAAATTATTTGTATTAAATATAGGAAAATTTTGAAATTTTAGCTATCAGATAATTCTATCTAATAATTATTTATATTTGTAAATTTATAGTAAAAAATATAATAAAAGACCAAATCTTTAGTCATTGTTAATTCAATAAATATTAGTAATTAAAGTAAATTGACTAAGTAAACTGACAATTTAAAAATCATAAATATTATTAATATTTTCATAGAATATAGATAATATTTTCATATTAAGTAAACTTTAGTAAATTGAAAAGAAAAACAATTTTTTTGAATTTTGAATTGGATGTCGATTATTATTAATTGGTTAATCTATGATAAATTGTCCAAAGCCAATTGGCTTTGGTAGCAAGCAACAATATTTCCTACATTTAAAAAAAAATTATGATAAAATTAATTAATTAATTAATTGGCTAATAAATGTATGGGTTAATCAAATAGTTACTTTTTTCTAATCCTTTGCTTGTTTCGGAGGTACTTGCTTCAGATAAAAGATTAAAACAAAAGAATAAAGTAAAATTCTTTTTTTGAAAAAAGCAAATAAAGTAAATTAAAATTCTTTACTTATTCCTCTTTGTCAAGTTCAAGGTGGTTTGTAAATTTTGATTTTCTTTAATAATATACCTTAGTAAGTTGACTAAATAAATCGAAGAAAAAAACATATTTTAAATTTCAAATTGGATATTGATTATTATTAATTGGCTAATCTATCATAAAATGAATTAATTTATTAATTAACTAGCAAAGGAATGTATGGTTATTTACAGTCTTATTAAATTGTTTAAATTCTGAAAATCCTTATTTATGCCTACAATCATGAACGGTTGAGTTTTGAACTCACACGTTATAATATAAGATATTTTTCCTTCTTCTACTTCTCTTTTAGGTCTCGGACACAATAGAAGTTCGGACCCTTAAATAGCAAAGTATTCAAATTCCTTTCTTTTGGATGTACAAGAAATTGAAATTTCGAATACTTATCATTCAAATAATAATCCTTATTTACTTTTCTCTAATCTTTTGCTTGTTTTGGATGTACATGCTTTAGAGAGAAGATAAAAAAAAAAAGAATGAAGTAAAAAAAATTTTTAAGGCAAATAAAGTAAAATTCTTTACTTGTTCCTTTTGCCAAGTTCAAGGTATTTAGAAATTGCAATGTAGCTGGAAAACTATTTTTGGTAGAATAATATTATTTCATATATGATTTTGTAAGTTTTGAGATTTTTTAATAATATACAAGGTGTTTAAATTAATTATTTATTCATGTAAATTATTTTTATTAAATATGAAATATATGTATATATAGGAAAATTTTGGAAATTTTAGCTACCAGATAATTCTATCTAATAATTATTTATGTTTGTAAATTTATAGTCAAAATATAATAAAAGGCCAAATCTTTAGTCATTGTTAATTCAATAAATATTAATAATTAAAGTGTAAATTGACAAAGTAAACCTACAATTTAAGAATCTTAAATATTAATAATATTTTCATAGTATATAGATAATTTCATATTAAGTAAACCTTTGTAACTTGAACAAAAAAACAAATTTTATAAATTTTGAATTGGATGTCGCTTATTATTAATTGGCTAATCTAAGATAAAATTAATTAATTAATTAATTATCTCACTAATAAATGTATGAGTTATTTACAATTTTACCCAATAGTTTAAATTCTGAAAAAACCTTATTCATCCTACAATCACGAAAATATTGAATATAGACTATTAATTATTGACAATTTTTCAAAAAATATAAATATAAATATTTATGCAACTATTTAGATTGGAAATTTAATTTGTTTACATTAAATACTACTTATAAAAGAAAAAGTATATGTGTTAATACATATATTTTTATTTAATTTAAAATATTAGTTCAAATTTTGAGTGACCAAAATATAAAATCTTGAAAAATTAAGTAATTAAAAAAATAATTTACTCATTTATATATGACAAGTCTAGAAGTAATTATTGTTATTTTTTCTGTAAGCTTCTTTCCCTTGCAAGAAAATTATCTTCATCTCTCCTTAGAATAAAATATAAACACCAAAATAATTTTATTATTCTATAAATTATTATCATTATTTTTTTAATTCTCATAATTATACCTTAATGAATATGTGTTCACCCTCTAAACTCATTTGTGAAGTTTTAAACTCTACCAACAATATATAAGATAATTGTCACGACCCGGAACCTCCCTCAAGCCCATGACAATCGCCGTAACGTTCCTGATTGACACTCATTATCCGGAATGCCAACCGAAACCCCGCAAGGCTTACATATCAGTTTCTTTCCTTTCCTGTGAGCAATCGTTGTTAAATATCGAGTTTTTAGAGAATATACACTATTTTAGATCAAAAACAATCAAAATAAAATTTTCGCCACATAAGAGTATTTTGGTCATTTTTTTCTCAAAAATTTTGAAACTGGCTAAAACGTAATATACAAGTACAAAACACATAATTCATATTCAAAATGAGTTTAAAAGTCTAAAATCTTCATTTAAAACGAAATTACGGTTATTTGAATATAATAAGAAAATAAAAGAAATATTAAGAAAAATATTCTATTTTCTTATAAAACAATATTTATAGAGTTATACGTGAATAATTTTTATAGCGTAAAAGCTAAATAAATTTATACATACTGAAATACAGTAAGCCAAAATATTTAATTTAATTTACAATAACAAGAGGGCCCTCGAATAAACAAAAGTAAAGAGGACTGTGAACCTACGGTTTGGAAAATGCAGATCCAATGGTAGTCCTCGATGAGATCAGCTATCTACAGTCTATACTGAACCTGAAATGGGTGAAAAGGAGTTGGGTGAGATTTTGCAATCCCAATAAGTAAACAGACATTATCATAAATATCTAAAGGCGAGTAAAATGGAGGCAAGTTTAAACAACAAATTTCAACCCATTTCATAATGTTTTCAATTTATTTCTTAAACCATAAAATATTTATAATTTACCAAAACAATTGTTAAGGCTTATGTCTTTTATTAAAACAAGGCTCAAGCCAAAACTAATCCTCGGGGATACCTTGGCCGAGGCATCTAACCGAGTCCGCCAAGGGTGTTAAAATATTCACACGTGAAACACATTTTTATTTTTAAAAAATCAGCCGTTCCTTGACGTTGGCTGAGTTACACATTCACGTGGGGGTTCGACGTGAAGTGAGCTCTAATACTACCCCGGGAGTTACCCTCCTCGCTTCTACAACCAGAGTAATTATATAACTGGGTTTACCGTGCCCATCTAATAGGCAGTCCACCAAAACCCGTCACTGTAGTGACTAACCCACCAATTTTAATAAAATTTCGACAGTATAACGTGGCTTTTATTTATTTATCCAGCCTGCATAGTAAAACAACTTACATAAATTTCCCAATGCATTCACAAAATATAGCCACATATACTCATTTCTCATAAGCCATTCCTAGGAAAATATATATTTTTCAAGTCAATTTGTAGCCTCCAATTACTCAATTTCATAATCAATACAATATATTTTTATTTGTCACATTTATTCCTAAAACATCAAAAATTCCGTTTTAATCTCGTTCTCATTTCATAAAATACATAAAGGGCATTTAAAATAAACTCTAGATAATTTACAATAATAATAAGTTTACTCACCGTTTGTACAAACTAAAAGCTTTCTAAGCGCCTCGATCACTACTCGTCGGGTACGACTTCTTTGCCTTTTCCGGAAGGCTCTCCTCCTAGACATATTACAAAAATTTACACAATT
Organism: Theobroma cacao; assembly: GCF_053813885.1. NCBI lineage: Eukaryota > Viridiplantae > Streptophyta > Magnoliopsida > Malvales > Malvaceae > Theobroma > Theobroma cacao. The sequence continues at coordinate 19,278,203 of NC_142645.1, forward strand.
CATCACATTGATGCTAAATCACTATATAATTAACTTAAATCCTATACTAATGCATGGTATGAAATGCAATAGCCTAAAACAGCTTAAACGCGGTATTAACCTATTTTTGGCACTTTGCTCGATAAATTGCTAACGCGCTCCATTTTAGCTCTAAATCATCCCATTCTCTCTCCAACATTTCTAACCATTAAATATCAGCCAATAACCTTCTAAAAACAACAAAATCAGCTCACTCCCTTCCTTGAAAAATTCGGCCAAAAATGGGACATTAACTCGGTTAATTTTCTACTTTGTTTTTCTATCACGTTTAATCGTTTTTCATCATTTTCTCTTCATTTCCCTTAGAATAAAATCAATTCATCATCATTGTACAGCATTGAGCATCCAGCCAAGAGTGGGTATTGTGAAAATTTAATGATTTCTTGCCCAATTTAATTTCTAAACACATTTAACTAACTAAAACTATCAATTTAACTAAAAATCAAAACCTAAAAATTTCAATTTCTCTCCCCTAGAATTTTGTCCAGCCCTTGATATCACTCTTTGATCTCTCTCCTCAAGCATGCTAAATGGAAATAAAGGCATAGGAAAGGTAGAAATCAAGCTAAAATCGAAAAATCTTACCGTTAGACGCGTAAACGGTCGAAAATCGTGAATTTTCCTTTGAATTTTCTTGTTTCTCTTTGGTTTTTCTTTTTTTCTTCCTTTCCTCTCTATTTCCTCTCTTTTTCTTCCTTATGGCCGGCCAGCACTTAAAATTTGGGTTTAAATGGGCTGACTTTTCATTAAAATAATATTATATCATTAAAAAAATGCCACATGTCACTTTCCCATTGGCCCATTTTTTAAATTTCATCCATTTGTTTCCAAATTTTCACCATACACTTGTCTCATATATTCATAGCTTAGCTAAAATTCTCAGACTCATCCAAAGTCTCGGTGGAGTAATTTTTGAAATTTACACTTTTACCCCCGTAAAAGTAAAAAATTACATTTTTGCCCCAAAAATTGAAAAATTGCCCATAGACATATTTTTCATCCCTTATACTCATACCATTCTCCAATTTGTCAAATTTGATATAAATTCTCTCAAAATCTCAAATTTTGTCCGTGGGTGGCAACATTTGATTTTGCCCCTACACTCCAAAAATCACCAGAATTAAACTTTTTCACTTCCTATCATTAAATTATACTCCAAATAGTTAATCTTGGTCAAAAATTTCACTCCATGATCAAATTATTATCTTAGGTGACAAAATGATGATTTTACCCTTGAATATCAAAATTTCTAATTTTACCCCAAATGAACCCTCGAACTCCGAACAATAATTTTTAGTCATTCCTGGACTATAAAATATTAAATTTCATCCTACAATTTCTATTTGAATTAGTTCGAGGTTAAATCAATTTAAGTGTACCGTTAGGTACAATATCGGGTTTCGTCTATTCTTAGGTGCTTTTCTAGCGTAATAACATGCTATTCAATGCATGTATGTCATGGCATGTATTTATAGGGTCGGGTTTTACAATAATTTTCCTTCTACTTCTCTCTTAAGTCTTAGATACAATGTAAGTTAAGACCCTTATGTGATAAAGTTTTCAAAATCCTCTGTTCTAGAGATATAATACATATATATAAATATATATATATATTAGAAAATTTAATAAAGTTATTTACGCCCTTGTCGAAAAGAAAGTTACCGTATGAATTATTAATTCTTATACTTATACCTTAATAAACATGTGACAATGTTCTAAACTCTCACTTATAAAGTTTAAAATTTTTTACCAATTATCCTTAAACTCTCACTTATATAATAAAGTATTCAAATTCAATATATAGAAAAAAAGTATTCAATTTCCTTTCTTTTGGATGTACAAGCAACAACAAATTGGAAAAGTTAATAACAATCTTTATTTACTTTTTCTAATCCTTTACTTGTTTTAGATATAAATGCTCTAGAGAAAACTTAAAAAAAAGAAATAAAGTAAAATTCTTCTCTTTTTTTGAAAAGAAAATAAAGTAAAGTAAAGTGAAATTCTTTACTTGTTTCTTTGGTCAAGTCCAAGGTGGTCCGTCGACATAGAAACTGTAATCTATCTTTCCAAAAGTATATTTGGCAGAATCATATTATTCCATATATAATTTATAAATTTTGAGTTTTTTTAATAATATACAAGGTGTTTAAATTAATTGTTTATTCATCTAAATTATTTGTATTAAATATAGGAAAATATTGAAATTTTAGCTACCAGATAATTCTATCTAATAATTTTTTATGTTTGTAAATTTATAGTCCAAATATAATAAAAGACCAAATCTTTAGTCATTGTTAATTCAATAAATATTAGTAATTACAGTAAATTGACTACGTAAACCGACAATTTAAAAATCATAAATATTAGTAATACTTTCATAGAAATAGATAATATTTTCATATTAAGTAAACCTTAGTAAATTGAAAAGAAAAACAAATTTTTTAAATTTTGAATTAGATGTCGATTATTATTAATTGGCTAATCTATGATATATTGTCCGAAGTCAATTGGCTCTGGTAGCTAGCAATAATATTACCTACATTTCAAAAAAAAATCTATGATAAAATTAATTAATTAATTAATTGGCTAATAAATGTATGGATTATTCACAACTTTACCCAATAGTTTAAATTCCAAAAAGCCCGATTTATGCCTACAATCATGAAAATATTGAATGAAGACCATTATTTATTAAAATTTTTAATAATAAAAATATAAATATTTATGGAACTATATTTAGATTGGAAACTTAATTTGTTTACATTAAATATAGTTATTAAAAAAAGAATGTTAAATACCAAAAATAAAGGCATATTGGAGAGGAGAAATTATAATGTCAGAATATTATACTCTGCTTTCTTATTTTGTTTTCAATGTCACTTTGGAAAAAGCCATTACCATTATTTTAATGCAAAAATTAGAAGTAATCATTTATCAAAATTTATTGTTGTAAGTATTACCTACAACTTACCGAAAAGAAACAGAACAAGTCTAACAGTTATTATTAATAATGTTTAGTAGTGTCGGTGTTCCAAAGTTTGTTGTCTTGTTAACAAGCACAAGAAAAGAATAAAGAAACCTACTCCGATAAAGTAAAGGCAAAAAAAAATAATAAGAAGTTTATTTCTTTGGTTATAAATGTATTGATCAATTACAAAATCTTTATTATTGTGTCTTTTCTTACCACTTCAGATTGATTATTCACTAATGGAGAAGGAGAGAGAGAGAATTGAGAAAATCAACCATTTTAGCCATCCACATCCTGTCACGACCCGGAACCTCCTTCAGGCCCATGACAATCGTCGTGACGTCTCGATTGACACTCATTATCCAGAATGCCAACCGGAACCCCGCAAGGCTTACATATCAATTTCTTTCCTTTCCTGTGAGCAATCATTGTTAAATATCGAGTTTGTAGAGAATATACACTATTTTAGATCAAAAACAATCAAAATAAAATTTTCGCCACACAAGGGTATTTTGGTCATTTTTTCTCAAAAATTTCGAAACTGGCTAGAACGTAATATACAAGTACAAAACACATAATTCATATTCAAAATGAGTTTAAAAGTCTAAAATCTTCATTTAAAACGAAATTACAATTATTTGAATATAATAAGAAAATAAAAGAAATATTTAAGGAAATATTCTATTTTCTTATAAAACAATATTTATAGAGTTATACGTGAATAATTTTTATAGCGTAAAAGCTAAATAAATTTATACATATTGAAATACAGTAAGCCAAAATATTTAATTTAATTTACAATAACAAGAGGGCCCCCGAATAAACAAAAGTAAAGAAGACTGTGAACCTACGGTTTGGAAAATGCAGATCTAATGGTAGTCCTCGATGAGATCAGCTATCTACAGTCTATACTAAACCTGAAATGGGTGGAAAGAAGGGTGGTGAGATTATAAAATCTCAATGAGTAAACAGACATTATGATAAATATCTAAAGGCGAGTAAAATGGAGGCAAGTTTAAACAACAAATTTCAACCCATTTCATAATGTTTTCAATTTATTTCTTAAACCATAAAATATTTGTAATTCAACAAAACAGTTGTTAAGGCTTATGTCTTTTATTAAAACAAGGCTCAAGCCAAAACTAATCCTCGGGGATACCTTGGCCGAGGCATCTAACCGAGTCCGCCAAGGGTGTTAAAATATTCACACGTGAAACACATTTTTATTTTAAAACAAGTCGTCCCTTGGCGTTGGTCAAGTTACACATTGACATGGGGGTTCGACATGAAGTGAGCTCTAATGTCAAACCCTGCTTTGTAAAATAATTATAATGTCATTCACATGCTCGATGGAATGTTTGTATATTTAAGAAGTTCGAAAAATCGTTAAAAGACGATATTGCCCCTAATGGTACCATTGAGTCGATTAAGCCTCGAACTAGTTCAAATAGGAATTTTAAGATGAAATTAAGAGTTTCACAGTTCAGGGATGACTCAAAATGGTAATTAGGAGTTCGAGTATCAATTCGGAGTCAAACCGGAATTTTCACTATCTAGGGGCAAAATCGTAAGTTTTTCACCCGTGAATAAAATTTGAGATTTTGAGAGAATTTAGATCAAATTTGACAAATTGGAGAATGATATGAGTATAAGGGATGAAAAATATGTCTATGGGCAATTTTTCAGTTTTTGGGGTAAAAATGTAATTTTTCACTTTACGGGGGTAAAAGTGTAATTTTTAAAAATCTACTCCACCAAAACTTTGGAAAAGTGTAGAAATTTCATGAAAGACATGGATAAGTGAAGAGGATTGAGTGGTAGAAAAAGAAAGTCGAAAAGATGGCTAGAAAAAATAAAATAATAAAATATTCAAAAAGTAAAATAAAATAATAATATTTTATTAAGCCTATTAAAAGGCTTGAAAGTTCCAGAATTCTTCATTTGGAGGGTCAGCCAAAACCAGCAGGAGAGAGAGAGAAATAAGAACAAATCCTAGAGTGAGAAAATTCAAAGAAAAAGTGTGATTTTTCAAGGAATCAAGTGTTTAAAGGTATGATTTTTCAAGCTTAGCTTAAGATTTATCATTTCCATGCATTTCTCCTTATTTTCCATGGTTAAATTATGTGTTTTGATGATGGATTCAAATCTGATCATATGAGTTTAGAGAGAGAAAGTTGTTAGATTAATTTGATTTTGAACTAATGTAGTGTTTAGTGTTAGTTTAGCATATTTATGAGTAAAACAACAAGAAAAATATTCATTTTCTAGATGAATTTCTCTAGGCCGAATCTAGCCAATGGTGTGTGAAGATGAGGTTGACTTTATTTTAAGAGAATTAGATGGAAAAATGATTAATTATGAGGTTGGAAATTAAATGGGAATTTTTGGTGCAAAAAAATTGAAAATTTTACCCACTAAGGGTAAAAGCGTAATTTGTGATCCGAACTGATAAATTGGACCATATTCACAGTCATTGAGGTATTGTGGATATAATTAGATAATTAAAATTGAAATTGATGGAATTGGAGTTGAATTGGAGATTTTAGAAATTTACACTGTGTATAGGTGAGTTAGGTCGGACACTGTGATTAAGCGATTGTCCAAACATTTCACACCCTATCTAGTGCATACGCATGGATAAGAGCCTGAAATAATATATATTGATTTGACACAAATTATTGAATTTTTTGTGTCATGTATTGCGGATAGGTGGTGAGCTATCTGATAAGGGTAAAAGACTACACCCGAGGATCGAGAATAGGAGTATATCTACTCCTATTATAGTGAGTAAACTTACTATCGTCTTAATTATCTAGAGTAAATTTATTTAATTGTGTGATTTTATGAAAAAATGATTTAATTGGAAAATTATTATGTTTTATGGGAAAATGGGATTTTATAAAATTTTTGAAAATTTAATAATGATTTCAAAAATAGAGTAATTGGAGACCTATACTATGATTGTGTTGTTTATCCATGATTTTACATTAAATGGCTTATGATAAATGTGGGTATGACTAGTTATTTTTATGATTTTAAGAATATGTGAACTGCTTTGATTTGCCTTGAATGTGTTAAGTGAGCCATGTCATACTATTGTGATTTTATTGGTTGGTGGATTATAAAGTGGGCACTACAGTGACGGGGGTTTCGTGGGCCAGCCTAATTAGAGGGGCACGGTTCCCAATTATTGAGCTTACCTCGATTGGAGAGGCGCGTAGGATAACTCCCGAGGTAGGATTTGAGTACACTTCACGCTGGCCACCACGTGAAACTGGGACTCAGCCAACGCCAAGGAACGGCTGTGTTGTCAGAGGTGAAATATGTTTGTGTGTGTGACAATAAACAGCCTTGACGGTCTCGGTAAGATGCCTTCGCGGGGTATCCCCGATAATGGATTTTTGGCAAGGGCTAAGTTTTTGAAAAGTACATAAGCCATGTTGAGTAGTTGGATGAAATCCAATTATTTATATGGGTTGGGATGAATTATTTTAATTGTCTCCTATTACTCGGCTTTAGATTATTTTGATGATGTCTGTCTACTCACTGGGATTTTATAATCTCACCCATTCTTCCTATACATTTTTCAGGCTCAGAATAGGTAGTAGACTGTCAATTGCATCGAGAAGTAAATTTCGGAGTTGCATCCTAGAAAGCAAGGTTATAGACTTAAACCTTCTCAATTATTTGGGAGCCCACATGTCATTGTAATTTAAATTGCATACTCCAGTTTTCTATATTACAGTATGTATAAATTTATTTTGTTTTTATGTGCAGAAAACTAATTTTTTGATGTTTCAAAAATATACATATATATATATTGTTTTACATTAAAATAGATTATTTTAATTAATATTTTTAGTTTATTTTATTATTCAAAAAAAAAGAAAAGAAAAAAAGAGAGAGAAATGGAAAAACTGGTACGAAAGCCTTGCAAGGTCTCGAAGGGCATTTGGGGGAAGAATGTCTGTCGAGGCTTCGCGGCGGTTGTCACGGGCTCGATGGGAGTTTCGGTTCGTGACAATTCGATTGGTATCAGAGCATGGTTTAAAGATCAAAGATTTTGATTTTAAAGATATGGATTTTAAAGTTTTTGGTTTTAAAGTTGTTTTAAGAAATCCACACTGACACTGCGTGACCCTGAGTTAAGTTAAGTCGAATAGAATGCATGAGTCTGCATATAAAGACCTGTTTGTTTTCAAGGTGTGTAAGAGATTAAGTGATTGTCGTTAGACATTCTCCCTTAGGCTATGGGAGCAATGTAAGTAAATGGCAAGAGAAGAAAAAGGGAGAACTGGAAACGGACTCGAAAAAGGATCAAGATGATAATGATCCTAAAGATGTTTAGTGCATTGTTGAAGCTTGTAATACTGTAATCCTAGGCAGATGCAGTATAAGAAGGATAATAATCCCCTGTATAAAAGTCTTAAGAGTTTACTTTTGTCTTGTATAATATAAACGGATGATGGAGTAGTTGTTTAAAAGACAGAAGGAGTGTAAAAATCTTTTAGTATGACAAAGGTAGATTAGTAATATAAGTATTGAGGATGAATAATTATCTTAGTGGCAAGATCGATTATTTTAAATAAGTATTGAAGGTTGAAATAGGAAGCCATTAATGGTTCCAGTAATTATTAGATTTAATAACGATTAAACCTTGCAGTACTATGAATTGATCACCAGTTAACGGGGTTAAGTCAAGGATTATAAATTTGAGTATGGAGGAAATTAGAAGGTGATACCGTAAAATTTTAAGATGAGAAATATAATCGGTTACGACTATGAGAATAGTGGGATACTATCAATAATGAATCATTAGGCGTGTGATGAAGTTGTGATCTATTGAACCATATGGGAAGACTGTCTTAAGGTGGGACATAGGACATGAGGATTTTTGGAGATGCTTATAGAGGGAGATATAAATTGTAAAGTATGTTTTCCCCCACAAGTTTTAATTTATTTGAGAAATTATCATGGTAAAGATATGTGAATATTGGTAATGAAATATGCCCTAAGGGATGATGGTGGCATATCACATAGATAATATAGATATGTTGGGGTCAGCATCCCGATCATGCATCTGTGATAGAAAATTTACTTTGCTAATTGTGGTATAGACTCAAAAAGGAGCCAAGCCGTTGAGAATGACTAAGGTAGTAACTCCAAAAGTGAAAGATTTGTTTTAATTAAGTAGATTCCAACGGCTACATTGAAAAAAATTACCTTGCGGAGTATTAAGATCAATAATGTATTGATCAAAGTCAAATCTTAAGAAATAAAGAGGATGAGAGATTAATGAGAAGGGACATCAATGTTGAGTAACGAATTTGTGAATAAAGGATTACTATGAGGATTTATAATTCTTGTATTAACTCAGTTGAATGAAAAGTAATTAAATGAAGCAACTCTTGTGGTAAATAGCGGAATAGTGGAGTTGACGTAGAGTCTTGTTTATAGTCAGTGATTGCAGCACCGATTATAGACAGGAGGCTACGTAGACTCTTTATCATAGGAAACCACTTAGTATAATCCTAAATGACATAAAGACTCATGATCGAGAGGATTATTGCTGATCAAATTCTAAAGGGTAATAATAGATATAAGTGAAGTATTCAAGTTGAGTTGGGAATAAATACGAGGAGCAAATCAAGATTCCCTATAATGGAGATAACAGGAGAAGTTGAGCATCGAATAAAAAGCTAATACCTCTATCTTTTCTTGGAGTTTGATAAGTGAAATTTTGAGGACAAATTTTATTTTAAGGGGGGTAGTGTTGTCAAACCCTGCTTTGTAAAATAATTATAATGTTATTCACATGCTCGATGGAATGTTTGTATATTTAAGAAGTTCGAAAAATCATTAAAAGACGATATTGCCCCTAATGGTACCATTGAGTCGATTAAGCCTCGAACTAGTTCAAATAGGAATTTTAAGATGAAATTAAGAGTTTCACAGTTCAGGGATGACTCAAAATGGTAATTAGGAGTTCGAGGATCAATTCGGAGTCAAACCGAAATTTTCACTATCTAGGGGCAAAATCGTAAGTTTTTCACCCGCGAATAAAATTTGACATTTTCAGAGAATTTAGAGCACATTTGACAAATTGGAGAATGGTATGAGTATAAGGGATGAAAAATATGACTATGGGCAATTTTTCAGTTTTTGGGGTAAAAATGTAATTTTTCACTTTACGAGGGTAAAAGTGTAATTTTTAAAAATTTACTCCACCAAAACTTTGGAAAAGTCTAGAAATTTCATGGAAGACATGGATAAGTGAAGAGGATTGAGTGGTAGATAAAGAAAGTCAAAAAGATGGCTAGAAAAAATAAAATAATAAAATATTCAAAAAGTAAATAAAATAATAATATTTTATTAAGCCTATTAAAAGGCTTGAAAGTTCCAGAATTCTTCATTTGGAGGGTCAGCCAAAACCAGCAGGAGAGAGAGAGAAATAAGAACAAACCCTAGAGTGAGAAAATTCAAAGAAAAAGTGTGATTTTTCAAGGAATCAAGTGTTTAAAGGTATGATTTTTCAAGCTTAGCTTAAGATTTATCATTTCCATGCATTTCTCCTTATTTTTCATCGTTAAATTATGTGTTTTGATGATGGATTCAAATCTTATCATATGGGTTTAGAGAGAGAAAGTTGTTAGATTAATTTGATTTTGAACTATGTTAGTGTTTAGTGTTAGTTTAGCATGTTTATGAGTAAAACAACAAGAAAAATATTCATTTTCTCCATGAATTTCTCTAGGCCGAATCTGGCCAATGGTGTGTGAAGATGAGGTTGACTTTATTTTAAGAGAATTAGATGGAAAAATGATGAATTATGAGGTTGGAAATTAAATGGGAATTTTTGGTGCAAAAAAATTGAAAATTTTACCCACTAAGGGTAAAAGCGTAATTTGTGGTCCGAACTGATAAATTGGACCACATTCACAGTCATTGAGGTATTGTGGCTATAATTAGATAATTGAAATTGAAATGGATGGAATTGGAGTTGAATTGGAGATTTTATAAATTTACACTATGTATAGGCGAGTTAGGTCGGACACTGTGATTAAGCGATTGTCCAAACATTTCACACCCTATCTAGTGCATACGCATGGATAAGAGCCTGAAATAATATATATTGATTTGACACAAATTATTGAATTCTTTGTGTCATGTATTGTGGATAGGTGGTGAGCTATCTGATAAGGGTAAAAGACTACACCCGAGGACCAAGAATAGGAGTATATCTACTCCTATTATAGTGAGTAAACTTACTATCGTCTTAATTATCTAGAGTAGATTTATTTAATTGTGTGATTTTATGAAAAAATGGTTTAATTGAAAAATTATTATGTTTTATGGGAAAATGGGATTTTATAAAATAATTTTATAAAATTTTTGAAAATTTAATAATGATTTCAAAAAATAGAGTAATTGGAGACCTATACTATGATTGTGTTGTTTATCCATGATTTTACATTAAATGGCTTATGATAAATGTGGGTATGACTGGTTATTTTTATGATTTTAAGAATATGTGAACTGCTTTGATTTGCCTTGAATGTGTTAAGTGAGCCATGTCATACTATTGTGATTTTATTGGTTGGTGGATTATAAAGTGGGCACTGTAGTGACGGGGGTTTCGTGGGCCAGCCTAATTAGAGGGGCACGGTTCCCAATTATTGAGCTTACCTCGATTGGAGAGGCGCGTAGGATAACTCCCGAGGTAGGATTTGAGTACACTTCACGCTGGCCACCACGTGAAACTGGGACTCAGCCAACGCCAAGGAACAGCTGTGTTGTCAGAGGTGAAATGTGTTTGTGTGTGTGACAATAAATAGCCTTGGCGGTCTCGGTAAGATGCCTTCGCGGGGTATCCCCGAGAATGGATTTTTGGCAAGGGCTAAGTTTTTGAAAAGTACATAAGCCATGTTGAGTATTTGGATGAAATCCAATTATTTATATGGGTTGGGATGAATTATTTTAATTGTCTCCTATTACTCGGCTTTAGATTATTTTCATGATGTCTGTCTACTCACTGAGATTTTATAATCTCACACATTCTTCCTATACATTTTTCAGGCTCAGAATAGGCAGTAGACTGTCAATTGCATCGAGAAGTAAATTTCGGAGTTGCATCCTAGAAAGCAAGGTTATAGACTTAAACCTTCTCAATTATTTGGGAGCCCACGTGTCATTGTAATTTAAATTGCATACTCTAGTTTTTTATATTACAGTATGTATAAATTTATTTTGTTTTTATGTGCAGAAAACTAATTTTTTGATGTTTCAAAAATATACATATATATATATTGTTTTACATTAAAATAGATTATTTTAATTAATATTTTTAGTTTATTTTATTATTCAAAAAAAAAGAAAAGAAAAAAAGAGAGAGAAATGGAAAAACTGGTACGAAAGCCTTGCAAGGTCTCGAAGGGCATTTGGGGGAAGAATGTCTGTCGAGGCTTCGCGGCGGTTGTCACGGGTTAGATGGGAGTTTCGGGTCGTGACATCTAATACTACCCCGGGAGTTACCCTCCTCGCCTCTACAACCTGAATAACTATATAACTGGGTTTACCGTGCCCCTCCAATAGGCAGTCCACGGAAACCCGTCACTGCAGTAACTAACCCATCAATTTTAATAAAATTTTGACAGTATAACGTGGCTTTTATTTATTTATCCAGCCTGCATAGTAAAAACAACTTACATAAATTTCCCAATGCACTCACAAAATATAGCCACATATACTCATTTCTCATAAGCCATTCCTAGGAAAATATATATTTTTCAAGTCAATTTGCAACCTCCAATTACTCAATTTCATAATCAATACAATATATTTTAGTTGTCACATTTATTCCTAAAACATCAAAAATCTCGTTTTAATCTCGTTTTCATTTCATAAAATACATAAAGGGCATTTAAAAATAAACTCTAGATAATTTACAATAATAATAAGTTTACTCACAGTTTGTACAAACTAAAAGCTTTCTAAGCGCCCCGATCACTACTCGTCGGGTACGACTTCCTTGCCTTTTCCGGAAGGCTCTCCTCCTAGACACATTGCAAAAATTTACACAATTCATCACATTAATGCTAAATCACTATATATTTGACTTAAATCCTATACTAATGCATGGTATGAAATGCAATAGCCAAAAATGGCTTAAACGCGGTATTAACCTATTTTTGGCACTTTACCCGATAAATTGCTAACGCGCTCCATTTTAGCTCTAAATTGTCCCATTTTCTCTCCAACATTTCTAACCATTAATTATCAGCCAATATCCCTCTAAAATCACCAAAATCAGCTCACTTTCTTTCTTGGAAAATTCGGCCAAAAATGGGACATTAACTCGGTTAATTTTCTACTTTGTTTTTCTATCATGTTTAATCGTTTTTCATCATTTTCTCTTCATTTCCCTTAGAATAAAATCAATTCATCATCATTGTACAGCATTGAGCATCCAGCCAAGAGTGGGTATTGTGAAAATTTCATGCTTTCTTGCCCAATTTAATTTCTATACACATTTAACTAACTAAAACTATCAATTTAACTAAAAATCAAAACCTAAAAATTCCAAAATTCCCCCCCCCTTGAATTTCGGCCAGCACATGGTGTCACTCTTTGATCTCTCTCCTCAAGCATGCCCAATGGAAATAAAGGCATAGGAAAGGTAGAAATCAAGCTAAAATCGAAAAATCTTACCATTAGACGCTTAAACGGACGAAATTCGCGATTTCCCCTTTGAATTTTCTTGTTTCTCTTTGGTTTTTCTTTTTTTCTTCCTTTCCTCTCTATTTCCTCTCTTGTTCTTCCTTATGGGCGGCCAGCACTTAAAATGGGGTTTAAATGGGCTGACTTTTTATTAAAATAATATTATTTTATTTTTAAAATGCCACGTGTCACTTTCCCATTGGCCCATTTTTAAAATTTCATCCATTTGTTTCCAAATTTTCACCATACACTTGTCCCACAGATCCATAGCTTAGATAAAATTCTCAGACTTATCCAAAGTCTCGGTGGAGTAATTTTTGAAATTTACACTTTTGGCCCCGTAAAAGTGAAAAATTACATTTTTGCCCAAAAAACTGAAAAATTGCCCATAGACATATTTTTCATCCCTTATACTCATACCATTCTCCAATTTGTCAAATTTGATCTAAATTCTCTCAAAATCTCAAATTTTGTTCGCGGGTGGTAAAATTACGATTTTGCCCTACTCTCCAAAAATCACCAGAATTAACCTTTTTCACTTCCTATTATTAAATTATACTCCAAATAGTTAATCTTGGTAAAAAATTTCACTCCATGATCAAATTATTATCTTAGGTGGCAAAATGACAATTTTGCCCTTGAACATCAAAATTTCTAATTTTACCCCAAATGAACCCTCGAACTCTGAACAATCATTTTTTTAGTCATTCCTGGACTATAAAATATTAAATTCATTCTACAATCTCTATTTGAACTAGTTCGAGGTTAAATCAACTTAAGTGTACCGTTAGGTACGATACCAGGTTTAGTCTTTTCTTAAGTGCTTTCCTAGCATAATAACATGCTACTCAGTGCATGTCATGACATGTATTTATAGGGTCGGGTTTTACACATCCATTGTTGTTCAATGATGAAGAAGAGAGTGATAAAAGTAAAAAAGAGCATAGTGATAAAAGTAAAGAAGCTTGTTGTTCCGCATGTTTGGAATCCTTATTAGGCTCAAGTTTTAGCTATGGAGAATACGACTTTCACCTCCATAAAAAATGTGCCGAGGCTCTTTTGGAAATTCATTCCCCTTTCCAATGTAAGCACGCTACTCTTACTCTTTAGCCAAATCCACAATGGATAGAGCCACCCTATATTTGCAATTTGTTCAAGGAAAAACGTAAGATGTTTGTTTATTATTGCCCTTCTTGCATGGCTTCCTTTGACATTAAATGTGTTTTCCTATTACATAACATGGATGAAAAATTTCGTGAGCTCAAATATGTTACCCATGAACATCCATTGACCTTCGTTGAAAATCCCAATGATAAACTCAAAAGAGCCCATTGTCATTGGTGTCAAAAACTAAAAAACCTGACCTTATAAAATACTTGTCATGACATACATGTGATGATAGCATGATTGCATACTAGGAGAGTCTCGAAAAATTTACAAAAGTAGGTTTGTACTTAGAAGTACAACAAAGTTGATTTAAGCCTCGAACTAGATCAAATAGGAATTTTAAGGTGAAATTAAGAGCTTCACAGTCCAAGGATGACTCAAAATGGTAATTCGGAGTTTGAGGATCAATTTGGAGTCAAATCAAAATTTTCACTATCTAGGGGCAAAATGGTCATTTGCCACTTGGGGACAAAATGAGAATTTTTAGAAAAGATTTTGTCCCCATTGGACTTATTGGAGTATGATTTGAGTATTGGAGTATGATTTGAGGTTGAGAAGTGAAAAAAAATTGTAATCTTGGTATTTTTCGAAGCATAGGGGTAAAATGGTAATTTTGCCACCCCATGGGCAAAACTATAATTTTCCACCGCCAGGACATTTTTCCAGCACATGGTCTTCCCTTATCCTCATTTTGACCTTAGACTAATCATGTGGTGGAGATAAAAGGTTTAAAATTTTTAAAGTTTTAAAATTGGACCAATAAGAAAATGACATGTGTCAAGCTTATATCCATTTATTTTTTTAGCTTTAAAATCAGCAAAAATCAGCTTATTTTCTTCATTGTGTCTGGCCAAAGCATGAAGTGGAGAAGAACAAAGAAAGAACAAAACCTAGGTGGGAAAATTGAAGAAAAAGTGTGGACTTTCAAGGGATTAAGCTAATAAAGGTAAAATTTGTGATTTTATCTTGTGATTTACACTACCCATGCTTTCTTTTTCATTTTCCATGCTTAGAACTCAAGTTTTCATGATGAACCCATGCTGGCCAAATTTGAGAGGAGAGGTTTTGAGCATTGATTTTGCTAGATTTCAAGTTAATTAAGTGTTTTTGGTTGTTTAGTAATGGAAAGTATGAAAATCTAGCAAGAAATCACTTTATTCTTTACAAACCCACAAGAGGCTGAATTTTCTAGGGAGGATATTGAGGTTGAAATTGATGATATTTCATGATATTTTGGTGGTATTCAATGATTGGTGAGGCTAGAAATTTAATGGGAAATTTTGGCATGAAAATCTGAATTTTTACCTAATGTATAGACATATGCGATTTATAGTTCGGACTAATAAATTGAATTATATTCACAGTCATTGAGGTATTTTAAGTATAATTGGAGTGTAGAAAGTGAAAGAAATCGATTTGGAATTAAATTGGAGGTTTTAGCCAATTACACCGAGAATAGTGCGAATTAGGTCGAATATCGTATTTAAACGGCTAATCGGACATTTTGCATTCCATATCATGCATTAGTGGTCTAAATTAGCTTAATTTCAATTTAGTACCAATGTGGTGAATTTCTCGATTTTGTACTGTGTCAAGGTGGTGAGTCCTTCGATAAAGGGAAGGGAATTGCACCCGAGGACCAATAGTCTGAGTATTTCGAAAATCCTCACTCTAGACATTGTGAGTAACCTTACCATCATTTTAATTATCTAAATTATGTTTTTATTCAGTTTTGGTGAATTTTATGAAAATGAGTTCAAATGGTAAATTTTTATGTTTTGTAAACAAAATGTGTTTAAATGAAAAGACTTTATAAATTGTCTTGAAAAGAAATAACGATTTTGAAAATAGAGTAATTGGAGACCACTAGTATGTTGTAAATTTATGATTGGAAATTAATGACTTATGTTATATTGTAATTGTGTTGGCATGACTGGCTGGGCTGTGTTTTATGAATTGTATGAATTGTTTTATTTTACCCTTGCAAGCTGGGTAGTATTATATTAGCCTGTCATGCTGTTAAAATTTTATTGTATGGCGGGTTTAGCTTGCTGCAGTGGGCGGATTTTGTGGACCAGCCTATTAGAGGGGCACGGAATTCGGATATATATATATATATATATACCTCGGTCGGAGAGGCTCGTAGGGTATCTCTTGAGGTATGGTTAGAGTTCACGTCACGCCAAACCACCTCGTGATGATGAACTCTGCTAACGCCAAGGAACGACTGTATTTTTCAAACTAAAAATATATTTATGGCACGACCCGGTACTCCTTTCGAGCCCGTGACAACCGTCGTGAAGTCTCGGTAAACATTCATTACGTGGTATGTCTACCGAAACCTCGCAAGGCTCTTGCATCAATTTTCCACTTCCCCTGTGAGCAATAGTTACTAAATATCGAGTTTTAAGAGAATATAAACTATTTTAGATCGAAAACAATCAAAATAAAATTTTTGCCACATAAGGATATTTTGGTTATTTTTACCTAAAAATTTCGAAACCTGATAAAAATACAACATTTGGTAGAAAGATATCCATTTTCGATAAAAAATAATTTTTTGTAATCTAAATCATCCATTTGGAGTGAAAAGTTGACTAATTAGACTAAATAAAAATATTCGATAATACATTTCATTTTCTTATAAAACAATTTTTATAGAATTAGGCATAGATAATTTTTGTAGTGTAAGAACAAAATAAATTTATACACATAGTGATACAGTAAACCAGGTATTCAAAATTATCCTACAGTGGCATATGGGCCCCAAGATAACCAAAAGTGTGCAAGAAGGTAGACCTACGATTTCCAAGGAAGTAAGTCCAAAAGAAATCCTTGATGAAATCGACTACCTACAGTTTATCCTGAACCTGAAATGAAATACCTCATACTTTGATATTGTGATAAATAAAGTTGATCGAATGCAAATTGAGGTCAATTAAAATGTTTATAAGTGATAAAAGACAAAAGGAGTAGTTTAGGATAAAATATTTCGCAAGTGAGAAAATAATAATAAAATAATAATAATTTTATCGGAGGAGAATTTGTAAGATAAAAGGCGATTTGGAAGTCAAGTGAGGCATAATAAGGTATTTTGGGTACCAAGGAGACAAGATAAAATTTTTAGAATAAAATAATATTAAAATATTAATATTTAGCCGGATATCGAAATCAGTCATGAAGAAGGATCATATGGTTGATCCAAGTGGGGGAGAAGATGACAAGCCCGACTCTATAAAAATATTTATCATGACATACATGTGATGGATAGCATATTTGCATGCTAGGAGAGTCTCGAAAAATTTACAAAAGTCGGTATTATACCTAGAGGTACAATAAAGTTGATTTAAGCCTCGAACTAGATCAAATGGAGAATTTACGATGAAATTAAGAATTTTAAAGTCCCAGAATGGTTTAATATGGTAATTCAGAGTTCGAGGATCAATTTGGAGTCAAACCGGAATTTTCGCTATCTAGGGGTAAAATGGTCATTTGCCACCTAAGGACAAAATGGAAATTTTAGAAAAGATTTTTTTTGGCCCCATTTGACTTATTGGAGTATAATTTGACTTATTGGAGTAAGATTTGAGGTTTAGAAGTGAAAAATTTTAATTTCGGTATAATTTGAAGTAAAAGGGTAAAATGGTAATTTTACGACCCTAGGGGCAAAACAGTAATTTTTCATCACCAGGACATTTTTCCAGCACATGGTCATCCCTTATCCTCAATTTTGACCATTGACTAAATGTGTGGTGGAGATAAAAAGGATTAAAATTTTTAAAGTTTTAAAAACGGGCCAATGACATGATGCCACGTGTCATGCCTTTATTACTTTATTATTTTCCTTTTTAAAAGGCACAAAAATCAGCCCATCTTCCACCCCATGGCCGGCCAAACCAGCAAGAAGAGAGAGAAAATAAAAACAAAACCCTAGAGAGAGAAAATCAAAGAAAAAGTGTGAATTTTCAAGGATATGAAGTGAAAAAGGTGAGATTTTTTCTATTAAGCTTGAGTTTTCTTATTCCCAAGCATTTCTCCTTATTTTCCATGCCTAAATTACATGTTTTCATGATGAGTTGATGGCTTATCAAAATGGGTTAGGAGAGAGAAAGTTGTTAGATTAATTTGATTTTAAGTTATGTTAGTGTTTTAAGTTAGTTTAGCATATTTAGAAACAAAACAACAAGAAAAGAATTTATTTTCTCCCACAATCATTAATGGCCGAATTTATCATGTGTTGAGTGAGGATAAATTTGATTTTCATTTTAGGAGAATTGGTTAAGAAATGATGAATTATGAGCCTAGAAAAATAATGGAAATTTTCGAAGCAAAAATACGATTTTTACCCACTAGGGGTATTTTCATAATTTGCTACCGAGACTGATAAATTGAATCTCATTCACAGTCATGGAGGTAATTTAGGGATAATTGGAGTGTAGAAAGTGAGAAGAATTGATTTGGAGTTAAATTGGAGATAATAGGCCGAATTAGGTCAGCACCGCATTTAAGCGGTAGTTTGATAAGTTGTATATCATATCATGCATATATACCGAGCCTGAATTGATTTTATAATGGTCAAGCATTGATGTGATGAATTATGTATTGTACATTGTGGATAGGTGGTGAGCAAAGTACACTGGTAAAAGTACAGAGATTGTGCTTGGAGACTGAGATTAGGAGTACATCGACTCCTAGAACAGTGAGTGAACTTATTATCGTCTTAATTATCTAGAGTAGTTTTAAACAATTGTGTGATTTTATGGAAAATGGGTTTAAATGGTAAATTGCTATGTTTTAAGAGAAATTGTAATTTTATAAAATGATTTTATAAATTTTCTGGAAAATCGAATATTGGTTTTGAAAATAGAGTAATTGGAGACTGCTAGTTTGTGTTGCAAATTTATGGTTTTAAATTGAATGGCTTATGACAATAAATGAGCATGAATGGCTAAACTGATTTTTGTTTTAGAATTATTTATACTGTGTATTTAGCCTTGAGAGGCTAGGTTGCGATAAATTGCCATGTCATGCTAGAATGAATTTTATTGATTGGTGGATTATATATTAATTATTTACTGCAGAGGGGGTTCCGTGGACCAGCCTATTAGAGGGGCACGGTAAACTCCATTATATTCTTACCTCGAACGAAGAGACGCGTAGGGTATCTCCTGGGGTAAAGCTTAGGGTTCACTTCACGCCAAACCACCACGTGAAGGGGAACTCAGCCAACGCCAAGGAACGACTGTATTTTCTCAAACTAAAATATATTTTAAGTGTATACAAAATTTTAACAGCCTTGGCGGACTCGGTTAGATGCCCTGCGCAAGGTATCACCGAGTATGAGTTTTGGCACGAGCCAAAGTTTTAAGAAATTCATAAGCCAAGTTGATTACTCGATTTTTATGGATTGATTTTATTTGGTTGAAATGAGTTGAAAGGTAATGAAATTACAGTATGATGATTTATTTTAATTGTCTCCATTTACTCGACTTTAGATAGTTTAGATGGTATCTGTTTACTCACTGGGATTTTATAATCTCATCACCCTCATTTCCTCACATTTTAGGCTCGGGGAATTCCATAGTTAGCTGACTTTGACAAGGACCTTCATTTGGACTCGAATCGGTAAAAGCTGTAGGTTTCCAGCTTTCGATGCATTTTGGTTAGATGTGGACCCACGTGTCACTGTAAAGAAATTTTATGCTTTGGTTATTTGCTTTATAATATATATGACTATAATTAACTTTTACGCTATAAGAATTATGTACCGATAGTTTTACGAAAATTATTTTACAAGAAAATAGTTTATTTTATTGAATATTTTTATTATATTCAAATGGTCAAATTTTCACTTCAAATGAACGTTTTAGATACTTAATTTTTTTTAAATCATTAAATATATATTTTTGGCTTACCTATTACATTTTTAGCAAGTTTCGAGATTTTTGACAAAATGACGAAAATGTCCCTGTGAGCCAAAAAAAATGTTATGTTATGATTTGGAAATGATTTGTAATCCTTCGTATTTTGATTATTTGATAACTATTGCTCACCGGGGAAGTGCAAAAGCTGATACGAGAGCCTTGCGAGATTTTGATCGACATTCGGGGTGAAGAATGTTTGTCGAGGCTTCGCGACAGTTGTCACGGGCTCGATGGGGAGTTCCGGGTCGTGACATGAAATGGTTAAAAAGGAAAGGGTGAGTTTTCATAAACTCAGTGAGTAAACAAAGTCCATCATTAACATCTAAAGCCGAGTAAATGGAGACAGTTAACTTTTCATCATATCATAATCCACAACATTTTGTACTTGTTTCAAATCATATAAAACAACACATTTCATTATAATACACATCACGGCTTATGATTTTCTTAAAAACTTGGCTCGTGCCAAAAATCATACTCAGTGATACCTTGGCCGAAGGCATTCAACCGAGTCTGCCAAGGTCATTAAGTTAACAACTACTCATAAAAACATAGTTTAGCCATCCCTTGGCATTGGTAGAGTTCATCCTCAAGTGGTGGTTTCGGCGTGAAGTGAACTCAATCGTACCTTAGGAGATATCCTTCGCGCCTCTCCTACTAAGGTAAATATAACGAGGTTTACCGTGCCCCTCTAATAGGCTGGTCCACGGAAACCCGCCTACTGCAGTGGCTAATTAAATAACCCACCAATCAATAAAATTTTGACAGCATAACGTGGCTAACATAATACTACCCAGCCTGTCAAAAGAAAACAACAGTTTATATATTTCACAACTCAAAAACCCAACCACATATGTCATCATGTATCAGTTCATAAATTATCAATTCCAAACATTGGTACGTAAACTTATATATATAGGCAACATCAAAGGTTGGTCTCCACATACTCTCATTTTCAAAAACATTATTGAATTGTAAAATAATTCATAAACCTTATTTCTTAAATCGATTACTAGTCATAGAACATAAAATTCATTTAGGTTCAATATTCTTAAAATCATAAAAACGATTATAAAAATACTTTAGATAGATAAGATGAATAGTGGTTACTCACTTTGACGGGAATTTACAACACTCCTAGTCTCGATCCTTAGGTGCAATACCTTTGCCCTTATCCGAGGGCTCACCACCTGTACATAATGTGTAACAGGAAATTTAATATACTTATGCTAAATTGTCACAAAACTATTCTATGTTCTATATGAATGCATGCAATGAAATGGGAGGTGTTCGGCCTATCGCGCACTATACACTATTTAATCGGTCTAAACGTCCAATTCGATTCCAATTAATTTATTGCACTTCTAGTACTCCCCAAAATTCCACACACTTCACTAAAAGTCTATTCTAAGTGCAATTACCAAAATATCCCTCATTATGGTACAAATTGCCAACTAATAGGAGTAAAATTTTTCGATACCCGTTTTCGATTTTCGGTATTCCTAAGCACCAAATACATCTAAATGGCATGAAAAACAACCAAATTCATCATCAATCCTCACCCATAAAATTCAGCCAAGGTAGGTTCTATAATGGGCATGTGGATTTCTTGCTTAATTTTCATACTAAATGTTACTAAACAATTAAAAACACTAAATTACTTTGAAATTCAACAAAATTCATCACCAACTTTCTCTCTCTAAATCTGGCCAGCATATTGCCCCTCATGAAAACTTGAATTTAATTCATGGAAAATGGAAAAGAACGCATGGGTAAGATGAATTTCAAGCTTAAGATTAAAAATCTTACCTTTAGTCACCAATTTCTTGAAAATTCAACAAATTTTCCTTAGTTTTTTCTCCCTAGGGTTTTTCTTTTCTTTTCTTCTCTTTTCTGCAGGTGCTGGTCGGCTTTGAAATGCTGAGTGGAAGAGTGTGGGCTGGTTTTTAAATGGCAATATAAAAATATTTAATTTTTGACACATGTCACCTTTTTATTGGTCCACTTGTTTTAACTTAATTTTTAAACCTTTTCTCACCACCACAAATGCTCTAATATTGATCCATAGCATAAAATAATAATAGGTAAAATTCTGGAGCTTGACAAATGTCATGGTGGTGTAAAATTACAATTTTGCCATTCGAGTGGTAAAATTACCATTTTACCCCTATGCTCTGAAAAATACCGAAATTACAATTTTTTTTCACTTCTTAACCTCAAATCATACTCTAATAAGTCAAATGGGGCAAAAAAATCTTTTTTAAAAATTTCCATTTTGTCCTCAGGTGGCAAATGACCATTTTACCCTTGGATAGTGAAAATTTCGATTTGACTCCAAATTGATCCTTGAATTCCAAATCACCATATTAAACCATTCTGAGACTTTAATATCCTTAATTTCATCTCAAATTCTCTATTTGATCTAGTTCGAGGCTTAAATCAACTTTGTTGTATCTTTAGGTACAATACCTACTTTTGTAAATTTTTCGGGACTCTCCTAGCATGCAAATATGCTATCCATTACATGTATGTCATGACGAGTATTTTATAAGGTCGGCCTTTACAATTTACATATATACGAAATTTTTAACAACCTTGGCCGACTCGGTTAGATGCCTCGACCAAGGTATTCCCGAGAATGATTTTGGCAGGAGCCAAGCTTTTAAAATATTCATAAGTCATGTTGACTATTTAAATGAAATGAACACTTATGTTATGAAAAACATATTTGGATGAAATGTTTTAATAGTCTCATTTTACTCGGACTTTAGATCTTTTGAATGATGTTTGTTAACTCACTGGAATTTTATAATCTCACCACCCTCCTTTCCCTCCATTTCAGGCTCAGATTAGATTGTAGATAGCTGATCTCATCGAGGACTACCGTTTGGTTTGCATTCTTCAAACTGTTGGTTTATAGTCCTCTTTACTTTTGTTTATTCGGGGGGCCCACTTATTATTGTAAATTAAATTAAATACTTTGGCTTACTGTATTACAGTATGTATGAATTTATTTAGCTTTTACGTTACAAAAATTATTTACGTATAACTCTAAAAATATTGTTTTATAAGAAAATAGAATATTTTACTTAACATTTCTTTTATTTTCTTATTATATCCAAATAATCAAAATTTTGTTTTAAATGAAGATTTTAGACTTTAAAACTCACTTTTGATTATGAATTATATGTTTTGTACTCGTATATTACATTTTAGCCGGTTTCAAAATTTTTTAAAAAAAATGACTAAAATATCCCTGTGAGACAAAAATTATTATTTTATTTGTTTTGAGTTGGAAATAGCTTAAAATCTTCTAGACCATGATTTTCGACAACGGTTACTCACGAGAGAAATGAGATATTGATATTAAGCCTTGCAGGGTCCTAGTTGATATTCCGGGAATGAGTGTCTATCGGGGTACCGCGGCGGTTGTCACGGGTTCAAGGGGAGTACCGAGTCGTGACAGAAACCCCTGGTAGACTCCCTATATGTTTGTATTGATAGAAGATTTTACCTTCATAAGATATGTGTTCAATTACCTGCTTAACTTTTTCACTTTTGACATCGTAAACACCTTCTTTATCTTGCAAATGGTAACCTTGAATGTAAGATATGCCAAATGAAACATTGGAGTTTGTTTTATCATTGTCTTCTTTGCAAGTTTGACATTGACACTGAATGTGTTCTGTCAATGCCAAGGTCCACTATTGAATGTAATGAGCACTCATTCACTTAATTATTAGGGGAGCACCCATTCCTTTGTAATGCATGTGGCATTGAGGGAAATTATGTTTCCTATATACGTTCTGGATGTCACATTATGTGTCACGACCCAAAACTCCCTTCGAGCCCGTGCCAACCGCAGCGGTGTCTCGATGGGCACTCATCTCCTTGAATGCCAACCAGAATCCAACAAGGCTTAATATCAGTTTCTCGTTTTCCCCGGTGAGTAACTATTGCCAAATATTATGGTCTAAAGGATTTTGAGCTATTTCCAACTTAAAACTGATAAAATAAAAATTTTATCTCACAAGGGCATTTTGATCATTTTTTTCAAAAATCTCAATATCAGTTAAAAATGTAGTATGCAAGTGGAAAACACATATTTCATAATCAAAAATAATTTTGGATGTCTAAAACATTCGTTTAAAATGAAATTATGACTATTAGTATAAAATAAAAATATTGAATAAAATATTCAATTTTCTCATAAAACAATATTTTAAGAACATTGCATAAATAATTTTTACAGCGTAAAAGTAAAATAAATTCATATATATTGTAATACAGAAAATCAAGGTATAAAATTAAATTTGTAGTGACATGTGGGCCCACGAACGATCAAAAGTATCTAGAGAGATAAACCTACATATTTTGAGGATGCTAGTCCAATTGTAATCCTCGATGAAATGAGCTATCTACCGATTATCTTGAACCTGAAATGGGTGGAACGGAGGATGGTGAGTGTAAAGCCCGACCTTATAAAATACTATTTATGACATACATGTGATGATAGCATGATTGCATGCTAGGAGAGTCCCGAAAAATTTACAAAAGTCGGTATTGTACCTAAAGGTACAATAAGGTTTATTTAATCCTCGAACTAGATCAAATAGGAATTTTAAGGTGAGATTAAGAGTTTCACAGTTCATGGATGACTTAAAATGGTAATTTGGAGTTTGAGGATCAATTTGGAGTCAAATCGAAATTTTCACTAACTAGGGGCAAAATGGTCATTTGCCACTTGGGGACAAAATGGAAATTTTAGAAAAGATTTTTTTTGACCCCATTTGACTTATTGGAGTATGATTTGAGGTTTAGAAGTGAAAAATTTTAATTTTGATTTAATTTGGGGTAAAAGGGTAAAATGTTAATTTTACCACCCCAGGGGCAAAATTGTAATTTTCCACCATCAGGATATTTTTTCCAGCACATGGTCTTCCTTTATCTTCATCTTTGACCCTTGACTAATCATGTGGTGGAGATAAAATGTTTAAATTTTTAAAATTTTAAAAATAGACCAATAAGAAAATGCCATGTGTCAAGCTTAGGATATTTTATTATTTAACTAAAAAAATCAGCATAAATCAGCCATTTACACTCCAAATATTCGGCCAAGCAAGGAAGAGAGAGAAAGAGAGGAAGAACAAACCCTAGGTGAGGAATTTCAAGAGAAAAAGTGTGGAAAATCAAGGAAAACAAGTGAAAAAGGTAGGATTTTTCAACTTAAGCTTGAAATCTATTTTCCTTAAGCATTTCTCTTCATTTTCCATGCTTAAATTGCATGTTTTTATGATGAATTGTTGGCTGATCAAAATGGGTTAGGAGAGAGAAAGTTGTTGGATTTATTTGATTTTAATTTATGTTAGTGTTTTTAGTTAGTTTAGCATATTTAGAAAAAAAACAACAAGAAAAGAATTTATTTTCTCCCCCAACCATTAATGGCTGAATTTACCATGTAGTGAGTGAGGATGAGTTTGATTTTTATTCTAGGAGAATTGGTTAAGGAATGATGAATTATGAGCCTAGAAAAATAATGGGAATTTTCGGAGCAAAAATATGAATTTTTACCCATTAGGGGTATTTTCGTAATTTGCTATTGAGACTGATAATTTGCACCACACTGAGGGATATTAAGTTAATTTGGGTGCAATTGAGGTATAGAAACTGAAAAGAATTAAATTGGAGTTTAAACGGACGCGTTAGGAATTTAATCGAGTGATAAGACGAATTAGGCCAATACTGAGTTTAGATAGTTACCAGTGCATTTTTGCATTCCATATCATGCATTGGTAGTCAAAATTAGTTTAATTTTGATTTAGTACCAACTTGGTGAAATTCTCGATTTTGTACTGTGTCAAAGTAGTGAGTCCTTCGATAAAGGCAAAGAAATTGCATTCAAGGACTAGTAGACAGAGTGCTTCGAAAGTCTGCATTCTAGACATTGTGAGTAAACTTACTGTCATTTTAATTATCTAGAGTGGTTTTTAGATGCTTTCATGAATTCTATGGAAAAATGAATTTAAAAAGGTAAATTTTCATGTTTTATGAATAAATGAGTTTCAATGAAATTAATTTATAAATTGTTTTGGAATTAATAATGATTTTGAAAAATAGAGTACACAGAGACTGTTAATTGTGGCAATTTGATTGTTTAAATTGACTGGCTTATGATAAATCGAGCATGATTGGCTAGTTGGCAATTGTATTGAAATGCGAATTGTTTGGTTGCCTTGAAAAACTGCGAATTACAAAATTGTCATATCATGTTATTGAGTTTTATTATATGGTGGATTATATATTAATTAATCACTGCAGTAGGGGTTTCTGTGGACCAGCCTTTTAGAGGGGCACTGTAAACCCCATTATAGTCTTACCTCGAATGAAAAGGCGCGTAGGGTATCTCCTGGGGTAAAGTTTAGGGTTCACTTCACGCTAAACCACCACGTGAGTGGGAACTCAGCCAACGCCAAGGAACGGCTATATTTTCAAAACAAAAACATGATTTATGTGAAATGTGAATTTTAATAGCCTTGGCGGTCTCAGTAGGATGCCTCGGCCAAGGTGTCCCTGAGAATGGATTTATGGCACAAGCCTAGATTTTTATGAGATTCATAAGCCTCTTTACGTGTTTTGAACAAAATGTGTTCTAATGCTATAACCCAGTTTATGATGATTTACTTTATTGTCTCCATGTACTCAACTCTAGATGTTTATGATGATGTCTGTTTACTCATTGGGATTTTATAATCTCACCACCCTCCTTTCCACCCATTTCAGTTTCAGTATAGACTGTAGATAGCTGATCTCGTCGAGGACTACAGTGGGATCTGCATTTTCCAAACCGTAGGTTCACAGTCCTCTTTACTTTTGTTTATTCGGGGGCACTCTTGTTATTGTAAATTAAATTAAATACTTTGGCTTACTGTATTTAAGTATGTATAAATTTATTTAGCTTTTACGCTATAAAAATTATTCACGTATAACTCTATAAATATTGTTTTATAAGAAAATAGAATATTTTACTTAATATTTCTTTTATTTTCTTATTATATTCAAATAACCATAATTTTGTTTTAAATGAAGATTTTAGACTTTTAAACTCATTTTGAATATGGAATTATGTGTTTTGTACTTGTATATTACGTTTTAGCCAGTTTCGAAATTTTTGAGAAAAATGACCAAAATACCCCTGTGAGACAAAAAATAATATTTTATTTGTTTAAAGTTGGAAACAACTTAAAATCTTTTAGAACACGATATTTGACAATGGTTGCTCACAAGGGAACAGAGAAATTGATAGTAAAGCCTTGCGGGGTTTCGGGTTGACATTTCGGGCAATGAGTGTCTACAGGGATACCGCGACGATTGTCACAGGCTCGAGGGGAGTACCGGGTCGTGACAGTGAGACTATAAAATCCTAGTGAGTAAACAAACACCATTTAAATAAGCTAAAGCTGAGTAAAAGGAGACAATTAAAATATCTCATCATTTTTAAGTATTTCACAATTTGAAAATTTATCCCAACCCATGCAAACGGTTGTATTTCATTTCATTTCTCATTTAGGCTTATGACTTCTATAAACATTTGGCTCATGCCATCAAATAGTACTCGACGACACCTTGATCAGAGGCGTACACTCGAGCCCGCCAAGGCTGTTAAAATTTCGTATACACGTAAAACATATTTTTAGTTTGAAAAACACAGCTATTCCTTGGCGTTAGCGGAGTTCATCATCACGAGGTGGTTCGACGTGACGTGAACTTTGTCCATACCTCAGGAGATACCCTACGCGCCTCTCCGACAAAGGTACATATATATATCTGGATTTTGTGCCCCTCTAATAGGCTGGTCCACAAAATCCTCCCACTGCAGTAAGCTAAACCCACCATATAATAAAGTTCAATAACATGATATGGCAATTATTGTAATTCACAGCCTTTCAAGGCTAAATACATATTTCATACATTTCAACACAAATATCAATTCAACCATTCATGCAAATATTGTCATAAGCCATTCGATTTCAAATCATAAATGTACAATATAACAAGTGGTCTCCAATTACTCTATTTTTCAAAATCATTATTCGATTTCAAGATAATTTATAAAATCCTTTCATGTAAATACATTTTGTTTGTCAAACATATAGATTTACCATTTAAACTCCTTTTCATAAAATTTCACCAAAATCGATTAAAAACATACTTTAGATAATAAAAATGATGGTAAGGTTACTCATAGTACTAGGAGTTCGATATACTCCTATTCTCGATCTTCGGGCACAATCTCTCTACCTTTGTTAGAGGGCTCACCACGTATACATCATACGTGACACGAATTTCAATAAATTTTGTCAATTTATCATAAGCTATTTCAAGCTCTCTAAATCTAAATGAATGCATGCGATGGGATGCAAAATGTCTGATTAAGCACTTAAATGTGATATTCGACCTAAGTCACAGTATACTCGGCCTAATCGGCTAAAATCTCCAATTTAACTCCAAATCAATTCTTCTCACTTTCTACACTCCAATTATACCTAAATTACCTCAGTGACTGTGAATGAGATTGTCAAGCCCGACCTTATAAAATACTTGTCATGTCATTCATATGATTGACAATATGCTTGCATACTTGGAAAGCCCCGAAAGAAAAATCGTTAAAAGACGACAATGTACCAAATGGTACAATTAAGTTAATTTAAGCCTCAAACTAGATCAAATAGAGAATTTAAAATGAAATTAAGAATATTAAAGTCTCAGAATAGTTTAATATGATGATTTGGAGTTCGATAATCAATTTGGAGTCAAACCGAAATTTTTACTGTCCAAGGGCAAAATGATCATTTGCCACCCAAGGACACAATGGAAACTTTTAGAAAAGAATTTTTTTGGCCCCATTTGACTTATTGGAGTATGATTTGAATATTGGAGTATAATTTGAGGGTTTGGCAGTGAAAAAGTTTAATTTCGGTGATTTTTAGAGTGTAAGGGCGAAATCGTAATTTTATCACTCGCGGACAAAATTTGAGATTTTGAGAGAATTTAGATCAAATTTGACAAATTGGAGAATGGTATGAATATAAGGGATGAAAAATATGTCTATGGGCAATTTTTCAGTTTTTGGGGCAAAAATGTAATTTTTGACTTTTAGGGGGTAAAAGTGTAAATTTCAAAAATTACTCCACCAAGACTTTGGATAAGTCTGAGAATTTTATCTAAGCTATGGATATGTGGGACAAGTGTATGGTGAAAATTTGGAAAGAATTGGATGGCTAGAATTTAAGGAATTAATAAAACATTAAAAAAATAAATAAAATAATATTATATTATTTTAGCCATTAAAAAGGTCAAAATTCTAGAATTCTCATCTTCTTCAGCCGTCCAAACCAGGGGAGAAAAGGGGGAAAAAAACAAATAAGAACCCTACCTGAAAATTTGGGAAAAATCAAGAGAAATTAAGAAATCAAGCATTAAAAAGGTAAATTTCATTGATTTTCCTTGTGATTTTCACTTCACTACCCATGCATTTTTTTCTCATTTCCATGCAAAATTAGAAAGTGGGTATGGACACCCATGCTGGCCAAACCTCCATGGATGAGTTTTGAGTTTGATTTTTGGTTGATTATAATTGAATTAAGTGATTTTAGTTAAGTTATATTGAAATATAGCAAAAATAAGCTAGAGATATAATTTTCTCCCATTGAAACCCATTATGCCGAATTTTCTAGGGGAATATTGGCTGCTGATCTTGATGTTTATTTGCGGAATTATGATGAATAATGATGAATTATGAGCCTAGAAAAATAATGGGAATTTTCGGAGTAAAAATACAAATTTTTACCCACTAGGGGTATTTTCGTAATTTGCTATTGAGACTGATAATTTGCACCACACTGAGGGACATTAAGTCAATTTGGGTGCAATTGAGGTATAGAAAATGAAAAAATTAATTTGGAGTTTAAACGGACACGTATATCGATTTATCGAGTAAAAGATCGAAATAGGCTAACACTGCATTTAGGCAAAAATTTAGACATTTTTGCATTCCATATCAAGCATTAGTAGTCTAAATTAGTTTAATTTCAATTTAGTACCAATGTGGTGAATTTCTCGATTTTGTACTGTGTCAAGGTGGTGAGTCCTCCGATAAAGGCAAGGAAATTGCACCTGAGGATCAGTAGTCTGAGTATTTCAAAAATCCCCACTCTAGACACGGTGAGTAACCTTACCATCATTTTAATTATCTAAAGTATGTTTTTATTCGGTTTTGGTGAATTTTATGAAAATGAGTTCAAATGGTAAATTTTTATGTTTTGTAAACAAAATGAGTTTAAATGAAAATATTTTATAAATTGTCTTGAAACGAAATAACGATTTTGAAAATAGAGTAATTGGAGACCACTGATATGTTGTAAATTTAAAATTGAATTAATCGCTTATGTTATTGTATTGGCATGATTGGCTGGGCTATATTTTTTATGAATTGTATGAATTGCTTTATTTTACCCTTGTAGGCTGGGTAGTAATATATTAGCCCTGTCATACTGTCAAAATTTTATTGTATGGTGGGTTTGACC
Source organism: Theobroma cacao (assembly GCF_053813885.1). Classification (NCBI taxonomy): domain Eukaryota; kingdom Viridiplantae; phylum Streptophyta; class Magnoliopsida; order Malvales; family Malvaceae; genus Theobroma; species Theobroma cacao. The sequence goes on from NC_142645.1 coordinate 19,308,601, forward strand.
TGCTGCAGTGGGTTGGGTTCTGTGGACTAGCCTATTAGAGGGGCACGGAATCCTGTTATATTTTTACCTCGGTTGGAGAGGCGAGTAGGGTAACTCCCGAGGTATAACTTTAAAGTTTACTTCACGCCAAACCACCATGTGCAGGGGAAGTCGGCCAACGCCAAGGAACGGCTATGTTTTCAAAATAAAAACATGACTTTCTAATAGCCTTGGCAGACTCAGTTGGGATAGCCTTCGGCCAAGGTATCCCAGATAACTGAGTATGATAATAATTTTTAGCACGAGTCAAGCTTTTTAAGAAATTCATAAGCCATACTGATTACTTGCTTTAAATAAATTGATTTCATTTGGTTGAAATAAGTTGAAAGATGATAAATTACAGTTTGATGAAATGTTTTAATAGTCTCTTTTTACTCGACTTTAGATATTTTGAGTGATGTTTGTTTACTCACTGGGATTTTATAATCTCACCACCCTCATTTTCACCCATTTCAAGCTCAGAATAGATTGTAGATAACTGATATCGACGAGGATTACAGTTGAACTTGCCACATCCAAAAATTGTAGGTTCATTTCTTTTGATACTTTTGGTCATTCGTGGGCCCACGTGTCATTGTAAATTAAATTCTATACTTTGGTTATCTGTATTACGGTATGTAAGAATTTATTTTGCTTTTACGCTATAAAAATTATTTATGCAGTGTTTTTAAAATATCGTTTTATGTGAAAATTGAATATTTTGTTTAATATTTTTATTTTATTATAACAGTCATAATTCCATTTTAAACGAATATTTTAGACATCCAAAATTATTTTTGATTATGAAATATGTGTTTTCCACTTACATATTATATTTTTAGATGATTTTGAGATTTTTGGGATAAATGACCCAAATACCCTTGTGAGACGAAAATTATTATTTTATTTGTTTAAGTTAGAAACAGTTTAAAATCTTTTAGAATGTGGTATTTGGAAACAGTTACCCACAGGAGAAATGAGAAGCTGATATTAAAGCCTTGCGGGGTTTCGGTTGACATTTTGAGTAATAAATGTCGATCAAGACGTCGCGACGGTTGTCACGGGCTTGATGGGAGTTTCGGGTCGTGACAGAGATTCAATATATCAGTCCCGGGTCAATAATCAAATTCGAATTTTTACACCAAAATTTCCCATTTAATTTCTAGCCTCACCAAACATCAAATATCTCCCATATATGATGAAATATCATCAATTTCAACTACAATATCCTCCCTAGAAAATTCGGCCAATAATGGTAATGGGAGAAAATGAATTCTTTTCATGTTGTTTTGTTTCTAAATATGCTAAACTAACTTAAAACACTAACATAACTTAAAATCAAATCAATCTAACTTCATTCTCTCTCCATACACATTTGGGCAGCCATGAATTTACCATGAAAACATGAAATTTAACCATGGCAAATAAGGAGAAATGCATGGGAAAGGTAGATCACAAGTCAAAATCAAGAAATTTTACCTTTGATTGCTTGATCCTTTGGAATCCCACACTTTTTCTTCAATTTTCCCACCTAGGTTTCTTGTTTTTCCTTTCCTCTCTTTGTCTTACCATGGCCAGCCACATGAAGAGAAAATGGGATAAATAGGGGTTGATTTTAATGAAAAATAATAAAATATTCTTACTTGACACGTGGCATGTTTCCATTGGTCCATTTTTAAAACTTTAAAAATTTTAATCCTTTTTATCTCCACCACACAATTAGTCAATGGTCAAAATGAGGATAAGGGAAGACCATGTGCTGGACAAATGTCCTGGTGGTGAAAAATTACTGTTTTGCCCCTAGAGTGGCAAAATTATCATTTTACCCCTATGCTCCAAAAAAAAACCAAGAATAAATTTTTTTCAGTTCTTAACCTTAAATCATACTCCAATACTCAAGTCATACTCCAATAAGTCAAATGGGGACAAAAATCTTTCCGAAAAATTCTCATTTTGTCCCTAAATGACAAATGACCATTTTACCCCTAGATAGTGAAAATTTCGATTTGACTCCAAATCACCATATTAAACCATTTTGGGACTTTAATATTTTTAATTTTATCTTAAATTCTCTATTTGATCTAGTTCGAGGCTTAAATCAACTTTGTTGTACCTCTAGGTACAATACCGACTTTTGTAAATTTTTCGGGACTCTCCTAGTATGCAAACATGCTATTCATCACATGTGTGTCATGACAAATATTTTATAGAGTCGAGCTTGTCATCTTCTCCCCCACTTGGATCAACTATGTGATCCTTCTTCATGATTGATTTTGACATCCGATTAAATATTATTTCATTAATAAAATATTATTTTATTTTAAAAATTTATCTTATCTCTTTGGTTCCCAAAGTTCCTTATTATGCCTCAATTCGCATCCGACCAACTTTATTTATCACCATATCAAAGTATGGGGTATTTCATTGCCACGCATCATCAAAACTACATGACATCACCATGAAATTATTCACAACTACTTTTTTCAAAAACGGGAGCTTGAAAAACATGATTGTGGAATTTGTCTCCATGAAATGCAAATGAAGGATGGCAATTATGATTGTTTGAAGCAAGATTGCAATTTTGTTGCCCATGTGGATTGTGTAATGGACAAGTATCTTACAATTGGACAGGTAAATGACCAAGACGAGGAGTCTAGTGAAAATCTAGCTTCCATCACTTGTGTCATTGAAATGAACCAACATGGAGAAGCCACAAGGATAAAACATTTCAGCCATGAACATGATTTAACATTAGACAGTGAGATTAAGGAAGATGATGATAAACGTTGTGACGCGTGCATGCTATCTATCTCAACTTCCTTTTACTATTGTTCACAATGTGAGTTCCTTCTCCATAATACCTGCGTTGAATTACCTAGGAAAAACATCATTTGTTTCATGAATCTCTCTGCACCCTCCATTTAGAGAACATTTTCAAATGTAAGTTATGTTATCTCTACTGCAGTGGTTTTGCTTACCATGGTGGCAATGACTATAAATTTTGTCTAAGGTGTGCTAGAATTTCTCGAATCCTCCCACGTCAATGACACAAACACACTCTTTTTTTTTAACTTTAATTTGAATGAAGGGCAATGCAATGCTTGTGGTGCTTACATTGATGGTGCATACAAATGTAAAGATTGCACTTTTGTTTTGGATTTTGGCTGCTTAACACTACCATAGATAGCTTGACACAAGTGTGACAAACACTTTCTAGAACTTAATTTTCATGATGAAAATGATGATCCAAAAGAATGTTACTATGATATATGTGAAAGAAAAAAAAGAGATTCAAAACATTGGTTTTATCATTATGCAATTTGTGATAATTCTACTCATCTAAAATGAGTTTTTGGAATATATCCATTTATAAATAAGAAGATTGGGATGACTTTTTGGAGTTGGTATCACCATTATCCGCTCATTTGTGTTAAAAAGAGTTATGACATCTGTCATTGGTGTCGTCTGCCTCGCCAAGATATAGCTCTTAAATGTAAAGCCTATACACCCAACTATACAATCCACTTTGATTGTCTTGACTTGAGGATTGGTTAGCTTTCTTATAAAGTGGGGTTGCAGTTGAAAGGAGCGCTTGTTGTTTTTGATTGTAAAGGGTTGTTATTTTTCCTTTGTTTTATGAGTGTCTGTTCACTTGTAGGCTTTTGTTTCTGTTTTTTTATCAATCTTTATCAGTTTGTAAGTGTTGCTAGATTGGGCTTGAATGACATTGCCTTTTGTTTCTTTTTGTTTCAATTATGCTCACCAAGTGTTCAAATAAAATTATATTATTTCTCATAAAAGAGAAAGTGATGTTCATGCTATAAACATTTTTCACAGCCATAAGACAGAATTCATAACATGTGAATGAAGCATCTTACAAAGTTTTTTAGATTGTTCTTTATTGCTAATAATGAATAACATGCCTATCCAATTTGATTATAATGTAATTCTCAAATAGGAATTTATTGGAGACTAAAAATTCTCATGATTCGTAAATATTTAAAATAAGTCCAAGGACATGAGCACATTCTCATGTCTTTCTAATCAAACTATAAAATGAGTTTAGAATGTGTCCTGCTACATTGGAAAGAGAGTAGAGCAGGGATCTAAATGCCACTCCCCTTACATAAATATTATTCCCCTTTTGACTCCTATCTAGTATATAAGTCTCTTGGATTTTGTGGGACAAGTCATGCCAAGTGTTAGTATGCAAAAATATTGTTGTATTATTATTTATAAATATATTATATTTTAAAATTAAAAATAAATAAAAATAAAAAATATTTATATTAATATAATAATCAATCAAGTCGAAATCAAATCTAAAAATACTATTCAAGAAATTATCAAAGTCATCCTTCAATTTATATTATGTGAATTACTAAACTATTTAATTATTTTAAGTTTGGTCACATTGTTAAGTTTGAGCGACGAAATGCTGATCTGGCAATGACATTAGCATCCTTGTGGGCTTACTACGTCCTAATATCCACTTATTTCTTTATTGTTTTTCTTTTCTCTTCTTTTACAAAATTCACAATTTCTCTTTCTTTAGTGTCTCTCCCTTAAACCTCTTACAAAATTCACAATTATATTTGCTTTTGCAAGAGTATTCAAAGCCCAATAACAATTCTATTCATGTAAAAAAAATAAAGTATGAAAATCGAATGTGACATAACATGCAAGTCCAAAAACCTGGCTGCTGCACGTAAAAGAGGAAACCTTTTTCCTTTTCTTTTCGTTTATATCAAGAATGAGTGTGAAAAAATACTGCTCGTATAGCCTATTGATCAGAAATATAACCTTCTTTCTTTACTTTGTGATCTCTAAAGTATAGCAAAGATCCTTGAATACACATTTTCTCTATATGCACTTGAAGTGATAATGGTTAGCAATTTATTTGTTTTTCTGGTCTTATAATCACCTATAATATGCCAAGTAGCTTACAACAAATTATTTACAATTACAATACATAAAAATCCAATAAAACACAGGGAGGTTCCGGGAGCTTACTTAACGCATTGAAACATGGGAAAAGAAGATTTTGCTGTCTCTCTCATGATGATAGAGAACTCATCTGCACGAATCTTTCAGCCTCCTCAAAGCGACCGAAAGTATTAAGCAGTTCAATGATTATAGAGTAATGTTCTTCAGATGCCTTGAGTTCATATTTACGAGTCATTAGACTGAATAATTGGCAAGCCCTATCAACAAATCCAGCTTGTCTGCAAACTGATAAAACCACTTTGAAAGTGAAATGGTTTGGAATGAAATCGTCAGATGCCATTTGATGAAAAAGACTAATTGCATCTTCACAAAGATCATTATATCCATAAGCCTCGATAATGGCAGTCCACGTCATAGTACCCTTAACAGGGACTGCCTCAAACACTAACTTTGCACTGCTAATTAATCCGCAACTACCATACATCTTGACAATCCCTGCAGAAACAAAAGGAATTGATTCAAAATCTTTTTTCAAGACTTGTCCGTGAATCTCCTTCCCAAGCTTTACAGCTCTAAGCTCACTGCAAACGTTCAACATCCTTGCCATTGCCACTGAGTCTGGCCTGTGTTTTGAGAACTGCATTGACCTAAACACACTAAGTGCTTCATGCAAATGACCACTCTTAACATATGACTCAATCATGGCTGTCCATGAAATCACATTCCTTGCCTCCATACCATTAAATAATTTCAAAGAATAATCTAAAACACCACATTTTGAGTACATAATCATCAGAGAAGTGACAATAGACACATTGGGCAAGAAACAATTCTTTACAGCATAAGCATGAATCTCTTTTCCATGACTCAGAGCCCTCAACTCTGCACAAACAGGAAGAATCGTGGCAACTGTGACGACATCAGGCTTGAACCCTTCCTGCTGCATCCAAACAACTGATCTCAAAGCCTGGTTAAGCCTCCCATTTGATACATATCCTGACATCAAAGCAGTCCAAGAAATCGCATTCCTTTCTCTTGAGCAATAAAAGACTCGCCTGCCTGAATCCATATCACCACACTTGCAGTACATATCAACTAAACCAGACTGAATAACCAACTGCTTGGAATAACTCTTCGTCTTAACTACATAAGCATGGATCTCCCGGCCTAGTTTCCGTGCCCAAACTTCCCCAATCACTGGAAGAATGGTAGTTAGTATAACAGAATTTGGATATATCCCTGCACTTATCATCCATCTAACATAACTCAAAGCTTCCCTTTGCATCCTATTATGTGCGAACCCCGCAATCATCGCCCCCCACAAAACTATATCTCTCTCAGGAATTTCCTCAAGCACACGGCATGCTAGCTTAATCTTCCCACATTTAAAATAAAAGTCAATCAAACCAGTCCTAAGCATTGAACTATCAATGAAACCATTCTTAATCAAAAGGGCATGCGTCTTTAAACCTTGTCTAAATGCTGATGCACCAGCGAAGCTCTTAAGAACAGCAGAGAAAGTGTACACATTCAATTTGACTGCCAGCAATCTCATTTCTGAATAGGTAGAAAGCACATCCAAATACCGTTTCTTACCTGATATAACAGTTCCTCTAAGCAAAGCATTCCAAGAATGAACATTTTTGCTAGTACATTCATCGAATACCCTTAAGGCATCGTCGATGGAGCCACAAGAAGTGTACATATGGGCAAGTTTGGCACGTAAAAACTCGTTGTTTTCGAGCCCATTTGTTCGAATATGAGCGTGGATATGCCTCCCATCGGCTAAGGATTTGGAACGAACGCAAGCGGCAAGAAGAGAAGAGAAAGTGGTGGGATTTACAGGGATGCCCTGCTGGTCTACGTAGTCTAAAATGGCAAGGGCTTCTTTGAGCTTGTTTTGTCTCGCGAATCTTTGAATGTCTTTGTAAATGGCATGTGGGTTCTTGGTGTGGAGTGGTAAAGAGGACGGGAATGCGTTTTTCTCAAAGAATGGTGGTGGGCTTCTTCTGTGGGCAAATATGGTTGGGTTTCTTTGGGGTTTTGGTGGGGATCTTGCGGAGGCTTTTGTTCTGGAGAATTGATTGTTTCTGCAGAAGAGAGGATTCGGAGGGAAAGAGTGAAGACAGAAGGAAAGGGAAGATGACTGGTTGCATTCCATGGCTTCTTTTGTGAATGAGGATTGATGGAGGAGAAGGCCAAAGATTCAACCGGACTGGAACTTAAATTGTGCCTTTGCTCGAGCATAATTTGTTTCGTGGCAATAAGTAGGCAGAAGGGAGGGAAACCATTCCAAATAAAAAAAATCGATCCGATCAAATTGAGTTCAATTATAATAATTTTCAAAGCATTTGATTTTGCAAGTTTGATTATTTTCATTACAGCAGCCGCCGCCAAGGGGAGGAGGCCCCTTCAGACACCAAAAGCTTCGGTGTCTCCGCCTCCCTTCTCTCTCTCTCTCTCTCCCCTTTTTCTTTATATATATAATTCTCGTTCCTGTCTTTCCCATTTTTTAACCTCTGCAACTCCAAAGCATTTGCAGGCTTGGGATTCTTCACCCTCTCTCTTTCCATTCATGTTGGAGAAACAATGTCCTACATTTCGAATTTCGCCGTGTCGTTTCACGGCCAGAGGGCCGCGTTTAATTCAGCAGACGCCGAGTTAAAGTTTCCTTCTCTTGCTTCCATCCATTGTAGACCCACAATCAGGATTGCCAGACCCTTCTTCCGGGTGAATTTTACGAATCTTATTATATTCAATTCTCTTTTATTTTCACCTCCTTGATCAATTTCTTAGCTGCATGTGTCCGATTCTTGTTGAAATAATGTCGATTTTTGTTGTAGAATGACACATTTAGCATCTCCCGGATGGCTGTTGGTAGGTCGAGTAGAGTCGGTAGAGAAGGGAGCGTACATATGGCATTGGTAAATGAGAGGCTCGGACCTGGCCGAAATGTGTCTGAGCCGTCTTCCGTTTTGGTAACAAAACTTTTGGGAATAATTCAGAGAACCAAGTATTTTATTCAACATGTTATTTGTTCCAGCGCTGTTAAATTGTTATTCTTTGTATAGATTAAACGCGTTGCTATATCCTAATTTGCAATAATAAAGCATTGATTTCCAGTATTTATTCTTAACTCACTACTCTTTAATATTTTGTTTGCAGGCATACGAACTAGTTCAAGGAAAACTTGTAAGTTTTCTTATTCTATGTCGCTTTGGAATTAAAAATATGAAATAAAATATAGGCCATTGGTTTAAGTTGTGAAAATGTGGTGTTAGGCAATTTGTTCATTGGTTAGACATGGTTGATTCTTTGCTCCAGAATCATTTGTTTGTAAGTGGATTTGATATTATAATTTCTTTGTGCTTTTCAGCTTGCCTCAAGTCCTTTATATGTTTATTGCATGCTGTAATAATCTGTTGTAGCAGACCCAACATATGAGATGTTGTTTATGTAAACAGAGAGATGTTCTACCATCACCTCCGTTGCTAATTTAGGGCAAAAGGATTATGGCTTTGCTTTTTGAATTATTCTAATATTCATTTGTTGCTTATGGTGATAACTGGAGCTTTTCTTATTTTTTATAATAATAAAAATGACTCTCAACATTCCTCTCTTTTTTTTTTTTCTCATTTCTCAACATTCATATGACTCTGTTGTTCCTTGATTTTTAAAATTTAAATGGCGCTTCTGCTTGAATTTCAGAGAACTTATGTATGAAAACTTGTATACAGGTAAAGTGGAGTTCAATGGTGGCATTGGACAGGTCAATACCAGAGCCACCAACAGCTGTTCTCTTGCATGGCATTCTTGGTAGCAGAAAGAACTGGGGTAAGCACCAAATTGATAATTGGTTAATACCTTTGTATGCTGGTATCATCATTCAGTGCATGTCCCTTTTTCTCCCATAGCCTGAAATGGGATATAGTTGCACCTGTTTTTGGGAACTGGAATGCTCTTCCTCTTTGTGTTTATTTATCTTATTTTATTCCTAAATAATGATCTTTTCCCCTTCTAAAAGATATGGAATTATGGAATTTGGAGAATTGTCTTTACATTCAAAAGAAAAATTTAAAAGAACTGTTGAATTTGCAAATGTTGGCTACCTTATATGTGGTATATGTTACAGAGATTCACTCCTTGACATTCTGGTTTGCATTAAGTGTAATTATACACAATATTTTAATTATTTGGGCAACCTTGTCTAAACTGCACAAATTGTACTCTTTAGCTAATAGATATTTCAATTGGGAATAATTGTTATTAATAAACGAAATTGTCTTTGATCAGATGATGAAAACAAATCCACAGGATCCAGCTGTTAGAAACAAATCAGAGGATTGCAGTTTACCCTGCCCTTTTCCATTTTCATTTAGTCGCTGAGTTGTCCTAAAATTCTGCTCCAAACCATTCTATACTCTAGGTGTCTTGGCTTAACTGTGCCCACCAAAGGTGGTTCCCAACTCTATCATGTTGTTACAATTAGTTTTCTAATTCAGCAAACATCTTGGTTCCATGCATAAATGCAATTATGTACTTTGCTGAGCATTGTCTGACAGTCCGATTTCTACTCTGTTTTAGTGTACTGATGCTCTGATGTTTGTATTTGTCTTGGACATTGTTATTTGGTATATTTTAAGAACAAATTCATTGTTTGCATTTTTGCGCATGAAAGTAACATGTAAAATATTTCTGTTTTATATGTTGTAGGAACTTTTGCTCGGTGACTGGCCCAAGAATTTCCAACATGGCAGGTAACTTTGAGTAACTTTCTGTTTGCTGTTGTTCTCTTCCTCCCGCCATTTTGTAATGATACCTTTTGGTCAATCCGGTCGTTTTATGTCATTAGTATATCCCTCTGTGTCTCTCATTTCAAAAGGAAGAAATGTATTTGTGGTTTTACCAAATTAGCCTTTCATTTTGATGCCTTCAAACAAATATTGATAATCATTGTGAATTTACTTGAAAGTTATGGTGGCATTGTGACATCTGTGTGATAGATATCTATGATCTGCTTAAAGTGGTTTATGTGGCAACATGGGTCTTGGAAATTAGGATGTTAACAAGCAATAATGCCCACATGTTGTGGTGTTTTTTCTTTCATTTATTTATTTAGTAGTATTGTTTATGTGATAAATGGATAGTAGATTAAATAAAGAAAATAATACAGTTAATTGATTGAGATACTTGTTGTTAAAAAGAAAGGTGCTTTGAATCTTTATTGAATGAAACATGAATAAAATAGAAACAAAATACTTGGTGGATTATTTAAAAGAAAGTTATATTTGAATTTTTTATTGAATAAAACATGAATAAACTAGAAACAAAATACTTGGTTAGAAAAGAAAAGGACAATTAGAAAAATAAAAAGATGAGGGATCAAGGTAAAAACTAGAAATAAAAAAGTTATAGGGACTTTAAAGAAAAATATGAGATTAAAAATAGAGAGTGACACTATTGAAGAAAATAACAAAAATCTAAAAACCTAAACATCCTAGGCCCGAAGGGAAAAAATAACAGACTCGGAGTTAAATGTGAGAAGTTTATCAATTAACTATTGCCATTAGTTGAATACAATGGTAGTATAGCAGTTAGTATGTTTCAATAAAATAATTTAATTATTTCTTTTAGTTATAACATTATGTTCACTTAAGTAATTTTTCTAATGTGTAAAATTTGTGCTTAGAAACCATTGCAGGCAAACATCAACACTCATACATGGTAATTTATTATATTAAAATGAAAAGGACAGTAAAAAATGTTGAATTAAGGAAAAATCAATAAAGTGAAAAGTGATAATGAATTATATAAAAGAGGTAATTTGGAAGTAAGACAAAGATGAGATTGTAAAATGTGACATTGTCAAAAAGAAAACCAAAAAAATAAAAATCTTGAACACTATTGCAATTTGTTGATTAGGAAAATAGGATAGAACAGGTTCTTGTAAGTTTTTGAGCACTGTTACAAGATATATTGAACTATTGCAATTTACAACAGCCAAGTCAAAAAAATAAAAATCTTGAAATGCACCTAATTAGAACACAAAGCATATTATAGGAAAGGAATCAGTAAGTCTACCCTTGGATGGACCAGAACGCCTTACTGATCTCATGCCTTTGAAGAAAGCATAAGAAACATGGTAAGAAACAGTACTGTCAGCATCCAGTTAAAGCATATAAATGGTGAGCAAAAGCTGGTTTGTAGGTGCAAGCTTTGATGTGGATTTCTATGGAGATTTATAGCTGACATGGGATATTTAGCGATTAGGTTTGGTCTGAGTTCGGTTTAATTGTACGCTTTGAACTTTTATATGTGGCTGCTTCAGTTTACCAAGTTTGTAATGTGATCAAGACTGTTTATGTAAGTTTTATAGTGGTGTCATGGGTCTCAGGTTGGTCTAGCAGTACTATTGGGTCCTTATGTGTGGTCCAATCGCATGGTTGGTGTTGTTCTTATCTTCTTGCAGTGCAGGTGAAGTTAGTCTTTTAGTAATGTCAGGTAGCAAACTTAATAAGAGAGGTTTTTCCATAATGTAGAACTCCTGTAACGGTGTAAATGCCTTCTTTTCTATGTTTGATTTCTTATAAAATCCTAGGGGAGATTGCCTAGGTTTCACCTTTTCTCCACTAAACAGACAAGGCAAACTGTTTTCATTTTCATATCCCTAGACCCTAAAACTGTCGGACTCTTAATTGCCCCTTATTTTTCCACAATAGCTTCTTCGCCTATTTTCATCCAAGAAGAAAAATTCTAATTCTCCCCACCCAAATACTGAGCCCTAATTACCTTTCTACAATAAATTTTAATGTTGAATGTAAGTTCCTGTAGCAAAAGACAACCAAAAGTGGACAGTTAGCATGCTAGTGTTCCACAAACTGCCATCATAACTTTGTTCTTAGCAAAACACCGTATTTTGAGCAGAGGACCCTAATCTTAGACCTGGATGAGTGAAGATGATATTTCCAATCTAACTAGATTTAAGCCTGTGTGATGTGCGGGTGATGATTTCATTTACAATAAATTTTTAAATTTAGAATAAAAGTAGCAGCATAAAATAGAGTGCAAAAAAGTTAAGTTAGAAACATGCATGCTAAAGAGCAGGTGATGATTTCATTTACAATAAATTTTTAAATTTAGAATAAAAGTAGCAACATAAAATAGAGTGCAAAAAAGTTAAGTTAGAAACATGCATGCTAAAGAGCAATATCTTAAAGATCTGGACAATTAGAAGAATAAATAATTCTATTGAAAATTAGACATTTAAATGACAAAGTAATTGTTAAAAGTAAAAAAAAATTAATAGTAATAATAGGCATTAAATGCTATGTGAAACAAAAAAAAGAAAGCAATGGAATCAATGCCAATTTCAGTATTATAAAGTTTTCTTTTTGTTTGAGTTATGCTAACAAATATATTTTTGGGCTGGAATATCCCTTTTAAAGTTGAATTTTTAACATTAAATGGTCATTTATAAGTTCATTTAGGCTAACAATTAGAAATTCTTAACTTAATCTACCATGAATTCGTATTAAGCATGTAAAATGTCTAACGCAAATAATCAAATGTAGTAAATTTAATCTTCCAATACAAAAATTAAAAGTTTTCATTGATTATGGTAGACATATTGCATTTAGTTAGAATGTACACATGTCAGAAAGATAGACTATTCACATAGGATTATTTTCTTTTTTTCCAAAGGCTTTGTCTTTTATATATATATATTAAATTGTGCTGCAGCTGGTGTAACTTTTCTTTTCTTTCTTTTTCTTCCTCTTTTCCCGGTCCTATCCCTCATATTTATATTCTTTTTGCATTTCTTGGAGCTTGCTTCTCATTTCTGCTAATCTAGCTTAGGATCATTTGCAGTTAGATGGATTGATAGAATTATTTAATTTATGATGCTTCTAAGAATCTCATGTGTTCTAATATTTTGCCTAATGCAGTTTGTTCTAAAATATTTGCGGTGCCATGGTGATTCTGCATCAATCAAGAAGAGAGGTCCACACACTGTTGCTTCAACTGCTTTGGATGTGCTAAAACTAGTGTGTGGTTCTTGAGCCTGACTATTAGTTTTTACTTGAGTGTAACTCTTGAATCTTGATGTTAGTTGACCAAACTCCAGTCGGATAAATGGTGAAGCAGAATTACTATGTTAATTCAGCTTCATTTGATCAAGATATAATGATGAGAATGCTTCAATGCCTCCTGTGTCATTCTAAAATTATTTGAAATTTGCTTTGTGATAAGTTATTTCAGGACATTCAAAACTGGCTTTACTCCATTATTTTGCCTTTTCTGGTAATTTATTGATTTCAATTAAAATCATGACCAGTGATATTGTACTTTTGACATGATTGCTTTCTTGCAATGGGTTTGATTGAAACTTGGTAAAAAATTTGGACCATTAATATTACTTAAACAAACATAGCAGAGATGAGGAATTTATCAGTTGTGCAGTTGAAATAAACCTTTTTCTCTAATGTGATGGTTGTGTATCATAGAAGTCCTCCTATTTACAATTCCCTTAATTATTGATTGAAGAGCTGCTTTGATCTCAGTAGAGTTTTTCTTTTCCTGCCAAACCACAATTAGCTCTATCTGCTAGACTAGCTGCACTTAATAAAATGTCTATTTTAACCATTCATTTCCAGCTTTCTTACTTAACTTCTTAAACATTTAAGTCATTCATTCTTTAAAACTGGTTTTCCACTGCTTGTCTCTTCCAAAAAGAAAAAAACAGGATATTAGAGAAGAATATTATACATTTAAACTTCTGTTTCTTATTCTTCTTCTCGATAACGTTTTTCTGTGTTTTTATGCTGGAATAGATTGCACAGCTTAGAATAACACCCCATGTTCTAATTGGTCACAGCTTTGGAGGAAAAGGTATGTTTAGTGTTTAGGAAAGTTAATATCCTTAATTCTGGTGATATGATAAAAATATAATGAGGAGATAAAAAGGCTAGTATGCTCTGTTTTTCAGTTGTCTTGAGCATGGTGGAACAAGCTGCAAAGCCATTTCCACGACCAGTTAGAGTAAGTTTTCTATCTCTTAGAAATTTTTAAGTTGGTTTTAGTTTTTTAGATTCACTGGTGGAATGTTAATTGCATCTCAAGGTGGATATCATTTAATTTGGAGAGGTTCAAGGAACTCAAATTAGAATAAAAACCAGGTGTTTGCGAATTTTTAAGGTATAGGTATCAGGGAAGAGATCATTTGGTTTCATAACCAATTTGTTGCACACAGACCATGGACCTGAAACAATGATATATATATACATACATACATACATAAATATATATATATATATATATATATATATGTATATGTATATGTATATAGATATATATTTATGTATATGTATGTATGTATGTATGTCTGTATGCATGCATGTATGCATGGAGTTTCTTTTATTAGTTTTCTTTTTCCCCCATTACTTTTCTTTACAATTTGCATTTTTTGGTTTGCTTATATAGGTATGGGTTCTATATGCCACTCCTGGAAAAGTTTGAGCTGGTGGAGATGGCGATGACCATCCAGTAGAGTTAATATCTTTCTTAAGGAAACTGCTTAGGAAGTGAATCATTAGTTGACATTTTGTATGTATTTTCTCATTTGACATATCGACTATGCTATTGACATGCTTGTGTAATCTTTCATTTGGTCAATATGAACTTCCTTAATTCAATTATTTGCATACTAGTAGATGTCATGGACCATGGTATCAATTCCTTGGTACCCAATCAATCTAAGATGGGTAATTAGTGATGTAGGAGCTTTCCAGAACTTATCTAAATTTGTTATTTTGACATGTTCTTTTATTTTTCCTCTTTGACCTTTTGTTTATGGTTAGTAATTATTTTCATTTTATTATGTGTTCATGTGACTAGCATGTGATCTTTTAAAGAGTTTGAATGGCTGGGATTATGTGGGGTTTATGCATATCCAAGGTCTAGGGTTAAAAGCTACTGTAACCCTAGTATAAATAGTCTTTTCGACGCATTGGGCAGCTGTATTCTAGTTGGATATTGTTTGCTAAGAGGTTGTACATTTCTAACGGCTAGCCTTTATGTTCAAACTTCAGTTTACATCAATTTGAGCCTTAGTTATGTTTTTTTTTTTTTTTTTGCTGTTTGAGTTTCCTTTTTATTGTTTCCTTTGGTGTAGCTAGGTGTCCACATATGATGTCTTCATGCAGATATTGTGTGGAACCTCTTGAGATTGATAGTAATTATATCCTTGATTTATTATTATTACTAGCTTTAAATTTACTATTTACTAGTTCACTCTTAGCAAGAGTTAATTAATAACAATTTCTACCATAATTAAACTAATCCATGTATCGTTTTTGTTGTTATATGTTGAATTTATTGCTTTTGCATTTCCTGCATACCCCCTTAAAAAAAAAAGAGAAAATCATTCTTTTATTTTTTTTCCTTCTTTAGATGTGGCTCTAATTTTGCTATAATTTTTAGTAAGGAAGGTCTCTTTGAAGCAGGATATTGTGGATGCTCTAGTTCAAGAAGGGTTTCCTAAGGATGTCGCACAGGTATATTACCACCACCTACCAAGTATGGGGCTCCTTTATAAGTTGTTGGTCTACGGTTTCTATTTTGGTGTCCATTGATGGCCGTCATATGATATTATTGACAAAATAGTACTGCACTTTATTTGCTCGATCATTTATTGAATAAACATGAGTGCTCTATATATATATATGTAGATACTAGATTTTGGTTAATACTGTTACTTTAAAGAATTACGTTACAATATAATGTTGTATAGAAAACAACCAGAACAAGTGAAGTGCTACTTCACGCAGAATAAGTAAAACAAGTAGAACACTACTCCATATGAACAATTAATGCAAGTAGAACAACTACTTCGAATATAATAATCATTTCACTTGGATGACAGTGAAAGCAACTCGGAATAAGTGGTAGGATTCATGGGTTACTTTCATCTTGGGATGTTCTAGAGAGTTTGGCTTGGTGGCTCAGATATGGAGATAGTTAAGAGGTCTTCCTCTTAACCCTTTCCTAAAGTACAAGTGTTTCACCCTCTTACCTTGTTCTCGTATACTTATTCTCGTACAGCTTATTCTCTTGTACCTATTCTTGTACACCTATTTTCTATTACCTTTACTTGAGAACAAGTCTTACTACATCCAATTACAGTAACGGTTACTTACATTCATATTCTTCATAATAATGTCATTCATTAGGCGCATTAAAGTCTATTCTTATGTAACCGTTACTTTTAGCACTATATATAGAGCCTCACAATTCATTTGGGAGGATTCTTCTCTCTCCCTCCAAGCTAACACATTTTTAACTTGAGAGCTTCTCTCTCTAATTATCTTGTACTTTCTAAGTCTTTTTAAAACTCTATTTATTGTCTTCCATCTGTCACAGCACTTAGTACTTCAAGAACTGCTTCAATCTTCCTCTCTGCCGCCTCTGGCACATCATTTTACTTGTTTGCAACGCTTCCTCTCCCTATCACAAGAACCCCCTTTACATTTTGGCGACTCCACTGGGGAATGAGTGATTGCATTAAGTAAGACTTTTACTGCTGAAATTTCTTGTTTTCGAAAAAGATGGAGAGTTCCATTGGCAACCAGGATGCGCCTGTTCCTTCCTACATTCAAGATCTGATGAGAATGATTCAAACTTCCCAAGAGAGGATGCAAATTTTGGAGGACAATAATAAGCGAATGATGGACACTATATCTCAATTTGCATCCTCTACTGTCACCACTTTTCAAGCTCAATCTGTGCATCCTAATGAGAGTGCACCTGCTGGAGTCACTCATCTAGTTACAAACATTGAGGAGAATGGAGGCAATGGAGAAGGTGCAGCTGATGTAGTAGTTGCTGCAAACCCTAACCCTACCAACACCACTATTGCAGTTACTCTAACTACTACTTCTACTGCAGTAATCCCACCTATTCCTACTCAAGGATTTGTGACATTGGAAGAGCTCCAAAAGTTGTTAGATCAGAAGAGCAAGAGTTTGAATTTTTCTGAGTTTGATCTCAAGTTGCCTTACCCGGCTAGTGTAGCTGCAAAACCATATCCTAAAGACTATACTAGCCCTATGTTCAAACAATTTAATGGGAAGACTGGTGATGCACGCGAACATGTCATGAAATTTGTGGAGACTCTTGGAGTAACTGGATTGGATGATGACCTGAAGTTGAAAGAATTCTCCAAGTCTCTCACTGAGAAGGCTTATACATGGTATGTTAACCTTACTCCTGGTTCTGTTCAATCTTGGAATCAGATGTGTAGGATGTTTGGGGAAAAGTTCTTTTCTACTCAAGAGAAAGTTACTCTCGTTGATCTTGGAAGAGAGTTTCAAAAGTCTAGGGAGGATTTAATGGAGTATATCCAACGTTTTAGAGAAAGAGTGCTGGACATACAAGAATCTCATGATGAGAAAGAGTTGGTAAAAGTGTGTATTCAGGGGATGTTTGATGAATACAGGTTACACTTGGAGAATCTACCTCTTCCAACCTTTGCTACACTAGTGGAAGCTGCACGAAGGACCAATAATACAGTTCTTAGACAAAAGGGACTCACTCGCTTTGGTAGAAGGAATAACCCAACGGTGAATGCCATCCAAGGAGGAGGTAGAGAAAGAAGGGGTCCAATTCGAGCAAATTTACGTCCTCGAAGAGATGTCCCTAGGAGAGGGCTAGATGAGGAGAATGACTCTTCTCCACCGTTTTCAGTACCTTTTGATAGAGTGAGAGCTCTTCTCCAAGAATGGGTTAGGGATGGACAAATAAACTTACCTTACACTCCATAACCACCAACAGCGGAGGAAAAGGCTAATCCAAGGTACTGTGATTATCATCGGACAGTCGGTCATCCACTTGCTGAATGCAGAAACCTTCGAAGAATGTTCCACCGACGGGTGCAAGCAGGAGAAGTGTTGATTGGAAATAACAGAGTCCAAAATAACCCTCTTCCCATTCATCCAAATCCTCGCGGACAAGTAAGTGCAATAATTCATGCTCACCATGATGACCCTTCCTCTTCAAACACCCAATTCAATGATGCAAATGAAGCTACTAGGGTTACTTCTTCAATTGCTAATTCACTCATGAAGACACCTAGCTTCCGGCATTTCTTTGACCAACTTGGGTTTTCAGAAGAAGCAAGGAAAGAAGCAGCTATATCCCTAGTTCAGATAGCTGGAGAACAGTATGGAGAATGTAACTTAATAGAACGACCTATGGGGAAGATGGTTGGTGCATATAAGAACGCTATTGTGTTTACAGAGGCAGACATGTGTACACCTCATCCTTATCATAATAAACCCCTTTATGTGGAAAGTACTATCAATGGATATCCTATTAGGAGAACATTCATTGATGATGGTTCTTCTGTGAATCTCATACCTCTATCCACTTTGAAAGCTGTAAACATGGATTTGAAGAGTTTACGTCGTCCTATGGCTATCACTTCTTTTGATAACAAGGAGATTATAACTTTGGGGCAAGTGACAGTGAATTTTAAGATGGGGCCGATTCAAGATCAGACATGTTTCCATGTTATTGATGCAAATGTGGCTTATCATGCTCTAATTGGAAGAAAGTTTTTGCATATGCACAATATCATCCCTTCTTCACGTCATCAATGTATTAAGGGATATTGGAAGGGGAAGGAGGTTTTCATTCTAGCCACTAAAGCTCCGTTTGAACGGCATGAGGTGAGTTATATAGAGGCTTCTTTCTTTGAAGATCTAGCAACAGATGGAGAAACAACTATTGTTAGACCTATCGGTGTTCCATTTCCATGATGGGAGAAGTATGAGAATAAGACAGAGAGTAATGGCAAGAAAAAGGAACGAGGTGGGAAGAGAAGAAGGGAAAACACTTCCACATACAAAGAAGTAAATGAAGAAAAGACGTCTAATGGGGTAACTTCCTATGCACGTGAAGATGGAAAAATTGTGTATTGCTTATGATGGGACGCGGGGTCTGGGGAAACATCTTCTCCTGATCCCAAACTTTGGAAGCCACCGGATACATCACCATCATGTTTTCAAGTAAAAGCAGAAAAGGAAAAAGTACAGGAAGTATTATCCACGAAAGAACAACTTTCAGATCAACCCAAGCCTCAAGGGGATGAGTTGGAAGAAATAAATATGGCAGAAGAAGGAGAGACAAGTAAGCCACTCTTCATAAGCAAGAGTCTTTCTGGTGAACAAAAGGTTGTGCTAATTGAGTTGTTAAGAAAATTCCAAGATGTGTTTGCTTGGACTTATGAGCAGATGCTTGGACTAGATGAGAATCTCATTACTCACGAGTTACACATTTCTCCACAAAGCAAGCCAGTGAAACAACATGCTCGTGTATTTCATCATGAGATAGAGGGCCAGATAAAGGAGGAGATTAATAAGCTTCTCAAGGTTGGATTCATCAAACCCATACATTATCCTACATGGCTAGCAAATGTAGTTCCGGTGAAAAAGAAGAATGGAACAATTCGGGTGTGTGTAGATTTCAGAGATTTGAACAAGGCATGCCCAAAAGATGATTTTCCTCTTCCTAATATTGATACTTTAGTGGATGCTACAGTTGGTCATGAGATGTTTTCCTTCATGGATGGGTTTAGTGGATACAATCAAATAAAGATGGCACGAGAAGATGCAGAGAAAACAGCTTTTAGAACTCCATTTGGAAATTTTTACTACACTGTAATGCCATTTGGATTAAAGAATGCAGGTGCAACTTATCAACGTGCCATGACAGCTATCTTCCATGACATGATGCATGATTTTATGGAAGATTATGTGGATGATATAGTAGTGAAATCCAAGAAGGCTTTTAATCACTTTGAAGATCTGAAAAAAGTATTTGAACGGTGTAGAAAGTATAATCTTCGCATGAATCCTTTAAAGTGTGCATTTGGAGTAACAGCTGGAAGATTTTTGGGTTTTATGGTTCACAGAAAAGGTATAGATGTTGATCCTACAAAAATAAAAGCTATTCAATCCATGCCATCTCCGATGAATCAAAAACAACTCAAAAGCTTGTTGGGAAAAGTCTCTTATATTAGGAGATTCATTCTAGCTTTAGGAGAAATCATTGTGCCTTTTCAAGCCTTGCTTAAGAAAGGTGTTCCATTCATATGGGGTGAATCACAACAACAAGCATTTGAGAAGATTAAAAAGATTCTTACTTCTCCTGCAACGATGATCATGCTTATCAAAGGAAAGCCAATGATGTTGTATTTGACTTCTACTCCATACTCAATTGGTGCTTTACTTGTTCAGGAAATGGATGGAGAAGAAAAACCTGTGTACTACATTAGTAGATGCTTACACAGAAGTGAGTTGAATTATCCACCTATGGAAAAGCACTGTCTTGCTTTAGTCTATACAACTCAAAAGCTTCGGCACTATTTCTTGGCACACAAGCTCATAATCGTGACAAAGTCAGATCCCATCAAGTTTTTACTTTCTAAGCCAGTTCTATCTGGAAGAGTAGCAAAATGGCTTCTTTTATTGGGAGAATTTGATGTATCAGTTGTTCAGCCAAAAGCTATAAAGTCTCAAGCACTTTCAGATTTGTTAGCATATTTTCCATCTCAGTTTGAAGAGATTATTCCTGATGCCATTCCAGCTGAATTTCATGAAGAAGTGTGCGCAGTAAATATTGAAGAAGGGGAGTGGAGTTTATACTTTGATGGTTCTTCAAATAGTTTTGGAGGAGGTGCCGGAATAGTTCTTATTCCTCCGAATAGAGAAGATAACTCTGCAGTACAAAGTTCTGAATTAGTTGTCTCTCATTTGAGTAGAGGTCACATCTCTTTGGAGAGAAAAGGTCTTCGTGTCTTGGAAGCACCAAGTGAAGATGGGAATTTCTTGATTTCATGTTTAGAGTTAAACTCTTTTGGGTCAAGTAGAGAACCTATCTCGTTAGCTTTCAAGCTAGATTTCCCATGCACAAACAATCAAGCTGAGTATGAAGCACTAGTTTTGGGGTTGTATGCGGCAGCAACAATTGGAATAAGCAATCTTTGCATCCATGGGGATTCTAATCTTATTGTAAAGCAGACTAATGGTGAGTTTTCTTTGAAAGAACCAATACTTGCTTCTTACAGGACTCTTGTTCAGTCTTTGTTAGAGAAATTTCAAACGGTGAGATGTGAACATACTCCGAGAACAACGAACCGTTATGCAGATGCTCTTGCTACTTTGGCTTCTAAAGTTTGTATACCGGAGAAAGAACGAAGTATTCCTATAGTTGTACTTAAGAGGACTATCTCATGTCCATCTAGTGAGCTATTACTACCTCCAATTTATGACAAAGAGGATTGGCGAAAATCCATCATAGAAGAGCTGCTTAACCCTAGTTCTACTGCTATTCCACGCTTAAAGCACTACATTTTGATTCATGGTATACTTTACCACAAAGGAAGTAATGGAGTTCTAGCAAGATGCGTTTCTGAGGAAGAGGCAAAAGAAAGATTGAGAATAGCCCACGAACAATGGTGTGGTGAGGAAGGACCACCTTTACATCGCTTAATCCAAAGAGTAGGATATTTTTGGCCATCTACGTCCAAAGATGCTTTACAGCTTCAAAAGGCTTGCATTAGATGTTCTGAACCACCAGATGTACAAGAGTGTAATTTTGTGGGAAGTGCCGGTGATTGGCGTAGGCCTTATATTGATCTTTTCCAAAATGGAATTTTACCAGCTAACTTTCAAGATGCAAGACAACTCAAGAGAAGAGCTCAACGTTTTTTTCTTAAAGGAAATGACTTGTTTAGGCTCTCATTTGCAGGAACATCATTGAAATATGTTTCCCCAGCTGATGTCAATCCATTGTTAGCAGAAGTGCATGCAGGTAGTAGTGGGGAGCATGAAGGTGGAAGAAAACTTTATCAGAAGCTTTTGGATCTTGGGTATTATTGGCCTACTATGGAAGCAGATGCAGTGAATTACGCAAGGAAGTGTTATCCGTGTCAGATTTATGGGAATGCTATACATGCTCCAGCTGTACAACTTCATAGCATCATTACTCCATGGCCATTCCATACTTGGGCGTTTGATTTGATTGGACCTATCAATCCTCCTTCTAAAGGATATACTAGGATATCAGCAGCAACAGAGTGCTTTACTAAATGAGTGGAAGCTATTTCTTTGAAGCATGCGACTGGGGCGGCTGTGGCAAATTTCATCAAGGAAAACATCATTTGCAGGTTCGGCATACCTAGACGTATTCTTTCAGATAATGGTACTCCGTTCATTAATGCCAATGTAAGGGAATTACTTGCTCTTTACGATGTGGATCATGTGAAGTCTACTCCTTACTACCCGAAAAGAAATGGTCAAGCTGAAGCTACTAACAAGACTTTACTTAAAGTGCTTAGTAGAATGGTGCATGAAGAACCAAAGATGTGGTATGATGCACTTCTAGTAGCATTATGGGCATATAGGATTTCCAAGCGTGAACCTACGAAGGCAACTCCTTTTTCACTAGTATATGGAACAGAGGCAATGCTACCTGCTGAAATTCTAGTTCCGTCTGCAAGATTAGCTCTAGACGCTGAACTTGATAATGATAATTTACGGATGTTAGAATTGGAAGCATTGGAAGAAAAAAGAGATAGAGCAAAGAAGAATTTATCAGTCTATCAAAGAAGGTTGAGTAGAGCTTATGACAAGCTAGTGAAGAGGAGGAATTTTGAAGAGGGAGATCTAGTGTTACGCGCAGCTGAGCATATTAGAAGAGGAACACCATCTTCTAAATTTAGCCCAAAATGGGAAGGACCATATATTGTTCATGAGGTGAATGAAAGTGGATATTGCAAATTGATAAATCCGAAGAACAACGCCATCACTGCACCGATCAATTTTCAATATATAAAGAAGTATCATGTATGAGGTTCTAACTCCACTCTTTGTTGTATGCGAAATACATGATTTACTTTTTCGCAATGAAAGGCATTTCAGCCGCAGCTTCACCGCTTTTATATTGGCTGTGTTTTACTATTTATAATTTATCCGCTAGCTTCATTGCTTATATCTTGGCTGTAATAATATTATTGGTCGCAAGCTGTATCGCTCAATATTTGACCATAATTAATCATTAACATTTCAGCCGCTAGCTTTATCGCTCATAATTTGGCTGTAATGATAGTATGTTATTGGCCGCAAGCTTCATCGCTCATCTTTGGCCTTACCTTATTACTCACAAATTGGCCGCAGCTCTTATGCTTGCTTATTTGAAGGGATGAAATAATCTCTTTCACGTCAAGTTAGAGTTAATCTCCTTGATGAAAAGTTGAGAATTATCTTTTGGCCGCATACAATGATACAAAAAGTGAATAAGTACACAACAAGCGAAGCATTATTATTATTGTAAAAAAAAAGAAATGTGATATATCAATAGCAAAGTACTGACTCAAATGAGTTTCAAAAAGAGTCAAAGAAAAGTAAAAGACTAGCCAATTACATATTCCATAGAGAAGAGTTATTATTGGCAAATACATCTAATTGTTCTCGTACTTCAGCTTCACGTTTTTTTAATGAAGTTATCTTCGCTGCAATGTCTTCTAACTCATCTTCCAAGGAAGACTTGTTGAGAAAAATCTTGGCTTTTGATCTACAATCATTGAGGCATTCAAGCTTGAATCCAAAGTTACAAGCATCATCGAAATCTTGTAACATCTGTTGCAATTCCTCTGGTGAAGTACTTATCAATGGAGCATGAGAAATGACTAAAGCTCTACCCAATACGTCCATCATTAAGCAAATGACGTCTACGTTCTTTACAAATGAGGTACTCCAAAACTCTCCCTCTATGTTGAAAACCTGTTCTAAGTATGTCACATATTCCAGTGAAACTTGAAAACCATGGAAGTCAACTTTTTTACTACTTTGTTCAGTATGTGCTATTTGAGTGCCAGAAGCACTACTTGTATCTCTATGTTCTGGCACTGGGGAGGAATAAGCACGAGGAGTCATTTGAATAGCTCTAACATTATCAGTATCAATTCTAACATCTTGAATAACCTCAATATTTGGAGTAACCTCAGGAACAACTTCACCAGCAGGAATAGTCTCAGTGTCAGAAACAACCTCATCTCGAATAGCCTGGGGAGTAAGAACGATCTTAATTTAAAAAAAAAAGGGAGGGGAATGGAACAACATCAATTAGAGTAACATAGTAATATGTTTATACCTGGTTCATGGTAGAACTATGAACATGATTTGGAAATAAAACATCAAAATCAATGAAATCATCAAAAGGGGTTGGCCCACCCTCAATTTCAACTTTATCAACATCAATGGATTCATCATCAGATTCATCACTACGTTCAGAGTCACATGATTCTTCTTCAGTCTCTACTTCAGAAGTTTCTTCCTCTTCAACTGAATTGAGTTCTACTCTTGTAGTTGATTCTCCCTAAAAAAAAAATTGATGAAAATGAGGAAATAAAAAATATATATATATATAGAAAAAAAATAATAAAAAAAATGAACTTACTTTTCGATAGGCATGCTTATCTTTTGTTTGACGAATAGGAGCAGGAACTGCAGTATCTTCTTCTTCAGTCATGCATTTCTTCTTTCTAAGAGGAATCAAGCGCAAGGATACATCATTGTTACTTACATGAGGAGTGTAGAGACGAGCTGTGGGATTAGTTAAGGGCACAGTAAAAGATCTCCATTCTCCAAGACATTCTCCCCAATAAGCAAACCATCCAGAAGTATGGATACCAACTCTATCAAAAGCTGGGATAGTACAACTCTTAAGTTTATCTGAATGAAGTGAAAGTCCTGTCATGAGAAATGAAGAAACGCAAGAAGAAAAGCTGATAGGCGAAGAAGAGTCAGGTGGAGCTGGTTGATCAAATCCAAATTGATGTGCCACTCTATAAGGAGAATACACTTCAACAGAACGAAAGTTTCTATCTCCACCAGAACTAGAACTCTCAATCATAGAAGGCAAATGGGAACTATGAACCCATATACAAAAGTTAATACCTCGTGAGCTCATTCTTCCAGACTGTAGAGGATGAAGGTCATAATAAATTGCAGGATCACCAAATCCATTTATAGGCTGCACATAAGGTCTGGGATTGAATTCTTTTGTAACATCCATCACTTCAAGAACATTACCCCTTTGTAGTCGATCATGCCATGCCCAAGCTCTATAGTTGTTTCTGGATAAAAGGTTATTCACAGAAAAAGATGCAAAAGGATATGCATTAGGCATGGGAGCGCAAGTACCAAACCTTTCCCACAAGCACATCTGAATGAAGGAAACATCCACATAAGTCAAAACCTTGTAACGCCCAGCTGACTCAATAATTTTGAGTTGGTATAAGTCTAATCTCTTATATAGGGATCCTAAATACAGTGGAGCAAGAGGAAAGTGTATTCCCTTAACAATTTTTATTGCTAAAGGAACAACTGCTGAAGAGATACCATCATCTGGACACCATGGGAGTACGTGCCGTGCCAACCAAAAAATTATTAAAGCTACTAACTCATACTTATGGTCTGGGTACTCAAGAGAATCAATCTCAATTCCTTTAGCATTGAACTTTTTATAAAAAACCCCTATCCAATTGGAAAATCGTGCAACCTTCGAAGTTTTACTCAGACTCTTAAGTAGATCAAAGAAAAAGTCTCGAGTACATACCTCTTCTTCAGAAAGCTTAATAAAGTGAAAATCATCATTTCCTATACAAGGAAGTTCTAAGAGAACACATACATCTTCTAGAGTGAAGGTAAATTCCCCCCATGCAGTAATCATAGTATGAGAAAACGTGCTCCACCTCGCAAGAATAGCACGCCACACATCTATCCTTTTTTCTCTACGAATATTGAGCTTAGAAGTGATACGTATAGCATTAAGTATCCCAGCAGAAGAGAGAAGTTTAACATAAGAAGGATTCTTCAATACCTTAGTTACCCATTCATCCCAACCATGAACAAATTGAGAATTGGAGCCTAACTTAGTAGCAGAAAGGGGAAACTCACCGCGTTCAAACCTGAATTTCAGAATAGATGGTCCTGGAATACCACTTCTTCTATGAGGAGGTGCTTCTGAGCATAAACGATTCCAATCATATCCAACAGACTCAGAGGGATGTTCGTCAACCTGTCTAGCATGAACTTCTTCCCAAAAACGATCTTCTCCTCTTTCTCTAATAATTTCATCTTCCCAATTTTCAAGAACAGGAGGAACTTCACCACTCTTTCCTACTCTAATTTTCTTGGGAGCAACTAATTTGGAATCACTATTCTTCCTTTTATGTGCAGTGGTTTTCTTCCTTGTTGCAACTCTTCCAGGCTCACCATAATTGATCTTCGGAGGGACACGCGTCCTAGGCATAGAGGATGATGGAAAAAACTGCCTACAAACATGATCATGAAAAAAGAGATAAGTATACATACGTAATAATTTTTTTATTTTTACTTATTTATTATGCATAAAAAAATCACAACAATAAAGTAAAACAATAAAACTTATCAAAATTATAGATTTTTATATTATTATTATTTTTATATGCAATATAAATAAATATATGTAATAAATAAGTAAAACTTAAAAAAAAAAATTTTACAGCTTTAAATAATAATAATAATAATAATAATAACAAATAAATAAAACTAAATATATATATATACACATAATATTTAAAATATATATAATAATTACAAACTTGAAAGCTCGCGGCACATGCCGCGAGCTCCACTTAAAAAAGCTCGCGGTCTTAAAAGAGCTCGCGACTTGCGCTAGCTCTCAAGTACAAAGGAGCTCTCAAACATTACAAAGCACTAAAATAAAAGACACTACAAAAGTCAAAGTTAAAGTCAAATTATATTAAAAAAAAAAAAACAAGAAAGAGCATGCAGCTTTAAGACAAACTAGCTTTTATGTGCTTATTTATTAGTTGTTTCATTATTCTAGTGTTTTTCTCTATCAAAAGCTGACATGAGGCTTCCTTCACTTTAGCTTGTTCTTGTTTTCTTTATTATAATATTTTTTATTAAACATTATTCATAAAAAATAAAATAATAAATTATACTTAAAAAAATATATTAAATCAAGAAGCTTATGATTAAAAGGTGTACGATCCAAAAACAAACAAAAACATTCAAGATAAAATATAAAAATAATATTAAATAAAAAAAAAAAAACCTCACTTAAAAGAGCTCGCGGTTTATGCCGCGAGCTCTACTTAAAAGAGTTCGCGGCACATACCGCGAGCTCTACTTAAAAAAGCTCGCGGCATGAACCGCAAGCTCCAATTGAAAAAGCTCGCGGCACATACTGCGAGCTACAAAGCAAAAACTTTCTAAAATAAAAAGGTAAAGTGTAGCATGTTTCAAAAACAATATTATAAAAAAAAAAAGGGAGACTGCAGCTTTGCGCCTTTCAATGTTAGAAAAGCCCTTCTTTACATATATATATAAAACCTGCAACTTTCAGCCTTTGGTGCCGATAAATTACTCCAACGTACAAAGCCCTCTTCTCTATATAAAAAAAAAAAAAACTACAACTTGCAGTTTTTTTTTTTTGACAAGTTAATCAATTTTTATTTATTCTTTTAACTTTAGCCTTTATTTACTCTTTTTATTCACTTTTCTAAGGCTGCATATCAAAATAAAATAAAATAAAAATTTCAAAGTTCTCTTTTACATTTTTTCTTGTGCTGTGAGCTACAAATCAAACTTTAATGTAATATATATATATATAAAGAAAAACCGTGGCTTGTGTTATGAGCAATTAAAAAGCTAAAGACAAAATAGTTTTCAAGAAGAATACAAAGATAAAATAAGTTTACAATATCAAAGGCACTAAAGACAAAGTCAAAGAAGAATGAAATTCATGCATTACTCTCCATAGAAAATATATATATATATAATAACTATTATTATTGACATTTTAAAAAAAAATTATTTATGTACTTGAATATATATCTATAATTCTTTCAATAAAAAAAAAAATTTCAGCTCATGCATGAAAAAAATTTCTTGTTTCATATAAAAAAAAAAAATTTTCATGCAGGGGGCAACAAGTAAGAGAAATTGAACTAAAAAAAAATTCAACTGATTGAAAACAAAATTAAAAAAAAAAAATTATTACAAGAAGAAGAAAAATTTACTTACTTGAAAAGATTCGCAAAAGAATCGACTTTACTCTAAAATTTGTTTTGCTTTACTTTGAATATGAATGAAGAAAATTGTTCATAGTAACTTGATATTTATAAGCCATGTAGAATCAAGATTTTTATGGAAAAGATATTAAATATTATTGCATAATCAATAAAATATTACAAATGGAATCAAGGTTTTTTATGAAAAAGATATTAAATATTATTGCATAATCAATAAAATATTACAAAAGATATTGAAATTAAAAAAAAATGCAATCAAATATTACGAAAGACATTAAATATTATTGCATAATCAATCAAATATTACAAAAAGATATTGACATTACAAAAAAAAAAAGTATTACACCTTACATAAGATAGTAACATGTTACTACCTAAAGTATTACTGGCTAAGGTGTTACTGTCTAAAACAGTACTGCTCAAAGCATTACTGCTCAAAATGATACAGTATAATACGTTATAGTACAAAAAAAAAATTTTACTTTAAATTAATACATAAGAATTATTTTTTAACAATAAATTCTTATGCAGGGGGCAAAATGTAGATACTACATTTTGGTTAATACTGTTACTTTAAAGAATTACGTTACAATATAATGTTGTATAGGAAACAACCAGAACAAGTGAAGTGCTACTTCACGCAGAATAAGTAAAACAAGTAGAACACTACTTCATATGAACAATTAATGCAAGTAGAACAACTACTTCGAATAGAATAACCATTTCACTTGGATGACAGTGAAAGCAACTCGGAATAAGTGGCAGGATTCATGGGTTACTTTCATCTTGGGATGTTCTAGAGAGTTTGGCTTGGTGGCTCAGATATGGAGATAGTTAAGAAGTCTTCCTCTTAACCCTTTTCTGAAGTACAAGTGTTTCACCCTCTTACCTTGTTCTCGTATACTTATTCTCGTACAGCTTATTCTCTTGTACCTATTCTTGTACACCTATTTTCTATTACCTTTACTTGAGAACAAGTCTTACTACATCCAATTACAGTAACGGTTACTTACATTCATATTTTTTCATAATAATGTCATTCATTAGGCGCATTAAAGCCTATTCTTATGTAACCGTCACTTTTAGCACTATATATAGAGCCTCACAATTCATTTGGGAGGATTCTTCTCTCTCCCTCCAAGCTAACACATTTTTAACTTGAGAGCTTCTCTCTCTAATTATCTTGTACTTTCTAAGTCTTTTTAAAACTCTACTTATTGTCTTCCACCTGCCACAGCACTTAGTACTTCAGGAACTGCTTCAATCTTCCTCTCTGCCGCCTCTGGCACATCATTTTACTTGTTTGCAACGCTTCCTCTCCCTATCACAAGAACCCCCTTTACAATATATATATATTCTTTCAGATGTGTTATCTTAGTCTTAGCTTAATTTGTGGATAAAAGTTTGGTATATGGTTCCCCAGTTCTCTAGGTTACTGAAAATTGCTTTGTTTTGGGTTTGGTATTTGTGGAGTTTTCTGTAATCAACAAAGTTCAACCTCCATTGGGACTGTCTTAAAGAAGGCAAAATCAATTTGGAAACTATCTGCTTGACCATCATGGGACATGCTCTATGATCTAGTGATCAAGTATATACTTGATTTTCTTGTTCATTTTCATTTGGCTTTTGTAGCGTTGGGATGGAACATTCTGATTCTACTGTTTTAGTCCTTCCAAGACATCCTTTAAAAGAAATTTGAAATTATTCTAGTTTTTGTTTTTGTTTTACAGCTCATTTGCATGAAATATTTAAGCATTTTGTTAAAGAATGAGGGACTTAAGTGTCTTTAAATATTTTTATTTGGGCCTCTTTGGGTTTAATCATGATTTTGGTATTCCATGTCTGACAAGAAATTCTCAATAAAAGAAAAAGGAAAAAACTTTCAGAACCCTGGATTAAATGGTATATATATATTCTTTTCTGACCATCAGAAGATGGCTTATTTTTTTGAGTTTGATCAAATTGGTATGCTTGTAACAGTGCTTTCTCTCTTTCACTGAACTCAACATAGATTCTTATTCTATTTC
Organism: Theobroma cacao; assembly: GCF_053813885.1. Lineage (NCBI taxonomy): Eukaryota > Viridiplantae > Streptophyta > Magnoliopsida > Malvales > Malvaceae > Theobroma > Theobroma cacao. The sequence continues at coordinate 19,338,754 of NC_142645.1, forward strand.
AGTGTTCTTTCCAGAATTAGGCTAAGCACTACATCAGAAATGAGAAAAGAAAAAGGAGAAAAAGGAAATAAACACAAACCCATATGGCACTGAATTAAAACTTAAAGAAAAAAAAAAACCGGGAAAACAGACACACACATGCGTGTACACAAACACACATATTGAAGAGAAAGCATTTCATGTTCTCTCAACAGATGTTGACACAGCCTGTTACAATACAAGTTGTTTGCAACTGTTATTGGGAACAGTTTGATCTTACTTGTCTAAGGTTAACAATATGGCAATATAGATGGAAATAGGAGTAGCTTTCTGCACCTTTAAACTTTTAAAATATAGATGATGTCATAAAGCCAATATTCCTGGGTGTCAGCCAATATATTTTAATCTATTACCAATAGTTTACTCTTTTCTTGTAGAAATAATACAGTATGTTCATTAAATGTGCAGAATAACGATTGGAGGAACTTTTATGTTTCTTTGCTTTGCTTGTTCTGCATGAGGGCAGGAAAACAAGCATATACTATTGTCCTGTAAGGTCTGTTCAGGATTTGCTTGTTAGTGTGAAGGGGGGTGTGAATTGGTCTATCACGGATGTTGTCTTGATTGAAATCACTCTGGATTAAAATATTGACAAACTGTCTTGTCGGTGCTGCTTCCTTGTGATTGAAGTGTTGGTGTGTCCATCTAGATCCATATTTGAGAGTCAAGGCATCTTGTATCAGATTATTCTTCCCTGTCAGGGGAATTTGCCAGTTTGTCTGCAAAGAAAATGTGTTATCTTCTAGAAATATTTACATCATTCTTACTGTTTGCTGATTCGTCATTGTATCTCCAGCACATTGTTTGGTAATGAAGTTTTTGAGCTGTGACTTTCAATTGGTTATCTGTATAATCTTTGTTTCTCAGTTCTTTTTAGATACTGTTATATTTATTTTGAGATGAGTTCATGACTATAAAAGAAAAATAAAAGAGAAAGGAATAACATTTTCATCTTTGATTTGACATCATTTGTCATGTTTCTCAGATGATGTCATATTTCTGTTGCTCCCAATATTTACCTAGTTTTTACTCATTCAGTGGGTTGTAACTAATCTTCGACCAACTGCTGCTGCTGGTACACCATCATCAAGCTTCTCATGGGTGTTTGACCTTAAAGGGATATCTGAAATGTACCAGTCCTATGAAGAAACAAATTTATGGTAATCTCACCTAGATTCAGCTGTAGGGTGTGGTTTGTTTTTTATTTTACTTGTCTACATTCACCCTCAATGCTGTCTTTTATGTGACTTTTATATTTATATTTCGGAAATGATAAACACAAAAAAAAGAAGTGAAATTTGTTTGCTTCTTTGAAAAAGCATTTATTTAATATATTTGCAACCTTTTGAACTTAAAGCTTGTATATTTTCTTTCATTTTATTCTTTTGGTTGAATAAATGCAGGGAAGTGGTGGAAACTCTACCTCGTGGTGTGCATGTTAATTTTTTGAAAGCAGAAAGGAGTTTGCATCGTTGGGCCCTTGAAGATCTTCAGTGAATCCATCCTGCTGAAAGAGTCTGCTGCTGATGGGGGAGGTGGAGTTGAAATGCATGTCCTCGAAGATGCTGGGCACTGGGTACATCCATTGCACATGCTTTACTTTCTTTATTATTACTTTGCACCAAGCATTTTCCACTTGGAGTTACGCCAAGTATGGTAATATCTCTTTTTAGTGTCTAAACGACACTGGGGTAGATCCTAAGAACTACTACCGAGTTTCATACTCAATAATGTGTTTAGAACCTAAGAAGGATTATAGCTTTCCAAGAAGTTGCTTATGCGATCCTAGTATGATGTCTCCAGACTGACATTGTTCTATAATCACTCTCTTCCAGAGATAAAAGGAACTTTCAGGCTGCTTGAAATTATGCAACCTAAATAGAAAAAGGCTGTGTAACTCGTGAAAATTAAAAAGGAAAAAAATAAAGTGCAGCTTTCCTGATCAGTACCTCCTAGTCTTTTCGCATTCAGAGCATTTGAAAGTAGTCTGGTCTGCTGCATTTTTAACATAGCAACAACATATGGAAAACCTCTGTTCGATATGTGATTCTGTGGGCTGATTTAGTTATTTATTTGCTGAATAGTGCTCTGTAGCTTGCTGAGTTATTTTCCTGAATGTGAAGATTTTTATTAATGTTTGTTTTGCTTTATGTCAAAGAGTGCTCATTTTCAATTTAATCTCTTAATAGGTACATGCTGATAACCCTGATGGACTCTTCAGGATTCTTTCATTTTCTTTCAAGGGAGTTAAAGCCTAAAGGTGCTTTACTGCTTCTATTCAAGATTTGATATAGATGGGTTCTGAGTTGCACAAAAGCAACAGCAATTATTTAGCTTAGCTCAAAATTATCACTTGATTCATATAATGAACATTCTTCTATTTTTTCCCCCTTACCAGTTACCACTGCTGAGTGTTATTCTAGGCTGAATTAATTTGTAGCATAGACACTATTTAGAAAAGAAATTATTGAGTACCGTATGTGATTCCAGAAATCATTCTTGTATCAAAGCACAATTGACAAATCACATTAAAATTTGTTCTACATACTTTTCTCTTCCAATTGCCTTTCTTCAATTCTGATGCTAGTAACATTTTTGCAAGACTGGATTCTTCCCGGCTCTCTGGGCCAAGTATTTGGTATAGTATTTTTTTTCTCTTCTTTGGTTCTACCGTAACGGCTTTGAGCTTAGGTTGTCGCAGGTTGTTATCCTCTTCTCGGAAAGTTAATCTGATAGGATGTGTAGTTCTCACGTTCATAATTATATCAAGATCTTCCTACTTGTCTGATAATGCGATCGAAGGACTTTAGTTTACTTTTTCCGAAGAACTGGGTATGACGCTCCTTCACTCAATCTAGCGACGTCTTCGTCTTCGTTGATCACCTTGCCTGCTTTCCTCTGGAAGTACTTGGCAGAAGTGTTTGGCGTAAGTCGAGTTAAGATTGGGTTTACCAACTTGACATGGGAAGAATGAATACTTGGTATTTTCTCAAACAAAGTATTTTAACAAGCTGCCTTTTTATATTAATCAGATTACTTGCATAAGTAAAAAATTAAGAGTCATCAGAGCTTTAGCTCAAGTGATGAGGGTGGAGTGGGGATCTGAGGTAAGACTTAATGATTCTCAAGCCCTTCATCTAACTATTGAAGTGAGACTCCATTGGTAGATCTTCAGCTGTCACTCTGTTGTAAGAAAATTTGTACAGCCAATCAAATATATGGAATTAGCTGAATTCCCTTCATCATTCCCTTATTTACTTTTATTATTCTAATATAAGTATAATATTTGAAAAAAATTTTGAACTATTTAAAAAAAATTTAAAATTAATTTGTATTAGTTTATTGAGTTCAATTAAATTTTTATAAATTTATTTTAAATCAAATTAATTCTTATAATTAATCGTTGACTAATTATTATTAATCAAAATATTCATTTAATATTCAAGTGACATTGACATGGAAAGTAAAAATATTACATGGTTATGTCATTATGTTATATTAACATGCTGTATTATCATTTACTATGATATATCAATTATGTCATGTCAAGTCATATAAAAAGATAAGTGACGTTTTGATTAATAATAATTAATCAATAATTAATTATAAAAATTTATTTAAATTAAAATAAAGATATAAAAACCTTAATTTCACGTAATAAAAATATAACAACTTGTTTAAATTTTCCTAAACTTCAAATTCTAAGTAGTTTAAGAGTTTTGTATGGTACATATCAAAAGTGTACGAATGTTCCAAGCCAGTCTTACACTTCTTCTCCGTTTCTACCAGGTGGGACACAATCCCAATTCATTCATCCTGGATCTTCTTTCCAAATGATATATACACGTTATTTAGAACATTGTTTTTTTTTTTTTCAAATTTTGTAATTATTATTTATAAACGATGATTAAAAAGTAATCATATAAAATCATAAATCGAATTAATGAATTGATTCAAAGAAAAAAAATGAAGGTGACGGCAGCCACTTATCATCAGCTTTGATTCGCCCCTACCTGCAAAATTCAACTGGCGCATTCACATTTTAACATTGAAGAAGGCATCAATTTGGATGATCCATGCAAGTTTATACATTTAATAAGCAATACAGATAGCATTTTTACTGTGAATCAAACTGCTCTGAATTCAACACTTTACATATGTTCATACACTCTATATTGACCCTAAGCTGACACTCAATTTTTCCTTGGAATACAAAAATTGGCGCCCCGTCGGGACTCGCTGCCATGGGGTCTTGCCTATTATCTCACCTGTCGGCCGTAACAAAATTACCAGGAGCTGCTAAGAGGTTGAAGCAAGATTGATGCACTAGCCTGCACAGGAACTTAACAAAACTTGGTAGGGAGGGTTTCATTCAGTAGAGCGTGGCTCTGAAGAATTTGACCATTTCAACTGCATGAAACTTCTCTTCCTCCATGGACCCATGTGGAGGTTCTTCTCCTTCATTGACCTTTTGACTGCATCGCACATGACACCAACCATGGCGTTCAGGTAATCAGCTTTGCCTACATAACACTTGGGTAGTTGCTCTACAAGCTTGCTGTACTGATCGCATGCTTTCGCAATCTCGAATTGGTCTCGGAACTCCAATTCGATCACAAACGGGATTTGCTTCTTCTTCCCTTGTGTGCTTGCAATCACCTCAATGTATTCATGTGTACCTAAAAGTCATTAGGTAAATACATAACATAATTAGATCAATATTTTATCAAAATTTATAGCTTGCATTAATGAAATATTTCAAATTCATCACTTTTTCCATCAATGAAATTGAAAATATATCATTATCTTAAAAGACAGTAGTCAATTTCATATCGATATGTATTAAACTACGATAGTGTATTTAAGTGTTAGTACCATTTTCAACGAAATATTTTTTGTGAGGTAAAATTGTGAAGTTTAATGTATTAAACAGATAATATCTTGCAAGTTGATGTGAATCATGATATTTGATAAATTGTGAATATATCAAATCATACAATATTTTGTAGATTGGTGTGAACCGTGACATTCGATAAATTAAATAAAATAAAAATAAATCAATAAAATTCAATATTAAATTAATAATATAATGAGAAATTAACCTCCGAGATACTTTCTGGTGTGTTTCCACTTGGAAACACAGAGAGAGGCATTAAGTCCTCTATCACAAAGCATATTGATTACTCTCTTTCGCAAGCAGTTGCTGCAACCATCAATGCTTGGCTTGGTGCAGCTGCAAAAGTCTGTCTCTCTTGCTACCTCTATGATTCGACAAATTTCTTGTCGTAACTTGGAACCTGTCAACGCATAACGCTCTAGAATTTCCTGAAATATTCAAGCACAAGAGCAAACAGACAAAAAAGAAACAATTATATAAAAGATGAAGAGTCTATTGTTAAACCAAATTTGAACATTTTGATAACGAAATTTTTGCATAAAATTTTGTAATTAATGTGAGAAAGGAATTTTTTTTCCTTAATTTCAAAGTAGTACATTTTTAATTCAAAAGACAAGATTATTAGGTGAAAGACAAGTAGAATATTTGATGTTATATTGGTTCTTTTTACACATAAACAAAAAAAACTTATCTTGGTTCATTCACTCATAAAGGAGAGGAACCCATGTTTGTCCAAGATTATCTCGACCTTAATATCACTTATAGAAATCTCACCTTAATGAAAAATTGAATAAATTCTAATACCACTTTATCATAAGATCACACCTCTAACTCAAAAGGCATGTTTATCATGTGAAAAAAAAATCCCTTACTTGTAAGTTCAAGACTTATATCATCTTTTACTGAAATTCATAACACAATCATTCAACTAATTTTAATATATTGTAATTCCTTTAGTTTGTAATTTATATCTTATAATAAATTATTTTAAGGAATAAATAGTTGTCAAGTTTACAGTCAAAATTAGTCCAAAAGAAGGGATCATCTGTGTATGAAAATAGAAAACAAAAGGCTCTGGTTTATTATTTGTGTACCACACAAAAAATAGGGGCTTTCCTATGTTTATGAAGCTCTGCAACCCAACATGTGCTTTAATTATAAACATTCATTTACAAAACAATCAACACCCCCCTAATTCAGCTCTCTCTCCTTTTTTTACTTTGTTTTCTTTAATTGACTAACAAGTCTCATATGCAGCTAGCTTATGGAAGTAAATCTTTATTGATATTTTGTCTAGTTTCTAGCTAGCTTATGGACAAACCTATCAAAACCATGTCTGCTATTTCAATGAAAGCTGATTCTTTGTCTGCTATTTCAGATTTTTTTTCCCTATGAGTAGTTAACCTTGAAACCAAGTTTACATAAATATCATGAGATGTTTATGAACCCAAAATAGAAAAAATTCATAGAAAAGAAGATGAAAATCCCATTCCCATGGTAATTAAATAACTATGTGGTAGCATGCAATACATCCGGATATAAATATACCTGAAGCAAAGCCTCCTGGGATTCCCAGTACAGGGTACGTTCAATAAGGTCCTTGGATTCATTACCATTTGATCCATAGCCATCAATAGTTTCTTGGTTAAGACAAGCATTGGATTCAGCAAAATTGTTGTTGTTCAGAAACTCTGAAACTTTCTCTTCAAGACTGTAACGAGTTCTTTTTTTAAATGGGCTCCATGCATAAGGCGTTTCTGAGAATAGGCCTCCCTATAATTTTAACTGTTTTTAGTCAAGAGAAATAAAATTTGAACAAAATTGTCATGAAATCGACCTATTGGTTTGGCTCTGTGCCTTAACCCGAAACCTATTAATAGGTCAAGTATGTTTATTTGGTCCATAACCCCTTAGTTTTCATTGACAGACCGTACATCTCCTCAGAAGCAATTCTGTTGAAAGCATTCCTCGCTAGTTCAACTTTCGAGCATTTTCGAAGTGGTTATTATTCGCATAAAAGTGGTTGACATATTGAGCAGTGAGAGGAAGTTCACATTATATGGAGAAAGGTATAATATTTTTTTATTTTATTTTGAACCTTGTGGAGAAATGGTTATTCTTCATGTTTAGGGTTTAGGTTTTTGAGTATAAACCTATACATATTGGTTGTTCATATTGATATTCTTATTGTTTGAAATTGTTGAATATAAACATGAAGGTGGTATTGTTGGTGTTGTTGGGGTCGAAAGGTGACCGGGTATGCGTGACTGTTTGATATGTATGCGTTATGACCATTTGATAGGAATTGGGTTGAGGGTTTAGATATTGCGTGACTGAGGGCTTGCTTACGCATTGTGCGTGACTGGATTTTAGAATGGGGTCACTTAGGGTGTGCGTGATTGCATTAGGGTTTAACATTGCGTGAGTGTTTGATATGTGATTAAGTGACATATTGATAGGTCATTTCATGATAGCATGATTGGATTTTGGCATAGGGTTAGGGTGTGCGTGATTGCATTAGGGTTTAACATTGCATGACTGGTTGATATGTTTTTAGCGTTGCGTGACTTGTTTATAGATCATTGTGTGATTTAATGTTAGTAATTGTGTCACGACCCGGTACTGTTTTCGAGCCCGCGACAACCGCCGCGACGTCCCGATGGACATTCATTGCCCGGAATACCAACCAGAACCTCGCAAGGCTTTAATATCAGTTTTTGCACATCTCCTGTGAGTAACAGTTGTTAAGTATCATGTTTTGAGAGATTATAAACTATTTCCAAACTAAAACAATAAAAAATATAATTTTCGTCTCTCGGGGGTATTTTGGTCATTTTTCCCTAAAAATTTCGAAACTAGCTAATAATGTAGTATGCAAGTGCAAAACACAGATTTTATAAGAAAAAACAAGTTTAGATGTCTAAAACATTCATTTAAGGTGAAATTATGACTATTTGAATATAATAAAAATATTTAATAAAATATTCTATTTTCTTATAAAACAATTTTTGTAGAGTTATTTGTAAGAAATTTTTGTAGTATAAAAGCGAAATAAATTCATACAAACTGTAATACAGATAGTCAAGGTATGTAATTTAATTTACAATAACACGTGGGCCCCCAAATGACTAAAAGTAATGAAGGCTATGAACCTACAGTTTTTGAGGATGCAAGTCCAACTGTAGCCTTCAACGAAATGAGCTATCTACTGACTATCTTGAGCTTGAAAGGGGTGGAAAGGAGGGTGATGAGATTATATAATCCTAATGAGTAAACAAATACCATCTAAAATATCTAAAGCTGAGTAAATGGAGACCATTAAAATAAATGATCATACTGTAATTCATCACCTTTCAACTCATTTTAACCAAATAAAATCAATTCATTTACATTGAGTAATCAACATGGCTTATGAATTTCTTAAAACTTGGCTCGTGCCAAAATTATTCTCATACTCAGTTTTCAAGGATACCTTGGCCGAGGGCTATCCCAACCGAGTCCACCAAGGCTGTTAAAAAGTTATGTACGCATAAATCATGTTTTTATTTTGAAAACATAGCTGTTCCTTGGCGTTGGCTGAGTTCACCCTCACGTGGTGGTTTGGAGTGAAGTGAACTCTAAAATTATACCTCGAGAGTTACCCAACATGCCTCTCGTACCGAGGTAATATATAAAAAGGGTTTACCGTGCCCCTCTCATACGCTAGTCAACAAAAACCCGCTCATTGCAGCAAGCTAAACCCACCATACAATAAAATTCGCGATAGCATGACATGGAAATTATTTTATTTTACAGCCTCTCAAGGCAAATCAACAGTTCATACATTTTTAGCACATTTACCAATTCAACCAGTCATGGCAATATTGCCATAAGCCGATCAATTAGAACTATAAATTTACAACACATCAAGTGGTCTCCAATTACTCTATTTTGAAAGCCATCATTCAATTTCAAGATAATTTATAAAATCATTTCATTTAAACACATTTTGTTTATAAACCTGAAAATTAACCATTTAAACTCATTTTTCATAAAATTCACAAAATCGGATAAAAACATATTTTAGATAATTAAGACGATAATAAGGTTACTCATTGTATCAGGAGTTTGAAATACTCCTATTCTCAGTCCTTTGACACAACGTCTTTACCCTTGTTAGAGGGCTCACCACCTATATACAATACACGACACATAATTCAATATACTGTGTCATACCATTATAAATCTATTTCAGGCTTTAAACTAATGCATGAAATGGAATGCAAATTGTTCGGATTATCGTCTAAACACAATGTTCTACACAAATTCAATTATGTACCTAAATAAAACGGTATTGGCCTAATTCGATCTATCACTCTATTAATTGGCCAATATGTCCAATTCAACTCCAATTAACTCCATTTTTCTTTCAATTCTCCAAACCATCAAACACAAGTCAAATAGCATAAAATTTAGCAAAATCATCTTCACATTTTCTCTTGGGAATTTGGGCCATGGTGGGTGCATCAATACTATGATTTTTCCTACTTGATTTTCTCACCATAATTCATCATTTTCTAACCAATTCACTTGAAATAAAATCAAAATCATCATCAATATTCCACATGGAGAATTCGGCCAATGAGGGTTATGGAAGAACATGAATTTTTCTTGCTTGATTTTCATGCTACACATCACCAATCAACTAAAAACACTAGAATATCTTAAAATCTAATAAAAAAACCATCAAAATCTCTCTCTAAGTGTTCGGCCAGCAAGAGACCCATTATGAAATCATGTGATTCAACCATGGAAAATGCAAAAGAATGTATGGGAAAGGTAGATCACAAGTCAAAATTAAGAAATTTTACCTTTGATTGCTTGATTACTTAAAATCCACCAATTTTCTCTTGAATTTTCACTCTAGGGTTTTTGTTTTTTCTTTTCTTCCTTTTGTTCTTGCTTTGGCCGGCCATAAGAATGAATGTGGAAGAGTTCAAATTGGCTTTATAAAGGAAAATATTAAATGGACAAAAATTTACCATGTGTCACCATTCCATTGGTCCATGTGTCATACTTACCAATTAAGCAATCTCTCTCCACCACTTAAATTTCCTCAATTATCCATGATAATATTAGGTAAAATCCATGTGTTGGACAAGTGTTAGGTGGTGTAAAATTTTTGATTTTGTCCTTGGGCGGCAAAATGACTATTTTACCTCTATGCTCGGAAAAATGTCAAAATTAAAATTTTTCACTTCTCAAACTCAAATTATGTTCTAAATAGTCAATCTTGATCAAAAATTTCATACAACACTCACATCTTAACCTCTGGTGGCAAAATGACCATTTTGCCCCTAAGTCATGAAAATTCCAATTTGATTCCAAATCGGTCCTCGAACTCCGAATCATCATTTTAAGTCATTCTAGGGTTTTAAAATTCTCAATTTTCATTTTAAAATCTCTATTTGGACTAGTTTGAGGCTTAATTCAACTTAATTGTACCATTTGGTACATTGCTGTCCTTTAACGATTTTCGAGGTACCCAAGTAAACAAACATACACTTTTATGTAAGAATGGCATAATAAACATATTGTAGAGTCGGGCTTGACAAATTGCGTGACTAATTAAAAAGGCATTGCATGACCCTTTTTGTATGAAATTGCACTAGTGTCATAATTGTATGAAATTTATCTATATGGCATTGCATGACCGACATTGGGTTCATTTTATATTATTTTGGGTCAATTGTAATGCTTTAATATGTATATGTTGATTTACTTAATAATCCATGCTCGACACTTGTATTAATTATTCTGTTTCAAGGTTGTCTAAAAATAATTTAAATTATTGAGAGGGTTATTTTTGGAGTGAGCTTCTAAGGATGGCTATTTCTTAGAAATTCCTCTTGCTTTTTTGTTAATCTACAATGATGGTATTAACATGACTAAAATGGGAATGTTATCTGTTTTATGTTGCAGATGGCTAGCACAAGAACACAACAGGATAATGTGGAATCTTTGCTTTGTGTGTTGAGACACTAGTGGGGGTTCAACGAAAGCATTAACATCGATTGTAAGTGGTCGCATCTCCATGTAATATGTGAGATGCTGTCCAAAGTAAATGAGTTGGAAAGCTTGAAGAGAACATGCTTTGGTCATATGATGGACGTCGAATCAAAGAAGAGTTTATTTTGCGCCAGTTTTGTGCACAACGTAATGCTATGCAAAAATAATGAACCAGATGCCATTGAGGGTGAGTTATGGTTTGCCATAAGCAGAATGAAGGCCTGATTTTTGAATAAGGAGTTTTGCTTTGTGACAAGACTAAAGTTTGGTGCCCTACCGGCCTTTATTCTCAATCCTTACAAGGCCATCCCTAGAGGAATTCACCTACGATATTAGGGACAGGGGAATGAGGTGAGGATACAAGAAGTTTTAGAGACATTCAAGGGAGGGCAGTTTCAGTAAAAGGGAGATGCGACCAAGATGGCCCTCATCTTGATCGCGAGCAATGTTTTATTCGGTCAAGACTACAGACGATCAGTGATTCCATGGTTGTTGTCGCTGGTCGAGAACTTCGACGATTGGAATGCGTTCCCATGGGGCACATACGTTTGGAGTCTGACCGTTGATTACTTGATAAGGGGCTTCGAACCTCCAGCGGTGGGAGTAGTAGAGAAGAAATGCTACCACCTCTACGGATTTATATGGGCATTTCAGGCAGTGTGCCATACCCTAATGTGTATCATTATTCTTTTTGCATAAGATTTTATGAGGTGAATTCTTTTCGCATAAGATTTTATGAGGTGAGTAAACAATGTTTCACAATTGATGTGCAGTTTTGGGCATTGGAAGCAATTCCTGTAATCCGAAGCTTTTTTGGAAGGCAGTGCCAGTTTGGACAGGTTTGCCCAAGAATGCTTAAATGGTAGTGTGATGCGAGGCCTGCAAGTTTCCATGTCAATATTACAAATTTGGAGAGAGAAGGCAAGGTGAGTAAAGAAACCATATTTTTTTGTTTTATTAAATTTTATTTTTATTGTCATAGGGTAACGAGGGTTACACCTAATGGCAATGTATATTTTGGTGCAGTTGTGCACAACCAGAACATTGGAGCCAACTACGGAAGAGATGTTGACCGCATATTGGGCCAACATTGAGGTTAATATCTTCGAGGGGTAGCAATACATTCCATTATGGAAGTTAAAGGGTTGGTCAAAATTTGGCCCCCAACAAAAGAGGAAGATAATGGACTGCAAAGGGAAAACTACGGTAAAAGGAGGCGTTAAGCTAAGACGCAACACGGACGAAGAGGTCCAATCCCAGTTCGCTGCTGTTGAGGCGCCTGATTATCCTCCAGCGGCTCTTTATGCTGCTTCTCCTGTTGCTCCTCATGCTGCTACTCTTGTTGCAATTATCGTGACTCCTCACGCTGCTCCTCTTCTTACTTCTACTACTACCCCTCATGCTCAGGCGCGCAAACCATCATTGTATCTGTAAATGACTATGAGCATTAAGTGAAAGCTACAACAGATGTGGACACAGTGGAAGAAAGACCTACAGTGATTATAAACGGATATGCAGATGCAGATGTAGATGCATGCAAGGCAGTTGGAGATCCAACGGGCAATGCAGTTAGAGATCCAGCGGGCGATGCAGATGTAAATGCAAATGCAGTCAGTGCATCAGCATATCCAGCAGTCACTGCAAAGGTTGGAGGATCGGATTGTTAGTCGATTGATCGATTGTTATAAGGTATGAGCTTTTTTCTTTTTCATTGTGTGAGTTATAACATGTACGATGTATACACTGTTCTAATGTGTTTGATTTTTTCAACTGTTTAAGGTCGATCGATGGGTAAAGAGGATGGTGCGCGTGACAAAGAGGGCAACGATATTGGGGTTGATCTTGACGATGCAGGTGGGATAAATTAGTCAATTGCATTAGCTCGAAGCTCACCTCCCGCTGGCCCGATCGAACATCATCTTGCTCCTATCCCATCTTCACTAGAGGCCCCCCAACATTGTCAGCGTACACCTTCTCCTGAGGCTCCACCTCTATTTGAGGTCGAAGAGGCTCTTCATCTTGCAAATAGTTGAACTACAACTTCCCCGCGTCATGCTCTTATCCCAACTCCACTAGAGGCCCCTTCTCATGGTGAGATCATACCTTTTCATGAGGCTCCACCTCGACCTTAAGCCGAAGATGAACATATGAGCTTAGCCAACAAATACCTTCAAAGCCTATACATTAACTTGCTATTAGTCCAGTGCAAAGCGAAAGATGATTTGAAGGACAGATATGAGTCCTTTATGAAAAACGAGCAAGCTAGGTAAAATGATAACAATACATGATATTAGGGTTAACGGTTCTAAGGTATTTATTCCATAGACCTTCTGACGTGGGTATTATAAATATGCAGGGTTAACATTTTGGGCATTGAAGGATAGGAGGGCCTTGATTTTTTTCGATGATTGGAGATGCCGACTGAGTTGTTGGACAACCAACACATTGACGAATGCATCAACGTCTTGTGTAAGTGGGTGCGCGAGCATCATCCACAACTCTACAAGTAGAGAATATGCATCGTTAACAGCACATTCTATGTAAGTATATTATATTTTAATAAGTTGTAATTATTCAAATGTATGGGTTTGTATTAGTTAATTGCATCTAACTATTATGCGTAACATAATTGACAGCTTATTTTGGTGGCTGTGACCCAAGAAATGAAGCCTCCCCCGATCGATAAGACATTCAAGGCGAGTAAGGCGATAATGCCAGACCATGTGCTTGAGTATGCGAGGGGTGGGAGTCCTCCATGGGGTTTGCCATGGCACAAGGTTGACTCAATTCTCTTGCTATGCTATTTTGACGACCACTGGGTCATAGTGCACATCAACTTGCTAAATTGGAGTATGACATTAGTGGACTCATCGTATAGTCAGACAGATGCACTAAAGTCTGGCTTGCATGATAAGCAGATGAGTCCACTAACAACATTGTTTCCTATTATATGCCACTAGGTTGGGTACTTTGTTAGCTCGCATTGTCAAAAGTGAGCTTTAATGCGGATAAGGTATAAGTTAAATGCAAAAACCCTAATACAACAAGATTCGCATAGTTGTGAGGATTGGGTTATCACCTCAATGTAGTGATTGATCAGTTTAAAGGATCATACCCTGAAGGCAAACGCCATAGACAGCCTTCAAAAAAAGTTTGCCGTTAAGATTTTTGCAAATAGCATGACTTGTTAAATTTTTTTATTTGTTTATTCTTTTTCAATATGTAAATAACATTGTTCTGTATCATGTCCATATTATTCTTTGTTGTATCATTTACATATTTTTTTTCTTTTTTGTATCATTTAACAAAAAAGAAAAAGGACAATAAGGACAGTTCGGTATTCATTGATGTGATAAGCATACGGGTCCAATAATAACAACATTGTTTTTTTTATTATTCATATCTTAAATTTTGTTAGTATTTTATGCAATTTACATGCCAGCTTTCATGAGTTTGCATATGCCAACCCTCTTTACTTTATAACCTATATGACATGTTGAATTGCATTGCGTGACATAGGGCTGTAACCATTTGATATTGAATTGCGTGAATGGTGGAAATGGAATCGCGTCACTAGTTGATATTGATTCACTTGAGTTTTTGATATGGAATCACGTGACTACTAAATTTTGAATCACGTGACTAGTTAATATAGAATCGCGTGACTAATCGATTTGGAATCGTGTTAACCGTTAAGATTTAAAATCGCATGAGTAGTTGATATTGACTCACGTGAGTAGTAAATATGGCGTAGCGTTACTAGTTATTATGGAATCGTGTGACTAGTTATTATGGAATCATGTGACTAATTGATATTGAGTCGCATGAGTAGTATATATGGAGTGGCGTTACTAGTTATTATGGAATGGCGTGAGTATTTATTATAAAATCACGTGAGTAGGAAATATGGAGTCGCGTGACTAGTTATTATGGAATTGCGATACTAGTTGATAGTGAGTTGCGTGAGTCTAGTTGATAGTGAGTTGCGTGAGTAATATATATGGAGTGGCGTTACCACTTATTATAGAATCACATGACTAGTTGATATGGAATCGCATGACTCACTTATTGTGTGTCATGTTCTTTGAAGAAAGGTAAGCCAATTATGATGGACAATATCAAACCATAATCCAACCCCAAGCACCATCATAACAAAATATCCAGTTGAATACCCTAAACCCTCGACCAGAAGTTACCTTAAACACATGAAAGTTAAAGCACATGTTGAGCGAATTTAAAAAAAAATACCACAAATTGTTTAGTAAACCAATTACAGTATCCCTAATCCAGTTAACCCACAACTCTCAAAATATGAATCTTCATCTGCTATGCTTGACTCAACTAGAACCAATGACAACTGACTTACTTTTTCTCTGAGGTTCATGTAAGAGAAACTCATCTCAAGACTGTTTCTTTTGGTCGTGCTTTTACTGCCCGAGCAGCTGTATCTGTTCTTTGCATTAAAAGATTCTCAACATTTTGAATCCTTAATTCCAATGTGTGCATTCTAGCAGTTTGGTTACTAAGTTTCTCATTAATCCTAACAAGCATATTATACATCACATCATTGGAAACAAGATCTGGAATAACTCTAGATGGACCACTGTATGGAGTATCATGGGTAGGATGAATTGGGTTGCCTTCGGCAGAGTTGAATGGCTCATCAACACTCAAGTCATATCCCTTTTTCATGAGCCATCCAAAAGAGAGATTACGAGGCCTGCGACTGGTCCAATCAGCTAGATATCTATTATTCCATATCCATTTTTTCTTAACTAGAGCTGATATGATGTTTCTGTATGGAAAGGACTTCTCATCCCGTATGGCAACTCTTTTCATTCTGATGATCATATATTATGCAATATTTAGCTAAATTGGGTTCCAATTGATTCCATCATCCATAGATTCTCAGCGCTAACATGTCTTAAACTACTGATCCTTCCCTGTAATGTAAATGCTAGAAAATTATGTACTAGCCTCTCTGGTTCAGAATTCAAATGACGAGCAGAACATGAATTTTCCCTGTATGGTTCTTTTTTGCCTATCACGTGGGCCCATATGGTGATGGGTCATAAAATGGGGGAAGTTTGTATTGTCCCTCTCTGTACACTGTTTTCGAGAGCTTCCCAATATCAAAGGTAGTCACTGTAAACTTTATTCCTTCCAAAAACACGTTCAAAACATATGGGTTAAAATCACTAAGAATTTCAAATTCATTTTCACTCCGGCGTATGCTAGAGTAAAATTCCCTAACAAGAGTCGGGCTATAATCAATAAATGGAAAGGTACTTAGACCCTTAAGTTTACCCATATAAAAAAACATATTTAAGTCACCCTCAAGGTGTACGTTTTCCTTAAAGCTTTCCCAATCTACCACTTTCCCGCACGATATGATGGCATTCTCTATTACCCTATACCTAGCCGCATGTGCATTGTTCCTAAATCGTGAAGACGAGGACAAAGCATTACCTAGTTTAATTGAAAAACCAATTGATGCGGCAGGCAGTTCAAGAGCTAGTTTCCATTTCTTCTTTGATCGTAGACTTGAGTGTTCATCATCACCCATAATTTGGTCACCATAGCCACCGACACTGGGTCTGCTCGAAGATGCGATCATTGCTTAAGACAGTGTAGGACAGTTCAACTTTAGTGGTTGAACTTACAACAAGAGATAGGTTTAAGAGATTTTCATTGAATTATGGTTAGGGTTTAAGGTATTAAGGATACGAGGAGACAAAACAACACCGGTTTGAATAAATTTAGTTGCATTTGGTATATTGCAAGGAATGTGATTACTAGGAATATCACTTTGCAACGTTTGGTATAACCAGGGGAAGTGATGATTACATTGAATGTCAATGTAATTGCTAAGAGGATTACATTGTAGTGTTTGGGAATATAACTTTGCAACATCGTTTGTAAATTGACAAAATTACCTTTATTTATAAAAAATGTATAAGTTCAATAAACTTATAATTTTTAATATAAAATTTGACTTTTCAATATTAATACACTAAAATAATAAATAATCACATTAAAATAAAAACATTAAAATTTTTAAATAATTTTTAAATTCTTGACATGCTTATAAAGTTCATAAATACTTATTATTGTGTAACCTGATTAAAATTAAAAATACTAATGGTATTTTTTGAATTATGACCAGAGTAATGTAAAAATATTATTCAATAATCATGTTGTAGGACTTTCTCTTCACCCTAAAACTAACTTTTGATATTTTTGCATTAGTTGGATGTGAAACATTGTTCTTTGACCTCCACATGATAGCCTCTAGCATACAATTCGAAACAAAATCTATCGATAGTTGTAGGCGTATGCTGGAAGATGAAACGACATGTATCGATATATTTAAAATCTATTGATAGATTATTCGCTCATAGACTACCCATGCCGCTGCCTCGTTCTCAGCATCGATGCCTCTAAAACCCTCTCACCCTCAAAACCTCTGAAGTTACTTGTAAATTTGTTCAACCCTAAACTGTTTAAAGGGTTTTCCTATCAACTTTCGCCTAAGAACTCACAAATGAACCGAACTCATTTTTTGATTTTGTCGATTAAATCATATACGTCATCCTCTTTGATGTCTTTATGGAATCATTTTGCCTTAAAACACCCCAAGCCTCTAAATTTCCTAATTTCAAAAAATGAGTTGCAGAACTAAACGCACCAAGGTGACTCACAATAGTGGTTCAAGCAGCTCTGCTCGTGCGGAAACATCGTCAGCCTTAGTAGTGAGTTCTTTTTTGTAAAATTTCACTCATCCATCGCATGCTAAGAAATTCAATGCCAATTTTGCCAAACGCAAGGTAATGCCCAGACGTATAATTGACTTTGATTATTTAAAGTCTATTGATTTCCCATACCTTGCAAACTTTGAAAATTTAGGGTGGACACATTATTTACAATTGAACAAGAAATACTATGAGAATTTGGTCCAGATTTTTTACTTCAATGCAAAAAAAAAAAAAAAACAAAATGCTGAGTCGAAAACAAGTCAGCTAGTAAACCATGATGATACGTTTGTCACCCACGTCATGGGACAACGGATCCTTGTTACTCGTGAGTTGATAGAATGAGTCCTTCACCTTACTTCGGTCCAAGAAGATCTTCGCTATGTCTTTGATAATGGGAACCTTTGGACAGCGTTTATCTACCCTCCACCAAATGAGAAAGGCAGTGCTAGTTGCACAAGGCTATGTTTCTTTGATCGAGTCTTGCACCTCATCATCACTCACACTATCTGTCCTCATGGCTCGAACTACTCGATTGTCACTACAAAGGACCTTTGGTTCTTATTTAACATCAAATTAAACCACCTTATTGACCTTGGTAAATTCATCATGGATGAAATGCTTCGGACCATTCAAGGTGGCATTAAAAGCCTGCTTTACGGCATGTTGATCAGTGAGATCATAGACTACTTCAAAGTTGACACTCATTGTGATCAGCTCAAAAACCATACTTTGTTCAATCCTATCGGTAAGCATAGTATTAAAAAGCTAGGTTTTGAGTTTAGAAACAATAGTTGGGTTAGGAAGAGGGCAGTCGATAACTCGAAATTGGATAAGCAAGGGAATGAGGGTGAGCTGAGTGCGTATCCTACGGGCTCATCTACTGCTCAATCTAGTACACCTATTTCCACCACATTCGATGTTGAGCAAGCTTTCACTAGATTCCTCTCATTTTTGGAAACAATGGACTCTAGGTTGAATGCTCATATGGAATTGTTGGAGGTGCAGAATCATGAGATGTTGCAGCGCTAAAAAGACTTGGGGGATCAATTTCACTCCCAATTTCCACCACCATCATGAGTTCTCACTGCATACGTTTGTTCTACTTAGTTTTTGACTTTAATGTTTTTTTATGTATCGGGTACATTGAACTATTACTGCTTGCCATGCTTTTATTTGAGTTTATTTCACTTGATTGATTGTCTTTTGTTTATCTTATGCCCTTCATGTGATGGTTTAAGGGGACATTAGTTTATGATGTTATCAGCTGATTTTTTCCTGGATTGAAATTTACTTTTGTCCAGGCCCCTGAAATGAATTGCACAGATTTTGAGGGTGTTTCAGACCCTACGTTTGAAAAACAATCAACAATGCGCAGCCCAAACCGTTTGAAGTTGTAATCTATCGATAGGTGTTCATCATCTATCGATAGATGTCGTCATTCATCGATAGATTAACAACATCTATCGATATATTCACATGGCCAAAGAGTGAAGAATGAAACTCAAAACCATGAACATCTATTGATAGATTACATCATATATCTGTATAATGTTCAAGTATTTTAATTAGAACTGACTCATATATCGATGGTTCATGGTATCTATTGATAGTTTTCCACACGCAAGTGTAATACCCCACACTTTAATATGGTGGCTAATTGTGAAACCTAGACCTCCATAGATGCACGATTAGAGGTAGACTGTTGAGTGCATCAAATTCACATATTTAATGGGAGATTAAATACCTAATTAGTCTAAGTTGGATTAGATTTAGGATTGAATTTATGTATTTTTATTTATTTTATTAGTTTAGTTTAATTTATGTCTAAATGTTTATTTTGAGTTATTGATGCTAGTTTTACATTATTTATAATTATTTTATGTTTTTATAGGAGTAGGATCAAAAATAATTTCAATTGGTGAAGAAAGGTGCATAATTAATTGTTGCTCTATTTGTATATGTTTAGGTTTTTCAAGCATATCTCCCACTACAGAAGTTCAAACAACATGATTTTTAAACCATTAGAAAGCTAAGAGGGAGGGATACAACTTTGATGTTTACCATTTTGCCCAGTTCTGATCGAAAGGTAGTCAAAATATTTGTTAAAGTGAAATCACTACACTAGAAGAATAAAAAGGGGCATTTTTATAAATTATGTGAAACTTTGATTGACTTTAGAGATAAATATCTAATTTTCCAACAGCTTCTTCTCCTTCTTCCCATCCCTTTTCCCCATCTCAAGTTCTCCACCTTCCATGGCAACCTCTCTAGAAACCTCCATGATTTTTCTCATGATAACCCCAAATCTTATGTTTTTATATACCTTGTCATAAGATTTTCCATACTCTTTCATTTTTACACCTTAAGAACCCTTAAAAGTCTTTCCTCCATACTTTCTCTCACTAGCTAGACATTTTAAAGAGAGAAAGAGAGAGACTCCCCATAATAGCTTGACAAACTCTTGAAAAGGAATTCAACTACAAAACCACTAAGGTGAGTAATGAGTTAGATTTGATTTTTGAGTTATTGATAATGGCCAATAATTAGATTTGTGGGCTGATTTATTATTGAAGGTTATTTAACCATGTCTAGTGTGAATAATGACTACTTAAATGGTAATTGGAAGCTAATTAGGAATAACTAGTAAAACTTGATTTAGGAAACAACTTTTGGAATAGTCTTTATGTAAATTGAGTTGGTGTGATGCTATTGTGTGTGATAGATTCCAACAAGACTCCACATCTCCATTCGGAGCATTAGACGCAGTTAGAGTCGATCAAAGCATTAACAAAGACACAGTGAGTGAACTTGCATTAAAATGTTTTGGAATAAATGATTATATGCTTAATTGAGCCATTTGAAATATGTTATTGGTTTTTCTTTAAAAATTTCATGGGAACAAGCCCTTGATGAAACGTTTTTATGTAGTGAAATATGAATGTGATGAATTCATGTGTTTCTACGTTATGTTGATATGTATGTTATGCATTGAATGATGTTATTATGTGATAATTATGACCCAACTATGTGCGATGTAGGAGTGCACATGAGCTGATCATGGCCCAGCCATGTGCGGTGTAGGAGTGAGCTAATGATGACCTAGGTATGTGCGGTGTAGGATTGCACATGAGCTGAGAGAGAGTTGGGGTGATGCCGGTGGTTGTACGTATGTTTCTATATGTTATATGCATTGATTATTGAATGTTAAAAAAAATTTGAGAAATGCTTTCCAATTGATTTTCACTGCAGTAAAAATGGATTTTCGTTGTGCTAAGAAATTTAGCTAAATTGCATTGTTTTCAACATAAGTGCATCATGTTTTCTAAAACTTCCCGTATTGATGCTTGTTCCCTTCTTATGTTCACTCACTGAGTTTATACTCATTATTTTCAATTTCATGTTTTAGCTTTCAAGTTCGAAGGTAATTGGATTTATAGGCCGAGATGCCTCCTCTTATCTATTTTTCGGTAGGTCACCCTGACACTAAATGTTAGCACCCACGCCCAAAGTCACACCACTGACGGTCAAGGTCTTTGTATATGCACATATATGTTTAATGTGAATTGTTAAGATACATTTGACAAACTATCTATGTATATTTTGATTTATGATGCCAATATGAGTATTTACTTGGGTTTTATGAATTGCCTTCGAAGAAATTGGCATTTGAACACTATGAAGTATAGATCTTAAAGGAATATGAATGATAGATAGACTAATGTACAAGTTCATATAGGAAGGCTTGCTTGGGCCTAGTGGGTTGTGCCTATTGGATCTCCTTGCGTCAGTCATTGCCCAGGAATTGGCCTGTGGCAAAGGTGGTATCAAAGCTTTAGGTTTAGTTGAATCTTAGGGATTTTTGTGTATCAGAGGAGTTGTGGGAGTCTATGTAGAGTTTCATCCTTGGATTGTGGGTGCGCAATGCAAGCTAAGGACGGGAGGCTACATAGGCCCCTAATTCTTTATAAAACCTACCTATTCCTATGATGTATAAATGGTTAAGTAACCAATGCTCAATTCCATATAGGTTTGAAGGTGCGCCTGTTGCACACGCCATGTCTAGAAAAGACGACAGTCCCGATGCCCCTCATAGTGCTAGCGAGGGATCATTAGATTCCACTGCCAGGAGCCAATGGCACCCTGATCTAGGTAGTCCGGAAGGTGGCCCATCTCGGATTCCTATTAACTAGATTCCACTAGAATTGGAAGAATAGTTTCGTAATAAAGAAAGCCTTGAGAATAGTGAGAGCTTTGAAAGTGAGAACAACTCTGACATTCAAAAAGATGTAAGAAATTTCCTTTTGGAAAGGTTTGAGGAATGTCATAAGAAAAAGACGAAAAAGGCAATTGCAAAGGGAAATATTCATCCTAGGAAGGTGTCAGCTGTCCAAGACTTTCCCCTAGGTTGTGGGAGAGGTGCTTTGCCTGTGAGTAGGGAAAAATGCATAAGAATGCAGCAAGCTTGGATTAAGGCTAAAATGTAGAAGTCTCAGAAAGTAGAAGACCCGAAAGAGGATTCGTCGTTGTGCTCGGATCAAGGCAATGATGATCCTAAAGACACTTAATATTTTCATTGAACTATGTCTTACTTTAAGTATGAGTAAATGCGGTGTAAACTAGGTAGTAGTAGTTGTCTATACAAAAGACTTAAGAGTTTGGCTTTTATTTTTGTGTGACTCGAACGGATTATGAATTAGCTGTTTAAATGACTTGGTGCATATGGGAATCTTTTGGTGTGACAAAGGTGGACTAACAATATAATTTTTGAGGAAAGATATGCACCCTAGTGGCATGATTAGTCACCTTAGGCAATTATTGAAGGTTGATGTAGAAAGTCATTAACAATTCAAGCAACTATAGGACCTGGCGATAAATATGTTTTGTTGTACTGTGAAATGGTTACCAATAAACGTGATGGACTTTTGAGTGGTAACCCTAGATTTTTGACAAGGCGTAAAATGCCATTTGAACTGATAGCGTTTATTAGAAGTTATCATTTATCATGGTATGTGGGTTGTTGGCATGATTCTAAATGCAAGGATAAATAAATAAAATCATAGTTTATGGAGTAAGTTGAATCAAAGAAGTTGATTTTTGAGTAAACACATTGAACTAGGCGACTATGTTATAATAAGCAGGTTTAATGTGTTGTAACTGCATAGGATATCGTGAAAAAGCATGGTAAGGTAAGTAATCAATCATGAAAATATGAATTTTGAAATCTCAATTGCAGTTACAATTCAAAAGGATATGAAAGAAATCAATGAGGCTATAGGTGGCATGGTTAACGTGATTGAGTAAAGGGTTGTAAAATTTAAGTATGGAGGGAACTACAAAATGATGCCATGATGTTATAAGATGATAATTTGGTACAAATATAGACCAATGGAGGCAAATTATGGAACTTGGAAAAGGTGAATTCCTTATTTAATAAGGATTATGAGTATAAAGTGTGGAAAAAAGATGAACTATTTTCTTGATCATTTGTACTGAAAGTCAATGAACTATTTGAGTTACGAGAACAGAAAGACAATTAATTATGAATGGTATGGATTGTGGGATGCCAAAAACAAAATGAATAATTATGTGTGCAGTGATATATATATATATATATCTATTGTGAATTCATTACACCATATGAAAATGATGTCTTAAGATGGGACTCAGTGACTAATGATAAGTGTTAAAAGATAATATGAGTTGAAAGTATTAACTTGGCTTAGTGCATATGACAAGTGAAAAGAAGATACACATGCTTATGGAAATTGTGGTAAGAGCTTAAAGGAAAGCCATATGGTTGAGAAGGATGAAAGTAGCAACTTTGAAGGTAGGAGAACTTCCTTGTGGAAGAACTTTCTAGTAGTTACACCACCACAACACTAACTGTCCAACGCCATAATGGTAGGAACATCTCCTGTATTGAACGTATGAGCAAAGGGTTGTAACCCGATCCTTGGGAACTCTTGCATGTGAACAGTGGCGAAGCATGACTCTCCGCCCAAGGGCTTATAGAAGAAAGGGCTAGACAAAGAGGTGGAGCTGCCTTATGAGTGCTTTGATAGGTACCTTTTTGTGAGACCTTGACCTTTATAGACTTGTAAAGGGAAGTATACGCAATATCCCTGATCAGGGGTAATTTCGTCATTTCCTTAGTAAGCCAATAAAAGTAATATTTTTAACAATATTATAGCCTAAGTAGGCCTAAGGCATAAATGGATGGTGAAATTAGGGGTAAAATGGAAAGGAAACCAAAATTTTGATGATTTTCACGGTAGGGGCAAAATGATCATTTTTCACCTCGTGTTAAAATTGTAAGTTTTCATGAACCCGAGCATGTCTAGACCATTATGGACCTTGTCGCAGTATCAAAAGAGCAAAAAGATTTCATAAAGGGTTGGAGAAGAGTAAGTTAATTGGTGGAGGGGCAATTTGGTAATTTCAAGGTAATGGATAAGATTGGCTATAAATATCTTTCTTCCAGCAGCTTCTTCTCCCATTTTCCAGCAGCTTGTCTTCTTCTTCTTCTTCTCTTTCACGTTGCTTCCAACCTCCATGGAAGCTTGATATGGAGCTTGCATGATTTTCTCTCTCTAGCTCTAGTTTTCATACTTTTGAGCCCTTTTGACTAGAACTCTTGTATTCTTTCACTCTCTCACTTCAAAACCCTTGATAAATCTTATTTCCATACTTTCTCTCACTAGTTGGGCATTCTAGAGAGAGAAAAAGAGAATTATCCCATTGATTTGGAAGCTATTGGAAGAGAATTCGACTACAAAGGAGCCCTAGGGTGAGTGATGAACTAAGCTTGATTTTTAGCTGTGAATAATGGCTAGTAATTTAGATTAAGAGCTGTTTTATTGTTGAGTATGTTCATTACTTTTTTAGTGATTAAGATAGTGAACATAGATAGCCATTTAATGTTACAATTGAAAGCTAGCTAAGAGATAGCTTTTAGGGTTCATAGTGTGTGAATTGACCTATTGCTTATGCTAATGTGATCCTAGGTTCTAATGAAGTCTCATCCTTCCAATTGGATCATTAAGGGAATTAGAGTCAACTAAAGGCTCAACAGTAAATCGGTGAGTGGACTGCCTATCAAAACTATTTTGGGAATGTGACTGTTTTGTACAAATTTTTCATTGGTGCCGTATTTCTCGCTGCAGTGAGAATCATTTTCGCTACAGCGAGAAACTCTCGGGTTTGGAGGGGTAGATTGGCCAAAAACTCGCAGCAGTGAGAATGTATTTTCGCTGCAGCGAGAATGACACTGTAGCTTCTCGCTGCAGGGAGAAACTTTCTGCTTCTGGGTTGCAATTTCGCTGCAGCAAAATTCATTCGTCGCTGCAACGAGAAACTTTCTGTTTCTGGGTTACAATTTCGCTGCAGTGAGATTCAATCTCGCTGCAGCGAAAAACTTTCCGTTTTGTCTCCTATCTTGTCCAATTGCTGCCCTATTTTTAACTTCTTTGCTACCATATCTGAGCATGGACTTCCAACATTAAGGACTAAATGAGTTAAGTTTAAAATGAGGAGATTTAGTGAGAAACCCTCAACCAGTTGAAAAACACTCGTTCGGCTAATAACTTAATGCCAACGTCGCTGCAGCAAAAATTCATTACGCTGCAGCAAGAATGCCTTTCTGCTGCAGTGAAGAGTCCTTGTCGTATTTGACTTGCTTGCATATTATTGAAGCTCTCATTCTTCAAATGGCTCTGTGAGACCCTGTCAAGCTCGATTAAAAGACGGTATTGTATCGAGTGGTACAACTAAGTTAAATCGAGCCTTGAACTAATTCAAATAGAAATTCTAAGAGGAATTTGAAAATTTTAAAACCCACAGAATGGCTTAGAATAGTGATTCGAAGTTTAAGGTCTAGTTTAGAGTCCATCAGGAAAATTGACCGATTAGGGACAAAACGGTCATTTTACCATTTGATGATAAAATGGAGATTTTTAGCCAAGATTTGATCACATTTGACCAAGAATAATTATATGAAATATAATTATGATTATTGGAGTATAAAATGATGTTTAGCAGTGAAAAATTGTGATTCTCGGTATTTTTGGAGCACAAGGGCAAAATGATAATTTTGCCACTAGAGGACTAAACGAAAATTTTTATAAAACGATTGTTTTTCCCATTTGGTTAATATTGATCAATATTAGTGTTATTTGAGGTTGAAAAGTAGAAATAATGTGATTCCGGTACATTTTAGAGTATAGGGGTAAAATTATAATTTTTTGCCCCAAGGGTAAATCGGTAAATTTTTCGCCCAAGCACTTGTCAAGACCAAGGGATTTTAATTGTGGTGGGATTGGATAAATACCAGAATATTTGTGGTGAAAAATTAAAAAGAAAAAGTCAAAAAGTTAAAAAAAAATGTGCCAATAAGCATGTGGCACGTAGCATGCTTGATTATTTTATTATTTTTTATATAAATCAGCCCATTAAATCCCCAATTCTCTCACCATATTCGGCCTAGGCAACCAGCAACAAGAAAAAAGGAATAACAAAGGGAAAAACAAGAAAACTTAGGTGGAAATTCAAAGAAAAAGTGAAGAAATCAAGGAAACAAGCTAGGTAAGTTAAAATTTCTTTAATTCTCCTTGATACCTAGCTTACCCATTCTTTTGTTCTTAATTTCCATGATTGAATATTGAGTTATTATGATGAATTCAATTCTGAAAAATAGATATGGAAGAGGAATTGTGTTGGAATAATTTGATTTTAGACTATGTTAGTGTTTAAGGATAGTTAAGCATGGTTATGAACACAAGCACAAAACAAATATTCAATTTCTCTAGGGTTCCTTGTTGGTCGAACCATGAGGGCTGAATATCAATGGGGGATTATTTTTATTTCAAGGAAAATGGCTTGGAAAATGATGAATTAAGGTGAAACGGTTATGTAGAAAAAAAATTTCGGTGCTAGTGCACCAAATGATCGAATTTTTTTATAAGGAACTGTGAGGGTTCTAATGCTGAATTTGGCTTTATTTAAATGGTAAGTGGTAAATTAAGGTATTAGAGGAGAAATGGATTAATTTGGAGGTGATTTGGACACAATCGTCAATTAATCGGGTGATCGGTCGAATTTAATCGATATCGCGATTAAGTGGTAATCAGACGTATTTTTGCATTTACATATCAAGCATTAGTAATTTAAATTAGTTTATATCAATTTAGGGACAATATAGTAAATTCCTCGACTTTGTTATTTGTCAAGGTAGTGAGATGTCCAGAAAAGGCAAAGGAATTACGCTTGAGGACTATTAGTCCAAGTGCACCCGAAATCCGGATTTTTGACACTTGTGAGTGGACTGCCTTCAAAACTTGTTTTGGGAAATATAATGTAATTGCCACCCATTTGAATGAATTATCAAGTTTTTCATGAAAACAAGTGCCTTGGGAACAAGCTTTTGAAAAATGGTTTTATTTTGTAATATGTGATTGCCATGGATTCATGCACTATTGTATTATGATGATATATATATGTGTGTATTGTGCATGATGAATGATATTGTATATAATGACTATAACCGTGTGTGTGCACGATGTGGAGAATGCACATGCCGGTGATGATGGTGGCGTGAGAGATAGATGATGATAGTGCCCGTGTGCATGATGTGGGGGGATCTACACGATGGCACTGATTCTGCACGATGTGGGGGCATGCACACGATGGTGCCGGCTATGTGCATGATGTGGGGGGATGTACATGAGCGGGGTGTGATTATGATGATGTTCATGTATATCCATGTAATTATGCACATCTAGACTTATGAAATGAAAACTTATGAATGCGATATATGATTGACATATATGAGAAATTTGATACATTGCACTTTGGGAATTTTCATGTGTTGTATGTTTATTGTGTTGGTTTAGCAGGATGGCCTTTTTGTTGAGTGAAGGAAAGCTTTTCTCTTGTTGTTTTGTTTTCACTGCAGCGAAATTCATTCTCTCTGCAGCAAGAAACTCTCGGGTTGGAGGGGTTTTTAATGTGAATGGAACTAAATTGCGTTGTTTTGAAACAAGTGCATCATGATTTTAAATTCTCCCTTGTTGTTGCTTGTTCCATTCCTTGTTCACTCACTGGGTTTATACTCACCATTTTCAAATTCATGTTTTCAGATCACGAGGCAGCTAGTAACTAGGACGAGGTGTCCTTGTAGACCTGTGTCCATCTTTTGGTAGGTGTCTCGGCATTCGGTAGCTGTATGTTCATCCAAGTCACTCCGCTGGAAGTCGAGGGTTATTTTGTTTTGTATAGACGAACTTAATGTAAATTATTAGAATACATGTTGTAGACATTGTATGTAAATTTTTAAGGAGTAATGCCAGTACGAGTTGGCAATGTATATCACTATTTTGATTCAAAGTTATGAAATATGACTTAGTGATATTAGATGGAATTATAAGTAAGATAAATAATAGGCTTTGCTTGGGTTTAGTGGATTACGTCCGTTGGACCCTTGCGCCGGTCATGGCCCAAAATTTGGGTCGTGACAATGTTGGTATTAGAGCCCTAGGTTTGTCTAGGTCATATAACTTCCTTTTGTTGGTCCAGCGGAGAGTCGGGTCTTGATGTGGGAACTTCAGTTGTAAAGTGTGAACCGCGGCACATTTTACAACCAAATGACCGCATAGATTCCCTATCTTAGAAACCACCTTTGCCTTAAGTATGATTATAATATGTGTTTAATATAAGGTGTTTGCTCTTGTCTAGGTGAGAATGCCGCCTAAAACATGAGCCGCCTCAAGACGAATGAGGGAGCAAGATGCTCCTATTGAGATGGCAGATAGGCCACGGGCATCCACCCGGAGAGGCCAAGGTAGACGTGGCAGGGCCACTAGGTCGGTGAGGCCGGATACGCTTGTGAGTAGGCAAGATGATGGATAGTCCTCAGGTGATGTAGATATACACCCAGCTAGGGGTATTACTATTGAGGATTTGGCGACAGGCCTACAGGGAGTTAACCGGGTTGTAGAGATGATGGCGACCCGTATGGAGGATATACAGAGGGTAGTAGAGGGGAGACCTACAGTACAAGAATCTCCTAGCTTTCAAGGACAGGCCAATCACCAATATCTTGAGGTTGAGAGGGGTCACTTAGAGATTTCTCTTCTCGATTTCCTAAAGCTTAAGCCTCCATCATTTTCAAGTTCTGATGCATCAGAGAAACCCCAGGTTTCATGGATAAGATGGAGAAAATATGTAAAGCTTTGGGATGCTCTAGTGTTCGATCAGTCGAGTTAGCCACTTTTTGATTAGAAGATGTGGCGCAAGAGTGGTATAGCTCTTTGTGTAGAGGTAAATCGACGGATACAGCGCCATTGGCTTGAAGTGAGTTTAGTGTAGCCTTCTTGGATCAGTTCCTACCATTCAGTGTACGTAATGCTAGAGCTAGGGAGTTTGAGACTTTGGTAGAGACTTCGAGTATGACGGTGTCAGAGTATGACATCAAGTTCACACAGTTATCTCGGTATGCTCCCTACCTCATTTCTACTGAGGAGATGAAGATTCAGAGATTTGTGGATGGGTTAGTAGAGCCACTATTTAAGGCTGTGGCATCTTGAGATTTCACTACCTATTCTGCAACAGTAGATTGTGCTCTGCGCATTGAGATGAGGACTAGTGAGAGTAGGGCTGCGAGGGATAGAGCAAAGAGGGACAAGACAAAGGGTTATCAGGGCCGTAGAGATTTCAGCAGTGATGGTTCTTCTTCTAGCCGTCAAGGTCCACAGAAGGATTCACGATTATCCCAGCAGAGGAGTGACCTACCTAGTGCTAGTGTTGGGACGGGACAGAGAACTTTAAATGCTAGGAGGCAACAAGATTCGAGACAGAGTAGTCAAGTTATCCACCCTTGTAATATTTGTGAGAGGAGACATAGTGGACAATGCTTACGTACTGCGGCAGTTTGTTATGGGTGTGGCCAACTCGGGCACATTAGGAGGAATTGTCCGATGGCTCATCAATCACAAGATTCTACACGTGGTTCCACCCAGCCAGCTTCGTCTGCTCCTTCAGTTGCTGCCTCATCTGGCCAAGAGGCTAGTGGATCGAGAGGTAGAGGTGCTGGTACTTCCTCTCAGGGTAGGCCATCTGGGTCCGAACATCAGAGTTTTGTTGGTAGAGGCCAGGTGAGGGTGTTTGCTTTAACACAGTAGGAGGCCCAAACAACCAATGCCGTGGTCTCAAGTATTCTTTCAGTTTGTGATATGAATGCTCGAGTCTTATTTGATCCTAGTGCTACCCATTCTTTTATCTCTCCATGGTTTTCATCTCGGTTGGGTAGAGATCGTGTTAGGAGAGAGGAACAATTAGTGGTGTCTACTCCTTTAAAGGAGATATTTGTGGCCGAATGGGAATATGAGTCCTGTGTAGTACGAGTCAAGGATAAAGACACTTTGGTGAATTTGGTGGTGTTAGACACCTTAGACTTTGATGTGATCTTGGGGATGAATTAGTTATCACCTTGTTATGCTAGTGTGGACTGTTATCATAAATTGGTTAGATTTGATTTCCCCGATGAACCATCATTTAGTATTCAGGGGGATAGGAGTAATGCTCCAACTAATTTGATATCGATCATTTATGCCAGAAGATTATTACGGTAGGGTTTTATAGGTTACTTGGCTGTGGTAAGAGATACTAAGGTGAAGGTTGGAAATGTAAGTCAAGTGTCGGTGGTGAAGGAGTTCGTGGATGTATTTTCCAAGGAGCTACCAGGTTTACCTCCCGAGCGGGAGATTGAATTTTGCATAGATTTAATTCTCGACACTAGACCTATATCCATACCCCCATATAGAATGGCACCGGTAGAGCTTAAAGAGCTTAAGGATCAATTAGAGGATTTGTTGGATAAAGGCTTCATCTGTCCTAATGTATCCCCATGGGGAGCACCGATGTTATTTGCAAAGAAGAAGGATGGGTCACTTAGGCTGTGCATTGATTATCGACAGCTTAATAAAGTGACGGTGAATAATAAGTATCCTCTCCCAAGGATAGATGATTTATTTGATCAACTACAAGGAGCACAATGTTTCTCTAAGATAGATCTGCGATCTGGGTACCATCAATTGAGAATCTGAAATGAAGATATACCCAAGACCGCATTTCGAACAAGATATGGGCACTATGAGTTCTTGGTGATGTCATTTGGGCTCACGAATGCTTAGCAACCTTTATGGATTTGATGAACCAAGTGTTCAAGCCTTATTTGGATAAGTTCGTGGTGGTGTTTATTGATGACATCTTGATATATTCGAAGAGCCGAGATGAGCATGAGCAGCATCTTAAGATAGTGCTCCAAATTTTGAGAGAACATCAATTGTATGCCAAGTTCTCCAAGTGTGAGTTTTGGCTTGAAAGTGTTGCATTCTTGGGGCATGTGGTATCTAAAGATGGGATACAAGTTGATTCAAAGAAAATTGAAGCAGTGGAAAAATGGCCAAGGCCAACATCAGTTACGGAGATTATAAGCTTTGTGGGTTTGGCTGGCTATTATCGTCGCTTTGTGAAGGACTTTTCCAAAATAGTCGCCCCTTTGACTAAGCTGACACGTAAGGATACAAAATTTGAGTGGTCTAATGCTTGTGAGAATAGCTTTGAGAAGCTTAAGGCATGTCTCACCACAGCTCCAGTGTTAAGCTTACCGCAAGGCACGGGGGGTTATACGGTGTTTTGTTATGCATCGGGGGTTAGTTTAGGATGTGTACTAATGCAACATGGGAAGGTGATTGCGTATGCATTTAGGCAATTTAAAAGGCATGAGCAGAATTACCCCATACACAATTTGGAAATGGCAGCGATCGTGTTTGCCTTAAAGATTTGGAGGCATTACTTGTATGGTGAGACTTGTGAGATATACATGGACCACAAAAGTCTGAAGTATATATTTCAGCAGAGGGATCTTAACTTGCGGCAACGTAGATGGATGGAGTTGCTAAAGGATTATGATTGTACTATTTTTTACCATCCCGGTAAGGCCAATGTAATCGCGTATGCCTTGAGTCGAAAATCAATGGGAAGCTTGGCACATATTTCTACTGATATGAGATCATTGGTTAGAGAGATCCATAGCTTGGGAGACATAGGTGTGCACTTGGAAGTTACGGAGATAGATGCATTGCTAGCACATTTTAGAGTAAGGCCTATCTTAATGGATCGAATCAAAGCAGCATAAAGTAAAGATGAGTTTGTGGCTAAAGCCTTAGAGGATCCTCAGGGAAGGAAAGGAAAAATGTTTACCAAAGGCACAGATGGAGTGTTGAGGTATTGAACCAGAATTTATGTGCCTGATGGTGATGGGTTGAGGAGATAAATATTGGAGGAAGCTCACATGTCAACTTATGTGGTACATCCAGGGGCTACAAAGATGTATCAAGATTTGAAAGAGGTGTATTGGTGGGAAGGACTTAAGAGAGATGTAGCTGAGTTTGTCTCCAAGTGCCTGGTTTGTCAGCAGGTTAAGGCTGATCATTAAAAGCCTGCAGGGCTACTACAGCCATTACCAGTACCCGAGTGGAAGTGGGAACATATTGCTATGGTGTCACGACCCGGAACCTCCCTCGGGCCCATGACACTCATTACCCGAAATGTCAACCGGAACCCCGCAAGGCTTACATATTAGTTTCTTTCCTTTCCTGTGAGCAATCGTTGTTAAACATTCCATTTAAAACAATTACCGGTCGTTTTCGGCTCAAATAAATCCAAAAATTTTTTTTTAAAAGTATTTATAGACAAATATCACTATTCAAAATATTGATTAAAATGTAACATTTTTATATAAAACAACATTTATAGAAACATGTGTAAGAAATCTTTTGTAATGTGTAAGTCAAATAAATTCATACATACAAAAATTTACTAGGTTATAATGCACAATAATGGTTACAATGACAAGTCGCCCAAAATACACCCAGTGTTGGTGCTAGAAACCTACTGTTTGTGTGGTAGAGATGTCAACTGGAATCCTCGACAAAATAGGGTATCTACAAGCTACCACAGACCTGAAATGTTTGGAAAAGAGGTGGATGAGATTTTGCAATCCCAATGAGTAAACAGACATTATCATAAATATATAAAGGCGAGTAAAATGGAGGCAAGTTTAAACAATAAATTATGAACCATTTCATAATGTTTTCAATTTATTTCTTAAACCATAAAATATTTGTAATTTACCAAAACAGTTGTTAAGGATTATGTCTTTTATTAAAAACAAGGCTCAAGCCAAAACTAATCCTCGGGGATACCTTGGCCGAGGCATCTAACCGAGTCCACCAAGGTTGTTATAACATTCACATGTGAAACACATTTTTATTTTTAAAACAAGCCGTTCCTTGGCGTTGGCCGAGTTACACATTCACGTGGGGGTTCGACGTGAAGTGAGCTCAATACTACCCCAAGAGTTACCCTCCTCACCTCTACAACTGGAGTAACTATATAACCGGGTTTACCGTGCCCTTCTAATAGGCAGTCCACGAAAATCCGTTACTGTAGTGACTAACCCACCAATTTTAATAAAAGTTCGACAGTATAACGTGGCTTTTATTTATTTATCCAGCCTGCATAGTAAAAACAGCCTACATAAATTTCCTAATACACTTACAAAATATAGCCACATATACTCATATCTCATAAGCCATTCATAGGAAAATATATAATTTTTTAGACAGTTAACAGCCTCCAATTACTCAATTTCATAATCAACCCAATATATCTTTATTTGTCACATTTATTTCTAAAATATCAAAAATCTCGTTTTAATCTCGTTTTCATTTCATAAAATACATAAATAGCATTTAAAAATAAACTGTAGATAATTTACAATAATAATAAGTTTACTCACCGTTTGTACAAACTAAAAGCTTTCTAGATGCCCCGATAACTACTCATCGGGTACGATTTTCTTGCCTTTATCGGAAGGCTCTCCTCCTAGACACATTGCAAAAATTTACTCAATTCATCACATTAATGCTAAATCACTATATATTTGACTTAAATCCTATATTAATGCATGGTATGAAATGCAATAGCCAAAAACGGCTTAAACGCGATATTAACCTATTTTTGGCACTTTACCCGATAAATTGCTAACGCGCTCCATTTTAGCTCTAAATTGTCCCATTCTCTCTCCACATTTCTAACCATTAATTATCAGCCAATATTCCTATAAAATCACCAAAATCAACTCACTTTCTTTCTTGGAAAATTCAGCCAAAAATGAGACATTAACTCGGTTAATTTTTCACTTTGTTTTTCTATCACATTTAACCATTTTTCATCATTTTCTCTTCATTTCTCTTAGAATAAAAATCAGATTATCATCATTGTACCTCATTGCAGATTCGGTCAAGGGTGGGTATTGTGAAAATTTAATGCTTTCTTGCCCAATTTAATATCTAAACACATTTAACTAACTAAAACTATCAATTTAACTAAAAATCAAAACCTAAAAATTTCAATTTCTCCCCCCTTGAAATTCGGCCAGCCCTTGATGTCACTTTTAGATCTCTCTCCTCAAGCATGCTAAATGGAAACAAAGGCATAGGAAAGGTAGAAATCAAGCTAAAGTCGAAAAATCTTATCGTTAGATGCGTAAACGAGCGAAAAATGCGAATTCCCCTTTGAATTTTTCATGTTTCCTTTTGTTTTCTTTCTTTTCTTCCTTTCCTCTCTATTTCCTCTCTTGTTCTTCCTTATAGCCGGCCATCACTTAAAATGGGATTTAAATGGGCTGACTTTTCATTAAAATAATATTAAACCATTAAAAAAATACCATGTGTCACTTTCCCATTGGTCCGTTTTTAAAATTTCATCCATTTGTTTCCAAATTTTCACCATACACTTGTCCCACATATCCATAGCTTAGATAAAATTCTCAGACTTATCCAAAGTCTTGCTGGAGTAATTTTTGAAATTTACACTTTTGCCCTCGTAAAAGTCAAAAATTATATTTTTGCCCCAAAAACTGAAAAAATTACCCATAAACATATTTTTCATCCCTTATACTCATACCATTCTCCAATTTTTCAAATGTGATCTAAATTCTCTCAAAATTTCAAATTTTGTCCACGGGTGAAAAAATTACGATTTTGCCCCTGAACATCAAAATTTTCAATTTTTCCCCAAATGAACCCTCGAACTCCGAACAATCATTTTTAGTCATTCCTTGACTATAAAATGTTAAATTTCATCCTACGATTCCTATTTGAACTAGTTCGAGGTTAAATCAATTCAAGTGTGCCGTTAGGTACAATACCGGGTTTCGTTTATTCTTAGGGACTTTCCTAGCATAATAACATACTACTCAGTGCATGTATGTTATAACATGTATTTATAGGGTCGGGTTTTTCATATGGACTTTGTAATGGGTTTGCCTCGAACTAGTGGGGGATACAATTCAATTTGGATAGTAGTAGACTGGTTAACAAAGTCAGCTCATTTTCTTCCGGTTAAGACTACTTACGGGGCTGCCCAATACGCACGAGTTTATATGGATGAGATAGTACGACTGCATGGTATTCCCATTTCTATAGTATCTGATAGAGGAGCTCAGTTTACTAGTAGGTTTTGGGGAAAGTTGCAGGAAGCATTGGGCACTAAGCTGGATTTCAGCACAGCTTTCCACCCTCAGACTGATGGACAGTCTGAACGGAGCATACGGACATTGGAGGATATGTTGAGAGCTTGTGTGATAGACCTTGGTGTCAGGTGGGATCAATATCTACCCTTAGTGGAGTTTGCCTACAACAATAGTTTCCAAACTAGCATCCAAATGGCACTATTTGAGGCATTATATGGACGGAGATGTAGGTCACCCATTGGATGGCTAGAGGTGGGAGAAAGGAAACTTTTGGGGCCTGAATTGGTGCAGGATGCAACCGAGAAAATACGCATGTTCGTCAGAGGATGTTAACACCACAAAGTAGACAAAAATCATATGCTGATAACCGACGGAGAGACTTGGAGTTCCAAGTAGGAGATCATGTATTTTTGAATGTTTCGCCAACTAAAGGGGTAATGAGGTTTGGCAAGAAAGGGAAGTTAAGTCCTCGGTATATAGGGCCATTCGAGATCTTAGAAAGGGTTGGAGCGGTGGCTTATCGTTTGGCATTACCGTCAGACCTTTCGCATATTCATCCCGTGTTTCATGTGTCCATGCTTAGGAAGTACAACCCGGATCCATCACATGTAAAACGGTATGAAACCATTCAGTTGCAGGATGATCTAACCTATGAGGAACAACTGGTAGCTATCCTTGATAGGCAAGTTAAAAAGCTCCGTTTAAAGGATGTAGCCTCAGTGAAAGTGTTGTGGCAGAATTACACTAGCGAGGAGGTAATGTGGGAAGCTGAGGATGAGATGCGGACAAAGCATCCACACCTCTTCGATATGTAAAGGTAAGCCATTCTACATTGAATTTAAATTCGGGGACCGAATTTTTTTTAGTGGGGGAGAATGTGGACCCTGTCAAGCTCGATTAAAAGACGGTATTATACCGAGTGGTACAACTAAGTTAAATTGAGCCTTGAACTAGTTCAAATAGAAATTCTAAGAGGAATTTGAAAATTTTTAAACCCACAGAATGACTTAAAATAGTGATTCGGAGTTCAAGGTCCAGTTTGGAGTCCATCAGGAAAATTGATCAATTAAGGATAAAACGATCATTTTACTATTTGATGATAAAATGGAGATTTTTAGCCAAGATTTGATCACATTTGACCAAGAATAATTATATGAAATATAATTATGATTATTAGAGTATAAAATAATGTTTAGTAGTGAAAAATTGTGATTCTCAGTATTTTTGGAGCACAAGGGTAAAATGGTAATTTGCCACTAGAGGACTAAACGAGAATTTTTATAAAACAATTTTTTTCCCATTTGGTTAATATTGATCAATATTAGTGTTATTTGAGGTTGAAAAGTAGAAATAATGTGATTCCGGTACATTTTGGAGTATAGGGGCAAAATCATAATTTTTTTGCTTCAGAGGCAAATCGGTAAATTTTTCGCCCCAGCAGTTGTCAAGACCAAGGGATTTTAATTGTGGTAGGATTGACTAAATACCAGAATATTTGTGGTGGAAAATTAAGAAGAAAAAGTCAAAAAGTTAAAAAAATTAGGCCAATAAGCATGTGACATGTGGCATGTTTGATTATTTTTTTATTTTTTATAGAAATCAGCCCATGAAATCCCCAATTCTCTCACCATATTTGGCCTAGGCAACCAGCAACAAGAACAAAGGAAGAACAAAGGGAAAAACAAGAAAACCTAGGTGGAAATTCAAAGAAAAAGTGAAGAAATCAAGGAAACAAGCTAGGTAAGTTAGAATTTCTTTAATTCTCCTTGATACCTAGCTTACCCATTCTTTTGTTCTTGATTTCCATGGTTGAATATTGAGTTATCATAACGAATTCAATTCTGAAAAATGGGTATGGAAGAGGAATTGTTGTTGGAATAATTTGATTTTAGATTATGTTAGTGTTTAGGGATAGTTAAGCATGGTTATGAACAAAAACACAAAAGAAATATTCAATTTCTCTAGGGTTCCTTGTTGGTCGAACCATGAGGGCTGAATATCAAAGGGGGATTGTTTTTATTTCAAGGAAAATGGCTTGGAAAATGATGAATTAAGGTGAAACGGTTATGTAGAAAAAAAATTTTGGTGCTAGTGCACCAAATGACCGAATTTTTCTATAAGGAACTATGAGGGTTTTAATGTTGAATTTGGCTTTATTTAAATGGTAAGTGGTAAATTAAGGTATTAGAGGAGAATTGGATTAATTTGGAGGTGATTTGGATACAATCGCCAATTAATCGGGTGATCGGTCGAATTTAATCGATACCGCGATTAAGCGGTAATTGGACGTATTTTTGCATTTACATATCAAGCATTAGTAATTTAAATTAGTTTATATCAATTTAGGGACAATATAGTAAATTCCTTGACTTTGTTATTTGTCAAGGTAGTGAGACGTCCGGAAAAGGCAAAGGAATTGCGCCTGAGGACTATTAGTCTGAGTGCACCCAAAATCTGGATTTTTGACACTTGTGAGTGGACTGCCTTCAAAACTTGTTTTGGGAAATATAATGTAATTGCCACCCATTTGAATGAATTATCAAGTTTTTCATGAAAACAAGTGCCTTGGGAACAAGCTTTTGAAAAATGATTTTATGTTGTAATATGTGATTGCTATGGATTCATGCACTATTGTATTATGATGATATATATATGTGTGTGTTGTGCATGATGAATGATATTGTATATAATGACTGTAACCGTGTGTGTGCACGATGTGGAGAATGCACATGTCGGTGATGATGGTGGCGTGAGAGATAGATGATGATAGTGCCCGTGTGCACGATGTGGGGGGATGTACACGATGGCACTGATTGTGCACGATGTGGGGGGATGCACACGATGGTGCTGGCTATGTGCACGATGTGAGGGGATGTACATGAGCCGGGTGTGATTATGATGATGTTCATGTATATCTATGTAATTATGCACATCTAGACTTATGAAATGAAAACTTATGAATGCGATATATGATTGACATATATGAGAAATTTGATACATTGCACTTTGGAAATTTTCATGTGTTGTATGTTTATTTTGTTGGTTTAGCAGGATGGCCTCTTTGTTGAGTGTGGAAAAACTTTTCTCTTGTTGCTCTGTTTTCGCTGTAGCGAAATTCATTCTCGCTGCAACGAGAAACTCTCGAGTTGGAGGGGTTTTTAATGTGAATGGAACTAAATTACATTGTTTTGAACAAGTGCATCATGATTTTAAATTCTCCCTTGTTGTTGTTGCTTGTTCCCTTCCTTGTTCACTCACTGGGTTTATACTCACCATTTTCAAATTCATGTTTTCAGATCACAAAGTAGCTGGTAACTAGGACGAGGTGTCCTTGTAGACCTGTGTCCATCTTTTGGTAGGTGTCTCAGCATTCGGTAGCTGTATATTCATCCGAGTCACTCCACTGGAAGTCGAGTGTTATTTTGTTTTGTATAGATGAACTTAATGTAAATTATTAGAATACATGTTGTAGACATTGTATGTAAATTTTTAAGGAGTAATGCCAGTACGAGGTTGCAATGTATATCACTATTTTAATTCAAAGTTATGAAATATGACTTAGTGATATTAGATGGAATTATAAGTAAGATAAATAATAGGCTTGCTTGGGTTTAGTGGATTACGTCCATTGGACCCTTACGCTGATCATGCCCCAAAATTTGGGTCGTGACAGGTTCGTTATGTATGGGTTCATGATTTTCAAATGATTAATCATTTAAGAGCTTGATGAGGGTTTTTTAATATGAATGGAACTAAATTGCATTGTTTTGAAATAAGTGCATCATGATTTTAAATTCTCCCTTGTTGTTGCTTGTTCCCTTTCTTGTTCACTCACTGGGTTTATACTCACCGTTTTCAACTTCATGTTTTCAGATAACGAGGCAGCCGGTAACTAGGACGAGGTGTCCTTGTAGACTTGTATCCATCTTTTGGTAGGTGTCTCGTCATTCAGTAGCTGTACATTCGTCCGAGTCCCTCCGCTGAAAGTCGAGTATTCTTTTGTTGTGTATAGACAAACCTAATGTAATTATTAAGATACATGTTGTAGATAATGTATATGCACTTGTTTGGTATGCTAGTATGAGGTGGCAATGTTTAAGAATATTTTGATTCTAAGTTATGAAATATGACTTAGCAGGTTATGATGGATGATGAACATGTCAGATTAATAGGCTTGCTTGGGCTTAATGGACTATGTCTATTGGGCCCTTGCGCCTGTCATGGCTTGAAATTTGGGTCGTGACACTTTTGTTGTCACTAGCTAGGGAGGAAAGGGCTACCCAAAGAGGTGGAGTTGCCCCTAGTGACAAAGTTGGTATTAGAGACATTGATATTGAGCATTGTTATGCAGAGATTTAAAAGATTGGATAATGATACATGAATTGAAAAGTTACTTTATTACCTTATATATTGGCATGTAAGTAAAAACGAAGTAGAGAGTTCTTGAGACGGCTACACTGAGATTAATTACCATGTGAAGTATTAAGATGAATAATGTGTTGACTAAAGTCAAATCTTAAGAAATAAAGAAGACAAGAGATTAAGCCTTGTTAAGGGCTAAGGAAAAAGTGTGTGAAAGTCATATGAATGTATAAGGCATTGATAAGGGATGTCAATACCAAGTGATGAAAGTGTGAATGAAGGATACAAGCGTGGCCTAGAAAATGAGTTAATGTAAAGTATCATTATGAGGATTTACAAATCTTGTGTGGACTTAGTTGAATGAATGGGATTAGTAACAACACAAGGCTGATTATGTGGCACGCTAGAAGCTCTTAAAGATAAATTGAAGTATGAATAATTGAGCATGCATCGAAATATCTTGGTGAATAGTGCATGCCTTTATGGAAACAACGTGTTCGGGATGTTAAAAGAGCAAATAAGTGACTAATTAATATCGAAATGCAATAAGGATATAATCTATATGTTAGAGGCATGAAAGATACTTGAGAAATGAGGATGACTTTTAGGGATTATCGTCTTGCATAAGATGCAATATTCAAGTAAAGATGAATCTTTGAAGGATCAATGAGATTATAAAGTATATACGGATACTGGATTGTAATTTAATGAAAATAACATTTAGCAAATGAGATGTGACTAATGACAATGTGATGCAAGGATATATAGTGCAATGAAACTTAAGCATATGATTGGAAATGATAAGAAAAGAGTAAAACATGTAAATGATGTGAGGTTATGCATAGGCATAATGTCACAACCCGGAACCTCCCTCGGGCACATGACAACCACCGCGATGTCCCGATTAACACTCATTGTCCAGAATGCCAATCGAAACCCCTCAAGGCTTACATATCAGTTTATTGCCTTTTTTGTGAGCAATCGTTTTTAAACATTTCGTTTTAAACAATTACCAGTTGTTTCCGGCTTAAGTAAATCAAAAGACAAAAATATAGCATTTTTATATAAAACAATATTTATAGAAACACGTGTAAGTAAAATAAAATCATACATACAATAATTTACAAAGTTATAATGTACAACAATAATTACAATGACAAGTGGCCCATGAATACACCAAGTACTGGTGATAGTAACCTACTGTTTATGAGGTAGAGATGTCAACTGGAATCCTCGACAAAATAGGGTATCTACAAGCTACCACAAGCTTGAAATATTTGGAAAGGAGGTGGGTGAGATTTTGCAATCTCAATGAGTAAACAGACATTATCATAAATATTTAAAGGTGAGTAAAATGGAGGCAAGTTTAAACAACAAATCACAAACCATTTCATAAGGTTTTCAATTTATTTCTTAAACCATAAAATATTTGTAATTTACCAAAATAGTTGTTAAGGCTTATGACTTTTATTAAAACAAGGTTCAAGCCAAAACTAATCCTCGGGGATACCTTGACCGAGGCATCTAACCGAGTTCGCCAAGGTAGTTGTGATATTTACATATGAAACACATTTTTATTTTTAAAACAAGTCGTTCCTTGGCGTTGGCCGAGTTACACATTCATGTGGGGGTTCGACGTGAAGTGAGCTCTAATACTACCGCGAGAGTTACCCTTCTCGCCTCTACAACTGGAGTAATTATGTAACCGGGTTTACTGTACCCCTCTAATAGGCAGTCCACGGAAACCTGTCACTGCAATGACTAAACCCACCAATTTTAATAAAATTTCGATAGTATAACGTGGCTTTTATTTATTTACTCAGCCTGCATAGTAAAAGCAGCTTACATAAACTCCCAATGCAATTTATCAAATATAGCCACATATACTCATATTTCATAAGCCATTCATAGGAAAATATATATTTCAAAATAATTGACAGCCTCCAATTACTCAATTTCATAATCAACACAATATATTTTTATTTGTCACATTTATTTCTAAAACATCAAAAATCCCGTTTTAATCTCGTTTTCATTTCATAAAATACATAAAGAGCATTTAAAAATAAACTCTAGATAATTTACAATAATAATAGGTTTACTCACCATTTGTACAAACTAACTGCTTTTTAAGTGCCCCGATCACTGTTCGTCGGGTACGACTTCCTTGCCTTTACCAGAAGGCTCTCCTCCTAAACACATTGCAAAATTTACCCAATTCACCACATTGATGTTAAATCACTATATAATTGACTTAAATCCTATACTAATACATGGTATGAAATGCAATAGCCTAAAACGGCTTAAACGCGGTATTAACCTATTTTTGATATTTTACCCGATAAATTGCTAACGCGCTCCATTTTAGCTCTAAATTGTCCCATTTTCTCCACAACATTTCTAACCATTAAATATCAGCCAATAACCTTCTAAAATCACCAAATCAGCTCACTTTCCTCCTTGGAAAATTCGGTCAAAAATGGGACATTTACTCGATTAATTTTTCACTTTGTTTTTCTATCACATTTAACCATTTTTCATCATTTTCTCTTCATTTCTCTTAGAATAAAAATCAGTCCATCATCATTGCACATCAATGCATATTCAGCCAAGAGTGGGTATTGTGAAAATTTCATGCTTTCTTGCCCAATTTAATTTCTATACACATTTAACTAACTAAAACTACCAATTTAACTAAAAATCAAAACCTAAAAATTTCAAAATCTCTCTCCTAGAATTTAGGCCAGCCCTTGGTTTCACTTTTTGATATCTCTCCTCAAGCATGCATAATGGAAATAAAGGCATAGGAAAGGTAGAAA
Source organism: Theobroma cacao (assembly GCF_053813885.1). Taxonomy (NCBI): domain Eukaryota; kingdom Viridiplantae; phylum Streptophyta; class Magnoliopsida; order Malvales; family Malvaceae; genus Theobroma; species Theobroma cacao. Next base: position 19,381,267 of record NC_142645.1, read on the forward strand.
TCAAGCTAAAATTGAAAAATCTTACCGTTAGACGCGTAAACGGAAGAAAAACGTGATTTTCCCTTTAAATTTTCTAGTTTTCCTTTGTTTTTCTCTTTTCTTCCTTTCCTCTCTATTTTCTCTCTTGTTCTTTCCTTATGGCCGGCCATCACTTAATATGGGGTTTAAATGGGCTGACTTTTCATTAAAATAATATTAAATCATTAAAAAGTGCCATGTGTCACTTTCCCATTGGCTCGTTTTTAAAATTTCATCCATTTGTTTCCAAATTTTCACCATACACTTGTCCCACATATCCATAGCTTAGATAAAATTCTCAGACTTATCCAAAGTCTTGGTGAAGTAATTTTTGAAATTTACACTTTTGCCTTTATAAAAGTGAAAAATTACATTTTTGCCCCAAAAACTGAAAAATTGCCCATAGACATATTTTTCATCCCTTATACTCATACCATTCTCCAATTTGTCAAATTTGATCTAAATTCTCTCAAAATCTCAAATTTTATCCACGGGTGGCAAAATTATGATTTTACCCCTACATTCCAGAAATCACTAGAATTAAACTTTTTCACATCCTATCATTAAATTATACTCCAAATAGTTAATCTTTGTCAAAAATTTCACTCCATTATCAAATTATTATCTTAGGTGGCAAAATGACGATTTTGCCCCTAAACATCAAAATTTCCAATTTTACCCCAAATGAACCCTCGAACTCCGAACAATCATTTTTAGTCATTCTTGGATTGTAAAATATTAAATTTCATCCTACGATTCCTATTTGAAATAGTTCAAGGTTAAATCAACTCAAGTGTACAGTTAGGTACAATATCGAGTTTCGTCTATTCTTAGAAACTTTCCTAGCGTAATAACATGCTACTCAGTGCATATATGTCATGACATGTGCTTATAGGGTCGGGTTTTACACATAAGGAAAAGTACTATAGATTACGTAAGAGATAACTTGTCGCAAGGCATAAGTTGAATGGTAATTTAAACAACTGGAAAAAGGCAATCTGAAATTGATTGTACCCCAATGTTCGTAGATAAAATATGAGAATATTGACATGAACTATGAAAATTATTATATTGAATCTTGGCTATAAATGGGAATGAATAAAGGGAAATTTAGTCCGAAGGCACTTGAATACAAGGATCCTCATACATAATAAGGAATGTTGATACTTAAATGTGCATGTACGTACGTAAGTGTGGAGTTAGTGATGTGCCCAACTACAGTGAAGAATTGTTCTTAGTGGTTCGAGATTTGAACTCAATATATTTGATGAGTTGTATAGATAGTACAATGATAAGAAATCCCATCAGAAGTTGAGCTATGTTGATATAAGAAATTTTGGAGAAATAGTCAAAGAAATGATATCAAGGAAACGTAATCTATAGCATGGTTAAGCCTTACAAGACGGACCAATACAATTAAGAAGATTGAAGTTGCATAAATGCAAGATAAACATGATGCATTTGGGAATAGTTGAAGGCATTAACCTCCCTCCCAATGTCGAGAAATACGTGCAGGAATGAATATGGCATGTCTATAATGCTGTAAGCTATATAATAGTGTATGGGGATAAGATGAATGAATGAATGTCGAGACGTTCGACAAGGAGAGAAGTAATAAACTGGTGATTGGGTATACATAAGTAAGTATAATATGTGATCAAAATAGGTATGATTGAGATAGAGTTATGGTTCAAATTTAATGATAGTGATAAAGGCATACTCGGTGTCTTAATATAAGGGATAATGATGGTGAAGGGTGTTGATAATCTGACTCTAAAAGATGATAATAGACATAAGTGAAATATTTTAGTCGAACTGGAGTTGAACGAGATGAATAAATCAAAATTCCCTATAAAGGGAGGAATGATATAAGATCATAGAGTGAGATTGATAACCCGACACCGACGTTAATTCTAGGACGAATTCTATTTAAGTGGGGGAGACTGTAATACCCTGTACTTTAATATGGTGGCTAATTGTGAAACCTCAACCTCCATAGATGCATGAATAAAGGTAGACTGTTGAGTGCATCAAATTCACATATTTAATGGGAGATTAAATACCTAATTAGTCTAAGTTGGACTAGATTTAGGATTGAATTTAGGCATTTTTATTTATTTTATTAGTTTAGTTTAATTTATGTTTAAATATTTATTTTGAGTTAATGATGCTAGTTTTGCATTATTTATAATTATTTTATGTTTTTATAGGAGTAAGATAAAAAATAATTTAAATCGGTGAAGAAAGGTGCATAAATAATTAACTGTTGCTCTATTTGCATATATTTCTATTTTTCAAGCATATCTCCCACTAAAGAAGTCCAAATGACATGATTTTTAAACCATTAGAAAGAAAAGAGGAAGGGCTACAACTTTAATGTTTACCACTTTACCCAGTTCTAATCAAAAGGTAGTCAAAATATTTGTTAAAGTGAAAGCACTACATTAGAAGAATAAAAAGGGGCATTTTTATAAATTATATGAAACTTTGATTGATTTTGGAGATAAATATCTGATTTTCCAGTAGCTTTTCCTCACTTCTAGTAGCTTCTTCTCCTTCTTCCCATCCTTTTTCCTTATCTCAAGTTCTCCACCTTCCATGGCAACCTCCCTAGAAACCTCCATGATATTTCTCATGGCAACCCTAAATCTTATGTTTTTATATACCTTGTCATAGGATTTTTCATGCTCTTTCATTTTTACACCTCAAGAACCCTCAAAATTCTTTCCTCCATACTTTCTCTCACTAGCTAGACATTTTAGAGAGAGAAAGAGACTCCCCATAATGGCTTGACAAACTCTTGAAAAGGAATTCAACTACAAAATCACTAAGGTGAGTAATGAGTTAGAATTGATTTTTGAGTTGTTGATGATGGCCAATAATTAGGTTTGTGGGCTGATTTATTGTTGAAGGTTATTTAACCATGTCTAGTGTGAACAATGACTACTTAAATGGTAATTGGAAGCTAGTTAGGAATAACTAGTAAAAGTTGATTTAGGAAACAACTTTTGGAATAGTCTTTATTTAAATTGAGTTGGTGTGATGCTGTTGTGTGTGATAGGTTCCAACGAGACTCCACATCTCCATTTCGGAGAATTAGATGCAGTTAGAGTCGATCAAAGCATCAACAAGGACACTGTGAGTGAACTTGCATTAAAATGTTTTTGAATAAATTATTATATGCTTAATTGAGCCACTTGAAATATTTTGTTGGTTTTTCTTTAAAAGTTACGTGGGAACAAGCCCTTGATGAAACGTTTTTATGTAGTGAAATATGAATGTGATGAATTCATGTGTTTCTAAGTTATGTTGATGTGTATGTTATGCATTGAATGACGCTACTGTGTGATAATTATGACCCAGCTATGTGCGGTGTAGGAGTGCACATGAGCTGATGATGACCTAGCTTTGTGCGGTGTAGGAGTGAACATGAGCTAATGATGACCTAGCTGTGTGCGGTGTAAGAGTGAACTGATGATGACCCAGCTATATGTGGTGTAGGAGTGCACATGAGCTGATGATGACCCAGCTATGTGCGGTATAGGAGTGCACATGAGTTTATGATGACCTAGCTATGTGCGGTGTGGGAGTGCACATAAGCTCAGAGAGAGTTGAGGTGTTGCCGGCGGTTGTACGTATGTTTCTATATGTTATATGCATTGATTATTAAATGTTAAAAAAAATTTGATAAATGCTTTCCAATTGATTTTCACTACAGTAAAAATGGATTTTCGTTGTGACAAGAAATTTAGATAAATTGCATTGTTTTCAACATAAGTGCATCATGTTTTCTAAAACTTCCAGTATTGATGCTTGTTCCCTTCCTATGTTCACTTAGTAAGTCTATTCTCATTATTTTCAACTTCATGTTTTAGTTTTCAGGTTCGAAGGTAGTTGGATTTCTAGGCCGAGGTGCCTCATCTTATCTATTTTTTGGTAGGTCGCCTTGACACTAAATGTTAGCATCTACACCCAGAGTCACTCCGCTGACGATCAAGGTCATTGTATATGCACATATATGTTTAATGTGAATTGTTAAGATACATTTGACAAACTATCTATGCATATTTTGATTTATGATGCCAATATGAGTATTTACTTGGGTTTTATGAATTGCCTTTGAAGAAATTGGCATTTGAACACTATAAAGTATAGATCTTAAAGGAATATGAATGATAGATAGACTAATATACAAGGTCATATAGGAAGGCTTGCTTGAGCCTAGTAGGCCATGCCTATCGGGTCCTTGCGCTGGTCATAGCCAAGGAATTGGGTTGTGATAGCAAGAAAGTCAACCGCTGTAGTAAATATGGAGTCACGTGACTAGTTGTTCTTGAGTCGCGTGAGTAGTAAATATGGAGTGGTGTTACTAGTTATTATGGAATCACATGACTAGTTCATATGCAATCGTGTGACTTTTTGATATGGGATTGCATTACTCACTTATTGTGTGTCACATGATAGCCTTCTTGAAATCTGATTCTGTCGATTAAATCAGTTACATCATCCTTTTTGACATCTCTATCGAATCATTTTGCCTCAAAACACCTGAAGCCTCTAAATTTCCTAATTTTGAAGAATAAGTCGCAAGCTTAAATGCACAAAGGTGATTGACAACAGTGGTTCAGGAGGCTTTGCTTGTGAGGAAACATCCTCAGCCTTGGTAGTGAGTTCTTTTTTGCAAAATTTCACTCATCCATCGCATGGCGAGAAATTCAACGCTAATTTTGCCAAACTCAAGGTAATGCCCGACCGTATAGTTGACTTTGATTATTTAAAGTCTATTGATTTCCAATTTCGTCAAGATGATCATAGATATGTTCTTGACAAAGATAACCTCCACTCTACCTTCGTTTATCCTCTGCCTAGTGACCAAGGCTACTTTAGCTGCACGAGGCTCTATTTCTTTGATCATGTCCTCCACCTCATCATCACTCACACCATCTGCCCTCATGGCTCTAACTACTCCATGGTCACCCAAAAGGACCTTCAGTTTCTCTTCAACATTAAATTGAACCACCAAATTAATGTCATCAAATTCATTACGGATGACATGCTTCACACCATCCAATGGGGCATCAAAAACCTTCTTTATGGTATGTTGGTGAGTGAGATAATTGACTTTTTTTTTGTTGACACTCAGTGTGATCCACCCAAGTCCCATGCCCTATTCAACCCTAGTGATGAGCACACAGTTAAGAAGATAGGTTTCGAGTTGAAGAATGGCAATTGGGTGAAGAAGGGTGTCGTAGATCTTCTAGTCTTTGATGATGAGGGTGTTGAGGCCATAAAGATAATGAGGGGGAACCGAGCACTTATCTTGCTGGTTGTCCACTGCTCAACCTAGTGCACCGCCTATGTCTACCTCATTTAAAGTTGACCATGCCTTCACTCGACTGTTCTTATTCATGAAGACCATGGGGTCACACATGATTGTGCATATGGATGTCTTAGAGGTGCAAAACTGTGAAATTTAGAAACGCCAATGAGATTCAGAGGATGATTTTCTGTCATAGCCCAAATTTCGTGCCATGATCGGTGCATGGGTCCAATGGGCATAGCCCACAAAGCCCAAGCAAGCCTCTTTATGCAATTCCGATCATCATTCCCAACCATCATTTCTAAAACCACATATTGTAATTCTCTACTATAATTATTTCAGTAACGTTTTATGGCGATCCAATATTCACATTTGTATTATGCTAACATAGTATCACTCATTTGCCACCTTACAGTGGCATCAGTAATCAAATATGCATATTTGATTTTTAACATGAATCTTAGTGGTCTTCATTACTTATACATGTACACAAGCATAAGATTCTTGACCTTCAGCGAAGTAACCGTGGGTGAGGGTACAGCTAATGAGATGCCATAGTACCTACCAAGAAGGCGAGCATATGTGTGCGACTCAATCTAGCTCCCAACTGCCTCCAAATATGAAAACATGAATTTTAAAAAACGTGAGTATAAAACTCAGTGAGTGAACATAAGAAGGGAACAAGCAATCAATAGGAAGAATTTGGAAATCATAATGCGCTTGTTTCAAAAACAATGCAATTGATTTAGTTTCTTACTAAAAACCCCTCACTTCAAACTTTGATTAATAACCTCATGGTGTTGCAAAAACCCAAGATCAATCCATGAAGTTAAATGGGTGAAAAATATGTCAAAATCAAGCAAGGTAGCAAGCATGGCAACAAGTTTCTCACTGCAGCGAAGTTCATTCTCGCTGCAGCTAGATTCAGGCAAGCATGGCAACAAGTTTCTCACTGCAGCGAGAAACAGTCTCAGTTTGTATATGTTTCAGTTTTTCTATCATATCTCATGATACAGAAGTCCAATTGACCTGATTTTAAACCATTAGAAATCTAAGAGGTAGGGCTACAACTTTGGTGTTTACCACTTTTCCTAGTTCAGATTGGAAGGTGGTCAAAATCTTCATTAAAATGAAAGTACTGCATCAGAACTTGAGAGTTTCTCGCTGCAGCGAGAGTAATTCTCACTGCAACAAGTTGCTAGCTGCAGAAACAGAATGTTTCTCGCTGCAGTAAGAAGCAGGGCACCTAAGTGTAAAAAGGACCTCCTTTGCACTAAAAATCCATTTAGTGTTGCAATAAAAATCAATTTGCAAGAAAATGGGAAATTCTCAAGATTCGTCATGCGAAATTTCACATGCATTACAACCATATACCATATACATGAACTTTCTATAACACACATATCCATAACTGTATACATACATATATATATATATATATATCCATCATCATGCACACCCTCCCATCATCGTCAGCTCATATGCACTCCCACTAGCATATGGCTGGGTCAACATCGGCTTATGCACACTTCTACTCGCACATAGTCAGGTCAGCATCGGCTTATGCGCACTCCCACTAGCACATAGCTGAGTTAGCATTGGCTTATGCGCACTCTTACTCGCACATAGCCAGGTTAATAGCATTACACAACATTATTCGTATATATATATATATCAACATAGTATAAGAGCACATAGGTCCGTCTTTTTACACATTTCACATTTTCACAACATCAAAATATTTTATCGAGAGCTTGTTCCTAAGGCACAAGTTTTTAAGAAAAGTTGGATAAAATCAATCAATGTTTTGTTCAAATAGATTCACATTCCCAAAATAGTTTTGAAATGCAAGTTCACTCACCGGTCTTGTTGATTCTTTAATTGAATCTAACTTCGATTATTGCTTCAAATGGGCAGGGGAGGCCTTGTTGGAATCTATACACACACAACATCACAACCAACCCAAATTGGCATTAATATAATTCTAAAAGCTATTTCTTAACTCAAGTTCAGTTAGTTATTCCTAACTAGCTTTCAATCACCATTAGGTGGCTATTTATTTCACTACTCTAGTCACCTTAAAATGAATAACAATCTCAACAATAGATTAACTCACCACTCTAATCATCAACCATTATCAACAACTTGAAAATTTAACCTAATTCATTACTCATCTTGGTGGTTTTTTTATAGTTGAATTCCTTTTCAAAAGCTTCCAAGCTACTATGGCAAGTTTCTCTTTCTCTCTTTAAAACTTTCAACTAGTGAGAGAAAGTGCTGAACAAAGACTTTTGAGGGTTTTAAGATAAGACAGTGAAAGAGCATAAAGGTTTTATGAAATAGTGCACAAAGCATGAAAATTGGAGCTAGAGAGAGAAAGTTATGGAAGTTGCAAAGCAAGCTTTCATGGAGGATAAAAGGAACGTGAAAGGGGAGGAAGAAGGAGAAGAAGAAGCTGCTGGAGCTCAAATATTTAAGCTTCAAGTTAATCCAAATTTCCACGAAATTACCAAAATGCCCTTAACATGGTGGTTTTGTCTTCCTCACACCCTTTGTGCAACCTTTTTGCTCTTTTGACACCGAAACAAAGTCCATAATAGTCTAAAAGGTACTCAGGTTCACAAAACTTAAAACTTTAGACTCGGGATGCAAAATGACCATTTTACCCCTATCGTGAAAATTATCATTATTTTTATCTTCCTCATTTATTTACCATCATAAACATCATCCATTCATTCCTTAGGCCTATTTAGACCTTAATAGCATCAAAAACCCACTCGTAGGAGCTCCCCAAGAGAAATTACGAAATTACCCCTGGTCAGCATTATCTCGTCTACTTCTAGTTATGTGCCTATGGAGATCAAGATTTCATAGGTTCATTTCTGAATTACCCTTTTAACTTAGTAATTAACCTCAATTGGCATCCGTAAATTTTATTAGCCACCGTATCAAAATACGGGGTACTACATTTTCATTGCCATAGTGATCTCCATGCATCATGCCATTTTGAATGTTTTAAGCTTATTGTAGACATGTAAATTAAGATGTTTGTTCATTTTGCTTTTTGGATACTTTCTTTATGTTCTCGGTTGTAAATTAAGATTTTTTTTATATTGTTGGATTTTGTAGATCTCTTTAATGTTTATCTCAATGCTCTGCTACATATATTTTCTACGTTACTATTTTGGTTAATGGTTAGGTATGTAAGGTATCTTGAATCCTTCAACACCATAGATATATGTTACATTGTGTTGCCCATGGCTTTTGAACAATTTGTTTAAAGTAACTTTGTTTATTCTTGCCAATAGTTTTATAATATTGGCAATAATAAACAAAGTTACTTTAAACAAATTGTTCAAAAGCCATTGGCAACCTAATGTAACATATATGTATAGTGCTGAAGGCTTCAAGATACCCTATGTAAAACCCGACCCTATAAACACATGTCATGATATACATGCACTGAGTAGCATGTTATTATGCTAGGAAAGCACCTAAGAATAAACGAAACCTGGTATCGTACCTAACGGTACACTTGAGTTGATTTAACCTCGAACTAGTGTAAATAGAAATTGTAGGATGAAATTTAATATTTTATAGTCTAGGAATGACTAAAAATGATTGTTCGGAGTTCGAGGGTTCATTAAGGGTAAAATTGAAAATTTTGATGTTCAGGGGTAAAATCGTCATTTTGCCACCTAAGAGAATAATTTGATAATGGAGTGAAATTTTGACCAATATTAACTATTTGGAGTATAATTTAATTATAGGAAGTGAAAAAGCTTAATTATGGTGACTTCTGGAGTGTAGGGGCAAAATCGTAATTTTGCCACCCGTGAACAAAATTTGAGATTTTGAGAGAATTTAGATCAAATTTGACAAATTGGAGAATGGTATGAGTATAAGGGATGAAAAATATGTCTATGGGCAATTTTTCAGTTTTTTGGGCAAAAATGTAATTTTTCACTTTTACGGGGGCAAAAGTGTAAATTTCAAAAATTACTCCACCGAGACTTTGGATAAGTCTGAGAATTTTATCTAAGCTATGGATATGTGGGACAAGTGTATGGTGAAAATTTGGAAATAAATGGATGAAATTTTAAAAATGGGCCAATGGGAAAGTGACACGTGGTATTTTTTAATGATATAATATTATTTTAATGAAAAGTCAGCCCATTTAAATCCCATTTTAAGTGCTGGCCGCCCATAAGGGAGAACAAGAGAGAAAATAGAGAGGAAAGGAAGAGAAAAAAGAAAAACCAAAGAGAAACAAGAAAATTCAAAGGGGAATTCGTGTTTTTCGCCAGTTTACGCGTCTAACGGTAAGATTTTTCGACTTTAACTTGATTTCTACCTTTCTTATGCCTTTGTTTCCATTTAGCATGCTTGAGGAGAGAGATCTAAAAGTGACATCAAGGGCTGGATGAAATTCTAGGGGAGAGATTTTGAAATTTTTAGGTTTTGATTTTTAGTTAAATTGGTAGTTTTAGTTAGTTAAATGTGTTTAGAAATTAAATTGGGCAAGAAAGCATTAAATTTTCACAATAACCACCCTTGGCCGAATTTGCAATGAGGTACAATGATGATGATCTGATTTTTATTCTAAGAGAAATGAAGAGAAAATGATGAAAAATGGTTAAATGTGATAGAAAAACAAAGTAGAAAATTTACTGAGTTAATGTCCCATTTTTGGCTGAATTTTCCAAGGAGGAAAGTGAATTGATTTTGGTGATTTTAGAAGGTTATTGGCTGATATTTAATGGTTAGAAATGTTGGAGAGAGAATGGGACGATTTAGAGCTACAATGGAGCGCGCTAGCAGTTTATCGGGTAAAGTGCCAAAATAGGTTAATACTGCGTTTAAGCCATTTTTGGCTATTGCATTTCATACCATGCATTAGTATAGGATTTAAGTCAAATATAAAGTGATTTAGCATTAATGTGATGAATTGAGTAAATTTTTGCAATGTGTCTAAAGGAGAGCCTTCCGGTAAAGGCAAGGAAATCGTACCCGACGAGTAGTTATCGGGGCACCTAAAAAGCAATTAGTTTGTACAAACGGTGAGTAAACCTATTATTATTGTGAATTATCTAGAGTTATTTTAAAAATGCTCTTTATGTATTTTATGAAGCGAAAATGATATTAAAATAGGATTTTTGATGTTTTTGAAATAAATGTGACAAAAATATATATATTGTGTTGATTATGAAATTGAGTAATTGGAGACAGTTAACTGTCTTGAAAATTATATATTTTCCTATGAATGGCTTATGAGATATAAGTGTATGTGGCTATATTTTGTAAGTGCATTGGGAAATTTATGTAAGCTGTTTTTACTATGCAGGCTGGATAAATAAATAAAAGCCACGTTATACTGTTGAAATTTTATTAAAATTGGTGGGTTAGTCACTGCAGTGACGGGTTTCTGTGGTCTGCCTATTAGAGGGGCACGGTAAACCTGGTTATATAGTTACTCCGGTTGTAGAGGCGATGAGGGTAACTCCCGGGATAGTATTAGAGCTCACTTCACGTCGAACCCCCACGTGAATGTGTAACTCGGCCAACGCCAAGGAACGGCTTGTTTTAAAAATAAAAATGTGTTTCACATGTAAATGTTATAACAACCTTGGCGGACTCGGTTAGATGCCTCGGCCAAGGTATCCCCCAGGATTAGTTTTGGTTTGAGCCTTGTTTTCTTTTATAAAAGACATAAGCCTTAACAACTGTTTTGGTAAATTACAAATATTTTATGGTTTAAGAAATAAATTGAAAACATTATGAAATGGTTTGTGATTTGTTGTTTAAACTTGCCTCCCTGTTACTCGCCTTTAGATATTTATAATAATGTCTATTTACTCATTGGGATTGCAAAATCTCACCCACCTCCTTTCCAAACATTTCAGGTCTGTGGTAGCTTGTAGATACCTTATTTTGTCGAGGATTCTAGTTGACATCTCTACCACACAGACAGTAGGTTTCTAGCACCAACACTGGGTGTATTTTGGGCCACTTGTCATTGTAACCATTATTGTACATTATAACTTTGTAAATTTTTGTATGTGTGAATTTATTTTACTTACACGTTACAAAAGATTTCTTACACGTGTTTCTATAAATATTATTTTATATAAAAAATGCTATATTTTAATCAATATTTTGAATAGTGATATTTATCTATAAATCCTTTTAAAATATTTTTGTCTTTTGATTTGCTTGAGCAGGAAACTACTGGAAATTGTTTAAAAACAATTGCTCACAGAAAAGGCAAGAAACTGATATGTAAGCCTTGCGGGGTTCTGATTGGCATTTCGAGTAATGAGTGTCAATTGGGACGTCGCGGCGGTTGTCATGGGCCCGAGGGAGGTTCCAGGTCATGACACCCTATGTACCTAGCCATTAACAAAAATAGTAACAACGGAAATATGTGTAGTAGGTTGTCAAGACAAACATTAAAATACTGCAACAATTGTTGAAATGCAATGTAATGAAGCTATTGGCTTTGTAATTGTCGAAATGCAGAATAACTTTGTTTATTTTATATTCATATCTTTTGTAGAAAGATTACACAATTTACATTCTAGAATTCATGAGTACGCATATGCCAATCGCATGACTTATGGAATGTGTGAACAATTTGTTATTATTATTCATATTTTTCTAGGCAAAAATATGAAGCAGGAAACGAAAATCAATCAGGCAAATATTATTAAATATTTTGTGCTTTAATTTAATTGTTTACAAAGACAAACAAATTATGAAGAAGTACAACGCATTTGATGATCCCACAATATCATCTTAAGAGGCATATATCTTATTGCTGGCTATTGTCCAAAGTCAGAGTATCATCTCCAGACTCTGTCAAACTCAAGTTCAAATAGTATTATTCAATACAAATGTCAATGGCTAGTTTGCAACAATCCCTAACAAGTGACGTTTGAAAGGCCATTATCTTCAGGTACGACACCTATAATGTTCTCAGAGTTTGTAGTCCGCATTGGACAGCGGTTTCGTGTGTGCCCGGATTGTCTACAAATTGAACATGCCTTGGGTCATCGTCGTTGTCAAGCCGTCAGCTGAGTAGATGATGTTTCCACGTTTGTCAATAGACATACAAACGGAGTTCTGCAATTTTGTCTATTATGACCATAGCTCTTGCATTGTGAACATCTACATCGTCGATTGCCTTCCCTAGCTGATGGAATCCTTTTCCTCCTAAGTCTTCCCACTTAACCTCGCCAAGTTGGTGGTAAAACGACAATTTGTTGAACATCATGGGGGATGTCCCACTCACTAGGATGCCTAACCGAGTGAATGGGAACCGCATATCCCTCCACCTAAGACTGAGTATTGTAATAGTTCGAGCAGAATTCAATGGCTGGACGTTTGTACTTACTGCCAAGGCAATGAAATCACAATTGGTGAATAATGTAAAAATTCAATTCATCATGCACAAAATAGTAAAACATGATTATTCATACCTTATTGCCACCATGGCATGGGTGCAGGGGAGTAGATCGGTCTGGAACTCACCTCATGAACATGTCTTGGTGGAGAGGTTGATGATTGTGTCCTTAGTCCCACCTATAACTTGAAACTCCACCCGATTGATTGGTTGTATGGAAAAGTGGCATACTTCATTGAACCTTGTGTTCAACAGATCGGTAGCTCAAGGGCTGAGGGGCATGGTCAAATTCAAGGCCTCATTGTGCCGATCATGGAACCAACATTGAAACATGCCTCTGATGCACTCGATCAAGACCATTATTGGCATTTTCCTTGCATGCCTTAAGCAGGAGTTAATACACTCCACAATGTTAGATGTCAGTAGCTTGTATCGCCTTGTGAGTGATTGTGCATGTGCCCATCTCTTAGGGCCTAATCTCATAAGGCAGTCATAAACAGGTTTGCAAAGCTGTTTTAGCTGATTCATATGTTTGTTAAAATCGGCAAGCCTATAGCAGTTGGCACCAAGGTGAAAATCGCAGCAACATCTTCGCGCTTGAATATGTTTTTAACATTTTTCCCTAAGTGGTAATTGCATAGACGTCCTTGTACACTTTCTCAACAGCATTCTAAATGCCAAGATGCTGATAAAAAATGAACATTGCACTTTCAAGACAACCAATCGCACAACATAATTGGTTAAGAAACCACGACCAAGAGTCTTCGTCCTCCACATGGCCAATGCCAAATGCAACTGGATATATCTGCTCATTCGTATCTTTGCATACCGCAACAAACAGAATACCCTTGAATCTGCCTTTTAGATATGTGGCATCGATAGCAACTACAGGCCGCATTACAACAAGGAACCCTCGGATACATGATCCGAATGCCCAGAAACAATATTTGAATTGTTGTTACCCATCCGTAATGACACTCGTGACAGTACCGGGATTTTCACATTCCAACATATGGAAATACGAGGGAAGGAGTTGGAATGACTCTTTCAGGGGACCGAACACAAGACTCTTAGACCTTACGATATAGGCATTGCAATCCCCACTTGCGATTCATCTCTTTCATTATTTCCTTAGGTCTCAATGGAGTTACATAATTTCCTTGCAGCTTGGTGGAGATAAGCTCACCAATTAACCTCGCACTCGTAGTTCGGTACCCATATTGCAAACCATCAACAGTACACGTGTGTACCTTCTAGAACGTCCGAAGTTGCCAATATTCTCCCTCAAGCAACTTCGTTGCACATAAAGAAAACTTGCATGCCTTCTCCTTACAACCAACCTCAAAACGAGCGTGACATGACTTTTCAACTCTAAACTCAAAATGCTCTTTTAGTGCCAACATGCTCAAAGCTCGTTTCAATTCAGCCTTCGATGGAAATAATTTTTTGTGATATAAGTGGTCATTCGTTGATCTGGATTCCTCACTTGCAACTGTTTAGAAGGATATAATATCTACCTCAGGAATAATCCATTGATAAGATACTTCTGTATTTACCCTTTCTTGATCACTATCATCAAGCGAACGAATGCTGTTCTCAAGTGCAATGGCGTTGTCGTAAATAGGGTCGACACCCTTAACATCTTCTAATTCAACAGTTGTGGCATGGTCTTCAAACTAAACCTCTTCTAACATAATAGTTGTGGCATGTCCTGTACTGCCATCTGCATGATTGCAATCTGAAATGTCGCTGTGCTCACCTCTGTCATCCTCTGAACAATCATCATGTTTGCTAGCATAATCATCTTCAAAGTCATCATGCAACTCATCATTCCAATCCACTGTGTCGTCCTCTTCAACATCATTTTCAATCTGATCAGATGCATCGTGATCACTCACAACTATCACAATGTCCTTTGCGAATGACAATGGACCCACTGCATTTTTGACCGGCTGTTGCATTTGTTGCAAAGTACCAAGTATTTCGTTCGATGCACATTCTGATTAGAATTGTGCATACATCATTTACAAACACCTCATGTGTGTGCCGAGCTGCTCAAACTCATGAGGATACGTTAAGCATGATTGCCATGGTTGTTTGTTAGGAAATGCATGGTGTGGTATGTCAAAATAATTAACATTCTGTTGCAGGTGATTACTATGTTGGATACCATGTTCATGTGGAATATTGTTTGCATTTCGTGCCTTAACTATCACAAACACTACAACTGACCTCTTATCTCATAAAATACTTGCTACATCTTCATCATCCCTGATAACTGCTTGCGAAACTCCTGTGGTATGACTAAGTGATGCATATAGCACGATTTCATTATTATGTGAGTTGACCTTAACAACCTCTTCAACCAGCTTCACTAGGCTCGAAAATGACAAATCATTCCCAAACACCCCTCACTCATGTCTCACCACCCTTGTAAGTGTCATCAACCCAATGACCACCATATGTAATCATAAGCTTCACATTTGGTAGGCCTTTGAAATTTAACAGAAAATAAGTGTCACAATTAGTCAATTTATCAAAAATTTCCCTTCAATGCATAAAAACCATTTACGCAATGCCTAAGTCTTCGTTGGTCGTTGAAATTTAATAGAAATTAAGTGTTGCAATGTCTAATACACATTCATGCAATGCCTAAAAACTAGTTAACAAAAGCCTCAAAACAAGAGGTGAATTGCACAAGTCACGCACCACCAGTCTCGCAATACCTAATAATAAGTCACTAAATGCGTAATATCCACTCACTTTATGCCAACATAACTAGTCACATAATGGCCCAATGTCACGCAATACATAACAACAGGTCATGCAATATATAAAAATCAGTCACGTAATGCCTAAAAACTAGTGAACAAAAGCCTCAAAACAAAAGATGAATTGCACAAGTCAGTCACGCATCGCCAATATTGTAATACTTAAGAATAAGTCACTAAATGCCTTATACCCACTCACATTATGCCAACATAACCAGTCATGTACTGGCCCAATGTCACGTAATACATAACAACAGGTCATGCAATACATAAAAATCAGTCACGCAATGCCTAAAAACTAGTGAACAAAAGCCTTAAAACAAGAGGTTAATTACACAAGTCATGCACCACCACTCTCACAATACCTAATAATAAGCCACTCAATGCATAATATCCACTTACATTATGCCAAAATAACTAGTCATGTAATGGCCCAATGTCACGTGATACATAACAATAGGTAACGAAATATATAAAAACCAGTCACGCAATGCTTGAAAACTAGTGAACAAAAGCCTCAAAAGAAGAGATAAATTGCATAAGTCAGTCACGCACCGCCAGTCTCGCAATACCTATTAATAAGTCACTTGATGCCTAATATCCACTCACGTTATGCCAACATAACCAGTCACGTACTGGCCCAATGTCACGCAATAAATAACAACAAGTCACCATATACATACAAACTAGTCACGTAATGTCTCAACAGAAGATATGCATTACATAATTCACAGAATGTCTATAACCCAGTCTCGCAATACCTAATAATAGGTCATGCAATGCCTAACATCCACTCATGAAGTTATTCAGCATAATATAACTTAAACTAAGAAAATATGTGCTCAATGAAAATTTAAATTTTATTCATTAGATTCGTCGAAATAAAAGGAGATGATACAAAAAAAAATGAACAGTAGTTCATTTCTTCTTAAGTTCATCTGCTATTTCATAAATTTCGGCCAGAATCTTATTGTTGGCTAGGATATCTCCCTCCAGGTCATATGTCCTAGCCACCTGCTTGTCCATCAGGGCATGCATCTCTTGCTGTATTTTCTCGACTTGCTCCCTCAAGGCAAGCATCTCCGGCATGTCTTCCTCAAAGGCAGCCCCTTTCCTAGTGTCGACTCTTAGACGTTTAGATGCCATTACAATTATATGATTTTGTTTCAGATAATTTTGATTAAAATGGTTAATGGTTCCTTTTATTTATAGGCATGAATGTTGACTCTTTGTTTTCTAAATTGATATAAGTGCAATTAAGGGGGGCTAAATTCGTTATTAAGTACCTGTTCGGCAAAGTTTTTTTCAGCTTATCTACCTTTTAAAAGCAAAAGCCAAGCCAAACATCATTATTTGAGAAATTCTTAATAAAAAATAGCTTTTTTTTAAGAACAAAATTTTTGAAAAAAGAGCTTAAAGAAAAGCTCGACGGAGGAGTTTTCTCTTCTCTTCTTTTAAAAACATATTAATTTTTTAAAAAATACCCCTCTCTCAATAAATCTCTCTCCTCTCACTCCTTCTGTAAATTACCATTTTTCAACGTAAATCGCGATTTTCCTCTCCTTTACCTCTTTTTACAAAAACTACTAAAAAAATAAAAAACCTAATAACAGAATATCAAAATCTAGAATTTTTTTTGTTCTTACAGAGATTAAGAGAAAAAAAAATCTAAAATTCAAAACTACATTAAAAAACTCTTTAAAAGATTTATCTCTTTTTCACTAAAGAGGATTTTAATGTTACATACATCGTTTCCTCTTTTCTTTTCTTTTTTCAAAATTTAAGCATCATGGTCCAATTGCTTGCTAGATTAACAAAAATCTAATACTATTGGTACTAAACAAGTATGAAAATTGTTTCATTTTTTTATTGATTTCTTTGATTTTAACATCTGAAATTATATATAAACTTGAAGCATTACATTATAGCTTACTAGGTGATTGAAGATGACATAAATATCCTTTATGGTAATTTTAATCGAAATTAGAGCTTATATAATTTATTTTGTTAAATAGTTTATTAAACAACTTTAGCCTAATTATCTTTTAATTTTACAAAATTTGTTATTAAGGGGGTTAAATCAGTAGATAATAACCTTCAACATTAGGTAGATAAAGTAACGCAATGCCTACAAACAAGTCACGTAATGCCTATGAACAAGTCACGCAATGCTCAACAAATATTTAGTCACGTAATGCCAATTAAAACAAGTTACGATTCCTACTATCCAGTCACACACCCTAATATCCAATGATGCAATGCCTAACAAATATTCACATATCACCTATAAACTGATTGATTTTGCTACTCCTAACCAAATTTAAGCTTCCAAACTCATATAATTTACCCATCAACTTTTACGTTCTATGAATAACCTTAAATAAACCCAAAAACCCATAACAAATACCTCGATGTCATCTCTACACTTTTGGATTGTGAGAAAGTTGGATGGTGATATAGACCTCGATGGTGTTGGAGAGCTAGACAGTGAGATATATGCCCCGATGGCATTAGAGAGCTAGACAGAGGGATAGCTAAATCGAGATTTAATTTTGAAATTTTTATCTAAATGACGGGAAAAGAGAAAGAAACCGAGATGCATTTTAATTTGGATTAAATGGTTTAAAGGGTATTCTTGTGAAGTCTTGCCAAAAAATGTCTAAAAACAGTTAAAATTATAGTGAAGGTCATTTCTAACAATTTCCTCAGCTGTAATTATAGCAGCAACCATGTTGATTATGATGATGATGACCATGGTACTGTTCAAGAGCCTTATCTCCAACAAGCTTACCTATTTCTTCTTTCTAGCCAAACCCAGATATTAATGGAATTTGTATATATATAGGAGGAAAGAAGGTTTAAAGAAAGAGAAAAACATGTAGAAATGAAGAATAAGAAGAAGAAGAAAAGGCTCTTGCACCAAAAATCTATCACCTGGGAGAAGAATATACACACACACACACACCTCTAACATTCCACGTCAGCATTCATAAGATTTTTTTATTTATTTATGATATTTGCATTCAGACAATTTTGAAGAGACAATTAAATAAAAATTTGACCCTAACAATTTTATAAAATTAGAAGTTTACCTCGTCATTTTGATAAAATTTTATTATAACCTAAAAAGATTTTGAGGTTTTTCATTTAAGTCCCTAGAAAGAGACAAAAGATGAGATTTTGGTTGGGGGAATAGCTTAAGTCATTCCCCTCTCCCTCTTCTTCTTAGATGAAAACTATTACCTCTTTTGGTTCTTTTTTGAGTTAAGGGATAACCATTTCCAAGAATGAACATTTTTTAAAAACACAAAATAATTAATATTGATTTTTTTTGGTATTATCTAGTTCATCTCTTACGGAATAAGTTTAAATATTTTTAGACAAAAATATCTTTACTCATTAAAAAAAATTACTCGTGATAGATAATAGATTAAGTTGAAATTTGAAAGACTTAAAAAGTTATTAGAGTTTACAATATTGCAACAATTTGTAAAGGCTTATTTAAATATAAAAAAATTGTGAGAAATAACCTTCTTCATAAACCTAATTCAAAAATGTCCTTGTTGGCTTCATTAGTTTTTAATGATAATAAAACATCCCCATTTATTTATGTCTAATACCTTTACTTGAGTGTGCAGGAAATTAATATATGAAATTAATTAATTTAACTCTTTAAAGAGTATATCAAAAGAAAAAGAGGGATAAAAATAACAAGAAGCAAGTGTTTAACAAGGAGGAAGCTTATTGGTGAAACAAGGAAGAACGTTGGTTGACCAAGATTCAAAATTGGAGAAATAGCGGGCTGAAGAGTTTGAGAAACATAACCAACTTAGTCGATCAAGTCAGTCGACTAAGTGCTCTCGACCAAGATCTGCAAACCAGAAACAGAATCAACTTAGTTAACCAAGTTAGTTAACTAAGAGCTCTCTATCTATAATTTGAACCAGAGCACTACAAGACAGATTAACGGTTAGAACTCATCCTCAACTGTTTCCAACGGCCATAAACTGTCAAATTGCCATCAGAGTTTCATCTTCAAGTATAAAAGGGTCTTCCACCAATTAGAAACAAGTTTTTTAGAAGCCTTGAATGAGATTTGAGCTATAGAAAGTTGAAAAACCAGAAAAGCTTCACTGCACTTGTCTGCACTTAAACGCCTACTCCTTGCATTTGTATTTAGCACTCAATCTTATACCACTCAGATCAACCAGTGATCATAGGTACCTTCTTTTACTACTTTTCTTGTATTCTTAGAGTGAGGGAGTCACTCTAAGGGGTTATTCAAGCTTGGGATAGCTTGATTGTTGAAGGTTGTGGTTAAGCCTTGGAAAACCACTTTGGGTTTTAGTTGAGCCTGTGAAAAACTAGTGTAAAAGGTTTTGGTTGAGCCTGGTAAAAGCCATTGTAAAACTTGGTGAAAGCTTGTGAATTTCACTGGTGTTTAGTGAATTTGTGGGAAAATCCTTAGTTGGATAATCAAGGTAGTTGATGTAGGTCTTGGACTGAACCACTCTAAAATGTTGTGCATCTTATACTCTGTTTTTATTTTCTTAAGTTCTGAAAATTAGTTTCCAATATTGTTAAGAGCCAAATTGTGCTATTCACCCCCCTCTAGCACATATTATTAGGACCAACAATTGGTATCAGAGCTAGTTCCCTGTTATCAAGGCTTAACAATCTTAGGGAGGATCCATATGGCTCTCCAAAAATCAGTAGTGGCTGAGGGACAATCAACAAACAGACCACCTTTATTTGATGGCTTTAATTACCCTTATTGGAGCATTAGAATGTCAATTTATATTAGAGTTATAGACTATGAAATGTGGGACGTCATAACTGATAGACCCTTTATGCCCTCAACCGTGAATGTGGTGACAAATGAGTTGATGCCCAAGCCAAAGTCTGAATGGACTGAGGCTGAAACTAAGAAAGTTCAAATAAACTTTAAGGCCATCAACACAATGCATTGTGCATTAACCCCCATTGAATTTAACAAAGTCTCAAGCTGTACAACAGCAAAGCAAGTGTGGGAAAAACTTAGAATAATTCATGAAGGGACTTTTCAGGTAAATGAGTCCAAAATTGCTCTGTTAACACATAATTCTAAAATGTTCAAAATGTAGCCTGGTGAAGATGTCACCAGCATGTTTGATAGGTTTACAAACATCAAAAATAAATCGAGTCAGCTAGGAAAGCCTATTCCTGAACATGAATTAGTAAAGAGACTGCTTAGAAGCCTACCAAAATCTTGGAAGCCAAAAGTGACTACCATTAAAGAGCCTAAAGATCTAAACATCATCACACTTGATGAGATTTGTGGTTCTCTTCTCACTCATGAGCTGAAGCTTAAGGAAGAAGAAAAAAAAGACAGAAGGGAAGCAAAGGAAAAGAAAAAGAGTGTTGCACTTAAAGCCAACATCCTTGAAGAAGAGCTGGAAGAGCTTTCCTATGATGATGATGAAGAATTAGCTCTGGTTGCAAGAAAATTCATAAATCTAATGGGTAGAAGAAATCGAAGGCTAGTTAGAAGAGGTTTCAGGAAAGACCAAGGTGCTTCATGAAAAATAAAGAACAAAAATGACTCCAACAAAAAGAAAGAGATGATCTGCTACGAATGCAAGAAACCTGGTCACTTCAAGTCCAAATGTTTATTGCTGAAAGATGAAACTCCCAAGAAAAATAAGAAATCCAAGAAAGCAATGGTGGTAGCTGCATGGTCGGACAGTGACACATCAAGCTCTGAAACAGATGATGAAAAATCTGAGGAAAGAGCAAACATCTGTTTAATGGCACAAGAGGACAAAACAGAGGTATCCTCATCCCCCTGCATTAATTCTTATGATGATTTACAAGATGAGTATGAGTGTCTTTATGATGAATTTGAAAAACTTTTTTCAAAATACAAATCATTAAAGAAAAAGGATGCATTATTTGAAAATGATTTGGAGCAAATCAAACAAGAATTTACTTCTATTTTTAAGCAAAGAAATATTTTGCAAGTTGAGTTAGAACATTCAAAAACAGACTTTGAGCATTTAAAACAAGAGCTGGAAAACAAATCTGAAGCTTTGCAAATAATTCTTGATGAAAACATAGCTCTTAAATGTTTGAAAAATGAATCTTCAAAAAGAGATGTATACCATAACAAAAATTCAGCTAAAGCATTACCTAGATGTTATAATTGTGGTAAACATGGTCATTTATCATATGATTGTTTTAAGAAAAGAAAAGTGCAGAAAGTTAAGAAAATTTGGATTCCTAAGGGATCCTTTGTTGCAACTAACACTCAAGGACCCATCAAAGTATGGGT
The DNA here is from genome assembly GCF_053813885.1 of Theobroma cacao. NCBI lineage: Eukaryota > Viridiplantae > Streptophyta > Magnoliopsida > Malvales > Malvaceae > Theobroma > Theobroma cacao. Next base: position 19,403,088 of record NC_142645.1, read on the forward strand.
ACCTATAAAGAAAAACTAAAATTCTATTTTGTAGGTTGAGTTGGACTTAAAGGAGACATGTTCAAGAGCTCAACTCAAGAAGAAACAGCCTTGGTACTTGGACAGTGGCAGTTCAGGACACATGACAGGACCTGAAATGCTGTTTACTCAGCTAGATAAGAGAAAGGGAGGAACCGTATCCTTTAGAGATGACTCAAAAGGCAGAATCCATGGTATAGGTACTGTTGGTAAGAATTTCCAAACTCAAATCAGTCATGTGTTGTTGGTTAAAGGATTAAAGCACAATTTACTAAGTATTAGTCAATTATGTGATAAAGGATTTAAAGTATGTTTTGATTCAACTAAGTGTGAAGTGATAGATATGAGTATAAATAAAATCTCATTTATAGGAAATAGATTAAAGAATATGTACGTAATTTTTCTTGAAGATCTTGAAGTAAATAGTGAAGTATGCCTTGTTGCAAATGCTGAAAATGATAGCTAGTTATGGCATAGAAGATTAGGACATGTAAGTTTGCATACTATGTCAAAATTAATTAAGAAAAATCTTGTTGCTGGACTACCGGAGTTAAATTTTGAAAATGATAGGATATGTGATGCTTGCCAACTAGGAAAACAAGTTAGGACATCCTTTAAGACTAAGAAGATAGTGTCAACATCTAGACCTCTTGAATTATTACACATTGATCTATTTGGTCCAATAAGCATAACTAGCTTAGGCGGAAAATCTTATGGCTTTGTAATAGTTGATGACTATTCTAGATATACTTGGCTGTATTTTCTTGCTCATAAGAATGATGCTCTACAGGCATTCTTAAGTCATTGTAAGAAAGTAGAAAATGAAAAAGGACTAGCCATAGTTAGCCTAAGGAGTGATCATGGAGGAGAATTTGAAAATGATGAGTCAAATGCTTTACAAAAAGAAGTTCATGATGATGATGATGATGTAGAAGTCCTAGAAAAACAAATGGAGGAAATGAGTTTAGAAAATAATAAAAATCATGAAGAAAGCTCACTCAAAAGAGAAAATGAAACTCCACCTCTAGAAAATCTACAAAGAGCAAAAAATCAGCATGATGATCTACCAAGGAGTTGGAGATTTGTAAGAGATCACCCACAAGACCAAATAATAGGTGACATTTCACAAGGAGTTAAAACTAGGAAAGCAATTAGAGAAACTTGTGAGTTTTCAGCTTTTATATATTAAATTGAACCTAAAAACCTTGAAGAAGCTGAAAAAGAGGAAAGTTGGATAATGGCCATGCAAGAAGCACTTGATCAATTCACAAGGAGTCGTGTATGGTCATTGGTACCTAGACCTTCAAATCACCTTATTGTTGGTACAAAATGGGTATTTAGAAATAAGGTAGATGGGCAAGAAAATGTAGTTAGAAATAAAGTTAGGCTGGTTGCAAAAGGATACAACCAAAAGGAAGGAATAGATTATGATGAAATATTTGCTCCGTTGCTAGGATTGAAGCCATAAGGTTGTTGCTAGCTTTTTCATGTTTCATGAATTTTAAATTGTTCCAAATGGATGCAAAATGTGCATTCTTAAATGGATTAATTCAAGAGGAAGTATATGTGGAACAACCACCTGGTTTTGAAGACTTTGAAAAATCTGATCATGTTTTCAAACTTCATAAAGCCTTGTATGGATTGAAACAAGCTCCTAGAGCTTGGTATGAGAGGCTTTCAAAATTTCTAGTTGAAAAAGGGTATGATAGAGGTAGCATCGATACTACATTTTTCATTAAGAGATATATAAATGATTTAATTATTGTGCAAATATATGTGGATGACATTGTATTTGGTGCAACTAATGAGGCTTTATGCAAGAACTTTGCTAAGGAAATGCAGGGTGAATTTGAGATGAGCATGATGGGAGAGTTGAGGTACTTCCTTGGTCTTCAAATTAAACAAAGTGAGGAAGGAATCTTCATCAACCAAGAAAGATACACTCAAGATATGCTCAAGAAATTCGATATGCTGAAGCTGAAATCAATTTCCACACTAATGAGTCCATCCACCAAACTCGACTTAGATGAAAAAGGTAAAGATGTAGATTAAAAGCTCTATAAAGGTATGATCGGCTCTCTTCTCTACTTAACAACAAGTAGACCAGATATTAAGTTTAGTGTGTGCTTCTGTGCTAGATTTCAGTCATAGCCTAAAGAAACACACCTAAAAGTTGGTAAGAGAATTTTTAGATACCTCATAGACACTCAAGGACTCGGAATATGGTACTCTAAAGACTCAACTCTTAGCTTAGTTGGATATTCAGATGTTGACTTTACTAGCAGCAAAACTGATAGGAAAAGTAGTAGTGGAACATGCCAATTTTTAGGAAGCATGCTTGTGTCTTGGTCCAACAAGAAGAAAAACTCAGTAGCTTTGTCAACAGCCGAAGCAGAGTATGTATCCCTAGGTAACTGCTGTGCACAAATTCTTTGGATCAAGCAACAATTAAAAGATTATGGAATAACTATACATAATGTACCAATATACTGTGATAACACAAGTGCAATCAATATATCAAGAAACCCTGTGCAGCACTCTAGGACAAAGCACATTGAAATTAGACACCACTTTATTAGAGACCATGTAGTGAAAAATGATATTAAGATAAAATTTGTGAACACTTTACATCAATTAGCAGATATTTTTACCAAACCTCTAAATGAAGATAGATTTTGTGAGATTAGAAGAAATTTAGGGATAATTAGTATGAAGGAATTATAAGAAAACCTTTGGCTCTCACATAAAAAATATAGTGCATCAGTCGACTAAGGAAATCTTAGTCAACTAAAAGTGGTTTGACAGCATTAAATAATAAGACTCAATCAGTTTAAAGAATGAGGAGTAAAATGAGGTAAAAATTTGGTTTACCGGGTGCAAAGAGAAAGAAGAAATATTGCCAAAGGTAAATAACCAAAATTTAAGAGGGAATTTTGAAATTATAAAGAATGAAAGTAGGGCAGCTCTTAAGGGAAGGTGAACAGTTTTTCTAAGAAATAACTACTGACAACCTCTCCTCTTCTCTCCCCTGAAACCTGTTGCTCTAAAAACAAAAATCCAAATCTTCTTGTTTGCCTCTGAAAATGACTCAAACCTTCAGAAATTTCTGGAACCAAAATGGCTAGAACATCTCAGAGTAAAGAGATATTAGAAAAGAAGAAAGGGAAAAAGCCAATGGAGGAAGGAGCAGGAACAGAAAGTTTGAAAAAGAAACAAAAAATCATGCCTGCTTCAGTGAAAGAAATATTCGAGAAACTAAGAGAAAAGAAGCAAAAAACTGACAAGAAGAAAGAAACAAAACCCTCACTCCACAAAGGTACCAGTTCTTTTTCTTCAAAGTTTAGGAATAAGTTGCATGAATATAAGTTCAAAAATATCGAGAATGCACCAATCTCTTGTGGCAAAGTTATTTATTGGAAGAGTTTTAAGGAAAATGTAGAAATCCAAACTAGTTTATCTAAGTACTTTGATGAATTGAAACTAAAAGGTTACAGCACCTTTGAGAATAAGTCTTATAGTTCAAGTCTGGTTAAAGAATTCTATTCTGGCATTACTTTGAAAAGAAAGGAATTAATATACTCTGATGATTGTGATGAAGATGGCTTGAATGTATATTTGAATGGAAAAGAATTTATTGTGATTGCTGAAGATTTAAAAAACCTACTGAAAATAGAATGTAAAGAAAGTAAATTTGAGCTGCTTGAAAAATATGATCCGTCCTCATTGTGGGAGATCATCATTGGGAGGAAGGAAAAATATTCCTCAAAGAGCAATTCTAGACTGATAATCAGTCTTCAGATTAGGATTTTACATTATTTTATAGCAGCCAACATTTAGGGTAGAAGTGGAAGCCTTAACTACATTAGCCTCCAAGACCTCTAGTTGATGGAGCATGCCTTTAATGGAGTGTCTTTGAATTTGGGAAGATATATGATTGAAAAGATGAGAAGTGCCTGCAGACTTGATAAGGTTAATCTATCGTATGGGAATGTAATTACATCCCTTGTGCAAAAGAAAAGAATATGGGCAAAGAGGTATGATATGGACTTGGTAAAAACCAGAAATCAAGCTGTTTATTATGGCAACTTGGTTAAAATGGAGTATGTGATCAATGGGGAAGGGTTCATTAAAACCTCTAAAACTGGTCCAAGAAAAGAACACAGCCTACCTGCTCAACCTGAAGAAGTCCTTTCTAGATTCTCAAATGAAGTAATTTTTAATTTGCTCCTAAGGATTGATGGTAAGCTGAGGATTGATGGTAAGCTAACTAACCAAGGAGTAAAGCTACAGAAAATTGAAGACAAAATCACTAAGTTGGAAAACAAGCTGAATGAGAAGGAAAACATGCTACCTGAACTTGTGGATGCAGACAGTTCTGCCACATCTAGCACTGCACCTAACAGCAAAGAGCTGAAGGTTCAGTTTAGCTAGCAGAAAAATCTACTCCTCATGTTGAAAGTTCTGGCATTCAAGTTGAAGGTTCCACCTACAAGTCTGCCAGTCCTATTCTGCAAATTGAGGACTCTCCTTAAGGGGTTGATAAGCCAGCCAAGACATCCTCTCCTAAACGTCAAAGCAAAAATGATTCAGAACAACGTACAGAAGTGGTTGGTTCAGAGACAAAGAAATAGCAGACCTCTCCTCTAATTCAAAGGAAGTTTCCATCATGGATATCTTCCACCAAATGGTTAAGGAGGGACAAGCTGAAAAAGACACTGTCAGGACAAAAACTCAAAAATATGGTAGAGATGCAAGAAAAGGAAAGAAACCTGCATTAGCTCCCAAAGTAAAGACAAAATCCGAGAAAGAAAAAGCCACTGCAGCATTATCAACTGAGGCAAAACTACCAACCAAGGGAAAGAAGACTATGGCCACCAAGACAACTTTTCTCAAGAGAAGAAAGTCTTCCAGGTTGGAAGAAAAATCCAGACCAATTTCAGCCTCTTCTCTTTAGAGTCCAATCCCTGTCTCAGACAAGTCCTAACTAAAACCTTCCTCTAGACGGTCATCACCTCTCTGAGAGCCCTCTCTTTTTCCTCTAAACCCTTTCTATGATATTGAATCCTCACCCTCTGACACATCAGATGAATAGAAGCCTCTTCCTTTGATGTTGACAAAAAGGGGGAATAAAATGGGTGTAGGAACCAGAGAATAAATTTTTTTTAAAAAAAATGTTAGGTTGGAAGAACCAATAACCTAGGAAAGAAAAGAAAGCAGAATCAAGGGAAAGAACTTAGAAAAATAGGAGATAGGAAGCAAAAATAGTCCAGGGGCAGTTTCGAAATGCTTTTTGATTAACTATTATTTGTGCCATGGTGGCACTTGAACACTCAGTTTTAATTTTGTTGTTTATGTGGTTGTATGTGAAACATTAATGCTGATATGACTATATTGCTTAACTGCTAAAAATTGAAGTCTGCTGATGTTTTGCTATTTTGGTATTTTTACTATCATGAACAAAATCTGCTGATGCTATGCTGATAAATGATTTTTGTTATGGCATTATGAATGATTTCTGTTTGTAAATAGATATAGATGAGGTGTATAGTATATTAATTGAAACATGAATGATGTAGACAAAATCTGAAATCAATAAACTGTTGACAGCTGCTGGAACATTTATGAAAATCTGTCAACACTTACTGCTGAAAGTTTAATGATGATCTGCTAATACTTACTTGCTGCAAATCACTCCATATTGCTGTACATATGTACAATGTCATTTTCTATATGACAAAAATAAAATTTGATAGAATAAAGTAAGCAAAATATGCACATACTTAGGGGGAGCAATCCTCATTTTCTATATAAAACTAAAAAGAGTTAAAAAGACACTATGCTGTTAATCAAGGAACGTTTTGTCATCATAAAAAAGGGGAGATTGTTGGCTCCATTAGTTTTTGATGATTATAAAACATTCCCATTTATTTGTGTCTAATACCTTTACTTGAGTGTGTAGGAAATTAATATATGAAATTAATTCATTTAACTCTTCAAAGAGTATATCAAAAGAAAAAGAGGGATAAAAATAACAAGAAGCAAGTGTTTAACAAGGAAGAAGCTTATTGGTGAAACAAGGAAGAACGTTGGTTGACCAAGATTCAAAATTGGAGAAATGGCGGGTTGAAGAGTTTGAGAAACAGAACCAACTTAGTCGATCAAGTTAGTCGACTAAGTGCTCTTGGCTAAGATCTGCAAACCAGAAGCAGAATCAACTTAGTCAACCAAGTCAGTCGACTAAGAGCTCTCTGTCTGCAATTTGAACCAGAGCACTACAAGATAGATTAACGGCTAGAACTCATCCGCAACTGTTTCCAACGGCCATAAATTGTCAAACTGCCATAAAAGTTGCATCTTCAAGTAGAAAAGGGTCTTCCAACAATTAGAAACAAGTTTTTTAAAAGCCTTGAATGAGATTTGAGCTATAGAAAGTTGAAAAATCAGAAAAGCTTCACTGCACTTAAATGCCTACTCTTTGCATTTGTATTTAACACTCAATCTTATACCACTCAAATCAACTAGTGATCATAGGTACCTTCCTTTACTACTTTTCTTGTATTCTTAGAGTGAATGAGTCACTCTAAGGGGTTATTCAAGCTTGGGATAGCTTGATTGTTGAAAGTTGTGGTTGAGCCTTGGAAAACCACTTTAGGTTTTAGTTGAGCCCGTGAAAAACTAGTGTAAAAGGTTTTGGCTGAGCCTGGTAAAAGCCATTGTAAAGCTTGGTGAAAGCTTGTGAATTTCACTGGTGTTTAGTGAATTTATGGGAAAATCCTTGGTTGGATAATCAAGGTAGTGGATGTAGGTCTTGGACCGAACCACTCTAAATTGCTGTGCATCTTATACTCTGTTTTTATTTTCTTAAGTTCAGAAAATTAGCTTTCAATATTGTTAAGAGCCAAATTGTGCTATTCACCCCCCTCTAGCACATATTATCGGGACCAATAGTCCTTCATTAAAATTTGAATTATTTTTAGCCAATTTTTGACATCACTTAAGAACAATGCCATTTAAATAATTTCAAACAAATTAAAATAGTTTCGATTTTCTCTATCCCACCATCCAAACAAAAATTTCAAAATTAAATCTCGATTTTTCTCTCTTGTCAAATACTTTCTATCTCACCATTCAGCTCTTCCTCGCCATCCCAAAAAGTAGAAATGACATCAAGGTGCATGTTTTAAGTTCTTAGGTTAATTGATTTATATTCATAGAACCTCAAAGTTGAGGGGTTAAAATTGATTAGACATATCTATAAATTAAAACATTATATGACTTTGGCAACTTAAACCTGACTACAAGCAAGCAAATAAATTAGTTATTAGGTACTGCATTACTAGTTATTAGGTATTGCATTGTGTTGGTCCCGTTAATATGTGCTAGAGGGGGGTGAATAGCACAATTTGTCTCTTGACAAGATGTGGAACTAATTTTCAAAACTTAAGAAATTAAAAACAGAGTATAAGGTGCACAACAATTTACAGTGGTTCGGTCCAAGACCTATATCCATTACCTTGATTATCCAACCAAGGATTTTCCCAACGATTCACTAAGAATCTGGTGAAATTCACAAGCTTTCACCAAGCTTTTACAATAGCTTTTCCCAGGCTCAGCCAAAACCTTTACACTAGTTTTTCACAGGCTTAACTAAAACTCAAAGTGATTTTCCAAGGCTCAACCACAACCTATAACATTCAAGCTTTCCCAAGCTTGAACAACCCCTTAGAGTGATGTCACGACCCAATTTCCCGGGCTATGACCGGCGCATGAGCTCAATGAGCATAGCTCACTAAGCCCAAGCAAGCCTATCCATTTACCTTTGCTTAACAAATTTATCATATCATGCATACACACACACCTTTTTCCGGGTGTGAACATAGCCAAAACACAATGGCATTATCAATAATAATATACATGCACTATACCAGTCATGTATTTAGCAATTTACATTGCATACACATATTCACATTGTTAGATTGTATTCACAATACAAAAGGACCCATGACTTCCAGCGGAGACATTTACAATAAAAGGGATTACTATCGAATGCCAGACACATACCCAGGAGATGCACTACGGGGACTCCTCAATCTAGGGTCCAACAGTCACCTGATCTGAAAACATGAATTTTTATAAAACGTGAGTACAATACTCAGTGAGTGAATATTAGAAGGGAACAAGCAATCTCAACCAGGTAATTTGACAATCATGATGCACCGGTTGAAAATAAAGCCATTTTCATCTAACTACTATTCCAAACCCTTTTTCCCTTACCTAGAAATTTATTACGCATTCAAGGATTAAACATCCTTGAATTTACACCAATCCTTCTAGCAAAGTAGTAAAACTAACGATTATTTACAAATCGTCACACAATAAGGGTTTCACAACCCGTACGATTCATATATGCATATGTATCACGTACAATTTCATTCACCAATTGTTCTATCAAGCAAGATAGCAAAATTAACGGTTTATCACAAACCGTCACAAACAAGGGTTTCACATACCACACAATCAAACATATATACATAAACATATGAGCAATTATATACACTGCCAAGTCTTCACTATTCTTGGTGGTACAAAGAAATAACTATTGGAGTACTCGGTAAGGGGTATCACTCAGTATCCCTCTTTGCACACCTCTGAATTTTTAGGAAATTGTGGGCGTTACGTATCGCCGTCCCCACAACCTTTATCATTAAACCGGCATTGCACTTCCCACTTCGCATATGCACGGTCGTAATTATCACATCCTTTGTCATTCAACTAGCATTGCACTTCCCACTCCGTACATGCACGATCGTAATTATCACGTCCTTTGTCATTCAACTGGCATTGCACTTCCCACTCCGCACATGCACGGTTGCATCAATTTCACCATAATTTATTAATAATGCATATCAGCATAATACAAGGGTACACAGATTCAGTATAGTTAATTTCACACAATTTCTCAATAATACATGTAGGCATCATACAGATATACACAGATGCATCGCAATCATATTTAACATCACAGAAATATTTTCACTAAAGGCTTGTTCCCGAGATTCATTTTTAAATGGAAATTAGATATAATCATTCATGCATTTCATTTCAACTTAATTAGAATTCCCAAATAATTTTGAAATGCAAATTCACTCACAGGTGTCGAAAATCCGGATTCCGAGTGCACTCGAACTAATAGTCCTCAGGCGCAATTCCTTTGCCTTTTCCGGACATCTCACTACCTTGTCAAATAACAAAGTCGAGGAATTTATTATATTGTCCCTAAATTGATATAAACTAATTTAAATTACTAATGCTTGATATGTAAATGCAATAATACGTCCGATTACTGCTTAATCGCGGTATCGATTAAATTCGACAGATCACCCGATTAATTGGCGATTGTGTCCAAATCACCTCCAAATTAATCCATTTCTCCTCTAATACCTTAATATACCACATACCATTTAAATAAAGCCAAATTCAGCATTAGAACCTTCACAGTTCCTTATATAAAAATTCGATCATTTGGTGCACTAGCACCGAAATTTTTTTCTACATAACTGTTTCACCTTAATTCATCATTTTCCAAGCCATTTTCCTTGAAATAAAAACAATCCCCCATTGATATTCAGCCCTCATGGTTCGACCAACAACGAACCCTAGAGAAATTGAATATTTCTTTTGTGTTTTTGTTCATAACCATGCTTAACTATCCCTAAACACTAACATAGTCTAAAATCAAATTATTCCAACAACAATTCCTCTTCCATACCCATTTTTTAGAATTGAATTCATCATGATAACTCAATATTCAACCATGGAAATCAAGAACAAAAGCATGGGTAAGCTAGGTATCAAGGAGAATTAAAAAAATTCTAACTTACCTAGCTTGTTTTCTTGATTTCTTCACTTTTTCTTTGAATTTTCACCTAGGTTTTCTTGTTTTTCCCTTTGTTCTTCCTTTGTTCTTGTTGCTGGTTGCCTAGGCAGAATATGGTGAGAGAATTGGGGATTTAATGGGCTGATTTCTATAGAAAATAATAAAATAATCAAGCATGCCACGTGTCACATGCTTACTGGCCTAATTTTTTAACTTTTTGACTTTTTCTTTTTAATTTTCCACCACAAATATTCTGGTACTTATCCAATCCTACGACAATTAAAATCCCTTGGTCCTGACGAGTGTTAGGGTGAAAAATTTACCGATTTACCCTCGGGTAGAAAAATTACGATTTTGCCCCTATACTCCGAAATGTACCGGAATCACATTATTTCTACTTTTCAACCTCAAATAACACTAATATTGATCAATATTAACCAAATGGGGCAAAAAAATTATTTTATAAAAATTCCCGTTTAGTCCTCTAGTGGCAAAATTACCATTTTGCCCTTATGCCCCAAAAATATTGAGAATCATAATTTTTCACTACTAAACATCATTTTATACTCCAATAATCATAATTATATTTCATATAATTATTCTTGGTCAAATGTGATCAAATCTTGGCTAAAAATCTTCCTTTTATCATCAAATGGTAAAATGACCGTTTTGTCCCTAATCAGTCAATTTTCCTGATGGACTCCAAACTGGACCTTGAACTCCGAATCACTATTCTAAGCCATTCTGTGGGTTTCAAAATTTTCAGTTTCCTCTTAGAATTTTTATTTGAACTAGTTTAAGGCTCGATTTAACTTAGTTGTACCACTCAGTACAATACCGTCTTTTAATCGAGCTTGACAGGGTCTCATAAGTGACTCCCTCACTCTAAGTATACAAGGAGAGAAGTTAAAGGAAGTACCTATGATCACAAGTTGATCTGATTGGTACAAGATTGGGTGCTAAATATAATGACAAAGAGTAGGCGTTTAAGTGCAGATAAGTGCAGTGAAGCTTTTCTAGTTTTTCTTCTTTCTAAAGCTCAAATCCCATTCAAGGCTTCAAAAAACTTATTTCTCATTGTTGGAATACCCTTTTATACTTGGAGATGCAACTCTGATGGCAGTTTGGCAGTTTATATCCGTTGAAAACAGTTAAGGATGAGTTCTAACCGTTAATCTGTCTTGTAGTGCTCTGGTTCAAATTACAGACATAGAGCTCTTAGTCAACTAACTTGGTTGACTAAGTTGATTCTGTTTCTGGTTTACAGATTCTGGTAGAGGGCACTTAGTGGACTGACTTGGTTGACTAAGTTGGTTATGTTCTCAAACTCTTCAGGCCGCCATTTCTCCAATTTGAAATTTGGTCAACCAATGTTCTTCTTTGTTTCACCAATAAGCTTCCTCCTTGTTATTCAGTTACATCTTGTTGATTTTATCCCTCTTTTTCTTTCAAAAATACTCTTTGAAGATTTAAGAAATTAATTTCCTGCACACTCAAGTAAAGAAATTAGACACAAATAAATGAGAATATTTTATTATCATAAAAAACTAATGGAGCCAACAATCTCCCCCTTTTTGATGATGACAAAACACTCCTTGTTCAACAGCATAGTGTCATTTTAAATTCATTTTAGTTTTCTGCAGGAATTGAGGATTGCTCCCCCTAAGTATAAGCTCCCCCTCAGTGTGTGCATATTTTACTTATTTTGTTTCAGCCAATTTTATTCTTGTCACATAGAAAATGACATTGTACATTTAGAGTATACATATGTGCATCAATGTAGAGTGATTTTCAGCAAGTAAGTATTAACAAATTTATCATCAAATTTTCAACAGTAAGTGTTGTCAAATTTTCATCAAAGTTCCAGCAGCTGTCAATCAGCTTATTTATTTTAGATTTTGTATACATTATTCATGTTTTAATTGATATGCTATATGCCTCATCTATAACTTATTCTCATCAGACATTATATAAACATCATCTATCAGCATGTAAATCCATATCAGCATATTAGCAGCAGATTTTGTTTATGACAGTCAGCATATCAAAACATCAACAGACTTTAGTTTACAACAGTTAAATATCATAAACATATCAGCATTCATGTTTCACATACATCCACATAAATAACAAAATTAGAACTGAGTGTTAAGTGCCACCAAGGCACAAATAACAGTTGATTAAAAAGTATTTCGAAAATGCCCCTAGACTAGTTTTGTTTCCTATCTCCTATTTCTCTAATTTCATGCACCCTTGGTTCTGCTTTCTTTCCTTTCCTAGGTTCTTGGTTCCTCTACCCTAACATTTTTTTATTTTTTAAACATTATTCTCTGGTTCCTGGTTCCTGATTCCTGCTCCCCTGATACCATACCTTTCCCCCTTTTTATCAGCATCAAAGGAGGGGGATTCTACTCATCGGATGAAGCAGAAGGTGAGGATTCAATTCCATAGAAAGGGTTAAGAGGAAACAGAGAGGGTTCTCGGAGAGGAGATGACTTTCTAGGATTAGATTCTGGAGAAGATTTGTTTGAAACAGGAACTGGACCATGAAGAGAAGAGGTTGAAACTGGTTTGGACTTCTCTGCCAAACTAGAAGACTTTCTTCTTTTGAGAAAAGCTGTCTTGGTTGCCATAGTCTTCCTTCCTTTGGTTGGTTGTTTTGCCTTAGTTGGTGGTGCTGTGGTGGCTTCTGGTTTCCCTGTTTTTGCCTTTAATTTGGGAGTTAAAGCAGGTTTCTTTCTTTTTCTTACATTTGCACTATCTTTCTGAGTTGTTGTCTTGACAGTGTCTTTTTCAGCTTGCTCTTCTCTGACCATTTGATGAAAGATGTCCATAATGAAAACTTCCTCTGAATTTGGGAAGAGGCCTGATGTTTCTCAGTTTCGGCACTAGCTACTTCAGTCCCTTGTTCTGAGTCATTTTTTCTTTAAGGTTTAGGGTAGGGTGATTTGGCTGGCTGTTCAACTCCTTGTGGGGAGCCCTCAGTTTGTAGAACAGGACTGGCAGACTTGTAGGTAGAGCCTTCAACTTGAGTGCCAAAACTTACAGACTTCTCTGTTGGCTCTGTTGAACCTTCAGCACCTTGCTGTGTAGGTGCAGTGCTGGATGTGGCAAAACTGTTTGCAGCCACAGGTTCAGATGCCATGTTTTCCTTTTCCTTCAGCTTGTTTTCCAATTCAGTAATTTTATCTTCCATTTTTTGTAGCTTCACTCCTTGGTCAGTCAGCTTACCATCAATCCTCATAAGCAAATTAAAAATCATCTTATTCAAAAATCTGGAATGAGCTTCTTCAGGTTGAGCAGGCAGACTGTGATCTTTTTTTGGGCTAGTTTTGGAGGTTTTGATAAACTTCTCTCCATCGAGCACATACCCTATCTTAATTAAGCTGCCATAATAAATGGCTTGGTCTCTGGTTTTCACCAGGTCCATATCATATCTTTTAGCCCATATTCCTTTCTTCTGCATAAGGGATGTAATCACATTCCCATATGGCAGATTTACCTTATCAAGTCTATAGGCACTTTTCATTTTCTCAACCATAAATCTCCCCAGATTTAGAGACACTCCATTAAAAACATGCTCTATCAACCAAAGATCCTAGAGGCTGATGTAGCTAAGATTTTCACTCATCCCTTAAATATTTGCTGCAATGAAGTAATGTAGTATCCTAATCTGTGGATTGATTATTAGATCTGAATTACTTTTAGAGGAGTATTTTTCTTTCCTTCCAGTGATGATCTCCCACAGTGAGGACAAATCATATATTTTTGGAAATTCAAATTCACCTACTTCACCCTCTAATTTCAGCAGGCTCCCTAAATCTCTAACAGTCACAACAAATTCTTTTCCATTCAAATAGACATTCAAGCTATCTTCTACATAGTCATCAAAATCTATTAATTCCTTTTCTTTCAAAGCAATGCCGGAGTAAAATTCCTTAACCAGACTTGGACTATATGACCTATTCTTAAAGGTGCTGTAACCTTTAAGTTTTAGCTCATCAAAGTACCCAGATAGTCTAGTCTGGATTTCTTCATTTTCCTTAAAACTCTTCCAATCAATAAACTTTTCACAGGAAATTGGTGCATTTTCTATATTCTTGAATCTATATTCATGCAACTTATTTCTAAATTTCGAAGAAGAAGAGGAACTGATACTTTTCTGGAGTGAGGGTTCTGTATCTTTTTCTTGTCTATTATCTGCTTGTTTTCTCTTAGTTTCTTGGCTATTTCCTTCACTAAGGTAGGCACAATTTTCTGTTTCATCTTCTAACTTTTTGTTCCAGTTTCTTCCTTCATTGGCCTTTTTCCTTTCTTCTTCTCTGATACTTCTTTACTCTGAGATGTTCTAGCCATTTTGGTTCTAGAAATTTTTGAAGATCTGAGGTGGTTTTAGAGGCAACTAGGAAGATTTAGGGTTTTGTTTTTAGAGCAACGGGTTGTAAAGGAGAGGGAAGAGAAGGTTGGCAACAGTTATTGCTTAGAAAACTTCTTATCTTCCTTTAAAAACCGCCCTACTTTTATTTCTTTATATTTTAAAATCTCCCTTTAAAATTCTTATTATTTACCTTTGGCAACTCTGCTCTATTCCTCTTTACACCTGGTAAATCAAATTTTTACCACAATTTACTCTTATTTCATTAAACTCACTAAGTCTTATTATTTAAGGATGTCAGGCCACTCTTGGTTGACTAAGAATTCCTTAGTCGACTAAATGCATTCTGTTTTCAATATGAGAGTTAAAGGTTTTCTTATAATTCCTTCACATTAACCATCCCCAAATTTCTTCTAATCTCACAAAATCTATCTTCACTTAGTGGTTTGGTAAAAATGTCTGCTAATTGATGTAGAGTATTCACAAAATCTATTTTAATGTCATTTTTCACTACATGGTCTTTAATAAAATGGTGTCTAATTTCAATGTGCTTTGTCCTATAATGTTGTACAGGATTTTTTGATATGTTGATTGCACTTGTATTATCACAGTATATCGGTACATTATGCATAGTTATTCCATAGTCTTTTAATTGCTGCTTGATCCAAAGGATTTGTGCACAGCAGCTACCTAATGATACATATTCAGCCTCTGCTGTAGATAGTGCTACTGAGTTTTGCTTCTTGTTGGACCAAGACACAAGCATCCTTCTTAGAAATTGGCATGTTCCATTAGTGCTTTTCCTATCAGTTCTGCTCCTAGCAAAGTCAGCATCTGAATATCCAACTAAGCTAAAAGTTGAGTCTCTAGAGTACCATATTCCTAGTTCTTGAGTGTCTATGAGGTATCTAAAAATTTTCTTAACAGCTGTTAGGTGTGATTCTTTAGGCTATGACTGGAATCTAGCACACAAGCACACACTAAACTGAATATCTGGTCTACTTGCTGTTAAGTAAAGAAGAGAGCCGATCATACCTCTATAGAGCTTTTGATTTACATCTTTTCCTTTTTCATCTATGTCAAGTTTGGTAGATGTACTCATTGGTGTGGAAATTGATTTCAGCTTCAGCATATCAAATTTCTTGAGCATATCATGAGTATATCTTTCTTGGTTGATGAAGATTCCTTCCTCACTTTGTTTGATTTGAAGACCAAGGAAGTACTTCAACTCTCTTATCATTCTCATATCAAATTCACCTTGCATTTCCTTTGCAAAGTTCTTGCATAAAGCTTCATTAGTTGCACTAAATACAATATCGTCCATATATATTTGCACAATAATTAAATCATTTAGATATATTTTTATGAACAATGTAGTATCGATGTTGCCTCTATCATATCCTTTTTCAACTAGAAATTTTGAAAGCCTCTTATACCAAGCTCTAGGAGATTGTTTCAATCCATGCAATGCTTTGTCAAGCTTAAAGACATGATCAGATTTTTCAAAATCTTCAAAACTAGGTGGTTGTTCTACAAAAACTTCCTCTTGAATTAATCCATTCAAGAATGCACTTTTTACATCCATTTGGTACAACTTAAAATTCATGAAGCATGCAAAAGCTAGCAACAACCTTATGGTTTCAATCCTAGCTACGGGAGCAAAGGTTTCATCATAATCTATTCCTTCTTCTTGGTTGTATCCTTTGGCTACCATCTTAGCTTTGTTTCTAACTACATTTCCTTGCTCATCTACTTTATTTCTAAATACCCATTTAGTACCAACAATAAGATGATTTGAAGGTCTAGGTACCAATGACCATACATGATTCCTAGTGAATTGATCAAGTTCTTCTTGCATGGCCATTATCCAACTTTCCTCCTTTTCAGCTTCTTCAAAGTTTTTAGGTTCAATTTAAGATATAAAGGCTGAAAACTCACAAGTTTCTCTAGTTGCATTCCTAGTTCTAACTCCTTGTGAAATGTCACCTATTATTTGGTTTTGTGGGTGATCTCTTACAAAACTCTAACTCTTTGGTAGATCATCATGCTGATTTTTTGCTCTTTGCAGATTTTCTAGAAATGGAGTTTCATTTTCTCTTCTAGATGAGTTTTTTCATTATTTTTATTGTTCTCTAAGCTCATTTCCTCCATTTGTTTTTCTAGGATTTCAATATCATCATCATCATCATGAACTTCTTTTTGTGAAGCATTTGACTCATCAAAAACTACATGGACTGATTCTTCAATAGTTAGGGTCCTTTTGTTAAAAACACTATAGGCCTTTGAGTTTAATGAATATCCTAAAATATTGCTTCATCACTCTTTACATCAAACTTCCCTAGCGGCTGTTTTCCATTGTTCAATGCAAAGCATTTACAGCCAAAACTCCTAAGGTGAGAAATATTTAGTTTCTTACCTTTGTAAAATTCATATGGAGTCTTTGAAATCAAGGATCTTATTGAGACTATATTAAGAATATAAGCTGCTGTATTTACTGCCTCAGCCTAAAGATATTTAGGTAGGTTGTTCTCACATAACATGGTCCTAGCCATTTCTTTCAATGTTCTATTTTTCCTCTCTAGAACTCCATTTTGCTAGGGTGTTCTAGGTGCAGAAAAATTGTGATCCAACCCCTTTTCATTGCAAAATTTTTCAAACTCATCATTCTCAAATTCTCCTCCATGGTCACTCTTTATGCTAACTATGGCTAGTCCTTTTTCATTTTCTACTTTCTTACAATAACTTAAGAATGCTTGTAGAGCATCATTCTTATGAGCAAGGAAGTATACCCACGTATATCTAGAATAGTCATCAACTATTACAAAGCCATAAGATTTACCTCCTAAGCTAGTTGTGCTTATTGGACCAAATAGATCAATGTGTAACAATTCAAGAGGTCTCGATGTTGACACTATTTTCTCAGTCTTAAAGGATGTTCTAACTTGTTTTCCTAGTTAGCAAGCATCACATATCCTATCTTTTTCAAATTTCAATTCCGACAGTCCAGCAACAAGATTTTTCTTTATTAATTTAGACATAGTATGCATGCTGACATGTCCTAATCTCCTATGCCATAACCAGCTATCATTATCAGCATTTGCAACAAGACATACTTTACTATTCACATCAAGGTCTTCAAGAAAAATTACATACATGTTCTTCAACCTTTTTCCTATAAATGAGATTTTATTTGTACTCATATCAATCACTTCACACTTAGTTGAATCAAAACATACTTTAAATCCTTTATCACATAATTGACTAATACTTAGTAGATTATGCTTTAAGCCTTTAACTAGCAACACATGACTAATTTGAGTTTGGGAACTCTTACCAACCATACCTATACCATGGATTCTACCTTTTGAATCATCTCTAAAGGATACGGTTCCTCCCTTTCTCTTATCCAACTAAGCAAATAGCATTTCATGTCCTGTCATATGCAAGTACCATGGCTATTTCTTCTTGAGTTGAGCTCTTGAACATGTCTCTTTTAAGTCCAGCTCAACCTACAAAACAAAATTTCAGTTTTTCTTTATAAGTACCCATACTTTGATAGGTCTTTGAGTGTTAGTTGTAGCAAATGATCCCTTAGGAACCCAAATTTTCTTAACTTTCTGTACTTTTCTTTTCTTAAAACAATCATATGGCAAATGACCATGTTTACCACAATTATAACATCTAGGTAATGCTTTAGCTGAATATTTATTGTGGTATGCATCTTTTTTTGAATATTCATTTTCAAACATTTAAGAGCTATGTTTTCATCAAGAGTTATTTGCAAGGCTTCAGACTTGTTTTGCAACTCTTGATTTAAAAACTCAAAGTCTGTTTTTGAGTGTTCTAACTCAACTTGCAAAATATTTCTTTGCTAAAAAATAAAGGTGAACTCTTGTTTGATCTGTTTCAAATCATTTTCAAGTAATGCAGCCTTTTTCTTCAATGATTTGTATTTTGAAATTTTTTTTTCAAATTCATCATAAAGGCATTCATATTCATCCTGTAAATGATCATAAGAATTAATGCAAGGGGATAAGGATACCTCTGATTCATCCTCTTGTGCCATTGAATAGATGTTTGCTCTTTCCTCAGATTTTTCATCATCAGTTTCAGAGCTTGATGTGTCACTGTCCGACCATGCAGTAGCCACCATTGCTTTCTTGGATCTCTTATTTTTCTTGGGGGTTTCATCTTTCAGCAAAGGACACTCGGACTTGAAGTAACCAAGTTTCTTGCATTCGTAGCAGATCATCTCTTCCTTTTTGTTGGAGTCATTTTTGTTCCTTATTTTCCATGAAGCACCTTGGTTTTTCCTGAAACCTCTTCTAGTTAGTCTTCGATTTCTTCTGCTCATTAGCTTTCTGAATTTTCTTGCAACTAGAGCTAAATTTTCATCATCATCACAGGAAAGCTCTTCCAACTCTTCTTCAAGAATGCTGGCTTTAAGTGCAATGCTCTTTTTTTTTTCCTTTGCTTCCCTTTGGTCTTTTTCTTTTTCTCCCTTAAGCTCCAACTCATGAGTGAGAAGATAACCACATATCTCATCGATAGTGATGATGTTCAGACCTTTAGCCTCTTTAATGGCAGTCACTTTTGGTTTTCAAGATTTTGGTAAGCATCTAAGCAGTCTCTTAACTAATTCATGTTCAGGGATAGGCTTGCCTAGCTAACTTAATTTGTTTGTAATGTTTGTAAACCTATCAAACATGCTGGTGATGTCTTCACCAGGCTCCATTTTGAACATTTCATAACTATGTGTTAAGAGAGCAATTTTGGACTCCTTTACTTGAGAAGTCCTTTCATGGATTATTCTAAGTTTTTCCCATACTTGTTTAGCTATTGTATAGCTTGAGACTTTGTTAAATTTAGTGGGGGTCAAGGCATAATGTAATGTGTTGATGGCCTTAAAGTTTATTTGAACTTTCTTAGTTTCAACCTCAGTCCATTCAGACCTTGGCTTGGACATCAACTCATTTGTAACTACATTCACGGTTGAGGGCATAAAGGGTCCATCAGTTATGACACCCCACATTTCATAATCTATAGCCCTAATATAAATTGAGATTCTAGTGCTCCATTAAGGGCAATTAGTTCCATCAAACAGAGGTGGTCTGTTTGTTGATTGTCCCTCAGCAACTATGGTTTTTTGTTGAGCCATTTGGATCTTCCCAAAGGATGTTAAGCCTTAAAAATAGAGAACTAGCTCTGATACCAATTGTTGGTCCTGTTAATATGTGCTAGAGGGGGGGTGAAAAGCAAAATTTGGCTCTTGACAAGATATGGAACTAATTTCCAAAACTTAAGAAATTAAAAACAAAGTATAAGGTGCACAACAATTTAGAGTGGTTCGGTCTAAGACCTACATCCACTACCTTGATTATCCAACAAGGATTTTCCCAATGATTCACTAAGAATTCGGTGAAATTCACAAGCCTTCACCAAGCTTTTACAATGGCTTTTGGCAGGCTCAGCCAAAACCTTTACACTGGTTTTTCACGGGCTCAACCAAAACCCAAAGTGGTTTTCCAAGGCTCAACCACAACCTATAACATTCAAGCTTTCCCAAGCTTGAATAACCCCTTAGAGTGACTCCCTCGCTCTAAGTATACAAGAAGAGAAGTTAAAGGAAGTACTTATGATCACAAGTTGATCTGATTGGTACAAGATTGAGTGCTAAATATAATGACAAAGAGTAGGCGTTTAAGTGTAGACAAGTGCAACGAAGCTTTTCTGATTTTTCTTCTTTCTAAAGCTCAAATCTCATTCAAGGCTTCAAAAAACTTATTTCTCATTGTTGGAAGACCCTTTTATACTTGGAGATGCAACTCTGATGGCAGTTTGGCAGTTTATATTCATTGAAAACAATTGAGGATGAGTTCTAGCCGTTAATCTGTCTTGTAGTGCTCTGGTTCAAATTATAGACAGAGAGCTCTTAGTCGACTAACTTGGTTGACTAAGTTGATTCTATTTCTGGTTTGCAGATTTTGGCAGAGGTCACTTAGTCGACTGACTTGGTTGACTCAGTTGGTTCTGTTTCTCAAATTCTTCAGCTCGCCATTTCTCCAATTTGAAATTTGGTCAACCAATGTTCTTTGTTTCACCAATAAGCTTCCTCCTTGTTATTCAGTTACATCTTATTGATTTTATCCCTTTTTTTCTTTCAAAAATACTCTTTGCAGATTTAAGAAATTAATTTCATATATTAATTTCCTACACTCAAGTAAAGGAATTAGACTCAAATAAATGGGAATGTTTTATTATCATCAAAAACTAATGGAGCCAACACGTTGCTGGTTTTGAGGCATTATGTCACTGGTTTTTAGGCATCATGTCACTAGTTTTTAGGCATTGCGTGACTAATCATTACGTCTCTAGTTTTTAAGGATTGCGCAACTTAGATATTGTGTGACTGGATTTTAGGCATTACATGACTAGATTGTAGGCATTGTGTGACTAATTTTTAGGCAATGCCTAAGTCACACAATGCTAAAAAACTAGTCAAGCAATGCCCTATCAACTAGTCATGTAATACTTAACAATCAGTCATGGAATGCCCTATCAACCAGTCAGGCAATGTTTAAAAATTAGTAACGCAATGCCTAAAAACCAGTCATGCAATGCCTAAAAATTGGTTACGCGATGCCTAAAAACCAACAAAACTACCAAATTTCATTTAACAAAATCAATAACTTCGAACAACACACTAAATTCCGTTCAATAACATAATCAACAAATATGCCTACTTGGCAAAAAATGCTCAAATGCTCAAAAGTTTTTTTTCGTTTATCAAAAACCACTCCAAAATACTTAAAATGTTCAAAACACTCAAAGGTTTTTCTTCTTGTATCAAAAACCACTCCAAAATGCTCAAAATGTTCAAAAGTTTTTCTTCATGTATCAAAAATTACTCCAAAATGCTCAAAACACTTAAAGGTTTTTCTTTCTGACAAGAAATACTCGAGAGATGAATGGTTTGGCAAGGAAAGCTTAAAGGCTATGAGTCGGTTTGAGATGTGGACCCAAATACATGAGTTAGTTTCATTAAGGGTAATTTTGTCCAAAATTAATTTTTCTTGACTAAAACTAGTTAAAATTATGGAGAGAGCTATTTTCAAAAACTCTTTATGTATGTGGGGTATTTTTGAAAAGAACCCATTAAAAAATCTATAAATAATAGTAAAGACAATGAAATCTTATAGATGTGGAAAAACAATTAGACAATGGGATATATTAAAATTACGTAATTTGATATATATATATATATATATATATATATATATATAAGTAAGCTTTGTATAAAAAACCAACTATGCTACAAACTATATTTTATAATGGAATAGAAGAGGAAATATATCTTCTTAAGAAATTATTTTATTCATCGACAACCAAATTTTTTAATTTCTCATTTTGATTATAATTAAAAAAATCAATAAATCAATATAATTATTAAATGAACACACGTGGATTATGTAAATTTGTCTGTAAAGTTCAAAAACTAGATATGATTTATATGATAATTATTTACTTTAATTTATTATGTAGTACACTTACACTACAACTTTTCATAGCTTGAGAGGCCTTTTAAAGGGTAAGGGACAAGATGTGAAACACATTAGTTGGAAAGGTGGGAGCACGTTTTCCATGCATATTTTGCTGAGTTATTGGTTATGCATGGTGATGGGGTTTGCATTATTGTAGGATTAGTTTAATGGCTTACATTATCTATAACTTGACTCTGTTAGTGGCCATGAAAGCAATGCTTGTGCTGTGGGTTTGATTTCCTCCCCAATTGTAGTTTGACCTCACCTTTCAACCATAATTATGAAAAGGAAATTTTGCTCTTATAGCAAAAAAGCAAAATACATTTTTGTGTAAAAAAGTAAATGAAATACCCCATACTTTGATATGGTGATAAATAAAGTTGATCGAATGCAAATTGAGGTCAATTAAAATGTTTAGAAGTGATAAAAGACGAAAGGAGTAGTTTAGGATAAAATATTTCGAAAGTGAGAAAATAACAATAAAATAATAATAATTTTATCGAAGGAGAATTTGTGAGAAAAAAAAGGTATAAAGAAAAAAAGGTGATTTGGAAGTCAAGTGAGGCATAATAAGGTATTTTGGGTACGAAGGAGACAAGATAAAATTTTTAGAATAAAATAATATTTTATTAATGAAACAATATTAAAATATTAATATTTAGTCAGATATCGAAATCAGTCATGAAGAAGGATCATATGGTTGATCCAAGTGGGGGAGAAGATGACAAGCCCGACTCTATAAAAATATTTGTCAAGACATAAATGTGATGGATAGCATGTTTGCACGCTAAGAGAGTCTCGAAAAATTTACAAAAGTCGGTATTGTACCTAGACGTACAACAAAGTTGATTTAAGCCTCGAATTAGATCAAATAGAGAATTTACGATGAAATTAAGAATTTTAAAGTCCCAAAATGGTTTAATATGGTGATTCAGAGTTCGAGGATCAATTTGAAGACAAATCAGAATTTTCACTATCTAGGGGCAAAATGGTCATTTGCCACCTAGGGACAAAATGGAAATTTTAGAAAAGATTTTTTTGGCCCCATTTGACTTATTGGAGTAATATTTGAGGTTTAGAAGTGAAAAATTTTAATTTCAGTATAATTTGGAGGAAAAGGGTAAAATGGTAATTTTGCCACCCTAGGGGCAAAAATTGTAATTTTCCACCACCAGGACATTTTTCCAGCACATGGTCTTCCTTTATCCTCATTTTGACCATTCACTAATTGTGTGGTGGAGATAAAAAGCATTAAAATTTTAAAATTTTAAAAATAGACCAATGAGAAAATGCCATGTGTCATACCTTTATTATTTTATTGTTTCTTTATAAAAAGGCATAAAATCAGCCCATTTTTCTTCATATGGCCGGCCAAGCAAGGAAGAGAGAGAAAGAGAGGAAGAACAAAGGGAAAAACAAGAAAACCTAGGTGGAAAATTCAAAGAAAAAGTGAAGAAATCAAGGAAACAAGCTAGGTAAGTTAGAATTTCTTTAGTTCTCCTTGATACCTAGCTTACCCATGCTTTTGTTCTTGATTTTCATGGTTGAATATCGAGTTATTATGATGTATTCAATTCTGAAAAATGGGTTAGGAGAGAGAAAGTTGTTAGATTAATTTGATTTTAAGTTATGTTAGTGTTTTAAGTTAGTTTAGCATATTTAGAAACAAAACAACAAGAAAAAAATTTATTTTCTCACAACCATTAATGGCCGAATTTATCATGTGTTGAGTGAGGATGAATTTGATTTTCATTTTAGGAGAATTGGTTAAGAAATGATGAATTATGAGCCTAGAAAAATAATGGGAACTTTCGGAGCAAAAATACGAATTTTTACCCACTAGGGGTATTTTCGTAATTTGCTAATGAGACTGATAAATTGAATCTCATTCACAGTTATTAAGGTAATTTACGTATAATTGGAGTGTAGAAAGTGAGAAGAATTGTTTTGGAGTTAAATTGGAGATAATAGGCCGAATTAGGTCAGCACCGCATTTAAGCAGTAGTCAGATAACTTGTATATCATATCATGCATATATACCGAGCCTGAATTGATTTTATAATGGTCAAGCATTGATGTGGTGAATTATGTATTGTACATAGTGGATAGGTGGTGAGCAAAGTACACTGGTAAAAGAACAGAAATTATGCTTGGAGACTAGGATTAGGAGTATATCGACTCCTAGAGCTGTGAGTGAACTTATTATCGTCTTAATTATCTAGAGTAGTTTTATACAATTGTGTGATTTTATGGAAAATGAGTTTAAATGGTAAATTGCTATGTTTTAAGAGAAATTGTGATTTTATAAAATGATTTTATAAATTTTTTGAAAAATCGAATACTGGTTTTGAAAATAGAGTAATTGGAGACTGCCCGTTTGTGTTGTAAATTTATGGTTTTAAATTGAATGGCTTATGACAATAAATGAGCATGAATGGCTAAGCTGATTTTGGTGTTAGAATTATTTGTACTGTGTATTTAGCCTTGAAATGCTAGGTTGCGATAAATTGCCATGTCATGCAGAAAAAGATTTTATAAATAAGGTGGTAGATAAAAGATTAGCTACTGCAGTGGTGGGGGGTTCCGTGGGCCAGCCTATAAGAGGGGCACGGTAAACTCCTTTATATTCTCACCTCGGTCGTAGAGGCGCGTAGGGTATCTCCTGAGGTGGGCTTTTTGAGTGCACTTCACGTGGACCACCGCGTGAGAGTGAGACTCAACCAACGCCAAGGAACGGCTATGTTTCAAAATAAAACTATGATTTATGCGAAATATGAATTTTTAACAGCCTTGGCGGACTCGGTTAGATACCCCTGATCCAAGTGTCCCCGAGTACAGGATTTGGCATGAGCCAAGTTTTGAGAAATTCACAAGCCATAGTGATTATTTGGTTGAAATGAATATTCGTGTTGTGAAAAATTTACTGAAATGAATTGTTTTTAATTGTCTCCTTTTACTCGACTTTGGATAGTTTAGATGGTATCTGTTTACTCACTGGGATTTTATAATCTCACCACCCTCATTTCCTCACATTTTAGGCTCAAGGAATTCCATAGTTAGCTGACTTTGACAAGGACTTTCATTTGGACTCGAATCGGTAAAAGCTGTAGGTTTCCAACTTCTGATGCATTTTGGATAAATGTGGGCCCACGTGTCACTGTAAAGAAATTTTATACTTTGGTTATTTGCTTTATAGTATATATGAATATAATTAACTTTTACACTATAAGAATTACGTACCGATAGTTTTACGAAAATTATTTTATAAGAAAATAGTTTATTTTATTGAATATTTTTATTATATTCAAATGGTTAAAATTTTTACTTGAAATGAACGTTTTAGATACTTAATTTGTTTTAAATTATTAAATATATTTTTTTTACTTACCTACTACATTTTTAGCAAGTTTCGAGATTTTCGACAAAAATGACGAAAATACCCCTGTGAGCCAGAAAACAATATGTTATGTTTTGATTTGGAAATGATTTGAAATCCTTTGAATTGTGATATTTGATAACTATTGCTCACCGGGGAAGTGCGAAAGCTGATACGAGAGCCTTGCGGGGTTTCGATCGGCATTCGGGGTGAAGAATGTCTGTCGAAGCCTCGCGGCGGTTGTCACTGGCTGGATGGGGAGTTTCGAGTCGTGACAGTAAATGATATTTTTAGATAATGAAAGGTACAATGTTGGAAGAAAAATCTTAAATTGTTTTAAAAAAATTCATACACCTTTATAATTAATGGTTGACTAATTGTCATTAGTCAAATTACAAACTTGTCATTTCATGTACCACATGGCACTGACATGACATTGATGTGAAAGGTGAAAATGTCATAAGCAAGTAGAGGGTAGTATATTTACGGCTCAATCAAAATTTTTAAAATTTTTTATTTTACTATATACTAGCTACATTGTCAATAGCATCTTTTAACTTTTGATAAATTAATTGGTTTAATGATACTCAAAGTTAGGCACCATCTTTCGTCTTTCAAATTAAATAGTCTAGGACTGAAAACTTATAATATTATTTTTATTGGTCTTTGATCATCCTCCTTTTTAGTTCTCATTTAAGGAATTAAATGGTATATAGTTGAATAAATTATTTTTGACTTGGTGGATACAACATTAATCTGATCATGAATGATCATATATAATTGTGTTCCAATAGTTTTTTTTTTTACTTGGTGGATACAACATATAATCTGGTCATAAATTATCATATATAATTGTGTTCCAATAGTTATTTTATATTATGTTGTAATTTTGTAAAAGCATCCCCCTCTTAATGTTATATGGTATTTGTTTATATGGAATCTTCTTTGTCTTTGGCCCCTTTAACAAAACAATTGACAAATTTTTTAAAAGAAAAGATATAAATCGTCCAAATGATTCTCCTATATTTGAACCACCAAGTTTCAATGCTTTAACTCGTGAATAAAAGCAATATGAATCAAAACATTCAAGACTCAATCCTAAAGCAATTGATATTTTTCTATACATAATTAATAATTGATGAACTTGAATTAAGGAAACATGATCGAGCACAACTTTTAGACTTTTGTAAGTATTTGTTTTTTCTTGATTTGCATGTTATATAAAATTATCTTTTATTATCAATCTTTAGATTATTGATTAAGTTCAACACATTAGTTTTTAGAATTTTTAATCCTTATTTTTCTATTTTTAGCCCCCTCAATAAAAGTTAACTAACTCTACCCTTATATGTCCATGTCATTATGTTGTAATAACATATCATTTATTATGACAAATCGACATCACATGGTATAAAATGTTGACAAATAACATTTTTACTAATAATAATTAATCAATTGTAACCATAAATATTTATTTCAACTCAAAATAAAAATATAAAAACTCAATTAAATGCGATTCTTTTAAGAATTATGAATGATAATTTTCTTGGTGGAATAGTTAAATAAAACTAAATTTTTTATTCCTATGGTGGAAACATAGTCAAAAGGGAGCTAATCTTGATTAAGATTGTGTAATGATAGCACCTAGAGGCCCTTACAACTTGATAATAGAGTAATCATTAATTTTGATATTAAAATTGAAACTTTGATAGCTAAAGCAAACCTAATATTGTAGATAACTTCACACAAAATATTATAGATAGCTTTCCCGCCCAGTGAAATTCACAAAAGGAAAGACATGAACAAGCAACAAAGGCATAGCTGAAATTGATGGAACAAAAGAATATATATATATAAAAGCACATAATAAATGAAGTAAAATGTGTATCCAGTACAAGCATAGAATCTGTCACTTGAGCCTTTACTTATAACAACAAGATAAATTCCTTTGCTCCATCCATATTCCTGGATTCACATAAAATTACCCATGATGTTCCTCATGGATGAGTGCCTTATGGATGTTCTTAGGTGCATGGTCCCAACTCCGGAGATTGCAGCCTAGGACAAATATATGATATAAAAAATATGGAAACAATATGTGAGAGATGGCTGGTCTAAAATCAGCAAGAGAAAGGAATTACCAACCCAAAACTCAATTCATACAAAATCTTATCATTCAAACTGACTAACAAGAATTTGTAGACATGATGAATGATGAGTTCAGATCAACCTATTCAGGTTTTCTAGTCAAGTCATCATGTTGAGATTAACTTACGTTGAGAAATAAGACGTTGTCTAGCTATAAGTGACAATAAAGGCAGTAGATCTCAACTCGAACTGGCCATTGTATGAAGCAAATAACACAAAGAACCAATAATCGGTTGACTACTACTCTAAAGCTCAAGAAAAAGTGGGAGAAATAAAGAACTTTAGATCCCTCAATCTTCTTATTCATTATTTACTATTCTTTCTAGGTATTTCTTTTGGGAGGGTGGGTGTGTTTGTGTTGGGGTTGGGGTTGGGGTTTCAAAAGCCTTGGCCAAGAAACCAACTGAATCATTATAAAGTAAACTCTGGGTTGCCTAGGGTGGATTACAAACTCATAAAGATCTAAACACGTGAATTAAAGATGAGTCAGCCAGTAATTTACACAAAAATTTACCTCTCATCTCAATGAACATAAGTAATTGACAATTTCCAATCATGATCTAGGAGGATGTTAATGTTCTTCAATAAAGGAAAACAAGGATAAGAAGATATTGTAGCACTATCTCAATCTTTATTAATCGTAGGAGCACCTATAATGGGGTGGTCGAACAGCGAATAGGAGCGTCGCCATCTAGTCACATTGTTTGAAAAAAAAAAGTGAAAAAGAAAAAAAGGGCATTTTAGTTATTTCATTGTTTCTGTTAATGGTGTTTACACTTTTGGGACGGAGTATTCATTTCGAAAACTAATGGACCTATTTGGAATTATGATTAAAAGTTAAAAAAGTGAGGTTATTTTACCCAGAATTTTATGAATAGCTCAACCCATGCTCATTTTGAAGCTTTATATGGGCGGAAGTGTAGATCACACATTGGATGGTTTGAAGTGGGAGAAAGGAAATTATTAGGTCTTGATTTAGTGCAACGAGCGATTGAAGTGGTGAGCTTGGTGAGGGAACGTCTAAAATCAGCACAGAGTAGGTAAAAGTCTTATGTAGATAATAGACACTATCCTTTGGAGTACCAAGTAGGAGATTTTGTGTTTTTGAAGGTATCTTCATTGAAATAGAGTAAGAGATTCAGGAAGAAAAGGAAGTTGAGTCCAAGATATATTGGACCTTTTGAGATTTTGGAACTAGTTGGGTTAACAGCATATCGACTAGCTTTAAAGCCAGAGCTAGCTCATGTGAATCCCACTTTTCATATGTTTATGTTGAGGAAGTATGTTAGAGACCCGACACATGTGATACGTTATGATTTGGTTCCTCTAAATGAAGGATTAACTTTCGAAGAGCAACCAGTAGCAATACTGGATCGACAAGTGAAGCAATTACACTTTAAAAAAGTTGCCTTAATGAAGGTCTTATGGCAAAACAGATCGGTAGAGGAGGCAACAAGAGGAAATGAAGAAGGAATACCCACACCTCTTTCAAGATTAAGGTATGCGTTACCGACCCACTCCATTTAATTTTGAGGATGAATTTGTTTTAAGTGGGGGAGATTGTAACACCTTGTGTCCTGAAATGATAGTTAATAGACTTTAAGGACAAGATTAAGACCGATTGCAGTCAATTAAGGAGTTTAGGAGTGCTGAAGGAAGAAAGGAATATTTTGAAATAAAATATTCCATGTGTAATACAATAATAATAAAATAAAAATATTTTATCAAGGTCGTAGTTATGGAGTGAAAAAGAGCGATGGAGCTAAATCGGGACAAATTAAAACATTTTGGAACCTTGAAAGTGAAATGGAAAATTTTGAAATTAAATAATATTTTATTAATAAAATATTATTAAAATAGTATTAAAATATTTCTACCGTGAGTGACGGACAAACTCACATAATTTATGCATTAAGCTTAAGTGGGGGAGATCTAATAAAATTCTGTTGATTTGATGAATAAAATACTATTTTATTCATTTTAGAATATTATTTTAATAAGTGAAATTTAGTGATATAAGTATTAGTAAAAGTATATGTGAGTTTGGAATAATGGAGACATGGAGAATTAATTGAGAAAATAAGGATATGTGGAATAATGAAATATGCAAATTATTGCATGCAGAAAGGAGAAAGTTAGTGGAGAACATGTGGGACCATGTGACATAAAGAGAAGAATAGAAACAAATCCTATTGCATGTAATAAGATTGGTGTATTGGGTGGCCAAATGAGGAAAGAAAGATGTGGGATGCATGTGTCTTAAATAGTTTAATGAATGACCAAGTAAAACATTAAGTAAAGGTTATGCATGAAATGTGATTGGATGACAAGGTGGTGGGCGAAATACAGAATAAAGAGAGAAAAAATGAGGCAATGAGGGTGAATAGAATGAATGAATGGAGGTGGATATTGGACCAATGAATAAAGGAGAAAATTGGTGCATGAAAGATGAGTGGGCGACAAATTGGTCCAATGAGAGATAAAGAATAAAAGAAGAAAGAAAGTAAGGAAAGGCTCGGGAAACCCGTGCCTTTGAGAGGAAAAAAAGAGAAGGTATTGGCCTTGAGAGCTCCACTCAAGAGGAAAGAAAAGAGAAAGAAGAGAGAAGAAA
This sequence comes from Theobroma cacao, assembly GCF_053813885.1. Taxonomy (NCBI): domain Eukaryota; kingdom Viridiplantae; phylum Streptophyta; class Magnoliopsida; order Malvales; family Malvaceae; genus Theobroma; species Theobroma cacao. The sequence continues at coordinate 19,433,034 of NC_142645.1, forward strand.
GAAGAAAAGCTAGGAAGAGGTTCGACCTTGGAGAAGTTGGAGAAAACCAAGGGGTTTTCTTCCATACGCCATTGTTGAAGCTTGAATAAAAATAAGTGGTTCGGCTTAGTGATTCAAGGGTGAGGAAAGTCAAAGCTGTCATTTTGCTAGAATGCATGCCTTGTGAACCTGTTGTGATGTGAGATTATGCTTGTGGTAGCAAGGATCTTCAAGGATTAAAAGAACCGGGTGCATGCGTGTAGGTTAATGTAAAACCCGATCCTATAAACACATGTCATGACATACATGCATTAAGTAGCATGTTATTATGCTAGGAAAGCACCTAAGAATAGACGAAATTCGGTATTGTACCTAACGGTACACTTGAGTTGATTTAACCTCGAACTAGTTCAAATAGGAATTGTAGGATGAAATTTAAGATTTTATAGTCCAGGAATGACTAAAAATGATTGTTCAGAGTTCAAGGGTTCATTAGGGGTAAAATTAAAAATTTTGATGTTTAGGGGCAAAATCGTTATTTTGCCACCTAAGATAATAATTTGATAATGGAGTGAAATTTTTGACCAAGATTAACTATTTGGAGTATAATTTAATGATAGGAAGTGAAAAAGTTTAATTCTGGTGATTTTTAGAGTGTAAGGGCAAAAATCGTAATTTTGCCACTCGGGCACAAAATTTGAGATTTTGAGAGAATTTAGATCAAATTTGAAAAATTGAAGAATGGTATGAGTATAAGGGATGAAAAATATGTCTATGGGCAATTTTTCAGTTTTTTGGGCAAAAATGTAATTTTTCACTTTTACGAGGGCAAAAGTGTAAATTTCAAAAATTACTCCACTGAGACTTTGGATAAGTCTGAGAATTTTATTTCAGCTATGGATATGTGGGACAAGTGTATGGTGAAAATTTGGAAACAAATTGATGAAATTTTAAAAATGGGCCAATGGGAAAGTGACACGTGGTATTTTTTAACGATATAATATTATTTTAATGAAAAGTCAGCCCATTTAAACCCCATTTAAGTGCTGGCCGGCCATAAGGGAGAACAAAAGAGAAAATAAAGAGGAAAGGAAGAAAAAAAGAAAAACCAAAGAGAAACAAGAAAATTCAAAGGGGAATTCGCGTTTTTCGCCCGTTTACGTGTCTAACGGTAAGATTTTTTGACTTTAGCTTGATTTCTACCTCTCCTATGCCTTTGTTTCCATTTAGCATGCTTGAGGAGAGAGATCTAAAAGTGACATCAAGGGCTGGACGAAATTCTAGGGGAGAGATTTTGAAATTTTTAGGTTTTGATTTTTAGTTAAATTGGTAGTTTTAGTTAGTTAAATGTGTTTAGAAATTAAATTGGGCAAGAAAGCATTAAATTTTCACAATACCCACCCTTGGCCGAATCTACAATGAGGTACAATGATGATGATCTGATTTTTATTCTAAGATAAATGAAGAGAAAATGATGAAAAATGGTTAAATGTGATAGAAAAACAAAGTAGAAAATTTACCGAGTTAATGTCCCATTTTTGGCTGAATTTTCCAAGGAGGAAAGTGAACTGATTTTGGTGATTTTAGAAGGTTATTGGCTGATATTTAATGGTTAGAAATGTTGGAGAGAGAATGGGACGATTTAGAGCTAAAATGGAGCGCGTTAGCAATTTATCGGGTAAAGTGCCAAAAATAGGTTAATACCGCGTTTAAGCCATTTTTGGCTATTGCATTTCATACCATGCATTAGTATAGGATTTAAGTCAAATATATAGTTATTTAGCATTAATGTGATGAATTGAGTAAATTTTTGTAATGTGTCTAGGAAGAGAGCCTTTCGGTAAAGGCAAGCAAATCGTACCCCGATGAGTAGTTATCGGGGCACCTAGAAAGCTTTTAGTTTGTACAAATGGTGAGTAAACCTATTATTATTGTGAATTATCTAGAGTTTACTTTAAAAATGCTCTTTATGTATTTTATGAAACGAAAATGAGATTAAAACGGGATTTTTGATGTTTTAGAAATAAATGTGACAAAAAAAAATATATTGTGTTGATTATGAAATTGAGTAATTGGAGGCTGTTAATTGTCTTGAAAATTATATATTTTCCTATGAATGGCTTATGAGATATAAGTATATGTGGCTATATTTTGTAAGTGCATTGGGAAATTTATGTAAGCTGTTTTTACTATGCAGGCTGGATAAATAAATAAAAGTCACGTTACTGTCGAAATTTTATTAAAATTGATGGGTTAGTCACTGCAGTGACGGGTTTCCGTGGACTGCCTATTAGAGGGGCACGGTAAACCCGGTTATATAGTTACTCCGGTTGTAGAGGCGATGAGGGTAACTCCTAGGGTAGTATTAGAGCTCACTTCACGTCGAACCCCCACGTGAATGTGTAACTCGACCAATGCCAAGGAATGGCTTGTTTTAAAAATAAAAATGTGTTTCACATATAAATGTTACAACAACCTTGGCGGACTCGGTTAGATACCTCGGCCAAGGTATCCTCGAGGATTAGTTTTGGCTTGAGCCTTGTTTTCTTTTATAAAAGACATAAGCCTTAACAACTATTTTGGTAAATTACAAATATTTTATGGTTTAAGAAATAAATTGAAAACATTATGAAATGGTTTGTGATTTGTTGTTTAAACTTGCCTCCCTGTTACTCACTTTTAGATATTTATGATAATGTCTGTTTACCTATTAGGATTGCAAAATCTCACCTACCTCCTTTCCAAACATTTCAGGTCTGTGGTAGCTTGTAGATACCCTATTTTGTCGAGGATTCCAGTTGACATCTCTACCACACAGACAGTAGGTTTCTAGCACTAACACTGGGTGTATTTTTGGCCACTTGTCATTTTAACCATTATTGTACATTATAACTTTGTAAATTTTTGTATGTGTGAATTTATTTTACTTACACGTTACAAAAGATTTCTTACACGTGTTTCTATAAACATTGTTTTATATAAAAAAATGCTATATTTTAATCAATATTTTGAATTGTGATATTTATCTATAAATCCTTTTAAAATATTTTTTTCTTTTGATTTACTTGAGCAAGAAACTACTGAAAATTGTTTAAAATAGAATGTTTAAAAACGATTGCTCACAGAAAAGGCAAGAAACTGATATGCAAGCCTTGCAGGATTCTGATTGGCATTTCGGGTAATGAGTGTCAATTGGAATGTCGCGACGGTTGTCATGGGCCCGAGGAAGGTTCCGGGTCGTGATAGTTAATCTTAGAAGTATGGTGGTTTAAAGCAAGACAAATGATAGGTAAGTGTTTTTAACCTTGAGATCATTAGTGGAAAGGAAAAATAAAATGTTTATTGATGATTTATGCTTATGACGGCAATGGTGTCTAAGGATGTAAAGAGTTATTGAGTTGCACGTGGAATTCAAGGTAAAATCGGAAGGTAAGCATGCAACGTGGGTATGCTATGTTTTATTGAATTTGGTTGGTTGAAAGTTTATGGATTGCATATCAGATTATTGTGAATAATAAGGATGAATAATGTGAATTTAGATTAAAGACTCATTAGATAGGGCGCTGCCCCTTGTGTGTACAATTGAATATATACACGGAAGTAAAGATAATGAGAGAGGTTAGCTATAGTGAGGAATTCTTGAAAATAAAGAGAACTAAGAATATGGTAAATAGAGTAGCAAATATGAGCTAAATTGTGATGATGTTTATTAAATATATTAAGTTTAATTTGCTATTAGGAAGTGTATAAGTAAGGAAAGATTGCCGTGGCGATGCACTATAGGAGGTGACGGGTGACCGGCAAGCAAAATTTAGCTAGAGACGCACCCAAATCAATGGCGAAGTAGCATCCCGCCATTATGAGGTGAGTAAGGGGTGTCTATTTTAAAAGTTTCGTAAATTATATAATGATATACGTATAATAAATGTTGTCAGTTTTCTTTAAATGCAATTGTTGATAGCATGAGTTGTTAGCTCCGGTAGGTGATTTTTAAATTGATTCACAATCAGATTGCACTTGCAATTGTGGATAGCATATACTGGTAGAATGCTAGTCACTTGTGCATGCCATGTTTTTTAGAAATGTTTTATTTATATATAAGCTATATATGTAATGGGTTTTAGAAATCGAGGAACAAGCTCTTTACCACGATTTATGTCAAAACGTGCCTTACTTGTTTTTGTGATGTGCATTCATGAATAAAATTTAAGTTCACCATGCTTTGATTTAATATTTAAACCTCATGCAAAGGTTTTACATCATGAATTCTTACAAACAGATTTAAAACGTTGCCGTGAATTGTTTCGAAATAGATTTAAAATAAGCTTTTGAAAACCTAATTTGGTTATAAATGGTTTTGTCAAACCGGGAGATTCGAGAGTAGGTCGAATGTCACATCAGAATAGTGTGACCTTTGTGCCCAAGTGAGTTCTAGCTAGAGAACCATTGGGTCACCAAAGGGTTGTTAGACATGGCTAGGCCACAGTCTGTGATATATACGTGGCAAGGCCACGGGTTGATATATGTGGCTAGGCCATGAGTTGATATGCATGGTTGCGACCACATAATTTCTCTGATATCGGCCAACATCATCAAGACTGCCATGGTTGTGGCAATCCGTTAGAGGGGGGCCTCTCGGATGTTATTACGTGGAAGTGGGTCCACAAGTTGATTACCTACTCAAGAGTGATATCTCTTTGGGTTTTCAAAAATGTATTCTTTTGCATGGTAAGAAATATCAATTTTTCTTGCAACTCCCTTATTTATACGATGGTTTTGTGTTTAATACCTCGAGTATGAGTTTGTTTATATGCTTGTGTATAAGCATCAACATTGCTTGATTTTATGAGAGCATGCACACTTATGTTAGTCCAATTTTTAGTAAAAGACATCAAATGATTTCGACGGTAGAAATCTTTTAATTGCACCAGTTTTACTATATTACTTGAAATGGTTACTTTGCATCACAATTCTTTGGTATATATGTAAGACACCAATGTTCCATTTGATTTTAAATGGTTTATATATTCATATGTTTTAAATATTCAAATTTTCTATCCTTGACTTGTTTCCTATCTATGTCCTACTCAAGGAGCCGATGATCATTGAGTCTGTGAGACTCACCCCCCCTTATCTTCCTCTTTTCGCAAATAAGTGATCAGCTCATGTGTGTTGCCTCAGCACATTTTGACTCATTGCGACGTAGGTAATGGCATCTCTTAGACTACCACCCTGAGTCGCTCTGTTGCATAAAGGTCATGTTTGTGTAGGATGGTCAAATGTATTAAAATTAGTTTATAGGAATTGTGTCACTGAACAACTTTGATGTTGTGTGATGAATTCTAAGTGTCATGTTTGAATGTATTTTGAAATTTGCTCGAATTAGATATTGATATCTAATTGCCGATTTTAATTAAAGTTTCTTATTTAGTTTAAGTAAAAGATCATATTTAAAGAAGTCAGTAGAATTTTTAATAGTCATCACAAAGTGGAATGTTATAAGGAAATTCGAATCGTTTAATATAAGCATTAAAATGTCTGGTTTAGTTAACAAGAATCTCAACTAAAGCTTGTTCAGGATTTGGAGGGTTCTCCCACAAGTCTCGAATGTCAATAATGATCGAGAAGCAAGCATTATAGAATGGGAACTTTCGCCTAACTTATCCTTATGGTATTCTCACCCCCACACTAAGATTCATAAAGAAGGGAAAAGTGGTACAGTATCCAACTTAACCCTGTGGTATTCTTACCCCCACAGCAGCACTAGAGCCAATCACAAGAACATGACAAAAAGTGGAGACCTACTCAATCCACTTTAAACCAAAATCATGGTAAGCGGAGACCTATTGTTGTCGATTTTGCACACACAAGTATACGTATCGAACAAGTAGTATAGTGATGAAGTAGAGTATCATTCCCACGGAGATTTGTTCCTAAAGTTTCACTAATTACTAAAATTATAAAACTAATTACTAAAATTATAAAACAAATTAATCTTATTTAAGTAATCTAAAAATTGAAAAAAAGAACTAATTAAAAACAATTAAAAATCAACACTAAATTAACTAACAAACTAAATAAGTTAAGAAAAGCAGTATATTAAACACCTAGGATTATGGGTTCATTCAACATTTCATCTGAGACCAGCTTTTCTTGTTAGTTATCTTTCCTAAGTGATTTTACTAACCTAAAATCCAAAGCTATGGACAAGGGTGAGACTTCAACCCCTATAGGCTCATAACGAGGCATAGGCGTAATAACCAAAGCTAGGGGTAGTTTCGTCATTTTCTCTAATAAGTTCTCAGAAGAAAGTTTTATGATATTTAAGGTCTAAATAAGCATAAAGACCAAATAAATGATGTGTAATGCCGAAAACACGAAGAAAACTAGAAGTTTCGATAATTTTCACAATAGAGGCAAAATGGTCGTTTTGCACCCTGAGTCAAAATTTTAAGTTTTCGTAAACCCGAGTAGTTTAGATCATTGTGGACCTTGTCCTAGTGTCAAAAGAATAAAAAGATTGCACAAATGGATTTTTGTGCAATGAAGGCACCTTTTTCACTTAGGTGCCCTGCTTCTTGCTGCATCGAGAAACATTCTGTTTTGGCAGTAAAAAACTAGCTGCAGCGAAAATAAATCTCACTGTAGCGAGAAACTCTCAGGTTCTGATATAGTACCTTCACTTTAATAAAGATTTTGACCATCTTCCCTTCCGAACTGGGAAAAGTGGTAAACATCAAAGTTGTAGCCCTGCCTATCAGCTTTCTAATGATCTAAAATCAGGTCAATTGGACTCCTGTAGTGGGAGATATGCTAGAAAAACTCAAACATATGCAAACTGACACTATGTCTCGCTACAGCGAGAAACTTTCTCTTTTGGCCGCCCGAATCTCGCTGCAGCAAGAATGAACTTCGCTGCAGCAAGAAACTTGCTGCCATGCTTGTTACCTTGCTTGACTTTGACCTACTTTTCACCCATTTAAGTTCATGGATTGATCATGGGTTTGTGAAACACTATGAGGGTATTAATCAAAGTTTGAAATGAGGGATTTTTAGTAAGAAATTAAATCAAGTGCATTGTTTTTGAAATAAGTGCATCATTATTTTCAAATTCTTCCTATTGATTGCTTGTTCCCTTCTTATGTTCACTCACTGAGTTTTATACTCACGTTTTTAAACTTCATGTTTTCATATTCGAAGGCAGTTGGGACCTAGATTGAGTCGCCCACATATGCTCGCCTTCTTGGTAGGTACTATGGCATCTCAGTAGCTGTACCTTCACCCACGGTCACTTCGCTGACGGTATCGAGTCTATTACTTGTGAACATGTATATGTAATGTAAACTACTAAGAGTCATATTATAAATGAAGTATATATATGTTGGATTGATGATGACAGTACTTTGATATAATATGAAAATGAATATTCAGTTGTTATAAAATATTACTAGAACATTTACTTTTGAGAGTTACAACACTTCATTTTAAAGATGATGGATGGGAATGATAATCGAAATTGCATAAGGAGGCTTGCTTGGGCTTAGTGAGCTATGCCCATTGGGCCCATGCATCGATCATGGCCCGGGAATTTGGGCTGTGACAACAAGTCTCTGTCGAGTTGCTTGTACAAATACCTAATTTAATTAGTTCACTATATGTCTATAGGAATCAATTAAATTAAGTTCATTAAACAAGTGTCTTAATGTGGCTATGTATGGCAATTGGCGTATGTCTACCCGAATCGTGAATCAGATCACCTAGGTGATGTGAACATATACTATTCAAATTTTAGTCCAATCTAAAATCTCTCTGTCAAGTCTCAATTAGATTCACAAATTAGTTAATTGTTGGCCAAGCAATCAAAAGCATTAAGAACAGATTTGAATAAGCAAAACTACACCCATTCATGATAAATTAAAAAGAAACTAATATTCAAACTACATGTTGAAATCCACCACAATCCTAGAAAGATAATTTAGCTTATAATAACTAATAGAAACAACATCCAAAGAAATTTAGCCATGAATCCAAGTGAAAAAAAATAAAAGAAATAGAAAAGTAGAGAAAGAAACTAAGTGTTGAAGCCTTGCAATCTCAATTCTCTCTCAAATTCTCTTGTTTACTTGTTTGTTCTTGGCTTCAAATCTCCAAAATAGTTGGTTGCTGCCTCTTACTTAAAACCTTTGAAAAAGGTACTTTAAATAGGCTTCAAGTAACCTAATTTTCAAAATCTAGTCAAATTTTTATTTTTGGAAAATCGCCTAGCACCATGACCTTGGTTTCTTGATGCCACGGTGCTGGTTTTTTTTTTTTTTTGCTACAGTAGCACTGCAGCACTAAACTGTCAGGAAAATTGTATGGTGAGCTTCATTTCACCAGTGCTGCAGCCTTGTTCTCCCATTGCTGTGGCAGCCTATCAAATTCCAATATGATTTTCACCCTAATTTGTTTCATATTGGGAAAAGTGATGAACATAAAAGTTGTAGACCAATATCTTAACTTTCCAATGGGTTAAGAATCATGTCAATTAGACTTCTGGATTGAAAGATATGCTCCAGAAACTGTATCATGTTCAGTCCATGCATGCCACTACAATGCTCCCAATTAGACAAATATTTTGACCATGATCTAGCTAGGAGTGGGCGATATAGTGAACATAAAAGTTATAGTCTTTCCTCTTATCGTTCCATTGGTTTAAGAATCACTTCATTTGGAATTCTATAAATAGAGATATGATCAAAATACCACAACATATACAAATGAAGCAATCACCATACTTGCAGGGATTTTCATCAAATGAGCTTTTTTCATCAAATTTCCTACAAAAAAAATAAAAGAAAGCAGCAATAACTACTCTTAAAGTAATTTAAAATAAAATAACATAAAATTAACTAAAATAAATTAAATTAACTACTCAACATGTAATTAAACTTAAACTAGAAAAATACCCAAAATACTAAAATTCAAACTTAAAATCTCAAAGATCTAGCTACTTAAGTCCCTAAAATATGTCAAAATTACTCTATATAATAGTCTTATCACCTACTCAACCCACTCTACCATAAATCATGGGAAGTGGAGACATACTCAATCCACTTAACAATAAAATTATGGGAATGTGGAGATTTTCTCAATCCACATCACAACACCCATCATGGGAATGTGGAGACCTTCTTAATCCACATTCACAATACTTATATGTAAGAACAATTCAATCAACAACAATCATTATCTCAACTAATATCTCATACCCAAACTAACCCAAAGGTTGGAGTAATCGAGGGAATTGTTCAAAACATCGAAAGGGCTTGTCTCCCTTTGTTGAAAACTACTACATAGTAGAATATATAATTATACATAATAGTTTTAAAAACCATTTCAAAATGTTTTCTCATCCACAAACATATTTTTCCTTAGTCAAATATTTATGACAACAATACTCAAAACAAATCCATTAAATCATGCAATCATACTTTACTTTACATACTTAAATAGTTTTGAAAGTGGTGTACCTATTCACCTCAAAAGTTGATTTCTACCAAGTACGCAAAAGTCTACCCCGACAAAATTTATGAAGTTTCAACATATCTTAAATACCCAAACAAATATATTCCTTTAATACTTAGTCTAGGAAATGCATAATAATCATTCTATGCTACTTTGAACTATTTGGGCTCACCTAAACTAATTTTCTAGACTAAATCTACTACTCATCAAAATACCCATTTGTACAAAATCATAAAATCATTATTCTTACCTTAAGTGAGATATAGCAAGTGAGAAAATCCCCTCAAATCCTCTAGTTCACATACATCAATAATTCTAGAACAATAAACCATATTTGCATAATAAAAATCCAAGGTTTAAAGATTCAAGGGTGGGAAAAGTCTCATTTTTCATCTAAAACCCAAAACCAAGCTCAAATATTTCAAAAATGGTGATTTTAAGAAAAGTGGGTTGGAAAAGCTTAAGAGTTAAGATTTTGCCTTCAAAATGCAGCTGAGGGTTGCCAACCCTTAGAAAATGTGGTATATTTATAAGCTAGGATGTGAAAATATGTTTTTATCCTTTTTTTTATAAAATTGACGAAATGTATAGATACATTGGCCCATGTATTGATGCATTTGGTTTTGGAATAAATGTATCAATACATTATGAACATGTATCGATACATATTCATTAGAAACCCTTTCTGGGCTAAATGTATCAATGCATCATGAGCATGTATTGATACATTTGAGATAGAATGCAATTTCTAAGACAGATTGTCTATAAAACCTGCCTAGCTTATTTACATTAAATGCTATTTAAGTAAATGTCTTTTTTACTTTTTACTCCACATTTACTTAAGATATTTAATGTAAATAAGCAAATAACCCCCCACTTAGATTCTCTAAAAATATCAAAAAAATCAAAATAAAAAATGATCAAAATCTAAATTTTAGTTTTAAGAACAATATTGAAAAAAGATTGACTAAAATTAAAATTACAGCTCCCATTTACCATAGCAAATGTACACCAAAAATTATGGAAAAATCATTTTTGGTCATCTAAAAATCAAGGGAATCATTAATGCCATTGTTTATTTTCAAAAGACTGTTTTATAAAAATCACATATTTTGACCTATTCCAGACTTAGAAAATTTTCTACTTCAAAAGTGACAGACAACCAAAAGTGTCAATGAATTCTTTTGAAGGGTAAAACTAATTTTCATAGTCAAAATATGTAATCTATATGCTCACCTAAGGATTTCCTAACTTATCCTCTTACTCAAGGTAGGATTTCACAATATATCTCAGAAATGATAAGAGCATGGTGCAGCGTCTACTCTTATTGATCTCCATATTCATTCTTGATGTCAGATAATTAGCTTTATAAAGACTTATGAAACTTTTTTTCATAATTTCTTAGTTGCTTTGGCCAAAGACTTCAACAAGCTAATATCAACAAAGAACTGTTAGGATATGTCCCCTAAATCACTTAGGGTGATGATTCTTTTCTTAACCACTCATTTGCCTTCATATGATTTATGCTACAACCAACCATATCCTATTTTGGCATCCTTAGTAGGACTTATAAGGATATGATAAAATATACAACACTCCTCATATAAGAGAATTTGGTTTCTTAAGTCTAAAGAGTATTTACACGATTGACACATGAGAAATATTTGCATAGACACTAAAGTGAGACACTAAATGCATTTGCCATGTCGGGTCATGTTTAGTGTACTTGTTCATGGAACAAGCACTTGCATTCTAGTTCTAAGTATCTCTATATTTCAACCTATGAGATATGTTCCTTACATCCCAAATAAGGAACATAGAATGCACTAGTCTTAAGCATCATTGATGTCCAATCTCAATGATATATCGACTAAGAACATTTAGAGATTATGCTTGGATACATAAGGATCTCATAATTGTAACCCATTACAATTCCCTTGCAAGGTATATTAATCTCATGGACTTCATCCAACAAACTTATAACCTTTAAAATTGATGTCTTATTGATGAATGAAAACCTCTAATCATTCAATGTGAATGATATCATTGCATGATTGGAACTAAGCCTTGACCAATCTCAATTAGCTGTAGGGCGTATTCTAACAAGCGTATCATTGATTTTGATTACTTAGGGTCTATTGATTTCCCATACCTTGCAAATTTTGAATATTTAGGACGGACACATTACCTTAAATTGAATAGGAATATCTATGAGAATTTAGTTAAAGTCTTTTACATCAATGCCACACAAAAATTCTCTTACTCAAAATTTGGTGAACTAGTGAACCATGACGATAAGTTTGTCACTCATGTCATGCAAAAATGTATCCTTGTCACTCGTGCCCTCATAGATTGAGCCTTCCAAGTTCATATTCGATAAGATGATTTTTGCTATGTCTTTGATGATGGTAACCTCTGTTCTGCGTTTAATTATCCTCTACCAAATGAAAAAAGCGATTCTAGTTGTATGAGGTTGTGCTTCTTTGATTGAGTCTTGCACTTCATCATTACCCATACCATCCGCCCTCATAGCTCAAATTACTCCACTTTTACCCAATAGGACCTTTAGTTCATCTTTCACATCAAATACAACCATCGTATTGACCTCGCCAAATTTATCATGGATGACATGCTTTGCACCATCCATAAGGGCATTGAAAACCTCCTTTATGGCATGTTGATCAATGAAATGATCAACTACTTTAATGTTGACACCTGTTATGATCCACCTAAAAACCCTACCTTATTCAATCCTATTGATGAGCATACCATTAAAAAGTTGAGTTTTGAGTTCAAAATTAATTTTTGGGGGAAGAAGGGGTCAATCGATGTTTTGATCTTTGATGACTAGGGTAATGAGGGGAATGAGGGTGAGCCGAGTGCATATCATAGTGGTATGTTTAGTGCCCAACCTAGTGCACCTATGTCCACCACATTCGATATTGAACAAGCCTTCACTAGACTTTTCTCCTATATGGAAATAATGGACTCTAGGATGACCCCTCGTATAGATGTCTTGAAGGCACAAAATCATGAGATCTTGCAGTGCCATCATAACTTATAGGATGAGTTCCTTTCTCAATTTGCACCACCATCGTGAGTTCTCATAGGAGACATTGCTTCTACTTAACTTTGGGCTCTTCGATTGGATGGCTACATGTGCATCTCATCTTCATGCATCATGTAATTTTGAATGTAGTAATATGTTTTTTTCATATGTATATTTGGCTACATGCTTATTGTTTTTGGTATTTCGATTATATTTATGTCACGACCCAAATTCTGGGCCATGACCAGCGCATGGGCTCAAAGGACGTAGTCCACTAAGCCCAAGCAAGCCTATTAATCTGACGTGTTCATCATTCCATCATAAACTGCTAAGTCACATTTCATAACTTAGAATCAAAATAATATTAAACATTGCTACCTCATACTGGCATACCAAACAAGTGTATATACATTGTCTATACACAACAAAAGAATACTCGACTTCCAGCGAAGAGACTCGGACGAATGTACAGCTACTGAATGTCGAGACACCTACCAAAAGATGGATACAAGTCTACAAGGACACCTCATCCTAGTTATAGGCTGCCTCTTGATATGAAAACATGAAGTTGAAAACGGTGAGTATAAACCTAATGGGTGAACAAGAAGGGAACAAGCATACCATAAGGAATGTTTAACGAAATCATAATGCATCCATTTTTCAAAAGAATGCAATTTGTTTGAGTTCTTATTAAACCGCTCATGTAAACCCCACATGAGAAAAATCACTTATTGAAAAGAGTCCATGCTCAACAAAGGATTTGGAGAGTGAAAACTTTAATAGCATTCATGCGAATCAAGTCAAATAAATGACGGGTCCTCACTGCAGCGAAAATGAATTTTTGCTACAGTGACACTTGACTTAAATTATCATCTAGCCGAGGGTTTCTCACCAAACCTCCTCATTTTAAACTTAATTCATTTATTCCGTAATGTTGGAAGTCCATGCTCAACTATGGTACCAAAGAAATGGAAAATAAGGTAGCAATCGAACCAAATAAGGAGAAAAACAGGAAGTTTTGAAATTTTGGGTTTCAAACAGAAAGTTTTCAAATTTTGGGTTTCAAAACAGAAAGTTTCTTGCTACAGCGAGATTCCCAACCAGCACCACCCTTCCAAACCCTAGAGTTTCTCGCTACAGCGAGAATCAAAACATCAAGAAAAAAGTTTCCTTTTCCCTTAAAACAAAGCCATCTTGCTAAAATAACACAAGCAACATGTAACACATACAAACTCCAAAATTTCAACAAATCAAATGCTCACATTTTTGCATTTACAACCATATACCATATTTGTATATATATATATATATATATATATCAATCATCATGTACACCCTCCCATCATTGTCATCTCATATGCAACGGCTTATGCGCACTCCCACTCGCACATAGTCTGGTTAGCAACGGCTTATGTGCACTCCTACTCACACATAACCGGGTCCGCATCAACATACAAAGAAGCACCCAATGCATATCATGCATATTATCATATTGTGATAACACATAACCCATTGTATAGCACATTTTCACAATATAAAAATCACTTCACTAAAGGCTTGTTCACAAGGTACATTTTCAAAGACAAGTTGGATAAAATCATTCACATTCCCCAAAACAAGTTTGAAATGCAAGTGCACTCACCGGTATTTATCGAGCCTTTAACCGACTCTAACTTCCCTAATGGTCCAATTGGGACGACGTGGCTTCGTTGGAACCTATCATCACATTAATATCACAATTATGTTAATTCACATACTTATAGAGTCCAAAAGCTTTCTCTTAGCTTACTTCAAATGGCCATTAAATGGCTATCCATTTTCACTATCCTATCATTCCAAAGTGAATTAACAATCTCAACTACAAAATATTCACAAATCAAATCTCTAATCATTCTAAACACTAAAATTTTAACTCAAATTTACTACTCACCTTAATAGCTTTAAAACTTTGAAATTCTTTCCAACAATTCTCCAAACTATTGTAAAGCTTCCTCTTTCTCTCTCTAAAACACCTAACTAGTGAGAGAGAGTATGGAAACAAGATTTTTCAAGGGTTTTAAAGTGAGAGAATGGAAGAGCACAAGGGTTTATGGAAAGGGTGCACTAAAAGCATGAAATTTAGAGCTATTTGAGGAAGGTTACGGAGCTTTCTTATCAAGCTTTCATGGAGGTTGGGAAGCAATGTGAAAGAGAAGAAGAAGAAGAAGAAAAGCTGCTGGAGAATGTAGCAGCTGCTGGAAGAAAGAGATATTTATAGCCCAAGCTTATCCACTCCACTTAAATTACCAAAATGCCTCTCAACAAATTAGCTTATTCTCCTCTAATCTTTTATGCAATCTGTGTACTCTTTTGATACTGAGACAAGGTCCATAATGGTCTAGAAATGCTCGGGTTCATGAAAACTTAAAAATTCTAACCCGAGGTGAAAAATGACCATTTTGCCCCTACCGTGAAAATCATCAAAATTTTTGTTTCCTTGTCATTTTATCCATATTTTCATCATTCATTTATGCCTTAGGCCTACTTAGGGAATAATATTGTTTAAAATCTTACTTTTATGGGCTCACTGAGGAAATGATGAAATTACCCCTAATTAGGGATATCGCATGTACTTCTATCTACGAGTCTATAAGGGTCAAGGTCTCACAATTTAGATGGTGGATGTTCACATGAATGTTACTTTGGATATATTTACATGGTTAATGCTTTACTACTTTTCAATTTCTCTCATTACTATTGGTCTACTATCCAAATTATGGTTTTGCTTCAGTGGAATTGAAGGTCACAAAGCTTAAAATTTGATATGACAAAAAAAGGGAGAATGAGTAAAAATTTGTATTTGTTTTTCACAAAAATAAGTTTTTAAATGCAAGGTTTTGAGGGGGAGAAATTTTCCAAAACTTAACACATCAAATCAAGGGGAGTTTTTTAAAGAAACAAAAACAAACTTTGCTCAATTATTATATCACATCAAAAAGGGCAAGATTGTTAAATTTAACACTTCATTTGATTCTAAGTTTTGATTTGACAAACAAGTGATCAAAATTGATCAATTTGATCAATTTATCAAAACAAAAAAAATAAAAAAAAACAAGTGATCAAAATTGTTTTTTAGATGTTCAAACGAGTCTATACAATCCTTGAAAAAGTTTTAATGAAAGAGCTAAGTACTTTAAATTGAAAACATGAAAGAAGGCTTTTCAAATTAAAAAACTACCTTCAACCTATCGATTCATGTTCTTTTTCTATTGATACATAGGCTCATCTATCGATAGATTAAGAAGATCTATCGATAATTGGTTATTCTAGCATCTAGACCTCAAAGACAATGAACATCTATCGATAGATAGTCACCCAAGAACAATTCAAAGAAACCCTAACTTGCATCTATCGATAGATGTCACGCATCTATCAAAAGATGGCCACTTAAGAGTGATGGGTTTGGCTATGGATGGCATGCTCAAAATACGCAGCAAAAAGAAAATTAAAACTTTATAACTAAACAACAAAAACATGCCTCCACCCATGGATCACCTTGGTGATATTTAACACAAAATCACAAAATAAATTATTGTTTAGAAATTTACCTTGCCAAGTAATTTCGTAATCACAATGGCACTTTTCGAAGTAATCCCACGAACACCACAAGGAGTAAAAACCCTAGCCAATCAAGTGTTTGGCCTTCAATGGTAGTACACATGATTGCACTTGAACCTTCAACAAAGGAGAAAGTTTTTAACTATACTTTGTGCTAGCAAAGAAGACAACACTTGTCTTTTTCTTCTCTTTCACAATCTTAGATGAAGCTCTCTTGAAAATTGCTTCATAAGCAATTTTCTCTTTCACACAAAAGGAGTGGTCGCAATGAAAGAAAAAGTTTTTTTTTCTGACAAAAACTACTTTTTTTCAATTGTGAAAAACTCTCATATGGAAAATAGTTAAAAGGTGACTTATTTAGTCAGGTTAAAATAACTTCAATTTTGCAATTAAGCCCTCAATATTATAATATATTATAATATTAGGCCCATTACTTAATTAAACTCTTTTAATTAAGTCCTAGGGAATTAAAATCAAAATTAATTTCCTTAATATTTTTGCAATCAAGGCCTTATAATTAAATTTATTTATAATTATGCCAAAAACTTAATTAAACTCTTTTAATTAAGTTTTTAAAAGTTAATTACCTAGCATGTGATTTAAGTCTAACTTAAATCGTCACTCTCCCAATTTAATTCAAATGCAATCATTGTGTGTGACCCATTAGGTTCCTAACATGTTGGCAATGGAATTGATTAATGACTTAATTGATTAATATAAATTTCAATCAATTAATTTATAATCAATTCCATAGACCAAGATTGGCATCCAACAATGCATCATGGCCATCCAATTGTTGGAAGAGTCAAAGGGTTCTTTGACAACCTTTCAGTGTACAGTCTATCAGTGTAATTCATTCCCTTATCATATATCCCAAAGATGATAAGAGCTTGGTACAGTGTCTACTCTTATTGACCTCTATAGTTGTTCATGCAATTATAGCATTAGCTTTATAGAGAGTTATGAAATCTTTTTCATAATCTCCATGTCGCCTTGGCCAAAGACTTCAATAAGCTAATGTTAGCCAAGAACTAATATGATATGTCCTCTAAAACACTTGAGGTGATGATTCCTATCTTAACCACTCATTTGCCTTCACATGCTTCATAATATACCCAAAAGCATCCTGTTTTGGCATCCTTGATTAGGCACCCGTAGGGATGAAATCAAAGCATAGCACTCCACACATAAGACAACCTGGTGTCCCAAGTCTAGGGAGTATTTACACCACTGACACATGAGAAGTGTTGCATAGACACTAGAGTGTATTACTAAATGCACTTCTCATGGCGGGTCATGTTCAGTGAACTTGCTTTCTTAAGCAAGCACCTATATTCTAATTCCAAGTATCTCTGTACTTCAATTTATGAGATCAATTGCAAACTTTCAAAGTCAAGAACATAAAATATACCAGTCTCTAAGCATCATTGATATCTAGTCTCAATGATACATTGACTAGTGTCAGGACCCAGTACTCTCTTCGAGCCCATGACAACCGTCGCGATGTCCCAATAGACATACCTTACTCGGAATGTCAATCGAAACCTCGCAAGGCTCTAGCATCAGTTTTTCGCCTCCCCCGTGCGCAACAGTTACTAAATATCATGTTTTAAAAGAATATAGACTATTTTCAAATCAAAAACAATCAAAAAGTAATTTCTACCGCACAGGGGTATTTTGGTCATTTTTACCTAAAAATTTTGAAACTTGCTAAAAATATAATATATAAATGAAAAATATAGATTTCATATCTAAAAATAAATTTAGGTATCTAAATCATCCATTTAAAGTGAATTTTTATCTAATAGAACAAAATAAAAATATTGGATAAAATATTCCATTTTCATATAAAACAATATTTATAAAATTCTATGTAAACAATTATTATAGCGTAATAACAAAATAAATTCATATACATAATAGCACACAGCGCCAGGGTATACAAAAATGTTTTACAATGACATGTGAGCCCCAAAATGACAAAAATAAACAGGATTGTAGACCTACGATTTCTAAGGGTGCAAATCCAAAAGCAAACCCTCGACAAAATCGACTGTCTACAGACTACTCTAAACCTGAAATGGGTGAAAAGAAGGAGGTGAGTTTTTATAAACCTAGTGAGTAAGCAAAGTTTATCTATAATATCTAAAGTCGAGTAAATGGAGACAATTAAAACATCTCTTCATAATATGATTCATAACATTAAAACTCATTTCAACCATATAAAACAATTACATTTCATCAAAAATAATCAGTAAGGCTTATGACTCTCTTAAAACTTGGCTCATACCAAAACTCGTACTCGGTGACACCTTACGCCGGGCATCCAACCGAGTCCGCCAAAGCTGTTAAATTAACATATACACATAAAACATGTTTTTACGTTTAAAAACGTAGTCATTCCTTGGCGTTGGCTGAGTTTCACCGTCACGTGGTGGTTCGGCATGAAGTAAACTTTAAACTACCTTAGGAGATACCCTCCGCACCTCTCATACTAAGGTAAAATATAACGGAGTTTACCATGCCCCTCTAATAGGCTGGTTCACGGAAACCCGACCACTGCAGTAAGCTAATCAGTTACCCCTCCAAATCAATAAAAACTTCAGCAGCATGACATGGCTAATATGATATTCCCCAGCTTGTCAAGGTAAAACAAAACAATTCATATATTCCACACAAACACAAATCCAGCCATTCATTCCATCACATTGTCATAAGCCATCAATTCAAACTATATGTCAAAACATATATATAACACAAGTATATAGTCTCCACTTACTCAATTTCCAAAACCAGGATTCAATTTCAAACCAAATTATGAATCTCATTTCATTTAACCAACACTTCAGTTATAAAACATAATAGTTTACAATTTAAATTTATTATTCTTTAAAATCATTAAAACGAGTATAAACTACTTTAGATAGTTAAGATGATTGTCTATTTACTCACTATAACGGGAGTACTCCTACTCCTGGTCCTCAGGTACGATATCCTTACCCTTACCAAAGGGCTCACCACCTATACCTAATACATAACAAGTAATTCAATACATTTGTGCCAAATTGTTATAAAACTATTTCAGACTCTTTATGAATGAATGAAATTGAATGAGAAGTGTTCGAATAATCACTTAAAGATGGTGTTCTACGTAGGTTCAATTGTTGTTGGACTGAAATGGTATTCGACCTAACTTGCACTATACATTGTTTAATTAGCTAAAACATCCAATTCAACTCCAAATAGATTCACTGCACTTTCGGTACTCCAATAAGTCCGTATACCTCATTAAAAATCAATTCTAAGTCCATTTACTATAATTTTCTCATTATCGTTCAAGTCGTTTACTAAAGGAACTATACTTTTCGATAACCGTTTTCGATATCCGACATCACGAATCAACAAATACGAGCTAGATAACATAAAATATGACAAAATTCATCTTCAAAATATTCCTTATAGAATTCGGCCAATTAGGGTTTGATGAAGAACATGTTATTTTTTTGCTTGTTTTTTATACCGAATATCACAAAACACTAAAAACACCTAGATAGCCTGAAATCTACCAAAAACCATCATCAAAACCTTCCCCCCTTGATTCGGCCAGCATGCTTCCATCATGAAAACTTGAGTTTCAACCATAGAAAATGAAAAAGAAAGCATGGGTAAGGTAGATCTTAAGTTAAATCGCGAAATCTTACATCCGATCGCTTCATTTTACGAAAATCCAATGAATTTCTCTTGAATTTTTCCTCATTAGGGTTTTTCTATTCTTTCCCCCTTTGTTCTTTGGCTTGAACGGCAATGAGAGAGTGAATGCGAGAGTTTATGTTGAGTTTATAAAGGAAATTATAAAATAATAAAAACTTGACACATGGCAACATATAATTGGTTCACATTTAAAACTTAACTAATAAGGCTTTACCTTTCCACCACATATAATCCCATAATTATCCAAAGTATAAAATGATAATAGGTGAAATTCATGGGCTTGACAAGTGTCATGGTGGTGTAAAATTTTAAAAATTCCAATTACATTCTCGTGGACACGTGAAATGACCGTTTTGCCCTTATGCTCGAAATTGAAATTTTTCACTCCTCAAATTCAAATTATGTTCCAACTAGTCAAACTTGGTCAAAAATCTCGTCCAACATTCCAACTTTTTCCCTTGGGTGGAAAAATGACCATTTTGCCCCTACGTTATGAAAATTCCCGATTGAATTTCAAATTAATCCTCGAACTCCAAATCACCATTTTAAGACATTCTAAGGTTCAATAACTCTCAAATACATCCCAAAATCTCTATTTGGACTAGTTCGAGGCTTTAATCGACTTAATTGTACCACTAAGTACAATATCAACTTTTAACGATTTTTCAAGGCATCCAAGTATGCAGACATGCTATCAAGAACATGAATGACATGGAAAGTATATTATGGAGCTGGGCTTGACAACCAAGAACATTTTGAGATTATGCTATGATGCATAGGAATCTCATAACTGAAACCTATTACAATTTCCTTGCAAGGCATATTAATCTCATGGACTTCATTCAATTAGACTTGTAACTCATTATAATTAATTTCTTATTGATGAAGGAAAACCTCTAATCATTCAACATGAATGATACTGTTGCATGATTGGATTCAAGCCTCAACCAATCCCAATTGGTTGCAAGGCTCATCCCAACAAAGAGCACTTTCAAGGGTAACTTGCATCTATTGATAGATACTTAGATTGGCGAGATTTTGAAATTTTTCAAGGGAATCTATCGATAGATCAAGAAATTTATTGATAGATGGTGACCGTTGGAGTTTGGAACAAAGTGCAAAACTATTATTTCCACATTTAATGCACCTCCAACCACCTCTGAAGCTTTAGTAACTATAAATACAAGCTCCCACCACATTTATGAAGGTTAAAAGACTCAAAAACATAGGCAAAAAGAGAAGATTTCTGCTCTTAACATTTATTAGCATTTTCATTTCTCACATTTGTACAATTCTTCAAATTGTATCGTTTATTGTGCTTAAATTCGTCATCTCTTCTATTACTAAACATTTGTACTCATTTGCTATTTCAGGCTTTAAGAGGCATATTAGCTTATTTCTCTTCATTTATTGTAAACACTTGAAGGTTATACCTTAACCATTAAAAGGTAGTTTGTGTGGTTGTACCTTAACTCAAGTAAAAAGTAAAGGGGTTATAGTCTTATCCTTGAAAAAACTATTGTTAAGGTTATGCTTGCTACATAAAATACATTGTACTGAATTCTATTTTTATAGTGGATTCTAAAATTCCTCAGTGAAGCTAAGGGATAAGATGTAGGCAAGGAGGCCGAACCTCTATAAAATTTTTGTGTTGTCTTTATTTTTTAATTTCTTCTAAATTTGATTAAAATTTCTCATTATCTTGATCAAGTTAAATTATGGCTTTTCATTCAAGAAAAACTTTAATTTTTCTAAAAATAGCTAGAATTTTCAAAAGATTCCAATTCACCCTCCCCCTTCTTGGAATTACTCATATTGAGCTAATTGCACTAATAAGGACTACAATTGAGATGCCCAAGTGTTCACTATTCGAGACAATTTTGCCAAGAAATTCTAGGTAGAAATTGCAAACACAACTGTGTATTTGCTTAATCTACTTCCCACTCGTGCTTTGATGAACAAAACACCCTTTGAAGCTTGGCATAGTAATAGGCCAAATGTGGATCATCTCAAAATATTTGATTACCTATGTTACTTACACGTGCCTAAAGCTCAACGTGATAAGCTCCAAGAGAAAGCTATCAGAGGTATTTTTATTAGGTATAGTAATCAGTCTAAGGCTTATCGCATTTACTTTTCTGTAATTGATAAAATTATTGTCAGTAGACATGTTATCTTTGATGAAAATTCTAGTTGGAATTGGAATATGCAATGTATTGTCACAAAAAATGCCTTAGCCCCCATTATTCCAGATGTTAATTTGCCAACATATGAGTTAAACACTGATGATGTAGATGTTGCTAATAACATTGATAATGAGCCTGTGAAAGGCACATGATCTATCTATGATGTTTACCATAGAAGTCTTATTGCCATTAATGAACCTTGTGACTTTACTGAAGCTTCTCAATTCCCTGAGTGGTATGAAGCAATGCGAGCAGAATTGGCAATGATAAACAAGAACAAGACATGGAGTTTGGTAGATAGATCTTGCAATCATCATGTGATTAGAGTCAAATGGGTATTCAAAATGAAGCTTAAACCTGATGGCAATGTCAACCAGCACAAAGCACGTCTGGTCGCTAAAGGTTTTAGTCAATTACCAGGCATAGATTATGTAGAGACATATGCCCTTGTTGCTCATTTTGACATAGTTCAATTGTTGCTTGCCTTGTCTACATCATTTGGTTGGACAGTTTATCACTTGGATATTAAATAATCCTTCTTAAATAAGGTCTTAGATGAAGAGATATATGTTAAGCAGCCTAATAGTTTTGAGTTATTGCCTGGTCAGAATTAAGTCGACAAGCTACACAAGGCATTGTATGATTAAAGTAGGCTCCTCAAGCATGGTATAGTGGAATTGATGAGTATTTAATCAATCAAAACTTTGCCAAGAGCTATAATGAAGCTACCTTGAATACTTTTAGCTTCAAAGATCACTCACATTTGATTGTATCCCTTTATATGGATGACTTGCTGATAACAAGTGGAAATGGTGCATTGGTATAGAATTTTGAAATGAAATTGCAATCTGAGTTTGACATGACAAACCTTGGACTTATGAGTTATTTTTAGGGGCTTGAGATTAATCAATCTTATGATGAAATTAAACTCGCAGAAAAAAGCGGTATAGTTGAAGTTCTAAGGAGATTTCACATGGATCAATGCAAACCTTCATTGACTCTTCTCCCTGTCAATGAAAAATACTCCAATAGCAAAGGAAGTAAGCTTAGAGACCCTTCAATTTACACAAGCATGATTGGGTACTTACTTTATATCTGCGCTTCTCAACTAGATGTTATGTTTTTTGTTAGTCTGATGTTGAGATTTATGTAAGAGCCTTCCAATCTTCATTTTGCTGGTGTTAACATATCCTTAAATACTTGAAGAGTACTCAAAGCCTTGCAATACATTTCATTGGCAAATTAGATATGAATCTCATTCGATATTTTAATAGTGATTGGGCAGGCATTGTTGATGACTCTAAAAGCACATCCAGGTTTGTTTCCTCACTTGGAAATGGAGTTTTCTCTTAGAACTCTCACAAGCAATCTGTTATTGCTCAATTCAATACTAAAGCAAAATACATTTTAGCAGTTGAAGCTTCCAATCAAGCCATATGGCTAAGAAAAATCCTTCCTAATCTATATCTTATTCAAAGCAAGCCCACTGTTTTTGTGGTGGACAACAAGTCAACCATTGCATTGACCAAGAATCTAGTTTTCCACGGTAAAACAAAACATATACATGTTAAGTATCATGCTTTTAGAGATGCAAAAAAGAATGGTGAAGTATCAGTTCAACACTGCACTTCAGATTAGCAATTAGCTAAATATAATGACCAAGATATTGCCAAAGCCGAGAATTGAATATCTCATAAGTGAGCTGAATGCCCAGGATGCAAACATTAAGGAGAAGTGTTAAGTTACTAATGTTTGCATGAAATCAACAAGTCAAAGTATTTGAATGCATTTTGCTTCGTTGTGTTCATTGTATTGGTATTTTAACTTGCACCCCAAATGCTCTTTCTCTTTCATTTCAAAACCTTTTGGCTATTTCATATAGACCTCCTCATGCAATTCACCATGCAAAAAAGTAGTCTTTACGTCAAGCTAATCAATCTCAAGGTTTAAACTCATTACTATTTGACTAATGGTGGCAACAATATTTGGAGGCTTACTATTTTTGCTATCTACTGGTCGATTTTGCTTGAAAGAAATGAGGTTGTTTTCCAACGTAAAGTTTCGGACTCCAACAACGTTTGGGACAATATCAAAATTCGAGTTGCAGTTAGGGCAAATTCTAGGTGGCTAGCTTCATAGTTCAATTCTTGATATTTATAGACATCCCAATTGTCCTATATCTTCTTTGAAAGTAACTAAGAGTAGATCAAAAATTGTATGGAAAAGTCCTCTGAAGGGTGTGGTTAAATTCAACATTGATGGTGCCTCCAAAGGCAACTGGGGGGAGGCTGGTATAGGCAGAATTCTTAGAAATGATAATGGTGAAGTTCCAGCAAAATTCTCAAAATCCATTTAGATTGGGTGACTCAAATTTTGTAGAAATTCTTGCTATTCGTGAAGCCTTTTTAGGTGTTATGTCATGAAATTACGATCACATTTCAATAATACTCTCATATACATCTATAAATATATTACATTTTACAAAAATAACAAATGAACAAATCAAATGAGCTTATCATTAACCATATTTAACCGGATAAAATCCAACATAATGTTGGATTAAATCTACACGTACTAAGAATTTAACTTAAGAGTTAAAGATATAAAAACTTGTTACTTGCCAGTGAAAGAAGTTTGTTTTGGCTGTTTCTTTTTCCCCTTTGCTATCTCTCTCCGTTTATGGAAACCGACAGCTAAACCATAATAAAAGGATCTCTCTCTCCAATGTTTCTAACGTTGGGAGCAGCCTAATCATCCCGTTCTTCATCCTCATCATAGTAGAAAGGTAATGGTACTGACTTAAAAGCGCGGAACTTGCCAACATTGTTCAGATGTTCATTCTCCAACCTGGTCGTATTCAATGGAAATGGAAATCAGAAAAGTTTCAAGACTTTACACATATAGAAACTTTTGTATTTCTAGTTGAACAAACAGACGCCTGATTACCTGAAGAAATTCCAGATGCCACGACGAATGATCTCTAGACTGGCAACAATAGCAATTAAAGTTTTTCTGTGCAAAGACACCTTAAAATTCAGCACAGTTTGCAACCAGGCAAATCTCAGCATGAAATTCAAGACCTGCATTTTCCAGCTTGGTTAGAAATATGTTGCTTCCAAGCTCCGATGTAAGGAATTAACATCTATTTCTCTTCTCACCATTGCCCCTAAATATACACCTTTGTAAGGTATAAGCAGTTTATCTCTCAACCACCGGTTTCTAGAGTGGCGTTGCAGAAGTCCCCAGTCGACAACAAGGTCCCAATAGTAACCATAGATA
Source organism: Theobroma cacao (assembly GCF_053813885.1). Lineage (NCBI taxonomy): Eukaryota > Viridiplantae > Streptophyta > Magnoliopsida > Malvales > Malvaceae > Theobroma > Theobroma cacao. The sequence goes on from NC_142645.1 coordinate 19,458,342, forward strand.
GCTGCCATTGCCGAACAAATCCATGCTAGCATTTTCCAGCCGATTCCCTTATCCAGGCCATAAGCAGTCCTCGTGCAAACAGCAACAATTGTTAAAAGGTACTTCAATCCATTGTATCCTTGCATTGGATCTTTTTCTTCATGTAGGCGTCTGAGACACTGAGAGGGCAAAAGGAACATAAGCTTGAATTCTCCGAGGCTGATAAGATGCTTAACATTTGTCCCGTAACCCTTATTTCGCAATTAACAGTTGCTTTAAGTGATTTGAGTCAGAGATGAAAGTGGAATACCTGAAGTAAACGGGACAAGTATGGAACTACTGCAACTACGAAGTAGAAAGTGTTGAAAACAATGCTCATTTTGCAGGTGTTCTGTCTAATTTTATAGTCTCCCCAACCATAATAGCAAATGTAGAATTGCAGGCTTCTTATGGCTTGCACCTAAAAACAAGAATTAAACCTTTGATGTCCCTTTTTCCATCTAAAGAAGGAAAGCAGTAAATACAAAAGATTCATGCATAGAGCATGCCATTCTTATACCTGGCTAGTTAACTGATCTGCCAAGAAGAAGTCCTGGAATTTGACCTGCAACAACGAGAGATGGAAAGAAAAATAAAAATCTTTGTTGAGTTCTTAATTACGAGTCATCCATTTTAGCTTCAATGATGTTTCCTTTGATGCTTTACCTTGAAGAGAGGAGCACAAATACAGTGAAACAGACTTGTGAGGAAAAATAAGCGACTTGAGCGATATAGGATGTTGAATGGGCAGATTAATATAACAATTACAAGCTGCACAGACGAAAGGAAATATATTGGAGTTCAAGATGGTTAAAAGGAAAGTGGATGGGTCAAGGAATGTACAACAATTTTGTTCAGTAATCTTACCGTGACCAAGATTAGGGGAATTAGTTCTGTGAGTGCTTTGTAATCTCCTGTTTTAGGGTCCATCTCCATGTCAAGATTTGAGATCACACTGGCCAGTGCTAGCGCTGCAAAACCAAAACTCAAGAGCAGAACTTCTCGGTAACCCAGCTCGGTCCCTTGCTTGAAGCCAAATATGAAGGTGTAGTTGATTCTATAGCGCCTCCAAAAGTAGACGTTGGCTCCATACATAAGCATATGTAGAACAATAAATGCGAACAAGCTGCAGGATAGTTGAAGTATCCTTTGTCAAGCACATAGGAGTCCAATATCATTGGAAGAACAGAGTTCTAAAACTGAAAGTCCTCACAAGGATTATGGATTCAGTAAAAAGGCATAAGGCTATACATCAAAAGCAAAGAATCTTGTGCACTGATCATAATGAGGCTATTATTTAACTAGAAACCCTAAATCCTTAGGTACTCAGCCCGAGTGCATATGCATTGTATAACAGATTTAGTAATGTAATTAAAAATTTTCTGGTTTGGGGTAAGTTGATGGCATAGCAATTACCTATAAAGCGGAAACATGGTTTCCATGTACTGAGCCTTTCCTCCCTTATCGAGGAGATTGCGTGCATGTATGATCAATATAAGAGCTAGTATCAGAGCTGCTGTGCAGCCAACAAAGAGACCTGGAAATTTTCAATCAATGCATTTAAACTCGAGTCAAATTTAGGAAACACCCTTGAAGCATTCTCTACTTGGAAGACCTTATTTCATACTGAACTGAGCATCTTACCAGTACAAAACGATATTATATGCCTTTCTTTCTTCGGTTTTGGTCTTAGCTTGTTCATTCCTTTGCTGTGGTTTGAATTCGAAAAATGTTTGATGAATGTAGCTTCAACCCTCTCCATTAGCTTGGTTACCTTCAATTCCAAATTGGTAGAGAAGTTTAGAAAAGAGATCAGGGACTCAAAAAAAGTTACCACAACTATTTAAAGAGAAATTTCTGTCTAGAAACAAATGTATTTACTAATAGGAAGTTTACAACATTATATTAGCAGTAATGAACTTTGAATATGAGGTTGCCACTCCTGCACATTATCAATGAGGCACTTACTTCATCAAAGCTGCCAAGATAGGAATTATCCACTATTCTCATATAATTTCTTGATGCCCTTCTTGAAGTGATCTGTGACAACAGCAGAAAAAGTTTGAGCATACAGACCAACAGGCAACAGACCCATAGCTGATTGCCAACTATAAAGGTTTATAAAAAGAAGTACATGATAAAATTATATCTTAATACCTTATCATATTTCTTCATGATTTTAGAGAATGATAATATATTCATGAACCTGTTCTCAAAGGCAAAAAAAAAAAAAAAAGATTAAATTCTATGATTTAAAGATAAAAGATATAAAAGCAACCAAATCTATGGGCTTAGTGGCCTCGGTTACCTGTAGTTCTTGAGAAGCGTAAGTTTCTGATAAAATTCAATAAACGCCTGCTTCAGTTGCTTTTCAATTTTCTTCAGGTTTTCCTTACTGAAGTTTAGCTGTGTCTGTTTACTACTTGAAAAATGAGTCTGAATAGCTTCATTCAACTTCACATGGTTCAGTATGTTCATTGAAGCAGATCTAATACTGGTAAGATTCTTGGGATTTTCTTCTTGAATGTCTTGGCTGATATAATTGGTATGCTTGTCATTATCTTCAATTGAGTCATCCGATTGCGGTTTGCCTTTATATTCATTCATAGCAACCATTCCTGCACGTAGGGTAAAGATTTCTTTCAATTATCCGAAACAAAAGAACCAAGGATTTCAGGTCTTTCTTATAGATCTCCAAATGAATTATGAACAATCTGAAGCATTATCCAAAGTGCCTCTTTCAACTGCTTACTAGGGCTTGATCCTGTCTCTGTTGAAGGTGGATGAACATGATCAAATCTCGGTGGTACTTTCAGAACTTTTATTTGGAAAGCAATGAAAGCATCCATTTGCTTGCTCAATGTTTGAGCTTCTTCAACCACTTCTTTCACTTTAGACTTGAAAAACTTGTCAACTTTATTCAACTCATTATCAAGCCTTCTAAAGAACAGCTGCTCGCATTCCCCACCTTCCTCTGCAGTCATCAGAAAGGCTGTCTCATACTTTGCAGATCCATTTCCTTTCACATGATTCACAAGAATGGCTTCGTTTTCAATGTCTTGATCATTCAAGGAGTTCGCACGTTGGTTTTGTCTCTGCATTAAACCACTAAAGGTTCTATAAAGCTTTAAGTCTCGCTGAAGACGAGCCGGGGTATCTGGTTGCTTGTTCTTTTGCCTCAAATGCTGGATTTGCTTCAACAGGATCTTCAAAGAATTGTAATTCATGTAAGCTGCCTGCCATTCAGGCACCATTTGAGAGGCAAATTCCTTGCCAAACTTCATCCTGAGGCAATTCCTAAAGCAGATATGGAAGGGAAAGATGGAACAGATACAAATTTGAGGTGAAGCAAGCGTGGGAGGCTATGTTTTACAGTAACAAAAACTATTGGCAATGTAATTATGAGGATGAGAACAAGGATTTTGACTCCCCACGACATTCCAAGTTGATGTCTACTTGTTTTCCATTGTCCGGATTCTATATAAAATGTCACTTGTCATGGGTCACGCTCTCTCAATCATCTTCCAATCTCTTTCCTAATGACATTAAACTAGTTGATTAAATCCATTAATCCCTTTTCAAATTCCATTGAATTTAGCCTCCTTGTCACATGGAGTTCTCCAAAATGTTGAATCAGACCAAACCCACCACCATTTCATTCTTTCTTGGGGAGCCATCTTTTGTCGAAATCTAAAAATCTATTGCTACTCTGAACTACTCCTATCCCTATCTAAATCGAGGAAGGTCCCTTTCACCTCTCAACCTGTATTGCAACCATATTAAAAAGTTAAAGTTGCATTTGACGACAGCAAGGTTACAAGAAACCTGTACAAGCATGTCGAAAAGAAACCTTAAGAGGCTAATAAAGCTATGTCTGAAGCATACCAATGCTTTTAGAATCGTGCAGTTGATCAAATCCGTAGAGGTTAAAATATTGGTCCAACCGGTTTGATTGATCGTTTTAAAATTAAAAGAATCAAAACATATACACCACTTTAGTATACACTTTACCACACCTTAGCAAGTCTCATTTTAGATGGCAGCTGTCTTCCTTCAACTTTTTCATAACTATGGCAACATCGGCTCGACGGTCGGACCGCTTTACTGGTCACTCGTGACAATCACCCAAGCCGGTTTTGCTTCTGAACCATCGACGCAGTGGACGCGGTGAGAAACTGTTTTGATCCGATAGGTCAATAGGAAAATCGACGTCCAAGGAATTTTGATGAATCATACTTGTTAAAATGACATGCAATCTACCATTTTAATAGAATTATCATTATTAAACTAAAATAATTTCAATTGAATATGAATTAGATAAATGGAATGATTAAATCAAATAAATGTTAATTGGAAATGTATTTCTTGGTAAAACTTAATTAAATCTGTTCTACGTATCGAACAAAATTGTGGAATGGTTATTGGGGTTTGTCGCTGACATATGATGAGGTAAGGTTGTGTAATTGGATGACTCGACCAGTCATATTTAAAAATTAAATGAATCAAATATTTTTAAAAAATCGATTAAAATTGAACAAACATAAAAGAGGATCGAACTGATTAAATATCGAATTTGTTAGATCGGTTCGATTTGGATCAAAAAGACTTAAACTTTATCTTTTTTTGCAAATTACAATATTCAATCTAATAAATTTCATCCATAATTTTAAAATATGAAATGAAAATTAGTAATGAAAATATATATGTTACATAAATATAAAAATAATATATATAATATTATATATATTTATATATAATATTAGTTTGGTCTTCTAGTCAGCTTGGTTCAAAAAATTTAAAATCGGGAACTAACTAAATAAGCTAGTTGAACCAAATTTTTTTGACCAATACACCCAATGGATCCATTGGACGAATAGTTTTATTCAAAATGCATTCGATTCGGTTAAGTCATTCGTTCAGTCCAATTTTACTCACTTTTTAAGATGAGGGATATTGCAAGGTGATCTTAACTATGAACAATAAAAATGTTGCACAGGTGATTCAAATGAAAACAGATGGGACCAATGTTAATTTTGATTTAACTTTGAATATTAAAGATCTCTCGAGGAAGGAATGACTAGTCATTGTTATTTATATGTATCACAAAACCAATTGTTTGGTAGATTTTTTCGTGAATATCTTGTCGGTATAATGTTTTTGAAAGATCCTCTTAGAGACGCTGTATCAATTTAATGAAGCCATGTTATGAAAATTTCGTTATCACGTGTTATTTTGATATAAATTTACTGTTTTTATTTTCTTCTAATTAAACAAATAAAGAATATAAGCAATCTACGAATTACTAATGGCTAAACATACTTAGTTATACATTTTTTTGTTAATTTATCTTAATTATAACATGACCTTTAAACCAAAAAAAAAAAGATAAATGTTGAAATAGAACAAAATTCATGAAAAGCCAAAGTTGAAATCTCATATTGTGATCTTTGTGACCTATCCTAATTTCAATCTAAAACCAATCTTGTAAAACATGTAATCATACCTGTAAACCTGCCCTCTTAATAGGTTCAACCTTGTAATTGAACATTAAAATAATGTTCAAATCCCATTAGTGAGATTGACCTGAAGCTTGGGCGGGCCGCCTAGTCATTGAATACGCCTACTAGTATTGAAATACATGGCTCCATGAGTTAATAAGATGGGGACAAGATATTTGAATAAGAACCTTTCGCTGAAGAGATGGGCTTTTCAATTTACTCTGTGCAGAAATTGGTGTTTTTCTTCCTTCTGCAAAGCAATCCTATATTCCAGCTCTTGCCTTCTGCATTTCCAATCCATTTGGTGAACAGCTTAATTTGTTGTAATATTCAATTTTCTGATTCAAAAACCGATGCCCGTTTCTCCAGTTTCCATTTTGTTTGGCCACACATAGCCAAACAAATAACATGAGATAATTAATCATTGTTAAACTGATTAATTAAAAGAATCAATGAATGTTTTGGTCATCTCTTTCGAGAATTCTTTAAGCATCTCATGGTTATAAGACACCATCAATCGAAACAAGCTCGAGGATAGTGCAGGTAGCAATAACCCTTATAATGCTAGAATGCAACCAGTATGGTGCGGCTGCATCAATATGTTTGCCTTAAGAGTATTAGATTGGGTAAATTTAACGTACAAGACTTGCTACTTGTAAACACATAGAGATCACACCAAGATATGACAGATACATATATGTGTTTTTGGTTTCTAGTTCTACTAATTAAAATACCATGGCGGCCTCTATGATTACTAATTGCACACACCAGCACAATTAGTATGTACAAATAGGTTTAATATCACCTTAAGCATCCAATATCTAACTCTTATTGACATCCAAACTCTCTAACTGATACAGCTAAAAATCCCCCAAACTTTTTTTTTAAGAGAAGAAGGAAATGGGGGAGAGGACGATCAGCTCACTCTTTATGCACTAAATAAATGGATTGACCCAGAAATCATCCACAGGATTAGAGTAGGATTCATACAAATATATGGGTTCATGGAGCCACGGCTGAGAATTTGGTGGCATAGCTTGACAATCCTCGGAGTCAAATGCTTCAACCGTCAGTGGCTGCTCCAGTAAACTCTGTATTTCCCAAGACTCTTGAGATGAAACAAAATTGTCCTCTACGGTGCATGTGTTCTCTGATGGATAAAATTCATAAGTGGCTGGCTCTGGGAAGTCCTCCAACGTAGGAATTGCTGAGTCCAACTCCAACAAAGTATTGAGGAATGAGGAATCAGCATCAAAGGAATTCTCCTGCTCGATTTCCATACATGAATTATTTCCTGTAGGTGATGCAGTTGCTGATGTTAAATTGTTCTCCACTCTTCCCTTCAAGCGAGTGTTCCAGTAGTTTTTTATATCATTGTCAGTCCTTTGTGGCAGCATTGCTGCAATTGCCGACCATCTGATAATTAAAACTTGAGTAAATCAGAAAAGAAAAAAAAAATGCATACTATAATCTTATGTTGTGTTGTTACTAACCGATTTCCTAGCATCTGAAAAAAATGCTTCTTCTTCTTCCCTGGTGAAGATTCCACGCTTTATGTTAGGCCTCAAGTAATTCATCCAACGAAGTCTGCAACTCTTCCCTGATCTTGACAAGCCTAGCAATAAAAAAGAAGTGCATGTAAATACTATATATAACTACAAATCCTGATGAACTATAGATTTTTCATACCAGCATATTTGGGCATTTCATTCCAATTCCAAATGCCATATCTCGTGATATAAGTAATCAGCTTCTGATCCTCTTCAGGGCTCCATGTTCCTTTCTTTAGAAATGTTCTGCTCCAGGATATTGGTTGCCTCACCATCTTTAAGACTACTCTACAAGTTCTGCAAGCAGGCACCTCAAAGCATCGGAACGAGTTCTTCCACAATATCGAACTTGAATCTCTCGCTTCTATATATTTATACCATGAATGTTTCAAAGATTCTAATCATCCCAACAACTTGTCAAAGACACGGAGGAAGTAATTTGTACGTTCCTTCCTAGATTTTTGCTTTCTTTTAATACAATTTAGGGCAAAAAGGAGTTTACTAGGAAAAAATTCCTCAGTGGGTCTTTTTTTTATTGTATTGGATTGGTAAGTAAAGATGAGACAACAGTAAAAGACGAAACAAAGAGTCGGGGGACTTTAAGTTGCATTTCTTGTTGTACATTGCATGTAAACACACTTCACATGTGAATGTAGTGAGTGCATCGTCTAAAATGGGGGGCTAGGTATTAATTTATTAATTCTGGGAGTTAATTCTACAGAGGAAATTAATAAGATCAAGGATGACATGCTCTAAATTTTTTATTTTTCTACCTTCCTTGGACTTGGAAATTCTATTGATCTTCTATATCTATTTCACGACGTCTGCCCTCTTTAGTAAAAGGGTCTGTACTATTGCACGGCTCCGTATACACGTCACTGCTTGTCTAATATCAAACTCTTTCTAGATTTTGACTTTCAATGTCTATATATCAATTACTTTGAGTGCTAACTATAACTAAGGTAAAATTTAAAAAGCTATTTTAAAATACTTTAAAGGGATGTTTTGATCCCTCTTATTTCAAAATAATGTTTTTTATCCTTTAACTATTAACACTGTTAGTCAACATTTAAAAAAAATTATGCCCAGTTCTACATAAATATTTTAGGATACAAATGTCCTTTTAAGAAAATATTTGGTCATTTTCTCTTCCAAAACTTCATAAAATTCACTTTAATATTTAATAAATTTCAATATCTGACAAAGAAAAAAACACTTAAAACTTAATATAATTCCATAACGAGATTTGTGAATGTAGTAATTTGTCTCATTTTGATACTTAATAAAATTCAATATTTGACAGAGAAGTAAAAACTTAAAACTTTTTATATATAGTAATTAAGTCAAAATCTTTTTATGTCAGCTTAAACCCTAGTATCAAAGAATAAATTTTGGGAAAAATTTTTTCAACAAAATTAGTAATTACGAGAAAAAAATTAATCTCTATACGCTATAAAGTTCATATACAGAAATATAATAAAATATAGAATGAAGTCGATACATATAATACTTGCCTACATAATTTTTACCTTTCTCTATATCAATTCTGACTTTCTGAGTTATTTCCATTTTCCTTTGATCGTTTGAATCTCCTTTGTGTGAATCCAATAGAACTATTATTCTATTCTTTCACACATGATATCAATTCCTTTAATTGAAGTTTCCATGTAAGATTAACCGAAAAGCTATTTGCTCAAATTTTGACAGCCGAAATCTATAAAAGCAAAAAGAGCCAATTCACATATAGCTGTTCTTCTTCAAGAGATCCAGGGCAGAATTTTTTTTTTAAAAGATAATTAAATTAGAAATTTTCATTGTGAATTTGATAGTTATTTTTTTTCTTTTCCAAAATGTCCCTAAGTTGAGCAAACATAGATTTAAGCTAAAGTCTGCCTGGGGTATTGTCAAGGCTATGTAGATGGCACAAACATGTCCTCCCACCATAGTTTTGACCATATGTAATATGATTTAAAATTATATTTTGACCATATATATATAGTTTTTCATCTGCTTGCTGAAATTCAATGATCCTAAGCTTGACGTACCGAACAAGCTAAAAGCTGGTTTTGCAAAACCTTGTTCGGCCTAATTATTGCTTTCTGGACTAAATTAGCTACTACAAAAGCTGAGGCCAAACAGGCTTCAATTAGTGATCTAGTTTTCTTTATTTCATTGTCTTGCTCTAATAGCTTGAATTTCTTCCTCAACCTCACTAAATAACATGAGCTGCTGGAAACATGGCTGAGATAATTAATCATTGCTAAGCTGATTAATTAAAACATTGAATGAATGCCTTGGTCATCTCTTTCGAGAAGTCTTTAAGTATTTCAAGATTCTAGGACACCATCAAACAAACAAGCTCAAGAATAATGCAGATAGCAATAACCCTTATAATGCTAGAATACGACCAGTGTGGTGCGGCTGTATCACTATTCTTGGCTTAGAGTATTAGATTGAGTAAAGTTTCTGTTTTCTTCTTTTGTTTTTTTTTTCTTTACAACGTACAATACTTGCTACTTGTAAACATATAGAGATGATCACTAAGATATGACAGATACATATATATGTTTTTGGTTTCTAGTTCCCCTATTTAAAATACTTTCCAGCCTCTATGTTTACATGAGTGCACAAACCAGCATAATTAGTTCGTTCAAATAGGATTAATATCACTTTAAGCATCCAATATCTAACGTTTATTGACATCCATCCTCTCTAACGATTTGATTATGCTGACACAGCTCACTCTTCATGCACTAAATAAATGGACTGACCCAGAAATCATCCACAGGTTTATAGAAGGATTCATACAAATATAGGGGTTCATGGAGCCATAGCTGAGAATTTGGTGACAAGGCTTGGCAATCTTCAGAATCAAAAGCCACTTCCGTCAGTGGCTGCTCCAATAAACTCTGTATTTCCCAAGACTCTTGAGATGAAACAAAATTGTCCTCTACTGTGTAAGTGTTCTCTGATGGAGAAATTTCATAAGTGGCTGGTTCTGGGAAGTCCTTCAAAGCTGGGTCCAGCTCCAACAAAGTATTGAGGGATGAGGAATCAGCATCAGAGGAATTCTCCTGCTCAGTTTCGATACCTGAATTATTTGCTGTAGGTGATGCAGTTGCTGATGCTAAATTGTTCCCCACTCTTTTCTTCAAGCGAGTGTTCCAATAGTTTTTTATATCACTGTCAGTTCTTTGTAGCATTGCTGCAATTGCTGACCATCTGAAAATTAAAGCTTTAGTAAATCAGATAAAACAAAACCCCAACAATAATTTTATGTTTTGTAAATATTGCTGTTGTTGTGTTATTACTAACCGATTTCCTAGCATCTTTTGCAGGTGGACTATGGTTTCTTCTTCTGCCTTGGTGAAGTTTCCACGCTTTATGTTAGGCCTCAAGTAATTCATCCAACGACGTCTGCAACTCTTCCCTGGTCTTGACAAGCCTAGCAATCAAAAAGAAGTGCAAGCAACTACTATTTATAACTACAAAATCCTGATGAAATTTAAGTTTTAGTAAATCCGTATAGCTCGTTCTCGTTCATCGAACTTAAATGAACTAGAGATGTCTCATACCAGCATATTTGGGCATTTCATTCCAATTCCAAATGCCATATCTCATGATATAAGCAATCAACTTCTGATCTTCTTCAGGGCTCCATGTTCCTTTCTTTAGAAATGCTCTGTTCCAGGATATTGGTTGCCTCACCATCTTTGAGACTACTCTACAAGTTCTGCAAGAAGGCACCTCAAAGCATCCAAATGAATTCTTCCACAATATCAAACTTCAATTCTATTTCTACCGTAAATGTTTCAAAGATTCTAATCACCTGAACAACTAGTCAAAGACGACACAGGAGTAATAAATTTGTAGATTGTTGCTTTCTTCCAAGGAGTTTACTTAGAAAAAAATTAATTCCTCAAGGGGTCTTTCTTTATTCTATCGGATAGGTAAGTAAAGATGAGACAAGAGTGGAAGACAAAACAAAGAGTCAGGTGACTTCACGTTGCATTTTTGTTTGGACATAGCATGTAACACACTTCACATTTGAATATAGCTAGTCAGTGTATCGTCTAAAATGGGGGGCTAACTATTAACTTATCGTTTAATTTATTCATTCTGGAAGTTGAAGTTAAATACAGATCAAGGATGACAGACATATATAATCTACCTTTTCCATTGTCCACCTTGGACTTGGAAATTCTATGGATCTTCTATTTCTATTTCACCAGGTGTTACCTCATTACTTTGCTGTGACCGCTTCTCTGATATCAAACTCTTCTAGATTTTGAATTCAATATCTCCCTTACGTTGACTGCAACTGTAACGAATACTGAAGATAAAAAATCAAGTTCTGAAGTAATTCACATTGAGTTCATACCCAACAGATTGACTAGACAATGAAAACACTACCAAGAAACATCATTAATTTTCCAATGGGATTAATTTCGTCAGATTTATTTATTTTTTTATATTTTCAATGAATTCCAACGGAAACAATTCTATTATAAATTCATCACAAAAAAAAAATAAATTTGCATATGGTTTTATCTTTTTCGGTGAAAAATTTCATAAAAAATTGATTATTTTTTATGGGAGTTCTTTATTGAAAATTTATTTTAAAAAATAATAATATTTTATTAGAGAACTTACTTTTGTTGTTCGAATTCATGTGTTGTATTATTGTTATTATTTTTGGTACATGTGTAAGCCCATTGAATTTATATGTTACGGAAAATGATGCATTGATCTTTTAGCTCCCTAAGATTAGAATCTAAGACTTTCCAAATAAAAAGTTCACGTCCTAACAATTGAGCTATTCATTGCACCAATCCTTTACTTATTCTAGTATGTATTTCAGTCAAATTAATATATAGTGGCATAATTATAAATTTGTAATCTTGGAAATTTTAATAGAGTTGTTTATTATATTTTTGACAAGAGAATAAAATTATATTAATTAAAACGTTATATTAATGCTATCTCAATTACAACCATTACACTACGGAGTTCATATACAGAAATATAATAAAATATGGAATCAAGTCGACACATAAAATACTAACCTAAATAATTTTTCCCTTTCTCTATATCAATTCTGACTTTCTGAGTTATTTCCATTTTTCCTTGGATTGTTTGAATCTCCTTGTGCGAAGGCTATATGATTTAAGCTAAAGTCTCTTTGGGACATTGTCAAGGCTATATGATTAATTATTTTCATTCTATTAATTTTATTATTTCTATTTATTCATTTTTTGTGTAACAAAAATAAATGTCAGGACAACGGATAATATATATGTTGCCTTTGGAAACACAACTTTGAACTTAGATATGAATTTAGATTTTAACGCTTTTTATTTAAACCCGATTAATCTTAATTTTTTGTTTGGATGAATTTTAGATTTCGGATTCAAAATCATATATTTCAAGAAGGGAGAGATTTATAATTGAGATAAATTTGACAAATACTAATTACATCAAAAAATCAATTTAAAATCCTACAATGGAATCTTAAAATCGCCTTTGGATTTCATCTAAGCCCAAATCTAAAGTTTAACATTCTCAGGCAATCTATTGGTTCATTATTACTGACCCAAATAAAACAAAAGTAGAAATTTGAAAGAATGTACAAACACCGTTGAATACAATTTTGCTAGGTCAAAGTCATGTTTTCAATTTCATTGTTAGGTCAAAGTCACCCCCACATAACAATATTGGAGACAATTTTTGCTTACTAACCTCAATGTCCTTTTCTTTAGAATAAATTAATCCAATACTTTATCCTCCTTATGAAGAGATTTTATTTTTTAATCTCCTTTTATTGACTAATCCAAAGTAAAGAGATTTGGTTTATGCTAGTATCATTGTAAAACAAGCCGTGCAAGTGTTACCCAAATAATTGGATGGTGTCTTTCTTAGTTCACAATATTAGTTAAAGAGAAAAGGAGGAGAAAATCATACATTAGATGTCATGTGCATTTCCAAAGCTCCCAACATCTCCAGGTGTAACACCCCATATCCTCGTATAGAAGCCAATATGACCTTATCAACAAGACAAAGGGTCAATCGGTGTAAATTTAAGTGCCAAAGAGCGGTGACAAGTGAAATGAGTATTTTGAAATAAATAATCTGCACGTGTGAAAATAGTAATTAAATAATAATAATATTTTTATTGAGGATGAATTAGCAAGTTAAAAGGTGATTTGGAAGTAAACCGAGGTAAAGTAAGATGTTTTGGAACCCTAGAAGGCTAGAGAAAAATTTTTAAATAAAATAATATTTTATTAATAAAATAATATTAACATATTAATATTTTATCTATAGTCAAAATTAATCATGAAGGAGGATTTTATAACTAATCTAAGTGGGGAAGAAGAAATAAGAAAGAATTTGAAAGAAAAATGACGATTGTGGGGCCCGCATGTCTTTATTAAATAGGGCTAGAACGGGTTCGTATATATTTAAATATTACGATGATACTTTGGTGAAGTGTAAATTTTATATTTGTTTGCACACATGTACAGGAAGGAAAATAGAAGGAAATTGGAATTGAATAAATGTGGGAAGGACCAATTGTGAAGGATAAAAGTTTGAAGGGTCACATGGTATATAAGGAAAAGTTTGAGGACTTATGCGTAAATTTCAACATTTGAAGTCAAATGGGAATTTACTAACCAAGGAAGGTTAGATTATGCGGAATATGAGATATACATGTGAAATGAACTATTAGATGCAAATTATTGCATGCAAAAAGGAGGAAGTTAGTGAGAAACATGTGAGACACCACCATGTGAAAGTTGATAAAGAGAAAAAGAATAAAGAGTATTTAGGTGAAGGAAAACCATGGTTTGGCAAAGATAGCCCATGGTAAAGCAAGTAAGGTTGCTAATGTGATTTAATAAGAAAAAGAAAAAATACTTTAGTTGAATGAAATTTTATTGGTTTTGAGGGAGGTCAAATAGGATTCAAGAGTGGAAAAATGCATGAAGTCTTATTGGTTCATGGGAGGGTAAAGGTTATTGGCAAAGGAAATGTGAATGAAATGTTATTGGGTGATAAGGTGGCATTAAAAAGGAAATGAAAATGAAATGCATAGAAATACAAGTGAAATGAAATGCAAATAAATAAAATAAGGAAATTTGAGTTGAAGGGCATGACAATCTGATTGAGTTAAAGAGAAAAAAAAGAAAATAATAGAAAAAGGAGTGACTTTGGGCAATCCGCCCACAAGAGAAGAAAAAGAAAGAAAAAGAAGGCTTCACAAGACCATTTCAAGGTCATTTTCTTGTGAAGTCTGCCCACACCAAAGAAATGAAAAGAAAACAAACAATTTGACTTTACTTTGAGAAAACTGCACCATTGAGACAAAAAAGGGAGAATCGGCTTAGAAGCAAAGAGAATAAGAAAAAAAGGAGAAAGAAGAAAGGTGTCAAGCCCAACTCTATAAAATATTTGCCATGTCATTCATGTGCTTGATAATATGTTTGCATACTTGGAAAGCCCTGAAAAATCGTTAAAAGTCAGTAGTGAACCTAGTGGTACAACTAAGATGAATTAAGCCTCGAACTAGTCCAAATAGAGATTTTGAGATGAAATTGAGAATTTTAAAAACCCAGAATGACTTAATATGGTGATTCAGAGTTCAAGGATTGATTTGGAGTCAAATTGGAATTTTTATGACGTAGGGGCAAAATGGTCATTTTGCCACCCAAGGGCAAAATTAGAATTTTACACCACCCAACACTTGTTATGCCTAAGGATTTCATCCATTAACATTTTATATTATGGATAATTGAGATATTTTATGTGGTGGTGAAAGAAAGCTTAGTTGTTAAGTGTTAAACATGAACCAATGGAAGGGTGACAAGTGGCAAGCTTTCATTTCTTTATAATTTACATTAAAAATCAGCACATGACTTTCCCATTTCACTCCCATATGTTCGGCCTCACCAAGGAAAAGAGGAAAGAAAGAAAGAACAAAACCCTAGTTAGAAAATTCAAGGGAAAATTGTGGAATTTCAAGGAATCAAGTGACAAAAGGTAAGATTTTTCAATTTTAGCTTGAGATTTATCTTTCCTAAGCATTCTTTCTCATTTTTCATGGTTGAAATTCATGATTTCATGATGGATCCCTTGTTGGCCGAACCTAGGGGGAGAAGATTTGATGATGAATTTAGTTGGAAAACATGTTATTCTAGTGTTTTTAGTTGGTTGGTGAGGTGTAGCTGAAAAGCAAACAAGAAAAATTCATGTTCTTCCATCACCCTCATTGGCCGAATCTTCCTTATGGTATGTTGATGGTGGATTTGATTTTATTTCAAGTGATTTGGTTAGGAACTAATGATTTATGGTGTAAAAAAATCAAGTATGAAAAACCATAGTGTTTATGTACCCACCATGGCCGAATTTCATAAGGAACTTAGTGATGATGATTTTTGTGATATCTTGTGTTATTTAGTTAGAATTTAATGAATGGTGGTCATGGAAATTGAAAATGGTAATTTTAAAGTAAAGTTCTTTTAGTAAATAAGTTGAATAACAATGAGAAAGTCAAGCTCATTAAGGCGCTTTGGTGTATTTTGGGACATTGGAAGTGTGATGAATATAATTGGAGTCAATTTGGATGTTTTGGTTAAATCAAAGGTGGAAAGTTTGAATTAGGTCAAAAATCGATCCATTCTAATCACAATTGAACCAATGTGTAACACCGTCTTTAAGTGACTATCCAAACAACCTCATGCATTCATATAGAGCCTGAAATAGATTTATAATGACATGACACAATATATTGAATTATTTGTCGTGTATTGTGTATAGGTGGTGAAACTTTCGATAAGGATAAGGAGATTGTACCCGAAGACCAGGACTAGGAGTACTTCGACTCTTGATATTGTGAGTAACCTTATTATCGTCTTAATTATCTAAAGTAGTTTTTATTCGTTTTTGTGATTTTATAGAAAATTGAGTTTAAATGGTAAATCCTTATGTTTTAGAAGTAAAATGTGATTAAATGAAATGAGTTTTATAAATCATTTTGAAATTGAATGATGATTTTAGAAATGGAGTAATTGAAAACTGTTTGTTTGTGTTGTAAATTTATGGTTTGAATTGAATAGCTTATGATGATATTGGCATGAATGGCTGAATTGGAAATTGTGTTGAAATTGTATGAACTATTTGTTTTTCCTTGATAGGTTGGGTAGTAATATAATTTCCATGTCATGTTGTCGAAACTTTTATTGATTTGGTGGGATATTGATTAGCTTACTGCAGTGGCGGGTTTTGGTGGACCAGCCTATTAGAGAAGGGCACGGTAAACCCGGTTATATTTTACCTCGGTACGAGGGGCGCAGAGGGTATCTCTTGAGGTAAAGCTTTAGAGTTCACTACACGCTAAACCACCTCGTGAGAGTGAACTCAGCCAATGCCAAGGAACGACTATGCTTTTGAACGTAAAAATTTGTTTTATGCGTATATGAACTTTTCTTTAACAGCCTTGGTGGACTCTGTTAGATGCCTCGGCCAAGGTATCCTCGAGAATGAGTTTTGGCACGAGCCAAATTTTTAAGAAATTCATAAGCCATGTTGATTATTTGAGTGAAATTAATTTATTTTGTTTAGTTGAAATGAGTTTGAAACGTTATGAATCATAGTACGATGAACTATTTTAAGTTGTCTCCATTTACTCGGCTTTAGATATTTTAGATGATATTTGTTTACTCACTAAGTTTATATAAACTCACCACCCTTCTTTCCACCCATTTCAAGCTCAGGATAGTTTATAGATAGCTAATTTCATTGAGGGCTACAGTTAGATTTGCATCCTCAAAAATTGTAAGTCCACAGCCTTTGTTACCTTCGGTCATTCGGGGGCCCACATGTCATTGTAAATTAAATTACACACTCTAGCTCACTGTGTTACTGTATGTACGGATTTGTTTTGCTTTTACGTTACAAAACTTATTTACGGATATCTCTATAAATATTGTTTCATAAGAAAATGAAATATTTTATTTAATATTTTTATTTTATTCTAGTAGCTATCATTTCACTTTAAATAAATGTTTAGACATTTAAACTTATTTTTGGTTATGAAATATGTATCTTTCACTCATATACTACATTTTTAGAGGGTTTCGAAATTTTTGAGAAAAAATGACCAAAACACCCCTATGAGACGAAAATTATCTTTTTATTGTTTTGGTTTGGAAATAGCTTATAATCTTTTAAAATATGATATTAGCAACTATTGCTCGCAAGGGAGGTGAGAAAACTGATATTAAAGTCTTGCGGGGTTTCGGTTGGCATTCAGGGTAATGAATGTCTATCGAGACATCGCGACGGTTGTAACGGGCTCGAGGAGAGTACCAGGTCGTGACAAAAGGAAAAAAGGAGAAAGGAGGAAAGGCTTGCAAAAGGCTCAGCTTTGGAGGGACTAGAAAAAATCGAGAGGTTTTCTTCCCCACCCACATGCCATTGTTGAAGTTTAGAGAGATTTGGTGGTTCGGTTTAGAAATTCCAAGGAAAGGAAGCTAGAAACTATCATTTTGTTTGAAATGCATGTCTTTGAACCAATTATAATGTGAGATTTTGCTTGTGGTAGCAAGAACCTTCAAGGATTCAAGGAACCCGAGGCATGCATGTAGATAGATCTTGGAATACATGGTGATTTTGGAGCTAAATTGACAATGGGTAAGTGTTTTAGTCTTAAAATCACAAGTAAACAAGAGAAATGAGATATGCATTGATTGTTTAAACTTGTGGTAGCAATGGTGGCCGAGAGTGTGAATAAATTGTGAACTATGTGTATGGAACTCAAGCTAAAACTGAAAGGTGAGCATGCAATGTGAGTATAGTATATTGTGTTGGCTTTGGTTGGTTGGAAGTATGTGGGTTGTGTGTTATATGATTGTGAATAAGGTTGATGAAAACTATGAAATTGGTTGAGGATTTATTCGTTGATATGCTACCATGCATATGAATAAATAAGTATATTGGGTTTGCATTGTTGCTAGGAAGTGTGTAAATGAGGAAAGTGTGCAGTGGTCGCGTGCCGGAGGAAGTGAAGGGTGATCGGCAAGTAAAATTAGTTAGATACGCACTTGAATCAATAGCGACGTAATATCCCACCATTGTAAGGTGAGCAGGGGGTGCTTATTTCAAAATTTTCATAGCTATATAATGTTATACATTTTATAAACGTTGTCGGATTTCATTAAATGCAATTATGGAAAGTATGAGCTGTTAGCCTCGATAGGCGATTTCTAAATAGATTTACAATGATTTATACACTGTTATTGTGAAAAGCATGAGCTGGTAGAACTCATAGGAGATTGTGGATGTAAGGTGATTTGAAAAATTGTTTGTGTATACTATATGTATACGAGCATATATGAAAAGAGTTTTAGAAATCGGGAAACTAGCCTTTTTGCGATGTTTGCATCAAAATTCGTGCCTTGCATTTTTATGTGATATGCATAGCTAAATGCATCTGTTAAATGATTTAAAATGCAAATTTTGAGCATCGGTTTTATTCTGATCTTTGTACCAAGTGTTTACACCATGCCATTTAATGTGAAAAGCAATTTGAAGGGTTATTGAACCTTGATTTCAAATTTTTTGAAGAAAAAGCCTTGGAAAACTTGATTTGGTTTTGAAAGTGGTTTTGACAAATTGAGAACGTCGAGAGTATGTCGAATGTCACATCAAGATAGTGTGACCCTTGTGCACAAGTGAGCTCTAGCTAGAGAACCTTTGGGTTGCCAACGAGTTGCTAGACGTGGCTGGGGCCATGGTCTGTGATTATACGTGGCAAGGCCACAGGTTGTTATATGTGGCTAGCCCACAAGTGATATATGAGGTTGCAACTGATTGATTTCTCCGATGTCAGCCAACATCGTTGAGACTGCCATGGCTATGGGAATCCGGTAGAGCGAGGCTCCTAGATTGTTATTACACGAAAGTGGGTCCACGGGTGATTACTATGCTTACCTACTCGAGAGCCTTGTGAGTTTTTTGACACGTACTCTTTTGCATGGTGGAGAGTTAAGGCTTTTGTGCAGCTTCCCTTGTTTAAATAAAAGTGTTCAGTGCTTACTTGACGAACATGAGTTGGCTTATGTGGTTGAACACATTGATTTCTTTACATGCCACATATTTTGGGAATGTGCATACTTTTATACTATTATTCTTATGTTGATGGCATGTGATGTTTTCGATGATTGAACTTTTTTTTGCTACACTTGTTTTCGGCATCGTTTTGCCAAGTGAAATATTGCATTGTGATTTTACAGCATCATTTCTATAAGGCACAAAATTCCCTACATGTGATTTGGGTTCTTAAGATTATTACATTTTATTCCGGTTTTATTATTCAACTTATCTGCTTTATGCTTGTTTCCCATCTACGCCCTGCTCACGGAGCCGATGATCACTGAGTTTGTGAGCTCACCCCTTTATTTCCCCTTTTGCAGATAGTGATCAGCCATGCGTTCAATCATCGACGCTTATGGTTTACCACGGATAGGTAAAGGCATCTCATAACACTTTATTCTGAGTCGCTCCACTACTAGAGGTCAAGTCATTTATAGCTTGATGTATTTGTAAATAGTGTCAATGTAAATCTGCAGTTAGATACTATAGACTTTAATGTATTCTTACGATTATGGTGAATAAAGGATAAGATGGTTTAATATGATTTATGTTCAATTCTTATTACAAAGAGGTATATGGTTCAAAGTAATTTCATGGATTGATGGCATATTAACTCAAGTTTCAATCAAGGCTTGTTCGGGACTTGATGGTTTCCTCCACAAAACTTGAACGCCGGTAGCGATTGAGGAGCCGTCATTACACAAGGTATAAAACTTTTAAATAAAAATAAATATTGAAAATCTCACAATTGATAAATTCATAAAAAGAATGGAGAGGCAAAAAATAAATAAAATTTACGTAGAAAAACATTTTTAAGAAAAGTTTATATGCTTTTTTGTTCTTTCTTTCTTCTTTCTAAATATTATTAAAAAAGGTTGCTATGATTTAATATAAATATTTAAATAAAAAATGTTAATAAAAGAGAAGAAAAACGAAGAAAAGTGTAAAACTATAAGAAAATCATGGAGAGGTAAGAAAAATTATCAAACAATTTTAACAAATTTTAATAGCTCTTTGTGCTTTTTAATTCCCTTACAGGTCTTGACTTGTGAATACTTCTACAAAGTAATAGCACTTCCACATTCTTGCAATGACTTGGGAGAACTTTCTTAATTATTTTTGCATACAATTACTCTCTCACGTTCAATTACAAGTCATTAAATAGTTAAACAATGTAATTTCTAGTAAAATAGGCAAATAAAAACTACCTTGGAATAAAGAAGTGAAGGCTCTTTTATCACAAATCTTTAAGAGTTTGCTATTAAATTCACTTTGGAAGGTTTTCTGAAAACTAATTGGAAAGGAAAAAGTAGTTGAATTAGACTCAATATTGGATCAACAAATCGTTGGTGCAAATGGGGTTTAGATGAAAATTGACTTCAATGTGAGTCTTTCAATAGATGTTATTTTTAAAACTTATTTCATTCCCACCACTCGGTATGCAAAAGAAAATAATGTGAATAACTTTAGGGATACAACGAAGCCAACGTCTAACTTTATCTTGCACTTTATGAGAGTAGACTACTAGATATACCCATGGGTTTGCAAAGTTGTTCAGCCTTGGAGCCTACTTTTTGTAAGAAGTAGATTATAAGTAATTTGGATTCCTTTGATAGATGATGGGAACTCAAGTGTGTATGTTTAATTTTAGAACATAACACTTGTATTGCTCTTGATTTTTCTGTTAATATCTTACTTGTTTTTGGTGTATTAAAATGGTTGGCAATAAGTCCTTTATATAGGCTTGCAAGTGTCTCTTTTTCAAGGACACAACCTTTTCATCAAGGCACGCATTTATCTTAAAGATACCTTTGCATTTTGTAAGACATAATCCTTGGATAAAGGTATTATTTCAATAATCACCTTATGAAAGGACAACAATTCATTCCATAAGATATAATCTTTATACTATAATATGAAAAGATAACTTTTTGTATCCAAACTTTTGAGGTATGGTGTTTTTCCAATTATTTCATATCCTTTGGATTCAAAGGTATTTTCCAATATGTCACTTTACCAAAAGATGTAGCTATTCATATATAAAACCTATCTACAATCCAATAGTCACACTATGTCACTCTTTGTGGTATAACCTTTGAGCTAAGATAGCTTTTCATTATGTGACATAACCTTTCATTTTGAAAATAAACCAACAATCCCCTATCATTTTCAAAATTTCCAAATAGTAACAACTTTGGGAATCTTGTGCATAAATAAAGATATCTTGCAGATTTGAACCTTCACTTAGTGAGTGTGGTTGGTTCTAGACTAAATTGAGTGGTTAACCAAGCATTGAACCATCGATTTTTTATTTAACTAGTTAGGCCACTAAACACACACAAGCTTCTTCGCTCATTTTGTATCTAGTTTTGCCAACACATTTTTTATGGCCTTGTGTTTTGCATCCATTCATGAGTGCTGTAAAAGTTAAGCCTTTAGCTCTTAGAAGAGGCCACACTTCCACTCACATAGGTAGGCCTTATCGGAAGTACCCATAATTATAAGACTTCAACATATACATGTTATGGGTCTATTAAGAACTTTTGCTCAACCTTACCTTACACATTACGAGAACCAAGCACTATACACCTTGGGATGAAAAATATAAATTAATGCTTACAATCATCCATGTGATAGAATGGTCCGTACCCAAAACTTGCAGGTTGGCTACAAGCGTCGAGGTAAAGTCCCACCATTAGAGATTTAGTTGATAGGGTTGAGATCCATCCCTTTTGAGGTATTTATCACCAAGTCCATTTTCAGACCTTTGGTAAATGGATTCGCTAAATTTTCACAAGTCCTCACATAACTTATAATGACTATACCATCACTAATTCTTTGTTTTACAATGTTATGTCAAAGTCTAGTGTATCAACACTTTCCATTGTATGCTTGATTATATGGCTTTGATACCATTGCTTCTTTGTCACAATGTATCAAGATTGGTGCCATTAGTTTAGACCGTGACGAAATTTTATAGAGTAAATCTTTCAACCATTCTACTTCTTGGGTGGTAGATGCTAAAGCTATAAATTCAATTGCCATGGTGGAGTCCGTTCAACAAGATTGTTTCTTAGAATCCCAAGAAACAGCACCCCCACCAATTGTAAAAATCCAACTAGTTGTAGAAGTATCATCTATTCTATTTGAGTTTCAACTAATATCTGTATACCTTTCTAAAACCAAACGAAAACTTGAATAAAAAATGTGATATTTCATTGTACTCTTTAAGTATCTTAAAACTTTATGAATATCATACCAATGTTCTTTACTTGGATTACTTGTGTATCAACTTAGCATCCTAACTGCAAAAGCAATGTTCAGCCTTGTACACACCATAACATACATTAGACATCTAATCACCCTTGCATATTCATTTTATGCTATCGGCTTGTCTTTATTAGGTACTAGTCTTAGATTACAATCATAAGGAGTAGATATTGGCATATAATCAAACTTAACATACTTCATTATAATCTTTTCAATGTAATGAGATTGAGACAACGTTAGGCTATTATTGTCTCTCATTGTTCTTATACCAAGAATAATATCCACTACACCCATATATTTCATTTCAAAATTCTTTGACAAGAATCTTTTGTATGTCCTCCACTTGTTCCAAATCAATACCGAAGATTAACATGTCATCCACATATAGACAAATGATGACACCTTTATCATTATGGAACTTACAATAGACATATTTGTCAGATTGATTGATCTTGTAACTGTTAGTTAGCACAACTTCATCAAACTTTTGATGTCATTGTTTAGGTTCTTGTTTTAATCCATACAAGGACTTTACAAGCTTACACACTTTCCTTTCTTAACCAGGAAAGTTAAACCCTTTAAGTCGTTCCATGTACACATTTTCATCTAATTCACCATTTAGGAATGATGTTTTAACATCCATTTGGTGAACTACCATCTTATGTATAAATGCAAATGCCATAAACACTCTAATTGTAGCTATTCTTGCTACTTATGCATATGTATCAAAATAATCAACACCTTCCTTTTGTTTAAAGCCCTTTGCCACTAACCTTGCTTTAAACTTATCTACAATCCCATCAACTTTCGTTTTCTTTTTGAAAATCCATTTACAGCCTATTGGCTTAGAACTTGGTGGAAGGTCTACCAACTTCCAAGTTTTGTTTCCCATTGTTGAGTCCATTTCATCTTGTATTCTTGTCTCCAAAATAAAGGATCTCGAGACTTCATTGCCTCCTCATAAGTTTGAGGATCACCTTCACCTTTTACATGAAACCGGTAAGGTAAGTATTCACATGTTTCTTCTCTTGTACGTTCTACTAAGTACATGAGGAAATCGGACCCATATGTCTTTGCTTTCCTAATTCCTTTACTTCTTTGAAGCTCAGTAGTTTCCTCACCATTTTTTGAAAGTTTTTCACTTTCCATTACTAATTCTTTGAGCCTTGGAATTGAATTGAACCTTGTTTCGTCAAAAATAGCATCTCTTGATTTTATGATTGTATTAACGAAATATGAATCATTGGGCTTTATGACCTTGAAATAATATGCTTTATTGTGTTTAGCATATCCTATAAATATAGATTCAATTCCTCTTTCACCTAATTTCCTTTTCTTTGGTTCTAAAACTCTTATTATGGCTCAACATCCCCAAACTCTTAAATAATTAAGGTTTGGCTTTCTTCCTTTCCATAGCTCATAATAAGTAGTTTTACTCTTTTTGTTTTGGATTCTATTTAGTATATGGCAAGCTGTTAATAAGGCTTCACCTTAAAATCGTTTTCCCAAACTTGAATTAGAAAGCAATGATTTGACCATTTTCGTAAGAACTCAATTCTTACATTCCACTACACCATTTTCTTTTAGTGCAAATGGAGCGATAATCTCATGAATAATACCAGTGGACTTGAAATACTTGGGATCATAATATTCACCTCCTCGATCACTTCGTAAACATTTGGCAAGCAATTCACAATGTAATTCAATTTCATTTGTGTAGATTTCAAATTTCTCCATTACTTCATCTTTAGCATGCAATAAGTAAACATAAAAATATTAAGAAAAGTCATCTATAAATGTTATGAAGTATTTCTTTCTACCAATAGATGAAGTACTATGCATATCCCAAACATTGAAATGTATTAATGCAAGCAATTCGGAGTATCTTTCTACCTTAAGAAATGAGTTTCTTGTGATTTTAGTAACCATGCATGTTTGCATATATCATTATTTCCATCAATATTAGGTATCAACTCTAATTAGCCATACATGCATTCTTTTATAATGAACATGACCTAAACTATTATGCCATAAATTAAACAATGTTGCTTTAGTATCATGAACATTAAATGAGGTATCAATATAAGTAGAACTAGTAGCATTTTTATTAAAATTAAGCTTAAACATATTTTCACATAAGTATCCACTTCTCATATATTGTCCACTTTTTGTAAAGACGAACTTATCTGCTTCAAATACTAATTTGAAGCAATACTTATTTAATAAACCACCAAGCACAAGATTCTTTCTAACTTTGGTACATAATAGACATCATTTAATACAAGTATTTTTCTAGAAGTAAACATGAGTTCCATGGTGCCTTTCCTTTCAATTGTGTAGTGGAGGAATTTCCCATATGCAACATTGTTCATCATTAACCACTTCCAAAGTCTTGACTAAACTCTTGTTCTTACATACATGATTAGTTACACCAATGTCAATCCACCATGCTCCATCATCTTGGAGAAGATTGATCTCAAAAACCATAGCCACAAACTTGTTGTTGTTCACACCTTGTGTTTTGTTGTTCAAAAGTTTGTATTTAGTCTTGCAGTGTCCAAGTTTGTTACAATGGAAATATGGCTTTTTTTTTTTGTTCTTTTTGATCTTATGATTTTTATCATTCATACCATCAAAATGTTTTCTTTTGTTGCATGAGACCAGCTTGTTTGATGGTTTGTATTCCATCACGTGGACTTTTAAAGTTTTAAGATTCTTTTTCATTAGAATCCTTTTCTTTTTCATCTTGCATGACTTCTTCTTGTTTGCTATAATCTTTTTCTATTTGAAGATGATTACCAAGGTCCTCAAAAGACATTTACTTTTTTTTTTTTATGTTTTACAGTTTTCTTATTATCTCTCCATGAGGGGGGGAACCTTATCAATTATAAAAAATACCACAATAGCTTTATCCATTTTAAGACCATATTGCTTAAGTTATTTAGAATACGTTCAAGCTCATGTAATTACTCCATAATAAAATGATTATCAACCATTATTGAAATGACTAACCAAAAATTTCTTGCTACTTGCATCTTTGGCCATGTATCTTGCTTCCAAGTTGTCCTAAAGTTGTTTCGCACTAGCTTTATTCTGGTACGCTTCGAACAACGCATCCATTCCATTAAGAATGTGTCCCATGCATATATAGTCATCATTATCCCATTTTTGCCTCAAATGAGTTCGATTCACAGATTCTTCATCACCTTCTTCATCTGGTCTTGGTGTATCTAGAACATAAGCAACACTAAGAGTTGTAAGAAGGAAGCGTATCTTTTTCTACCAACGAGTAAAGTTTCCTCCTTCAAAGCGATCTCACTTGACAATGTTGGTAGCCATCTCTTTAAGTGAAGTCATTTTGAATTCCAACACCATGAAAATAAGTCTTAAAATTATTGGTGCAAATGAGGTTTAGATGGAATTGAAGGAACCAGTAAAATTGACTTCAAGGCGAGCCTTTCAATAGACACTCTCTTTAAGACTTATTTTGCCCCACCACTCGGTACATAAAGGGGAGTAATGTGAATAGCCTTAGGGATACAATTAAGTCAACATCTAACTTCGTCTGGCACTTTATGAGAGTAGATGCTAGATACACTTGAGGGTTTGCAAAGTTGTTCGACCTAAGAGTCTACTTTCTATAGCAAGTAAATTATAAGGAATTTGGATTCATTTGATAGATGATGAGAACTCAAGTGTTTATGTCTAATTTCAGAACATAACACTTGTATTGCTCTTGATTTTTCTGTTAATATCTTATTTGTTTTTATGTATTAAAACGGTTGGCAACAAGTCCTTTATATAGGTTTGCAAGTGTCTCTTTTTCAAGGACACAACCTTTTCATCAAGGCATCTCTTTATCTTAGAGATACCTTTGCATTTTGTAAGACATAATCCTTGGATTAAGGTATTGTTTCAATAATCACCTTATGAAATGACAACCATTCGTTCCATAAGACATAATCTTTAAGCTATAATATGGAAAGATAACTTTTTCGTATCCAAACTTTTGAGCTATGATATTTTTCCAATTATTTCATATCCTTTATATTCAAAGGTGTTTTTCCAATGTCACTTTACCAAAGGACATACCTATTCACATGAAAAATTCACCTGCAATCTAATAGTCACACTATGTCACTTTTTGTGGCATAACCTTTGCACTAAGATAGCTTTTCATTATGTGACATAACCTTTTATTTTGAGAATACACGCCATGAAATTTATGAACCGCATGCTGTTAAATTTTCCTGCAAAATCAAAGTATAGACTTACATTATTTACTTTTTGTATTTTATCAAAATCAGGCTAAGTTAATTTGGTCTTAATAAATAGATAATATTATAATCCATAATATGATCTAATAAAATGGACTAAACTCCAATATAAAATGACAGCTTAAAAATGTAGACTTATGTAGGAAACCCTAAATCCTATCATGGGTGGGACTACGAATTCACTATACAATGGTAAGATTAGGTCCCCTCTCATATCTACACAACAACATTAATATCTCACCCATTAAGAAGTTATGTTGAAAAGGATGTGAAAAATCCTAATGCACTGAATCCTAACAGTCACGACCCGGTACTCCCCTTGAGCCCGTGACAACCGTCGCGGTGTCTCGATAGACACTCATTACCCAAAATGCCAATCGGAACCCCGCAAGGCTTTAATATCAGTTTCTCATTTCTCTTGTGAGTAACCGTTGCCATATATCATGTACTAATAGATTTTAAGCTATTTCCAACTTAAAACAATAAAAAAATGATTTCTGTCTCACAGGGGCATTTTGGTCATTTTTTCCTAAAAATTTTGAAACCAGCTAAAAATGTAGTATGCGAGTACAATACACATAATTCATAATCAAAAATAAGTTTAAACATCTAAAACCTTAATTTAAAATGAAATTATGATTATTTGGATATAATAAAAAAATATAAAAGAAATATTCAATAAAATATTCTATTTTCTTATAAAACAATATTTTTAGAGTTATATGTAAATAATTTTTGCAGCGTAAAAGCAAAATAAATTCATACATACTGTAATACAGTAAGCCAGAGTATTTAATTTAATTTACAATAACCAGTGGGCCCTCGAATAACCAAAAGTAAGGAAGACTATGAACCTACAGTTTGGAGGATGCAAATCCAATGATAGCCTCGATGAAACTAGCTATCTACAGCCTATTCTGATCTTGAAATGGGTGGAAAGGAGGGTGGTGAGATTATATAATCCCAGTGAGTAAACAAACATCATCCAAAATATCTACAGTAGAGTAAATGGAGACGATTAAAATATTCCATCTCAATATGTATTTCATAACATAAATATTCATTTCATTTAAATAATCAACATGGCTTATGAGTATCTTAAAAGCTTGGCTCCTGCCAAAATCATTCTCGGTGATACCTTGGCCGAGGCATCTAACCGAGTCCGCCAACGCTGTTAAAATTTTCGTATACATGTAAACATATTTTTAGTTTGAAAAACACAGTCGTTCCTTGACGTTAGCGGAGTTCATCATCACGAGGTGGTTCAGCGTGACGTGAACTCTAACCATACCTCAGGAGATACCTTACGCGCCTCTCCAACTAAGGTACATATATATAACCGAATTTCGTGCCCCTCTAATAGGCTGGTCCACAAAACCCGCCCACTGCAGCAAGCTAAACCCACCATATAATAAAATTTGCGATAGCATGACATGGCAATTATTTTATTTTGCAGCCTCTCAAGGCAAATCAACAGTTCATACATTTTTAGCACATTTACCAATTCAACCATTCATGCCAATATTGCCATAAGCCAATCAATTAGAACCATAAATTCACAATACATCAAATGGTCTCCAATTACTCATATTTTCAAAGCCATCATTCAATTTCAAGACAATTTATAAAATCATTTCATTTAAACATATTTTGTTCATAAAACCTAAACATTAACCATTTAAACTCATTTTCCATAAAATTCACAAAATCGAATACAAAGACTACTTTAGATAATTAAAATGATGATAAAGTTACTCACTATTTTGGGAGTCGAATTTTTAGAGTACTCTGACTATCGATCCTCGGGTACAATTTATTTGCCTTTATCGGAGGATTCACCACCTAGACATAATGCACAATCAAGCAATTTACCACATTGGTGCGAAACCGTTATCAAACTATATGGATGCATGAAATGGAATGCAAATTGTTCGGATTATCGTCTAAACACGGTGTTCTACACAAATTCAATTGTGTACCTAAATAAAACGGCATTGGCCTAATTGGATCTATCACTTGCTTAATTGGCCAATATGTCCAATTCAACTCCCATTAACTCCATTTTTCTTCCAATTCTCTAAACCATCAAACACAAGTCAAATAGCATAAAATTTAGCAGAATCATCTTCACATTTTCTCATGGGAATTTCAGCCATGATGGGTGCATCAACATTATGATTTTTCCTACTTGATTTTCTCACCATAATTCATCATTTCCTAACCAATTCACTTGAAAAAAAAATCAAATCCACCATCCACACTTTACATGGAAAATTCGGCCAATGATGGGTGATGGGAGGAAGTGAATTTTTCTTGTTGGCTTTTCATGCTACGCATTACTAACTAACTAAAACCACTAAAATTCATTGAAATCTAACCAAATCAAGCATCAAAACCCCTCCCCCCCTGTCCGGCCAGCAAGAGACCCATCATGAAATCATGTGATTCAACCATGGAAAATGAAAAATGATGCATGGGAAAGGTAGATCTCAAGCTTTATTGAAAAAATCTTACCTTTTTCACTTGTTTCTTTGAATTTTCACCAATTTTCCCTTGAATTTTTCCACCTAGGGTTTGTTCTCTTCCTTTTTCCCTTTGTTCTTGGTGTGGCCGAACATAAAGAGTGAAATAAGAGAGGTTTGTGCTGGTTTTTAATGTAAATTATAAACAAATCTAAGCTTGCCACTTGTCACCATTCCATTGGCCATTTTCAAACTTGACAATTAAGCAATCTCTCTCCACCACTTAAATTTTCTCAATTATCCATGATAATATTAGGTAAAATCCATGTGCTGGACAAGTGTTGGGTGGTGAAAAATTACAATTTTGCCCCTAGGATGGCAAAATGACTATTTTACCTTTATGCTCGAAAAAATGTCAGAATTAAAATTCTTCACTTCTCAAACTCAAATTATACTCCAAGTGATCAATCTTAGTAAAAAATTTCATCCAACACTCACATCTTAACCTTGGGTGGTAAAATGACCATTTTGCCCCTAGGTCATGAAAATTTCAATTTGACTCCAAATTGGTCCTCGAACTCTGAATCACCATTTTAAGTCAATCTAGGGTTTTATAATTTTCAATTTCATCTTAAAATCTCTATTTGGACTAGTTCGAGGCTTAATTCAACTTAGTTGCACCACTAGGTACACTACTGACTTTTGACGATTTTTCGGGGCTTTCCAAGTATGCAAGCATTTTGTTAATCACATGAATGACATGGCCAATATTTATAAAGTCGGGCTTGACGCTAACAGTTAATCTAGTCAGTATTATTTCTACTATTAAATCATGTATCGAGAATCAAATATGTTTTTGTGTTCTAAATTTTGCTATGGTATCTTGGATTATTATAAATTAATTATACATAAAGGTTGTAAGATTAGTGATCAAAGGTTTGTATGTTCCTTCAAACACACATGGCACATTCATTTTCATGCATGAGCTCTATACATAGCTTTCGTCCCTTTTAGGAGGGAGTAAAGTACCTATGCTCTCATGAGGTGATAACCTCCGTATGAGCTAGCAAAACACTACCATTATAATTGAACCCTTTTCTCTTGTAAACTATACTAGACAAGCATTCAGATGTCTTGCTCATTTATTAGCTTTAAATTGATCCTAATTTTGAAATGACTTTATCTCTTCCAAATTTGTATTTATCAAGCATGTCCACTTACTAAAGGTATACATGCTTGTATACTTTTCACAAACACTCGAACCTTGAAAGATAGGAGAGGTTCTACATTAACCTTTAAAAAGTAGTGGTTAAAGGTTTTATCTTAACCTTGAAAAGAAAGAAAGGTTCGATCTAAACCTTGAAAAGATAAAGAGTTTTGTTTAAGCCTTTAAAAGATAAAGAGATTTTATCTAAGCCTTGAAAAGATAAAGAGGTCCTATATAAGCCTTAAAAAGATAAAGAGGTTATACCTTCGCCTTGACAACGGGAAACAATGGATAACAATTGGAATCTAGATTACGTGGCAATGGTTTCTGAATAGAGAAGAAGGTAGGTAGAGAAAAAGAGACATAGAGATGAAAACTAGAAGCGAAAATTGAAAATATGTGGCTTTTATAGTAAAGGTTTTACATGGCTTAAGGAAGGCCCTAAAATGACATCATTTAGGTGAAGGAAAAAAGAAGAGGAGAAGTCGGTCATAGTTGACTTGACCCCGATGTAGGTCAACCCTTAACCCACAATCTAGGAGTATCTAGTAGTTCAAGATGTTTAGGTATAACTAAATAGGTTTTGAGGTAAGTTAAATTATGCTTTTAGTCTTTGTACTCCATATAAAAAATGTGGATTTAACCTTTGTACAATAAAACGTATAAATTCAATCCTTATACTTTTAAAAATTGTTAATGTCAATCTAAACCTTAAGACGGTGAAAATTCAACTATTAAATGTACTTATGTGGTGTTTGATCAAGCTAACATTGCATTGAACATGTTGACTATCACAACCCAAATTTTCGAGCCATAATCGATGCATGGGCCCAATAAGCATAGCCCATTAAGCCCAAGCAAGCCTTTTTACATGATCTTGTTCATCATTCTATCCATCACTTTAAATGCCATATTTCGTAATTCTCAAGCATGACTATTTCAACAATATAACATGGTAGCCAACAACTTACATTTATATTATCCAAAATAATGTCACCCATTGCCAACTCATAGTGGCAACATTAATCAAAATAAACATATATTGTTTATGGCATGTATCTTAGTGATTTACATCACATGTATGTATACACAGGTAAAAAGGCTCATTGACTTCTAGCGGAGTGACCTTGGGTGAAGGTCCAGCTACTGAATGCCATGGTATCTACCAAAAAGACGGATATACGTGGACACCTCAACTTAGGCCCCAACTGCCTCTGAATTTGAAAACATGAAGTTGAAAAGGGTGAGTATAAACCCAATGAGTGAACATAGGAAGGGAACAAGAATCAATATGGGAAGTTTTAGAAAACATCATGCACTTATGTTGAAAACAATGCAATTTAGCTCAATTTCTTGTTAAAACCCCTTAATTCAACTCTTGATTATTTAGCGCCTTAGTATTGAAAGATCCATGATCAATAATGAAGTTAAAGAGTGAAAACTACAGTAGAGTTCAAGCAAGGCAAGCATAGCAAAGCGAATCTCGTTGCAACGAAAAGGCATTGAGAATGAATTTTCGTTGCAGCGAAATTCAGGGCAAAATTTTGAACCAACCACCCGAGAGTTTATCGCCGCATTGAGAATGAATTTCGTTGCAGCTAAAACCCGAGCAAGCTTTTTACCCAGCCAGCTGAGAGTTCCTCGCTGTAGCGAGAATGCATTTTCGTTGTAGTGAAAATCTGGGCTAGTCAAGCTTCCAGCACCCGAGAGTTTCTCTCTACAGCGAGAATGAATTTTGCTATAGTGAGAAACAGGGCAATTAAATTAAAAGAATTCTCGTCACAACAAAAATCTATTTTTGCTACAGTGAAAATCAATTGGAAAGCATTTGTCAAATTTTAACATTCAATATTCAATGCAAACGCATAATACTTTCCCTAACCTCTCTATGTATGTGTATACATGTATACAACTCCCATCTCACCAGTTCATGTGCACTCCCACACCGCACATAGCCAGAATCATCTTGTGCACTCCCACACCGTACAAATCAATATCATCAGTGTGTGCACTCACACAACACACCATTATCACCGTCATGTGCACTCCCACACCACACATGGCAGATATCATCAGTGTGTGCACTCACATAGCACACAACTATAGCCATCATGTGCACTCCCACACCACACATGCATGGTTATAATTGTCACCCAATAATGCCATTTAATGCATAACATACACATCAACATAATGTAGAAACACATGAATTCATCACATTCATATTTCACAACATAAAAACGTTTCATCAAAGGCTTGTTCCCATGCAAATTTTAAAGAAAAACCAATAAAATATTTCAAGTGGTTTAATCAAGCATATAATCATTTATTTCAAAACATTTTAATGCAAGTTCACTCACTTGTCTTCGTTGGTTCTTTAATCAACTCCAACTTCCACTAATGCTCCAAGTGGAGATGTAGGGTCTCGTTGGAACCTATCACACACAATAGCATCACAGCAACTCAATTGACATGAATATTATTCTAAAAGCTATTTTCCTAAATCAAGTTTTGCTAGTTATTCCTTACTAGCTCCTAATTACCATTTGATTAGCTATTTATTCACACTACTCTAGTCACACTAGAAATAAATAAATAGCCTTCAGAAATAAAACAGTCTACAATTTAATTATTGACCATCATTAACAACCTAAAAATCAACCCTAACTCAATACTCACCTTGGTGAATTTGTAGTTGAATTTCTTTTCAAGAGTTTTCTTCAAGCTATTTGGAAAACCTCTCTCTCTAAAATGTCCAGCTAGTGAGAGAAAGTATTGAGGAAAGACTTTTGATGGTTCTTGAGGTGTAGAAGTGAAAGAGTATGAAAAACCCTATGATGAGGTACATAAAACATAAGATTTGGGGTTACCATGAGAAAGTCATTGAGGTTTCAAGGGAAGCTTCCATGGAAGATGGAAAATGTGAAATGGGGAGGAGAAATGGGAAGAAGATAAAGCTGCTGGAAGTGAGGAGAAAATGCTAGAAAATTTTGATATTTATCCTATAGTTGACTAAAGTTCCACTTATTTACAAAAATGTCGTTGCATAGTTGACTTTGCCTTTTCTTCCCTTTGGCTCAAACTTTTTACTCTTTTGACACTGAGAAAAGGTCCACAATAGATTAGAGGTACTCGGGTTCATGAAAACTTAAAAACTTAGATCCAAGACCCAAAATGACCATTTTGCCCCAATCGTGAAAATTATCATTATTTCTATTTTCTTCGATTATTTCATTATTATGTATATCATTCATTTATTCCTTAGGCCTTAATAATATTAGAAAACCCACTTCTAGGAGTTCACCAAGGAAAATGATAAAATTACCCCTAATCTACGTCATTGTCTACCTCCGTTACACATCTATGAAGGTCGAGGTTTCACATTGACGTGGCCTTAATTAGACTGATAACAACTTCTAAACTTATGTGCTACTAACTGACATGATGAAAAATGATGACATGGCTTTTGCTTATATGGCATAGGATGGGCACTTGCTTGCAACAGTCATTCATCTTCCTTATTAATTAGATATGGGCCTTCACCTTTTTTTCTTGGGTAATAACTTTTTGGCTACTTTTTGTTGGAGTAGGATCTTAGTGGATTGATGTGATTTTGTTAAGCATGGATTTCAAAAAAATTTTTTAATAAAGGAAACAAACAATCCAATTACACAAGCGGAAACACACATCATTCTTATTTCAAGTAACATAATCACATCCTAAAAAACTAAGAATCTATTAAGTAAAGAAAAACATACATTTTATTTTGAGATTTTTATTTTTGGACACCACCACACCAATGAATGATTTCTTGACCAAACAAGTTTACCACTTATTCTTCAAGAATGTTACTTAAAATAACTCTTTGTCTTATTATCAAAATGTACTTTCATTACAAATAAATTTAATGAAATTAAGGATGAAAATATACTTGTTTTCCAAGGCACCATATTCTCAAAATTCCTAACACTTTCAATACATAATATTCCCATCCCTAAACATCTATTTTAAGTAGAGGCATTGGCTCCAACTTTGAGATAACTCTAGATTGAGACTTTTCCCTAGTGGATTTGTTCACACCCGACACTCGTACATGTTCTCTTCTTTCAACTCTCATAAAAACATGTCAATCACCCCTTCGCTCTTTATACATTGACATCAATTCTGCGTATCTAGATTAGAATATAGTTATACGTACATATAAATACACATGTGATTTTCTCTCCTCTTTGTGGAGATGGAAATTTGGGGAGATTTTTTTTGGGTTTTAAGGGTATATTGTCATAATTTACTTTCTTGATTACCATTTGTTTTTTTGCTGAAACATACATTTGAGACTTGGAATACTAAAAAGCCATTGTTTTCTTTAGGTACGTAGAATTAAAAGGGAAAAAGAAAAAAAATAGCCACACAAGCCTTTGGGTTGGTGTTGGATGATTAAGGTTGGACAAATGTAATCTAGAGGACATTTTATGGGAGATGGACCGAATTTTGCATCCAGAAGGTGCATTTATATTTACAAATCAAACTAGAATAATATAGAGATGAAAATTATACATAAAAAAGACCCATGATTCCTCAAAATCCATTTGCATCTGTCAACAATTAAGGAAGAATACATGGTCGACAAGCCATTCTGATCAATTCCAAGGAAAAGGTCATTCAACCTTTAGAGTATCATGTCACGATTCGGAACCTCCCTTGGGCCTATGACAACCGTCGCGACGTCCCGATTGACACTCATTACCCGAAATACCAATCAGAACCCTGCAAGGCTTACGTATAAATTTCTTGCCTTTCCTGTGAGCAATCGTTGTTAAACATTCCGTTTTAAACAATTACCAGTCGTTTCTAGCTCAAGTAAATCAAAAGACAAAAAAATTATTTTATTTTATTCTTTTATTAAAAAGATTTATAGACAAATTTACTATTCAAAATATTGATTAAAATATAGCATTTTTATATAAAACAATATTTATAGAAACACGTGTAAGTAATCTTTTGTAAAGTGGAAGTAAAATAAATTCATACATACAATAATTTACAAAGTTATAATGTACAATAATAATTACAATGACAAGTGGCCCATAAATACACTAAGTGTTGGTGATAGTAACCTATTGTCTATGAAATAGAGGGGTCAACTGGAATTCTCGACAAAATCGGGTATCTACAAGCTACCACAAGCCTGAAATATTTGGAAAGGAGGTGGGTGAGATTTTGCAATCCCAATGAGTAAACAGACATTATTATAAATATCTAAAGGCGAGTAAAATGGAGGCAAAATTAAACAACAAATCACAAACCATTTCATAAGGTTTTCAATTTATTTCTTGAACCATAAAATATTTGTAATTTACCAAAACAGTTGTTAAGGCTTATGACTTTTATTAGAAACAGGGCTCAAGCCAAAAACTAGTCCTCGGGGATACCTTGGCCGAGGCATCTAACCGAGTCCACCAAGGTTGTTAAGATATTTACATGTTAAACACATGTTAGTTTTGAAAACAAGCCGTTCCTTGGCGTTGGCCGAGTTACACATTCACGTGGGGGTTCGACGTGAAGTGAGCTCTAACACTACCCCGGGAGTTACCCTCATCGCCTCTACAATCGGAGTAACTATGCAACCGGGTTTACCGTACCCCTCTAATAGGCAGTCCATGAAAACCCGTCACTACAGTGACTAAACCCACCAATTTTAATAAAATTTCGACAGTATAACGTGGCTTTTATTTATTTATCCAGTCTGCATAGTAAAAGACAGCTTACATAAATTTTCAATACAATTATAAAATATAGCAACATATACTCAATATCATAAGCCATTCATAGGAAAATATATTTTTCAAGACAATTGGTAGCCTCCAATTACTCAATTTCATGATCAAAGGTTTCTTATTTCAGATAATCAACACAATATATTTATTTGTCACATTTATTTCTAAAACATCAAAAGTCCCATTTTAATCTCATTTTCGTTTCATAAAATACATAAAAAGCATTTAAAAATAAACTCTAGATAATTTACAATAATAATAGGTTTACTCACAGTTTGTACAAATTAAATGCTTTCTAGGTACCCTGATCACTGTTCGTTGGGTACGACTTCCTTGCCTTTACCGGAAGGCTCTCCTCTTAGACACATTGCAAAAATTACACAATTCACCACATTGATGCTAAATCACTATATAATTGACTTAAATCCTATACTAATGCATGGTATGAAATGCAATAGCCTAAAACGGCTTAAATGCGATATTAACTTATTTTTGGCACTTTACCCGATAAATTGCTAACGCGCTCTATTTTAACTCTAAATTATCCCATTTTCTCTCCAACATTTCTAACCATTAAATATCAGCCAATAACCCTCTAAAATCACCAAAATTAGCTCACTTTCCTCATTGGAAAATTCGGTCAAAAATGGGACATTAACTTGGTTAATTTTTCACTCTGTTTTTCTATCACATTTAACCATTTTTCATCATTTTCTCTTCATTTCTCTTAGAATAAAAATCAGTTCATCATCATTGTACATCATTGAATATTCGGCCAAGGTTGGGTATTGTGAGAATTTCATGCTTTCTTGCCCTATTTGATTTCTATACACATTTAACTAACTAAAACTACCAATTTAACTAAGAATCAAAACATAAAATTTTCAAAATCCTTCCCCTTGAAATTCGGCCAGCCCTTGGTATCACTTTTTGATCTCTCTCCTCAAGCATACTAAATGGAAACAAAGGCATAGAAAAGGTAGAAATCAAGCTAAAGTAAAAAAATCTTACCGTTAGACGCATAAAATGATGAAAAACGTGAATTCCCCTTTGAATTTTCTAGTTTTCCTTTGGTTTTTCTCTTTTCTTCCTTTCCTCTCTATTTTCTCTCTTATTTTCTCCTTATGGCTGACCATCACCTGATGTGGGGTTTAAATGGGCTGATTTTCCTTTAAAATAATATTAAATCATTAAAAGTGCCATGTGTCACTTTTCTATTGGCCCGTTTTTAAAATTTCGTCCTTTAAACTTCAATTTTTTCACCACTTAAAATACCATAGTTATTCATACCATAAATAAATAAATCCTATGATTTTGACAAGTTTTGGGTGGTGAAAATTACGGTTTTACCCCGAGGTGAGAAAATTACCGTTTTGCCCCAATGTTCCAAAAATTGCCGAAATTGAAATTTTTAACTTCCTATCATTAAATTATACTCCAAATAGTTAATCTTGGTCAAAAATTTCACTCCATGATCAAATTATTATCTTAGGTGGCAAAATGACGATTTTACCCTTGAACATCAAAATTTTCAATTTTTCCCCAAATGAACCCTCAAACTCTGAACAATCATTTTTAGTCATTCCTGGAC
Organism: Theobroma cacao; assembly: GCF_053813885.1. Lineage (NCBI taxonomy): Eukaryota > Viridiplantae > Streptophyta > Magnoliopsida > Malvales > Malvaceae > Theobroma > Theobroma cacao. Next base: position 19,496,145 of record NC_142645.1, read on the forward strand.
TGTAAAATATTAAATTTCATCCTACGATTCCTATTTGAACTAGTTTGAAGTTAAATCAACTCAAGTGTACCGTTAGGTACAATACTGAGTTTCGTCTATTCTTAGGAGCTTTCCTAACGTAATAACATGCTACTTAGTGCATGTATGTCATGACATGTGTTTATAGGGTCGGGTTTTACAATTCTACCCCCCTTAAAATAAAATTTTGACCTCAAAATTTCACTTACCAGATTCTACAAATAGATACGGGTATTGGTTCCTCATCTGATGCTCTACTTTCCATGTCATTTCCTCCATTCGAGCACTTTTCCACAACACTTTGACCATTGAAATACTCTTGTTCCTCAATACTTGATCCTTTCGATCCAAGATACTCACAGGTTGCACCTCAAACTTCAAATCGTCATGCAACTCGATCGGAGGTGCTTTGAGGATGTGAGAGGGATCGGGTACATATTTCTTAAGCATGGAGACATGGAAAACGTTGTGGATCCGATCTAACTCCGGAGGTAGTTCTAACTGATAAGCCACTGGTCCAATTCTCTCAATGATTCGGAATGGTCCAATATACCTCGAGTTAAGCTTTCCCCGCTTCGCAAATCGAATCACACCTTTCCACGGAGAAACCTTAAGAAAAACTCTATCATCGATCTCAAACTCCAAGTCTTTTCTCCGTTTATCTGCATAGCTCTTCTGTCTATCCTAAGCTACCTTTAGCCTCTCTCGTATAACCTTGATCTTGTCATTAGTTAGATTGATCAATTCCACACTATCTAACTTTCTTTCACCCACTTTATCCCAACAAAGAGGAGTACGACATTTTCTTCTATATAAAGCTTCGTACGGTGCCATACCAATGCTAGACTGAAAGCTGTTGTTGTAAGCAAATTCCGCTAATGGCAAGTGTCTATCCTAACTCCCAAGAAAATCCATGACACAAGCCCTCAACATATCCTCCATAGTTTGGATAGTCCTCTCTGACTAACCATCCGTCTGTGGGTGAAAAGCAGTGCTAAATTTCAATTTGGTTCTAATAGCTTCTTGAAATTTTGGCCAGAGTTGAGAAGTGAATCGAGGATCTTAGTCTGACACTATAGAAACAGGAACTCCATGTAGCCTCACAATCTCATCTATATAGAGCTGAGCCAGCTTCTCAATAGAGTATGTACTATGGACAACTAAAAAATGAGCGGACTTAGTCAACCGATCTACGATCACCCAGATCGCATCCTTTCCCCTCTATGTCCACGGCAGTCCTAAAACAAAATCCATAGTTACATGCTCCCATTTTCACTCGGGAATAGGTAAAGACTGAAGTGTACCTGCTGGCCTCTGATGCTCTGCCTTAACTTGCTGACATACGAGACACTTTGCTACGAATTCTGCTACGTCTCGCTTTATACCTGGCCACTAATAATTCTCCCTGATAGTCCTATACATCTTGGTGCTTCCGGGATGTAATGCATAGGCAGATGACTGGGCTTCTTCCATGATCGCCTATCTCAGTTGGTTTCCCTCAGGAACACAAACTTGGTCTCTAAACATCAAGACGTTATCCTCTCTAAATCTGAACTCACTGACTCCTTCATCGGCCAATTTTTTAATTTTTTTTCTTAACTCATCATTAGACCTCTGAATGTCCTTAATCTGATTAAGTAACGAAGGTCGTACAATGAAGCTTGCCAATAAGGATCCATCCTCACCATTTCTCAACTGGATCCCAAGAGATTTCATCTCTAATAATGCTGGAAAATAACAACTCTGAAGTGTGGCTAAAGACGATGAAGACTTACGACTTAAGGCATCAGCTACAACGTTCGCCTTTCCCGGATGATAGTCTATCACCAAGTCATAATCTTTTATCAACTCCAACCATCGCCTTTGCCTCAAATTAAGCTCCTTCTGAGTGAGCAAATATTTTAAACTCTTGTGATTCGTAAATATCCGACAATGCTCGCCATACAAGTAATGCCTCCAGATTTTTAAAGCAAACACCACTGCTGCTAACTCTAAATCATGGGTAGGGTAATTTGCTTCATGCCTCTTTAGCTGTCTAGAAGCATAAGCCACAACTTTTTCATCCTGCATCAGTACGCACCCCAACCCCAACTTTGAGGCATCATTACATACTACAAATCCCTTACCACTCATAGGAAGTGTCAATACTGGAGTAGATGTTAATTGGTTCTTCAGCTCCTAAAATCGACTTTCACACACATCGTCCCACTTAAACTTAACTCCCTTACGAGTTAGATGGGTCAAAGGAGCTGCTATTAAGGAAAACCCCTGACCAAACCTCCAATAATAACTGGTTAATCCTAGGAAACTACGAATCTCCGTCACTGTCTTAGGTTGCTCCCATTGTAAAATTGCCTCTATCTTCTTGGGATCAACATATATTCCAGCTCCCGATACTACGTGTCCCAAGAATACCACTTCCTATAACCAAAACTCACAGTTTGAAAACTTTGTATACAACTGTCTTTCCCGCAAAGTCTGTAATTCTATACGCAAGTGGGTATCGTGCTCATCATTATCTCTCGAGCAAACCAAGATGTCATTAATGAATATAATAACAAACTTGTCCAAGTAAGGGTGGAACACCCTATCCATGAGATCCATAAAAACTGTCGGTGCGTTAGTTAACCCGAAAGGCATGACCAAGAACTCATAATGACCGTACCGAGTCTTGAACGTTGTCTTGGGTACATCCTGTTCTTTAATCCTTAACTAATGATACCCAGACCTCAGATCAACCTTAGAAAACACTGTAGCTCCCTGTAATTGATCGAAAAGATCATCAATCCTCAGCAACGGATACTTGTTCTTAATGGTCATTCTATTAAGCTGTCAGTAATCTATACATAATCGAAGTGTACCGTCTTTCTTTTTCACAAATAAAACTGGTGCTCCCCACAAAGATGTACTAGGGCGTATAAAACCCTTGTCCACTAACTCTTTCAATTGTACTTTCAACTCTGCCGGAGCCATTCTATATGGAGGAATACAGATAGGGGTAGTACCTGAAAGTAAGTCAATGGTGAATTCGAACTCACGACCGAAAGGAAGTCCTGATAATTCATCAGGAAATACATCAGGGAACTCACTTACTTCGGGGACATTCTCTAACTTAGGTTCCTTCCTCGATATATCAATCATGTGAGCCAAGTATGCCGGATATCCCTTTCACACCAATTTCAAAGCTTTGAGGGTTGAGATTACACAAAACGGTAATACTCGACGCTCCCCCGTAAATATAACTTTTGCTCCCTCTGAACTTTGGAGAATCACTTCTTTCTTAAAACAATCCACCTTTACTCGATGAGTGGACAACCAATCCATACCCAAGATCAAATCAAAGTCCCGAATCTCCAAAGGGATTAAATCACCCATAAATTCTTCTTCCCTAACTTTAATACCATAGGCTCTATAATATGTATTTCTTACTAACGCTCACCCAGAGGAGTATGCACTACAATCTTTTCCTCTAATGGTGACAGGTTCCTATCTGAGAATGATGCAAATGATATACTCACATATGATCTATCAGAGCCCGAAATTATCAAAACATGTGCATCTTTATCAAACACAATCATAGTACCTGTTACTGTGCTAGGTCAAACTCGAGCTTCATCCTCAGTCACTACAAAAACTCTAGTAGAAATCTGGGGCTACAGTTTAGAAGATGGCTGCTCTAGGGTATTATTTCCCATGCTTGACTGTATCACTGGGCCCTGTCTGAACTGTGATCCTAAAGTGTCTCTCTGTGGTATACTAGGACGAGTCGGAGGAGCAGAAGTAGCTACTGTGCCCAGTCTCAACTGAGGACAATCTCTCTTGATATGCCCCTATTGGCATCATTGAAAACACTTTACAAGCTTTCTACATGACCCAACATGAAATCCTCCGCAATTACGACATCTATCCAATCCTCTTGAAGTCCCCCCCCTAACTACTCATCACTGGCCGATCAAATCTAGAAGATCTCGACTGTGACTACTGAGATGGAGGTCTAGTGGATGCCATAGACGTTGAGGTAGTACTTCCTGCAGTAGATGTCGAATCTTTGCCTCTCTTTGAAGACTGACTCAGGAACGTAGGTGGATTCCTTCTTTTTGCAAACTCAGCTCGGATCCGTCTATTCTCAGTGGCGAGCTTCTCAGCCCGTAAGACCATCTGCACAACTTCCTTATACGACTCCTTGCCAGTCACTATCATACGCTCCTGTATCTCATTATGGAGTCCCTCCTCAAAGTAGTTTACCTGGTCTTACTTTAATCTCACCAACTCAGGTACATAAAACATCAGCTCGTTAAAATGAATTTCATAATCCTCAATGGTCATGTTCTCTTGTTTCAAGCTCAGAAATTCTCTCTTTTTCTCTTTCTGATGGAAATAGGTGTAGTATTGACCATCGAACTCTTTGAGGAAATCTGTCCAAGTCAGCGGTATAGGAGAGTGAGACTTTACTGAACTCCATCAGGTACGGGCTCTCTTCTCAAATAACCGTGTAGCCACCTTCAATTTCATCTCATCATCTAATCTCATATCTGTTAGTGTCTCCGATACCTGAATAACCCAATCCCTAGCTACGATCGCATCTACCTCACCAGTAAACGAGACGTAACCTAATTGTCTAGCTTCTTTCAATTTCTTAGAAATGGAGACGTCCGGTGTCTAGGGTGAAATAGGAGGTGGTGGTATTGGGGCTGTTACAGGGGAAACAGCAGGTGGAACTGGACTAGCCTGAGCTTGGCCCATAAGAGCAGCGAGAAAAGCCGCTAATGCCTGAGCTGCCTCGGGTGACATGGCAGGTACGTCAAGAGCAGCAACAGGTGGTGGAGGAGGTACAGGAATGTCAGTAGACTCAGTAATAGGAGCTGCTCTAAAAGAAGACGCAGTCAACTCCTCTTTTATGGAATCTGACCGACTCTGTCTGGGGTAACCTTTTCCCTACCTATAGATCTAGTGATAGGTGGTAGCTCACGTTGAGGAGGCATAATGATCTACAAAAAGAACGGAATTAGTTTAGACGACTTAAGACTTTATATGCAACTACATGCAACTAACTAATCTTAACTAGGCCACACTAACCCTGTAAATTATTTTAAAATAACTTTAAATCTAAAAACTTTAAAAATCAAAAACTTCTTTCAAAACCATAAGCTTTTAAATCGAAAGCTCTGATACCAACCGAATTGTCACGACCCGGATCCTCCCTCAGGCCCATGACAACCGCCGCGACGTCCCGATTGACACTCATTACCCGGAATGCTAATCGAAACCCCGCAAGGCTTACGTATCAGTTTTTTACCTTTCCTATGAGCAATCGTTGTTAAACATTCCGTTTTAAACAATTACCAGTTGTTTATGGCTCAAGTAAATCAAAAGACAAAAATTATTTTATTTTATTTTTTTATTAAAATAATTTATAGACAAATATTACTATTCAAAATATTGATTAAAATATAGCATTTTTATATAAAACAATATTTATAGAAACACGTGTAAGTAATCTTTTGTAACGTGGAATTAAAATAAATTCATACATACAATAATTTATAAAGTTATAATGTACAATAATAATTACAATGACAAGTGGCCCATAAATACACCAAGTGTTGGTGATAGTAACCTACTGTCTGTGAAATAGAGGGGTCAACTAGAATCCTCGACAAAATCGGGTATCTACAAGCTACCACAGGCCTGAAATATTTGAAAATGAGGTGGGTGAGATTTTGCAATCCTAATGAGTAAACAGACATTATTATAAATATCTAAAGGCGAGTAAAATGGAGGCAAGTTTAAACAACAAATCACAAACCATTTCATAAGGTTTTCAATTTATTTCTTAAACCATAAAATATTTGTAATTTACCAAAACAATTGTTAAGGCTTATGACTTTTATTAGAAACAGGGCTCAAGCCAAAAATTAGTCCTCGGGGATACCTTGGCCGAGGCATTTAACCGAGTCCGCCAAGGTTGTTAAGATATTTACATGTTAAACACATGTTAGTTTTGAAAACAAGCCGTTCCTTAGCGTTGGCCGAGTTACACATTCACGTAGGGGTTCGACGTGAAATGAGCTCTAACACTACCCTGGGAGTTACCCTCATCTCCTCTACAATCGAAGTAACTATGCAACCGGGTTTACCGTACCCTTCTAATAGGCAGTCCATGGAAACCCGTCGCTGCAGTGACTAAACCCACCAATTTTAATAAAATTTCAACAGTATAACGTGGCTTTTATTTATTTATCCAGCCTACATAGTAAAAGACAGCTAACATAAATTCCCAATGCAATTATAAAATATAGCCACATATACTCATATATCATAAGCCATTCATAGGAAAATATATTTTTCAAGACAATTGACAGCTTCCAATTACTCAATTTCATGATCAAAAGTTTCTTATTTCAGATAATCAACACAATATATTCATTTGTCACATTTACTTCTAAAACATCAAAAGTCCCATTTTAATCTCATTTTCGTTTCATAAAATACATAAAAAGCATTTAAAAATAAACTCTAGATAATTTACAATAATAATAGGTTTACTCACAGTTTGTACAAATTAAATACTTTCTATGTGCCCCGATCACTGTTCATCGGGTGCGACTTCCTTGCCTTTACCGGAAGGCTCTCCTCCTAGACACATTGCAAAAATTACACAATTCACCACATTGATGCTAAATCACTATATAATTGACTTAAATCCTATACTAATGCATGGTATGAAATGTAACAGCCTAAAACGGCTTAAATGCGGTATTAACCTATTTTTGGTACTGTACCCGATAAATTGTTAACGTGCTCTGTTTTAGCTCTAAATTGTCTCATTTTCTCTCCAACATTTCTAACCATTAAATATCAGCCAATAACCCTCTAAAATCACCAAAATTAGCTCACTTTCCTCCTTGAAAAATTTGGTCAAAAATGGGACATTAACTCAGTTAATTTTCACTTTGTTTTTCTATCACATTTAACCATTTTTCATCATTTTCTCTTCATTTCTCTTAGAATAAAAATCAGTTCATCATCATTGTACATCATTGAATATTTGGCCAAGGGTGAGTATTGTGAGAATTTCATGCTTTCTTGCCCTATTTGATTTCTATACACATTTAACTAACTAAAACTACCAATTTAACTAAGAATCAAAACATAAAAATTTCAAAATCCTACCCCTTGGAATTCGGCCAGCCCTTGGTATCACTTTTTGATCTCTCGCCTCAAGCATGCTAAATGGAAACAAAGGCATAGGAAAGGTAGAAATCGAGCTAAAGTCGAAAAATCTTACCATTGGACTCGTAAACAGACGAAAAATGCGAATTCCCCTTTGAATTTTCTAGTTTTCCTTTGGTTTTTCTCTTTTCTTCCTTTCCTCTCTATTTTCTCTCTTATTTTCTTCTTATGGCCGACCATCACCTGATGTGGGATTTAAATGGGCTGATTTTCCTTTAAAATAATATTAAATCATTAAAAGTGCCATGTGTCACTTTTCCATTGGCCCGTTTTTAAAATTTCATCCTTTAAACTTCAGTTTTTTCATCACTTAAAATACCATAGTTATTCATACCAAAAATAAATAAATCCTATGATTTTGATAAGTTTTGGGTGGTGAAAATTACAGTTTTACCCCGGGGTGATAAAATTACCGTTTTGCCTCAATGTTTCGAAAATTGCCGGAAATGAAATTTTTCACTTCCTATCATTAAATTATACTCCAAATAGTTAATCTTTGTCAAAAATTTCACTCCATGATCAAATTATTATCTTAGGTGGCAAAATGACGATTTTGCCCCTAAACATCAAATTTCTAATTTTTCTCCAAATGAACCCTCAAACTCTGAACAATCATTTTCAGTCATTCCTGGACTGTAAAATATTAAATTTCATCATACGATTCTTGTTTGAACTAGTTCGAGGTTAAATCAACTCAAATGTACCGTTAGATACAATACCGGGTTTCGTCTATTCTTAGGAGCTTTCCTAGCGTAATAACTTGCTACTCAGTGCATGTATGTCATGACATGTATTTATAGGGTCGGGTTTTACATATCATTTATTAAGGAACTCAGAACTTCTTCTTTTTAGGAATTATTGAAGTTTTTTTGGGAAGCAAAATCTGCAAAACTAGCGAATATAGATGTAAAACAAATTTTGGCAGCATATGAAGTAGCCTAATCCTTGAAAGATTGTAGAGTTCCACTCTAGATGCAAGACATCTCAAATATATATTGAAATATTTAAAAAAAAATTAAAAGAATTACAACTTTTATCCAGCCCAAAATAAGAAAAACTACAAAATTTAGATCAAATCGAAGAACATGGAACTAGATATATCTAATCAGATTATCTACTCTATTTTATCTAAAGGGACTTGAAAAATGGATTGAGATTGAAATTTTAGAGAAGGAAAAAGAAAAAGAAGACAATTTGTTTTGGTTTTGTGTTATCTTTGTCAACAATTGCCACATCAACATTTTTGCCATGTCAGCACATAACCAATGCCACATCAAGAAGAAATGCCACATTAGCATACTTAATGGTAGAAATTTAATGGTGTTAGAGTCAGGGACTAAAATTAACAACTTGAAATAGTATCAGGACCCAATTTACACAAATTGTTGTACAAGAACTAAATTAACATTTTTTATAGAGTATAGGGACTAATTATATAATTTAACTGAAATATCTTTATATTTTATTAAAGTGTTGGGATAATTTCAAAAAATTTTCAATATGAAGGTTTTCATATATTTAATGGATTTTATAAAAAATTTTAGAAAAAAAATAAAAGGTATAAGCAAATAATAATAATAATAATAAAGATTAAAATCAATCTTTTCATAAAATATATAATGAACCCAACGATGAAGTCTCTTCAAGAAAATAAGCATGTTTTGTTGAATACTCTCAAGGTGATAAAAATTTTACTAAGTTCCACCACAATATTGGGGGAAAACAAAGGAAAAATCCCCAATATCTAATAATGGGTAAAAAAAGAGACAAAAGCAAGAAACTAAAATAGAACAATAATAATAAAAAAAAGTGTAATTAAGCAAAATATAAACAAAAATGATATGAATGGTTATCAATTAACACTAAATGTGCAACCTCTAATTTTTAATATAGGGATTAAATTGTGAATTACTTGGTGAGCTTAAAAACCATTTCCTTTACACTCAGAATTTCCTAATTTCTATCTTAAAAAATCCATTATGAACAAACTTGAAGATTTGTAGAAGAATTGGAAATGAAACTAAGCTTAAAAGGGTGATTTTTGCAATCTAGAACCAAAAAGGTCAATACCTAGCAAGAGAGGTCAATCTTGTAGACTTGAGTAACCAAAATTGCTTTCTAGAACGCAAGGTTTGACCCTTGCAGGTTAAAGGGTTAATCCTTGAGTATGTCACGTGGGAGTGAAATGAACTCTGGATGCATGGATTGACCTCTTGTATTTAAAAGGTTGATCCTTGGGAGTTTAAGAACAATGGAAATTGCTTATGGAATGTAGGGATCGATCCTCTGCAAATTAAAGGTTTGATCCTTGGGTAGTGTTATAGAAAAATAAAATGTTTGGAAAGACCTAACCTAAAACTTCACCCGTTTTTCCTTGTCCACTCATTTGTTCTCTCTTTTAACTCGCCAAAAATTCACTTCTTTTCTCCTCTTCTTCACCTTTAAAGACCCTCAAACTCCATCCTTGGTCTTTCAAGAGTTAAAGGTAAGGATTTTTAGGTCATTAAGCTCTTTTAAACGTAGGTCTCAACTTTCAAGACTTTTCTCTTTGAACCCAATATTTTTCTATCTAGATTTTTAAAGTTCTTACAAGGTTCTTTGATTAGAAGCTCACTAAGGTAAGGCAAGGTATAAGTTATGTTATTTATTTAATAGGTATGACTTTTGGAGGAATAGTTATGAATATCTTTGGATCTAAGTGAAGATTGGTTAGGGTTTGAATTGGGTATTTAATGTACTACGAATTCAATGAAGATTTATGAGGTTATTAATTATCAATCATCATTTTAGGTGTTGTTGTTGAAGACTTAAACGCTCTATAGTGAAACGGGGGTTGGTTGATCGAAGGTGCTTGGAATGAAGTGCTCTTGAGTTGTGAGTAAACACGCTATTTTAAAATTAGTTTGATATGCTACTAAGCATGTTTAAATGCTTTTGGAAATAAATAATGATTACGAACAACTATGTGTACAAAATGCTTATGATGCTAAATGTTTTGAAAATCTTGATTTGAAAAGTATACGTATGTAAATATGAGTAATTACATATTAGTTTTCATACGTGGGAACAAGCCTTTATTTGTTTGGAATTTCATTTCAAAATATGTCGAGCATAATGTGTTTATGCTTTTGGTATCGCAAAGTATTTGTATAATATCTTAATATGAGATTTGGTTATGACATTGGATGATTAGAATTGATGATACTATATGGAACCCATGTAATAACATGTTTAACCTTTCTACAATTGTTGTGGGTTACATGCCCTTTAGCATGTTTGGATTATATGCCTTTGTATATTTGGTTTACATGTCTTAGCATGTGTGATTATATCTCTTAACGTATTTGGTTTACATGCCTTAGCATATTGGGTTTACATGCCTTATCATGAATGGTTATATACCTTAGCATATTTGGTTTAGATAGTGTAATTTGAGTATAAAAAACATATGTATATATATATTTATATAATCTAAAGATTGGAGAACCTCTTCCTTTAATTCCGAAAGGTACTCATCAACAAGCCACTCTAATAGTTAAACCCATTAATAATGTATTATTTACTAAAACAATTTTTATTAAAAGTTCACATGTCAAAAGAAAAGAGGCTGTTTTTTTTTTTTAATTAACTTATTAAAAGGATTAGATAAAGAGTACATATATTCACTGTTTTGAGAAACAAAGGAAAAGGGACCATGGCCTTAGCATGTGATAAAGTGGCTCAGTTGTTGTGTCGATGATGAAGCCATCGCACATCATCCATATGCCGTAAGCTTTTGCATTTCTCTCTATTTTTGGTGTGGTTTATATTTGCTAAAATGAGTTTACAAGAGCCAAAAATGTTAGTTTTTCTTTATAAACAAATATCTTTTGGTTATAATTCGAGACTTCAACTTTAACAATCTCAGATTCAAAGGTTGCATCAATGGGAAGCAAGATTAGGGGAGAGTAAGTGCTCCGAAACAAAATCACAGGGAAAGAAAGTGGCTTGAGAGTTTATATTACGTGTTTATTTATAATTTGAGTAGACGGTTGTCTTGGTCAACGATTAAAAGTACCTTTGAGGAATACTAAAGTGGTTGATGTGCACATTCTTAAGAAGGCATTGCAAGACAACACTAAGGATGCCAACTTCGCTTTTATTCGGTATCGAAACAAAGGTGAAAAGGAAAGAGCTTTGAAATGGGGAAGCCACTAGTCAATTAATGGGACAAGGTTAACGGTGAACAAAGTTGATCCTTGGTGGAAAATTCAAGTGGAGCACAAAGGGTTCAGAAGTGCTTTAGCACCAAAGTAGGTGCAGAGAAACCTTGATGGGAAGACTTTTGAGGATGTGGTGATGGGAATGGGTGAGAAATCGCACAAGCCAAGAGGGAAGGAATGGAAGCAAATACAGGTCATCAAAATTACCACTAAGGCCAACCTAACTGGAAAAAATGAGCTAACCTAGGATGATAAAATGGAACAAGACCACTATGAGTGTCTAAAACATACAAAAATAGGGCATAAATTGCCACCGCAATAAGGCACTAGCAACGTCACAGTGTGCACTAAGATACCCGATAAAGAATTAGAGTGGGTCAGATGCAGTGCCATGGGAAAACTTCGTAAAAGAATCAATCATGAATTTATCAAAGATAGGTTGTTCGAGGTTGGTATTTCTGCCTACGTTAGAGTTGTGGAAGGACTTACAATGTTGGTGACTTTTAAAGACTTTGATGATATGGTCATGTTGTTGGAAAACTTTTAAAGAATTTATCCATGACTTTTAAAGATTTGTTTGAGAATTGGTTCAAAACTCTCATGTTAGCGAACATAGCTTCGAATCAAAAAGAAGTGCGACTTTGGATAAAATTGGAAGAGGTCCCAATTACGGTCTGGCATATCAACACATTTAAAGTTGTAGACAAATGCTAGGGTGAATTCATTGATGTCAATAAGAGCACATTTAGAATGGAGAGGTTGGACCGAGCTTTGGTACTAGTGAATGTTAAGAGTCGCTTCATCATCCCATCTAAGGCTATGATAGAGGTTGGAGGCAAGGTTCACAACATCTTTGTAAGCATTGTTAGTGGGGAATTGGATGAGGATAAAGTGGTCTACTCAATCGGGAAAAATCTTCTAAGGGGGAAAGCTCACAAGCAATGGTGAATAACCAAGTGCCCATCGAAAAAGAATTGGCCTTGGCGGAGGTTTCATGAGGTGAATCAAAAGTCTCAAAAGACATGGGTGCAAATGATTGTGCGACGTTTGTGAAAGCGTCAGATGTTTTGAAATTCAATGTGCCTCCAAAAGGTAGAAGTTCTGCAAAGATAGGTGAAAAGCCGAATGATTGAGGTCTAAGATATTGGATGATTAAAGTATGAGTGTCTTAGTGATTAATAGAGAGGAAGAAAATGAGTAGCTCAAGGAAGTAGGAGAAAAGACCTAGAGGACAATAATGGAGAGACGTGACAACATAGTAAAATATGACTACAAGATAAAAATGAGGACGTGGGTGAGAAAAGTAAAAGTTGCAAGAGGGAGCGGGTTGATGAATAGGCCACTACCAGGCTATGCAGTTCCAAGCCCAAATAATATTGATGCAATGGATCAATTAAGGAAAAAAAAAGTTAAGAGGTGGCTCTTGACGCTAAAAGCCCAACTTTGGAAAAAAGGCTTGAATTGTCGAAGAAGCAGAGTTGTGGGTCAAGCTCCCATGATAGAAGTCCCATCTCTTTTAGCATCTTGGGTAACTTTTCAAAAGGCCATAATAAAAATAAATTTCTTCCCAAGCTTCGAGAAAAGCTTTGAAGAGTGATGACTCTGCAAAGAGGTTTAAAGGAAACCACGATGTGAACCAGGTAAGTGATTTGTCTCGTGAAGACTCAACGCTTGGCAAGAAAGCTTTCGTCATGGAAAAAGGGGTTACAGAATTGATAAAGGCTAATGGTAAGGGAAAAAAAGAGAAATTATGGATAAGGGCAGCATAGGTGCTGCAAGTTCTCTACTCGTAAAGAAAAAGGGTTTTGTAGTAAGATACCGTCTACTCTCTTGAGTTTAAACAATGAGAAATGGAGTAAAATAATGTTGAGGAGGAGTAAGAGAAGGAATTCTCTGAGAAGGTTTCTCACCAGACTATTGAAAAATAATGGGAACCCAAGCAAAGCAACACCAAGTATAAAAAAGGCAAGTCATTAAGGAAGTGTGAAATGAAATCACCGAAGTCTAACAAAACCAATTTAAAAAAAAAAGAAAAGATAAAAATAAACTTGAAAAAAAAAAGAAGACGTAATGATGTAGAGCAAAAACTTCAAGATGATGGCACACCATCTGACTCAAACATTCAAAGAAAGAATTTGGCCTTAAGGAATAAAGTAGAGGAAATCTGGGATTTGTCGAATAGATTAAGGCTAGTATTCCATGAAGACAAGGACTCAAATCATTCAGAGGATAATGGATTTAGAAGGTACGAAAAAGGGTGAAAAGTAATCCTCGACACTAGCAGCTCTTTAAACAATGAGGCCAGTCTTTGTTTTATTTTTTTATAGAGCTATTAAGTGTTTTTTATTTCTTTAATGATGCTGATTTCATGAAATATTAGAGGGTTAGGGAATAAAGAGAAAAAAGAGTAGTTAGGCAATTAGTACAAAATGAAAAACCAGATATGATATTTCTCCAGGAAACAAAATTAGAAAATATAAAAGGGAAAAGGATTAGATCAATTTGGGGAAAAAGTGCTTGTCAAAATAGGGTGGTAGCATTAGTAGGAGCATCGGGTGGCCTTCTCACTTTATAGAGTAATGAATTTTTTGAGGTTGAACAAAGTTTTGATTCTACATGCTTCATTCTGATTATGGGGCTAGTGAAAAAGCAAAACTTCAGATGTGGTTCATGGAATGTGTACGCCCCAAATGTTGACAATGGTAGGCAAGCTTTTTAGGAGAAAATTAAAGAAATAGTGGAGTCCATGATGGGCCTTGGTGCCTTGGAGGGGATTTTAATGTTAATAGAAATAGGGAAGAGAAAATTGGTAAGAGTTACAATGTTTATGCAATGAACCAATTTAGGGATTTCATTGACGAGTTAGAGCTAATTAGTTTACCAATGAGTGGAGGAGAATTCATTTATAGGAATTTTAAAGAGGATGAGGCATTTAGCAAGTTGGACTGATTCTCAATGGGAGTGGAAATCCTCAATAAGTATGGTGAGTTAGTTCAGAAAAGACTATTGGCGTCCTTACCTGACCATAATCCTATGGTCATAGGGGCAACAGGAATAGACTAGGGCCCAAAGCCATTTAAGTTCTTTGACCATTGTTTGGATGAAAGCACTTTTGAACCAATGTTTAAACGAGCTTGGAAGGAGGTAAAGAATGATAGGATGAACTATAAAGGAATTTGGGGTAGATTGAAGGAAGTCAAACTAGCAATAAAAGAAAGGCAGTATAGGAACTAGGAGATTCACAAAGAAGGGTGGAAGATATAGAGAAAACCATTCAATAGTACAGAAACCTTGAATTAAAGGAGATAATAACCAAGATGGGAAGGTTATGGTGAGAGAAAAGAGAAGAGAGCTATGGAAACTTCATAAGGATGCGGAAAGATAAGGGCATCAAGAATATAGGGTGAAATGGTATATGGAGGGAGATAGGAACACTAGGTTCTTCCACACTACAACTTCCTTGAGAAAAAGGTTAAATTTCATCCCAAGCCTTAAAATGCAAAACCAAACTCTAGAGGACCCACAACAGATTAAAAATAGCATCGCAAACTACTTTGAGATAATCTATAGATAGGATAAGGTTGTAAAAGTTAAAGAGATGAGTGGTGCCTTTAAAACCCTGAAGATAAGCAAAGTTGAGGAATTGGAGAAGGAAATTACAAAATTGGATATGTAGGAGAGTTCAATTTGAATTTTTTTAAGAGATAGTGGAGTGTGATTAAAGGTTAGCCTATGCGCTTCATTGTAACTTTCTTGAAGATTAAGACTATAAAGGGCAATGTTAATGCCACTTTCATTACCTTCATTCTCAAGTGCAATTCCCTGAAAAGTATTAAAGATTATCGACCTATTAGCTTGGTCGGTAGCATTTACAAAATTATTACCCAAATCCTTGCTAATAGGTTAAAGTTGATCATTGGTGAAGTAATAGGCAATCAGCAATTTACCTTCATCAAAGGAAGGCAACTGATGGACTGTGCACTAATCATTAATGAAGTAATTGATGTCATGAGGAAGGACAAGGATAGGGTTCTTTTCTTTAAGGTTGACTTTGACAAAGCTTATGATACTATTAGTTGGGATTTCTTAACTTTTGTGCTAGGAAAAATGGGGTTCGAAGGGAAACAGAGAGGTTGGATTATAGCGTGCATTTCTATAATTAGAATATTAGTGCTTGTCAATGAGGTTCCTACTAGATAGTTTAAGATAAGGAGAAAGCTCAAATAGGGATGCGCGTTATCCCTATTCCTATTCAATTACGCCACAAAAGCTTTTAATGTGCTTATGAGTGAGCCAGTCAGGATGGAAGCGTGCAGAGGGATCGACATTGGGAATAGGGAACTGATTGTCTCGCATTTATAATTTGCTGATGACACAACGATCATGTGTAAACTAGAGTAGGAATTAATAAAAAATGTGAAGAGAATTTTGAGGTGTTTCTAGATGATCTTAGGTCTTCATATAGATTTCCAAAAAAAGTAGTTTATTTGATGTAAGCCTTGATTAAAGAAAAGTGAAGGAGTGGGCACATAGGATTGGGTGCAAGAAAGAGAGCTTTTCATCTACTATTTAAGCCTGTCTTTAAAAGTCAAATCAAACTCAAGAGAAATGTGGAAACCGATAATGGAGAGGTTCAAAAATAGGTTATTGTCCTTAGGAGGTAAAGTCACTCTTATCAAGTCAGTTCTTGCTAGTTTACCAATTTTCTACATGTCATTGTTTAGAATGCCAGTTGGGGTGAGTCAAGAGTTAAAGCAAATTCAAAGGAGGTTCCTATGTAACTAGTCGATGGATAAGAGGAAAATTCAATATGTTTACTAGGGCTCAATTTGCATTTACAAAGAATTTGATGGACTCATATGGGTTAATTCAAGGACTAAAAACTTATCTTTATTCAATAAGTGGATATAGAGGTATGGGAATGAGAGAGATAGCTTGTGGAGGAAAACTCTAGTGGATAAAGACTAGAGTGACCCTAAAGCCTTTTTGTCACTCTCGAAAAAAGTTAACAAATAATCTTTCATCTATGAAAACATTGTTAAACCCTTAGGTGATGATAGTGAGGGTAGCTCAATACTTAAGGAGGGGCTAGGATATATCTTGGGGAAAGGCAAATGCCTTGATTTCTAAAATGATGAATGGCTTGAGGGGATCATATTGAAGCAAACTTATCCTAGGATTTATTCTCTAGCCACCAACAAGGATGGAAAAGTGAAAGGTTAAGGTCAATGGGTTACAAGAGAATAGAAATGGAACATAGAGTTGCGACGAAAATGGTTTAGTTAGGAAAAAGAACAATGGAACCATATGTTAAAGTTATCAATGAGAATCCGATGGTGGATGGTTAAGAGGATACGATCATTTGGAAATAGAGACCTAGTGGTGAGCATTTTGTAAGCTCATATTATAGATCCAATGTTGCTAGGAATAGGGTTAGGAATGATGTCTAAAAGAAGCTATGGTAAGGAATAACCATGATGAAAGTGGAAATATTTTGTTGGAGACTCCTTAGGTGTAGGGCTGCAGTTAAAGCTGAGTTGGTCAAGAGTGGTTTACTTAAGGCAGACTCGGCTAAATGTGTCTTATGTAGGATTAATGAAGAAATGATGGACCACCTCTTCTTTGAATGGATAGAAAATTAAAAGATTTGGTCAAGATGGATTAGCTAATAAGGTCTTAGATAGGCGACACAAGCAAAAGCCGCTAAATTTTGCCTTGACTAAAATAAGTTAGTTTGTAGAGGTGACAAAAGGCTGTGGTGCTTGGCTTTTTTCTCCATCCCTTGGTCTATCTAGTTAATGAGAAATGAGATGGTGTTTCCAAGTAAGATATGGGACAATGACCATTGTTTAGACATAATTAGAATGAGGGTTGTGTGGTGGGCTAAAGCCAAATGACATAAAGATTACCATAAGGTGGATGAGATCATTAGATGCTTGGAAGTCAATAGAAGAGTCAAAAATTAAGGAGAAAAGGATTTCAGAATGGGAACCTCCCAAAAAGGGCTAGCTCAAGTTCAATGTTGATGAAACAGTCAAAGGGAACCCAAGTCAAGTTGTATTCGACAAAATTCTAAGAAATGAAGAGGGGGTAGTGAAGCTCATGTTCTCAAAACTAATGGAAGTCACTGAGGTAAATACGATAAAAGTGTGGGCCATTAATAAGGCTTTCATTTTATTGTACCTCAAAATGGGTAGAGAACTTTTCGCTAGTAGTGGAAAGTGACTCCATCAATGTAGTGAATTAGGTTTTAAAGCCTAACATAGCCCCATGGATATTAAGGAGAGAGATCTTAAGACTTCAAGGTGTCAAGAGAAAAGTTAAGGAATAGGAAATTAGAAAGCTTAAAAGGGAAGCAAATGGGATGGCGAATGAGTGAGCTAAGTTTGGGGAACAAAGAGAAGAAAACCTTATTATTGTCATAAACCAACTATAGGAAGGGTTTAAGGGATCAGATGGGGGCAGGATATTTTTATTTTTCATCTCTTCCCTTTTCCATGTTACCTACTTTTGTTTTCTTTATTGTCATGTTATGAAACAGGTGAGGTTTTATAATTGTTTTTGTGTTCTGAGAAAGGATAAGTACCATGGCACTATGATTCTCATGTGGCTCAGATGTTTTTGGTGTTGCAGATTCCTGATGGGGAAGTTTGACCATTAGCAACTTCCTTGTAAATAGGTTCAAAAATAATTAAAGGTGCCTTGGATAAAATAAAAATAAAAAGTAAAAAAAAAAGACGAAGGTGGAAAAAAGTGAGAGAGAGAGAAAGAGAGGAAAACAAAAAGAAAAATAAGGAAAAAAGGGAAAAAGGAGAATGTGAAGAAGAAAGCCAAAATTGAAAAAGAGAAAACTTTTTCTACTCTCTCTTGTTATGAGCTTTTTTGGTGTTCCTATATGGCTTTGTATGTGTAAGGAAATCTTCTTTTTCTTGTAAAAATCTTTTTTTTAAAGTAAAGGTTAAGGGTGGGAGGGTTTCTATGTTTTCGTAGTCCCTTTTTTTTTCTTTGAGTGTTAGAGTTAAGATGGGTCCAGAGCTTGTTTATTATTGCTCCTATGGGCTAATTGTGCAAGGGAGGTTTTTACCCAATGCACATTATTTCTTTTTAAAAGGGAAGAGGAAAGGGATAGGGAGAGGGAAGGGGTTTTTTTCAAGTAGCCTTTTTATGCTCTTTCATGATCCATCTTTTCTTTTCTAAGGTTTTATGTGAGATTTTGGGTTTTAGCTTGTTTGATGTTGTGATGAACCTATTTGGTCTCCCGTTGGACTAAACTTGATTGAGAATAGGTTTATTCTTGTAATGGTTAGGATAAGAGAAATAAATAGACAAAAGCAAGTAAGAAAATAGAAAGTAAGATGAAAGAAAAGAATAGTAAAAAAAGGGAAAACAAACATAAAAAGGAAAAAGAAAAAGGAAATAAAGAGAGAGAAAAAGATAAAAGAAGACAACTCTAGAAAAAAAGTGGGGATCTACTCCCATGTTTTTTATTTTTGCAGCTCTTTCTTGTCATAAGGCCTTTGCTTTGGCATGTCTTTGTGTTTTCTTGGTTCGAATTGATTGTTGTTGTGATGGCTATGGTTTATGAAGGGATAGATGTTTTTGGAGTTGAAGTGATGGTTTTCTGATTGGCCCTGGTCATGTTTTGTTCCAAATACTCTTGTTTTGGGAAGGAGGGTGGGTGGAAGGGGGACGGATTTCTCTTTGAAAATGGGTGACAAGTTGAGTGAGTTTGGTGTTTGGGTTGGAGGTTGGCCTTAAGGGGTGTGTGTCTCTCTATAGAGGGAGGATGAGGTATAAAGGGGGTCTATGGAGCATTTTTTCGACTTTTGATGCTTTTTTTTTGTTGTGCCACCCTCTTTGTGATCTGTTTTGTCCCTCTTTTCTGGAGATTGGTGGTGGTTCATGGTTTGGTTTGAGTGTTGTTACTATTTTTTGAGTTGTTGGAGGTTGAGGATGTCAAGGCAAGTAGCCCTTTCTTAAGTTACTGAAGTGTTTTCTTTGTCCCTTGGGTGGGGTCTAGCTCACGACCCTTCCTGGTTGTTGTGTATGTTTTGGGAGTGAGCTTCAATGGGGTCTATACGACTTGGAATGTTATCATTCTTGTTGGTGGGATAGCTAACTTTGTTCTCGAATGATGGATCATGATTGTCAAAACTTGTTTGTTTTTCTATTGATGCATTCTTGTTGTTGTGTTTTTGTTTTGTGTCTGGCTCAATTTTAGGCTACATTCCATGTTTCGGTTTTTTGATGGAAAAGGGGATGCTCCTCTTTGTCTTAAGGCAATCTCACCATATTCGGGTTTTGGGCTACAAATCAATGTTCTCTTGTTCTTGTTTTCTTTTTCTCTATACAACTTTGATCTTTAAGAAAAGGGTAGAGAGCTCTCTTTTGTTTTTGTTAGCTCACTTTACGTAAGGGAACTGCAACTGAAACTTTGTGAAATAGTCTCTTTTTGTAGTTGTATATTTTCTTTTCCTTACACAAGCTTGATTTTCATGCCCATAAGAGTCTTTTGAAGGCAGTTAGAGACTTTAGTTGGCATGGTGGCTTAGTGTTAATTAAACCACCTTTCAAAAATAAAAAACGATCTCAGATTCAAATTATACAATCAAAAAGGTATGATCTGTTAAGCAAATTGACTCTAGCCTAATTCTTTGACACATGCATTTCATCATTGGGTTAAATAGCGAAGTGCAATCAATTACACTTTAGAGAGAATTAAATTTAGAATAAAACTACCTCAAGCCTATGTAAAATATTCATGCTGGTTGACAACCAATATATACTGTTAACTTATTTCTCAAGTCTAAAGAAATTTATACAAGCTTGCAATTAATAATTCAATGCAAAAGGATGGACAGCTAGACTTTCCCCATGATTTTCAAACAAACTAGCCTAGAAATCATCCAATGAAACATAGTCAAAATTATATAAATCCAAAGGAGAAGACTGGTAAAGCTTGGCTACGGCTAAAATGAGGGAGATCATTTGTGGTTGGCTATGATGATTCTTCCATTGTTGATGAGTACTCTAACAAGAAATTGGGATATGAGGAAACGACGTCCAAAACATTTTTCTTGAGTATGCTTTTTGTAGGCTATTCAATTGCCAAAGGAAAATCCTCCTTCCATTTCTTCATACAGGTGTTCCAGTAGTTTTTTATTTCAGTGTCTGTTCTTGAAGGCAGTTTTGCTACATGGCAACCCATCTGAAGAATATCCAAAAACCAAATGACTATATAATCAATCTGGCTTGTAAAATTACATGCAATCTAATGTAGTCTACCTAATTCTAATTAAGATTCATAAATCCTGTGCAACTAAACGATTCGTAATTATATATGATGTAAAAGACATAACTAAGCAATTTCCCAAAATCTTGTGCAACTTGAAAATGATTTCTTCTTCTTCCTTAGTGATGTTTCCATAATTTATACCAGGCCTTAAGTAACTCAACCAACGAAGTCTGCAACTCTTCCCTATCCTTGACAAGCCTATGCATGTTGATTGCATATAAATAAGTAAAAGATGGTATTTAACCATGCTTTAATCTTTGAATAAGTTAGGTTAATTACATACTAGCATGTTTTGGCATTTCATTCCAATACCAAATGCCATATCTCCTAACGTATGCTACCAACTTCTAACCTTCTTCTAGGCTCTATGCTCATTTCCTTACAAGTTACAACCCTTTTATCTTGTGATGGATTCCTTACCATTACTTGGGAAATTCTATACCTTAAAGTAACCAGCTAGAATCTCAAATCTCTATTGCTTGAATGACATAGTGTTACGACCCGGTACTCCCTTCGAGCCTGTGACATTCGCCGCGATGTCTCGATAGACATTCATTACCTAGATTGTCAATCAAAACCTCGCAAGGCTCTTACATCAGTTTTACATCTCCCCTGTGAGCAATAGTTACTAAATATCATATTTTAAGAGATTATAAGCTATTTCCAAACTAAAACAATACAAAAATAATTTTCATCTCTCGGGGGTATTTTGGTCATTTTTCTTCAAAAATTTTGAAACCAGCTAATAATGTAATATGCGAGTGCAAAACACATATTTCATAATCAAAAATAAGTTTAGATGTCTAAAACATTCATTTAAGGTGAAATTATGACTATTTGAATATAATAAAAATATTCAATAAAATATTCTATTTCCTTATAAAACAATTTTTATAGAGTTATTTGTTAGAAATTTTTATAGCATAAAAGCGAAATAAATTCATACATACTGTAATACAGATAATCAAGGTATGTAATTTAATTTACAATGACACGTGGGTCCCCAAATGACTAAAAGTAATGAAGGTTGTGAACCTACAGTTTTTGAGGATACAAGTCCAGCTGTAGCCGTCAACAAAATGAGCTATCTACTAACTATCCTGAGCCTGAAATGGGTGGAAATGAGGGTGATGAGATTATATAATCCTAGTGAGTAAACAAATATCATCTAAAATATCTAAAGCTGAGTAAATGGAGACAGATAAAATAGATTAGCATAAAAATGATTCACAGCATTTTGAACTCATTTTAATAAGATAAAATAGATTCATTTCACACAAATAAACAACAAGGCTTATGATTTCCTGAAAAGCTTGGCTCGTGCCAAAATCATTCTCATACTCGGTTGTCAGGGATACGTTGGCCTGGAGCTATCCCAACCGAGTCCGCCAAGGTTGTTAAAAAAGTCATGTACGCATAAATCATGTTTTTATTTTGAAACATAGTCGTTCCTTGGCGTTGGCTGAGTTCACCCTCACGTGATGGTTTGGCGTGAAGTGAACTCTAAAGTTTTACCTCAGGAGTTACCCTAAGCGCTTCTCGTACTGAGGTAAAATATAACAGGGTTACCGTGCCCCTCTAATAGGCTGGTCCACAGAAACCCACCATTGCAGTGACTAATCTATAACCCACTAATTTAATAAAAATTTTGACAGCATGACATGGCAATTTTATCATTATCAAGCCTATCAAGGCAAACAACAGTTTATAAATTTTCAATACAAATACCCATCCAGCCATTCATGCCCATATTATCAAAAGCCATTTAATTCAAAACATAATTTACAATACAGCAAGTAGTCTCCAATTACTCCATTTTCGAGTCATCATTAAATTTCAAAATAATTTATAAAATCATTTCATTTAAACACATTTTTCATAAAATTACAAAATCGGATAAAAAAATACTTTAGATAATTAAGACGATAATAAGGTTACTCACTGTAATGGGAATTGAGTTCCGAGTACTCCGATTCTTAATCCTCGGGTACTATCTCTTTACTTTTGCCAGAATGCTCACCACCTAGACATAATGCACAATAAGCCATTTACTACATTTGTGGTAAACTGTTATAAAACTAATTCAGGCTCTATATGAATGCATGAAATGGAATGCGAATTGTTCGGATCATCGTCTAAACACAATATTCTACATAAATTCAATTGTGTACCTAAATAAAACGGTATTGGCCTAATTCGATCTATCACCCGATTAATTGACCAATATGTTCAATTTAACTCCAAATAACTCCATTTCTCTCCCAATACTCCGAATCATCAAACTCAAGTCAAGTAACATAAAATTTAGCAAGATCATCTTCACATTTCTTCTTGGGAATTTGGACCATGGTGGGTGCATGAACACTATGGTTTTTTCCACATAATTTTTACACCTTAAATCATTAATTCCTAACCAAATCACTGGAAATAAAATCAAGTCCACCATTAACACACCATAAGGAAGATTCGGCCAATTGAGGGTGATGGAAGAAAATGAATTTTTCTTGTTTGCTTTTCATGCTACACATCACTAACTAACTAAAAACACTAGAATATATTGAAATCTAACCAAATCCAAATTCAAAACTCCTCCCCCCATGTCCGGCCAGCAAAGGTATCCTCATGCAAACTTGATTCTCAATCATTGAAAATGAAAAAAAAATGCATAGGAAAGGTTGATCACAAGCTAGAATTGAATAATCTTACCTTTTGTCACTTGATTCTTTGAAATTTTGTGAATTTCTCTTAAATTTCTTAGCTAGGTTTTTGTTCTTCTTCTTTTCTTCCCTTTTCTTCCTTTAGCCGACCAAGAGAAATGAGTTGGGAGGGTTATGGGCTGATTTTTGAAGCCAAATATAAATGGATGAAAATTTGACACATGTCACCATTCCATTGGCCCATGTGTCATACTTACCCATTAAGCAATCTCTCTCCACCATTTAAAATTCCTCAATTTTCCATAATAATAATAATGGGTGAAATTCATGTGTTGGACAAGTGTTGGGTGGTGAAAAATTACAATTTTACCACTAGGGTGGCAAAATGACTATTTTACCCCTTATGCTCGAAAAAATGCCGAAATTAAAATTTTTCACCTCTCAAACTCAAATTATGTTCTAAATCGTCAATCTTAGTCAAAAATTTCATCCAACATTCACATCTTAACCTCGGGTGGCAAAATGACCATTTTACCCCTAAGTCATAAAAATTCCAATTTGACTCCAAATCGGTCCTCGAACTCCGAATCACCATTTTAAGTCATTCTAGGGTTTTAAAATTCTCAATTTCATGTTAAAATCACTATTTAGACTAGTTCGAGGCTTAATTCAGCTTAATTGTACCATTTGGTACATTGTCATCCTTTAACGATTTTCGAGGTACCCAAGTAAGCAAACATGCATTCTTATGTAAAAATGGCATAATAAACATATTGTAAAGCCGAGCTTGACACATAGATTGTTTCCAACATTCTTATATAGAGTTCAGAAACTAAATTTACAAATATTCCTTATTATGCTGTTTATACTACTTATTATGTATTTGTCCAATGCCATTTCAGTTCATTCTCAAGTCATTTATTATTCCTTCAAGTCAACAAGGTAGGAATTTATTATTCAAAAAACAACAAAATCAAAAAAAATAAAAAAAAACAGTCAAAAAGTGACCACATCTTTATTATACAGAGAGTAAATAAACAATCGCAAGTTTGCACATTGGGTAATAAGTGATATCTGTCTATTAATAATATCCAACAAAATACGTAATTTCTAATATTAGCTCCTTATCTTGTAGGTAGCAAGAGATGTAACTCTCAATGTCAACTTTTTGTCCTAGAGATTAAAGCAACTTATTTGCTGCCAATTTTACTACAAACTAAATAAAAAAGGCAAGTTAAATAAAGTTATGATTCTTTTATTACATTTAATCAAGTTCTACACTTTTATTTTAGGTTAAATAGGCCTTTATTACTAATTGTTTATTAATTTTCATTAATAAAAATACCACATTGTATAGCCACATGGCATTGACGTTGAGGGTGAAAAATGTCATATGGTCACGTCATCATGCCATATCATCATTTACAGTGACATGTCAGTATGTCACATTAGCGTCACGTGGTATAAAATCACAAGTAGTATTTTGACTAATAACAGTAAGTCAATTATTAGTCATAATGGTTTATTTGACTCAAAATAAAAAATATATATTTGATTAAATACAATAAAAGAATAAAGACTTATTTGAATTTTTTTGAATAGTTTAAGAACTTTTTTTTTTATTATAATGATAAATAAATAAAAGTGGGCGCTCAATTGCTAATCTAAGCTTCCATTATGTAAAAGAACAAGCTTATTTTCTACTTATGAAGATAAATTTCTTTAAGCAAGGTGGAGCATTAACACACTAGAATTCAAATGAAAATATAATAATATATTTAAACCAATAATTTTCAAATGATATAAAAGTTAAGAAGAAGACGACAATAGATTGGCCTAATTTAAATAAAAGTAATTGAGATATCGAAGAGGCGTCGCAGTGCCCATTTTTCGGCATTGCAGCATCGGCTTCTCGATGATTTTTCTCTATGATCCCGTTTTGAACTGGGAATAATGGTAAACATAAGAATTGTAGCTTTACCTCTTAGCTTTCCAATGCATACAAAAACAAGTCATTTGAACCTCCAGAGAGAGAGTTATGCTCAAATTACCAAAACAGTGTCACGATCCCAACTTGCTATCTTGACGCCTTTGCTGCACTCACTCAACTTGTGACATGATTTTCTCCTTGATCTGGGCCAAATTGGGCAAAGTGGTAAACATGACAATTGTATCCCTCTCTTTTATCTTTCCAATGGCTGAAGCATCAAGTCCATTGGACCTCTAGAATGAGAGTTATGCTCAAAATACTAAAACATGAAATGGAAAAGCACTAGCCATTCTTGCACTCTTCTTCACCAATAGAGGCCTTTTCCTTCGTGCACCTACAAATGCATAAACTAAATCAATACTAACTAAACTTAGAAGCAATTTAACATAAAACATAAATTAAAGCAACTCAACATGATTTAAACTTAAACTTAAATAAACAACTAAGAACATAAAATTTCAAACCTAAGTCTCTAGAACTTAGCCACTGTGTAACACCCCGTACTTTGCTATGTTGACTAATAAAACTTATCAGATACCAATTGAAGTTAATTAGAGTGTTTAAGAGTGATGAAGGGTGGAGGGAATATTCTAGAGTAAAATATTTCGCATGCGAAGCAATAGCAATTAAATAATAATATTTTTATTGAAGATGAATTAACTATATAAAAGGTGATTTGGAAGTGAATCTGGACATAATAAGACATTTTGAGTGTCAAAGAGACAAGTGAAAAATTTTAGAATAAAATAATATTTTATTAATAAAATAATATTCAAATATTAATATTTTATTCAACGAAATATTTCATGAAGAATGAGTATATGGTCAATCTAAGTGGGGGAAAAGAAGACCAAGGAAATTTTAGTGAAAAATGACGTTAATGTGGCTCGCTTGTCTTTATTAAATAAAGCTAGCACGGATAAGTAAATATTTAAATATTATGGTGATACCGCGTTGAAGCATAAACTTGATATTTTATTGGTGCAAGTGTTAAAGAAGAAAAATGGAAAGAAATTGGAATTAAAAGATTGTGGAAGGATACAATTAAAAATGGTGAAAACCTTGGAAGGTAAAATAGTAATTTTGTCATTTGTTTGGTCAAAGCTTCCAAAGGAAGCATTGACTCTTCATCCTTATCCTATGGCCGGTTCTTATCTCCACCCAAAAGATATTTTTTTTCTTCTCTTTCATGCTCCCAAGCCATTTCACCTTGCCACCATGCATTTGAAAAGAAAAATGGCTTTGTTTTGCAAGGAAAACCATACTCTTGGAAAGAAAATAGGTGAGATCAGTTGGAAGAAAGGAGAAAGGAAAGAAAGAAAGGTGAAAAAAAAAGAGAGAAAGGAAGAAAAAGCTTGGTTTTAAGATTCAAGTAAGGACAGGTAAGGATTTTTGTGTTTCAAGCTCACGGTTGGTTAAATCTTTAGAGAAATAATGTGTGAATCATTTTGGCAACTTGATGATTAATGTTTTGAAGGAACAGTGGAGTGCATGTACGGGTCAAGCAACCATGAAGGTAAAAATGAATGATGTTTTAAGTATAGTTGAGAAATCTTGAGAAATAGTTATTATTGTATAGTTGAAATTTTGTTAAGTTTGTAGGGCATGTTGTTTGAAAGAAATGAAAAAGGAAGAATGTGGATGGAGGATTGAGAAACAAAGTATAGAAAATTAGATAGATAAGGATGCATGTAAACTTAGAAATAATTGAGTCAAATTAAGAATAATTGTTGCTACCATATATGTGGTTTATGTTGAGAAAATATATGATAGATTTGAATAAAAATCGTTGGAAAGGTTGAAATGGGCACTTGATGTTATAAATAAGTTGCCGGTAATTATAGTTTAAAGAATTACACACGTAAAGGATAAAGGTAACTTTGGTAAAAATGTGTCAAGATATAAGTTAGTTGAATAAGGATTCATGATTGAATGAAAAAGAAAAGTAGAAATGGTGTATACTAAAGATATTGAATTTGGATTGTTGCTAGGAAGTGCAAAAGTAAAGATAGTGTACTGTGGTGGCATGCCGGAGGAAATAACGAGCGACCGATAAGTAGAAATAGCTAGATACGCCTCCGAACTAATAGCGATGTAGTATTCCGCTATCGTAAGGTGAGTGGGGGGTGCCTATTTCAAAATTTCCATAGTTAT
This sequence comes from Theobroma cacao, assembly GCF_053813885.1. Lineage (NCBI taxonomy): Eukaryota > Viridiplantae > Streptophyta > Magnoliopsida > Malvales > Malvaceae > Theobroma > Theobroma cacao. The sequence goes on from NC_142645.1 coordinate 19,523,694, forward strand.
ATAATGTTATACGTTTTATAAACGTTGCCGGATTTCATTAAATGCAATTGCGGAAAGCATGAGCTATTAGCCTCGAGAGGCGATTTCTAAATGGACTTACAATGATTTATACATTGTTAATGTGGAAAGCATGAGCTGGTGAACTTGTAGGAAATTGTGGATGCAAGTTGTTTTGAAAATTGTTTTGGATATATCTATAGATGAGCTATATACGTAAAGTGTTTTAAGAATCGAGAAACAAGCCTTTAATACTGTTTCGCGTTCAAAATTTGTGCCTTGTATCTTTTGTGTGATATGCATAGTTAAATGCAATTGTTAAATGATTTAAAATGCAAGTTCTGAGCACCAGTTTTAGTCTGATCTTTGCATAAGAGAATACACCATGCCTTTTTACATGAAAAGTAATTTGAAAGGTTATTGAACCTTGTTTTCAAATGGTTTTAAGCAAAAGACTTGGAAACCTCAATGTGATTTTCGAAAATGGTTTTAACAAACCAAGTGCGTCGAGAGTAAGCCGACTGTCACTTTGGTTAAGTGTGACCCTCATGCACGAGTGAGCTCTAGCTAGAGAACCTTTGGGTCATCGATGGGTAGTTAGGCGTGGCAGAGGCCACAACTTGTGATATTGTACATGGCTAGGCAACTAGTGATATACGCGGTTGTGACTGCTTGATTCTCCGATGTTGGCCAACATCATGGAGACTACCATGGCTATGGGAATCTGATGGAGTAAGACTTCCGGATTGTTATTACGTGGAAGTGGGTCCACGTGTTGATATTATACTTTCCTATTCGATAGCCTTGTGAGTTTTCAATGCATAATCTCTTGCATGGTGGAGAGTTAAGATTTTCTTTGTAGCTCCCATTGTTTAAATAAAAGCCTTCAGTGCTTACTTGACAAACATGAGTTAATTTAGGCGGCTGTACACTTTGATTTCTTTACATGCCACGCATTTTGGGGGTGTGCATACCTTTATTTTATATTTCATATTTTGACGACAAATGATATTTCCAGTAATTGAAACTCTTTTTGTTACACTTATTTCAACACTGTTTTGCCAAAGAAAGCATTATATTATGACTTTACGATATTATTTTTACAAGGCACAAATATCCTTCTTGGGGTTTGGTTTATAAGATTAGCATTTTATATTCTGGTTTTATCATTCAAATGATCTGTTTATTACTTGTTTCCCATATACTCCCTGTTCATAGAGCCGATGATCATTGAGTCTGTGAGACTCACCCCCTTATTTCCCTTTTACAGATAGTGATCGGCCTAGCGTGCAATCATTGGCACTTATGGTCCATCACAGATAGGTAAAGGCATCTCATAGCATTTCATTCCAAGTCACTCTGCTACTAGAGGTCGAGTCATTGTACTTTGTTTTCTTTTGTAAATGAGTACCGGTCTCATTATAAATGTTTAATTAGAGATTTTAGACTATGATGTATTTACATATGATCACATGGATTAAAGGTCAAAATGATTTGTTATGCCTATTGTTCAAATCATGTCCCGAGGGTATATTGTTTAAAGCAATAACATGGATTGGTGAATGAGTATAGTGAATTATTGGGAATCTTTAATAAGGCTTGTTCGGGACTTGGCAGGTTCTCTCGAAGGTCTCGAACGCCAGTAACAGTCGATGAGTGGTCTTTACATAATGTAATACTCAAAATGTGACCAAATAAGTCTATGAAATAGAGTTATATATTTGCTAGTCATTGAGCATAAACATAGGAAAAATTAACAAGACAAACAAAAACAATGTAAATAGTAAAATCATTTAAATAATGTAAACAACTAGCTTGAGATGATTTGCAGCAAACTAATGATCTCCTAAATTTCCTCATGATAACTCTATTACAAGAGTTGTTTTGAGCACATTTTGGGAACTTTAGTGGCTAGACCTTTGAGTTTAGGATCGGATTTTAACCTTTTTAAGCTATCTTTCTAGAGTAAGTTAGATTTTATATTGAATAATTAAATTAGTTGGTATTAGTTTAATTTCATTTTAATTTATCTTAATTTATTTTAGGAAAAGTTATTGCTGATTTTTCTCATGGTTTTGTGCAGAATACAATGAGCAAGGTGAAAGAAAGAGATGATAACATAAGTGAGGAGAAAGTGTCACTCGTACATGTTGCAGTAATTTGAAGATAACTTGAGCTATAGAACTCTAATTGAGGTGATTTTTGATTCATTGGAAAGATAAGAGAATGGGCTATAACTTTTTTTGTTACCCACATGGCCCAGTTTGGACTATATCAAGGTGAAAATCATGTTCAAAAATTGGTGGATAGATATAGCTCTACTATGAAGCAGCATGGCTAGAAACCTATGGCACCAGAAACTCATGGTCGTGGTGCTACAAGTGATACCGCATAGCGTTAGTAAATAATGGCCATGGCACTACACATCTAGGGAGTATCATACAAAAACCAGAGAGCACGATGTTGCTACGCCAGAAAAGCATAGCCGCGACACCACCCTGATTTCCAAAATTCAACTTTCGACGGAAAATTGGAAAATAAGGCATCTTTGGAAAATTTAAGAGCCTATTTGGAAAGTATTTCAACATGGAGGATGACAATAGCTTTCTAGAGAAATAAAGTTTTGAATCAATCAAGAAATCAAGAGTAACCGAGAGAAATTTGCGAGCAATCAAGCTTCAACATTAGTTTAATTCTTACCTTTTGTGTTATTCTTATTTCTTGTTTTGAATTCATGGCTAAAATTCTTTGGATTGTGTTTTATTTTAATATTTTGCTTGTCTAGGATTATGGTGGATTTTAACATGTAATCTAAATACTTGTTTTCTATTATTTATCATGAATGGGTAATGTTTTACTTAGTTAAGTATGTTCGTCATGCTTTTATTGCCTAATCAACAATTAAATGATTTGTGAACCTAATTAAAACTCGACAGACAAATTTTAGGTTGGACCAAGATTTGATTAGTGTATGTTCACTGCACCTAGGTGATCTGAATCCAATTTAGGCAGACATACGCCAATTAGAATACATAGCCATATTAGGACACTTGCTTAATGAACTTAATTTAGTTGATTCCTATAGACATATAGTGAACTAATTAAGTTAGGTATTTATACAAGCATCTCAATAGAGACTTGTCCATAGCTTTCGCTTATAGGCTAATAAAACTAACTAGTAAAGATAAATAAATACAAAAGCTGGTATCAAATGAAATGTTGAATGAATCCATAATCCTAAATCTTTAGTACATTACTTACCTTAATTTATTTAGTTATTTAGTTTATTTAGTGTTGATTTTTAAACTTTGTCTTTGCTTAATTTTTCAATAGTTAGTGAGCTTAAATAAGATTAATCTGTTCTATAATTTTAGTACTTAGTGAAACTTAGAAACAAATCCTTATGGGAACGATAATCTGGATTTACTATCCAGATTACTTGTTCGATATTTATACTTGCATGTGCAAATTTGACAAGTAGTTTTTGGCGTCGTTGCTGTTGTTGATTCTCAAGCAAGTATAGGTATCGTTAACAAGTAATATAATAGTAAGTAGAATTCGTTCCCACATAAAATTGAATTAATTCCTAACTATTAACTACTAAAATTTTAACGCCTTATCTTATCCAAACAACCTAATTATTAAAAAGAAAAATTGAAACTAATAACTAAAACTAATCTAAAATATATTAGCAAAATTATTTTATTAAATTTGAGTAACTACCTGACCTAAGATTATGATATCCCTTAATATTTCATTTGAATATTGTCTCTCTTTCTCAACTCAGTTTAATGGATTAAGTTACTAACCTAGAGTTTGAAATTATTTATAAGTCTTTATCGAGTTTCTCATAAAAATACGTCTCTCAATTAATTTACTATATGTCTATGCAAATTAAATTGAAGAAAGATTCATTAAATTCGTGTTCTAATTTTGGCTACGTATGGGTTATAGGTGTATGTCTACCCTCTATGCAAATTAAACAACCTAATCAACTAATTGTATTCGATCATACACTGTTTTATTCAAGGTCTATCTAAATCTCCTTTGTCAAGGTTTAATCAAGGTTTCTAATTCAATCTAATTGGTGATCAAGCAATTAGAAGCATTAAGAATAGAATAAAATAAATAACTTAAATCCATCAAATATAAGTAAAAGAAGGATAAATAAATCAGACTACATATTAAGTTCAATCATAATCTTAGAAAAATGAATTAGTCCCCCATCAAGTCACACATAATCATTAAACAAAATTTAAACATTAAAAACAAAACCAAGAAAATAAGAGAATAACAAAAAGATAGAAAAACCCAAGAATTGTATTCTTGATCTCCAAATCTCCTTGAATCCTTGAAATTCTTCTTAGCTTCAATGACTTTGTGGCTTAACTCTCAACTATCAATTTGATGTTTCGTTATCCCCTTAAAAGTCCTTTGAAAGGTTGTTTTTATAGGGCTTTAAAGTTAGGCCATGTTGGGTGAAGAAAAAAGTCAATTCCAATCAAGATTTCCTCATCAGACTATGTGGGCCGCGGCCTTGACCATTTAAATAGCAAAAATCGTAATTGTTCTAGGACTACTACAATACTCTAATTTTGACAAGATTTTTGACCATCTTCCAAGCCAAACTGAGCAAAGTGGTAAATAAGAAAGTTGTAGCTTTTTCTTTTATCTTTCCAATGGTTAAGAATAATTTCATTTGGATCTTTGTAGAGAGACTTATGGTCAAGATACTGAAACATGTGTAGTGGAGGTTTGCACCTCAAAATTGCTCTCCTTCTTTCATTAAAATTATTCCTTCATTAAACTTACAAAAGCATAAATCAACAACAACCTATCTTAATCACATTAACACCAAATTAATCATAAAATTAACTAATATTAGATTGTCTCACCTAAATTAACTAATATTAGATTGACTCACCTAAATTAACTAATTTAAAATAATTAAATAAAACTTACTAATTTTTATGCATTATTACAAGAACTAAGCTAAAGCACTATCAAAATTAAGCCTAAATAACTCTATATCATAGAGTTATCAGTTGCCGGGGATTTTGTTTTCTTTGTTAGTTGCTAATATTAAAATTTTACAAATTAGTCTTAATTTAAGTTTTATTTTTGTTTTAGAGTAAAGTTAAGTTATTGTATGAGAAGAGCAAACAACTTGGAGACTATCCCATGTGATCTAGAAATTGAGAGAATATTTTGCAAACTTCAATGAGAGAATCAACAAGGTGTTGATCCAGTAAATACAATGGCTGATCAACAAGGTGAATAGCAAATCCTAGAGCATTTAGTAGCTGAAAATCATTGCTTTAAGGATTATGATGTTCCTTTGGTACAAGGAATTCCATCAAATATTCAAAGGTTAGGTATTCAAGCAAACAATTTTGCAATCAAGCCAGCTATCATCAACATGATGCAAACATCAGTTCAGTTTGGGGGTCTTCTAAGTAATGATCTCAATGGCCATATATCAAATTTCTTGGAGATTTGTGACAAGTTCAAGCACAAATGTGTTACGGATGATGCAATTTGTTTAAGGCTTTTTCCCTTTTCCTTGAGATATAAAGCTAAGGCTTGGCTAAATGCACTTCCTATTGGCACCATAACATGGGATGATCTTGCTCAAAAATTCCTTGCCAAATTCTTCCCTCCGGCTAAGACAGCAAAATTGTGAAATGGCATCACATCATTCTTGCAACAAGATTCAAAATCATTGTATGAAGTTTGGGAATGATACAAAGAATTGCTTCAACGTTGACCTCATCATGGCCTCCCGAAGTGACTTCGAGTGCAAACTTTTTATAATGGTTTGAATGGGCATGTCTGGACTACCATTGATGCTGCTGCAGGATGAGCTTTAATTGTTAAATCGATAAATTATGCATATGATTTATTAGAAGACAAGTTTGCAAACAATTACCAACGGTTAGCCAAGCGATCATTGTTGAGGAAAGTAGTTGAAATTCATGATGTTGATGCTAAAACTACATTATCCACTAAGTAGTAGCTTTAACTAAAACTCTTAAATCTTTTGGTACTAATAGTTTGCAAAGTCCTTTTGTAGCTTGTGAGTTTTATGGAGATAATCATGCAAGTCATTAGTGTCCAAGTTCAACAGAGATAGTCCAATTTGAGAGTAATAGATAGCAAAATAACCCCTACTCCAACACTTACAACTCAGGGTGGAAGAGTCATCCCAATTTTTCTTGGGCTAATAATCAAGGGGCATCATCCACTTCAAGGCTAAATGCACCTCTAGGATTCCAACAGCAAAACTAAGAACCTCTCTCTGAGAAAAAGCTAGTTGTAAAAGACTTACTAAGGCAGTATATAACTCAAAATGATAGCATCATACAAAGTCAAACAGCTCTCATTCAGAGTCAAGCAGCTTGACTTTAATAAGCTTGTGATGTATGGCTAGGATCAAGGTATGATAATGGATATTAAGGTGACTCAACTGACCCTAAGCACATAATTATTCTAGGACCTATATATAAAGCTTTATTCTCCTTTTCCAAGTGAAGCTAAAAAACTCAAGATGGAGTAATATGTAAGCAATCTAAGAATGAAAGAACAAGCATTTGACTCAATGTACTCTAAAATTTATTTAAAATAATAACAGCAAGAAAAGAAGTTATCAATCTTATTTCCCACCTCTTCTTCTAAGGGCCTAGCCTGTACCTATTAGGAAACAATGGGACATGTGTGCTTCCAAGGGCCAAAACACGAATGGTGTAGATTTTCTTTAGAAAAAAACCTGAAAAATGAGCATATCAATTATTTCTAACATATTTCTATGTATTTTTCAATTCATTTTTAGGTAATGTTTGAATTTAACTTTTGCAAACGACAATTCCTCTTGTAAAGGGGATTGAAGATAAGGCAATTTCTCAATAATGGATTTTCTTTGGCATGCAAGGGTTGGTTCTAGATGAATGTGAAGACAGCATATGTTTTCCTTAGAAAACAAGAGGAACAGCCATGGTGATTCAATGATGCTTTAATTGTGAGTGTTTTGGATTTTGCCTCTATGGTATATGGCTCCATGCATATATCAAAGAGAAAATTATTCCTAACAAGTGGTTCCCTTTTCTTATTTTGATTTGGTGAATGTTCTGGTGTGTGACTTTGGTTGGCTTGGCCTGGCCTTGTGATGATTTAAAAATCCTAGTATTTTGGCCATTCCATTCCTAGTTTCCCACCTAGTAGGTATATAGTACAACTTTTATCCTTTACTAATTTTTGTAATAATATATATATACTTTTTTTAGCAAATTCCTTTAACATTCTAATAATAGATTTAATTTCACTTTCCCTTGAAAACTTTTTTTATTGATTTACTTATGATTTTAAAACTTAGTGTAAACACCAAAGACATTAATAAGTACTTTTCTCATATTTGTTGACTGATTGTCTGCATTTGTACTTTTTTCTCAAAATAATTTTTTTTTTAAATTTGAAAAAATTAAATATTTAATTTTTACTTATTTTTTAATTTGTTAGTGGATATTTTACTATTGGAATTAATGATGTGTGGGAAATGAATGTATTTGGAGGATCATGTACCATTTGGTTTGAAGTCATATTCAAAGGCAAACTATTGGATAGTCTACGATATAGGTTAATTGCAAGTTACGTAGAGGGCCAATGCCAATGCGTGAAGCCTCAATCTCTCGATTATGGAGCTTGAAACACTTCCCCATATTGGTGCTACTCCCAAAACCGAACGTAACTTGGTAGGATCCCCCAACGGATTTTTAAAATTTAATGTGAATTAAGCTTGCTAAAATTGATGGCACCCTTAGGGATGGTGATAAGTATATCTTAATCCTATTCACTCTATCCATTGGCAACTTAAATACAAATGCTATTAAATTCAAAGCTATTTGGAAAGTTTCTATGTAGATTTTGGTTGCTTCAAGATGGATGTCATGCAAGCAAGGCCATCTTCAAAAGTGACTTAGAGGAAGCTATCAAATTAAGGTCTATTGCTATTCAAGTTAGCTTCCTTAAATCTAAAATTAATGGCTGGATTATCTCTAAGATCAACTAATGAAACTGTTGATTCCTTGGCTAAAGCAAGATCTTATGATGACCTTATATGGGTGTTATGAGATAATGCGAATGTCCCTTAGACTCTAGTTTGTTTTAATTTTCTGGTGATTATTTTGAGTTGGTTAAACTCAGTTGGAATTGCACTCTATTATGGTTATTCTTGCAGGAGTTCTATACTAATATTCCTTATAGGTTTTTGGTTATTCTCTATGGCAAGGGTCTATACTGCTGCTACCTTTGCTCTTGGGCGTGGATTGCGAAGGTTATGCTTAACTTAAAAATAAAACATTTCTTTTAATACATTTTTTTGCATAATTGGTGTCAAGACAATTTTTTTTACTGTGCAAAATTTTGGAATGCATTAAGGACTTGAAATTGGATGAATATCAAATTGTTCAATTCTAGAATAAAACAAATACATACAACATAGTTAGGAATTCTATATATCCACAACCCTAGCCGCTTAAAAGAAAATCAATTCATGTAGAAAGTATGGAGAACATATGAAAGCATTACTATTCGATGCTAACTCGATTTGATATCTAATGCAAAAATCTAATTCCATTGAATTAGGAAACCCTTAATACCAATTCCTTAAATTTCATATAATTAACAAACCAACTCTCATCGTTTCCTAGCTATCAAGAAAATCGTTTATTTTAGCAAAAACATGGAGAAAGAATTTAAAGAAAATAAGTCCAAAGCCATTAACGGATTTTTGAATTAGGACAATTATAATGCTACTAGTATTCTTGTTTCTTTACAGTATGAGAAGTTAGACGAAAAAACATCTGTTGATTTGGATGAACAAAGAAGAAAGATTCATCAAATAATTAAAGGTAAAGACAAGCAAAAAACAACCCTTCCGATTCAATAGGAATTAAGCTCAGTTATTCCAAGGAAAGGTTAGTTGATAATATTAGACGAGTATCACCCAAATATCCCTCCGATTGCACGTTTGGCTAGCCTCATTGGCAAATGTAACAAGCCTTATTCAAAGCAGCTAACGGAGATTGATTTGAAGGATAATCAAACAAGGCTAAGCTTGAACAAGAATCAAGTTTGAAAATCCTTCTTACCATTACTGAAGGAACATGAGGGTGTCAACAAGGGAATCTAGGTGATCACATACGACCCTCATGGGAAAGAGTTGCTGGCATTTGACCTCATGCTTAAACATGAATTTAATCAATAAATTAAAAGCATCATGAAGCAGGAAAATAAAAATTTAATCAAAGAATAGCCGAGTCCCTTAGGATCAATTATTTGTGTTTTCATGCAATTTTCACATTAGTTATGAACACTCATAAGTTCAAGTATTACATACCTTACTCTAGATATCGTAATCAAGAGCCAATTAAATTCAAAACAGCTTGTGATGAAGGAAAAAACTGGCAAAGAGAATAAGATAGTCTGAAATCCTGTAGTCGAAATCTTTGCTTCTTCACCTTTAGGATTTGCCAAATCTTTAGTCACCCAAGTGTTTGGCCCCTAATAGTAATCCACACAATGCCCAAATAAGACCTTCTCAAAGGTAGGATATATTTTACTTGTGCTAACAAGTTTTGTTTTCTGAAAAACTAGAAGACCAAAAATTCTAGTTGAATCTTTTTTTTTTCAGACAAAGAAAACTTATTTTTCATTTTTCCTTTTTATGAATCATCTAAGAAGTTGCTTAAGGCTTGAAGTTTAAGTTGGATAACATCACATATTTATATAGCTAAACTAAGTTGTAACCCTAGCTACAACATTTTTATTTTCATTCAATTAAGTCCTTAAGAACTTAATAAATGTTTCTACTTTATTTTCCGCTATTTCAATTAAGTCTAACCTAATTAATTATCCTTATTTAATCTCAATCATGTCACTTAATGTGTGTGACCATTAGGCTTCTAATATGTTGACAATAAATATAAATCACAATCAAATCTCAATTTAATAATTGATTTATATTTATAAATCATAAGTGATATCTAGCAATACATTATGACCACTCAAATGTTAGAAAGTCAATTAAAGAGTTAAGGAAATTGTAAGAAATGGTCAATCTCGTAAGGCCATTTCAAAAATAGCCCCCAATATAAAGTTAACTATTTTTACCATGACTAGACAAAAATACCCTTAAAGCATTTCAGACAAATTAAACCATTTATCACAATTTCTCCTCTTAATTTCTCTTTCTTACATTCGTCTGTTGTGCTTCTAATTTCTCTCTCTTGCCATCCATTATGTTCTTGCGCTTATTAGTTTACATTCACAAAACCCTAAATTTGATGGGTTGAAGTTATAAGTGAAATTTGTAAATTAGAACACTACCCAAAGTTGTTACACGTCATGCCTGCATTTAACAACTCTAATGCACTTGGCATATGACAAATCTATTGAATATGCCATGGTTTAAACATAGCATGTAACTTGATCTCTATCTTTGTATTTTACTAAGACATAAACTCTTGGAGTGAAACACCTTAAACATGGTGTGTAACAATATGGCATGTAACATGGTCTCTATCTTTGTCTTTCACTAGGACATAAACTCTTAAAGTTAAACACCTTAAACATGATGTGTAACAACTATTTTTTCAATATGGCATGTAACAACTTTTTCTAAACATGGCATGTAACAACATTATTTTTTAAACATGGCGTGTAACTTGGTCTCTATCTTTGTATTTCACTAGGACATAAACTTTTGTAGTTAAACACTTGCGTATAACACTTTTTTTTTTCCAACATGGCGTGCAACAACATTTTTTTGAACATGGCGTATAATAACATTATTTTTTAAACATGGCTTGTAACTTGGTCTATATCTTTGCATTTCACTATGACATAAATGTTGGAATAGGATCTCAGTGTATTGATGTGTTGTGTAAAGCATGGATTATCAAAAATTTCTTTTATAAAGGAAGCAAGTTGTCACAACCCAAATCCCAGGCCATGACCGGCGCATGGACTCAATGGACATAACCCACTAAGCACAAGCAAGCCTATCTATGTGACTCCATTCATCGATTTCATCATTCGTTCTTACAACCGTATTTCGTAGTTCTTATCAACGAGTATTTCAATACTTTTTTATCAAAACGATATATTCAAATTTATATGATTCAAAATAATGTCATCCGTGCCATCTTGTAGTGGCAACATTAATCAACATAAACATCTATGGCTTAAGATAGATATATATATACATATATATATATATATATATATATATATCTTAACAATTTACATCAGGGTACGTATGTTCAATGAAAAGGACTCTAGACTTCCAGTGGAGTGACCATAGTGAAGGTGCAGCTACTAAATGCCATCGATGCCTACCAAAAGATGGACGTACGTAGACACCTCTATCTAGGTTCCAACTGCCTCCTGATCTGAAAACATGAATTTGAAAAAGGTGAGTCTAAACTCAGTGAGTGAACATAAGAAGGGAAAAAGCAAATGATAAGGAATGTTTTAGAAAACATAATGCACTTACGATAGAACCATGCAATTTAGTCTAATTTTTGGTTAAAACCTCTCATTTCAAACTTTAAATATTTAATCCCTTAATGTTACAAGATCCACGATTAACCATGAAGTTGAATAACATGAAAATTTCAGTAATGACAAAGCAAGACAAGCAAACAGAGGGTTTTCTCGCTGCAGTGAAAGGCAGTCTTGGTTTGCATATGCTTCGGTTTTTCAAGCATAACTCCCACTACAGAAGTCCAATTAACATTATTTTTAGATCATTAGAAAGATAAGAGGCTGGGCTACAACTTTTACGTTTACTTCTTTGTCCATTTCTGAATGGAAGGTAGTCAAACTTCTTGTATGTTACGACCCGGAACCTCCCTCAAGCCCATGACAATCGCCGCGACGTCCCGATTGACACTCATTATCCGGAATGCCAACCGGAACCCCGCAAGGCTTACATATTAGTTTCTTTCCTTTCCTGTGAGCAATCATTGTTAAATATCGAGTTTTTAGAGAATATATACTATTTTAGATCAAAAACAATCAAAATAAAATTTTTGCCACACAGGGGTATTTTGGTCATTTTTTTCTCAAAAATTTCGAAACTGGCTAAAACGTAATATACAAGTACAAAATACATAATTCATATTCAAAATGAGTTTAAAAGTCTAAAATCTTCATTTAAAATAAAATTACGGTTATTTGAATATAATAAGAAAATAAAAGAAATATTAAGGGAAATATTCTATTTTCTTATAAAACAATATTTATAGAGTTATACGTGAATAATTTTTATAGCGTAAAAGCTAAATAAATTTATACATACTGAAACACAGTAAGCCAAAATATTTAATTTAATTTACAATAACAAGAGAGCCCCCGAATAAACAAAAGTAAAGAGGACTGTGAACCTACGGTTTGGAAAATGCAGATCCAATGGTAGTCCTCGATGAGATCAGCTATCTACAGTCTATACTGAACCTGAAATGGGTGGAAAGGAGGGTGGTGAGATTATAAAATCCCAATGAGTAAACAGACATTATCATAAATATCTAAAGGTGAGTAAAATGGAGGTAAGTTTAAACAACAAATTTCAACCCATTTCATAATGTTTTCAGTTCATTTCTTAAACCATAAAATATTTGTAATTTACCAAAACAGTTGTTAAGGCTTATGTCTTTTATTAAAACAAGGCTCAAGCCAAAACTAATCCTCGAGGATACCTTGGCCGAGGCATCTAACCGAGTCCGCCAAGGGTGTTAAAATATTTACACGTGAAACACATTTTTATTTTTAAAACCAGTCGTTACGTGGGGGTTCGACGTGAAGTGAGCTCTAATACTACCTCAGGAGTTACCCTCCTCGCCTCTACAACCGAAGTAACTATATAACTAGGTTTACCGTGCCCCTCTAATAGGCAGTCCATGGAAATCCGTCACTGCAGTGACTAACCCACCAATTTTAATAAAATTTCGACAATATAACGTGGCTTTTATTTATTTATCCAGCCTGCATAGTAAAAACAACTTACATAAATTTCCCAATGCACTCACAAAATATAGCCACATATACTCATTTCTCATAAGCCATTCCCAGGAAAATATATATTTTTCAAGTCAATTTGTAGCCTCCAATTACACAATTTCATAATCAATACAATATATTTTTATTTGTCACATTTATTCCTTAAACATCAAAAAATCCCGTTTTAATCTCGTTTTCATTTCATAAAATACATAAAGGGCATTTAAAAATAAACTCTAGATAATTTACAATAATAATAAGTTTACTCACCATTTGTACAAACTAAAAGCTTTCTAAGCGCCCCGATCACTACTCGTCGGGTACGACTTCTTTACCTTATCCGGAAGGCTCTCCTCCTAGACACATTACAAAAATTTACACAATTCATCATATTGATGCTAAATCACTATATAATTAACTTAAATCCTATACTAATGCATGGTATGAAATGCAATAGCCTAAAACGGCTTAAACGCGATATTAACCTATTTTTGGCACTTTGCCCGATAAATTGCTAACGCGCTCCATTTTAGCTCTAAATCATCCCATTCTCTCTCCAACATTTCTAACCATTAAATATAAGCCAATAACCTTCTAAAAACAACAAAATCAGCTCACTCCCTTCCTTGGAAAATTCGGCCAAAAATGGGACATTAACTCGCTTAATTTTCTACTTTGTTTTTCCATCACGTTTAATCGTTTTTCATCATTTTCTCTTCATTTCCCTTAGAATAAAATCAATTCATCACCATTGTACAGCATTGAGCATCCAGCCAAGAGTGGGTATTGTGAAAATTTAATGATTTCTTGCCCAATTTAATTTCTAAACACATTTAACTAACTAAAACTATCAATTTAACAAAAAATCAAAACCTAAAAATTTCAATTTCTCTCCCCTAGAATTTCATCCAGGCCTTGATATCACTTTTTGATCTCTCTCCTCAAGCATGCTAAATGGAAAAAAAGGCATAGGAAAGGTAGAAATCAAGCTAAAATCAAAAAATCTTACCGTTAGAAGCGTAAACGGTCGAAAACCGCGAATTTCCCTTTGAATTTTCTTGTTTCTCTTTGGTTTTTCTTTTTTTCTTCCTTTCCTCTCTATTTCCTCTCTTGTTCTTCCTTATGGCCGGCCAGCACTTAAAATGGGGTTTAAATGGGCTGACTTTTCATTAAAATAATATTATTTTATTTTAAAAAATGCCATGTGTCACTTTCCCATTGGCCCATTTTTAAAATTTCATCCATTTGTTTCCAAATTTTCACCATACATTTGTCCCACATATCCATAGCTTAGATAAAATTGTCAGACTTATCCAAAGTCTCGGTGGAGTAATTTTTCAAATTTACACTTTTACCCCCGTAAAAGTGAAAAATTACATTTTTGCCCAAAAAACTGAAAAATTGCCCATAGACATATTTTTCATCCCTTATACTCATACCATTCTCCAATTTGTCAAATTTGATCTAAATTCTCTCAAAATCTCAAATTTTGTCCGTGGGTGGCAAAATTACGATTTTACCCCTACACTCCAAAAATCACTAAAATTAAACTTTTTTACTTCCTATCATTAAATTATACTCCAAATAGTTAATCTTGGTCAAAAATTTCACTCCATGATCAAATTATTATCTTAGGTTGCAAAATGACGATTTTGTTCTTGAACATCAAAATTTCCAATTTTACCCTAAATGAACCCTCGAACTCTGAACAATCATTTTTATTCATTCCTAGACTATAAAATATTAAATTTCATCCTACAATTCCTATTTGAACTAGTTCGAGGTTAAATCAACTCAAGTGTACCGTTAGGTACGATATCGGGTTTCGTCTTTTCTTATGTGTTTTCCTAACATAATAACATGCTACTCAGTGCATATATGTCATGACATGAATTTATAGGGTCGAGTTTTACATTGTCAAATTGGAAGAACTGCACCAAAATGTTAGGACCACCCGAGAGTTTCTCACTGCAACGAGAATCCATTTTCGCTGCAGCGAGAAGCTCCATAAAATTTCTCACTACAGCAAGAATCAAGCCAGTGTAATTTCCCCCAACTTGAAAGTTTCTCGCTACAGCGAGATTCATTCTCGCTGCAGTGAGAAACAGAGCAATTTAGTTAAAGGGGTCTTGTTACATCAAAAAGCCATTTTCTTGCTGAAATGAAAAGCAATTTGGGAGCAATTAACAATGCCAACATGCAACATAATCACAAATATTTTCATAAACTTTATATAACACACACACACACATATATATATACATACATCATCATGCATACTATCCCGCCACACTCAGCTTAATGCAATATCATCATCATGTGTGCACTCCCTACTCGCACACTTCAACATCATCATGTGTGCACTCCCTACTCACACACTCTAACATCATCATGTGTGCACTTCCTACTCACACACTTCAACATCATCACACAACATTATTCATCAATGCATAATGTATATTCATATATATACATACCAACATAATATACGAGCACATGGATTTATCTTTTTCCACATTTCACATTTTCACAACATCAAAACATTTTATCAAGGGCTTGTTCCCCGGCACACATTTTTAAAGAAAGGTTGGATCAAATCATTCAAATGTTTCATGCAAACACATTTACATTTCGTAAAGCAATTTTGAAATGCAAGTTCACTCACCAGTCTTTATTGATGTTTTGGTGGGCTCTAACTTTGACTAAGGTTCCGAATGGAGGTGTGGGGTTTCGTTGGAACCTATCACATACAACAACATCACCATCAACCCAACTTGGCATTAATACTATTCTAAAGCTATTTTTTAAATTGAGTTCTACTAGTCATTCCTAACTAGCTTCCAACTACCATTAAATGGCTATTATTTGCACTACTCTAGTAACACTAAAAATGAATAAACAATCTCAACAATAAAACACTCACAAATCTAATTACGAGAGATTATCAACAACTAAAGAGATTAACCCTAACTCATACTCACCTTGGTGATCTTTGTAGTTGAATTCTCTTTCCAAACTCTTTAAGCTAATAAAGGAAATCACTCTCTCTCTCCCTACACATCCAGCTAGTGAGTGAATGTACTTAAGAAAAACTTTTGAAGGCTGTTGAGGTGCAAAGGTGGAAGAGCATGAAAAATCTAATGAAAGGGTGTAGAAAAACATGAGAAATGAATCTAATTTGGAGAAGTTTTAAGGGTTTCTAAGGATACTTCCATGAAAGGTGCAATGAAACATGGAATGGAAAGGAGAATCGGAGGAAGAAGAAGAAGAGAAGCTACTAGAAAACTGTAGAAAAGTTGCTGGAGATTAGATATTTATAGTTAAAGTTTATCCAATTTTCATACAATTTACAATAATGCCTTTATCAAGGCCACTTGTCTTCCTCCTTTCCTTTATTCACTCTTTTTACTCCTTTAACACTAAGACAAAATCTATAATAGTCTAAAAGTACTCGAGTTCACAAAAACTTAAAAATTTAGGCTCAAGGTGCAAAATGATCATTTTACTCCTATCATGGAAATTATCAGTATTTATATCTTCTTCATTTATTTTACCCTCATTCGTTCATTCCTTAGGCCTACTTGGACCTTAATAACATTAGAAAATTACTTCTAGGAGCTCACCAAGAGAAATGGCAAAATTACCCCTGGTTCGTGTTATGCGTCTACTTCTAGTTACAAGTCTATAAAGGTCGAGGTCTCACATAAGCAATCCAATTACACAAGCGAAAACACACATCATTCTTATTTCTAGTAACATAATCACATCCTAAAAAAAAAAGAATCTATTAACTAAGAAAAAACATACATTTTATTTTAATATTCTGATTTCGAACACCACCACACCAATGAATGATTTTTAGACTAAACAAGTTTACCACTTATTCTTCAAGAATGCTTTCAACTTGAACTTTCAGCGGATAAGGTATGGAATGCTAGACTACGAGATAGCAACCGATTTTATCTCTTTTTTCTTCCTAAAAATTAATGGCTATTTTTTTTCAAAAAAAATTGAGCCAAAAGTGGGAGAAAGGAAGAAAGAAATGGCAAAGTTTGGAGGAGAAAGAGAAAAGTGACAGCTGAAACTTTTTCAAGAAAAAGTACATGTGTCTCTTTTCTTTCAATCTCTTCTCTTTTTATTAAACTCTTGCCTTAAAGGTTTAATCAAAATCAAACACCTTTAAATCGATCTTAACCATCCATTTAGAGTTATGGAAGCATCAAAGATGCTCCATAATCATCAAAATTAAAATTAAAGAATAAATAATTTAATTCTTTAATTATTAATTAGAGTTATTGATAAAATAAAACTCCTTATTAAATAATAACTCTAATTTTATTATTATTCATCTTTATTTAAAAATAATTAATAATAAATAAAAGAGTGATAGTCAAATATAGAGTCTTTTTTTATCAACATGGATGTCTAGATTCATTCTACAAGAATCCTCCTAGCATTATGTTAATTTAAGACAACTTTTGTCTTTAATTGAGACAAAAATATTTTATCTTGTCTAAATTGAGACAACTATGTTTTTTTGGCTAGATTAAGACAAAAAATATTTTTCTTGTCTTAAATTAAGATAAATACATTTTCTTGTCTAAATTAAGACCAAATATGTTTTCTTGTCTAAATTAAGACAAATATGTTAAAGCTACAATTTTTGTACACAATTTAATTAATCAAATTAAAACATGCATTCTAGCTTAAACAAGTTGAATTCTACGAAGCTAAGTGGGGAATCTATTTGGACATAGATATTCCAAGCTCCAAAAAACTTAGAATTATTCTTAATCTCATTAAAAATAATTCAAGCTTATTAACTGTGAAATCACTCCACTATAGATTCATGGTTGCACTCTTGGATTAACTATAATTACAAGAAACAATTCATTGCTTGATATTAATTATTAGTTGTCCAATTGCAAATTTTATATTGTAAACCTTCATAACCATCCAATGACAAAAAGTGAGATTACTGTTTACGTTTTATGTGAGTTTTGTCCCCTAGTCTCAAATTTCATCCAATTAGTGATTTAATATGCTAGATCTATCTTTTGAGAATCTAGATGTGATGAATAGCTATTCATCAATCCATTGGGCCCAGATTAATTATCAATCTTCCTGAAATCACTAGAAGTGATGTTAATGTTATGAACTCCATTATTTGGATATATATTTCAGATGTTCATCTCGATTATAATCCCAAAATACGGAGTCTAGATCAATGCTTTATGACGATCATGTTCATGGTAAATAAAAGATTATAAGGAGATTAAACACAAGTCAACTATCCATCAAGATTTCGATTCTACTATAAGCAAACGCATAAGTGTGAGATCAAGATTTAAGTAATGGTTAAACTTAAATTTGATTCTCACATTATTCCAGTTCATGTTATAGTGTTATTACTCGAAGTCAACCATTTCGATGATTTGAGACTCATCATTCCCTTGAAGTGAATTGCATTCATTTCGTTGGAAGTAATCTGGACACTACAGTTTTAACACAATAAAATGACAAACTTTATTATTTGGTTGTGAACAATTTTTAGATTAAATTAAAATACATGTCTCCTATGTATGACTCTTCATACAAATGTATTTTAATATCTCAATAGAATTATGGTACCTTAATAACTAGATAATGAATGCTTACTTAAACAAACTTTCGTCTTTTTATCAAAAAGTACTTTTGTTACAAATAAATTAAATGAAATTAAACATGAGAATATACTTGCTTTCCAAGGTACCATATTCTCAAAATTCCTAACAATATACTCTTGAAGTTAAACATCTTAAACATGACATGTAACAACATTTTTTTCAACATGGCGTGTAACAACATTTTTTCAATACGTGTGCTTGAATATAAGGAGGTTTCATTAAAGATAATTTTGTCCAAAAATCTTTTCTCTTAGCTAAAAACCAATTAAATTAAAATGAGGGTTACTTTTCAAAACACCTTATCTTTAAGGGCTAAAAAAAATCGTCCTTAAAGAATTTGACAAAGCCCTTCAGTGATAAGCATCTCGGTGCAATATGGTCTTTTCATCAAATATCCCGAATATGTCATGAAATGTCACATCCCATTTTTTGATGGAACACGACCAATGCATGAACCTACATAGGTATAGCTCACTAGGCCTAAGCAAGCCTGTTTAACATACATCATTAACCATTTATCAATACGGAAGCACATATAAACATCCATAGGCAAACAATATCAACTCATGCATACCATCATACGTAATATTACACATATATAGAACTTATCAATATATCAGTGTAAGTGCAACGCTTCATATATCATTAAAGTGCCATGTTCTTAGTGCACCATAATATTTACATGTCTCAACACCTTCAAGTGTCTATATGGCTCTTGAGCCACTTCATACATTTAATGTAACATTCATAGTGTATATGCTCAAACATTTCGCTAGATTATCATAACATAATCATAATCCATTAAAACACGTTCACAACCTATAAAACATAAATATAACTTAAATGGACTCATCAGCAGAACATGACCCAACTCGCTAAGCATTAAGAAGCTGTTAGACACTTACCAATGAGAAATGAATGGATCATGTTTCGTAACACTAGTTGCTAACGAGGGAGTGTTGTCACTTATCTGTAACAAAAATAGTGAGGAAAAATAACATGTGAGTCACACAGACTTCGTAAGTGGACACGGGGAAGGGGACAAGCCAAGGGGAAGAGTTTTTCATAACCATGCAATTTTAGATACATATGATTCACAAGCCCTTTTCATGTTGCATGATATTCATGAAAAATAGCATTTAATCATCCTCTGAATGACATTGCCATGATGTTCATGAAACATAGCATTTAATCATCCTTTAAATAACATTGCATGGAAAATATCTTTGCATAAAACATAGCATTTAATTTTAGATACATTACCATGATGTTCATGAAACATAGCATTTAATCATCCTCTAAATGACATTACATGGAAAATACCTTTCATAAATCATTAAAAACCATTTAATCTTAAAAGCCTCTTTAAAATCAGTTGAGAAGTCAATTCTGCAACAATTCTATCGATACATTCTAGAATATATTGATACATGCAAGGAATCTATCAATATCTTTGGGAATGTATCAATACATTTCACACAGAATGTCTCTTACAGCATTTTATTGAAAATATATCAATACATACTTCATATGTATCGACACTTTTGCCGTAAAATCCAACTTCTTTGGGCATTTTCTTGAATCTAACTCATTCATAAGTCTTTCTAGCATTGAGGGATCATTCCCTAAGCTAAGGTTTCGTCTGACCAAGTCAATATCACCACATTTCAGTGTGAATAACATTCTTAATAATCATCTAATCATAATCTATGCATTTAAACATAAAGCATCAACAATACCTGTTCAATCATTCCTCAAACTCATTATACATTACATTTCATCTGTGAGTGGGTTCACCCTATTTTGACAAATATTGCTCAAACTTCCACTATTTTGGGTTATTAGCGCACTCTTATGAATGGTACATTGACCTCATCCATGATCTATCGAGTGGTCCCACCCCACTTAGGCAGGTAATGGATAAAGTTCTCACTACCGTCTTATTTACCTCATGTGAACAATCATCATAGTTGTGTAAGTGGCACTTAAGCCTCACCCACAATCATCATAAGACCTCTTAAGCTTAGGATCATTCTCATCCTTAGCTTGCATCATAAACATATAACATTACCATAAATCATCATCATGCTTTTCCCATAATGTATGTGACTATCTCAATACATATATCTCATGGCATGCATTTTCTAACCTCATAAATCACTCAAGTGCTTAACCCACAGTGTACATGATATGTTTTTCATGAACATCTCATGACATGCATGTTACAATCTTAAAAATGGAACTCACGCATCCAATATTCTTATCATGCTACGTTGTATCTAACATGTGCATAATAACATTCATGCATTAACCATAGAAATATCTCGTAGCCACACTAGCTCGAAGGTCGAAGTAATCAAATGGACTACAAACATGAAAGAGCTAGTCCCTTCTTGTTGAAAACTAATACATAGTAGCATATTCACATACATCTTTTGTTCGTAAACAATTTGAAAATCATTGTGTCACACATATCACAATCATTATCAAATTAAGTCATTTGAACAATTCCTTGAAAACTTCATAAAATCTTATAGATCAAATCCTTTGATAAACCATTTATGTAGATAATTTTTCAACATGCGTAAACAACCATTTCTGTAAAAATCATGTTAACTTTACATATTAAAATCCTTGAAAAGGTATGTCCACTCACCTAATTGGAGAATCAATTCCTAGCTCCAATCACAACTTCATTTTTCGACGATATTTTCATAACAACTCAAGACCACATTATTTAATCATCAAAAATGAAGATTTGAGTTAAAAATGAGGTGGGAGGGTTTGAGTTGAGAGAAATACCTTAGACAATGGCTGAGGGTTGAAACCCCTTGAAAAATGTGAGGTATTTATAGTTTTGAGTGTGAAAATATAATTTTGCCCCTTTAATTTTTCTGAAATCGATGAAGTATATCAATACATTTAGGCCATGTATTGACCATATGTGTTAATACATCATGAACATGTATGAATATAGTTGAAACATAATGCAGTTTCTAAGACAGATTACCTATAAAACCAACCCAGCTTATTTTCATTAAATAAGTTTTAAGTGCATGTCTTCATTTTTACTTCTTTCCTTTTTACTCGCTATTTACTTAAGATATTTAATATAAATAAGCAAACAACCCCCCATTTGAATTCAATAAATATATCAAAAAAATCAAAATCCAAAAGAATCAAAATCTAAATTTTGGTTTTAAGAAAAAAATCCAAAAAGTTCAACTGAAATTAAATTTGTGACTCCCACTTATTATAGCAAATGTACTCCAAAAATTATGAAAAAATCATTTTTGGTCATCTAAAAACCAAAGGAATCATTATCACTACTTTTTATTTCCAAAAATTGTTTTATAAAAATCACATATTTTGACCCCTTTCTAAACTTAGAAAATTTTCTACTTTAAAAGTGACAGACAACCAAAACTGTCAATGAATTCTTTTAAAGGTTAAAACTAAGTTTAATGTTCAAAATATGTATTCTATATGCTCACCTAAGGATTTCCTAACTACCATTTTACTTAAGGTGGGATTTCACATAAAGTATGGCTTAATGTCTACTTATGACATTCCATATTAGTTTCATAATTCATGATTAGCCTTATGAATTTGGGAAACTAATTTTTCTCAAATTTATCAAGCTTTTGCCAAATACTTTATACAAGTAATCTAGAATTGAGAACAAGTGAGATGCATCCTCTCATATCACTTGGGGTGATAAATCCTCTCTTGACAACTCATCCATGCCTCATGGCACACCCAAAAACACTTTGTTTAGGCATCTGGTCACCTCCAAACCCATAGGGATGAAATCAAAGTATGCTATTCTCTATAAAAAATGACTTGGTGTCTCAAGTTTGAGGACTATTTGCATGATTATAATATGAGAACATATTCCATAGAAACTTGAGTGAAATACTAAACGAAATTCTCATAGCGAGTCATGTTCAGTAAACTTGTTCTCTAACAAGCAACCACATGCCTTCCTCAAATATCCCATATACTTCAATCTATAAAATCGATTGCTTACTTCCCAAGTAAAGAGGCTTAACATGTACCAGTCCTTAAGCATTGTCAATGCCTTGTGTAACACCCCTAATTTTGATGGCAATGATGCTAAATGAATGTTAAGCTATTGAATGAGCTAATGATATTTTGATGTTAATGTTTGCAAATGTAAGGAATGCTTATGTCCATAAAATGATGATTATGAAAATGTATGAGTATTTATATAATACCCCGTACTTTACTATGATGGCTAATTATGAAACCCCGACCTCCATAGATGCGTGACTAGAGGTAGACTGTTGAGTGCATCAAATTCACATATTTAATGGGAGATTAAATACCTAATTAGTCTAAGTTGGACTAGATTTAGGATTGAATTTAGGTATTTTTATTTATTTTACTAGTTTAGTTTAATTTATGTTTAAATGTTTTTTTTGAGTTAATGATTCTAGTTTTACATTATTTATAATTATTTTATGTTTTTTTAGGGGTAGGATCAAAAATAATTTCAATTGGTGAAGAAAGGTGCATAATTAACTATTACTTTATTTGCATATGTTTCGGTTTTTCAAGCATATCTCCTAGTACAGAAGTCTAAATGATATGATTTTTAGACCATTAGAAATCTAAGAGGTACAGCTACAACTTTTGTGTTTATTACTTTACCCATTTCTGATCGAAAAGTGGTCAAAATCTTTGTCAAAGTGAAGGCACTGCACCAAAAGAACAAAAAAGGGGCATTTTTGTAAATTTCATGAAACTTTGATTGACTTTAGGATAAATATCTCATTTCTTCCAGCACCTTCTCCTCACTTCCAGCAGCTTCTTCTTCTTCTTCCCATCCTTTTCCCTCACTAAACATCTTCCCCCTTTCATGGAAAAGAAACCTTAAAGCCTCCATAACTTTCTCGAATTAACTCTGATTCTCATGCTTTTGTACACTTTTTCATAGGGTTTTTCATACTCTTTCACTTTTACACCTCAAGAACCCTCAAAAGCTCTTCCTCTACACTTTCTCTCACTAGCTAACCATTTTGAGAGATAGAGAGATAGACTTTCCTTGATAGTTTGAAGAATGCTTGAAAAGAATTCCACTATAAAGCCACTAAGGTGAGTAATGAGTTAGATTTGATTTTTGAGTTGTTGATGATGGCCAATAATTAGGTTTGTGGGCTGATTTATTGTTAAAGGTTATTTAATCATGTCTTGTGTGAACAATGACTACTTAAATGGTAATTGGAAGCTAGTTAGGAATAACTAGTAAAACTTGATTTAGGAAACAACTTTTAGAATAGTATTTATGTAAATTGAGTTGGTGTGATGTTATTGCATGTGATAGGTTCCAACAAGACTCCACATCTCTATTCGGAGCATTAGACGTAGGTAGAGTCGATCAAAGCATCTACAAAGACATTGTGAGTGAACTTGCATTAAAATGTTTTGAAATAAATGATTATATGCTTGATTGAACTACTTGAAATATTTTATTGATTTTTCTTTAAAATTTGCATGGGAACAAGCCCTTGATGAAACGTTTTTATGCTGTGAAATATGAATGTAATGAACTCACGTGTTCCTATATTATGTGGATATATATGTTATGCTTTGAGTAATAATGCTGTATAATAGTTATAATCGTGCACGTGTCGGTAATGATGTGGGCGGGAGTGCGTGTGATGATATTGAAATGTGCGTGTAGAGAGTGCACATGATGATATTGAAATGTGCGTGTACAGAGTGCACATGATGATATTGCCTTGTGCGTGTAGGGAGTGCACATGAGCTAAGTAAGACGGCGATGGTGTTGATGTTTATATATATATATGCTATAAACAAGTTATGAAATTAAAAATATGATTGTACTATATGATATAGAATGCCTCTCCGTTGCAGTGAGAAACCCTCTGTTTTGCTTGTCTTGATTGGATATTTGCTATAGTTTTCACTCTTTTCAACTCTATTGTGGATTATAAATCCTTCACCTTAAGGGAATAAATAATCAAGGGTTGAATTAAGGGCTTTACAAGAAATTAAACTAAATTACATTGTTTTTAAAATAAGTGCATCGTGTTTTCAAAATCTTTTCGTATCGTTTGCTTGTTCCCTTCCTAAGTTCACTCACTAAGTTTATACTCATTATTTTCAACTTCATGTTTTAGTTTTCAGGTTCGAAGGTAGTTGGATTCCTAGGCCGAGGTGCTTCCTCTTATCTATTTTTCGATAGGTCACCTAGAGTCACTCCGATGACAGTCAAGGTCTTTATATATGAGCATATATGTTTAACTTCAATTGTTAAGATACATTTGACAAACTACCTATGTATATTTTAATTTATGATGCCAATGCGAGTATTTGCTTGGGTTCTACGAATTGTCTTCAAAGAAATTAGCATTCAAACACTATTAAGTATAGATCTTAAATAAATATGAATGATAGATGGACTAATATACAGATTCATATAGGAAGGCTTGCTTGGGCCTAGTGGGTTATGCCTATTAGGTCCTTGCGCCGGTCATGACCCAAGATTGGCTGTGACAATTTAAGACTCAAATAACGTTGTGCATAAGTTTGGCACCTAAATGAAATAGTGCATATCTTGGCACTTAAATGAATATGCTATGAAAGCAAATAGCTCTATCACTCTCTCTTAAAACCTCTACCTCTTTTGGTGATTTGAAGCTTGAAGAAGGCATTTGGAGGCTAGAAAACTAATCAAAAGGTAAGATTAAAGCTTTGCATTGATTTGTTTTCGAATTAAACAGTTAATATGTAAAAATATAATATTTCAACTTGGTGGCTGAAGGTGTTGAATGTGGCTAGAGATATGAAGTTTAAATAAGCCAAAATAATGTTTAAAGTCAGAAATTTCATACTTTGTTGATGAATAAGAGAACGCTCAGCTGGTATGATAAATTGGTTAGAAAATGTGTTATATTAAAAAGTTAGAAACAATCTGAAAGCTAGGAATTGACTATGAAATTATTGTATAAATGTTTATATTTATGCATTGTTAATTGCTAGATGTACAATGGAAGTATGAATGTTGCTTGAATTTTGAGTTATACAAATTGAGGCTAAGAGTGATAAGCTAAGCTGAACAAGTGCTAGCAAAGAGACACTGAAGTGTCAAGGTGAGTGGGGAATGTTATGTATAGGAGCATAATGACTAGGGTGCATGTATGCTTCCAGAATGAATATGCATGATATATGTGATGTATGCCTCATATATACGTCTAGAGGTGACATACCTAGACTAGTAATTTCATGAATGATGAATTTTGGGGCAAAATCCTCCTAGAGAATTATGTAAGTTGCCTAGAAGGATAGTACCTAGGCCAATAAGATGATGAATCATCACGATGACAAGTATGATTGATTGAGATCATGAATGATGAATGCAAACAATCCGTGTATGATTCCAGACAATGTCATGGTGATAGACATGGTGTATTATAATTGTGATGAGAGTGATGATCCATTTGTGGAGGAATTCCAAGCATGGACAATTGATTGAATATATATGATGATACTATGATGAACAATGATATGATATTAGATATGCATGTTCCATCCATGGAAGAATTTTGAACAATGAATATTATGAGGTTGAGTGAGTCCTAAACCCCTATGACTAAGTATCTTGCCGATAAGGATGGTGGTTTATCCTACCTATCGTGCGATGATGATGTATAATGCTTACAGGGATAGTGGTAAGCAGGGATGGTGGATTTGTTCCACTTGTGATTCTCGCTTGTAGTGCTATGATGCCATCTGTTAATGTTATTCCAAATAATAACCACAGACTCCGTCGTTTGCTCGACAATGAGGTGTGACATTGACTTCGTCGTTTACAGTGGCATTGGGGTGTGACACGGTCTTGTAAGTTGTACGTCATTTAATCACCATATGTGACTATGCTATGTTTAGGGAAGACCACTCTATGATATGATATTATGACTACGTAGTAGCATGCCATAAGTTTTGAGTATGAATTATGTTATATGATGTATGAAATGATGATTGAATGTTATGCCTTGAGGTAAGAGCCCAATGTAAATTACATGTAATTATGATATGTTGCAAAACTTGGGGAAACTTATGATTAGCGTCGTGGTGAGTGCTACAAGGTAAGTATACCTAGCCACGTATGTAGACAGCCATATGGTGGGCCGATTCATACGTTAGATTAACATGATAAATGATATGTTAATAATCATATTAAATGGTTGAGGTAAGGATGATATACCACCTTTAGGTGTTAATGGACAAAAGTATGTTGCAAAGCATAACTGCTATGATTATGATAGACTATGATTAGCGGGTGACGTTCGACCTGACCTATTATGTATTTGCATAAGATGTATGATATGCATGTATGTTTAGAGGATACATGTAGTGACTATCCCGGCACATTTACAATTGTTTTATGCTCCCACTCACTGAGTACTGGTGTGACTCGCCCATTTCAATTGTATCGTGCAGATAATAGATCTGAAAGATTAGTGGCTAGCACTGTCGCTTAGATGGACACGCAATTTTGTAATTTGGTATGTTACCATGCTGACAAGTCTCTTTGTTGAGTCATAGACGAGTCCTTACGCTTCCACAAAATGTTGATAAGTTTGTTTTAAGGATAATATGTCAACACAGAGTGCTTTATGCTATGTAAATGAGATGTATAATGACTTGATGAATTAGCCAATGTATGGCTATGTGGATGTTATATCTAAGTCTTTAATTTTATTGTGAGCCGAGAGGCTAATGTTAAATATTAATGTTTTAAGTTTAAATGAAATGGTGTTGGCCATAAGGCCTTATGAGAATGAGACATGTTAGACAAGAATTAATTATGAAGGTTTCCTCAAGTCTTGCGGGCTTTACCTGCTAGGCTTATGCGTGTCGATCATGGACCCCTAGATTTAGGTCATGACACCTTGTCTTGACAATACAATGACTAGGAAACTATTTTAAGAACATGACTTTGATGCATAGAGATCTTCTAATTGTAACAGCTTTATAATTCTCTTGCAAGGCCTTTGTGTTTCATGGGCTTCATTTAATTAGTACTTAATAACTTCTTATAATTGTACTAACATGAAGGAAAACCTCTATCACATATTGTTATACGATTAAGTATGCATTAAATGATAATAAATATTCCTTGACCAATCCAATTAACTCAAGGGTGTTGGCTCCATTAGTTTTTGATGATAATAAAACATTCTCATTTATTTGTGTCTAATGCCTTTACTTAAATGTGCAGGAAAATTAATGTATGAAATTAATAAATCAATCTTTCAAAGTGTATATCAAAAGAAAAAGGGAAACAAAAATAATAAGACATGACTGCTTAACAAAGAGGAAGCTCATTAGTTGAATAAGGAAGAATGTTGGTTAGCTAAGATTCAAATTGGAGAAATGGCGGGCTGAAGAATATTGAGAAACAAAACCAACTTAGTCGACCAAGAAATGAGCCAGTCGACTAAGTGCTTACTTCCAAAACTGCCAGAGACAAGGAACAGAGAATAGAGATGACTTAGTCAACTAAGATATCAGCTAGTCAACTAAAAGCATTTTGTCTGCAAGTTTAAAATATGCACTAAAAGACAGAGTAACAGCTAGAACCGACTCTCAACTGTCTCCAATGGCTAGAAAACTGTCAAACTGCCATCAGAGATGTTTCTCCAAGTATAAAAGAGTCCTCCAACAGTTAGAAATGATCTTTTTGGAAGTTTTGGAAGAGATTTGAGTCATATTGAGCTGAAAAACTAGAAAATCTTCTTTTCTCTTTTCTGCACTTAAACGCCCATCCTTTGTGCTTGTATTCTGCACTCAACCTTGTACCATTTAGATCAACTTGTGATCATAAGTACTTTCTTTTACTTCTCTTCCTGTATTCTTAAGAGTGAGGGAGTCTCTCTAAGTGGTTGTTTCAAGCAAGGATTGCTTGAAGGTGTTAAGGTTCTAACTTAACCATGAAAAGTTAGGTGTTGGGTTTTAATTTAGTTCGTGAAAAACTAGTGTAAAAGGTTTTGGCTGCGCCTGATAAAAGCCATTATAAAGCTTGGTGAAAGCTTGTGAATTTCACCGATTATTAGTGGATTTGTTGGGAAAATCCTTGGTTGGGTAATCAAGGTAGTGGATGTATGTTTTGGACTGAATCACTTTAAATTGTTGTGCATTGTCTACTCTATTTTGATTTTTTTTTTTTGTTCTAAAAATTAGTTCCTCATCTTGTCAAGAGCATATTTGTGCTATTCACCCCCCCTCTAGCACATATAATTAGGACCAACAAGTGGTATCAGAGCTAGTTCCCTATTATTAAGGCTTAACATCCTTTAGGAGGATCCAAATGGCTCAACTAAAATCAGTAGTTACTGAGGAACAATCAACAAACAGACCACCTCTGTTTGATGGCTTTAATTACCCTTATTAGAGCACTATGATGTCAATTTACATTAGAGCTATAGATTATGAAATGTGGGACGTCATAACTGATGGACCCTTCATTCCCTCAATCTTAAATGTAGTTACAAATGAGATGGTGCCTAAGCCAAGGTCTGAATGAACCGAGGCTGAAACTAAGAAAGTTCAAACAAATTTTAAAGCCATCAATACATTGCATTGTGCCTTGACCCCCACTGAATTCAACAAAGTCTCAAGCTGTACAATAGCTAGACAGGTTTGGGAGAAACTTAGAATAATCCATGAAGGGACTTCTCAAGTCAAGGAGTCCAAAATAGCCTTCTTGACACATAATTATAAAATGTTCAAAATGGAGCCTGGTGAAGACATCACCAGCATGTTAGATAGATTTACAAACATTACAAATAAATTGAGTCAGCTAGGTAAGCCAATACCCGAGCATGAAATAGTTAAAAGACTTCTTAGAAGCCTACCAAAAAATTGGAAGCCTAAAGTGACTGCAATCCGAGAGGCCAAGGACTTAAATGTGATTACCTTAGATGAGATTTGTGGCTCTCTCTTTACTCATGAGTTAGAGCTTAAAGAGGAAGAATAAGAAGATAGGAGGGAAGCAAAGGAAAAAAAAAAGAGCATTGCACTTAAAGTCAGCATCCTTGAAGAAGAACTGGAAGAGTTGTCATGTGATGATGATGATGAGTTAGCTCTGGTTGTAAGAATATTCAAAAAGCTTATGGGTAGAAGAAACCAGAGACTAGCTAGAAGAAGATTTAGAAAAGATCAATGCACTCCATGGAAAATCGAAAACAAAAATGACTCCAACAAAAAAGAAGAGTTGATCTGCTACGAGTGCAAGAAATCTGGCCACTTCAAGTCCGAATGTCCATTGCCAAAAGATGAGACTCCAAAGAAAAATAAGAAATCTAAGAAAGCAATGGTGGCTACTGCATGGTCGGACAGTGATACATCAAGCTCTGAAACTGAAAATGAGAAATCTGAAGAAATAGCTAACATCTGTTTGATGGCACAAGAGGATGAAACTGAGGTATCCTCATCCCCCTGTGATATTTCTATAGATGATTTACAAGATAAGTATGATAGTCTTTGTGATGAGTTTGAAAAACTTTTTTCAAAATATAAGACTCTAAAGAAAAAGGCTACATCTCTTGAAAATGATTTGGAAAATGTGAGACAATAGTTCAACTCTGTTTTTGAGCAAAGAAATTTTCTACAAATTGAATTAAAACACTCAAAAACAGATTTTGAAGTTTTAAAATTAGAGCTGGACAATAAATCTGATGCTTTGCAAAAATTACTTGATGAAAACACAGCTCTCAAATGTTTAAAAAATAAAACTCTAAAAGGAAATGCATACCACAAGAAGAATTCTGCTTTTGCATCATCTAAATGTTATAGTTGTGGTAAATATGGACATTTATCATATGATTGTTTTAAGAAAAATAACCTGTAGAAAGTTAAAAAAATTTGGGTTCCAAAAGGATCCAATATTGCCATTAACATTCAAGGACCCATCAAAGTATGGGTACCTATAAAGAAAAATTGAAATTGTGTTTTGTAGGTTGAGCAGCACTTAAAGGAGACATGTTCAAGAGCTCAACTCAAGAAGAAGCAGCCTTAGTACATGGACAGTGGCTACTCACGGCACATGACAAGAGATGAAATGTTATTTGCTCAGCTAGACAAAAGAAAAGGATGTATCGTATCTTTTAGTAATGACTCAAAAGGTAGAATTCAGGGATAGGTACGATTGGTAAGAACTCCCAAACTCAAATTAGTCATGTGTTGCTAGTGAAGGGTCTAAAGCATAATTTATTGAGTATTAGTCAATTGCGTAACAAAGGATTTAAAGTATGTTTTGATTCAAACAAGTGTGAAGTGATAGATATAGGTACAAACAAAGTCTCATTTATAGGAAAGAGATTGAAAAATATGTATGTTGTCTTTATTGAGGATCTTGAAATTAATAGTGAGATATGTCTTGTTGCAAATGCTGAAAATGATAGTTGGTTATGGCATAGAAGATTAAGGCATGTAAGCTTGCACA
The DNA here is from genome assembly GCF_053813885.1 of Theobroma cacao. NCBI lineage: Eukaryota > Viridiplantae > Streptophyta > Magnoliopsida > Malvales > Malvaceae > Theobroma > Theobroma cacao. The sequence goes on from NC_142645.1 coordinate 19,554,906, forward strand.
CTATGTCAAAATTGATTAGGAAAAACTTAGTTGTTGGGCTGCCGGATTTAAAATTTGAAAATGAAAAAATATGTGATGCTTGCCAACTAGGAAAACAAGTTAAAACATCCTTTAAAGCTAAGAAAGTTGTGTCAACATCTAGATCTCTTGAATTGTTACACATTGATCTGTTTGGTCCAATAAGCACAACTAGTTTAGGAGGAAAATATTATGCCTTTGTAATAGTTGATGACTATTCTAGATATACTTGGGTTTATTATCTTGCTTATAAGAATGATGCTTTATCAGCTTTCATAAGTCATTGCAAGAAAGTAGAAAGTGAAAAAGGACTAGCCATACTTAGCATAAGGAGTGATCATGGAGGAGAATTTGAAAATGGTGAATTTGAGAAATTTTGTAATGAAAAAGGGTTAGATCACAATTTCTTTGCACCTAAAACACCCCAGCAAAATGGAGTTGTAGAGAAGAAAAGCCGAACCTTAAAAGAAATGGCTAAGACTATGCTATATGAGAATAACCTACCAAAATATTTTTGGGCTGAGGCAGTGAACACAGCAGCATATATACTTAATAGAGTCTCAATAAGACCCATGATATCTAAGACACCATATGAACTTTACAAGGGTAGGAAACCAAATATTTCTCACCTTAGGAGTTTTGGTTGCAAATGTTTTGTATTGAACAATGGAAAATAGCCCGTAGGTAAGTTTGATGCAAAGAGTGATGAAGCAATATTTTTAGGATATGCATTAAACTCAAAAGCTTATAGGGTTTTTAATAAAAGGACTTTAACAATTGAATAATCAATTCGTGTAGTTTTTGATGAGTCAAATGCTTTACAAAATGAAATCCATGTTGATGATGATGATGTAGAAATCGTAGAAAAACAAATGGAAGAAATGAGCTTAGAGAATAATAAGAACAATGAAGAAAGGTCACATAGAAGAGAAGATGAAACTCAACCTCCAAAAAATTTGCAAAGAACAGAAAATCAGCATAGTGATCTTACAAGGAGTTGGAGATTTGTAAGAGACCATCCACAAGATCAAATAATAGGTGACATTTCACAAGGTGTAAAAACTAGAAGAGCAACTAGGGAGACTTGTGAATTTTCAACCTTCATATCGCAAATTGAACCTAAAAATTTTGAAGAAGCTAAAAATGAGGAACGTTGGATAATGGCCATGCAAGAGGAACTTGACCAATTCATAAAAAACCGTGTATGGTCATTGGTACCTAGACCTTCAAATCATCCCATTGTTGGTACAAAATGGGTGTTTAGAAATAAAGTAGATGAGCAAGGAAATGTAGTTAGAAACAAAGCTAGGTTAGTAGCACAAGGTTACAACCAAGAAGAAGGAATAGATTATGATGAAACCTTTGCACCCGTTGCTAGGATTGAAGCCATAAGGTTGTTGCTAGCTTTTGCATGCTTCATGAATTTCAAATTATACCAAATGGATGTAAAAAGTGCTTTTTAAAATGGATTCATTTAAGAGGAAGTATATGTTGAATAACCACCAAGTTTTGAAGATGTTGAAAAACCATATCATGTTTTCAAACTTCATAAAGCCTTGTATGGATTGAAGCAAGCTCCTAGAGCTTGGTATGAAAGGCTTTCAAATTTTCTAGTTGAGAAAGATTATGTTAGAGGCAGCATTGATACTACACTGTTCATTAAAAGATACATGAATGATTTAATTGTTGCACAAATATATGTGGATGGCATTGTATTTGGTGCAACTAATGAGGCTTTATACAAGAACTTTGCCAAAGAAATGCAAGGTGAATTTGAGATGAGCATGATGGGGAGTTGAAGTACTTTCTTGGTCTTCAAATTAAGCAAAGTGAAGAAGGAATCTTCATCAACCAAGAAAGATACACTCAAGGTATGCTCAAAAAGTTCGATATGCTAAAGCTAAAACCAATCTCCAAACCAATGAGTTCATCCACAAGGCTTGATCTAAATGCAAAAAACAAGAATGTTGATCAAAAGCTATATAGAGGTATGATCGGTTCACTACTTTACTTAATAACAAGTAGACCTGATATTTACTTTAGTGTGTGTTTGTGTGCTAGATTTCAGTCACAACCTAAAGAATCACACCTAACAACTGTTAAGAGAATTTTTATATACCTCTTAAAGACTCAAACTTTAAGCATATGGTATTCTAAAGAATCAACTTTTAGCTTAGTTGGATATTCAGAAGCTGATTTTGCTGGCAGCAAAACTGATAGGAAAAGCACTAGTAGAACATGTCAATTTATAGGCAGTATGCTAGTGTCATGGTCTAGCAAAAAACAAAACTTAGTGGCTTTATCTATAGCAGAAGCAGAGTATGTATCATTAGGTAGTTGCTGTGCCCAAATATTGAGGATTAAACAACAATTAGAGGACTATGCGTTATCAATACATAACATACCAATATACTGTGACAATACAAGCACAATTAATATTTCAAAGAATCCTGTGCAGCACTCTAAAACAAAACACATTGAGATTAGACATCATTTTGTTAGAGACCATGTAGTGAAAAATGATGTTAAAATTGAATTTGTGAATACTTTGCATCAACTAGCTGATATTTTTACTAAACCGTTGAATGAAGATAGATTCTGTAAAATTAGAAGAAATCTAGATATGATTAGTCAGCAGGAATTGTGAGAAAATCTTTGGCACATGCACATGAAACAGAATGCATTTGGTCGACTAAGATGAATCTTAGTCAACTAAGAGTGTTCTGGTAGCCTTAAATAATAAGACTCAGTCAATAAAATAAGAAAGGAATAAAATAATAAAAAGAATGTGTGTACCGGGTAATAAGGAAAGAAGAAATATTGCCTAAAGTGAATAACCAAAATTTAGAGGGAGTTTTGAAATTTTGAGCAAATAGAATAGGGCAATAGTTAAAAGGGAGGCAGACAGTTTTTGGAATTAACTACTGATAACTTCTCATTTTCTCTCCCCTGAAACCCGAGCGTTTGAAACTGAAACCCATCTCTTCACATATTCCTCTAAAATTGATTCAAACCCTTACCATTTAGATAAAACCCCAGTCAGTAAAATTCTTGAATTAGAATGGCAAAAACTTCCCAAAGTAGAGAAATTACTGAAAAGAAGAAGGGAAAAATACCAGTGGAAGAAGGGTCTAAAACGAGAATACTAAAGAAGAAACAGAAAATTGCATCTGCTTCAGTGAAAGAGATATTTGAGAAATTGAAAGAGAAGAAGCAGAAAACAGAAAAGAAAAAGGACAAGGAATCCTCACTCAAGAAAAGTATTGGCTCTTTTTCTTTTAAGTTCAGAAATAGGATGCATGAACTAAGGTTCAGAAAAATTGAGAATGCACCTATTACCTGTGGCAAATATATTGACTGGAAGAGTTTTGATGAGAATTTAGAACTATAGACTAGTTTATCCGACTATTTTGCTGAACTAAAACTAAAAGGATATAGCACTTTTAAGAATAGATCCTACAGTGCAAGTCTGGTAAAGGAGTTTTATTCCAACATTGCTTTAGGAGAAAAAGAATTAGAAGATTCTGATGACTTTGTAGAAAATAGTCTGAATGTGTACTTGAATGGGAAAGAATTTGTTGTCACTACTGATGACTTAGGTAGCTTACGAAAAATCGAATGTGAAGAGGGTGAATATGAGTTCCCAGAGAAATACGATCCCTCATCATTATGGGAAATCATCACCGAGAGGAAGGAAAAGTATTCTTCAATGAGCAATTTTGGACTGATAATTAGCCCCCAGATAAGGATTTTGCACTACTTTGTAGCAGCAAACATCCAGGGCAAAGTGGAAGTTTAAGTTACATCAGCCTTAAGGATCTTTGGCTAATGGAACATGCCTTTAATGGGGTTGCTCTGAATATAGGCAGGTTCATGGTAGAAAATATGAGAGGAGCTTGCAAACTTGATAAAGTCAACCTGCCTTATGGAAATGTCATAACATCCCTTGTACAGAAAAAAGGAGTTTGGGCTAAGAGGTATGAAATGGACATGGTGAAGACCAGAGATCAAGCCATTTACTATGGCAATCTGATCAAAATGGGGTACAAGCTAGATGGAGAGAAATTCACTAGAACACCCAAAGTCTCTGCTATACCAGCACCAACCGAGGCATCATCCTCCCAATTCTCTAATGAAAATATTTTTAATCTCTTGATGAGGATAGATGGTAAACTCACTAATCAAGGAGCCAGATTGCAAAAGATTGAGGAGAGGATAGTTGAACTTGAGAATGAATTGAAAAAAAAAAAAGAAGAGAAAGTGCCCTCAGAACCTGCTGCTGCAGACTCATCTGAAACTTCAAGTGTTGCACCAACACAGTAAGGTGCTGAAAGCTCAGCCTTGCAAGCAGAAAGATATTCTATTTATGGTGCAAGTCATGGCATTTAAGCAGAAGATTCTCATCTTGGTGTGGAGCAATCAACTAAGGCACCATCTTTTGAACACCAGAGCAAAGACAAATTTGATCAAGGGATAGAAGTGATAGCTTTCGAGGATGAACATGTTTTTGAGAAACATCAGCCCTCCCCTCCTAATAGAAAAGAGATATCCATCATGGAAATCTTCCATCAAATAGTGAGGGAAGAGCAAGTCGAGAAATAAGCTGTAATGGAAACTTCTAAGGTAGAAATTGGTAAAAAGAAGCAAGCTGAGAAGCAAGATGCACCTGTACCAGTTTTTAAAGGAAAAGCAAAATATGGTAAAAAGAAACAAAAAGTCACTGCAACCTCACAAGAGAAGGAAGCCACTGCAACACCACAGATGAGGAAGAAAACTATGGCCACCAAGACAGCCTTTCTCAAGAAAAGAAAGTCTTCCAAGTTGGAGAGAAATCTATACCAGCTCTAGTCTCTTCACCTCAAGATCCAGTCAATGTCTCTAACAAGTCCTCACCAGAACCTTCCCTAAAAAATCATCACCTCTACGAGAACCTTCTCTTTTTCCTCTAAATCCTTTGTATAACACTGAATCCTCATCCTCTAACACCTCAGATGACTAGAAACCCCTTGGTTTTATGTTGACAAAAAGAGGGAGTGGAATAGGATGGTAGGAACTAGGGAAGCAGGAAACAGGACCAGGGAAGTAGGAAGTAGGAATCAGAAATTAAAAAAAAATTATGGTAGAGAAACCAGAAAATAATTAAAAAAAATGTTAAGGTGGAAGAACCAGGACTTTAGGGGATAGAAAGACAGTCTAGGGGTAGTTTCGGAACACTTTAAATTATCTGCTATTTGTGCCATGGTGGCACTTGAACACTTAATTCTAATCTTGTTGTTTATATGTTAGTGTGAGACATGAATGCTGATATGTCTATGATGTTTGATTGCTGAAAATTGAAGTTTGCTGATATTTTGCTATCCTTGTTATTTTAACTACTGATGACAAAAATTTGCTACTGCACTAATATTGGGATTATATGTTGTTGACTGATTTTTGTTATGACATTGTGGATAAATTGTGTTTATAAATAATTATGGATGTTGTGTATTGTGTATTGACTGAATCATGAAAGGATTGGACAAAATCTAATGACTATATGCTGTTGACAGACTCTGCTGAATTTTCTATGAAAATCTGTCAACATTCATTGCTGTGAATCACTCCAAAATTCTACACATAAATATACTCTAAATGTACAATGTTATTTTCTATATAACAAGAATAAAATTTGCTGGAATAAAGTAAGCAAAATATGCACACACTAAGGGGGAGCATATGCTTAGGGGGAGCAATCCTAATTCTCTACAGAAACTAATATGAGTAAAAAGGTACTATGCTGTTAATCAAGAAATATTTTGTCATCATCAAAAAGGGAGAGAATGTTGGCTCCATTAGTTTTGGATGATAATAAAACATTCTCATTCATTTGTGTCTAATGCCTTTACTTAAGTGTGCAAGAAAATTAATGTATGAAATTAATAAATCAATATTTCAAAGTGTATATCAAAAGAAAAAGAGAGATAAAATAATAAGACATGACTGCTTAACAAAGAGGAAGCTCATTAGTTGAATAAGGAAGAATGTTGGTTGGCCAAGATTCAAATTGGAGAAATGGCGGGCTGAAAAATATTGAAAAACAGAACAAACTTAGTCGACCAAGAAATGAGCTAGTCGATTAAGTGCTTACTGCTAGAATTGCCAAAGATAGGGAACAGAGAATAGAGACGACTTAGTCAACTAAGATATCGACTGTCGACTAAAAGCATTCTGTCTGCAAGTTTAAAATCTGCACTAAAAGATAAAGTAACGGCTAGAACCGACTCTCAACTGTCTCCAACTACTAAAAAACTGTCAAACTACCATCAGAGATGTTTCTCCAAGTATAAAAGAGTCCTCCAATAGTTAGAAACGATCTTTTTGGAAGTTTTGGAAGAGATTTGAGTCATATTGAGCTAAAAAACCAGAAAATCTTCTTTTCTCTTTTCTACACTTAAACACCCATCCTTTGTGTTTGTATTCTGCACTCAACCTTGTACCATTTAGATCAACTTGTGATCATAGGTACTTTCTTTTACTTCTCTTCTTGTATTCTTAAGAGTGAGGGAGTCACTCTAAGTGGTTGTTTCAAGCAAGGATTGCTTGAAGGTGTTAAGGTTCTAACTTAGCCTTGAAAAGTTAGATGTTGGATTTTAGTTTAGCCCGTGAAAACTAGTGTAAAAGGTTTTGGCTGAGCCTAGTAAAAGCCATTGTAAAGCTTGATGAAAGCTTGTGAATTTCATCGGTTATTAGTGGATTTGTTAGAAAAATCCTTGGTTGGATAATCAAGGTAGTAGATGTAGGTCTTAGACCAAACCACTCTAAATTACTGTGTATTGTCTACTCTGTTTTTATTTTTATTTTTTGAAAATTAGTTACTCATCTTGTCAAGAGCCGATTTGTGCTATTCACCCTCCTTTAGCATATATAATTGGGACCAACAAAGGGCATATAACAACAAGAGTACCCAATGAAATTTGTTTTTTGGTCTTATAAGATGTATGTGCTTACTACTACAAGGTGGAAAAGGTTTTACAAAGACCATGAACAGAAAGAAATCCATGTAGTTATTGTCTGGATGTTTCGCCATGGACACACTTAAAATCTTTGTTTTGCATTCACTTGGAGAAGGTTGCCAACGACACCAAATGTAGTTAGAATAAAAGAAAAGGCACACTAGGTTTCAGCATTACGACATAGAAGAAAAGGCACACTTCGTACATTGGCATTTAAACTCCAGTACAATTTTAGTAATGTTTTCACTTTTTTTATATAATGTTTTTAAAAACTTTTGAAATATTTAAAAAAAATTAAATAAGAATTATTTTTTTATTACGTTCTAGTTTTATTTTGGGTTAAATAAGATTGATTAATTGTCATTAGTCAAAATGCCGTCGGTCATTTTATACTCACTTAAGGACCATGTTATCATGTCATATCAGTATGCCATGTCAATGCCACATCAGTGTTTATTAGAAATTTTTTTTAAATAGTTTAAAAGTTTCTTATGTATTCGTTATATATATAAATATAAATATATATATATATATATATATATATATATATATATATATATATATATATATATAAGAGTTACTGATTCAAGAATTCAAAAAGCAAATTAATTTAAGGATCATGTATAGCTAGTATTATTGTTCCCTTATTTTTTCAAAAAATGCCCATGGAAAGGATTATTGGTAGGAATAAGAAAGCAAGAAAAAATCATTTACCTAAAATCGGGTTAGTTGTAGTTACAATAATCTCTTTAATCTTTAACCATGTGTATAATTGTATGTCTAAATTAATCATTTAAATATTTCATCAAAATATTTTTCAATATATGGATATCATAATCCATGGCAAAGTGGTGCAAATTTTTCAATCATAAAAAAGAATGCTTATCTCTGGACAAGGAAGAAGGAAAACTCCAGGATAAAATTAATTTACTGCATGTAAGTATCAAGAAACTTCAAATGCCATTAATTGGATTAAGCGTAAACTAAAAAAGAGATGTAATTACAATAAAAGCTTCTTCAAATAATCTCCCTGCACCTTTAAGACAACCACCAAACTTAATTGCAGACCACAACAAATAGATTTTAAGTTGAGTTGTCATGTCTGCATTTGTACTCCTTGTTTATTGGAATAAGATTTTTTTTATCATTTCAAAAAAAAAATTAATATTTTCCGAATTGTTTTGTTTAGTGGATATTTTAATAAATTACTGAAATTATATTGATTTTTTAATTGTTATAATATGGTTGTTGTTGGTAATTTTAGTACCTAATTTTTATGTAAGGTGACATATTATTCAATAAAAAATGGTAATATCATAACAAAAGAGAATGGTAGTTGAATAAGTTAGATTGGGTTTTAAGTTTCAAATTACTATTGTTTTCGATTATTCACTTTAAAATTAAAAAATTAATTTGAAAATCTTTGGGTTTAGGTTATTGATTGCAAGAGTCAATTGAGATAAATTAGTTTTATGTTGGACCAATTTGAGTCGATTTTTTTGAGTCCCATGAAGATTTTTAATAATTGTTTGATATAATGAAAGTAGCAAAAGGAGTTGGTAGATCCAAGTAATAATCTAAAATGACTCTCGACTAAGACAAATATTTAATTTTATTTTATTAAAGTGAAAATGGTAAATCTTGTAATGAAGCTTTTAGGGTGAAAATGATAAATTTAAGAATCAAAATAAAGATTTGCTGACACATAATTGATTATCTATATAAGTCTGGAAATTACTTTACCATTGACATATAAGATAATTTTTTTATAAGATAATTATTAGATAATTTAAATAAAAAAACAATTGGGTTTTAACTTTTTAACCATTAAAATCCAAGACTATAACTTAAAATTTTCGAATTTGAATTATAAAACTAATATAAGTGCATTGAGATTTATATAATAAATAAATTTTGCCCCTCAATCTTAACCTCAAAATCATGTACGGGTTTCATACTAGTAAAAGATTAGATGAGTCTCGAGTTTAAAAATAAAAATTTTCTTCTACTTAGTAAGAATGCTTTTTAAATTGAAATTATTAGTCAGTGACAATTAGACATAAAAAAAGAGGACATAATACTCAAAAAAAAATTTAAATTATTCAAGAAAATTTAAATAAGCACGTATTCTTTTATTACGTTCAATCAAACTTTTGTATTTTTATTTTGAGTCAAATAAACTCTTATAACTAATAGTTGACTTACTATCATTAATCGAAACACTTTTTATTATTTTATACTCACATGATACTGACATGAGTAAAAGATGAAGAATACGATATGATCATGTCATCATCTATTATGTCATGTCAGTGCTAAGGTCACATATAATCTATGATAAATGTCATTTTAACTAAATCAACTATTAATTATAAAAAAAAATTTAACTCAAAATAAAAATATAAAAACTTAATTAAATGTAATAAAAATATAAAAATTTATTTAAATTTTTATGAATAATTAAACAACCTTTTAGGTATTATAAAAAAAAAAAAAGAATAGAGTAACGTCAAGTTTAAAATGGGGTAGAAGGGCTGCTGTTTTCCCTAATGGGCTTTCACCCCCTTTGGACTCCATTGAGCTTAACAGTAGAAAAACCCGCTTCGCTTTTACCAATCGTGACATCGATTTTTAAGGGTAAGCTTTCAAACTTGCAGCAAAAGTTGATAAATTTTGCTTTCAATTCGCAAAAAACGATGACCGCCCAAAGGAACAGAAAAGGATATATCTTCGATCTCCAGCTTCTTTCCAACAATTAACCCTTCAATTTACTTCACAGAAATCCAGGTTAGCTTTTTCCCCCTCACATTTTCTCTCTTTCCTTTGTCTTAATTTGCATTTCCTTCATGTTTTTTTCTTCCTGTTGCAGCTTTCTTCTGTTACTGAAACGTGTTACTGGGTTTTCCATGTTATGTTCTTGTTTTGTTCTCTTAAGAAGATTGTTCTTTGATTTTGTTTACATTTGGGTTGTTTTATTTGAAAAGAGTTTTGGGTTTTTTTCCTTTTCTTTTTTTGCAGGATAAGGGAAAAGTCTTTGCTTAATTTCATCTGGGTATTTAGTTTCTTAAGTTAAAAACTTATTAGTGAATTTGAGAAGATGAGTGGTGCTCCAAAGAGATCTCATGAAGAAGTTGGTGGTGGGCATTCTTCTTCTGCTTCTAAATACCCACACGAGGATCCTGGTACTTACCCTAAGATACCTTCGTCTTTGATTTCGACTGAGTACCATCATCCTGTCCCTTATGAAATGGGTCAGGATGCTAGAATGGCTAGAATTCCGAGAGCGGAGCCTCGTGATTCTGATAGAAGGTCACCTTTGCAGCATTCTATGTATAGAATGCCTTCGTCTACTGTTTCGAATGATTCGCATTTGGACTCTCATCAGGGTGGTTCTGAGAGTAGGATGGAGTTGCGGGATTCCAAGGAAAATCGGGAGGCCAGGGTTGAGAGTCGGGAGCCAAGGGTGGAAGCGAGGGAGTTTTACGGTGAGGCTGTGAAGAGGGAGTATCAAAGTGGGAAAGGTGAAAAGGATGGTAGGTTTGAAAATAGAGGGGATGAGAGTAAAGAATTGAAATGTGATAGGGAGATTCATAGTGATCCGAAGGGTGATGTGAAGGTGGAAAAGGATGTTTATGGTGGGGCAAGTAGTCACTCAAGTTGGAAGGATTCAAGGGATTACCATAGAGGAAAAAGATATTCAGAACCCCCAGGTGGAAACATAGATCCATGGCATATCCAACGTGGTAATTCACAAGGACCAGTTGAAGTTGGAAAGGAAGGCTCTGCTACTGAAGAAAGAGATTATGCAGAAGCTCATGAGGCTGTCGGTGAGAACAAGTTTGATTCAAAAGGTGAGGATAGGTTTAAAGACAAGGATCGAAAAAGAAAAGATGGGAAACACCGAGATTGGGGAGATAGAGATAAGGAAAGAAGTGATCGTAGGAGCAGCATACAAGTAGGTAATAGCAGCGGTGAAGTCAAAGAATCTGCAAGAGAGGAGAGAGAATCAGAGAGATGGGAGAGAGAAAGGAAGGATTTGAAGGAAAAAGAAAGGCCAAAAGAGAGGGAAAAAGATCATATCAAGAGAGAATCATTGAATGGAGCGGAGAAAGAAGGATCGAACAATGAGAAAGAATTGGGAGATGGGTCTGTTAGAATACAAGAGCAGGAAAATCAGGCATCTGAGCAGAAAAAGCAAAAAGAGATGGATAGTTGGAAAAATGTTGATAGAGAAGCTAGAGATAGGAGAAGAGAAAGAGATGGTGACACAGAAGGAGACAGACCTGAAAAGCGCAGCAGGTGCTATGACAAAGAATCTGATGATGGATGTGCAGATGGTGAAGGGGCTACAGAAAGGGAAAGGGAAGTTTTTAATTATGGAGTCCAGCAGCGTAAAAGGATGCTTCGGCCAAGAGGCAGCCCCCAATTGGTAAACCGCGATGCTCGTTTTAGGCCCCGAGGTCAGGACAATGAAGGGTATGTCTTCCTATTCTTCATATGTTTTAGTTGCAAGCATGTTTACCTTAAAATGGCATTACTTTACATTTCATATGTACCCTTTGGTTTTAAGTCTCGACGTAACATGTACGTTTCTAATCAGGTTCCTTGATTGTTTGTTGTTACTTGTTATTTAGATCCAGTGGCTTTTCAATTATAATTAAAGTGAAGTAAATAGGAAAAACCTTAGCTTTAGAAAAAAATATTGCAAAAAGATGCGTTTTTCTCAATCTCACAGTGGCAATTCAGGGTTATGAAATTTTTTGTTGTCAGCATATATTCATTAATATGTTTAAGAAAATTCTCAATTGATTTGAGGGACAATGGCCTTGCAGTTCAGGAGAATTTGCATTGTTTTTAATTTTTGATGTTGGTTGGTATTTGTGATGTAACTTTCATGCACAAACTGTAATGGAAGACTATAAATGTGGAGGATTCTTAGCTATTTGGTAACAGACATTGATGCAATGAAATTAAATGTGAAAAAAAAAAACACACCTTACTGTGAGCAATATGGTTCAAAAATGTCACTAGTACAGTTTTTCAGATATTGAAATCCTCTAATTAACTTTGTAACATTATGATACAGTGCTATTTAGATAATCCTTGCTCTTATTTAGTTGTTTTTGAGGTCATTGAATTCTTTGAATAACTTCATTTCTCATTGAGAATGGAAAAGATTAACTTAATAAATTTGAGAAGGGAAGTTGTGAAGTTACATGGAGAGAAGCTAACGTTGGTTGTCTGAAGGTTTATGTGAATCCAAAGATTAATATGGTAAGAATTAACTGAATAATTGGAGAAGATGGTAGGAATCTATCAAAAATGAATGGAAAGTTTTGGTGTGGGGTGGGAAGCAAAAATATAACACCCTTTGAAGCCTTAGAAATTTTCTCTATGAAGGAAATCTCTCTCTCTCTTGCGCGCGTGTGTGTGCTTGTCATATGCATTCCCCCTTTCTAGCACTTTCCTTTTGCCTCCACCACCTTAAATGTTCTCCACTTTCTCTATATTCTACTTTCTATGTATTCCTTTTCCCAGCCTTCTAATTAGACATTGATTTTAACATTCTTGCAAATTGATTGAGTTGTCTATCTGTATTTGCTATTTTCATTTTTTTTGGACGTGTTTTACAAAGTATTTGTGCTATTATTGATCTTACTTGAAAAACTGATGCTACTGATATTAATTCTGCAGCATCTTTTTGCTCAGTTTGTATCATTAGAGTTGATAGTAAATGGTTATAGGGATATGCGTGTTCTGATGGCATTTCCAACCTCAGTCATTAAACAAGATTTCTTTTATGAAAAATGAAATTCATATAAATTAACTATTATACAACTTTATTTTTAAGTGAAACAAAATTCTGATATACTGAAAATTCTGTTGACATCTGTTTGATTCTTTTTCATGAAGTTTTGCTCTGGTATTTTGCTCATGTTATTTTTGCTTCCTAACCTTGGTTTTGGTTTTTTTTACCTTGCAGATCTCAGGGTAAGATGTGGATTAATACATTCTGGATTTAAAATCTTTTAGCTGGAATTTTGTTTGCATGTTCTATCGAAGGGAACATTATGATCTGGTGAAGTAAGACTGATCTGAAAGGAATTGTTTGTTGTGAAGCTTCTCTTGGCCTGTGCTTAAAATATGGAGATTTATTTTGTATGTTTGTCTATAGTGGTGGTTTAGGTTTAATATTGTGCACTGACTTACATTTGATTTGGTAGATGAAAACTGGACTTGTGTCTTCTGACAAAGTTTCTTTGTATGTGATTGGGAGGCTGCGGTAGGATGTGTAGAGGCCTTTCTGCCTTCCTGCATTAATTACTGCAAGCTTTAATTTACAAGGGACAAGGCTAAGGGATAATTAAACGGGCAGCATCAATATATATGATTATTGCAATATGGCAAGTGCCTTATCTGAAATTTCTAAGTAAAGTTTATAATATATTTAGGATTTCATGAATGCTTAGAAGGAACCATGATGACTTGAAGATGATAGAAACTCAAAAGTATTTGAGCCTCATGAGAATAGGAAACAGTTTTGCAATAGTTATCTAAGTTTTGTCTTGTTTATAACATTTTAATCTAAGTGTGGTCTTGCCTATAACAAATGACCTATTATCTTGTTGGGAAGCATGTTGGGTTTGAAGCCCTTAGACTCTGATATAGAGAGGCTTTGAAGGTTTTTTTTTATTTTTTATTTTTTTTTTGGCTCAGACCAGGGCAGGTCCTAAATGGCCAGAGAGGCTTTTAGAGATTTTACCAGCTGATCAGGATTGTTTGATTAGATGTTTATTGACACCTGTTGTTTACAGTGGTGAATTAAACAGTTACTAGAAGGTTTTTATTAACCATTTTTATTGTGAAAAATGGAAGGTGATTGCCTGCCAATGATCTTTTTGTTTGAACTTGAGTTGATTATTTTGTTAATTTTTTTTTTCTTTTTTAAATGAGGGATAATCTTCAATCTCCTTGTTGAAATGTTCTTTTGCAAACTGGGAAAATTAATGGGGTTGCCATGATATAGCTGGGCAAAGTCACAAAAGGAAAGGAATCTGTGAATGTGAGAGACTAACTGATTTGTAGCAACTCTTTAATTTTTGCTTTTCCCTTGCCACTATTGAGTAGGTGGTTGTATGTTTTACTTGCCATTTCGACCAATTAGTGGGGTCAGATGAGAGAATTAATCATATTAATCACATCATTTTAAGAAGTGAAAGTTGAAGATGGTGTTTCCCCCCGAGCTTATTATTTCAAACTTTGAAGAAATTTCTCTAGTCAATGATGAATAGTTTCAGTTGATTGCTGTTTCTACTGTTTCACACCTATTTTATGTGACTTGTTCAGCACAAATCTGAAGTGGATTGTTTGTGGTCATTGATGGAAAGGAAAGGTTTTAGACCTTTCACAGGGGTTATATTTTATCTTTTCATCATAATTTAATGTTTTTGTGATTCAGGTAAACCTGAAGTGTCTTGTGTTGTTTATAAAGTTGGTGAATGTATGCAAGAGCTAATTAAGTTATGGAAAGAATTTGAAGCCTCTCAAGCTGATAAAAATGGTGAAAGCTCTCAAAATGGCCCTACTCTTGAAATTCGAATACCCGCTGAGCATGTTACTGCTACGAATCGCCAGGTAAGACCCAAGAGATGTTTTTTCTTTTTATCTCTTTTTTGAAGCTTTTATTCTTTTGTTTGTGCAATTTTCTTGCTAATGCTGAAGGCTTTTGTAATTACGATTTGTTTTCATTCTTTTGATTGCATTCTTTCTTTTAACTTCACTCTTCTTTTCCTTTTTGAGGTCTTTATCATGAGGAGATTTTGATTGTTTTATATATCAAAATTGGATGAAGATTTTATGGACCTACTAGCTGTTTTATAATTCTTTTGAAGTTACATAAGTGCATTATGTGCAGGTTAGAGGTGGCCAGCTATGGGGGACTGATATTTACACAGATGACTCTGATCTTGTTGCTGGTATGTGTGGTTGGAAATATGAAGTCTGTAGGGTTTAGCCTTTTTTGGCCATGTAAATCATATTAGTGATTTACAAATTTTTTGTATTGATATTGGGATCTTGCTTTCTAGTTCTTATGCATACTGGTTACTGCCGCCCTACTGCTTCACCACCTCCACCTGCTATCCAAGAGTTGCGTGCTACCATCCGTGTGCTGCCTCCACAAGATTGTAAGTCCAAATTCAGCTGTATCTTACTTTTCTACCATTCCAGTTACTGGAAAACATATGCCTCAGCAGCTGAGCTACATAAACAATAAACTCAGTCACTGCATGAGTAAAATAAAGCAGTATCAGAGCACTGCTTGGTGCATTGACCTGTTTGGATTTAAAACAAAGTAACTACTTTTACCGACCAATAAGCATTTAAATTGATTAGAAATTTAATAAAGTTTAATTCCGACTATTTGGGTTTTCTAGAATCACAACCCAGATTTGAACTGCACTGAATGGTTTGACCATCAGATGGACCAAAGTTTGCCTGAGCCAAACCAAATTTCATGGTTTGATTTGGTTTTTTGGTTTCTTCATATTTTTGTGATATTCTTTATTCTCTGCTACTCTATTTATGCTATTTCCTATTGGAAAACTGTTTTTATGCATCATTCTGACATTATAACACCAATGTTATTGTTAGGCTACACATCTAAACTTAGGAACAATGTTCGTTCCCGTGCCTGGGGGGCTGGAATCGGTTGTAGTTATCGTGTTGAACGGTGCTGCATTGTTAAGGTTACAAGTTTCTGATCTTTTTCTTTTTATCAAATTAGTTTTCGTAAGTGCGTGAAATTCCCTTAATGTTTTTTGATTTTGCTTTGTCTTGATTTGAAATTCAATAAATGACTATAATGTTTTTTGCTTCTTACTTATTGTGTTGCTTACTATATTATAATTCAGAAAGGAGGTGGAACCATTGATTTGGAGCCATGCCTTACACATTCATCAACTGTGGAGCCTACCCTTGCTCCAGTAGCTGTAGAAAGGACGATGACTACTAGGGCTGCAGCTTCAGTATTTCCCGCCTTCTTTTTTCATCTAATTTCATGAAGTTAGAATTGTAGTTCTATGGTTTTTTTTTCTTTTTAATTTTTAATTTTTTTCATTTATTAAAATGGATCTATTGTTATAAATTGTAGTTTTAATTACTCTGTGTAGCATGTCAATGCTCTTGCCTTACCAAAACTTTTATGGTATCTCACATTATTTGGCACTCCAGAGCTAGCAATCCATGGTCGCAATTGGGAAATAAGTTTACAGCTCTTAGAAAAATAATTATTTTGAGTATCACAGAATTTGAACTATATGCATCTCCATATGTGTGTGTATACTTTTTCTAGGCAGTAATAAATTGTTGTGCAGGAATGCATGCACCTGTATGGTAATAATAATTAAATTGTAGAAAAAATTGCGGCATAAGTTGGATATGTTGCCTTCTTAAGTTTGTGGTATCAATTTTATGGTATCTGCATAGATTGTCTGGCAGCAGTTCATTAAGAGGGTTAAGGATTTAGATAATGGTTGAGGAATGTAGAGTTTTTGTACTTCATGTTGTTGGAATCTTACTTTTTATTGTTGATGTAATTATCTCATGTGTTGTATTTTCATTTATCAAATACAAATAAGCTTACTTGATGCTTTTAAATTCTCAGAATGCCTTACGACAGCAAAGATTTGTACGAGAAGTTACAATACAATACAATCTATGCAATGAGCCTTGGTACCTTCAAGACTTATTTTTGATATTTTGCCTTGATTTTTGAGATTTTTATGATGCTTATACATATTTGGACATGTTTAATACACAAATTCCTTGATATTTTACAATTGAAGATTCAAATTTAAATTCTTCATTTTTCTAGAGTTGTAGTCTAAGTGACTGATCCTTCCTGAATCCTTAGAGAGAATCGGAACATGTATCTCTTAATATGTCATTCTGTAATGAATTAACTAATAATTGTAAGATAGACTGCAGGTTCTGTTTGTGATCTGTTAAGTCTCTGATTTTAGTGTAAGTTGCCTTTCTAGGTATGAATTAGGTTAGCTAGGTTGAAATCTACACCTAGCTTTAATTTTGTTTGATTTAAAGACTATTTGACATGGATGGAACTACAGTATGTTGAAGTGGGGTTTTCGAAAAGTTTTGTCATATTGAAATTATTTTAATAACTAAAATTTTGTTTTCTATTTGAAATGTTATTAATGTGTGTCAACTTTTTATTAGAGCTCTTTTCAGAAGTTTTAATTTCGTGGTTCAGCTTTTAGACTCAAGAAGCTGATTTTAGCTATCACAAGCTCAAGTTTAGATTCTTTTTTTTTCCCCTCCTTCAGAACCCTTGTTTTGTATTGCTTGAGCTTTTTGAAGTCTGCTCTAGAAGTGGGGCCAAAATAAGGAAAAATTCTTGTCATGTTGGTACCATGTGATCATTTTAAGATCATATGATGCAACACAAGGAGGAAAGATTGAAAATAGAAAGTGAAGTTACAATGAAAGGGATAGAGATAGAAAGGGGAGAAATAGAGGAAGACAGGAGTAAAGTGAGAATTAAAGAAAGAAATGGAGCCATTTGGGAGAGCAGAAAGATGGTCTGTTTTTTTTTTTTTGTTTTTTTGCCAGAAGAGCAGAAAGATAGTTTCAATTCTACCCTTGTTTTGGCTAGGGTGCCCCTGCCATAGTGCTAAACAAATAAAATAAGGGAGTCCGTAAATAATAGCAATCATAAATGAAATCCTAGTGGTGGAAAAGAATAGTATCCACTCGGATGTGTTGGTGTACTTACAACTGTCTAATTTTTGAACGGTTCATGTTTAGTATCTGAATCTGTTAAGCACCCGAATTTTTATTGAGTATGAAGTTGTCATTATGTCTTTTGTTAATTGTTTATTATGCTGCAGCTGGTTACACTTTCATTTTGTTGTCGATATTGTTTTAGTTCTTGTATCTTTCGGTTTTTTCACGATCAAGTATTTATCTGGTCATTGTTCCACAGGATTAAGTATAGTATCAGTATAGTTGCTGACAAGGGTCTTAAGAAGCCCCTTTATACATCTGCTCGTTTGAAGAAGGGTGAAGTTCTGTACTTAGAGACACATTCGTGCAGGTATTGTTAAATATTGTATTAATTGCTTATGCAACTTGATTGATGGTTGCGTTAGTTATTTTAGCATTTCTTTTTTTTTTTTTTGTGTAATTTACGTTTTCTCATTGCTGTTGGCTATTCACTAGTACGAAAACAGATAAAGAAGCATGAAAGGAACCTAATATCGTGTTGACTACCTATTTGTGGCTGGGGATGAAAGGGATGAAAGTTAATAGAGCTGCTAGTGAGCCTTTCATGAGCCACTTGGGACCATAGTTATCAGAACTGGACTTATCGGGTCAATTTTCAAACGTCAGGTCATTTGAGTCAAACTCCGGGTCAACAACATTATTTTAAATTTTATAAATATATTGCAAAACTTGCAAATGATGTAAAAAGTAACAAAATATTTTGGATAATTTGATAAACAAATGTTATGGAAGGAAATTATTAAAAAGTTTTAAAATAAGAGATTACATTATTTACAACGTATTTAAATTAGTTGAATGTAGAGAGAAAAAAACATAAAAATTTCATGATGAACAATTAAAAACCAGCCAAAAGTGAGAAAAGTAAATAAAGAAAAGAGGTAATATTTCGACCTAAAAACAAGAAGATTGTAGATAGTTCAACACACGATTATCCTTTATCTTGTTTAACAACTTTTATTTTCTCCTTTTTTTTATGGAGTAATTAATAGTTTTAACCATTTGGCTATTTTAGGAAATGACAAAGTAATCAATAGTGTTGCTTAGGAAATTACAAATAGTGAAAGTCAACACTGATAAGGCTTTAAATGCCATTGTATTAGACTTAACAAACCTATTTGGGTCAATAAACATCTTGTTCACCGGTTTTAGTCGACACTTAGCAGGTCAATCTGGTTTTTAGTGTGTCTTCAACATGAATGATCTAATAAAAGAACTGAACTGGATGGTCTCTGGTCACCAGGTCAGCCCGTCTGACTGGTGGACTTATCTGGTTCTGATAACTATGCTTGGGACTCTGCTTGATTTCAGTTTGATGAACTAGTTGAGCTTGAGCCCATGGGTGCTTGGCTTATATATGTTCATGAACCATGCTCACTGAGCTGGTCGTGAGGAAACCTCGATTTAGCTTGTGAATATTTTATTTGAGATGTTTATTTACTCAAACTTATTTAAAATTTTAAATCTTAATCATGATTTCAATCTAGTTCTAAAATACAAATATAATTGAATATTACCCAAAAACATTCCAATTAAGAATAATTAAAACTGGCCCTAGAAATATCAGATGAGTGACTGTTGGATAGCAGAATAACATAGTCGAAAGCAAGATCTTCCCCCACTTATTCTCTGCTTCCTGTCCTCTTTTCTGTTAGTCCTGTCTTTGTCTTTGGTAGGCATGGCATAGACATGCCTATAAATGGATTCTCCTATTAATATAAGCAATTAATGCAATATTAGTATCAAGACATCCAGCCAAGTGATAAATGATGAAGAGGCTAGCTAATGGATTCACAACTTGACTTATTTGAAGTTGGTGCCTGAAGTTCTGCATTAAATTTCTGTGTTTCTGTTATTCACCAGAACATTTTTTATGTTTTATATCTGCCTGGTATCTGACATTTGCACTTCAATTGCTTGGATTGTTTGCAATATTTAAGTTTAAAATATATGCAGTACATTTATGGAAAACATCTCTGGAAGTCTTGTGTTGCTGAAACCAGTATGGTCTATAGAAGTTTTAACCAAAATTTAATTTGAATGATTAATTAATTTGGTCATTTGGTTTATTCATAAAAGTATTTGGTTATTTCTGAAATTGGTTTCACTTATGGTTTATGGAATCTCTAGCCAAACCGAGTGAATGTACTTAACTACAATATATTTTTTAATTTTTAAAAGTGAAATATAAAATATAAAAACTGGGGGTCAAAGTTTTAAAATACTTAACTAACTTTTATTTTGGTAAGCTGATTATCAAATGAACTATTCGGTTATTCTATTGATTGCTTTTTTTAAGCGATTCGATCATTTTAGTCAATTACTTTAACAGATTCGGATTTAAGAATTTTCTAACCAATTTAAAAGAGCTGAACATTCGCACACTCCTCATATGTGACAACTTATTGGTAATGCTTTTGTTTTTAATATTTTAAATTACTATCTGAAGGTATGAGCTATGTTTTACTGGAGAGAAAATGGTAAAAGCTACACCAGCGTCTCAAGCGCATGAAACAGATACGGAGAAGTCTCAAAATCACCACTCACATTCCTCAAATGGTGAAAAGAATGACTCTGATAACATTATGATAGACGTGTTCAGATGGTCTCGCTGTAAGAAGCCCCTTCCCCAGAAAATCATGCGTTCAATTGGAATTCCTTTGCCACTGGAGCATGTAGAGGTACTTTTATTCAGAATTTACTTTCTTGAAGATGCATTAGTCTTTGCTTATTGTAGCATCTGCCTTGTGAATCACTGTTTGAGATGATCACTATAAAGCCAATAGGAATAAAATGCCCTAATTCATAGGAGAAGCCTATATTATAGAATAATCTTAAGGAACATTAGTACCTATTAGATGATGAATATCCAAAACCTTCAAAGATGGAGTTATAAAGCCCAAGTCAAAACCTAGGCAACTCCTGGATCACATCTTGTTTTCTCCTGCACAAATGCTGTATGAGGCATAAAATATCTGTTATTCTCCTTTCCAACCTGCCAATTTGATCCTTCCAACAAAGTAGTGGCACAAAAATTTAGTGGCGTTGTTTTTATCTTTTCTTTCGACCAATCCTTATCAGGACCTTGTTTCAACAAAACAGGTATTGGAGGAGAACATTGACTGGGAAGATGTGCAGTGGTCACAAACAGGCGTTTGGATAGCTGGAAAAGAGTACACACTTGCCCGGGTGCATTTTCTGTCTTCAAATTAGCTGTTAGTTTAATGTTTGGTATCACATGTACAACCATTTGTAATGTTTTTATTTGTTAATGAAAATGAAAGATGTTAAACATAATTTTTAAGTGTTATATACAAGTCTTTGCTTCAATTCAATGAACCGTCAGAGGTCCAGCTCTGAATGAGATTTCTTGCCTTTTAGCATTAAGGGGCAGTCCTTGCCATTCCCACGCCTGACCTGTAACTAGGATACTTGATTGGCATCCAGTTGTCACTGAATAATTATGGTTTAGACATGAGTGGGTATCAAAACCTCAATTGTGTACTTGTATTTAGATGATTGAAAAGCTTTCAAAATGTATGTGGATAACCTTGCTTCCAAAAGTTAAGAGTTAATTGAGGGTGGTGTGGACAGGTGCATACAGCCAGTGCCAGTTCTTGAATCCTTACCTTTATATCTTGAGAATATACCGAGTAAGAGATTAGACTAAACATGGCATCTGTTCCAAGTTCAGTTTCATAGCTCAGAAAGTGTCATTAGACTGCTATTTAAGATTTTGAGGTTGCATTTTGGTACATGGCATTATATTAATAGCATAGGGTAAAGACAAAATTCATGAGTAAACGTCTACATTTTTCCTTTTTGGCTTCATAGACAGCAATGTTCATATCATTGTCATACAAGGTTCTTTAATTCTCTTCTGCACAAAAATTTGTTTTTAAAAAGAGGGTTGTTTAAATCTCTTTTGTTAGGATCCAAAATGAAGTGATTTTTATTTTTGATAGAATAGGAACTGAATTTGTGGTCAGTGGTGGAAGTTTCATTTTTCCTTGCAGTTAGCATTTTTCTTACAGGTGAAAGTAGCTGACTTTGGTAATTTACATTCTTTTATACATAATATGTCACTGAAGAAAGAAGGAAGAAACATGGGAAGAGGATTTTTATTGCTGAACTTAAATTTTTTTTGGTTTTTAAATTTTTACTTAATTATGAAAGGGTTTAATGAATTGTTATATTTGTAACATTTAACTAATATATTATTTGCTTTCAATTGAAAATTCAGTGTATATTAAGTCATCTTTACTCATTAATGTATATGTATACAACACATCTAGAGAAAATTAATAGCAATTAATTTTTCTTAGATACAAATACAATGCTTGCATTGTTTTCCTTATTAAAAATAATTACTCTTTCACTAGATTTACCAAACACATTAATTTTCAATAAATTAGGAATAGAAAATAAAAATATTTTACGTCGGTTATTTTAGATTCGTAAAAGTTTTCTACCTTCTAAACAAGTGAAAAGGACAATTTTGCATCGCCATATGCATCCTATTCATCAGCGCCTATTGTTTCCTTTTCTTTTGGAAAACCATTACTGGTAATATATATTGTAAATTTACAAAATTTATGTTTTCCTTATTACGTATTAGAGATGTTCATGGGTCAGATTTGAACAATAAATATTAAAATAAAAAATATGAAGAGAATATGAATAATTTGTAATTTAATATGGAGAGTTTATGCTTAATTTCTTATTCATTTTGTTTTGTTTTCTTAATATATTAACCGTTGCTTAATTCTCCCTCCCTCCCTCCCTCCATCTCATTTTCATTATCTTTATTTGATTTTTAAGGAATTTAATTTTGATATAACTTATATACATATATATATATATATAACTATATGTTTTGCTAGTGCTTAAATCAAATTTTAATTTAAGTTAAAGCACATTATCTATTTTGTCTGTTCTACGTAATGACTGATTTCATTAACTCTGCAATCAGTGTTTTTATATAATGTTTATGTATTAAATTATATAGGAATAGTTGTTTAATTTTGTATTATATAACTAAAGAACAAACATCTCTTCTAATATTTCATCTAATTTTTTTTTAAAAAATAAAATGCCTTTCCTTCCTAATATTTACATTTAAAATTTTAAAATTAAAATCTAAAGCAAATGGAGGGCTGCAAACCATGTCTACGGATTTAGCACCAGGATGCGACTTGCTTCACTATTTGCCCCAGCTGCGACATCTGAGTCTGCTTGTGGTTCAATACCTTCAATTAATGATTCACGAGTTTTTTCGTTTGAACTTGGGGGCTATCAAGAAATGAAGAGCAATGTGAAGGAGTTGAAGACTAACGTGCACAATATTAAGTCCATCATGAAAGTTATATTTGAGAGGCTTCTAGATCTAGCTGGCGGGTTTTTATCATCACAACAGTCGTATCCTCGGCCACAACAGCAGTCCTCTCTTTTCGATGATTTAGTCGATGCACAATTGTAATTCTTTCTATTGTAGTATACATTTCTTATATTAACTTTTTTCATGGATTTAGACATAGCACTTCCTTTTTTATTTTTATAAAATTTTGTATTTTTTTCCATTTTATAATACATTTCAGATGCTTTTAAAACAAAATACATGCTTTTAATATTGATATTAATAACTCAACACAAGAAATACAAATTTATTAAAAAAATTAATAATCCAAATCATTACCGATGGAATAATACACATTATTGACGGAGTTAATAAAAAAATCCGATTGGTAATTCTGTAAGTAAATCTATCAATAAACTACCGACAGACTTGCCAACTACCAATTTTCATCAATAAATTACTAACAGATTTGTTGACTAACAAATTCCGTTAGCACATTACCAACGAATTTGACGACCATCATTTTTTCATCAATAATGATACCGATGAATTTCGTATATCACTGACGGAATTTTCGTCGGTAATTGACCTTATCGACGGAATTCATAACTTTGTCGATAAATTTTTCATCAGCAAAACCGGTACTTTTAGTAGAAATCCAAAGGGGATTTTAAATTGTTTTATCATGTCAAATTTAGGTCAATTACAATTCTCTCCTTTCTCAAAATTTGAAATCTTGAGTTTCAAAATCTAAAATTTGTCCAAACATAAAATTAAAATGGCATAAAATCTAAAAAAGCTTAATGCAATGAACACCCCAATTGATTGGACGTGAACTTTTTATTTGGAAAGTCTTAAATTCGAATAGTAGAGAATGGTGTTGATCGGATGAAAAATCAATGCATCATGTTGTGTAACATATATAAATTTAACGACTTACATATGTTTCAAAAAATATTAATTCAACACGTGAATTCTAACGAAAAGAGTAAAGTTCCTTAATAAAATATTATTAGTTTTAAAAATAAATTTTCATTAAAAACTTCCGTAAAAAATAGCCAGTTTTTTATTAAATTTTTTGCCAAAAAAATTGACTTTGCAAATTTTTTATTTTGTTTTTGTGATGGATTTATAGCAGAATTATTTTTGTTGGAATCCGTCAAAAATATAAAAAAATAATTTTAACGAAATTAATTCCATGATTGGAAAATTAATGGTGTTTCTTGGTAACGTTTCCATGGTCTTCTCAATCTGTTGGGTATGAACTCAATGTGAGTTACTCTGTTCAGAAGTTGATCTTGTTTCTTCAGTATTAGTCAAAGTAATGGAGATATCGAAATTGAAAATGTAGGTAAAATAAAAATAGAATATCGGTAGAATTTCCAAATCCAAGGTAGAAATGAATAAATTAAATGATTAAATAGAATAAAAATATTTTAGATGATACAGTTAATTGGCTATATTCACATGCATGCAATGTAGAATTAGAAATACAACGTAAAGACACTTGACTCTTTGTTTTGTCATCTTTACTTATCAATCCAATAGAATAAAGAAAAACCCCTTGAGGAATTAATTTTTTCCAAGTGAACTCCTTCAAAGATAGCAATGCACGTACAAATTTATTACTCGTATCTCGTCTTTGACTAGTTGTTCATGTGATTAGAATCTTTGAAACATTTACGATACAAATATATTGAAGTTGGATGCTTTGAGGCGTCTTGTTGTATAAACATTTGCACAACTCCTTTCCCTGCGTTCTGCAACTACAAGCACCACCACCATCATTGCAGGAGTGACGAGTCTTGCTTCCTCTTTATATTCAGCCCAACCCCAACAACGTTACTATTTTTGTAGATATCACTAAACTTGTCATACAAAAATATATATAGAATTAAATCTTTGACCTTGTGATTATGGTAAAAAGTACTCATTCCAATAGTGAACTTAGTAAAATATCCACTAACAAATTAAACAATTAGTAAAATATTAAATTTTTAATTTTTTAAAACTAATGCTAAGGAAAATTTTATTCCAATAAAAAAAAAAGTACAAATGAAGACAGTCAACCAACAAATTAAGATTAGAAAAGTACTCATCAATGTCTTTTATGACTAAACTAATTTTTAACGTCATAAATATTAAATCAATAAAAAAATTTTCAAGAGAAAGTGAAATTAAATCTATTATTAGCATGTTAAAGGAATTTGTTAAAGGAAGTTATAATATAGTATCATATATACATATAAATGGTACCAATTCGATAGATCCATGATAGATACAAAGAAGAACTTTTGACAAAATATCAAGTGTAAGGGAAAATGAAATTGATCTAAAAAAATAGACTCATCTAGACTTGGTAATTTTGAATACAACATGTTAATATGACATAAGAAGACACGAGTTAAATATGTTTTGAGGTTAGTCTTAACGTGTTTCGTGTCTAATCATGTCTGACACATTAAGACATAAATTTTCGTGTCTAATCATATCTGACATGTTAAGACACGAAAATTTTTGTGTCTTAACGTGTCTAACACGACAAACACATTTAAAACACATTTAAACACGTTTACTTAATTGTGTTATCGTGTTTAAACGTATATACATGACACATTTATTAACCAATTAAGAATTAATAGTTAAAAATTATTTTAAGCTTATATAAATAATTTTAAATAATTATTTTAATAAGTTTTTTTAATTTTATAAAGGGTATAATGTAATTATACATACTCAACCCTAATTTTTAACTTTTGGTGATTATTTTATGTTATTATTATTTTTATTTTATTATAATTATTGTTATAATTATAGATTTTAAATTTAAATAATAAAATTATATTTAATTATAAATATTTTTATTTAATCATGTTAAACGTGTTATTAATCTTGTCGTGTCGTATATTGACACGTTTAATAAACGTGTTAATCGTATCGTGTCATGTTACACGTGTATTAAACGTGTACGTGTACTTGTTTTAAATTTAAGACACAAATATTAAACGTCTCGTGTTCGTATTTAGCCTTAACGTGTTTCTTGTCTAATCGTGTCTTATACAATTACAACACGCTAACATGAATTGTCATATCTAGACCCATCTACCATTGCATATCTCTCAAAGAATCAAATGTATATTAAAAAGCAAAAATAATAAAAAAATCAAAAGCATTGACAATGAAAAAGGATTTTAATCTATGGCACTAGAACACAAAATTTCTCTCTAAAAGAATATAAACAGCTAATAGATTATTAACCTCATCGTCCTTACTAGAATTTCCTTCAATGTCTTTTGACTTCTTTTCCTCAAAATCTTTTTCCATTTTTTGCTAAAACAAAGGTTTTTCTTTGAATTTCTTTCTTTTTTTTTTTCTTCTGACCAATTAAGTCTATTTCCTTGAAACCTTAAAACCTCATTCCAATACTTAGGGCCTATTTGGTTTGATTTTTTTTTTTAACTTAAAAGCTAATATGAAGCTCTTATGAAAAATAATAGCTTTTAAAATTAACTTAAATATGTTTAATAGATTTACCTTTATAAGCTCTTTTTTATAGATAAGTTATTTGGCAAAACAACTTATATAAGTTCCAATTTTGGTTAAAATTACTATAAAAGGTATTTAATAAATAACTTTCTATTAATCACCAATTTCTTTATTTACAATGGAAAAAAGTTAACTTTATTTTTTTATTTATTTAAAACAAACTTTTAAAAATATAAAAAAGCATTTTTATATAACATAAAATTTATAATTTATAATAAATCATATAAAAATGGAAATGGATAATTTTGGGATTATTCTTAATAGATGATGACATTTTTGAAACAAAAAGAAAAATTTTCCTAAAAGGAGGCATGTTTTTAAAAAAAGAGAAGAGAAAGCTCTTTTAAAAAAAAAAAATTGTTCTTTAAAAAAAAGTGACTATATTTAAGAGTTATTCAAAATCCTTGTTTGGTTTGGTTTCTATTTTTAAGAAGTAAATAAATTGAAAAAAAAAACAGATCGAACGGGCACTTAAAAAATAACTAGTTAAATATCTAGTATACAAAACAATTAGTAAATATTAAATTTTATTAATTTTTTGAAATGTTAACAAAAATATTTTTTCCCCAATAAACAAGGAGTACAAATGTAGACCAAATAATCAATAAATTCTACACTAAACGGAGAACGTTATGTAATAGAGCTCCATGTATAGGTACATATTATAGGACAGAAAATCACTTAATTATTTAGTTTACTATATATGTATAGCAAATTAAGGATAAAAGTTGTACTATGGCTCTTGTTGATAAGATTGAAAAGTTTTTTCTAAAAAATTGTTTGGGAGAAAATTTTTAAAAATATAAAATATTTTACGAATCAACAAAAAAGATTATATTAATCAACTTGAAATGTCTTTTGCACCCAAGAAGGACTTTAAGACATTTTTTATCTACCTTCTTTACTCTTTGGAATCAAACCTTCTTGGAGAATAATATCAAATAATTTTCCTTCACTAATTCTAAAACAATATAATAATTCTTTGGCCAAATTTATTTATACTTGAGCCATAAAGTTTAAAGGGAATCCTAATATTTCATGTGCATAAGAGTTACGAGAATTTCTACAGACTCCTGATTTTGCTTTTGTTAGTTTGGTTGGACATCTTAACACTATAGATATATAGAAGAATTTCCAACAAAATTCCTTAAGAAAAGCATTTTCAATGGAAAAGTTCATTGGAATTTTGGTCTTTTTCAATGGAATTGACCTACAATTTTGTAGTTTTTTTTCTGACAAAATTATGTATTTTTTCAATGAAAATTTTTGATAGATTTTCAATGGAAAGTATTACCGATGACACTTTCCAGGACGGAATTTCCAATGAAATTTTGACATTTTTCAACAGAAAATTTTGTCAAAAAAACTCATTATTTTTGCAGTGTTTAATCCGGAGATTAGTCTCTTTTTAGCTCTTCCAAAACAACAAGGTGTTTCTCGTTTAATCTTATATGGCATAAGGAAATAAGAGTTCTAGAAGCATTACTAACCTCATTGTCCTTACTCAAACTTCCTTCAATGTCTTCCAACTTTTTTTCCTCAAAACATTTTCCATATTTTCTGAAACAAAGGCTTTTCTTTGAATTTATTTCTTTTTTTTTCTTCTTACCGATTAAGTTTATTTCCTTGAAACCTTAAAAACTCATTCCAATACTTAAAAAACAACTAGTTAAATATCCAGTAAACAAAACAATTAGTAAAATATTAAATTTTATTTATTTTTTGAAATGCTAACAAAAATATATTTTTCCCAAGAACCTAGGAGTACAAAAGCAGACAAAATGATCAACAAATTCTGCACTAAACGGAGAAGGGTATGTAATAGAGCTCCATGTATAGAGTACATATTATAGGACAGAAAATCACTTAATTATTTAGTTTATTATACATAAATTAGCAAATTAATATTATAGGACAGAAAATCGTTTAATTATTTAGTTTAGTATACATGAATTAGCAAATTAAGGATAAAAGTTGTGTACTATGGCTCTTGTTGATAAGATTGACAAGTTATTTCCAAAAAATTTTTTAATTTTATAGACAGGGAGAATTAAAATTTTTACAAATATAAAATATTTTACAGATCAACAAAAAAAGATTATATCGATCAACTTGAAATGTCTTTTGAAGACATTTTTCATCTACCTTCTCTTTTCTTTGGAATCAAACCTACTCGGAGAATAATATCAAATAATTTTTCTTTACTAATTCTAAAACAATATGATAATCCCTTTGCCAAATTTATTTATACATAAAAATGTTAATATTAATGGTAGAAACTGTAATCCTAATATTTCATGGGTACAGGAGTTCCTGGTTTTGCTTTTGTTAGTTTGGTTGGACATCTTAACACCAAGATATATAGAAGAATTTTTGACAAAATATCAAGTGATTAATTTAGACATACAATTCATACATTCTACGTACTCAACAACAATATTTATAACATATATATATATATATTTTTTTTCTAGCCGACCAATTATGTATATATATCCAACAATTTAAGAAAAAAAAAAAAAACTATGAAAAGTAACTCCTGTCCTAATATGTATGCTACAAACATTATTCTATTTCTATGTGTTAATTAATACTGAGAACTAGTGGCCTTTTCTTGTATTCTGACTACGCTGGGTGCTGTTGGCGACCTTCTCCAAGTGATGGCAAAGCAAAGATTGTGTGTGTGCCTATGGCGAAACATCCAAACAGTAACTATATCAGATTCTTTCAGCGCATGGTCTTTGTAAAACCTTTTCCAACCAGAAGTGGTAAGCACATACATCTTGGAAGTCCAGAAAACGAATTTCATTGGATACTCCTTCCCTTCCGGGTCGTATGTGATGACCTGGATTCCCTTGTTGACATCCTCATGTTCCTTGAGCAGTGGTATGAAGGATTTTCCAACATGATTCTTGTTCAAGCTCAGCCTTATTTGATTATCCTTCAAATCAGTCTCCGTCAACTGCTTTGAATAAGGCCTGCTACATTCGCCAATGAGGTGGGCCAAAGTTGCGACCGGAGGGATATTTGGGGGTTGATACTTGTCTAACATTATCATCTGACCTCTCTTTCGGGCTGTTTCTTGCTTGTCTTTGCCTTTAAGCTGACGAAGAACCTCTCTTCTCTTTTGTTCCAAATCAGGAGCACTGCTCCTAAATGAAGCAAGTATGAAAGCAGCATTAATATCGTTCTCTTTCAAGAATCCTTCATTCCAAATTTCTTCAATGGATTTGGACTTGTTGTCTTTATGGTCTTTCTTCATGCTTCTATGAAAAGAAATAAAAGGCTACGGCTTTATTCACATTCATGTATAACCCACTTTTATACACAATTGAATTCTTGTTTGGGAAAAGGTGTTGTTTGATTAGAACTCTTAACTAGGTAATGCACAAGTACGCAGTTATGAATCAAGTATGGTTGGGTTATTTTTATTTAATTTCGTGCATATTTTAATGCTCAGGTGGAACTCTCTATTACTATGACCAAAACCAGATTGTGTCACTGCGAAACCCAAACTCTGAAGAAAAGGGGGTGGAATTGGAAAATAACTGTCTTTTTTAATGGTAGGAGAGAAATAATAGAAAACAATCAATTTGTATTTTTCCTTCCCTCCAAATTCAATCCTTTTATGCTGCTTTATCATCCATTTACTTTAAGACATTTATTCTTCAAAAATTGCTTTCTTTTAAGACTAATTACTCTTGTGCTACTCTTTGCAGCTTTATTACTAACATGATTGTTGGTAATATATTTATCGAAAATGTGATTGTTGGAAAAATGACATTACATCATATAAGAAAATATTGAACAAAATCACATTACAGTTTTGGGTTTGGAAACGTGATAAATATAATGTTAATTTACAAAATTATCTTTATGTATAATAATATAAAACTAAATAATTTACATTCACCTAATCAAAATAAGAACAAGGAGAATCACAGGCTTGGAATATATAGTTTTCTCTACGATATATGCATGCAGGCACACACCGTAGAGACAAATCCAAAACACTCACAATTAAAGCATCATTGAATCACCATGGCTGCTGTTCTCGCCCTCTGGGGGGAACCAACCCAATAGTTCAGGTTCCCACCTCTCTCCCCACTGTAAGCATCTAATGCCAGTAGTAGTCATGAATGCCAAAAGCAAACTCAATAGTAATATCAAGAAATAGAAAACTTTTTGAGAGACAAGTAAGTATTGCACTTCAAGAAAATTGATTGCCAATAGCACTTGGTTGTAATGATACAAATTTAAAATCGGATGATTCACCATACATCTACACAAAAGTACATGTCAAATAATAAGCAAGACTTATCATAAGAACAAGGTACTATACAAATAGTTTAAAATGCTTTTCTATAGACAACATGTACATCCCATGACTATGACATAACCTAATTGATAATTACATCTCTCTTCTTCTAGAAAACAAGATCCTATCTTCAATCCCCTTTGCAAGAATTGCCCTTTGCAAAAGCCAGATTCAAACATTGCCTAAAAATCAGTTGGAAAATACATAAAAATAATTGATATTCTCATTTTTCAGGTTTTTTTTTTCCTTCATATTTTTTTAAAAAATCTACACCACTTGTGTTCTGGTCTTGATTACTAAAATGCACTTCTATATGAACTCAATATTTCATCATTGTCATCAGTTTCATTGGACTTTAAAGCACTATGGTCTTCAGTAACATCTGCTCCTTGATCTTTGAATGCTACATCCTCATCCTGCTCAGCTTTTGCTGCTTCATCCTGCAAGCACGTCAACCAGAAAGAGGCAATATTTAATGAGATAGCTACAGAGGATAGAAAGAATGTAGCCAAAATATTAATCCATCATCTAAGTTCCCCTATTAAACTGTCATAAGTCATAACTGTGATTATCCCACCACCATCCAAAGAAAAGAAAAATCAAAAGTGGAACATGGTCGTGATTAGCATGCAGGACAAATGTGAGCCATGGTGTAAAATACATGAAGCAAGTAAGAGACTCTGACTGGCATTGTCCAGATTCAATGACTAAGACAAAAGGATTGGATAGTTTTTTCCTAGATAATTTGTTGTGTTTATCACCTTCTAATTTCTCAACAATTCTGTAATAGCTAACTCTTCTAAATTCATAGAGCTCATTCCCACAAATTGATTCAAATTCCTTTGGCAGGACATAACAACTCCTCAACATGTTCAATACACAATATTTCCTCATCAACATAGCATCATGGCAAATTACCATCCTATCGACAATAAAAACAAAGAAAAGGAAACATACATTAGTTCTGGGAGTCAACTTTACCTCTTCACGTGTAAAATCAATGGAAACATCTCCATTAGACTCCTCCTCTGCCTAAGAAACTTGCTGCAACTGCTCGATCACCATTTCAAAATAGGTATGATCTGCACAATAGTATAATAAGATTACTACACCATATTTTGTAGCATGGCAGAACTCACAATAATGAGATCAGTGAAGCACTTGACTGAAAACACAACAAAAAAGGAACTCCACCATCAGCACAACTTGCTAAAGCCTCAGAAAGTCTCAATGGATATTGACGCTCTTCATTCTTGAATTTTAACTTGATCTGATGACGACTTCTTCCAGTAAAAAGTTGTTGTATCACTAAAAAATCAGGCCCAATGTGCTGAATGGCCTAAACGATATGACAGCAGAAATCAAGTGAAAATCAGAAAATAAACTCATGCCAGAAAGTGGCAAAAGATTCCTTGGACATTCATCCCATGTCTCTTAATAATTCCTAAAATGGGATTCAAAGTAACTTTACAACATCTATTCGGTGACACATCCTCCCAACAAAAACATTTTTGCAGTACTAACCACACAAACACACACACACACACACACACAAAATAAGAAAGACATATTATGCATTTTTCTCCTTCTGCAACATTTTCAGATATAAAGAGTAGTCGGTTTCCAATGGAAGCAAAAAAAAATTAAATAAATAAATAAAATAAAATTCTTAATGCACATACCCTATAAAATAATTCTGTCTTGTTTTGACCATCTTGCTGTGGGTTCTTGTCCATGTAAGACTGGTAATTTAAGCAGAAAGAACTTGACTGAGCCCTACTATTCACTTGATCGTCTGTAAAACCTTGGTCTTGTTCTGAAGCAAGGGAGTTTTCTTCATTATTAGCATTTTCCGCATGAAAAGTTTTCGAGCACTGCAAAGAAAATAATATAACCAAAAACATAAATCAGTGGACTGCACATAATGTCAGAAATGATTAAAAAACAGAAAAAACAAGAAAACAAGCACCCTCATTTATAGAATTTCTTGTCACCAAAAGAGATATATCTTAATAACAATGGAAGCAATTGTTACCCAAAGCATGGTGAAGTTTAGATGAACGTAGCCTCAGCCTATTCTAACAACAGTTCCACTCAAAGTAGCATTGGTGAATTTATACAAATATATTGGGGGTCAGAGAAAAAGAGAGGTAAGTATGCCTTTAAGATGCCAAAAATTAAATTGCAATAAAAAAAATGCTACGTATTGATTGAATTGTTATGTGTTACACTAAAAGTATGATAATGGTATTGCAAAGCCTACTAGACGTAAAGTTCTAGCCAGCTGCAACTCTAGTTAAAATATTCTAGTACCTTCGATTCATCAATGGTATTTTTTATGTTTTGGCATCTTTCTTCTGCATAATATGACAGATTTTGGTCAGGTAGAAGACAATAGCAATGAATCAGCAAAGATAATACAAATGACTATTCTAATGCTAAAGTTCTTTGCGTAATGGGGAAAGCATGGTAACTTTTATAGAAAAACAGAATATGTACCGCTAACTGCTCCTTGTAATCTGCAAACAAAATGATATACTTCAAAGCCACCTTTGCAAAGTCAATTTCATCCTCTGTAATGTGCAGTGAAGACTTATCCACTAGAAAAGAAAAAGGATGTTATTAATAAATAGATAAAGAATAATCCTCACAACTTTAATGTCTACAAGTTGTAATAACCAAATCTTCTCTTTTTGCGAGTTGAATGAGAAAATTTCTTAGGTCTTTCTTTTGCTGGCTGAACTGATGCTTCATTGGTTTTCTCATGCTTTTGAGCTTGTTTTTCATCTGCTATCTTAAGCTTTCGAAGAGGTTTTTCATTTTCAGCCACAGGTTTCTTTGACCTCCTAGAAGTTCTCCTCGTGGGAAATGAACTCTCCACATTATATTCGTCATCATAATTGCCATCATCATCTTTATCCTCATCTATAGCAGAGCTACCGGGAAGTCCAGCGGCTGGGCCATCATCATTGCAAGTCCCATCCTCATGATCAACAACAATCTGAGGACTAGTCACCTGCTTTCTCAACTGCTTTGTTGCTTTGTCATTTTCATTCTCCTCCTCTCCAATGGAAGATTGTTTGGGCTTTTGAGAAAGATTTGATACTAGAGAGGCCTTCCTTTGCCTGATGTTAGAACTCTGAATACCAGTTGAGGAAACATAAACAGGATAGCATCACATAAAGCAAATTCAAAAGATTGTTATCCAAGTCCAAGATTATATACAGGAGAAAGACGTGCAGGAAAAGTTTTACCACTTTTTTAAGGCATGCCAGGAACATCTCCAGAAAGGGCAACACCTGAGTTAGAAGCTTCTGTGAGGTTTACCAGTTCCTCATTCGCTGGAACTTCAGAGGTAGAAGGATCTTTAGGAATAAAAGCACGTAAATCCATGGGTGAGCAATCAGGAACATCATCAGGTGGAAAGTCAGAAATTGAGCTCTCTCCAATCATAGTTTCTGAAGGATCAAACTGAGAATTTGGAGGATGCACAACAGAATCAACACAGCAGGTTGCAAGGTGACTACACTAGTTTGTAACATGGGCTTGGGTTTGAATTTCCCAGCACGCCGTCCTAAAAATCAACAAGGGTTTCATAAAGACACAAAAAACACCCTGCAAGAAATTAAGAATATTCATAGTAGCTAATCTAGCACGTACCAGAAGCAATGATCCCAGCAGACGCAATATCAGGAAAGGCTCCTCCTTCCTGAAATTAATCAATACTCTAACCAAATTAATACAAGGTAGTAATTGCAAATGAGAAAGACTATAAATTTTTATAGGAGTACTAATATTCACCTGTTTCCCTGTTCTTTCATCATCAATTTGAATGCCTCCATTGTTATTAGAAGATTGAGTAATAAATTGATCAAGACATTCCAACCCAAAAAATATGTCTGCATTCTGAAAATTAACATCAATATGTTAACCATGAACTGAATAATTTGAACCCGAATTCAAAAAAAAAAAAAAACATTGTACTGAATACGCCAATACTATGAAGGAGAGATATAGCAAATTTCTTTTCTTTTACCTCCCCAACTGATCTTCCTACTCTAGAATATGAATCATCACAACCATTGGAAACTGCAACCTCTGCAAGCAAAGAATCAGGGATGGCCACTTGGGAGGGTTTCACAACTAGTGAGCTCCTACTCTCATGTACAACATCGGTAGGCTGGACAGCATGAACTGCATCAGGGAGTTTTGAAGGGATTGAGCCAGATATTCCATCTTTAGCTTTACATTTAGCCTTGGGTCGAAACTTGGCACCACCTCGAGCTGCCAAAAACATTCAATATTTAATTTAAACGCCCAAAAAACAAACCAACTTTTGTTTTTTCCGAAACAAGAAGAAAAAGCAATTTCTTTTCTTGTGTTAGAAGTGGCTCATCCAAAATATTATCAGAATCGTCCATATCAAAATATGGTGGTTAACTGAGGCTCCGCCGATATTCGCCGGCTTTGGGTGGTGGTTGCTGGCTTGTTAAGGGCGGACAGTTTGTGTCTTGTGGGTACTTTTTTTTTCCTTTTTTTAATGATGGGTTTTGTAGGTGTTGACCATAACACTTTTTTGACTACCACACACTATAAAACGCAGCGCTTTTTTGTTACAACTGGGAAAAGCGAAAAAAGGGATAAAAAAATCGTAAGGAAAATGGGAAGCGATAGGAAGTTGAAGGAAAAGAAGAGCAAGAAGCGATCGACATACTCTTCTTCTTCTGCATCTGAAGGTTCGCTCGAATTTTCAAATCAATTTTTTATTGTTTATCTTTTTCTCCTTTGAATAGCTTTTCATTTCCTTGATAGATTTTTTCCTTTTTTTTTTTTTTGGATGATTATATTTGGGTTTACCTTAAAATTGCAGATGAAGGAAGGGAGAAAAGGCAAAGAAGAGGAGAGGAAGAGGAGTGGAAAAGCAGGAAAAAGGATAGCAAGAAAGAGAAGAGAAAGGACAAGAAATCTCACAAACACTCTTCTGATAAAGGTTTTATGCTTATTAAGTTCAAAATTATCCCTTTTTTTATTGGTTTCATTATTGGTCTTTGTTGAGCATGAGTAGCATTTTCTTGATGCGGCAAAAGTTTGAATTAATGGGTTATAGCTTTCTTATATTTTTGGTATGGTTTGCATTGTATTTGTTGACTTAAAAATTTTAAAATTCAATTAAGAACAGTAAAGCTTTCTCAGGAGGGGGAAAAGGAACAATGAGTATTCAATCATGAGTTAAGATATTTATTCAGCTGCTATTCCTCGATATGGAATTTAGCTTGAGCATCTTTTGCCTATTAATAAAGGGGGGATTTCTGAGGGCAATCCCACAACATTTGTAGAAGTGACAATTCAATTGAGATAGCAACACTCACACACACTAGAATCAATGTCATCAAGAAATTTGTTTCTTAAAACTTTGGTTGTAAAGGTGTTGATGCTCTTTAGAAGCATTCATCTGCATTAAGTTTCTGACAAGCTTTTTAGCTTCTTTGCTCTTGTTGGAAGTTGGAGCATATATGATTATGGGAAGACATCAGGTGAGAGAGTATGGAAAAATGTATTGCAATTAAAAGTAAAGTATGCTATCCAAAATTTCTAACTTTTCGTGAGTTCATGACTTAAAAAGTGTAAGTTGATGGTGAGAGATCACCACGGTAATTCACTTCCAATGACTGAATTTGAAGGATTGATTTGCTTGCATGAATATTATATTTAAAATATTTACTAATCAAATTCTGATAAATTTATTGTTTGAGAATAGCAGTGAATATGGAACTGTCTTTCTATTGCATGAAGTCAATCTTCTGTTTGTAGGGTGTGATCAATTTTTCTTGTACCAATTTTTTGAAATATGCTTCCAATATTTGCTAAATCTTTAGCAATGGTCTTTTGTGCTAGTGCTTGAGAAACTACAGTTGATCTAGCCTCTGCGTTTCTTTTCTCCTGCATTGTGCAAAATAGTTATATCACATTGACATACTTTGCTTGATTCAGAGAAGAAGCCAAAGGAGAAGGGCAAACGTAAACATCACAAAGGTGACCGCACCTTGGTGAGTCCTCTTGTTCGTATTTTCGAAGTCAACATTGATATTTATCAGATTGTAGTTTTAAGTTATAGTTTCCTTCTACTGCTGCACCTGGTAATGACATGTTTCTCTGTAAGTCTTCAAGAATTAGATCTTTCTAAATGCACATGATGTCAAAATGGAGGCATGTGGGGGAATTTAATGTAATATAATTTGGCCATGTTGCTTTCATACTTTTTGTTGTGTGTGTGTATCGGGGAGGGGAGGGTGTTCAAAACAAAAGGCATAATTCTTTATTTAAAGCTTCGAAATTATCATCTGTCCTCTCTCGTTCCTGAGAGGAATATGAAAAACACATATACTATGAATTCTCGCTACATGTAGAAGGAATTGTGGTGGTGCTAGATGCCAACCACTTTTCATGCTGCACTGCTGGATGCTTTGAATTCAACTCAGCTGCTAGATGTCATATTGGTACTGTTTTTTATATATGTTCTGCAATTAAGTTAATATGTTCTGAAAATAAATTTCTAATTTTTGCTGGCAAACAGAAAAGCAAATTTTTTGAGGGATGGGGGTGGAGAGATGATCAATAGTCCTATCCAATGTATTGATCAATTAAGACAGCTACATTATGTATTCAGTTGAATTTTGCTTTGTCAAAATAGGTTGGCAAGATTCAATAAGTTGGTAAAATTGAAGGGCAAAAAATTAAGCTTTTCATCCCTGAATATTTATAGTTTCAAATGTTTCATTTACTACATGCTTTGTACTTTATTCCTTTGGTCTTAGGGGTTATATAGTTTAACTTCTTCTATAAGAATGCAATAATTATCTTAGACATACCTTTAGTAATGTACAAAAAGAATATAGCCATGCAACAATAAAAAAAACAATAAAACTATCAAATTGAGGTTAAATTTTCATCTAACTTTCCACACTTCTTCTATTGGAATCAAGGAGGAAAACCTTTGAAATATTAAACCATAGGTTGTTAAGTGAAATGTTGAAAGTCAAAGCCTCAAGCTGGCCATGAGTGCCTGATTCCTCCCTTTGCTTTGGTTCTTGTTTGAATGGTTCAGATTCAATTTTTTTTTGTTTGATGAATGCTGACTGATGTATATGGCTGTGTAATTAGTTTGCCAATGATTAGGATTTGGCTGTATATTTTTGAGGGATCATGATGCTGTGAGTAAATATGGATTGTGTTTCAGGGGGATTTTGGGGAATGTACAGTGGGCATTTGCTCTGAAATTTGTGTAACAGAGCTCTGGCCATTTTGTTTCTTAAGGGTAGGATTTTATGCAAATGAGTTTCACATCAAAACTCATAGGCCTGAAATCGTCCCATGCCTGGTTTGGGTTGTTGCCCCCAGGTTGTTCAATGGAATTATTAAATTTCAAAATAAAAAAAAAAGAAGTGAACTGTTGAAGTCGTAGGGTCATGACTAGACATGCATGAGTATCTTATGTCTATATAACATTTGCCTGCATATACAGCTGGTGGATTTTGTGTGGGAGTGACATTTAAAAAAGGGTTTTTGTTTAATTTGTTATTTGCTGATGTTATTTAATTCATTCCTGCAGAAACATTTCCAAGAGCTATCCAATGATGACTATTTTTCTAAGAATAATGAATTTGCTACCTGGCTGAGAGAAGAGAAACATGTGTTTTTCTCTGATCTTTCGTCTGAGTCTGCCCGAGAATTATTCTCAGACTTTGTTATAGACTGGAATAACCAGAAGCTCGGATCTCAATACTATGAAGGCATTGCAAGTGGCCCGCGGACTGCACATAACTGGAAAATCAAACAGTAGGGAGGGAAGAGAAAAAACTTTCAACAGCTTGATCCCTACTTGTTTTCTTATGTTTTTGTTCCTTCCTTTTGTATATGCTGATTTGCAGTCTAGTGTGGGATGAATTTTGTAGTTTTGCAGTGTGCATTTGCATAGTTGCATCAGTAGAAATATTTCTAATCTTTTGCTCATAGATTTTCCATGAAAATTACTGTGAAAGCCTGAGAGTATGGCAAAGAAGTTATTTAACCCCCATTGTTTAGCCTCTTTATCAAGCTTCTGGCTTTTTTTTTCCCTACTTATGTTATCAGGGCATATGTTTACAGGGGTTTATTTTGGAGAGCAGAGCAATGACTAAAGCAGAAATGATATGTCTGATAAAAATCATCAAAATAACTACTTCAAAACTACCTCCTAGAAGCACACATGTCCCATTTTTCCCTTGTATGCATAGGCCCTTGGAAGGAGAGGTTGGAAATTAAGATTAACCTCTTTTCTTGCTGCTATTGTTTTAAATAAATCTTAAAGTACACTGAGTCAAATGCTTGTGCTCTCATAGATTGCTTATACATTGCTCCATCTTGAGTTTTTAGGTGGTTTCAAGTTGAGCTGCTGCTCATCCTCCCCTAGGGGGAAGACATAAACAACTGGATAAAAGCCTGTTTGTGTTCATCCAATCAAGCTCCTTTGATCACTGCTGCTCCTACCAATCTAAGAGTTAAAGTTGGTTACGTAATTGAGCTGAGCTCAACTTCAGTGAAACTCAGTCAATTTAGGCTTGGACAATACGAAATAGGTAAGGTGGAGCCAAGAAACAGTTAAGAAAGGTTGCCAAGAGACACATATTGAAAGAAGAGTATTAACATCCCTGGCATGGAAGACCAACTTTTAGATCTTAGAGAAACCAGTTGTGTGTCTAGTTACAGGGACGGATTCGATGAAGTTATGCTTAGGGTGCAAATGACTTGAGGAACCTTTTTATGCGGTTGGGAGGATAGGAGGGCTGTATGGTTGTCTGCTCCAGCTTCTTTGGATGAAGTCTACCAGGGTGTTTCAGTTGCTCAAGAAATAAACTGGGATTGTTTCCTAAGAAAGGACTTCTTCTTTTCCAATTTGATAGTCATGATTAATAAAAATGATCTAAAATATTAATACATTTTTAATAATTTATAAATATATTTAACTAGTGATTATCACGCCTTTTTTGAGAGATTGAGGTCCAAAATTAGATTCCAACTCTTTCTGTTATTTTGTTGCAAATCAAACCGAAGACTTTCCATAATATATATATATATATATATATATATATATATATTTATTTATTTATATATAAAAAGGTGAAAAAACTGAAATTCAAGCCTCCACCCTCCAAAAGCCCAAACCAAGGGAATTGACCGTTGTTATTTCTCTTTCTTCCAAAAACCAACAGAGCTGGCTATTCGCTGCTGCAGAAACCTTCTCAAATCAAAACTGCCATTACCCACCACTGCTCTCTACACCCTTCCCTCCCTAACCCGTTTTCAACTTCACGCCATCTTCTCGATTCAATGCCCAGCAAAAGAAGAAGAAGAAAAACCCGGAAACCATGCCACCATTTCCCTCTCAAACCACCCTAACCCCGAAATCTCATGCTTTTACCAGAAGGGTTTCTCTCAAATCACCCGAGAAACCACTGGCAAAGCCTTACATGCACTTTGCATCGAGGGTTTAGTCCCTTTAAGTGTGTTTTTGACTAATACATTGATCAATATGTACTCGAAGTTTGGTCTTATTGATTACGCTCGGTACCTGTTCGATCATTTGTCTGTTAGGAATACTGCTTCTTGGAACACTATCATGTCCGGCCTTGTTCGTGTTGGTTTATATGGAGACGTGATGTTTTTGTTCTGTGAAATGCGGCGTTTTGGTGTTTGGCCTTCCGGGTTTCTGGTTTCGAGCTTGATAACTGCTTGTGATAGGTCGGGTTGTATGTTTATTGAAGGGATTCAAGTTCATGGTTTTGTTGTTAAAATTGGTTTGTTATGTGATGTGTTTGTGGGAACTTGTTTGTTGCATTTTTATGGAGCTTACAAAAGAGTTTTTGATGCGCAAACGCTCTTTGAGGAGATGCCAGAGAGGAATGTTGTGTCTTGGACTTCATTGATGTTTGGATATTTAGATAATGGAGATTTGGAGAATGTTATTCATTTATATTGGGAAATGAGGGAAGAAGAGATTGGTTGTAATGAGAACACATTTGCTACTGTGCTAACTGCTTGTTCGTTGCTTGAAGATGAATCATTGGGTCTTCATGTTTTTGGTCATGTTGTAAAGTCTGGTTTTGAAAATAAAGTTTCTGTTGCTAACTCTCTCATATCTATGTTTGGTAGTTTAGGGAGTCTAAAAGAGGCCTGCTATGTTTTTAGTCACATGGATGAACGGGACACAATCTCGTGGAACTCAATAATTTCTGCACATGCTCAGAATGAACTTTGTGAAGCATCGCTGAGATTTTTTCGTCTGATGCGTCATGTTCATGAGAAAATAAATTCTACTACTCTTGCAACTTTGCTTTCTGTCTGCAGTTCAGTAGATCATATGAAATGGGGCAGAGGAATTCATGGTCTAGTTGTTAGGTTGGGATTGGATTCAAATCTTTGTATATGCAATTCACTTTTAGGTATGTATTCTGAGTCTGGAAGGTTGGATGATGCAGAATTTGTCTTTAAAGAAATGCCAGAGAGGGATGTAATTTCTTGGAATTCCATGATTACCGGTAATGTTAGAGATGGGAGGAGCCTAGATGCCCTAATATTATTGATCAAAATGCTTCAAATGAAAAAGGCAACTAATTATGTGACTTTTACGAATGCATTGGCAGCTTGTTCAAACGCTGCATTTATTGATGAAGGAAAGATTGTGCATGCCCTTGTAATTCTTACAGGTCTGCATGAGAACTTGGTTGTGGGAAATGCATCAGTTACAATGTATGCAAAGTCTGGTATGACGGTTGAAGCAAAAAAGGTGTTCCGAATGATGCCCAAGCGAAATGAAGTAACTTGGAATGCACTCATTGGTGGCCATGCAGAAAATGAAGAAACAGATGAAGCGGTAAAAGCTTTTCAGTTAATGAGAGCAGAAGGTATAAAAACGGACTACATTACAGTGTCAAATATTCTGGGTGCTTGCTTGACCCCTGATGATTTACTGAAACTCGGGATGCCCATCCATGCACATGTTGTTTCAACAGGATTTGAATCCAATAAATATGTGCAGAATTCCCTTATTACAATGTATGCCAGGTGTGGTGATCTCCAATCAAGTAACTACATCTTTGATGGATTACCTCATAAGAACTCTATCTCATGGAATGCAATTATTGCATCAAATGCTTGTCATGGTCTTGGCGAAGAGGTCTTAAAACATATTGTGAAGATGAGAACTGCTGGCATCGATTTAGATCAGTTCAGCTTCTCTGAAGGTCTTGCTGCTACCGCTAAGTTGGCTGTTTTGGAGGAAGGCCAACAACTCCACTGTGTGGCAGTTAAACTTGGATTTGACTCGGATCCTTTTGTTACAAATGCTGCAATGGATATGTATGGAAAATGTGGGGAAATGGATGATGTTTTAAGAATGCTTCCCCAACCAGTCAGTAGATCACGATTATCATGGAACATATTAATATCAGCTTTTGCCAGACATGGGTATTTTCAGAAGGCAAGAGAAACTTTCCATGAAATGCTAGAAATGGGGATGAAGCCTGACCATGTTACCTTTGTCTCTCTTCTTTCTGCTTGCAGTCATGGGGGCCTGGTGGATGAGGGTATTAGATATTACGCTGCAATGAGCAAAGAGTTTAATGTCCCACCAGCAATAGAACATTGTGTATGTATAATTGATCTTCTAGGACGATCAGGAAGGCTTGCTGAGGCTGAAACTTTTATCAATGAAATGCCTGTCCTGCCAGATGGTCTTGTCTGGCGGAGCTTGTTGGCTTCATGTAAAATCCATGGCAATTTGGAACTTGGGAAGAAAGCTGCAGAACATCTTTTTGAGTTGGACCCATCAGATGACTCTGCATATGTTCTATATTCTAATATTTGTGCAACTACTGGGAAATGGGGGGATGTAGAGGATGTAAGGAGTCAAATGGGGTTGTATAACATAAAGAAGAAACCTGCGTGCAGTT
Source organism: Theobroma cacao (assembly GCF_053813885.1). NCBI lineage: Eukaryota > Viridiplantae > Streptophyta > Magnoliopsida > Malvales > Malvaceae > Theobroma > Theobroma cacao. The sequence continues at coordinate 19,597,923 of NC_142645.1, forward strand.
GGGTGAAGTTGAAGAACCAGGTGGGTTCGTTTGGAATGGGGGACCAAACACATCCTCAGACCATTGAAATATATGCGAAGTTGGGAGAGCTTAAGAAAATGATTAAAGAAGCAGGTTATGTTCCTGATACTAGCTATGCATTGCAAGACACAGATGAAGAACAAAAGGAGCATAATCTTTGGAACCACAGTGAGAGACTTGCCCTTGCATTTGGACTGATAAATACTCCAGATGGTTCAACTATTAGAGTTTTCAAGAACCTTCGTGTTTGTGGTGATTGCCATTCTGTTTACAAGTTTGTCAGTGGAATTATCAAGCGAAAAATTATATTAAGGGATCCTTACCGGTTCCACCATTTTAGTGGTGGCCAATGTTCTTGTTCTGACTACTGGTGAGAACAGCTATTTTTGAGCTCAAGCAGAATTTTACAGAATATAAAGTAAATGTGCTACTAGTGTATTAAATAGATAGGTCCAGATCCTGGCATTGATTTGGGCAACAGGCAACCTAACTGTCCAACTTGAAGGTACCGATAAGATCTCAGCTATTCATTTTTCTGAGAATATGGTTTGAAGACTCTTCATGTTCTTGTTGTTTAATGAGTTTCAAATTTTTAATGTTGATTTTGTTTTGTTGGTTGATTGGTTGAAAGGAATTGAAGATCTGTTTATTGGATTGGTGACCTTATTTTTGAATTCAACTGAGAACAGTAAAACATACTTAGGAGGGAAAATTACATAAGAGAACAGCAAATTTCAATATTGAGTTGTGCATTTGCCATTTTGATGAGCTTAAAGTATCTGCTATTTCTATATATGGCATGTAAAGTACCTTATGCCTTGTGATAAAGGCGGCATCTCACCTAATTTAATTGAGACTGTCATGCACACATGCACCTGGCACTTGTAGGCACATGCGCTAAGACACTCTAAAATAATGCTGTCATAAAATGTGTTTCATTGTGCATTGATTGTGAAGGTGTGAATTTATTTGTGTACCATATGTTTAGATGCCTCTGGTTTATGTGTTTATTTGCATTAAGTTTTTAACAGATTTATTAGGTTCCTTGCTTCTGCTGAAAGTCGGAGAACATATGAATTTTGGAAGGAACACATTAGATGAGAGAATATTGATTGATTGACTGAAATTAAGAGAGAAGAACATTATTCTAAAATTTTAACTTTGTTTTTGTTCATTAATTAAATAGTTTGTTCATCAGAAGAGACCATCGCAGGAATTTGCCTCCAATGATCGAGGGAATGATTTACATGCAACATTGTAGTTAAACTATTACTAATATATCGTTTGAGAATTGTAGCGAATCCAACTCTGCGCTTGAATTAGATCTGGTCTACGAGCATTGTTTTCTCTGCAAGGTGAAATTTGAGTTAGGTTATTGTATTTTGTAAATTGAAATAGTTAGTTAATAGGCTGAAAGTAATAAATCATTTATCCAGACCTTTGTAAAATACTTTGGCAGGGGGAGCTACTTTTTGGAGATGTGCATGCTAGTTATCTCATTTTAGTATTTACAGAAGAACCTATTCAGCTGAGATAGTTATGCACACACATTCACTACGATCAGTTCACCCACATAAGTGTTTCAATAAATCTTGGCTTTCTAGCTGTTGTTTGTTTAAACTATATATTTACATGGCTTTGGTTGGTGTATTCATCAGCATTGGGGTTTGAATGTGGTTATTTTCCCTTGTTGAAAGTTGGACAATATATGATTATTTGTAGATATCAGTTATGAATAGATCAATTGAAATTAGAAGAAAAATGTGCTATCCAACAATATTGAATTTTGGCTGGTTTAGGACTTATAACGTAAGTTTATAATCAGAAACCCACAACAGCACATTCTTTTCCATTTGATATATTATTTTATTCTTTTGAATTGTAGAGTTAAAATGCTTGCAAATAGAATTCTGATAATTTTATTTTCTGAGAATTGTGGTGATTATCCACACGGCTTTGCGTTGCATTTGGTCCATGACTCCATCTGTTTTGTTTGTTGAATGCCTTATTTCACTTTATCATGTACCAAAATTTGGAGTTATGCATTGAATATTTGCTAAATGTTTAGCAATGTTCTTTTCTGAAAATGATTGAGAACTGCAGTTGGTCTGCATTGCTTGTCTCTTGCACTATGCAAAACCAATATATCACAGCACACTGTGGTTGACTCAAGGATAAGTAGAAGAAGCACAAAAGTGAACATTACAAAGGGTGACCATCACATGGTGAGTCATGTTCAACATTAAAGAATTTAACCTTTATTTTTATCAAATTTTAGTTTTTAAGTCTTTTTATCTATTTACTGCAGCCCCTGATTTTGATGTGTTTTTCACCATCTTTTCAAATATTAGTTCATTTCTTAAGGCATATGATGTCAAATAGAGGTTTGTGGGTAGAATTGAATCTATGTACTTGGACATATTGCTGCTTTTGTAGTTCACTGTTTAAAGCAAAGTAAGGATTCTGATGAACATTTAGATTTTAGGATTGTTTGTATTCTTGAGGAATCTAAAAAACACATATATTATGAATACTGACATGTGGAGAATTGTGGTACTGCTGGATGCCATAATATGTATGCCATCTTTCATGCCTTCATGCTGTGCTGGATGCTCTGAAAGTAACTTAGTCGCTAGATGTCTTATTGGTACTGTTCTTTCATAAATTTTCTCCACTAAGTTCACACATCCCCCAGTTAATTAGGAAAGTTGTTTTAGGGGGCATGGCTTTTGGGGGGTGGGGGGGGAGGGAGGGAATTGTTTTAATTAATTAAGAAGCTGCATGATGGTTTCTTTAGCATTTTGCCTTTTTCAGAAAGGTTGATGCAATAAAGTTGCCAAATTTTGATGGGCAACTGAATAGCTGAGCCTGGTGCGGTGTGGTCTTGGTTTTGGTTTCAAGAGAAAACTCACACCAAACCAAAAATTTCGGTATTAAAATTTCTGAAGCCAATACAAACCAAACCGAAATAATTTGGTTGGTTTTGGCCTTCTTAACAAGTCCAAAAGAATTTTTACACAATTTAAACATTCTCAAAATCAAATGAAAAAACCCACATTCATGCAAATATATAAAAAATACATATCACCAAGTCTTAAAGAAAACTTATATATTTTTTAGATGAAAATATAAATATATAAAAAACTTATACAATTAAAAATAGTTTCAATATATATATTAATATATTTTTAATTATTAATATGATTTTCAGTTAGGTTTGGTTTCAAAATTTACCAAACTGAAACCATAATAAATTTTCACTCTACAACTAATCTAATCCAATCCAGGTCAGTCGGTTTGTTTTGATTTTTTGGTTTTAATCCAATCATGCTTAGCCCTACAAATTATGCTTCCATCCGTGGAACTTGTGGTTAAATTTTTTATTTTAAAAAAATACACTGTGCTTTACTATACCATTCAAAGGGTTTTATACAGTTTAAATATGAGAATGACGAGACAATTCTTATATTTTCGCCTTGAAAGATGTATCTAAAAAAAATCTTGTAGTTACAATAGTAATATTTAACTTTTCCACTCTTCTTTTATTAGGATTAAGGGGGATAAGGGGCTGTATGATGGTTTAAACCATAAGTTGTTAAGTGAAATTTGGAATTGTAGGGTTAAGACAAATTATGCATGAGTCCTATGTCTATGTATCGTTTTGCCCGCCTATAAAGCTAGTTTCTGCCTTTTTGCATGGGAGTAACATCTCAGGGTTTTGTTTGACTGTAACTTAATGTTGTTGACTTCATTTCTGCAGAGGCATGGGTTCAAGAGCTATAACAGGAGGACTGTTTCTCTAAGGACAATGAATTTGCTACTTGGCTGAAAGAAGAGAAAAATATGTTTTTCTCTGATCTTTCGTCGGAGTCTGCACAGGAATTATTCTAGACTTTGTTAAAGACTGGAATAACCAGAATCTCAGATCTCAATATTATGAAGGCAAGGCATTACAAGGAGCCCAGTGACCGCATATAACAGGAAAATCAAACTTTTGGCAATGATCCTTGCATGCATTCTTTTATTTTCCTTTCATTTTGTGTTTGCGTTTCTTTTTGGTACATATGGTAGCTCACTTGGCTTGAGATGCACAACGGGAGGTAGCTAACTCCCATCCCACAAACCCCACCTTCCCCTTGCAAAAATTTCGAACCTGAGATGTGAAAGGAAAAGTTTCAAGCACTAGCTGTTTGGTGTTCTGCAATCTAGATTGATCTGTGTGAGTTCTGTATCTTCGCAGTATATGCTTGCCTAGTTGCACAAGTAGAGATATTTCTGATTTTTCTTTGTAGTTTTTCCATGAACACGACTGATAGGATGCCGGAGAAGTTATTTTGAGCCTTGTGTGGTTTCTTTCGTGTATCAAGTCCATCTTTTTACAGTGTTTTTTAATGTGATATATTTCAGATTGCTTAATTTTTCTCAGGTGATTAATTCTGAGGAGCAAGGCTGACCACTTATCGGCTGAAATGATATGATGGGTAACACATTTTGCTGCTGCTCTTGGGTTTTAAGTCAATCTTACAGCATGTTTGGCCATTCCACTTCCCTCCTATTCAAATTACTCTTTCGGTCATTGTTTGGTTCATGGAATGACCATTTTTCAGAATAAGGCAGTTGTTTGATCTTCGAATATGAATATTTTTCATCATAACTCTCTGGATACATGTTTTGCACATGAATACATTCTTTTATTATTTATTTTTAAATAATAATTATATATAGATTAAAAAAATTAAAATTGTCTATAAGTAAAAGATAATTATAATTAACAACAATTATGTATAAAAAGACAAATAAGTTTTCAATTATATATAAGTGAAATTTTGTAATTTTAATATATACATTATTTAATACTATTAGGATTAAGAAAAGCATTTTAATGAAAACCAGTCAATGCTCTTTGAATTCTTATATATCTACAAATTAGATAAATCTTATTAATATTAATAATAAAATTTAAATGATAATTTAAAAATATAATGGATAAATATGATTATTTTTGTCAATTTTTATTATAATTTTCAATTGTTTGAATTTTAATTAATTAATTAACAGAGTTCTAATGTTTATTGAATTATATTACTTGGAGTATTAATTTATATGAAACAACACTTAAAAAAAGCCAATTTATGTGAGGTTCAATAAAAACAAAAAGCGATAAAAGACCAAATAAATAAATAGAAATTAATCTATGTGAGGTTCACAGAGCCAAAAACATGTATAAATAGGAATTATGGTAAGGGGGGCAGTTGTCAATTTTGTATGTATACAATTTTACAAAGAGGGACTTAGGTGCAAATAGGAGTCTTAGAAGGGTCTAAGTGCAAAAGACAAAGATCCTCTTGGTATAAATGCATCGTCTTTTTCGACCTTAGAACAAAAAAAGAAGAGACCAAAATTGAATGAAGGTTTAATCTTGTTTTCGGTTGCAAGCATGATAGGAAAACCCTGAAACCTTAAGCTTCCATCCATGGCCACTCACTTTTCCTCATAAACTTCTCAGCCTAATGAATTTAATGGATCAAGTTTCATTTGATTGGTTGAATAGATTGTAAGATATGTTGATTTTAATTTTGGATTCTAAAATAATAAACAGCCAACTTTATGTTGCCGCAATTCGACATTCTAGTAATTGTTTTGGTCAATGATTTTTGTAGTGGGCAATTGGTTAAGAACTTTACATGCTAAAAGAATGTTTGGTTCGCAGTATGAGAAGGCTTAGGAATAGGGCCATTCTCCTAACCAAACATGTTGTAAGAGAATTTAAAGCCTTTAATTCTGAAATTTCAAAATTTAAAAGATATGTTTGTTTATTTTGATCAATATTTAATCTATTTTCCTATGAATTTTATTAAAATTTTTCATGAACTGATAAGGTTGATTTTGTCAAATGAAAATTGGATTAAGATTTTCTTGTGAACCTTGGTGACTTTTATGGATATCTACGTGCTGAAAATCATAGTTAAAAGGCTGGATAAACCTTAGAAGATGAGCATGACCTTATAATTAAGTGAGTAAAGCCTAGTAAACTTAGTTAATTTGAAAGGAAGGACGCCTAGGTGCATGCATGTGCATAAAATTAAATATTGAAATTTCCTTAATTATGATCTTTATTTAAATTATTAGTTCCCTAAGCACACTTTGATTTCGATTTTGGGCTTGTTAGACTCGGCTTTTCAGGTAACTTGGGATTGATCTCACTATTTAAAAAAGAAAATATTTCCGGAAAAAGATTGAACATGAAACTTGTTCTTGAAAAAAGTCTTAAATTGTTTTGACATCTATATGTATGCATATATCATCCATGTTGACTCGGCTGGTTGAGTTTTTATAGTAATTATTGTCCCTTACGAAACAACTAGTTTGCTTGTAATCGAGGTCAAAAACTTCAGAGCTCCTTTATGAATTTTTTATGATGTTTTAACATTTACGTGAGACTTGAACATCTACTTTTTAATTTTAATTTGGATAAAAAATAAATATGAATTTTTTTTTGAGAAGTACGCATTCTTATTACCAAGTGTCAAAGTTAAATTAAACTTTGAGCTTTGTTGATTACATAAATAGAATTATAATAGAAATAATCCCCAATAACGTAGTACCTAGAATTGGGGATAACTAGGTACAGTCCTTAATCCCACAAACCGCACTCAAACGTGTCTTCCATAAGCGGACTTTATTATTCAAATACTTATGTAAATACTTGTAACTATATTATTGAGTTCGATCGATGGATGCTTATTATGAATTATATCTATAAAGAAGGAACGATATTTTAGTTACAAAATCTTTTTAGAAATCTTTAACATTTTCTTTGAATAATTTTTTGAATTAAGTTTGAAATAAAATTGCGAGTATATTTAACTCACTTGCATTGATAACTTCAAAGGCATTATTATATTAAATAAATCAAATTTCCCTTTAAGTTTAGAGGTAGGCAAATGGTTGATTCAATTAAAAAATTATATTAGTTGAATTAATTTATAACAGAATTAATCAAATTTGCTGTGAATATTAATTGAATGGATCGATAATCAAATTAATCAAAATTTTTTATTATTTTAAAAACCTATGTGTTATAATAATGTAGTATGTTTATATTATTATATAAACCCATATCTTGTAATAAATGTTATGATATGTTTTATATGATATACACATATATGTTTTTATTATATAAACATATATAATAATATGTTTATATTGGTTAATTTATTAATGGTTTATATAGCAATCGGTTAATTCGGCTAATAAAACAGTTCAGTTAATTCATATATTTTTTCCGTTCTTGAAATACATTTAAAAAGAAAAGAAAAGAAAAACAAACACCAAACGAAACGCAGCGTTTTATGTGATTGATATATTTTATTAAAAAACAAGTTCCCCTCTCGTGGGTTTTTAATATTTAGACGTTTAGCGGCAAAACCCTAGAACAGAGTTTCTCGTTCTCATTAACGGTCAAACAGGAAAACCCTAGCTACTTTAACCCACGCTCCACCGCCTGTCTACACGCGCTGTCAAGTAAAAACTTGTTCAAAATGGCTGAAGAAGAGAAGGAAGAAATCAAGTCGTTTAAAGATTTACGCTTATGCGACGAATTAGTGGAAGCATGCGATAGTTTAGGTTGGAAAAACCCTACCAAAATCCAAGTCGAAGCCATTCCCCACGCGCTCGAAGGTTTCGCCGCCTTTTCTTCTAAATTGTTTTGAGGAACTTCGTTTAATTGGAATTTTTTTTTTAATTTGGTGGATTTTCGCGTTGCAGGGAAGGATTTGATTGGACTAGCGCAAACTGGTTCGGGTAAAACAGGGGCATTTGCTCTTCCCATACTGCACGCGCTTTTAGAATGCCATTCGAAACAAGGATATAAATCTGCACCCGTGTTCTTCGCTTTGGTGCTTTCCCCAACGCGGTCTGATATCTAAAAACCTTTTAATTTCGTCGTGGAAAGGAATTTTTTTTTTATTTATTGTTGAATATTATTCAGTTTAATCGGTAATTTGTTGTTGCAGGGAGCTTGCCATTCAAATTGCGGAACAATTTGAAGCTTTAGGATCTGGGATTAGTCTGAAATGTGCAGTGGTAAGCTTCCAGTCAAAAGCATACCTGATCGTTAGCCGGTTGGTTACTTTAAAATGGTTTTTGTTGTCTGTCTAATGGGATTGAGATCTTCATTTTTGACTGTTTCCTTAATTTATGCTTTACATGTCGAAAATTTTGTCTGACAGCCTCTTTTGCTACGAGGATATGTTTTTTACTGACTTTGATGATTTTGCTTCTTCATTTATACTTTTCGTAAATTAACTTATTTTGATTGCTTAAATTTTGGTTCTGAATATTTGAAAGCTTGTTGGAGGGGTGGACCTAATGCAACAACAAATTGCCCTTGGAAAGCGGCCACACATCATTGTAAGTTCATCTTTTGCTCCCTCGCTATATTCTGAAAAGTTATTGTCCTATGAAGCAATTTTGAGTCTAAAGGATTTGGGTTAAGTAGATCTATGACTTGTTGTAATTATAAAGCTGCAGATTACAGTATGATAGACAGAATTGATTGTAAGTTTCTTACTGTAACGTGTGTTGAGCCTTTTCTAAGTTGTTTATGTTCTGTGATGTAGTGACGAAGATTATGCTTGGTGGTTTTTTCAGTGTACTCATGCTTGATTTTTTTGACCATCATAATCCTTTTCTTTAATCTTGGTCTACTGGTTGTGGTGTAGCCGAAAGGTTTAGGGCAATTAGAACTCAACAATTAGGGCTAGAATAGGGTTGATTGTGTTGGAACAATAAAAAGATAATTGGGTTTTCAAAGAAACCTCTTGAATAAATATTCAAAATAACAAAAGATGATAATCTTCTACCTAAGATACTTATTTATAATAGTTAAGATAAATCCTAATCAAATAATAATTCTAATCCTAAATAAAGACTTAAAGTACTAAAATTCTAATAAAGATAGGAAAAAGAATTTCAAACTAAATAAATAAAATAAAATCCTAAACTAACTAAAATACTAAATAAATTTTCATATGCGCCTGCATCAGTCCCCTCGGGTCAGAAAAAACTCGACTCCGACGAGTAGGCCTTGACATACTCCTCATAGATGTCGGGATCCACTCTTTTCAATTCTTCTTCTGCAATCCAAGTGCTTTCATTAGCAGGTTTACCAAGCCATTTCACTAAAAATCGTCTATACAGGTTCCCTCGTCTAGATCGAACCTCTTTTACATCTAGCACATCCTCAATAACTTCAACCTTAGCAATTGGAAGGTGCTGAATTTGAGCGTCTATGGTAGATGCAGTTCCATCACATCCATCAAATGGATACAAGTCCAAAATATTGAAAATAGGACTGATTTGTAACTCAAGTGGTAACTCAATTAAATAGGCATTTGAACTGATTTTCTTTAACACCTTACAAGGTCCAAACTTTCTAGACTTGAGTTTGTGATAAGTACCCTTAGGCCTCAAGTGCACAAGTACTTGATCACCTTCCTCAAATTCCTGCTTGCGACGATGTTGATTTGCTGTAAAAGAATATTCTGCATTGCTGGCCTTTAAAGCAGCCTTTACCTCTTCATGAATTTTCCGAATATGGTCAGCAAATAACTCTCCTTCATTACTCACTCTAGCTTCTTGTGGTAGGGGTACTAAATCTAGCACATGTTGAGGTTTTAACCCATATGCAGCCTCAAATGGTGTCTTCTTTATGCTTCGATTGACAGAATTGTTGTAAGCAAATTCAGCTTGGGGTATGACTAAATCCCAAGTCTTTGGGTTATTTTGAATAAGACATCTTAACATATTACCCAAACTTCGATTCACAACTTCTGTTTGACCATCTGTTTGCGGATGGCAAGTACTAGAATACTTCAACTCTGTCCCAAATTTCCTCCACAAAGTTCTCCAAAAATGTCCCATAAACTTCACATCTCTATCAGAAACAATGGAAGTTGGAATTCCGTGTAATCTTACAATCTCACGAAAGAATAATTCAGCAATATGAGTTGCATTAGAAGTCCTAAAACACGGAATAAAATGTGCCATTTTTGAAAACCGATCCACCACCACAAAGATAGAATCAAATCCTTTTGCTGTCTTTGGAAGTCCCAAAACAAAATCCATACTCAAATGAATCCAAGGTGCATCTGGCTCAGGTAAAGGAACATATAAACCAGTGTTTTGAGCACTGCCTTTACCAAATAAACAAGCTGGACATCTTTTCACCAACCTCTCCACATCTCGGCGCATTTTTGGCCAATAATAACGATCAGCCACCATTGCCAAAGTCTTGTCTCTCCCAAAATGTCCTCCTAAACCATTCCCATGAAGTTCTCTAATGATTTGCTCCCTTAAAGATCCTTCTGGAATGCACAACTGGTTACCTTTGAATAAATAATCTTCGTGCAATCTATAAGGTAAATTTTCAGCTTGTAATGAACCCTGCAAATCAGCTATTATCTTGCTGAAATATGAATCAGAACTATACTGATTTTTAAGTTCTTCAAATCCTGTGACTTGAGTGCTCATAACTGATAACATTTTACATCGCCTACTCAAAGCATCAGCCACAGTATTAGACTGCCCAGATTTATATTTTAAAGAGAAATTAAATTCATTGAGAAAAGAACTCCACTTAGCATGTTGATTACTAAGCTTTTTCTGTGAATGCAAATACCTTAAAGCTTGATGGTCAGAATAAACAGCAAACTCACGATAAGCCAAGTAGTGCTGCCAATGACGAATGGCCCTTACCAAAGCATAAAACTCTAAGTCATAAGTTGAATAACGTCGTCTAGAGTCTGTCAACTTTTCACTAAAAAACTCTATAGGCCTTCCATCTTGACTAAGAACTGCTCCAATTCCTACATATGAAGCATCACACTCAACAACAAATAACTTCTCAAAATCTGGTAGTGCGAGAACTGGGGCTTCAGTCATCAAAGCTTTAACTCTTTCGAAGGCTTTTTGTGCAGAATGTGACCATTCAAATCCATCTTTCTTCAAAGATTCAGTTATAGGACTCATAATAGAACTAAAATTTCGAATGAATCTCCTATAAAAAGATGCCAAACCATGAAAACTCCTTACTTCTTTGATAGATGTAGGTGCTGGCCACTCTGAAATTGCACGAATCTTCTCTGGATCTGGTTTCAAACCCTCTGCAGACACAATGAAACCAAGAAATACCACTTCTGGTTGCATAAAACTGCACTTTTTCAAGTTTATATAAAGCTGCTCCTTTTGAAGAACTTCTAAAACTTGTCGTAAATGTTTTAAGTGCTTTTCCTTAGTGTGGCTATAGATCAAAATATCATCAAAGTAAACCACCACAAATGAATTCAAGAAGGGCTTGAGTACCTCTGCCATGACTCTCATGAATGTGCTTGGTGCATTTGAAAGGCCAAATGGCATCACCAACCATTCAAATAATCCATCCGGGGTTTTGAAAGCTGTTTTCCATTCATCTCCATCCCTCATTCTAATTTGATGGTATCCGCTCTTCAAATCGATCTTTGAAAACACTCTTGAACCAACTAATTGATCAAGCATCTCATCTAATCGAGGAATGGGAAAACGATACTTGATTGTAATTTTATTTATGGCACGACTGTCCACACACATCCTCCATGAACCATCTTTCTTAGGAGCTAACAAAGCAGGGCAAGCACAAGGACTTTTACTTTCACGCACTAGACCTTTCTCCAACAACTCCTCAACCTGTCTTTGTACCTCAGCTCGCTGCATAGGTGGCATTCTATATGCTGGCAGATTTGGTAATGCTGCTCCTGGTACCAAATCAATTGCATGTTGGATGCTTCGTAAAGGTGGTAGACTTGTCGGCAAATCCTCATTGAACAATTCTCCAAACTCCTTCAATAACTGCTGAATTTCTGTTGGATATTGAGGAGATTTACTCATCTGATCACTTTTTAAATGCTTAGTTACCAAAGCATACATAATACCCATCTCACTACCTTCAGCTTCAAAATTTTCAGCAGATAAATACCCAGTGATCTTGCTGATCTTGTTGTTTGCTGATTTCTTAGTCTCTTCTCTAAGAGGATATAAAGTGTACCTCTTGTTATTCTTGTAGAAAGAATAGGCATTTGGCTTCGTCTTATGAACCATATCGTGATCATACAACCAAGGTCTACCCACAAGAATATGACCAACATCCATTGGCACAACATCACATAGGGCCTCATCATCCAAGTTATCTCCCATAGTAAATTTCACCAAACATTGAGTAGTTACTGGTACTTCGTGTCCCTTCTTTAGCCACCCAATCTTGTAAGGATAAGGATGTTTGTTTGTAGGAAGCTTTAATTTGTTCACTGCCTCTTTTGAAATAATATTTTCCATGCTTCCTCCATCAATGACAAGATCACACACTTTACCTTCACAAACAACTCGTGTGCGAAAAATACTTCGCCTCTTCCAATCTTCTGCTTCCTCATTTACTGTTGTTGTCATTACTCTTCGTACCACTAATGACTCACCTTGTGCAGGATAAACATCGATTTCCTCTACCTCCTCCTCATACTCATCATAAACAGGCTCTAACTCTTCCCCTAATTCTGCTAAGTTCACCCTTCGTTGTGGGCAAGCAAAAGAAGTGTGCCCCTTTTCCCCACAAGTAAAACATCGAATATGGGAATTGCTGCCTCCTTTATTTGTAGAAGAACCAGAACTGTTTTGTCCTCCATAAGGCATTATACTCTTGCCTTTATCATTCTTTTCAACATTGGTTGCACCTCTATTAGTTTTATTGATTGTTGCAGCCCCTTGATAATTTTGTTGGGATGTTGGATAACCTCGTCTTGCTTCAGAATTATTTTGCCAATGGGTGCCATATAAAGGCTTTCTAGCACCATAGTGTAAAACCCGTTTTTCTGCTGATAGAGCATATTGACGAGCATCTTCAATGTTGTATAAACGAACTACTCCCATCTCGTCTCTAATAGAATGATTTAAACCAGCAAGATAACGAGAAGTAATTTGTTCGTTAGTCTCAGCTAACCCAACCCGAATTGATAAGTTATTGAATTCCGATGTGTACTCCTCAACGGTCATGTTATTTTGCTTCAAACAATGAAACTTTTCATATAATTCCATAGTATAATCAGCAGGTAAAAATTGCTTTCGTAATTTGCTTTTCATGTGCTCCCAAGTGCTGATTTTAAGCTTACCTTGTCGTGCACGTTGCTCTTCAACTCTCTTCCACCATTGAAGTGCAGTACCCTTTAATTTCAACTTTACAAATAACACTTTCCGATTTTCTGCCATGGGTTTCCATTCAAAGTAATTTTCCAAACTAGCTTCCCAATCCAAATATTCTTCCGCATGAAATTTTCCATGAAAATCAGTTACTTCGATCCTGATTCCTCCACTGTTTAAATCAAGAGCATGTAATAACCGGCCTTCCAATCCAACTCTTGCCGCTTGATTTACGGGTCCATCTTCATGAAAGGGGTTCTCGTTCTCAAATTCGTCATCATCCTCGAGATCGTGAATCTCAAGGGGGTTGTGGTCACCTTCCGGATTCTCCATTCGGGCTTCCACTGGTTCCTGACGCTGCAAGGCTTGCACAGCCCGGGTCAAGTCATCAATCATTCTCCGCATCTCTGCCAACTCAGCTTGTTGGGGCTGATTGCCTCTACCTCGACCTCTAGCTCGACCAACCATAATCTCCTAACTCAAATCCTTATAAGATAGTAAGATCGTTTGCTCTGATACCACTTGGTGTAGCCGAAAGGTTTAGGGCAATTAGAACTCAACAATTAGGGCTAGAATAGGGTTGATTGTGTTGGAACAATAAAAAGATAATTGGGTTTTTAAAGAAACCTCTTGAATAAATATTCAAAATAACAAAAGATGATAATCTTCTACCTAAGATACTTATTTATAATAGTTAAGATAAATCCTAATCAAATAATAATTCTAATCCTAAATAAAGACTTAAAGTACTAAAATTCTAATAAAGATAGGAAAAAGAATTTCAAACTAAATAAATAAAATAAAATCCTAAACTAACTAAAATACTAAATAAATTTTCATATGCGCCTGCATCAGGTTGACTGCACTAGAGTGGCACTCCCTTGTACGATCTTGATGTCATCTAGGCAAGCAAGGACCTCCAGTTTTCTCTTATGATTTACTTGCAAAGCATTAGGATCAGGGTTGGGGAGCTTAGGTCTTGGGTATGCCTGTGAGTTTATTTAGATGATAATAGTATGTTTTGGTGCTCATTTTGATGGAAAAACTTTCTTTAGAATTTAAAAGTTATTCCCTTAATTGTAATAACCCCCGTTAAAAATATAAACTTTTAAGAGAAACATGTTAGTAACCTGTTGTTATATGTAGCTACAATATATAGGACACACTTTGCGATTGATGAAAAATAAGTATCTTAGAACGAAGTATACACCTGAATCTCTTATTGTGTTTATAATACTTCAATTTAATCTTTCCTTTTGTAGGTTGGGACTCCTGGACGCCTTGTGGATCACCTGACCAATACTAAAGGTTTTTCTCTTCGAATGCTGAAATATTTGGTAAGAGTTTCTTCTGCTTCTTCCTCCTTTTTGATTTTTTTATTCATTTTTCCCTTGGCATGAGTGGTTGAATTAAATATTCATGGTCATATTTTCAGTTTCAGAAAGGATTTAGGCTTTAAAATGAGCAGGTCATGTTTTGTGAAAGATTTTTTAATTTTTTTTCCACCCTTTCACTTGAGATATCCTTTCTTTACTTTTTTAGCTATATGATATGAATGCCAATGTCTTACATGGCCCTTTAAAACAGAGTCAACTATACAGCCATATTACAGTTGGTGCTTGATATAGTTTCATATGATTGACCTGGATAGAAGTAATAAAATACCTATTTTCTTACTTACATAGATCATTAACTGTTTGATATGTATGTATATTTACTGCTGAAATAATGTGCATCTATTTGGCAGGTCTTAGATGAGGCAGATAGGTTGCTGAATGAGGATTTTGAGAAAGCACTTGATGATATTTTGAATGTTATTCCTCGTGATAGGCATACATATTTGTTTTCTGCAACTATGACCAAGAAGGTACGTGTTGAAAGGAAAAAATATTTAATGCATGTCCTTCATATACCATTTTCTATTTCAAATGATTGGTTACCATTGGTGGACATGGATTGAACTTATAAGAAAAAGGACTTGACTTTTTTAAGCTTACTAAGAATATGATCTTGAGTATAGTGCGTTGGTGCAATATGATCTATGTAGCTGACTCTATACAGTTAATTCATATCTTTGCAAAAGCAGGAAGTAGTGCGTTGGCTGCATTTCATTGCTGTTACAATTTTATACACATGATTTTTTTATCAGGAATGGAAATTACCTATATGATCCATTTTGATCATGTGGATAAGGATGCTTTTGTTCTTTCCCTTTTTATGTGGTCTCATGTAGTAATTCTCCCATCAGAGAACATGTGTTACTCCGTGTGTATCCATTTGCCCAAAAGATATTTACCAGATGCTAAAGTTCTGTATAATATTTGTTAAGACAATAGTTGTTAAGATATGTCACTTTTATTAACTTGTGAAAATGGACTACTCTTGGCAGCCTGAACATGTTATTGCCAGTGAATAATGGTCTTCTATGAAATCTGTTTTCAAAGTGATATCCTTCAAACTCAATGCAAATGTAATTTAGTCTTACTTTCCAGGTGTCATGTTTCTTCCATATTGACAAGGATAACATTTATCCATTAGTACTCGTTAACATAATGTTGGCAATTACCACATGAATAACCAAAAGGAATTATCACATGAATAACTAAAAGGAATCATGTAACTTCAAAGCCCCTAATTGGTTTTTGATTCACACTATCTAAAGGGTGGGTTTTGTTTCCTTCTCGTTTTCATGCTTTGATATCTATTTTGTTAATAGAGTTTGAAAGGGTCAAACATTTAATCACAGAAAAATTTGAAGTTGAGTTTTTAATGCAAAGTTTGAAGACCCATTTGGACTTTGACTAAAAATTGGAGGGCAAGTGCCGACTCAAAGGGGTACTCACTTTCAGAGAGTAAAGCATTCATCTGAGACTTTGTCATACAGGATGTTTATTGTGGGAAAGCTGGTGCTAAAGGCAAATGGAATCCTTTAGCTAAAGTTTGACACTGTATATCTCAGTATTATTGCATAAAGATGACATGAAGCATCCATGCCATTTTAATCAAACTTATGTTGAGCACTCCTCCCATGTATAGGGAATTTATTCTTGATTTGAAGATAAAAAAAAACTGAAATGACGAGTCATGCTTAGAGCATATCTGAGAAAGATGTGCATTTACTACAAAGATTTTTCACGATTTGACCTGATTTTTACAATATTGATGTCTTTACTTTGTGGGTGAAAGTTTGACTGCTGTATTTGTGATGTTGCAGGTCAAGAAGCTACAAAGGGCATGTCTGAGAAATCCTGTGAAGGTTTGATGATGATATTTCTGCAAAATTTCTGCTTTCTTCTTTTTTATTTTTAACATTTATCAATTTGTAGTTGGTTCCTTTCTTTTAAGATTGAAGCAGCATCTAAATATTCCACCGTTGACACACTGAAGCAGCAGTATCGCTTTATTCCTGCAAAGTACAAGGTGCCTAATCTTCTTTGTGTTAAATTTCTGAATTCTGTAATTATTGGGGCTCTAATATATTGTAGATTAGGTTTGAATTCTGTCCACTCTTCTGCAGCTTATTTGGCCTTTCGTTCTGTTTCCTTTCTGCTCATTTATCATATTGTGCTGTTCAGATGGTCTGGACAAATTCAGTAAATGAGACCAAGTGGCTTGCTTTAGTGAGTTTGTTCTGCTTTCGTAACTTACCAAAAACTCTAATATTGTGTATAACTTTGCATAAAAAAAGGTTAAGCTACTAATATAATAATGATAAACATCTCAGTACCATAGTTTGGACAACCAATTTCCACACCTTATACTCCTTTTACACCCTTTATAGCTGTATTCGGCTGTCTTCTGTTCCAGGCAATTGGCACGTCAGAAACATAGATACATACCCACACTCCAGCAACCTAGGTTATCATATGAGTTAGGCATCTTTGTCATATTTTGAAGATCAAATTAAGCTTTGAGTTGTGCTAATGGGTATGAGTTTTCATGCCATATCGTTACATATGTTGTGGTTGAATAGGGAATTTATTTTTTGTAGCTTGGAAACTAGACAGTAATTTAGCCACAGTAATTTTTTCTGTAAGTTCCAGAAATGGATGAAACATGGGGGTCTCTTCATATTGCATTTCTATGTTTTTTATGGATGTCTTTTGTTATATAGGGAATTCCTTTTTTTGTAGCTGGGCAACTAGATAGTTATCTAGCCACAGTAATATCTTTTTCTGCTGGTTCTGGAAATGATGAAGATGAAGATCTCTTCATGTTGCATTTCTATGTCCCATGTAAATCTCTTCCTTTATATATTAATTTTGCTGTGATTGCAGGATTGCTATCTTGTTTATATTTTGACCGAGATGTCAGGATGTACGTCTATGGTTTTTACTCGGACATGTGATGCAACTCGCCTTTTGTCTTATATTCTTCGGAATCTTAATGTAAGGGCAATTCCCATTAGTGGTCAAATGACCCAGGTATGTGTTTTATTTAGTTCACGTATCGATCTATAATATTGCTCTTCAAATGTGGAGTGTCCCTCTCTTCTTTGGCCTCTCCTTTTGTTTTTATTATTATGATTATTATTTGCCCACACTTTGTTGACATGATGCTTTTGACAGTCAAAGAGGCTTGGAGCCTTGAATAAGTTCAAGTCTGGGGAGTGTAATGTTCTTGTCTGCACTGATGTGGCTAGTAGAGGACTTGACATTCCGTCAGTGGATATGGTTATTAATTATGATATCCCTACAAACTCTAAGGTTGTACTTGCACTATATCTGTTTTCTTTGACTTGTTGCCGCATATGTTAGGCCTTTAAAATTATGCATTATGCATTCTGTTATTCTATCAAAGGCTCTGGGATTAAAAGGATAGAGTGCAAAAAAATTCTCTTTCGCTGCCTCCTTTTTTTCTTTTGTCTCTTTTTTGCTAAATTTCAAGTCGGTACAGGACTACATCCATCGAGTGGGAAGAACAGCTCGTGCGGGACGATCTGGTGTTGCAATCTCACTAGTGAATCAGTATGAGCTGGAGTGGTATCTGCAGATAGAAAAGCTTATTGGTAATTCCACAGTACCTAAATTTGTTGCTGGGACGTAGTTTGAGTAGCTTGTCCAGGAGACTAACCTTTTATGTTTTCTGTATTCCAGGCAAAAAGTTACCTGAGTATCCTGCTCAAGAAGAGGAAGTCTTGCTACTGTTGGAAAGTGTCACAGAAGCCAAAAGACTATCACAGATGGTAATCAAAGCTCCTTTTAACTTTATTTGGATTTTTTTATAACCTGGATTTATAGCACCATCTTTGTGTTTCTATTATGTCTTTTGGTTGTTACTGGTCTAATCTTTTGGTCTGTGGAAGTAAAGCTAATATAAATTGGGTCTCGTGCTTATATCATATGTTTGATTGCTTTGTTCTAGCGTTTGATATGTAGCTTAATATTATTGTGATGCTGTTGAGAAAAGGCTGTGTTTCACGCTTATTTTATTTTATTTATAATTGAGAGAAGGGAGATTTGAACCCTGCTCTTTAGGTAATGAGTCAGATGCTCGAGTGCTTTTATTTCACACTGAGAGTTAGTATTTGAATCCTATGTAGAATATGTGTCGCTTTGTGGTGGAGTCGCCCTTCTGCTTGTGCTTCTGATTGTATCATACGATTTATAGTATTTTGAAGTTTAATTTAGCCCCTTTTTTGGATGACAGTTTTTCTAATTAATAAAATTTGAACATCTCTGCAGAAACTTAAAGAAATCGGAGGCACAAAGAAGAGGAGGGGTGGAGACGATGATGACGAAGATATAGAGAGATATCTAGGACATAGAGGTAAGTCCTCCAAGAAACTGAAGAAAAAATGAGACTTGGTTCCTACTTCCTACTAATATGCTGGGTTTGGGATAGCTTCAATTTTGATCCGTGCAAGATATTCGACATTACTTTTATTAAGAGGAAAATAGGAAATTGAGAGAATGAGGGAGTAATTCAATCTTTTTCCCTTTTTTGGGGCCAAGTTATTGTACAAAACTCAAATAAAATATATGATAGTAGAAACATTTGCTTGTTGGGAGTAACGGTACACTGCTAAGGTCTATCTATTGTCATTCATGTATACATACTGAGCGTACAAGAAAATAGTTACAAAGTTTGATCAATGCAGCTTTATTTGAATAAGTGATTTTTTATCAGATACTTTAGACTTCAAATGCCTCATACTAATACAACCCCCATGTAGTTTAGATTAGCTGTTAATTGCAAGCTGAAAGCTTTTACATAAATAAGAGGCCACGCATGACCTTTACTTGTTTGTTTATGTCAGAATTTGGCAAAGGATTGTAACAATTTATAATCTAGCAGAATCTTATGGAGACATGAGTTACTTTTCTTCTATACCTTCAATTCTAAATGATATATATATATATATATAAAACAAGTTAGTACTTGGGAATTAGGTCATGAATTAGGAGAATATCTTAAAACGAGGAAGGGTTTGCTGCTATCCACACACGCGTATGTATCAGATAAAGAAAACAAGTTAGTACTTGACACGCGTGTACACATATACACACATTTCTATGTACCAAACAATGAAAAACAAGTTAGTATTCAAAACTTAGATCATAAATTAGGAGGAATTTAAAAAAAAAGGATTGTGTTGTCATATAAACAAGCTAGTAGTAGGGAATTAGGCAATAAATTAGGAGGAAATCTTAAAATGAGGAAGGGCTTTGCGGCCATCTCGTCCATTTATCCTGAAATAAGAAAGATGTTGGTGGAAACTAGTTCCTTTATATATGGGTGGATTCTCCTCTGATAGAAGCTCCTCGGCTGGTCCATATGGTTTATCCCTATAAGCAGGGGTTGGAGCAAAGAAACGCGTAGCAGATATTCTTGGACCCAGGCGTCCAGCCAGAACTCTATGCATAACGGTTTGGAACTTGTCATTTCATACAAATCTACAAATTAAATAGGTTTTTTCAATACAATATTACATATATGTTATCATATTAATTGGGAAAATGGAGAAAATTTTGCTTAAACCATGATCATTTTTAAAAAATATAACTATTACAAAGATGTAAAGAATGGGTGCTCTTCGTCAAAATCATAAGGTAATCACCTTCTGATATAAGTAAATTAAAAGTTTTTAATAACTTAATGATAAATATTAATAATTTTTTCAACAAAACACATTAATGATGAAAATATTTTTTTAATCTCTCCAACTTCCTCTCACCTAATCTCTTCTTATCTTCTTCTGTTAAAACAAATAAGGTTTGGCTGCGAACCTACAAGCTTGTAGCTAGAGAAGGTAAGAAAATCTGTGTATTTTTTAAATAATTATTAACATTCAATTTTAAGTTTTTAAAAAATTTTAATTTATTTTTATAATAAAGTGCTACCTTATGATTATGGTTAACATTATATGGAAACTATATACTGTAGATGCATCAATATAAACCCTAATATTTAAATACTCTTATGAAATCACAATTTGCTAGTATTAGATATATTTTATTAAATTAAACTATAACATATATTAGGTAAGGTATTTAAAAATATTTTATTGGCAAGTGAGTTTTTAGCTTATTAAATAAAGTATAAAAAATATATGTAAACTCTTTATTCTGCTACCATATATCTTTAAGTTGGTACGTAATGCATCCTTTTTCCATATCAATTAAATATTCATCGCAATACCTGCAAAAAGTTGCGAATATTGGCAATTAGATATCCATGGCGGTGTGGCACATCCACCCACTGGTTCTGATTAAGTTTCCAAAAGTATAATTAAAAAGGATGCATCGGTGTGGCAGGATGAGCCAAAGGTCAGCCCAGGCTCTGGACAAGCTGGGTAATAATGGCATGCAACAAGAGCACCTTTCATGCCTTGAATGCTTGCTATGTAATCCCTCCTTAGCCCTAGAGCCTCCGATAGCAATCCACACAACGTCTCCTTGAGTTGGAGTATACATTTCATGTGTTCACTTGTTACCTTTCTGCAAAGCCAAATTATTTAAAATATCAACTAAACAGAAATAAAAGATATTAATGATCAGGTTTAGACAATTATTTCAATTTCATCTCAAACCTGCAAACTTGAGGTATAACTTGTTAATCTAGTTGTCCATCAGGACATTCACACGCCACAGTATCCCTCCAGGCTACTACCTTTACATTGGTATTGTAGTCGAAAATCCTTTGTCCACTTTCTTTACGGCAATACCATGCCTTCTTCACCTTGTGAGGTTGCTCATGGAATTGACGCATGTCGTCTAACATATTTCCCATCACAGAAATTGGAACTCCATGATTAAGCATTCGAAAGTGGCCCCATGTCTGGGCTGCATCATGTATGGCATCCACAATTTCCCTCCTGCGCTCACTCTCAAAGCCTTTGAGGTCAATCACTGGAATTTAAAGCTGCGATTTTGGTAAAGTCTGGGGTGGATGGATGAAGATGCTAGGAATCCTGGTAATGCCAAAATCCACAAGCCCTTGACTGCCCTGCCTTCGAAGAAAGCCTTCATTTCTTTGGCATGATCATATTTGGAGCAGCTATCAGCAATTAAGTTTTCAGCTGCTGGGATGGATTCCATCTGGTATAAGGTGTGAAAGGTTGATTAATATATGTGTGTGAAGTGTTGGTATATGCTCTTGAGCCAATTGGATTGGTCAAGGAATATATATTATCATTTAATGCAAACTAAATCGCATAACAATATGTAATAGAGGTTTTCCTTCATGTTAGTGCAATAATAAGGAGTTATTAAGTACTAATTGGATGAAGCTCATGGAGTATAAAGGTTTTGGAAGAGAATTGTAAAGTTGTTACAATTATGAGATCACTATGCATCAAAGCCATGTTCCTAAAATTGTTCTAGGTCATTGTATTGTCAAGACAAAACATTGACAATGCTCAAAGACTGGTACATGTTAAGTCTCCTTACTTGGGAAGTAAGCAATCGATCTCATAGATTGAAATATATGAGATACTTGAGGATAACATGTAGGTGCTTGTTAAAGAACAAGTTCATTGAACATGACTCGCTATGAGAAATTCATTTGGTATTTCACTCAATTGTCTATAGAATATGTTTTCATGTGATAGTCGTGCAACCAGTCCTTGGACTTGAGATATTAGGTCATCTTGTCTAGGGAATGACATCCTTTGATTTTACCCCTACGAGTCTAAAAGCGACCAGATGTTTAAATAGGGTGTTTTTGGTATGCCATGAAGCATGCGAAGGTGAATGCATGGTCAACAAAGGATTCAACACCCTAAGTGATATGATGGAATGTATCTCACTTGTTCTCAATTCTTGATTAACTTGTATAAAGTCTTTGGCCAAAGCATGATGAATCTAAAGAAAGTTAGTTTCCTAAATTCATAAAGTTAGTCATGAATTATGAGAACTAATATGGAATGTTACAAGTAGACACTGAGCCATGCTTTATGACATATTTGAGATATTTGATGAAAGGATCGTATTGCATTAAGAAGGTTATCACTGAAGGGCTTTGTCAAATTCTTTAATTGACTTTCTAACATTTGGGTGGTCATGATGTATTGCTAGATGTCGCTCATAATCTATAAATATAACTCAATTATCAAATCAATATTTGATTATAATTTATATTTATTGCCAACATGTTAGAAGCCTAATGAGTCACACATATTAAGTGACATGTTTAAAATTAAATAAGGATGATCAATTAAGTTGGACTTAATTGGAATAGACCAAAATAAAGTGGGCAATTAATTAAGTTCACAAGGACTTAATTGAATTAAAATACAACTGTTGTATCTAGGGTTACAACTTAGTTTAGCTATATAAATATGTTATGTTAGCAAACTAAAACTTTAAGCCTCTAGCCACTTCTCAATCGTTTCATAAAATAAGAAAAAAAAATATTTTTCTTTTTTTGACAAAAAAAAAAATTCAACAAGAATTTTTGGCCTTTTTGTTTTAGAAACAAAACTTGCTAGCATAAGTAAAATCCTACCTTTGAGAAGGTCTTCTGCAGTCATTATGTGGATTATTCTTAGAGGCCAAATACTTGGGTGGCTGAAGATTTGACAAATCCTAAAGGTGAAGAAGCAAAGATTTTGCTTGTAGGATTTTAAACCATCTTATTCTCTTTTTGGGGTTTTTTGCTTCATCACAAGCATTTTTGATTTAATTAACTCTTGATTACGATATTTAGAATAAGGTATGTAACTCTTAAACTTATGAATGCTCATAATTAATTTGAAAATTACATGAAAAATATAAATATTGATTCTTTAGGATTCGACTGTTTTTCTGATTAAATGCTAGTTTATTATTCCGCTGCATTATATTTTTAATTTCTTGATTATTTTCATATTTGAGCATGAAGTTGAATCCTAGCATAAAAGAGATACATGTGGAAAGGCTGCTTAAATAGTGCATGGTGGCGGTGGACAAAAAGATCCTAGGAAACAAACATAAATCAAAATGATAAATCTTATTTTAAGAGAGATGTGAGTCGCTTTAGTAGCATTTAGTTCCATTTTCCAAACAAATTGATTAAAGTGAGTCAATCTATCTATGTCATCCATTTGTCAACTAAAGGTTAAGAATTTGCCCAAAAATGACCCTACCAGCGCCAATTATTAAGTCACATTGCATATTCATGTAATTTACCAAGGTAATCGTCCTCTAAAATGAATGTCTTCAAGTTATCTGTCAAACCCTGTTCTATAAAATAATTACGACGTCATTTACATGCTCAATAGAATGTTTGCATATTTAGGAAGTTCGAAGAATCGTTAAAAGACGATATTCCCCTTAATGGTACCATTAAGTCGATTAAGCCTCGAACTAGTTCAAATAGGAATTTTAAGGTGAAATTAAGAGTTTCACAGTTTAGGGATGACTCAAAATGGTAATTCGGAGTTCGAGGATCAATTTGAAGTCAAACCAAAATTTTCACTATCCAGGGGCAAAATGGTCATTTGCCACCAGGGGACAAAATGAGTGTCACACCCCGGAACTCCCATCGGGCCAGTGACAACAGTCGCGACGTCCCGATAGGTACTCATTACCTCGAATGTCGATTGGAACCCCGCAAGGCTTAGCATCAGCTTCCGCATCTCCCCGGTGAGCGACAATTATTAAATCTCACATTTCAAGAAATCATAAGTCGTTTTCAACTCAAAATAATAAAATATTATTTTCTAGCTCACAGGGGTATTTTCGTCATTATTTTTTTCAAAAATACCAAAATCCGTCAAAAACATGGTGTGTGGGTGAAAAACACATGTTTCGTAATTAAAAGTAAATTTAGTTGTCCAAAGTAATTATTTGAAATGAAATTATAATTGTTTGAATAAAATAATAATATTTACTAAAATATTCTATTTTTTATAAAAAAAATAATATTTATAGAGAAATCCGTAATTTAATTTCTGTAGTGTAAAAGCTAAATATATTCATACGTACTTTAAAGCAAATAGCTGAAGTATAAAATTTCTTTTACAGTAACACGTGGGCCCTCAAGTGACCAAGAAGGTGTAGGGCTACGAACCCTTACTTTCTAGGATGCACTCCGAGATTAATTCCCGTCTTAATCAACTATCAGCAAACTGTCCTGAGCTTGAAAAATGGATCGGGAGAGGGGTGAGATTAAATAATCCCAGTGAGTAAACAATTACCATCAAAAGCATCTAAAACCGAGTAGATGGAGACAATACAAAAACGTTATATCTCAATAATGTTCATAATGCAAAATTCGTTTCAATCTATACCAAACAATTTCTTTTCATCAAAATTTCCCGGCTTATGAATTTCTTAAACTTGGCCCCTGCCAAAATGATTCTCGCGGGTACCTTCGTCAAGATATCCCACTAAGACCGCCAAGGCTGTTAAATGTCCCATACCCATAAACATGTTTTCACATCTGACACAAGCCGTTCCTTGGCGTTGGCTGAGTCTCACTCTCACGTGGTGGTCCGAACGTGAGGTGCACTCAAATCATACCTCAGAAGATACTTCATCCAACATCTCCCCCCGGAGGTAGTTATATAATTAGGTTACCGTGCCCCTCTCATGGGCAGTCCACGAAAACCCCCACCACTGCAGTGACCGTTTAATATACCACCAAACCCATAAAATTTCCAGTAGCATAATATGGCGAATAAAATTTAATCCAGTCTACCGAGACCAATCCAAAACTGTTCATATATTTCATGCCAACCCCAAAAATTTAGCCATCATGCTATCATAGTGTCAGAAGCCCCAATTTCAATAACATATAAAATCATAAATTTCAACACAGTCTCCATATACTCAATTTTCCCAAAATAATATTTGATTTCAAAACCAGTATAAATATAATTTTTATTAAAAAAAAACATTTGAATTGAAAAACATAATATTTTATAATTTAAACTCACGATTCAATAAAAGCATCAAACAAGTGTAATTACTCTAGATATTTAAGATGATAAATTGTCCACTCACTGTATTAGGAGTAGAAATACTCCTATTTTCAGTCCGCGGGTACAGTCCTTTACCCGTATCCAATGGCTCACCACCTAGCCATAATCCATGACACATATTCCAATTAAATTATGTCTAACAATCATAAGCTATTTCAGGCTCGATGTATATGTGTGAGACCCTGTCAAGCTCGATTAAAAAAAATGAGTTTTTTTTTGCCCCATTTGGTTAATATTGATCAATGTTAGTGTTATTTGAGGTTGAAAAGTAGAAATAATTTGATTCTAGTACATTTCGGAGTATAGGGGCAAAATCGTAATTTTTTCACCCCGAGGGCAAATCGATAAATTTTCACCCCAGCACTTGTCAAGGCCATGGGATTTTATTCATCCTGTAAATGGATAAACATGAGAAATGTGTGGTGGAGAGAGATTGCTTAATGGCTAAGTATGACACATGGACCAATGGAATGGTGACATGTGTCAAAATTTCATCCATTCGTTATTTTCTTTATAAAAGGCATAAAAATCAGCCCATTTCTCCCATAGTGATCAGCCAAACCAGAAGAGAAGAGAAACCAAGGAAGAACAAGAAAACCTAGGTGGAAATTCAAAGAAAAAGTGTTGGAATTCAAGGAAACAAGCTAGGTACGTTAAAATTTCTTTAATTCTCCTTGATACCTAGCTTATCCATGCTTTGTTCTTGATTTCCATGGTTGAATATTGAGTTATCATGATGAATTCAATTCTGAAAAAATGGGTATGGAAGAGGAATTGTTGTTGGAATAATTTGATTTTAGACTATGTTAGTGTTTAGGGATAGTTAAGCATGGTTATGAACAAAAACACAAAAGAGATATTCAATTTCTCTAGGGTTCCTTGTTGGTCGAACCATGAGGGCTGAATATCAATGGGGGATTGTTTTTATTTCAAGGAAAATGGCTTGGAAATATGATGGATTAAGGTGAAACGCTTATGCAGAAAAATTTCGGTGCTAGTGCACCAAATGACTGAATTTTTCTATAAGGAACTGTGAGGGTTCTAATGCTGAATTTGGCTTTATTTAAATGGTATGTGGTAAATTAAGGTATTAGAGGAGAAATGGATTAATTTGGAGTGAAATTGAACGCATTGGCCAATTTATCGGATGAAAAATCGACTTAGGCCATTACCGGGTCTAGATGGCTACCCGTGCATTTTTCATTTCATATCATATATATATCGAGCTTGAAATAGCTTATGACTGTTAGATACAATTTAATTGGAATATGTGTCATGGATTATGGCTAGGTGGTGAGTCATTGCATATGGGTAAAGGACTGTACCCTCGGACTGAAAATAGGAGTATTTCTACTCCTAATACCGGTGAGTGGACTTGCATTTCAAACTTGTTTTGGGGAATATGAAAGATTCTATCCAACTTGTCTTAGAAAATGTACCTTGGGAACAAGCTTTTAGTAAAATGATTTTATATTGTGAAAATGTGCTATACAATGATTTATGTGTTATCACAATATGATAAAATGCATGATATGCATTGGATGCTTCTTTGCATGTTGATTTGGACCCGGCTATGTGCGAGTAGGAGTGCATATAAGTCGTTGCTGACTCGGCTATGTGCGAGTAGGAGTGCACATAAGCCGTTGCTGACTCGACTATGTGCGAGTGGGAGTGCACATAAGCCGTTGCTGACCCGGCTATGTGCGAGTGGGAGTGCACATAAGCCGTTGCTGACCTGGCTATATGCGAGTGGGAGTGCACATAAGTCGTTGCTGACCCAGCTATATGCGAGTGGGAGTACGCATAAGCCGTTGCATATGAGATGATGATGATGGGATGGTGTGCATGTTGATGATGGGTATATGGTTGTAAATGCAAATATGTAAGCATTTGTTTTGTTGGAATTTCGAAGTTTACATGTGTTACATGTTGCTATTGTTATTTTAGCAGGATGACTTGTTTTAAGGGAAAAAGGAGACTTTTTCCTTGATGTTTTGGTTCTCGCTGCAGCGAGAATGAAGTTCGCTACAGCGAGAAACTTTCTGTCCATTTTGCTAACTTGTGGGTTTTTGCCATATTTCCCATTTCTTTGGTACCATAGTTGAGTATGGATTTTTGTAAAGTGATTTACTCATGTGGGGTTTACATGAGCGGTTTAAAAGAGCTAAAACAATTGCATGGTTTTGAGAAAATGAATGCATCATGATTTCAGTAAACATTCCTTATGGTATGCTTGTTCCCATCTTGTTCACTCACTGAGTATTGTACTCACGTTTTATAAAAATTCATGTTTTCATATTAGGTGACTGTTGGACCCTAGATCGAGGAGTCCCCATAGTGCATTTCCTGGGTATGTGTCTAGCATTCGATAGTAATCCCTTTTATTGTAAATGTCTCCGCTGGAAGTCATGGGTCCTTTTGTATTGTGAATACAATTTAACAATGTGAATATGTGTATGCAATGTAAATTGCTAAATACATGACTGGTATAGTGCATGTATATTATTATCGATAATGCCATTATGTTTTGGCTATGTTCAAACCCGAAAAAAGGTGTGTGTGTATGCATGATATGATAAATTTGTTAAGCAAAGGTAAATGGATAGGCTTGCTGGGGCTTAGTGAGCTATGTTCATTGAGCTCATGCGCCGGTCATGGCCCGGGAAATTGGGTTGTGACAATATGCATGATATGATATGCAAAATGTCTAAATTTTGCCTAAACGCGATATTAGCTTATTTCGGTCTTTTACCCGATAAATCGATATACGCGTCCGTTTAAACTCCAAATTAATTTTTTTTTTGTTTCAGTTTCCATACCTCAATTGCACCCAAATTGGCTTAATGTCCCTCAATGTAGTGCAAATTATCAGTCCCGATAGCAAATTACGAAAATACCTCTAGTGGGTAAAAATTCGTATTTTTGCTCCGAAAATTCCCATTATTTTTCTAGGCTCATAATTCATCATTATTCATCATAATTCCTCAAATAAACATCAAGATCAACAGCCAATATTCCCCTAGAAAATTCAGCCAATAATGGTAATGGAGGAAAATGAATTCTTTTCTTGTTGTTTTGTTTCTAAATATGCTAAACTAACTTAAAACACTAACATAACTTAAAATCAAATTAATCTAACTTCATTCTCTCTCCATACCCATTTGGGCAGCCATGAATTCACCATGAAAACATGAAATCTAACCATGGAAAATGAGGAGAAATGCATGGGAAAGGTAGATCACAAGTCAAAATCAAGAAATTTTACCTTTTGTCACTTGTTTCCTTGAATTTTCACCAATTTTCCCTTGAATTTCTTTCCACCTAGGGTTTGTTCTTCCTTTCCCCTTTGTTTTCTTGCTATGGCCGGCCATAATGAAGAGAAAATGGTGGTGTGGGCTGATTTTTATAGTTAAATAATATAATAATCTAAACTTGCCACATGTCACTACATTATTGGTCCATTTTTTAAATTCTTATCTTTTAAGCTTTAAATCTCCACCACACATTATTCAAGGGTCAAAAATGATGATGGGTGAAGACCTTGTGCTGGAAAAATGTTTTGGGGGTGCAAAATTACAGTTTTACCCCCGGGGTGGTAAAATTACCATTTCGTCCCTGTATTCTAAATTATACCGGAATTAAAATTCTACCCTTATTTATCGATCATAGCTCCCTTGCACACTTACTATACATTCCTGGGTTACTTACAAGCCACTCATGGCCATCTAATTTTTGCCCTCTTATAGTAAGTCAAACTAATATATTCTCTTATACTTTTCCATACGCTTCCTTAATAAAGTTCCACTCTTTCATACGAATATAACATCATTCTTCCTTAACCAATTTACAAATTGTACTTGAAATTGCAAGACTTAAAACTAGATTCTCCTCAAGTACTTTTCAATATTAATACTAATATCACTCTCAGCTTATAGCTTCCTTTTTTATAATCACATAACTTAGTGCTTGCTATTACAAGATCCACGGTAGAACTTCTCTTGAGTATTTTCTTAGGGATATCTATCTTAAACTTATGTCTCACAACATGTGATCACTTAACCTGTAACTTAGCCATTTATGTGACATTCTCTTCGGGACCCACCCATGTGGTCTCCTCATCCGGGGCCCACTCTAAGGTATTGTTATATCTGTATCGATCCCCTTGGCTTCCCGACCCTACAGGACCGCATACACTAAGTATCGAACCCCAAACCTTTTACTTCCCCTGAAGGGAAGGCCTTTAACCATTTCAGCTTTAACTCATTCATATCGATACCTTTCAAAACCTTAAAACTCCAATTACCAAAACTTAGAATCAAGTTCAATGACCTTAGGTCAACTCGTGAATTCAACTTCACATCTGTCTCATTTTATTCATGCGTCCTAGACATGAAGTGTTCTTAGCACCGCGGCACGGTGGCTATTGGAGTTTACTTGATCAATGTTATTCATCTATATTTAAGGTTACTACACTAATCATTCTCAACCGTTTGGTTTCCCTTCAAGCTTACATCACAATTTCCATAACCATTTATATCCTCTTGTGCTTATCACATATAATAAGTAAAATAGATACTTTCAAATTCATCTCATCCTATTCAATCTAACCTGACTTAACCTAACTCGGGGTCACGCAGTGTCAGTGTGGATTTCTTAAAATAATTTTTTAAAACCAAAAACTTTAAAATCAAAATCTTTGATCTTTAAACCATGCTTTGATACCACTTAAATTGTCATGCCCCGGAACTCCCATCGGGCCCGTGACAACTGCCGCGACGTCCCGATAGGCACTCATTACCCCGAATGCCTATTGGAACCCCGCAAGGCTTAGCATCAGCTTCTGCATCTCTCCGGTGAGCGACAGTTATTAAATCTCGCATTTCAAGAAATCATAAGTCGTTTCCAACTCAAAATAATAAAATATTATTTTCTAGCTCACAAGGGCATTTTCGTCATTTTATTTTCAAAAATACCAAAATCTGCCAAAAACATGGTGTGTGGGTGAAAAACACATGTTTGTAATTAAAAGTAAATTTAGTTGTCTAAAGTAATTATTTGAAATGAAATTATAATTGTTTGAATAAAATAATAATATTTAATAAAATATTTTATTTTTTATAAAAAAAATAATATTTATAGAGAAATCCGTAATTTAATTTATGTAGTGTAAAGGCTAAATATATTCATACGTACTTTAAAGCAAATAATTGAAGTATAAAATTTCTTTTACAGTAACACGTGGGCCCCCAACTAACCAAGAAGGTGTAGGGCTACGAACCCTTACTTTCTAGGATGCACTCCGAGATTAATTCCCGTCTTAATCAACTATCAACAAACTGTCCTGGGCTTGAAAAATGGATAGGGAGAGGGGTGAGATTAAATAATCCCAGTGAGTAAACAATTACCATCAAAAGCATCTAAAGCCGAGTAGATGGAGACAATATAAAAACGTTATATCTCAATAATGTTCATAATGCAAAATTCGTTTTAATCTATACCAAACAATTTCTTTTCATCAAAATTTCCCGGCTTATGAATTTCTTGAACTTGGCCCCTGCCAAAATGATTCTCGCGGGTACCTTCGTCAATATATCCCACTGAGACTGCCAAAGTTGTTAAATGTCCCATACCCATAAACATGTTTTCGCATCTGACACAAGCCGTCCCCTGGCGTTGGCTGATTCTCACTCTCACGTGGTGGTCCGAACGTGCAGTGCACTCAAATCATACCTCAAGAGATACTTCATCCAACATCTCCCCCCGGAGGTAGTTATATAATTGGGTTACCGTGCCCTTTCATCCAAAACTGTTCATATATTTCATGCCAACCCAAAAAATTTAGCCATCATGCTACCATAGTGTCATAAGCCTCAATTTCAATAATATATAAAATCATATATTTCAACGCAGTCTCCATATACTCAAATTTCCCAAAACAATATTTGATTTCAAAACTAGTATAAATCTCATTTTTATTAAAAAAAAACATTTGAATTGAAAAACATAATATTTTATAATTTAAACTCACTATTCAATAAAAGCATCAAACAAGTATAATTACTCTAGATATTTAAGACAATAAATTGTCCACTCACTGTATTAGGGGTAGAAATACTCCTGTTTTCAGTCCGCGGGTACAGTCCTTTACTCGTATCCAATGGCTCACCACCTAGCCATAATCCATGACACATATTCCAATTAAATTATGTCTAACAGTCATAAACTATTTCAGGCTCGATGTATATGCATGATATGATATGCAAAATGTCTAAATTTTGCCTAAACGCGATATTAGCCTATTTCGGTCTTTTACCCGATAAATCGATATACGCGTCCATTTAAACTCCAAATTAATTTTTTTTTGTTTCAGTTTCCATACCTCAATTGCACCCAAATTGACTTAATGTCCCTCAATGTGGTGCAAATTATCAGTCCCGATAGCAAATTAAGAAAATACCCATAGTGGGTAAAAATTCATATTTTTGTTCCGAAAATTCCCATTATTTTTCTAGGCTCATAATTCATCATTATTCATCATAATTCCTCAAATAAACATCAAGATCAGCAGCCAATATTGCCCTAGAAAATTCGGCCAATAATGGTAATGGAGGAAAATGAATTCTTTTCTTGTTGTTGTGTTTCTAAATATGCTAAACTAAATTAAAACACTAACATAACTTAAAATCAAATTAATCTAACTTTATTCTCTCTCCATACCCATTTGGGCAGCCATGAATTCACCATGAAAACATGAAATCTAACCATGGAAAATGAGGAGAAATGCATGGGAAAGGTAGATCACAAGTCAAAATCAAGAAATTTTACCTTTTGTCACTTGTTTCCTTGAATTTTCACCAATTTTCCCTTGAATTTCTTTCCACCTAGGGTTTGTTCTTCCTTTCCCCTTTGTTTTCTTGCTATGGCCGGCCATAATGAAGAGAAAATGGTGGTGTGGGCTGATTTTTATAGTTAAATAATATAATAATCTAAACTTGCCACATGTCACTACATTATTGGTCCATTTTTTAAATTCTTATCTTTTAAGCTTTAAATCTCCACCACACATTATTCAAGGGTAAAAAATGATGATGGGTGAAGACCTTGTGCAGGAAAAATGTTCTGGGGGTGCAAAATTACCGTTTTGCCCTCGGGGTGGTAAAATTACCATTTCGCCCCTATACTCCAAATTATACTGAAATTAAAATTTTTTTTTACTTCTAAACCTCAAATCATACTCCAATAAGTCAAATGGGGCCAAAAAATCTTTTCTAAAAATTCTCATTTTGTCCCCAAGTGGAAAATGACCATTTTGCCCTTAGATAGTGAAAATTCTGGTTTGACTCCAAATTGATCATCGAACTCCGAATCACCATTTTAAGTCATCCATGGACCATGAAACTCTTAATTTCACCTTAAAATTTCTATTTGAACTAGTTCGAAGCTTAATCGACTTAATGATACCATTATGAGTAATATCGTCTTTTAACGATTTTATCAAACTTCCTAAATATGTAACCATTCTATTGAACATGTAAATGACGTCGTAATTATTTTATAGAACAAGGTTTGACAATGAGAATTTTTAGAAAAGATTTTTTTGGCCCCATTTAACTTATTGGAGTATGATTTAAGTATTGGAGTATAATTTGAGGGTTTGGTAGTGAAAAAGTTTAATTTCGGTGATTTCTGGAGTGTAGGGGTAAAATCGTAATTTTTCCACTCGCGGACAAAATTTGAAATTTTGAGAGAATTTAGATCACATTTGACAAATTGGAGAATGGTATGAGTATAAGTGATGAAAAATATGTCTATGGGCAATCTTTCAATTTTTGGGGCAAAAATGTAATTTTTGACTTTTATAGGGGCAAAAGTGTAAATTTCAAAAATTACGCCACCAAGACTTTGGATAAGTCTGAGAATTTTATCTAAGCTATGGATATGTGGGATAAGTGTATGGTGAAAATTTGGAAACAAATGGATGGCTAGAATTTAAGAAATTAATAAAACAAAAGAAAATGAATAAAATAATATTATATTATTTAGCCTTTAAAAAGGCCAAAATTTCCAGAATTCTCATCTTCTTCAAGCTGTCCAAACCAAGAGCGAAAAGGGGGATAAGAAATAAGAACCCTAGCTGAAAAATTTGGGGAAAATCAAGAGAAATCAAGAAATCAAGCATTAAAAAGGTAAATTTCATTGATTTTCCTTGTGATTGTCACTACCCATGCATTTTTTTCTCATTTCCATGCAAAATTAGAAAGTGGGTATGGACACCCATGCTGGCCAAACCTTCATGGATGAGTTTTGAGCTTGAGTTTTGGTTGATTTTAATTGAATTAAGTGATTTTAGTTAGGTTATATTGAAATATAGCAAAAATAAGCTAGAGAAATAATTTTCTCCCATTGAAACCCATTATGCTGAATTTTCTAGGGGAATAATGGCTGCTGATCTTGATGTTTATTTGAGGAATTATGATGAATAATGATGAATTATGAGTTTAGAAAAATAATGGGAATTTTCAGAGTAAAAATATGAATTTTTACCCATTAGGGGTATTTTCATAATTTGTAACCGAGACTGATAATTTGCACCACACTGAGGGACATTAAGTCAATTTGGGTGCAAATGAGGTATAGAAACTGAAAAAAATTAATTAGGAGTTTAAAAGGACGCGTATATCGATTTAATTGGGTAATAGGCCGAATTAGGTCAGTACCGCATTTAAGAGGTAGTCGGATAGGTTGCATACCATATCATCCATATACATCGAGCCTGAATTGATTTTATAATGGTCAAGCATTAATGTGGTGAATTATGTATTGTACATTGTGGATAGGTGGTGAGTAAATTACACTAGTAAAAGTATAGAGATTGTGCTTGAAGACTGGGATTAGGAGTACATCGACTCCTAAAACTGTGAGTGGACAACTTATCGTCTTAAATATCTAGAGTAATTATACTTGTTTAATGCTTTTATTGAATGCTGAATTTAAATTATAAAATATTATGTTTTCCAATTAAAATGTTTTTTAATAAAAATGAGATTTATACTGGTTTTGAAATCAAATATTGTTTTTGGGAAAAATTGAGTATATGGAGACTGTGTTGAAATTTATGATTTTATATGTTATTGAAATTGTGGCTTATGACACTATGGTAGCATGATGGCTAAATTTTTTAGGTTGGCATGAAATATATGAACAGTTTTGGATTGGTCTCGGTAGACTGGAGTACATTTTATTCACCATATTATGCTATTGGAATTTTTATGGGTCTGGTGGTATATTAAACGGTCACTACAGTGGTGGGGGTTTCCATGGACTGCCTATGAGAGGGGCACAGTAACTCAATTATATACTTACCTCCAGGGGGAGATGTTGGGTGAAGTATCTCCTGAGGTATGATTTGAGTGCACCTCATGTTCGGGCCACCACGTGAGAGTGAGACTCAGCCAATGCCAAGGAACGACTGTGTGTCAGATGTGAAAACATGTTTATAGGTATGGGTCATTGAATAGCCTTGGCGGTCTTAGTGGGATACCTTGACGAAGGTACCCACGAGAATGATTCTGGCAGGGTCCAAGTTTAAGAAACTCATAAGCTAGGGAAATTTTGATGAAAAGAAATTGTTTGGTATAGATCGAAACGAATTTTGCGTTATGAACATTATTAAAGTATAACGTTTTTTTTTATATTATCTCCATCTACTCGACTTTAGATGCTTTTGATGGTAATTGTTTACTCACTGGGATTTTATAATCTCACCAACCTCAATTCCCCACATTTTAGGCTAGGGATAGTCGGTAGATAGCCGATTGCATCAAGGACTTCAGTTAGCCTTGCATCGACAAAATTGTAGGTTCACAGACTCGCATCTTATTAGTTAGTTGGGGGCCCATGTGTCATTGTAAAAGTAATTTTATACTTTAGTTATTTGATTTAAAGTACATATGAAAATATTTAGCTTTTACACCATGTTTTTGGCGGGTTTTGGTGTTTTCGAAGAAAAATAACGAAAATACCCTTGTGAGCCAAAAAATAATATTTTATTATTTTGATTTGGAAAGACTTATGATTTCTTGAAATGCGAGATTTAATAACTGTCGCTCACCGGGGAGATACGAAAGTTGATACTAAGCCTTGCGGGGTTTCGATCGACATTTAGGGTAATGAGTGCCTATTGCGACGTCGCAGCGGTTGTCACAGGCTCGATGGGAGTTCCGGGTCGTGACATTATCAGAATCAGTTCATAATTAATAGTGGAAACATGGGTTCAACTCTAGATTTTCATCTTTTATTGAGGTGCTATCAACCACTTTTCAATGTCATAGGAAATGTTCTTTTAGTATATGAAATTTTATTAGAGAGAAGTGGCATAAGATAAATAAGATTCAATTCACAAAAAATAATTTTGGTACATATTTTAATTCATGAATTCAGGATGTATTTATAAACTTATAAAGTACTATTTAATCCTTTTTTTTGGAAATTTGTCTATTTTTTAAAAGAATAATTAAATGTGAAATAGCAGACACTTGTAAGCAATATATATATTTTTTAATTTTCTTCATTTTACTTTGTCAAATTAGGCAACAGTTTTCATTACCAAACAGGATGCTAACCTTTCAAAGAGTTTAAGGATGTTAGCATGTGTTTTCATATCTTTCCATTAATTTTTATTGATAAACATAGTTACTGACGATAAAGCCAACTTGTCCAAGGCCTTTGCATCCTTATTAATATTTTCTGTAGCATAAAATCTCAAATATAATAGTCAAATTCATAGTGTACTTTTCCTTTGCACAAGGTTAGAAAAGGAATAAAATAGTTATCTAAAAGATCTGACCAAATAAGATGAACTAAGTTTTCCTTGGAATCTTAGAGCTACTTGTTTATTAGTTTTCTACTTACGTAAATATACGTATCGCAAAGATAATATAATGATGAGTAAAGTATCGCTCTCACAGAGAATTATTTTAATTCTTAATTGCTAACTACTAAAATTGACACATTCTAATTTTATTTAAAAAATAAAAATTGAATTAAAAAGTAAAATTTAATCAAACTTGAAAACTAAAACTAATCTAAATTTACAGAGCAAAATTACTTTATTAGACTTGATTGACCTCTAGACCTAACATTATGATATCTCTCAGTATTTCATCTAAATATTGTCTCTCTAGTTTAACTTACTTTAATGGATTAAGTTGCTAACCTAGAGTCTTAATTTATTTACAAGTCTTTATCAAAGTTCACATAATACTACCTTTCCCAATTAACTTACTATATGTTTATGCAAATTAAATTGAAGAAAGATTCATCAAGTTTGTGCTCTAATCCTAGTTACGTATGACTTATAGGTGTATGTCTACCTTATATGCAAATCAAACCACCTAATCAACTAAGTGTATTTGATCATATGCTATTCTATTCTAGGTATACCTAAATCTCCTCCATAAAGGTTTAGCTTAAGTTTCCAATTCAATCTAATTGGTGGCCAATCAACTAGAAGCATTAAGAACAGAATAGAGTAAACTCAAAACCATCAAACATAAGCAAAAGAAAGATAAATAGAACAGACTACATATTTACTTCAATCATAATCTTAGATAAATAAATTTGTAAAACCCAACCCTATAAACACATGTCATGATATACATGCACTGAGTAGCATGTTATTATGCTAGGAAAACACTTAAGAATAGACGAAACCCGGAATCGTACCTAACGGTACACTTGAGTTGATTTAACCTTGAACTAGTTCAAATAGGAATCGTAGGATGAAATTTAATATTTTATAGTCAAGGAATTACTAAAAATGATTGTTCGGAGTTCGAGGGTTCATTAGGGGTAAAATTGAAAATTTTGATGTTCAGGGGTAAAATCGTCATTTTGCCACATAAGATAATAATTTGATAATGGAGTGAAATTTTTGACCAAGATTAACTATTTGGAGTATAGTTTAATGATAGGAAGTGAAAAAGTTTAATTCTGGTGATTTTTGGAGTGTAGGGGCAAAATCATAATTTTACCACACGCCAACAAAATTTGAGATTTTGAGAGAATTTAGATCAGATTTGACAAATTGGAGAATGGTATGAGTATAAGGGATGAAAAATATGTCTATGGGCAATTTTTCAGTTTTTTGGGCAAAAATGTAATTTTTCACTTTTACGAGGGCAAAAGTGTAAATTTAAAAAATTACTCCACCGAGACTTTGTATAAGTCTGAGAATTTTATCTAAGCTATGGATATGCGGAATAAGTGTATGGTGAAAATTTGGAAACAAATGGATAAAATTTTAAAAACGGACCAATGGGAAAGTGACACATGGCATTTTTTTTAATGGTTTAATATTATTTTAATGAAAAGTCAGTCCATTTAAACCCCATTTTAAGTGATGGCCGGCTATAAGGAAGAAAAAGAGAGGAAATAGAGAGGAAAGGAAGAAAAGAAAGAAAACAAAGGGAAACTAGAGAAATTCAAAGGGGAATTCGCATTTTTCGCTCGTTTATGAGTCTAACGGTAAGATTTTTCGACTTTAGCTTGATTTCTACCTTTCCTATGTCTTTGTTTCCATTTAGCATGCTTGAGGAGAGAGATCTAAAAGTGACATCAAGGGCTGGATGAATTTCAAGGGGGGAGAAATTGAAATTTTTAGGTTTTGATTTTTAGTTAAATTGATAGTTTTAGTTAGTTAAATGTGTTTAGAAATTAAATTGGGCAAGAAAGCATTAAATTTTCACAATACCCACCCTTGGCTGAATCTGCAATGAGGTACAATGATGATAATCTGATTTTTATTCTAAGAGAAATGAAGAGAAAATGATGAAAAATGGTTAAATGTGATAGACAAACAAAGTGGAAAATTAACCGAGTTAATGTCCCATTTTTGGCCGAATTTTCCAAGGAAGAGAGTGAGCTGATTTTGGTGATTTTAGAGGAATATTGGCTGATAATTAATGGTTAGAAATGTTGGAGAGAGAATGGGACAATTTAGAGCTAAAATGGAGAGCGTTAGCAGTTTATCGGGTAAAGTGCTAAAAATAGGTTAATACCGCGTTTAAGCCATTTTTGGCTATTGCATTTCATACCATGCATTAGCATAGGATTTAAGTCAAATATATAGTGATTTAGCATTAATGTGATGAATTGAGTAAATTTTTGCAATGTGTCTAGGAGGAGAGCCTTCCGATAAAGGTAAGGAAATCGTACTCGACGAGTAGTTATCGGGGCACCTAGAAAGCTTTTAGTTTGTACAAACGGTGAGTAAACTTATTATTATTGTAAATTATCTAGAGTTTATTTTTAAATGCTCTTTATGTATTTTATGAAATGAAAACGAGATTAAAACGGGATTTTTGATGTTTTACAAATAAATGTGACAAATAAATATATATTGGGTTGATTATGAAATTGAGTAATTGGAGGCTGTTAACTGTCTTGAAAATTATATATTTTCCTATGAATGGCTTATGATATATGAGTATATGTGGCTATATTTTGTAAGTGCATTGGGAAATTTATGTAAGCTGTTTTTACTATGCAGGCTGGATAAATAAATAAAAGCCACGTTATACTGTCAAAATTTTATTAAAATTGGTGGGTTAGTCACTGCAGTGACGGGTTTCCATGGACTGCCTATTAGAGGGGCACGATAAACCCAGTTATATAGTTACTCCAGTTGTAGAGGCGAGGAGGGTAACTCTCGGGGTAGTATTAGAGCTCACTTCAGGTTGAACCCTCACGTGAATGTGTAACTCGACCAACGCCAAGGAACGACTTGTTTTAAAAATAAAAATGTGTAACAACCTTGGCGGACTTGGTTAGATGCCTCGGCCAAGGTATCTCCAAAGATTAGTTTTGGCTTGAGCCTTGTTTTTAATAAAAGACATAAGCCTTAACAACTGTTTTGGTAAATTACAAATATTTTATGGTTTAAGAAATAAATTGAAAACATTATGAAATGGTTCGTAATTTGTTATTTAAACTTGCCTCCATTTTACTCACCTTTAGATATTTATGATAATGTCTGTTTACTCATTGGGATTGAAAAATCTCACCCACCTCCTTTCCAAATATTTCAGGCCTGTGGTAGCTTGTAGATACCCTATTTTGTCAAGGATTCCAGTTGACATCTCTACCACACAGATGGTAGGTTTCTAGCACCAACATTGGGTGTATTTTGGGCCACTTGTCATTGTAACCATTATTGTACATTATAACTTAGTAAATTTTGTATGTATGAATTTATTTTACTTACACATTACAAAAGATTTCTTACACGTGTTTCTATAAATATTGTTTTATATAAAAATGCTATATTTTAATCAATATTTTGAATAGTGATATTTGTCTATAAATCTTTTTTTTTTAAATTTATTTGGATTTATTTGAGCCGGAAACGATCGGTAATTGTTTTAAATGGAATGTTTAACAATGATTGCTCACAGGAAAGGAAAGAAACTGATATGTAAGCCTTGCGGGGTTTCGATTGGCATTCCGGGTAATGAGTGTCAATCGGGACGTCGTGGCAGTTGTCATTGGCCCGAGGGAGGTTCCGGGTCGTGACAAAATTAATTCCCCATCAAGTCACACATCATCATCAAATTAAGTTTAATCATCAAAACCAAAACCAAGAAAATAAAAAACAATAACAAAATAACAGAACCCAAGAATTGCAATCTTGATCTCCAAATCTTCTTAAATCCCTTGATTTCTTCACAACTTTAATGATACTTTTTTTCAATGATTTTGTGGTTTATTCTTAGCTTTCCATCTGGTGTTTCATGTCCCCAAAAGTTCTCCAAAAGGTTGCTTTTATAGAGCTTTGAAGTTGGGCCAAATTGGGTCAAGAAAAAAGTCAATTCTAACTAGGATTTCCTCATCAGGCTATGTGAATCGCGACCTATCTCCAGGACTACTACAGTGCATCAATTTTGACAAAGTTTTTGACCACTTTCCAAGCCTAACTGGAAAAGTGGTAAAACAAAAACGTTATAGCCTTTTCTCTTAGCTTTCCAATGGTTTAAGAATCACCTCATTTGAAGTTTTGTAGTGAGAGTTATAATCGAAATACAAAGACATGTGCAGTGAAAGTTTGCACCTCAAAATTTCTCTCCTACTTCCATTAAAAGTCCTTCAATAAACACTAACAAAAGCACAAATAAATCAATAATAGCTTATCTTAGGCACATTAATGCCAAGTTAAGCACAAATTTAACTATGATTAGATTGACTTACCTAATTAATTAACTTAAAATAATTAAATAAAACCTACTAATTTCTATGCATTATTACAAGAATAAGCTAAATTATAATCAAAATTAAGTCCAAATAACTCTATATCATAGAGTTATTACACCCCTAAACTTAAGATTTTGCTACTACTCAAGCAAAACATAGAAAAGGAACTAACCTACGAAAAACAATTTAAATGATACAAGCAAAATAGATAGACCAACTACTAGAGATAAAGTGCATCAACTTCAGTGATCTCCCATAATTTCCTTAAAAGTATGTCTATCAATATTTAACTTAAGGAAAAATATAAGCATCATTCAGATTCATGTTTCAATTCTAATGCAAGCATACTCTCGAATGGATTTGTGTGTGTGTGTGAAATCTTTTACCAAGAATATCATGACATCTTGATGAGTTTATGCCAGCACGAAATTCAAATTAGTACTAGAATTCTATAAGTTTGCTTTTCATCTCTCTCTCTAATAAAGTAGACTAATTCTAAGTCAGGGTTCCATAGAACTTTATGAAGCTTGTAATGTATGGTTAGGGTCAAGGTAGGATAAAGGATATAATAGGGCTCAAATCGCCTTAAACACATAATTATTCTAAGACCTATATATAGATTTATTTTCATTCTCCTCATAAACCCTTTTTCTTCATTTTTGAACTTCTTTTTCTTTCACAAAGTCACAATTTTACACTCCCAAACTTATTTTCTTTATATTGTAAGTATTAGGGCGATTTTTAATATTTTGAAATTTTTTTTTAGGAACTCCACCTTTCTATGTTTTTCAACATTTAACTCAATCTATATTTCCTAAAATAATATACATGCTTAAGAGTAAGGGTTGCAAAATTGGAAATTTTATTTTAAGATTAGGCTCAATTATTATGTGGTTAAACAAAGAAAAGAGAAATTACGCTCGAAGGGATGTACTAGGGATAAAAATATATCAAGGTTGGCTTTTTAGGCTCAAACAATCCAAAAGTGGCCTAAATCATGTCCCTAACTAAATATTGCCTAAGATTTCACCACGAAAGAGAATCGAGCAAAGTCTAAAATTCTTGACATAATCTAAAATTTTATATCAGCATAAACTTTCTCTAAATATTCACAATAATTTAAAGCAAAAGATAAAGTGTTCAAAATTATGAAAATCACATCTTAACAATGATACTAAACAAAAGAATTTAGCATGAATTCAAACAAAGACCTTATTTACCAAGAGCTAAAAATTCAAGACAACTAGTTATCATCATTGGATAGGGAAATCATCAAAAAAATTGGCACAACTTTATTCTAGATTCCTAAAAATTTAAGTAAGCTCAAAAATTAATTGACCAACTGATCCTAATTATTTAAAAATCTAGATAAACATGTAAATAAACTTAAATTTTTATACTTCCATAGAATATTCACCAATAGAAAAATAAATTCACCCTTCCAAACTTAAACTAAACATTGCCCTTAATGTTAGAAAAAAGAAAGGAAAGGTAAAAGAACATTTCCTTAATGGTTAAATTAATTTCGTAGATGCTCTAATCCTCTTCCTTATCTTCCTTATCATCTACAACTGCATTGTCCTTATCGTCCTCTACCTCATTGGCACTCCTAAGAGGATTAGGTGTTGGTGGAAGAATAGCCATGTCCATCCCCATAAAAGCACCATAAGCTTGAAACATTTGGTCCATATGTTGATTACATTGTGTTTGATAAGTCATGTGTCACTCAAACTAGTGCCCAGGTTGCTAAACTAAATGCTCAAGCTACTTAATCCTTTGAGTCATTGACATTTGTTGTTGGGATCTTGGTTGAGGGGGTTAAGGATGATGTGTTGAAAGAGAACTACCCCCTGTAGAGTGTTAAGGTTGTCTGAGGATGAGATTAATATCAATTAGGAGTTTAAAGAGCAACAACTCCTCAATGGAAACCTAATTTACACCAGCTTTCTTGCACATGGTTGTAATAAGAGAAGGGAACCACAGGTCATTGTGCTTTGTTTTTGCAATGTGAGTCATGGCTTTGTAAATTACATAGCCAATATCAGTTATGCGTCCCATCATGATGGAATGAATAAGGATGACTTTGCCTTTTGTGACATCGTTGAGATGTGTTGTAGGAAGTAATTTGGATGCCATAAAATATAACCATATCTTAGAATTTGGTTTCATCATATTCCTTTTAATGAACCTGGTGGATTATTGAAGATCCGCCACTGAGCATCCTCTTCACAGAGTATATAGATGATGTCATCCTAATCCTCATGGCCAGCCAAGTCCATAACCATCATTGTCAAAATATGGAGCTTCATAAAATTCATTGATGGCATGGCTCAAGAATGGCACCAGCTTGCCTATCTCAAAAGCAAAATCTTTAGTAGCTTCAACATCGTTAGCGTAAAATTCTTTTACCATAGGGATAATTGTAGCCTCTGGCGAGGCACAAAATTTTTACTAGTGTCATTCATCAATCATTGGTTGAAGGTCAAGCTACATGATCAACCCTTGATTTAGTCCTCATTTGGGTATTGCAATTTTATTGATGAGAGAACTGACATGTATAGCCACAGCGTCAACTGACACAAATCGAGTTTGATCAAATGAAACACTAGAAATTTGTCATGCCTGTTTTGGTGCCATTCTCAAATTTCCTACAATTAAACTCAGTTAAAAGAAAAGAAGACAACCAACATAACACAATAGATGACCAACAAAATCAACTTGTATGTCCTTAAATCACAATAAATTAATGCTCATATTATCAAGTAAAATTTGAACAATTAAATTTTTTAGAATAAGAGGCATAAAAATAAATCGCAAGTATCAATTGACCCATATTCTCAACTACAATAGACCCAATAATTTTAAAGCACAAATCAAAACAATATACCAAACCTAAAAAATAACTAAGCACAGTAGCTCAGGAATCATCAATGTTCATCACAAATTTGCCAATAAAATAAAAGATGTGAAGCAAGTAATTAATAGTTCTAAAAACATAAAAAAATATTAAAGAAAAATTAAAACTTACTTAAACTCTTGAAGTGGCAAAGGGAAAGTTGATGGAGATTTTAGATGTAGTTAATGGGTATGGAGAGGGATTGATGAAAAGAGAAGAATGGGTTGTCGAGAATTGATGAGAGATGGAAAGTTATGGGAAAGAAAGAAGAGGACAAAAAAAGTGCAGAATTTTTTTTGAAGTAGAACAAGTTGAGGGTGCAAAAGAGTGCTAGGGGGGTTTAAATAGAAGAGGAATTCTAAAAGAAGAGGGGGGGAGAGGGGTTTTAAGGGGTGGGATAAGGTATTAGGGGGGAAAGACAAGGTGAGTAGTTACGGCTTACCCCTAGTGGCATCGCGACCTATATTAACAATGATCATGAGGTTGCAGCCATGCTTTGTGGGCTTCACGATCTGTGTTAAGAAAAAAATCACTAGGTTGCGACCTACCATTGTGGGTGCTGCGGCCCTGATATATTTTAAAATTTTTTACTATTATTTATTATATTTTTTTGTAATAAATGTGAAGCTGGAGCATAGGGCCTAATGGCGTGGCCCGCGTTGTAAGGACTTTTGGAGGCCACGACCTCTCCTAGTGGGAGTCACGACTTACCCCAAAATTTTTTAATTTTTTAATTTTTTGAGAAGCTTTAAATGTACCTATAAAATAAAAAATAAATTATTAATAATTTTAATAAAATAAAATAAAAATAAGAAAAAGAATTAAATAGATGAAAATAACTTAGAGGAAATAAATTGAGTCA
The DNA here is from genome assembly GCF_053813885.1 of Theobroma cacao. Taxonomy (NCBI): domain Eukaryota; kingdom Viridiplantae; phylum Streptophyta; class Magnoliopsida; order Malvales; family Malvaceae; genus Theobroma; species Theobroma cacao. The sequence continues at coordinate 19,642,578 of NC_142645.1, forward strand.
AAATGCTTGGGTTGCTTCCTAAGAAAGCACTTGATTTATAGTCTTCGGCTTAACTTGGATTCAAATTACATCAACAAGTGTGATTGAGGCCTTTTGACGATCAAAATCACGATCGCAATAGTGATTTAATTGTTGCTTATTCACTTTGAAGCTTGATTTATCATCAGCCACCTACGCTACTCCATGAGGATATACTTTCGTTACAATGAAAAGTACAAACCATCCTGACTTCAGTTTTCTAGGAAATAATTTCAATTGAAAATTATATAAGAGAACATGTTGGCCAGGCTCAAAGCTTCTCTTTATATTTTTTGATCATGCTATCTTTTTGTCTTCTCCTTGTAGACTCTTGCCTTTTGATAATTCTATGATATAGAGTTATTTGGGCTTAATTTTTATTGTAATTTAGCTTAGTTCTTGTGGTGATGCATAGAAATTAGTAGGTTTTAGTTTAATTATTTTAGGTTAATTAATTTAGGTGAGTCAATCTAATATTAGTTAATTTTATGCTTAATTTGGTATTAATATGATCAAGATAGGTTGTTATTAATTTATTTGTGATTTGTAGGTGTTTAATGAAAGAAGAATTTTAATGGAAGAAAGAGAGCAATTTCAAGGTGTAGACCTTTATTGCACATGTTTTGGTGTCTTGAGCATAACTCTTTGTACAAAACTCCAAATGAAATGGTTCTTAAACCATTGGAAATCTAAGAGAAAAAGATACAACTTTCATGTTGACCACTTTTCCCAGTTTAGCTTGAAAAATAGTAAAAAATCTTGTCAAAATCGAAGCACTATAGTAGTCTTAGAGTAATTACGATTTTTGTTAATTAATTGGTCAAGGCCGTGACCTTGGTTGAGGTAGGCTGTGGCTCATGTAGTCTGATGAGGAAATCTTGATTGGAATTGACTTCTTTCTTTACCCAACTTGCCCTAACTTCAAAGCCATATAAAAACAACCTTTCGAAGGACTTTTAGAGAGAAGAACGAAACACTAGAATAAGAGCTAAAAGTTAAGCCAAAAAGTCATTAAAGCTAAAAAGAATTTAAAGGATTCAAGAAGATTTGGAAGATGAAGATTATAATTCTTGGGTTCTATCATCTTTTTGTTATTCTCTTATTTTTTTTAGTTTGATTTGAATGTTTAAACTTTATTTGATGATGATATGTAACTTGATGAGGAACTAAATGATTTATCTAAGATTATGATTGAACTCAATACATAGTCTAATTTATTTATCTCTCTTTTGCTTATTTTTGATGGATTTAAGTTGTTTATTTTATTCAGTTCTTAATACTTCTAATTGCCTGTTTACCAATTAGATTGAATTGAAAATCTAAGTTAAACCTTGACAAAGGAGATTTAGATAGACCTTGAATAGAATAGCGTATGATCGAATACACTTAGTTGATTAGGTGGTTTGATTTGCATACAAGGTAGACATATACCTATAAGCCATACATAGCTAAAATTAGAGCAGGAACTTAATGAATCTTTCTTTAATTTAATTTGCATAAATATATAGTAAATTAATTGAGAGAGATATTTTTATGAGAAACTCGACAGAGACTTGTAAATAATTTAGGATTCTAGGTTAGCAATTTAATCCATTAAACAAAGTTAAGAGAGAGAGAGAGAGAGAGAGAGAGAGAGAGAGAGAGAGAGAATAATTAGATGAAGTATTGAGGGACATCATAATCTTAGATCTAAAACTCAATCAAATCTAAAAAGTAATTTTTCTGAGTAAATTTAGACCAGTTTTAGTTTTTAAGTTTGATTTTATTTTGCTTCCAATTTTAGTGTTTGGATAAAATTAGGGTGTGTAATTTAGTAATTAATAATAAGAATTAATTCAATTCCCTATGGGATTGACACTCTACTCATCATTATATTATCTTTGCGATACATATATTGTAATACCCCGTACTTTGATATGGTGACTAATAAAGCTTACCGGATGCCAATGGAGGTTAATTATAATGTTTAAAAGTGATGAAAGATGAAAGAAATAGTTTGGGATAAAATATTCTGCACACGAGGAAACAATAATAAAATAATAATATTTTTATCAAAAAAGAATTTGCAAGATAAAAAGTGATTCGGAAGTGAATTGAGGCATAATAAGGTATTTTAGGTACCAAGGAGATAAGAGGAGACGAGAGGAAATTTTTAGAATAAATAATATTTTATTAATAAAATAATATTAAAATATTAATATTTTATTTAGTGTCGAAATTTTCCATGAAGGAGGGGTATATGGTCATTCTAAGTGGGGGAGAGGAAGAATGAGCAAATTTTGGAGAAAAATGAAGTGAGTGAGGCCCGCGCGTTGTTATTAAATAAAACTAACGCGGGTAAAATTATATTTTAAATATTATGGTCAAATTGCGTTGGGGTACAAACTTTATATTTCATTTGTACATGTGTAAAAGAAGATAGTAGAAGGAAATTAGAGATTAAAAGATTTTGGAAGGATTTAATTGAAAGGATGAGAACCTTGGAGCGCAAAATGGTAATTTTCTACAAAACTTTGTCAAAGCTTTCAAAGGAAGCTTTGACTCTTCTTTTTGTTCCTCATGGCTGGCCATCTCATGTAAGATTTTTGGAAATGTAAGGCTTATGTGCCAAAAAAAAAAAAGAAAGAAAGGAAAAGACAAAAAAATTTACTATGCATTACTTGACTAAATGAACAAGCTTTTACCCTACTTTTTGACTTTTTCTTTTTCATTCATATGACCGGCCACTTGAAGCCAACTTCCTTATTTTATTTTATTTTTGTTCTTATCCCAAAAGACTTTTAGAAACATCATCACACTCATTGGTTTTTCTTTCCTTTTATCTGCCACACCAACAATAAGGAAATTGGCTTTTTTTTGGCAAAGAAAACTATGCCCTTAGAAAGAAAAACAAGTAAGGTCGGTTGGAAGAAAGGAGAAAGGAAAGAAAGAAAGGAGAAAGGAAAAGAAGGAGAAGAAGAAAGAAAAAGAGAGAAAGGAAGAAAAAGCTTGGTATTGTAATTCAAGCAAGCAAAGGTAAGGATTTTTGTGATTTAAGCTCATGGATGGTTAAATCTTTAGAGAAATAATATATGAATCATTTTGGCAGCTTGATGATTTATGTTTTGAAGGAATATTGGAGTGCAAGTACGAGTCAAGCAACCATAAAGGTAAAGAATCTTCAAATCTGGAATAGTTGATATGATGGGTTTGAGAATTAGACTAAGATTCTAGGTTAAAAATTAGGGTAGGATGTGATTTATCAAGTGCATGCTTATTAGAATGATTAAATTCAATTTTGTGATATATTTGAAGCTATTATTATTTATTGGCAAATCTAGGTTTTAATGGTATTTTGGGATTGCTAGTATTAAGACTTTGTGGACATTAGTCTTGTGAGTTGCCATTATTGAGGTGAGTGAACTTGCATAAAAATGTTTTGGGATTAGAGCGTATGTGTTTGAATGAATTTCATGAAACGTTTTATTGGCCTTTTCTTTAAAATATGCATGGGAACAAGCCTTTGATGAATTATTTTTATGTTGTGAAATGTGCCTGTGATGAATCCATGTGCTTATATATCATGTTGATATATATATATATATATATATATATATATATATATATGTGTGTGTGTGTGTGTGTAAATATATGATTTTATGATATGTAGTGATAAGTAATATTGTGTAATAAATATAGCCGTGCATGTGCGCGATGTGGGGGAGCACATGCCGGTGATGACGGGTGAGGGAGTGTGGATGATGATATTGCCTATGTGCGATGCGGGGGATGCACATTGTGGTATTAGTTGTGCACGATGTGGGGGATGTACATGATGACTCCAGCTATGTGCACGATGTGGGGGTTGCACATGAGCTGGGTGAGGCGGTGGTGGTATTCGTGTTTATATATGTATATATATATATATATATATATATATATATATATATATATATATATATATTTATGCAATAGAAACTTTATGAATATGGTATATGGTTGTAATGTATGTGGAATCCCGCATGTTGAACCTTGAAAATTGTTAACTATTTTCAAGCTGATTTTTTTTACTATTGCAGTAAAATGGCCTTTTCTTGATGTAATAAGACAAAATTCTTCTTAGTGTTTTGTTCCTTGCTACAGCGAGAATGATTCTCACTGCAGCGAGAAACTATCGGGCTGTTGGTTCATTTTTTACCTTAAAGTTTACTGTAACGAAAATTCATTCTCGCTGTAGCATAGCTGTAGCCAGAATGCCTTTCAGCTGCAGTGAGATTCGTTCTGCTATGCTTGCCTTGCTTTAACCTGTAATACCTCGTACTTTGATATGGTGACTAATAAAGCTTATTAGATGCCAATTGAGGTTAATTAGAATGTTTCAAAGTAATGAAAGATGAAAGGAATAGGTTGGAGAAAAATATGCCGCACGTGAAGAAATAATAATTAAATAATAATATTTTTATTGAGGATGAATTAGCAAGAAAAAAAAAATGATTTGGAAGTGAATCGGGGTATAACAAGGTGTTTTGGGTGCTAAGGAGACAAATGGAAAATTTTGAAATATAATAATATTTTATTAATTTCAATTGGTGAAGAAAGGTGCACAATGGACTGTTGCTCTATTTGCATATGTTTCGGATTTTCAAACATATCTCCCACTATCAAAGTCCAATTAAATGATTTTTAGACCATCAGAAAGCTAAGAGGTAGGGCTACAACTTTGTTGTTTACCACTTTACCCAGTTCTGATCAGAATGCGGTCAAAATATTTGTCAAAGTGAAAGCACTGCACCAGAAGAACAAAAAGGGCATTTTTGTAAATTATGTGAAACTTTAGTCAACTTTAGCAATAAATATCTAAATTTCCAGTAGCTTCTTTAAACTTCTACCAGCTTCTTCTTCTGTTTCGCATATTTTCTCTCTATTTAACGTTCTTTATCTCCCATGGAAGCCTCCTTAAAAACCTCCATGACTTTCTCAAGTTAAACCCCAATTTTCATGATTTTGTGCACCTTTTCACAAAGTCCTTTGTGCTCTTTTACACTTTCACCTTAAAAACCTTAAAAGTCTTGCCTTAATACTTTCTCTCACTAGCTAGGTGTTTTAGAGAGAGAAAGAGATATTTTCTATAATAGCTTGAGAAATTTTGAGAATGAATTCAATTATAAATCTACCAAGGTGAGTAATGAAATTGAGTTGATTTTTGAGTTGTTGAGAATGGCTTGTGGTTAGATTTGTGAGTGTTTTGTAGTTGAGGTTGTTTATTCATCTTTAGTGTGACTAGAATAGTGAAAATAAATAGCCACTTAATGGTAATTGGAAGTTAGTTAGGAATAACTAGTAGAACATGATTTAAGAGATAGCCTTTAGAATTTATAGTTATGTGAATTGAGTTGATTGTGATGCTATTGTGTGTAATAGGTTCCAATGAGACCCCACATCTCCATTTGGAGCATTAGTGGAAGTTGGAGTTGATTTAAGAATCAACAAAGATCAGTGAGTGAACTTGCATTAAAATGTTTTAGGATAAATGCATTTGTGTTTAATTGAATCACCTGAAATGTTTTATCGAACTTTTTTTTAAAACGTGCATGGGAACAAGCCCTTGATGAAATGTTTTTATGTGGTAAAATATGTGATATAATGAAACCATGTGTTCCTATGTTATGTGGATATGTATGTTATGCTTTGAGTGATAATGTTGTATAATAGCTACAATCATGCATGTGCGGTGTGGGAGTGCACGTGATGGTATTGGTGGTGTTCGGTGTAGGAGTGCACATGCCGGTAATGATGTGGGCAGGAGTGCATGGGATGATATTGAAATGTGCTTGTAGGGAGTGCACATGATGATATTGCCTTGTGCGTGTAGGGAGTGCACAAGAGCTAATGACTGGTGGTTACATGTATGTTTATATATTTATACGCTATAGAGATGTTTATATATGCTGGAGAAATATTTATATATGTTATGAAAAAGTTAAGGAAATATTATGTGATTACATCGAATGTTGAAAGTTGATTTTCTTAAATGTTTTAAATGAATAAAAGACAACATGGCATCGAGTTTTGTTTATGGCATACAAAATTGCATTGTTTTCAAAACGAGTGCATCATGTTTTCACAAACTTTCCGTATTGGTTGCTTGTTCCCTTCCTATGTTCTCTCACTGAGTTTATACTCATTCTCTTTAAATTCATGTTTTAGTTTTAGGATCGAAGGTAGTTGGATCCTACGTCGAGGTGCTCCCTCCTATTCATCTTTTAGTAGGTTCACCATGACACTAAATGTTAGCACCCATGCCCAGAGTCACTCTTGTCACGACCCGGAACCTCCCTCGGGCCCATGACAACCGTCGCGACATCCCGATTGACACTTATTACCCGGAATGCCAACCGAAACCCCGCAAAGCTTACATATAAGTTTCTTTCCTTTCTTGTGAGCAATCGTTGTTAAACATTCCATTTAAAACAATTACCAGTCATTTTCGACTCAAATAAATCCAAAGATAAATTTTTTTATTTATTTATTTTTTAAAGGATTTATAGACAAATATCACTATTCAAAATATTGATTAAAATATAACATTTTTATATAAAACAATATTTATAGAAACATGAGTAAGAAATCTTTTATAATGTGTAAGTAAAATAAATTCATACATACAAAAATTTTCTAAGTTATAATGTACAATAATGGTTACAATGACAAGTGGCCCAAAATTCACCCAGTGTTGGTGCTAGAAACCTATTGTTTGTGTGGTAGAGATGTCAACTGGAATCCTCGAGAAAATAGGATATCTACAAGCTACCACAGACCTGAAATGTTTGGAAAGGAGGTGGGTGAGATTTTGCAATCCCAATGAGTAAACATACATTATCATAAATATCTAAAGGCGAGTAAAATGGAGGCAAGTTTAAACAACAAATTACGAACCATTTCATAATGTTTTCAATTTATTTCTTAAACCATCAAATATTTATAATTTACCAAAACAGTTGTTAAGGCTTATGTCTTTTATTAAAAAAAAGGCTCAAGCCAAGACTAATCCTCGGGGATACCTTGGCCGAGGCATCTAACAGAGTCTGCCAAGGTTGTTATAACATTTACATGTGAAACACATTTTTATTTTTAAAACAAGCTGTTCCTTGGCATTGGCCGAGTTACACATTCACGTGAGGGTTCGACGTGAAGTGAGCTCTAATACTACCCCAGGAGTTACCCTCATCGCCTCTAAAACCGGAGTAACTATATAATCGGGTTTACCGTGCCCCTCTAATAGGTAGTCCATGGAAATCCGTTACTGCAGTGACTAACCCACCAATTTTAATAAAATTTCGACAGTATAACGTGGCTTTTATTTATTTATCTAGCATGCATAGTAAAAACAGCTTACATAAATTTCCCAATACACTTACAAAATATAGCCACATATACTCATATCTCATAAGCCATTCATAGGAAAATAGACAATTTTCAAGACAGTTAACAGCCTCCAATTACTCAATTTCATAATCAACCCAATATATCTTTATTTGTCACACTTATTTCCAAAACATCAAAAATCCTGTTTTAATCTCGTTTTCATTTCATAAAATACATAAAGAGCATTTAAAAATAAACTCTAGATAATTTACAATAATAATAAGTTTACTCACCGTTTGTACAAACTAAAAGCTTTCTAGGTGCCTCGATAACTACTCGTCGGGTACGATTTCCTTGCCTTTACCGGAAGGCTCTCCTCCTAGACACATTGCAAAAATTTACTCAATTCATCACATTAATGCTAAATCACTATATATTTGACTTAAATCCTATACTAATGCATGGTATGAAATGCAATAGCCAAAAACGGCTTAAACGCAGTATTAACCTATTTTTGGCACTTTACTTGATAAATTGCTAACGCGCTCCATTTTAGCTCTAAATTGTCTCATTCTCTCTCCAACATTTCTAACCATTAATTATCAGCCAATATTCCTCTAAAATACCAAAATCAGCTCACTCTCTTCCTTGGAAAATTTGGCCAAAAATGGGACATTAACTCGGTTAATTTTCCATTTTGTTTGTCTATCACATTTAACCATTTTTCATCATTTTCTCGTCATTTCTCTTAGAATAAAAATCAGATTATCATCATTTTACCTCATTGCAGATTCGGCCAAGGGTGGGTATTGTGAAAATTTAATGTTTTCTTGCCCAATTTAATTTCTAAACACATTTAACTAACTAAAACTATCAATTTAAATAAAAATCAAAACATAATAATTTTAATTTCTCCCCCCTTGAAATTCGGCCAGCCCTTGATGTCACTTTTAGATCTCTCTCCTCAAGCATGCTAAATGGAAACAAAGGCATAGGAAAGGTAGAAATCAAGCTAAAGTCGAAAAATCTTACCATTAGACCCGTAAACGGGCGAAAAACATGAATTTCCCTTCGAATTTTTCTAGTTTCCCTTTGTTTTCTTTCTTTTCTTCCTTTCCTCTCTATTTCCTCTCTTGTTCTTCCTTATGGCCGGCCATCACTTAAAATGGGGTTTAAATGGGCTGACTTTTCATTAAAATAATATTAAACCATTAAAAAATGCCATGTGTCACTTTTCCATTGGTCCGTTTTTAAAATTTCATCCATTTGTTTCCAAATTTTCACCATACACTTGTCCCACATATCCATAGCTTATATAAAATTCTCAGACTTATCCAAAGTCTTGGTGGAGTAATTTTTGAAATTTACACTTTTACCCCCATAAAAGTCAAAAATTTCATTTTTGCCCCAAAAACTGAAAAATTGCTCATAGAAATATTTTTCATCCCTTATACTCATACCATTCTCCAATTTGTCAAATGTGATCTAAATTCTCTCAAAATGTCAAATTTTGTCCACGGGTTGAAAAATTACAGTTTTGCCCCTAAACATCAAAATTTTCAATTTTTCCCCAAATGAACCCTCGAACTCCGAACAATCATTTTTAGTCATTCCTTGACTATAAAATGTTAAATTTCATCATACGATTCTTATTTGAACTAGTTCGGGGTTAAATCAATTAAAGTGTACCGTTAGGTACAATACCGGGTTTCGTCTATTCTTAGGGACTTTCCTAGCATAATAACATGCTACTCAGTGCATGTATATTATGACATGTATTTATAGGGTCGGGTTTTACAACTCTGCTGACGGTCAGGGTCATTGTATGTGTATATGTATACTTAATGTGAATAGCTAAGATTCATTAGTCAAACTATCTATGTATATTATGATCGATGATGCCATTATGAGTAAATACTTGGGTTTTATGCATTGTTTTCAAAGAAATTATATTTGAATATTATGAATTATAGATTTTAAAGAAATATGGATGATAGATGGACTAATGTACAAGTTCATATATAAAGGCTTGCTTGGGTCTAGTTGTCACGACCTTATTTTTGAGCCGTGACCGGCGCATGGACCCAATAGGCATAGCCCATCAAGCCCAAGCAAGCCTATTTGTGTAATTCTGCTCATCATTCCATCAATTATTCTTAAAGTCACCTTTCAGACTTCTAATCTATAAGTACCTAATTAATATGCTGTAGTGATCTAAAACTGCATTTCACATTAACCCAAACAATGTTAACCATTGCCAACTCGTGGTGGCATTACCTATCACTATATACATACATTGTCTAAGGCACATATCTTAATACTTTACATCACATGAATGTATTCACAAACAAAATGACTTTTGACTTCCAGCGAAATGGCCAAGGTGAAAGGACGGCTACTGAATGCCAACATACCTACCAAGAAAGATGAAACTATGTGGACACCTCGACCTAGGTTCCAACAGCCTCTTGATCTGAAAACATAAAGTTGAATACAGTGAGTACAAACTCAGTGAGTGAACATAAGAAGGGAACAAGCAACGATAAGGAAAGTTTAAAGAAATCATGATGCACTTATTTTTAAAACAACGCAATTTAGTTTAGTTCTTATTAAAATTCCTCCATTAAACCCCTGGTTATTAAATCATTTAATGATGAAGGAACCATATTCAGCATGAAATTGGAAAGAGAGGAAATTTTCAACAATCATCCAAGCAGGGCAGTATAAATCGAGTGTTTCTCGCTGCAATAAAATCAATTTACAAGTAAATGGGAAATTTTCAAGATTCATCATGCCATGCAATCACAAACATTATCATAAACTTTCTATAACATTTATATATACACATACACCGTCATGCATACCATCCCTCCACACTCAGCTCATGTGCACTCCCTACTCGCACATGGCCGGGTCATCATCAGCTCATGTGCACTCCTACACCGCACATAACTGGGTCATCATAACCTCATGTGCACTACCACACGCACATAGCTGGGTCATCATTATCACACAAAAGGAACATCCAATGCATAATATACATATCTGTGAGACCTTGACCTCTATAGGCTTGTAACTAAGCATAAACGTAATAACACGGGCTAGAGGTAATTTCGTCATTTCCTTAGTAAGCCCATAAAAGTAAGATTTTAAACAATATTATGGCCTAAGTAGGCCTAAGGCATAAATGAATGATGAAAATATGGGTAAAATGACAAGGAAACAAAAATTTTGATGATTTCCATGGTAGGGGCAAAATGGTCAATTTTTTCCTCGAGCTAAAATTTTTAAGTTTTCATGAACTCGAACATTTCTAGACCATTATGGACCTTGTCCCAGTGTCAAAGGAGTAAAAAGATTGCATAAAATATTAGAGGAGAATAAGCTAATTTGTGGAAGGGCATTTTGGTAATTTAAGTGGAGTGGATAAGCATGGGCTATAAATATCTTTTTCTTCCAGCAGCTTCTACATTCTCCATCAACTTTTCTTCTTCTTCTTCTTCTTCTTCTCTTTCACGTTGCTTCCCAACCTCTATGGAAGCTCCATAAACTACCTCAAATTAACTCTACTTTTCATGCTTTTGGTACACCCTTTCATAAACCCTTGTGCTATTCCATTCTTTCTCCTTAAAACCCTTGAAAATCCCACTTTCATACTTTCTCTCACTAGTTAGGTGTTTAGAAAGAGAAAGAGAAAGAGAAAGAAGGCCCCTATAATAGTTGAGGAATGGTTGAAAAGAATTTCAAGGTTACAAAGCTATTAAGCTGAGTAGTAAACTAAAGTTGATTTTTAGTGTTGAGAATGATTAGTAAGTAGACTTCTGAGTGTTTTGTAGTTGAGGTTATCCACTCATTTTAGAGTGATTAGGGTAGTGAAAATAAATAGCCATTTAAATGGCAATTGAAAGCTAGCTAAGAGATAGCTTTTAGGGTTTATAGTATGTGAATTAACATAATGGTGATGTTAATGTGATGATAGGTTCCAACGAAACCACACCGTCCCAATTAGACCATTAGTGAAGTTAGAGTCGATTAAAGGCTCAACAAATACCGGTGAGTGAACTTGCATTTCAAAATAGTTTTTGGAATTTGAATGATTAATTCAATCTTTCTTAAAAACTGGTGCCATGGGAACAAGCTTTTGATAAATTGATTCTATTTGTGACATGTGGCTATTATGGATTGTTGAACTACTACATTATGTTGATATATATATATATATATATACGAGTAATGTTGTGTAATGATATTGACCTGGCTATGTACGAGTGGGAGTGCACATAAGCCATTACTGACCCGGCTATGTGCAAGTGGGAGTGCACATAAGCCGTTGCTGACCCGACTATGTGTGAGTGGGAGTGCGCATAAGCCGTTGCATATGAGATGATGATGATGGGAGGGTGTGCTTGATGATTGATATATATATATATACATATATAGTATATGGTTGTAATGCAAAATGTGAGCATTTGACTTGTTGAAATTTAGAAATTTGTATGTGTTTCATGTTGCTTTTGTTATTTTAGCAGGATGGTTTTGTTTTGAGGGAAATGGAAACTTTTTTCTTGGTGCTTTGATTCTCGCTGCAGCGAGAAAGTAACTGCAGCTTCTCGCTGCAGTGAAAAACTCTCTGTTTGTCTAGCTAAATTTCACTGCAGCGAGAAAGAATCTAGCTGCAGCTAGAAAGAATCTAGCTGCAGCTAGAAAGAATCTCACTGCAGCGAGAAACCTTATGTCCATTTTGCTATTTTGTGAGTTTTTACCATTTTTTTCATTTCATTTATACCTTAGTTGAGCATGGACTTCCAACATTAAGGAGTAAATGAATTAAGTTTAAAATGAAGAGGTTTGGTGAGAAACCCTCGGTTAGTTGAGAAACCCTCGGTTAGTTGATAATTTAAATCAAGTGTTGCTGTAGCAAAAATTCATTCTTGCTGCAGCATAGAATGCCTTTCCACTGCAACGAGGACCTGTAGTTGATTTGACTTGATTCGCATGAATGCTATTAAAGTTTTGACTCTCCAAATCCTTTGTTGAGCATGGACCCTACTCATAAAATGATTTACTCATGTGGAGTTTACATGAGGGGCTTTAAAAAGAATTACAACAAATTGCATTGTTTTGAAAAATGAATGCATCATGATTTCGTTAAACATTCCTTAGGGTATGCTTGTTCCCTTCTTGTTCACTCACTGGGTTTATACTCACCGTTTTCAACTTCATGTTTTCAGATCACGAGGCAGCTAGCAACTAGGTTGAAGTGTCTTCGTATATTTGACCCTTGGTAGGTGTCTCAGCATTCAGTAGCTGTACATTCGTTTGAGTCTCTTCGTTGGAAGTCGAGTACTCTTTTGTTGTGTATAGACAAACTGATGTAAATTATTAAATTATGTTTAGACAAAACATGTACTCTATGATTGGTATGCCACTATGAGATGGAAATGTTTAGTATTATTTTGATTCAAAGTTATAAAATGTGACTTAGCAACTTTTAATGGAATGGTGAAAAGGTTATATTAATAGGCTTGCTTGGGCTTAGTGGACTACGTCCATTGGGCTCATGCGCCGGTCATGGCCCGGAATTTGGATCATGACAAAGTTGGTATCAGAGCCTTAGGTTGTCTAGGTCCTAGGACTTCCTTTTGTTGGTCCAGCAGAGAGTCGGGTCTTTATGTGGGAACTTCGATTGTGAAGTGTGAATCGCAACACATTTTATGACCAAGGGACCGCATAGATTCCCTATTTTAGAAACCACCTTTTGCCTTAAGTGTGATTATAAAATGTGTTTAATAACAGGTGTTTGCTCTTGTCTAGGTAAGAATGTCGCCTAAGACATGAGCCACCTCAAGACAGATAGGGGAGCAAGATGCTCCTACTGAGATGGCAGATAGGCCACAGGCATCCACCCTGAGGGGTCGAGGTAGACGTGGTAGGGTCACTAGGCTGATGAGGGCGGATATGCTTGTGAGTAGGCGAGAAGAGGGACAGTCCTCAAGTGATGTAGATAGACACCCAGCTGGGGGTATTACCATTAAGGATTTGGCGGCAGGCCTACAGGGAGTCAACCGGGTTGTAGAGGTGATGGCGACCCATATGGAGGATATACATAGGGTAGTCGAGGGGAGACCTACAATACAAGAATCCCCTAGCTCCCAAGGACAGGCCGATGGCCAACATCATGAGGTCGAGAGGGGACATCTAGATATTTTTCTTCTTAATTTTCTCAAGCTTAAGCCTCCGTCATTTTCAGAGTCTGATGCATCAGAGAAACCCCAAGTTTTCTTAGATAAGATGGAGAAAATTTGTAAAGCTTTGGGATGTTCTAGTGTCTGGTCAGTTGAGCTAGCCGCCTTTAGATTAGAGGACGTGGCATAAGAGTGGTATAGTTCTCTATGTAGAGGTAGACCAACGGATGCAACACTATTGACTTAGAGTGAGTTTAGTGCAACCTTGTTAGACCGATTCTTACTACTCAGTATATGTAATGCCAGTGGTAGAGAGTTTGAAGCCTTGGTACAGACCCCAAGTATGACAGTGTCAGAATATGACATTAAATTTATGCAACTGGCTCGGTATGCACCATACCTAGTTTCCACTGAGGAGATAAAGATTCAGAGGTTTATGGGTACGCTAGCAGAGCCACTGTTTAGGGTTGTGGCATCTTGAGATTTTAATACCTACTCCGCAGTGGTAGATTGTGCTCAGCGGATTGAGATGAGGACCAATGAGAGTAAGGCTGCGAGGGATAGAGCAAAGAGGGCCAAAACAGAAAGTTATCAAGGTCGTAGAGATTTTAGTAGTGGTATTTCATCTTCTAGTCGTCAGGGTCCACAGAGAGACTCATGATTACCCCAGCAGGGGAGTGACTCGCCTAGTGTTAGTATTGCGACGGGACAAAGAACCTTTAGTGTTGGAAGATAGGAAGATTCGTGGCAGGGAAGTCAACTTATCCGTCCTTGCCATACTTGTGGGGGATGGCATAGAGGAAGATGCCTCCGTGCTACGGGAGTTTGTTTCTCTTCCGGTCAACCTAGACATATTAGAAGGAATTGTCCGATGGCTCATCAATCACAAGGTTTTGCTCGCGGCTCCACCCAGCCAGCTTCATTCGCTCCTTGTGATTGGGAAGCTAGTGGATCAAGGGGTAGAGGTGCTGGTACTTCCTCTCAGAGCAGGCCATATAGATCCAGACGTTAGAGTTTTCTTGGTAGGGGCTAAGCAAGGGTGTTTGCTTTAACACAGCAGGAGGCCCAAACATCTAATGCAGTGGTCTCAAGTATTCTCTCAGTTTGTAATATGAATGCTCGGGTATTATTTGATCCTGGTGCTACCCACTTTTTTATCTCTCCATGTTTTGCATCTCGATTGGGTAGAGATCATGTTAAGAGAGAGAAACAATTAGTGGTGTCTACTCCTTTAAATGAGGTATTTGTGGCCGAATGGGAATATGAGTTCTGTGTAGTGCGAGTCAAGGACAAAGACACTTCGGTGAATCTAGTGGTGCTAGACACCTTAGACTTTGATGTGATCTTGGGGATGGATTGGTTATCACCCTGCCATACTAGTGTGGATTGCTATCATAAATTGGTTAGATTTGATTTCCCTGATGAACCATCATTTAGTATTCAGGGGGATAGAAGTAATGTTCCAACCAATTTAATATCGGTTATGTCTACCTGAAGGTTATTACGACAGGGTTGTATAGGTTACTTGGCTGTGGTAAGGGATACTCAGGTGAATGTTGGAGATGTAAGCCAAGTGTCGGTGGTGAATGAGTTCATGGATGTATTTCTTGTGGAACTACCAGGTTGACCTCCCTAGTGGGAGATTGAATTTTGCATAGATTTGATTCTCAACACTAGACCTATATCCATACCCCCGTATAGAATGGCACCTGCAGAGCTTAAAGAGCATAAGGATCAATTAGAAGATTTGTTGGATAAAGGTTTTATCCATCTTAGCGTCTCACCATGGGGAGCATCGGTGTTATTTGTGAAAAAGAAAGATGGGTCACTTAGGCTGTGCATTGATTACTGACAGCTTAATAAAGTAATAGTGAAGAATAAGTATCCTCTTCCAAGAATAGATGATTTATTTGATCAACTAGAAGGAGCACAATGTTCCTCTAAGATAGATTTGCGATCTTACCATCAATTGAGGATCCAAAATGAAGATATACCCAAGATTGCATTTCGAACAAGATATGGGCACTATGAGTTCTTGGTGATGTCATTTGGGCTCACAAATGCTCCTGCAGCCTTTATAAATTTGATGAATCGAGTGTTTAAGCCTTATTTAGACAAGTTCGTGGGAGTGTTTATTGATGATATCTTGATCTACTCGAGGAGTAGGGAGGAGCATGAGCAGCATCTTAAGATAGTGCTCTAAATTTTAAGAGAACATCGATTGTATGCCAAGTTCTCCAACTGTGAGTTTTGGCTTGAAAGCATTGTATTCTTGGGACATGTGGTATCTAAGGATGGGGTACAAGTTGATTCAAAGAAAGTTGAAGCAGTGGAAAAATGGCCAAGGCCAAATCAATTACTGAGATTAGAAGCTTTATGGGTTTGGCTTGCTATTATCATCGCTTTGTGAAGGACTTCTCCAAAATAGTCGCCCTTCTGACTAAGTTGACACGTAAGGATACAAAATTTGAGTGGTTTGATGCTTGTGAGGATAGCTTTGAGAAGCTTAAGGCACGTCTCACCACAGCTTCAGTATTAAGCTTACCATAAGGCATTGGGGTTATACAGTATTCTGTGATGCATCATGGGTTGGTTTAGGGTGTGTATTAATGCAGCATGGGAAGGTGATTGCGTATGCATCAAGGCAACTTAAACAGCATGAGCAGAATTACCCCGCACACGATCTAGAGATGGCAGCAATCGTGTTTGCCTTAAAGATTTGGAGGCATTACTTATATGGTAAGACTTGCGAGATATACACGGACCACAAAAGTTTAAAGTATATATTTCAGTAGAGGGATCTTAACTTACGGCAACGTAGATTGATGGAGTTGCTAAAGGATTATGATTGTACTATTCTTTACCATCTTGGTAAGGCAAATGTAGTGGCGGATGCCTTGAGTCGAAAATCGATGGGGAGTCTGGCACATATTTTTACAGATAAAAAATCCTTGGTTAGGGAGATTTATAGCTTAGGAGACATGGGTGTGCATTTGGAAGTTTCGAAAGCAAATGCTTTGCTAGCACATTTTAGAGTGCTGCCTATCTTAATGGACCGAATCAAAGAAGCACAAAGTAAAGATGAGTTTTTGACTAAAGCCTTAGAGGATCCTCAAGGAAGGAAAGGGAAGATGTTTACTAAAGGCACAGATGGGGTATTGAGGTATGGAACCAGACTTTATGTGCCTGATAGTGATGGATTGAGGAGAGAAATATTGGAGGAAGCGCACATGGCAGCCTATGTGGTACATCCAGGGGCTACAAAGATGTATCAAGATTTGAAGGAGGTGTATTGGTGGGAAGGACTCAAGAAAGATGTAGCTGAGTTTGTCTCCAAGTGCCTGGTTTGTCAACAAGTGAAGGCAGAACATCAAAGGCTCGCGAGACTACTACAGCCGTTACCAGTACCCGAGTGGAAGTGGGAGCATATTGCTATGGACTTTGTAATGGGTTTGCCTCGAACTAGTGGGGGCTATGACTTGATTTGGATCATAGTAGACCGGTTAACAAAGTCAGCCCATTTTCTTCCAGTTAAGACTACTTATGGTGCTACCCAGTACGCTTGAGTTTATGTAGATGAGATAGTACGGTTGCATGGCATCCCCATTTCTATAGTATCTGACAGAGGAGCTCAGTTCACCAGTAGGTTTTGGGGAAAGTTGTAGGAAGCATTGGGCACTAAGTTGGATTTCAACACAGCTTTCCACCCCCAGACAGATGGACAGTTTGAACGGACGATACAAACATTGGAAGATATGTTGAGGGCTTGTGTAATTGACCTTGGGGTCAGGTGGGATCAATATCTACCCTTAGTGGAGTTTGCCTACAATAACAGTTTCCAAACTAGCATCCAAATGGCACCATTTGAGGCATTATATGGACGGAGATGTAGGTCACCCATTGGATGGCTAAAGGTAGGAGAAAGGAAACTTTTGGGGCCTAAGTTGGTCCAGGATGCAACTGAGAAGATACATATGGTTCGGTAGAGGATGTTGTCAGCACAAAAGAGGCAAAAGTCATATGCTGATAATAGACGGAGAAACTTAGAGTTTCAAGTGGTAGATCACGTATTCTTGAAGGTTTCACCAATTAAAAGGGTAATGAGGTTGGGCAAGAAAGGAAAACTAAGCCCTCAGTATATAGGACCCTTTGAGATCTTAGAAAGGGTTGGAGCAGTGGCTTATCGCTTGGCGCTGCCACCAGACCTCTCGAATATTCACCCCGTGTTTCATGTGTCCATGCTTAGGAAGTATAACCCGGATCCATCACATGTAATATGGTATGAAACCATTCAGTTGCAAGATGATCTAACCTACGAGGAACAACCAGTAGCTATCCTTGATAAGCAAGTTAAAAAGCTCCGTTCAAAGGATGTAGCCTCAATGAAAGTATTATGGTGAAACCACACTAGTGAGGAGGCAATGTGGGAAGCCAAGGAGGAGATGCGAACCAAATATCCACACCTCTTTGATACTTAGAGGTACGTTATCTTATAGTTGAATTTAAATTCGGGGACCGAATTTCTTGAAGTGAGGGAGAATGTGAGACCTTGACCTCTAAAAGCTCGTAACTAGGCCTAGACACAATAACACGGTCTAGGGGTAATTTCGTCATTTCCTTAGTAAGCCCATAAAAGTAAGATTTTAAACAATATTATGGCCTAAGTAGGCCTAAGGCATAATTGAATGATGAAAATATGGGTAAAATGACAAGAAAATAAAAATATTGATGATTTCCATGGTAGGGGCAAAATGGTCATTTTTCACCTCGGGTTAAAATTTTTAAGTTTTCATGAACCTGAACATTTCTAGACCATTATGGACCTTGTCCCAGTGTCAAAGGAGTAAAAAGATTGCATAAAAGATTGGAGGAGAATAAGCTAATTTATGGAGGGGCATTTTGGTAATTTAAATGGAGTGGATAAGCATGGGCTATAAATATCTTTTTCTTTCAGCAGCTTCTACATTCTCCAGCAGCTTTTCTTCTTCTTCTTCTTCTCTTTCACGTTGCTTCCCAACCTCCATGGAAGCTCCACAACCTACCTCAAATTAACTCTACTTTTCATGCTTTTGGTGCACCCTTTCATAAACCCTTGTGCTCTTCTACTCTTTCTCTTTAAAACCCTTGAAAAATCCCACTTCCATACTTTCTCTCACTAGCTAGGTGTTTAGAAAAAGAAAGTGAAAGAAGGCCCCTATAATAGCTTGGGAATTGTTGGAAAGAATTTCAAGGTTACAAAGCTATCAAGTTGAGTAGTAAACTAAAGTTGATTTTTAGTGTTGAGAATGATTAGTAAGTAGACTTGTGAGTGTTTTGTAGTTGAGGTGATCCACTCATTTTAGAGTGATTAGGGTAGTGAAAATAAATAGCCATTTAAATGGCAATTGAAAGCTAGCTAAGAGATAGCTTTTAGGGTTTATAGTATGTGAATTAACATAATGGTGATGTTAATGTGATGATAGGTTCAAACGAAGCCACACCGTCCCAATTGGACCATTAGTGAAGTTAGAGTCGATTAAAGGCTTAACAAATACCGGTGAGTGAACTGGCATTTCAAAATAGTTTTGGGAATGTGAATGATTTATTCAATCTTTCTTAAAAACTATTGCCATGGGAACAAGCTTTTGATAAATTGATTCTATTTGTGACATGTGGCTGTTATGGATTGTTGAACTACTACATTATGTTGATATATATATATGAATAATGTTGTGTAATGATATTGACACGGCTATGTGCGAGTGGAAGTGCACATAAGCCATTGCTGACCCAGCTATGTGCAAGTGGGAGTGCACATAAGCCGTTGCTGACCCGACTATGTGTGAGTGGGAGTGCGCATATGAGATGATGATGATGGGAGGGTGTACATGATGATTGATATATATATATATATATATATATATATATATATATATATATATATATACATATATGGTATATAGTTGTAATGCAAAATGTGAGCATTTGACTTGTTGAAATTTGGGAATTTGTATGTGTTTCATGTTGCTTTTGTTATTTTAGCAGGATGGCTTTGTTTTGAGGGAAATGGAAATTTTTTCTTGGTGCTTTGATTCTCGCTACAGCAAGAAACTCTCGGATTGTGAGGGCTTTCACCAGACTTGGTTCTCGCTGCAGCGAGAAAGTAACTGTAGCTTCTGCAGCGAGAAACTCTCTGTTTGTCCAACTGAATTTTGCTGCAGTGAGAAAGAATCTCACCGCAGTGAGAAACCTTCTGTCCATTTTGCTATTTTGTGGGTTTTTGCCCTTTTTTTCATTTCATTTATACCATAGTTAAGCATGGACTTCCAACATTAAGGAGTAAATGAATTAAGTTTAAAATGAGGAGGTTTGGTGAGAAACCCTCTGTTAGTTGATAATTTAAATCAAGTGTTGCTGCAGCAAAAACTGCAGTGAGAATGCCTTTCCGCTACAGCGAGGACTCGTAGTTGATTTGACTTGATTCGCATGAATTCTATTAAAGTTTTCACTCTCCAAATCCTTTGTTGAGCATGGACCCTTTTCATAAAATGATTTACTCATGTGGAGTTTACATGAGGGGCTTTAAAAAGAACTAAAACAAATTGCATTATTTTGAAAAATGAATGCATCATGATTTCGTTAAACATTCCTTATGGTATGCTTGTTCCCTTCTTGTTCACTCACTAGGTTTATACTCACTATTTTCAACTTCATGTTTTCAGATCACGAGGCAGCTGGTAACTAGGTTGAAGTGTCTTTGTATATTCGACCCTTGGTAGGTGTCTCAGCATTCAGTAGCTGTACATTTGTCTGAGTCTCTTTGTTGGAAGTCGAGTACTCTTTTGTTGTGTATAGACAAACCAATGTAAATTATTAAATTATGTTTAGACAAAATATGTACTCTATTATTGGTATGCCACTATGAGATGGAAATGTTTAGTATTATTTTGATTCAAAGTTATAAAATGTGACTTAGCAACTTTTAATGGAATGGTGAAAAGGTTATATTAATAGGCTTGCTTGGGCTTAGTGGACTACGTCCATTGGGCTCATGTGCCAATCATGGCCTAGAATTTGGGTCGTGACAATATCCATACAATATGATAACGTAGGAACCATTTATATGGCACATTTTCACAAGATAAAAATATTTCACCAAAGGCTTGTTCCCCGGGTATTTGTTTTTTAAACCAAAAACAAATGGACTTTCAAACGATTGATTTAAACATGTAGGTACTTCCCAACACATTTTGAAATGCAAGTTCTCTCACCGGTATTTGTTAAATCCTTACTCAATTCCACTTCCTCTAATGGTCCAAATGGGGCGGTGGAGCTTCGTTGGAACCTATGATCATAATAGCATCACAATTAACTTAATTCACATAAATATGGATCTAGAAACTATCTCCTAAATCATGTTCTGCTAGTTATTCCTAACTAGTTTCCAACTACTATTAAGTGGCTATCTATTTTCACTACTATAGTCACACTAAAATGAGTAAACCACCTCAACTACAAAATATTCACAAATCTAGCCACTAGCCATTCTCAACCACTTAAAAAAATCAACTCAATTTCATTACTTACCTTTGTAGCTTTGTAGTTGAATTCCCTTTCAAAAGCTTTCAATTTCTTATGAAAAATCTCCCTTTCTCTCTCTAGAATGTCCAACTAGTGAGAGAAAGTATTAGGGAAAGGGTTTTAAGGGTTTTATGGTGAAAAAGTAAAAGAGCACAAAGAACTTTGTGAAAGGGTGCACAAAAACATGAAAATCGAGGTTAATTCGAGAAAATCTATGGAAGTTTCAAAGCAAGTGTCAAACCCTATTCTATAAAATAATTACGACGTCATTTACATGCTCAATAGAATATTTGCATATTTAGGAAGTTTGAGAAATCGTTAAAAGACGATATTGCCCCTAATGGTACCATTAAGTCGATTAAGTCTTGAACTAGTTCAAATAGGAATTTTAAGGTGAAATTAAGATTTTCACAGTTCAGGGATGACTCAAAATGGTAATTCGGAGTTCAAGGATCAATTTGGAGTCAAACCGAAATTTTTACTATCTAGGGGCAAAATGGTCATTTGCCACTTGGGGACAAAATGAGAATTTTTAGAAAAGATTTTTTGGCCCCATTTAACTTATTGGAGTATGATTTGAGTATTGGAGTATGATTTGAGGTTTAGAAGTGAAAAATTTTAATTTCGGTATAATTTGGAGTATAGGGGCGAAATGGTAATTTTGCCACTCCGGGGGCAAATCGATAAATTTTCACCCTTGACACTTGTCAAGACCAAGAGATTTTATTCATCATGGAAATGGATAAATATGAGAAATGTGTGGTGGAGAATTAAAGAATTAAAAGTCAAATATTTAAAATTTGAACCAATAAGAAAATGCCATGTGTCATGTTTTTATTATTTTATTATTTCTTTATAAAAAGGCAAAAAATCAGCCCATTTCTCCCATAGTGATCAGCCAAACCAGAAGAGAAGAGAAACTAAGGAAGAACAAACCCTAGGTGGGAAAAATCAAAGAGAAAGTGTTGGAATTCAAGGATTTGATCAAGCAAAGGTAAAATTTCTTTGATTTTGCTAGTGATTTACCTTACCCATGCATTTTCCCTTAATTTCCATGGTTAAATTACATGTTTTCATGATGAATTCATGGCTGGTCAAAATGGGTATGGAGAGAGAATGTGTTGGATTGGTTTGATTTTTAGGTATGTTAGTGTTTTTAGGTGATTAATGATGTGTAGCATGAAAACAAGTGAAGAAAACCACCAAAGGTTTGGTGCCCATCAATAGCCGAATTCTCTAAGTGAATAATGAGGAAGAATGGGATGTTATTCTAGGTGATTTGATTAAGAAATAATAGTTTTTGGTGTAGGAATTAATGAATTATGGAGAGAAAATTAAGAAGGAAAAATCACGGAGTTAGTGTACCATTGTTGGTCGAAAGTTCCAGGAAAAAATGGTGAAGATAAATTTTGTCTAATTGTGTGTTAATTAGTTGTGCTTAGTGAATTGAGGGATTGGAAAAGAAATGGAGCAAGTTGGAGTGAAATTGGACGCATTGATCAATTTATCGAATGAAAAATCGACTTAGGCCAATACCGAGTCTAGATGTCTACCTGTGCATTTTTCATTTCATATCATGCATATATATCGAGCCTGAAATAGCTTATGACTGTTAGACACAATTTAATTGGAATATGTGTCATGGATTATGGCTAGGTGATGAGCCATTGGATACGGGTAAAGGACTGTACCCGCGGACTAAAAATAAGAGTATTTCTACTCCTAATACTGTGAGTAAACTTATTATCGTCTTAATTATGTAGAGTAGTTTTATACAATTATGTGATTTTATAGAAAATGGGTTTAAATGGTAAATTACTATGTTTTAGGAGAAATTGTGATTTTATAAAATGATTTTATAAATTTTCTGGAAAATTGAATACTGGTTTTGAAAATAAAGTAATTGGAGACTGCCTGCTTGTGTTATAAATTGTGTTTTAAATTATATGGCTTATAACAATATGTGAGCATGAATGGCAAAGTTGGTATTTGTATCAAAATTATATATACTATGTATTTAGCCTTGAGAGGCTAGATTGCGATAAATTGCCATGTCATGCAGATAAAGATTTTATAAATTAAGTGGTAGATAAAATAAAGATTAGCTACTGCAGTGGTGGGGTTCCGTGGACCAGCCTATTAGAGGGGCACAGTAAACTCCTTTATATTCTCACCTCGATCGTAGAGGCTCATAGGGTATCTCCTGAGGTGGGCTTTTTGAGTGCACTTCACGTTAACCACCACGTGAAGTGAGACTCAGTCAACGCCAAGGAACGACTACTTTTTTTCAAAATAATAACAAGTTTTATGATTATATAAAATTTTTCACAGCCTTGGCGGACTCGGTTGGATACTCCTGGTCCAGGTGTCCCTGAGTACAGGATTTGGCATGAGCCAACTTTTGAGAAATTCACGAGCCATATTGATTATTTGGTTGAAATGAATATTCTTGTTGTGAAAAATTTGCTGAAATGAATTATTTTTAATTGTCTCCCTTTACTTGCCTTTAGATAGTTTAGATGGTGTCTGTTTACTCACTGAGATTATGTAATCATAATCTCACCCCTCTTCCTATCAATTTTTCAAGCTCAGGACAGTTTGTTGATAGTTGATTAAGACGAGAATTAATCTCAGAGTTGCATCCTAGAAAGTCAGGGTTCGTAGCCCTACACCTTCTTGGTCAATTGAGGGCCCACGTGTCATTGTAAAAGTAATTTTATACTTCGGTTATCTGATTTAAAGTATGTATGAACATATTTAGCTTTTACATCACGTTTTTGGTGGGTTTCGATATTTTTGAAGAAAAATGACGAAAATGCCCCTGTGAGCAAAAAAATAATATTTTATTGTTTTGATTTGAAAATGACTTATAATTTCTTGAAATATGAGATTTAATAACTGTCGCTCATCGGGGAGATGGGAAAGCTGATGCTAAGCCTTGCGGGGTTTCAATCGGCATTCGGGGTAATGAGTGCTTATCGGGACGTCGCGGCGGTTGTCATGGGCCAGATGGGGAGTTCCGGGTCGTGACAGTAAGCTTCCATGGAAGGTGAGAAAACATGAGAAAGGAAAAAGAAGAAGAATAAGAAGTGCTGGAAATTTGAAGAAACTGCTACAAGAATGAGATTTTTATAGTTAAAGCTTATCTAAATCTTTATGCAATTACAATAATGCCCTTAACAAGGCCACTTGTCTTCCTCGTTTTCTTGTGTAATCTTTTACTCTTTTGACACTAGAAAAGGTGCAAAATCCTCTGAAAGAGGTCCCTTAAGTAGCCTCTAAAAGTCCTAACTTCAAAAATCCCCTAAACTTATTATTTGTGAAAATTACGCGAGGGTCGTGACTCTCAATTTCCAACGCTGCGACGCTCAAACGTTTTGTTCGAATATGTTCTCCTAGCATAGTACTTCCACTTTGATGAAGATTTTTACCACCTTCCCTTCAAAACTGGGCAAAGTGGTAAACATCAAAGTTTTATACCTGCCTCTTATCTTTCTAATGGTTTAAAAATCATGAAATTTATACTTTTTTAGTGGGAGATATGCTTGAAAAACCGAAACATATGCAAATAGAGCAACTACCCACTATGCACCTTTCTTTACCAATTGAAATTATTTTTTAATCCTACTCCTATAATGACATAAAATAATTATAAGTAACATAAAACTAGCATCATTAGCTCAAATTAAACCTTTAACATAAGTTCTACCTCTCGTTATGCATCTATGAAGGTTGAGGTTTCACATTTTCCCTCACTAAAAGAAATTCGGTCCCTGAATTTAAATCAAACTATAAGGCAGCGTACCTCTACATATTAAAGAGGTGTGGATACTTTGTTCGCATCTCCTCCTTAGCTTCCCACGTTACCTCTTCACTGGTGTGATTTTGCCATAACACTTTAACTGAGGCTACATCCTTTGAACCGAGCCTTTTGACTTGTTGATCAAAGATAGTTACCGATTACTCCTTATAGGGTAAATCATCTTTTAGCTGGATGGTTTCATACCGTATTACATGAGATGGATCTGGGTTATACTTCCTAAGCATTGACACATGAAACACGAGGTGAATATTTGAAAGGTCTAGCAGTAATGCCAAGCGATATGCCACTGCTCCAACCCTTTCCAAAATCTCGAAGGGTCCTATATACCGAGGGTTCAATTTTCCCTTCTTGCCAAACCTCATTACCTCTTTTGTTGGTGAGACCTTCAAATATACATGATCCCCCACTTGAAACTCTAAGTTTCTCCATTTGTTATCAACATATGACTTTTGCTTACTTTGTGCTGACAACATCCTTTGATGAATCATGCGTATTTTCTCGGTGCTGTCTTGTACCAACTCAAGCCCCAAGAGTTTCCTTTCTCCCACCTCTAGCCATCCAATGGGTGACTTGCACCTTCGCCCATATAATGCTTCAAATGGTGCCATATGGATGCTAGCTTGGAAACTGTTGTTGTAGGCAAACTCCACTAAGGGTAGATATCGATCTTACTTGATCCCAAGGTCTATTACACAAGCCCTCAACATATCTTCCGATGTTTGTATCGTCTGTTCAGACTGTCCATCAGTTTGGGGATAGAAAGCCGTGCTAAATTCAACTTAGTGCCCAATGCTTTTTGCATCTTTTCCCATAACCTACTGGTGAACTGTGCCCCCCTATCAGATACTATAGAAACAGGAATGCCATGCAGCCGTATAATCTCGTCTACATAAAGTTGGGAGTATTGGCAACCCCGTATGTAGTCTTAACTGGAAGGAATGAGCTTATTTCATTAACCAGTCTACTATGACCCAGATCGAGTCATAGCCCCCACTAGTTTGAGGCAAGCTCATTACAAAATCCATTGCAATATGCTTTCACTTCCACTCGGGCACTGGTAACGGTTGTAGTAGCCCTGCAGGCCTTTGATGCTCAGCCTTAACATATTGACAAACCAAGCACTTGGAGATGAACTTAGCTACATCTTTTTTAAGTCCTTCCCACCAATATACCTCATTCAAATCTTGATACATCTTTGTAGCCCTTAGATGTACCACATAAGTTGCCATGTGTGCTTCCTCCAATATTTCTCTCCTCAATCCATCACTATTGGGCACATAAAATCTGGTTCCATACCTAAATACTCCATCTGTGACTTTAGTAAACATTTTTCCTTTCCTTCCTTGAGGGTCCTAAGGCCTTAGCTATGAACTCATCTTTACTTTGTGCTTCTTTGATTCGGTCCATTAAGATAGGCCTCACTCTAAAATGTGTTAGCAATGATTTGCCTCTGAAACTTTCAAATGCACACCCATGTCTCCTAAGCTATGATCCCTAATCATGGATCTCCTATCTGTAGAGATATGTGCCAAGCTCCCTATAGATTTTCGAGTCAAGGCATTCGCCACTACATTTGCCTTACCAAGATGGTAAAGAATAGTATAATCATAATTTTTTAGTAACTCCATCCACCTACGTTGCCGCAAGTTAAGATCTCTTTGCTGAAATAAATACTTCAGGCTTTTGTGGTCTGTATATATCTCGCAAATCTCACCATACAAGTAATGTCTCCAAATCTTTAAGGCAAACACGATTACTGCCATCTCTAAATCGTGTGCGGGGTAATTCTGCTCATCCCTTTTAAGCTGCCTTGATGCATACGTAATCACCTTCCCATGCTGCATTAATACACGCCCTAAACCGACCCGTGATGCATCACAGAATACCGTATAACCCCTTGTGCCTTGTGGTAGGCTTAATATTTGAGCAGTAGTGAGACATGCCTTAAACTTCTCAAAGCTATCCTCACAAGCATCTGACCACTCAAAATTTGTATCTTTATGTGCCAGCTTAGTTAGAGGGGCAACTATTTTCTAGAAGTCCTTCACAAAACGACGATAATAGCCAGCCAAACCCAAAAAGCTTCTAATCTCTGTAACTGATGTTGGCCTTGGCCACTTTTCCACTACTTCAACTTTCTTTGGATCGACTTGTACCCTATTCTTAGATACCACATGTCCCAAGAATGCAATGCTTTCAAGCCAAAACTCACACTTGGAGAACTTGGCATACAATTGATGTTCCCTCAAAGTTTGGAGCACTATCTTAAGATGCTACTCGTGCTCCTTCCTACTCCTCGAGTAGATCAAGATGTCATCAATAAACACAACCACGAACTTATCCAAATAGGGTTTGAACACTCAGTTCATCAAATCCATAAAGGCTGCAGGGGCATTCGTAAGCTCGAATGACATCACCAAGAACTCATAGTGCCCATATCTTGTTCGAAATGCGGTCTTTGGTATATCTTCATTTCGGATCCTCAGTTGATGGTACCCAGATTGCAGATCTATCTTAGAAAAACATTGTGCTCCCTGTAATTGATCAAATAAATCATCTATTCTTGGAAGGGGGTACTTATTCTTCACCATTACCTTATTAAGTTATCAGTAGTCAATACATAATCTAAGTGACCCATCTTTCTTCTTTACAAATAGCACCGGTGCTCCCTACGGTGAGACGTTAGGACGGATGAAGCCTTTATCCAACAAATCTTCTAATATATCCTTAAGCTCTAAGCTCTGTCGATGCCATTCCATATGGGGCTATGGATATAGGTCTAGTGTCAGGAATCAAATCTATGCAAAATTCAATCTCTCGCTTAGGAGGCAACTTGGTAATTCCATGGGAAATACATCCATGAACTCATTCATTACCAATACTTGGCTTATATCTCCAACCTTCGCTTGAGTATCTCTCACAACAGTCAAGTAACTTGAACAACTCTGTCTTAATAACCTTCTAGTAGCCATGACCGATATCAAATTGGTTAGAGCATTACTCTTATCCCTCTGAATACTAAATGATGGTTCACCGGGAAAACCAAATCTAACCAATTTATGATAACAATCCACACTAGCATGGCAAGGTGATAGCCAATCCATTCCCAAGATCACGTCAAAGTCTAAGGTGTTTAACACCACTAGATTCACTGAAGTGTCTTTGTCTTTGACTTGAATTACACAAGACTCATATTCCCATTCGGCCACAAATACCTCCTTTAAAGGAGTAGACACCACTAATTGCTCTTCTTTCCTAACATGATCTTTACCCAAACAAGATGCAAAACATGGAGAAATAAAGGAATGGGTAGCACCAGGATCAAATAATACTCAAGCATTCATATTGCAAATAGAAAGAGTACCTGAGACCACTGCATTGGATGTCTAGGCCTTCTGCGATGTTAAAGCAAACACCCTTGCTTAATCCCTACCGATGAAACTCTGAAGTCTAAACCCAGAAGGCTTGCCTTGAGAAGAAGTAACAACACTTATACTTCTAGATTCGCGAGCCTCCCAATCCGATGAGGCTGGTACTAAAGGAGCAGATGAGGCTGGTTGAGCGGAACCGCGAGTAGAACCTTGGAATTGATGAGCCGTCGGGCAATTCCTCTTAATATGTCAAGGTTGATCGCATGAAAAACAAACTCCCGTAGCACGGAGGCATCTTCCTCTATGCAGTCCCCCACAAGTATCACAACGACGGATAACTTGACTTCTTTTTCTCTCCTCAATACTAACATCAGGAGAGTCACTACCCTGTTGGGGTAATCGTGAATCCTTATGTGGGCCTTGACGGCTAGAAGATGAAATACCACTGCTAAAATCTCTACGACCTTGATAACCTTTTGTCTTGGCCCTTTTAGCTCTATCCCTTGCAGCCCTACTCTCACTGGTCCTTATCTCAATCCGTTGAGCACAATCCACTGCTGCGAAGTAGGTATTGAAATCTCGGGATGCCACAACCCTAAACAATGGCTCCACTAGCCCATCCGCAAACATCTGTATCTTCATCTCTTCTGTAGAAACTAAATAAGGTGCATACCGAGACAACCGTGTGAATTTTATGTCGTAATCAGACACCGTCATACTCGAGGTTTGTACCAAAGCCTCAAACTCCATGGCTCTAGCATTACGTACACTGAGTGGTAAAAATTGATCTAAGAAGGCTGTACTGAACTCACTCCAAGTCAACGGTGCTGCATCCATTGGTTTGCCTCTACATAAGGAACTATACCACTCTTGCACTATGTCTTCTAATTGAAAGGTGGCTAGCTCGACTAATCGGACACTGAAACATCCCAAGGCTTTACAAATTTTCTCTATCTTATTTAAGAAAATCTGGGGCTTCTTTAATGCATCAGACCTTGAAAATGATGGAGGTTTAAGCTTCAAGAAATCAAAAATGGAAATCCCTAAATGACCTTTATCGACCTCAAGATGTTAGCGTTCGGCCTGCCTTTAGGAATTAGGGGATTCTTGTACTATATGTCTCCCCTCCACTATCCTCTGTATATCGTCCATACGAGTTGCCATCATCTTTACAACCTCGATTAACTCCCTGTAGGCTTGTCGCCAAATCCTTAATGGTAATACCCTCGGTTGGTCGTCTATCCGCATCACCCGAAGATTGTCCTTACTCTTGTCTACTCACAAGCGTATTCGCCCTCACCGGTCTAGTGGCCCCGTCAAATCTACCTCGCCCCCTAAGGGTGGATGCCTGTGGCCTATCTGTCATCTCATTAGGAGCATCTTGCTCCTCGATCAGTCTTGAGGCAACTCGTGTCTTAGGCAACATTCTTACCTAGACAAGAGCAAACACCTATTATTAAACACATTTTTGCAATTATAATCATATCTAAGGAAAAAGGTGGTTTCTAAGATAAGGAATCTATGTGGTCCCTTGGTTGTAAAATGTGCCACGGTTCACACTACACAATTGAAGTTTCCATATAAAGACCCGACACTCTGCTAGACCAACAAAAAGAAATCCTAGGACCTAGACAACCTAGAGCTCTGATACTAAGTTTGTCACGACCCAATTTTCTAGTCATGACCGACACATGGACCCAATGGGCATAGCCCATCAAGCCCAAGCAAGCCTATTTGTGTAATTCTGCTCATCATTCCATCAACTATTCTTAAAGTCACCTTTCATACTTCCAATCTATAAGTACCTAATTAATATGCTGTAGCGATCAAAAACTGCATTTCACATTAACCCAAAATAATGTTAACCATTGCCAACTCATGGTGGAATTACCTATCACAATTTACATACATTGTTTAAGATACATATCTTAATGCTTTACATCACATGAATGTATTCACAAACAAAATGACTTTTGACTTCTAGCGTAATGGCCAAGGTGAAAGGACGGCTACTGAATGCCAACATACCTACCAAGAAAGACGAAACTATGTAGACACCTCGACCTAGGTTCCAACTGCCTCCTGATCTAAGAACATGAAGTTGAAAACAGTGAGTACAAACTCAGTGAGTGAACATAAAAAGGGAATAATCAACGATAAGGAAAGTTTAAAGAAATCATGATGCACTTATTTTCAAAACAATGCAATTTAGTTTAGTTCTTATTAAAATCCCTCCATTAAACCCCTGGTTATTAAATCATTTAATGATGAAGGAACCATATTCAGCATGAAATTGGAAGGAGAGGAAATTTCCAACAAACATCCAAGCAAGGCAGTATAAACCGAGTGTTTTTCACTGCAATAAAATCAATTTACAAGTAAATGGGAAATTTTCAAGATTCATCATGCCATACAATCACAAACATTATCATAAACTGTCTATAACATTTATATATACACATACACCTTCATGCATACCATCCCTCCACACTCAACTCATGTGCACTCCATACTCGCACTGGCCGGGTCATCATCAGCTCATGTGCACTCCTACACCGCACATAGTTGGGTTATCATCAGCTCATGTGCACTCCCACACACACATAGCTGGGTCATCATTATCACACAAAAAGGAACATCCAATGCATAATATACATATCCATACAATTATGATAATGTAGGAACCATTTATATGGCACATTTTCACAAGATAAAAATATTTCACCAAAGGCTTGTTCCCTAGGTATTTTTTTTTGAAGCAAAAACAAATGGACTTTCAAATAATTCATTTAAACATGTAGGTACTTCCAACACATTTTGAAATGGAAGTTCACTCACCGATATTTGTTAATTCCTTACTCAATTCCACTTCCTCTAATGGTCCAAATGGGGCGATGGAGCTTCGTTGGAACCTATGATCATAATAGCATCACAATTAGTTCAATTCACATAAATATGGTTCTAAAAGCTATCTCCTAAATCATGTTCTGCTAGTTATTCCTAACTAGTTTTCAACTACTAATAAGTGGCTATCTATTTTCATTACTCTAGTCACACTTAAATGAGTAAACCACCTCAACTACAAAACACTCACAAATCTAGCCACTAGCCATTCTCAACCACTTAAAAAAATCAACTCAATTTCATTACTTACCTTTGTAGCTTTGTAGTTTTTTTTTTCTTTATAAATGAACATAATATATAATATAAAGTTTTTTATTTTAACTGAAAAAGACATGCAGGGCCCAGCTACCCTGTTAAAGTTTATTAATTACGAAATATAAAGTGCAAAGGAAGGGGACATAAACAGAACCTCCAAGTTACATGAGCATAAGAAAATTTCAAAGAGGCACCTAAAGTGAAAAATTTGAAATCGAAAATGTACTTTGCGATGTCTAAAATTTCTTGATTCTTCTCTGGATTAGTGCACCAGAAATACCTCTCGCGTTCCCAACTAGCTTCAAAGTTTACCAAGATGGCATATTCATCCGAGTCCTCATAATTTTCCCCCATGTCCATGGCTTTGTCTGAGGCTAAACTTAATATTTTATCAATTGAAATTTCAGTGTCTGAATGTCTCCTACGCCGTATCCTAGGATAGACCTCGATTTCTGTGAATTTTGTTCCGAAGAAAGAGGGAAACGAAGGAACATCACTTAGTTCTTTATTGTGCATGCACTTACCCGAGGTGGACTCTTAGGTGGGGAGAATGTCTACTTCTAATGAAATAACTCGATGATGGGCATTTATGTTCCTGGTTTGACTTGTAAACTGTCCATCTGTTGGGCTGTGTTCCCCATTTCCTTCAATCATATCTCCTGGTTGTTGGAAATTGTTGGGTTGTCCATTGGGTTGTATGAACATATCTCTTAATTGTTGACATTTGTTGAGCTGTTCATTAGGCTGTCCGAGCATATCTATTGGGCTGTTCATCGGGTCTGCCAACCCATTTTATGGCCTTTGTTGGCCTTTCCCATGCTCAGAGGTCACGGCCCATACTTCCGGCTGCATGAAATAATTTTCTACTTTCTCTTCTTGCAGAAAATCCTGTATTGACGTCCCATCAGCTGACATAGACGTTGATAAATCCTTTTTCTTGCTCCCCGTTGACTCCCTTGTTAGGTCCCGCTGCCCATGCCGTGCGGCAGTTGTGCCCGCTGCTGATGCTAATGTTTGCTCGGCCCCACCAGGTGCTGTCACATCCCAAGTTTCTCGGTTATTGGCACTTACTGGGAGCTGCTCTCCCTCTTCGTGCAGGCTGCGTTCTGCAACCTGAGCAGTCGGCTGCTGCTGGCTTTTGTCTTTTTTTTTTTAATTTGATCAATTTCCATGCTCGTCTGATCCCATGAATCTCCTTGTTTCCCACTTACCTCAGCAACTGCCCTTGTTTCTGTCCCCAAAAAATAATTTTTATCCTTCTCTCCTGCACTTTCTTGTGTAACGTCCTTGCCCGACGTCCCATCACCCTTTGCAGTTTTTTACGCCCTTTCCTTCACGTTATTTCCTTGTTGCCCATGCATGCCACATTCATGCAATAAGGTTTGAACTTCATCCTCTACCGACTGTAAATTTGCTAAATTCCCGTCTGCCTCATGCCGACTGCAGTCTGCCATCCTGTCAGCTGGCTCCCTTTGACTTCTTTTAATTTTATTATTTTACACACTAACCGTACTCCCACTTCCTACTGCTGCATGGCGTCCACTCATCACATAATCATGAAAATTCCCTGCATGCCCTTCTTTTGGTTCATTCCCCAGTAAAGTCTGGGTCTACCCTTCTATAGAGGCCGCTGCTATCATAGCTCCAACAATGTCGACATTTGCTGGTACAGGGGTCATGGGTTTTGGGCATTGTTTGACCTCCCCATGCAAGCTGGCTTTTTCCACTCCGTCTGACTGATTTTGTTTATTATTTTTTTTGTTTTTATTTTTTCTGTCACTAACCGTACTCCGAAGTACCACGTCTACATGATTTTCGAGTCCCCCATAATCGTAAATGGGCTCCTGCACACCACCTTTTGCTATCTGCAATTTTGCAGCAAAAGTTGACATCTTCTCTGCTCCCTTTGCTGCTGCCAAAGTTACCTCAGCCCCAGCAGGTGCTAAAACTCAGTCCACGTCACCCTCAGATAAATGCACGTCTTCTCCATGCAGACTGGGTTCTGCTGCCCAGCCAGTTGTCTTATGCAAAATCTTTCCTTTTTCGTTATTTTTGGACTCTGTGCATTGTGCATGGTTTACATTTTCATGAAAGGTCTCCTGCACGTTGCTTGGCACAGTCTTCGACTTTGTCGACAATGCTGCTATTGTCGTGGCTCCGCTCGCGTCAAAAGAGTAAATGTAGCTTTGTAGTTAAATTCCCTTTCAAAAGCTTTCAATTTCTTGTGAAAAATCTCCCTCTCTCTCTCTAAAATGTCCAACTAGTGAGAGAGTATTAGGGAAAGGGTTTTGAGGGTTTTATGGTGAAAAGGTAAAAGAGCACAAACAACTTTGTGAAAGGGTGCACAAAAACATGAAAATCGAGGTTAACTCAAGAAAATCTATAGAAGTTTCAAAGCAAGCTTCCATGGAAGGTTAGAAAACATGAGAAAGGAAGAAGAAGAAGAAAAAGAAGAAGTGTTGGAAATTTGAAGAAACTGCTAGAAGAATGAGATTTTTATAGTTAAAGCTTATCTAAATCTTCATGCAATTACAATAATGCCCTTAACAAGGCCACTTGTCTTCTTCTTTTTCTTGTGCAATATTTTACTTTTTTGACATTGGAAAAGGTCCAAAATCCTTTGAAAGAGGTCCCTTCAGTAGCCACCAAAAGTCCTAGCTTCAAAAATCCCCTAAACTTATTATTTATGGAAATTGCGGTGAGGGTCGCTGCTTTCAATTTCCAATGCCGCGGCACTCAAATGTTTTGTTCGAATCTGTTCTCCTATTGCGGTACTTCCACTTCGAAGAAGATTTTGACCACTTTCCCTTCAAAACTGAGAAAAGTGGTAAACATCAAAGTTGTAGACCTACCTCGTAGATTTCTAATGGTCAAAAAATCATGTCATTTAGACTTCTGTAGTGGGTGATATGCTTGAAAAACTTAAACATATGCAAATAGAGCAACAACCCACTATGCACCTTTCTTTACCAATTGAAATCATTTTTTAATCCTACTCCTATAATGACATAAAATAATTATAAGTAACAGAAAAATACCATCATTAACTCAAATTAAACCTTTAACATAAGTTCTACCTCTAGTTACGCGTCTATAAAGGTCGAGATTTCACACTAGTGGGCGGTGCCTATTGAGTCCTTACACCAGTCATAGCCCGAGAATTGGACTGTGACAGAACCCTACTGTACTTTCACTCTTTAACATCTTTATTGATCATGGATTTTTCAATACTAAGGCATTAAATGATCAAGAGTTGAATTAAGGGGTTTTTCATAAGAGTTAAACTAAATTGCGTTGTTTTTGAACTTAAGTGCATCATGATTTCTAAACTTTCCTTAACGTTGCTTGTTCGCTTCTTATGTTCACTCACTAGGTTTATTCTCACATTTTTAAACTTCATGTTTTAGGTTTTTTGAGTTAAAGGTGATTGGATCCTAGGACGAGGTGCTCCTCCCTATCCATTGCTCGGTATGTTTAACATGACACTAAATGTTAACAACCGTGCCCCGAGTCACTTCGCTGATGGTCAAGGTCTAATTTTGTGTATATGAATGCTTGATGAGAAATACTAAGATTCATTTGTCAAGCTATATATGTATATAATGGTTGATGATGCCATTATGAATGCATAATTGGGTTTTATGAATTATTTTCAAAGGAACTA
This sequence comes from Theobroma cacao, assembly GCF_053813885.1. Lineage (NCBI taxonomy): Eukaryota > Viridiplantae > Streptophyta > Magnoliopsida > Malvales > Malvaceae > Theobroma > Theobroma cacao. Next base: position 19,677,702 of record NC_142645.1, read on the forward strand.
TACTTGAACATTACGAATTTTGGATTCTAAAGAAATATGGATTAATGTATAAGATTATATAAATAGGATTGCTTGGGCTTAGTGGGCTCAGCTCATTGGGCCCTTGCGCCGGTCATGGCTTGCAAATTGGGCTGTGACATATATTTGCTTGGGTAGAAAATTGAACAAGTTTTTGGCACCATTGTCAGGGAAGTGATTTTTAATTCTTTCTGTAACGACCTTTATCCTGATCGTTACTGGTGTCTGAGACTTGCGAGTAAACCCGTCAAATCTCGAACAAGCCTAAGTTGAGGTTCCTACTAAATTCATCAAATATACTTATACGTATACAATCGACTAATGGTAACAATGTTATCCTTTCCTCAATCCAAATAAACATTTGAAATTTCATACTTCATTAAATAACAATATCCCAAATGTTGATAAACAAATTTCAACAATTTAACGTTACACTAATGTTCCATGCCCAACCATAGGGTCTTTAACAAATACATATTCGTTGGTTTAATAATTCTTACAAGTCTAGCTATTTACACTACAAAACCTCTATGCAGCGGAGCGACTCGGAGTGGAGGGCTAAGAGATGCCATTACCTACATCTAGCCAAAATAGATTCGCTGGACAACATGCTTGCATTGAGCACTTATCTGCAAAAAAAGATAAAAAGGGTGAGTCTCACAGACTCAACGATCATTAACTCCGTGAGTAAGGTGTAGATGGGAAACAAGTTGAAGGCGGAGGATTTGAATGTTAAAATATAAGAATATATAAACAATCAAACTTAAAGAGGGGATGTGTGCCTTACATATAAAATGAGAAAATTTAATGTGAGATAATTATTTCAAACTATATACATTCAAATCCATTTAGTATATACATGCATGCTCCCGTAAAACTAAACTATTGGAAAACTAATAAGCAAGTTCACGAATCACCTCGTGCGCGAGGAGTTAAATCCACATCATTGTATAAATAGGAGAGCTGCCAAAAATCTTAGAGCTGTCACCATGCATAGAAAATACAAGTTTATAAACCCAAAGAGATGTCACTATCGAGTAGGGAATATTAATAAAAACTCATGGTCCTACTACCACGTAATAACATCCGGGGCCTCGCTCCACTGGATCCCACATGCCATGGCTGTCTCAATGATGTTGGTCGACATTAGAGAATCAAGCAGTCACAATCGCATATATCACTAGTGGCCTAGCCACGTACATATCACAGACCATGGTCCCAGCCATGTCTAACAGCCCGTTGGCGACCCAAAGGTTCTCTAGCTAGAGCTCATTGTGCATAAGAGTCACACTTAACCAAAGTGATAGCCGACCTACTCTCGTATCTCTCGGTTTAGTAAACCATTTAAAAATCGAGTTATGTTTTCAAAAGCTCATTTTAAAACCCTTTTTCGAAACATTCAACATAATAATATGATGAAATCCCTTACAAGCTTTCTAACATAAAATCATTGCATGAAGCTAAAGTATAAATCCGCATGGTGAATACGTGTTTTATTCATGAATGTGTACCACACAAACATTAAGGCACATTTGATAGAAAATCGTGGTACAAAGGCTTGTTTCCCAACTTAAAAACACTTTACGTATCTAGCTTATATGTATATAATCAAAACATTTTCAAACATTTAAGCATTCACAAAATTCCTAAGATTCTACCAGCTCATGCTTTCCACAATTTTTGCATTTAAAGTAAACCATACTTATATTTATATAGGTACATGAATTTTAAAATGGACACCCTCTACTCACCTCACAATAGCGGGACGCTATGTTGCTATTGATTCGTGTGCGTAAATAACTAATCCTATTTGTCGGTTACTCCTTACATTGTTCGACATGCCGCCACAGCTCACTTCCTCTTTTTACACGTTTCCTAGCAATCATTCAAACCCAATTCACTTATGTACTCATGCATGGTAGCAAATCAACTAATACATTCTTAACTAGGATTCCATAGTTAATTCATGCTTACATAATCATACTTGGCAGCAATTATAAATCTACTTTCATCAAGCATTTTCTAAGTTTGCATGCACCACAATTTACATGCATATGTTGCCAACAATTGCACAATTATTCCTCACAATATTAAACTAACCGTAAGCCTCACAATGTAGTATCAAACTTACCATTGTTCTTTTACCTTAAATCCATTAAACACCCACGGGGTTTGGTGACTTGCATGTCACCAAATTTCCTCCAACTATAGCCGATCTTTGCTTTCCTTGCTTGAATCACAAAACCAAGCTTAATACCTCCATTGACACTCCATGGGTTCTCTCTCTTGAATTTGAAGACTCTTTGATTGATAAACAACACAAATTTACAAGGTGAGGGAGGAAACCTCACGATTTCTCTTATTTTTGTGCAAATTGTTCCTTACCTTTCTTTCTCTCTTTTTCTTTCTTTCTTTCCTTTCCTTTCGTTTCTCCTTTCTTTTTTCTTTCTTCCTCTTTCTCTTTCCTCTTTGGCTATGGACGGACTCCTCAAGGCCCAGCCTTGAGAAATGGTTTTCTTTTCTTGTTTTTCCCTTCACATGGCCGGATTGCCCAATGCCTTCCTTTTTCCTTTATTTTTCTTTTCTTTCTTCTTTATTTTCTTTACATGAGTGGATTGCCCAAGGTTGAATGGTTCTTTTGGCTTCTTTTTCACTTATTGTATGTGATAAAATCACATGGCAAAAGCTTGCAACCCTTCCATCTGCCACTTGAATTTTTATTCTTCACTTTTCATCATTTTTCATTTTTTTATTCCTTACACCATATTTACTTTATGTTTCATTTAATCATTCATTGTCCCATCCAAACCACATTCACCCCACTTTCTTCTTCGTTCATTTGACCACCATTGCACCAATCACATTTCATGCAAATAAATTTTAAACTTATTCTTTCTTTTACTTCACGTGGTGGAGGTCCCACATGTCCCCCACTAACTTTTCATTTTTGCATGCTATGATTATATATAATAGTAACTTTTACATGTACATCACATATTCCACATAGTTTAACCTTCATTGGTTAGTAAATTCCCCTTTTTAACTTCAAATATCAAAATTGTAAATAAGTCCTCAAACTTTTTCTTATTTACTACATGACCCCTCCAACTTTCATCCTTTACAATTGGGTCTTTCTAACATTTCTTAAACTCCAATTTCCTTCTGTTTTCCTTCCTTTACACGTGCACAAACAAAATATAAGGTTTGCACTTCACCACGGTATCACCATAATATTTAAATATATACTTACCCGCACTAGCTTTATTTAATAAAACATGCGCGTCCCAATAACATCATTTTTTCTTCAAAATCCTTGCTTACTTCTTCTCCCCCATTTAGATCAATCATACAACCCTTCTTTCTGACTAATTTCAATAATTAATAAAATATTAATATTTTAATATTATTTTATTCTAAAATACTTTTTTCTTCCGTCACCACTCTTTGGCACTTAAATTTACATCAAGTGACCCTTCGTCTCATTGATAGGGTCTTATTGGCTTTTAAACGAGGGTACGGAGTGTTACACTTTCTTGTTAATATTAATGCCAAGCATTCCTAATCTTACTTCAGACTTTCTTTTTCCATGTTTTTAGGTACTTTTGGTTGAGGTGATGAATAATTATAACTACTAGTGGCCATCTGAACAATTTATGCTTAGGAGGGTTGCTACTGATTATGCATTGGATGCAATAAGTGTTTTAATCGCTCAAGTAGATGCTTTGTCTCAGAAAATTAACTCTTACGGTTTTAATGTTTTTCAAAGTCCTTTTGTTACATGTGAGTTTTGTGAAGATAAGCATTCAAGTGATTGTTGTCTAACCCATTATGAGACAATGCAATTTGATGGAAGCTTCAATGGGTAGCAAAACAATGCATACTTCAACAGTTACAACTTAGGGTGGAATCACCCAAATTTTTCATGGAGTAATCATCAGGGTCCTAAACCTAAATTTTTCAATAAATTGTTCAACCATAATTTCTTTTTTAGCATCTTTTTCAATTTCTTTCTCATCAAATTGAATTGAAATTTTAAGAATTTAAATCTTTAACACTTACAACCTTTCCATTACGGAGAGAGACTACCTTACAATGTTCCTTACCTTCTCTTCTTGGGTTAAGTTCAATATCACTTGGTAAGGTACCATGAGGTTTGTTATTTAAAGCATTGGCAAGTTGGCCCACTTGTATCTCAAGATTTTTGATTGATGTTGCTTGACTTTTAATGGATGCATCAGTCTTTGTCATGAATTGTATGAACATATCCTCCATTGAAGGCTTTTTCTCTAGCATGGGAGCTCTAGGTGGAAATCTAGGAGGAAAGTTTGGCCTAAATGCTAATGAAGACCCTTGGTTGTTGCTTCATGAGAAATTAGGATGATCTGTCACGACCCAAACTCCCATCGAGCCCGTGACAACTGTCGCGACGTCCCGATAGACATTCATTACTCGGAATGTCAATTGAAACCTCGCAAGACTTAACATCAGTTTTTCTTGCTTCCCCCGTGAGTATTAGTCACTAAAACTATGTATTGAGAGATTATAGACTATTTCCAAATCAAAATAATAGAAAAACAATTTTTTTCTCATAGGGGCATTTTGGTCATTTTTTCTCAAAATCCTCTAAAAATGTAGTATGGGAATACAAAACACATAATTCATAATAAAAAATAAGTTTAAACATCTAAAACCTTCATTAAAAAGAAATTATGATTATTTGGATATAATAAAAAAATAAAAGAAATATTCAATAAAATATTCTATTTTCTTATAAAATAATATTTCTAGAGTTATACGTAAATAATTTTTTTGTAGCAACGTAAAAATAAAATAAATTCATACATACTATAATATAGTAAGCCATAATATTTAATTTAATTTAATTTACAATAATCAGTGGGCTCCCGAATAACTAAAAGTAAGGAAGACTGTGAACCTACAGTTTGGAGGATGCAAATCCAATGATAGCCTCGATGAAATCAACTATCTATAGCCTATTCTGAGCCTGAAATTGGTGTAAAGGAGGGTGGTGAGATTATATAATCCCAGTGAGTAAATAAATACCATCTAAAATATCTAAAGCCGAGTAAATGGAGATAGATAAAATAGTTTAACATACTATAATTCATCACCTTTCAACTTGTTTCAACCAAATAAAATCAATTCATATAAATCGAGTTATCGACATGGCTTATGAATTTCTTAAAACTTTGGCTCATGCCAAAATCATTCTCATACCCAGTTATCACAGATACCTTGATCGAGGGCTATCCCAATCGAGTCCGCCAAGGCTGTTAAAAAGTTATGTACGCATAAATCATGTTTTATTTTGAAAACATAACCGTTCTTTGACGTTGGCTAAGTTCACCCTCACGTGGTGGTTTGGCGTGAAGTGAACTCTAAAGTTTTAGCCTCAGGAGTTATCCAACCGCGCCTCTCATACTGAGGTATGAATATAATAGGGTTACCGTGCCCTTCCAATAGGTTGGTCCACGAAACTCGTCCACTGCAGCGACTAATTTATAACCCACCATACAATAAGATTTGCAATAGCATGACATGGTAATTATTTTATTTTATAGCCTCTCAAGGCAAATCAACAGTTCATACTTTTTCAGCACATTTACCAAATCAATCATTCATGCTAATATTATCATAAGCCATTCAATTCAAACCATGATTTATAACACAACAATTAGTCTCCAATTACTCCATTTTCAAAACCATTTTTCAATTTCAAGATAATTTTATAAAATTATTTTCATTTAATCACATTTTGCTTATAAAACATAAAGATTTACCATTTAAACTTATTTCCCATAAAATTACAAAATTGGACAAAAACCACTTTAGATAATTAGTACGATAGTAAGGTTACTCACTATTTTGGGAGTCGAATTCCAAGTACTCCGATTCTTGATCCTCGGGTACTATCTCTTTACTTTTGCCAGAATCTCACCACCTAGATGTAATACACAATAAGCCATTTACTACATTGTGCTAAATTGTTATAAAACCAATTCAGGCTTTATACTAATGTATGAAATGGGATGCAAATTGTTCGGATTATTGTCTAAACATGATGTTCTACACAAATTCAATTGTGTACCTAAATTAAACGGTATTGGCCTAATTCGATCTATCACTCGATTAATTGGCCAATACGTCCAATTCAACTCCAAATAATTTCATTTTTCTCCCAATACTCCAAATCATCAAACACAAATTAAATAACTTGAAATATGGCAAAATCATCCTCACATTTTCTCTTGGAGAATTCGACCATGGTGGGTGCATCAACATTATAATTTTTCAAGCTTGATTCTCACACCATAAATCACTAATTCCTATCCAAATCACTTGAAATAAAATCAAAATCATCATCAATATTCTACATAGAGAATTCGGCCAATGATGGGTGATGGGAGAAAAAGAATTTTCCTTGTTGGCTTTTCATACTACACAACACTAAACAACTAAAAACACTAAAATATCTCAAAATCTAACCAAATATATCATCAAATCTTCTCTCTCTAAATTCGGTCAGCCATGAATCCTTCATGATATCTTGTGATTCAACTATGGAAAATGCAAAATAATGCATAGGAAAGGTAGATCATAAGCTAGAATTGAAAAATCTTACCTTTGGTCACTTGTTTCCTTGAATTTTCACACTTTTCCCTTGAATTTTCCACCTAGGGTTTTGTTCTTCCTTTTTCTTCCTTTGTTCTTGCTTTGTTCTTCTTTTGGCCTGCCATATGAAGAGAAATGGGGTGATTTTGTGCTAATTTATAAGGAAAATAATAAATGGATAAGAATTTGACACATGTCACCATTCCATTGGTCCATGTGTCATACTTACCCATTAAGCAATCTCTCTCCAGCATTTAAATTTCCTCAATTATCCATGATAATATTGGGTAAAATCCATGTGCTGGACAAGTGTTGGGTGGTGTAAAATTACAATTTTGCCTTTGGGAGGCAAAATGACTATTTTGCCCTTATCCTCGAAAAAATGTCGAAATTAAAATTCTTCACTTCTCAAACTCAAATTGTGTTCTAAATAGTCAATCTTGATCAAAAAACTTCTTCCAACATTCCCATTTTTAACCTCGGTTGGCAAAATGACCATTTTGCCCCTAGGTAAGGAAAATTCCAATTTGACTCCAAATTGGTCCTCGAACTCTGAATCACCATTTTAAGTCATTCTGGGGTTTTAAAATTCTCAATTTCATTTTAAAATCTCTATTTGGACTAGTTTGAGACTTAAATCAACTTAGTTGTACCATTTGATACAATACTGTCTTTTAACGATTTTTGAAGTACCCAAGTAAGCAAACATGCATTCTTATGTAGGAATGACATAATAAACATATTGTAGAGTTGGGCTTGACAGCACTACCCCCCTAAAAATAAAATTTTGTCCTCAAAATTTCATTTACTGAATTTAGAGAAAAGGTGAGGGTATTATTTTCTCATCTAATCCTCGACTTCTTATGTCCTCCCCTTTATAGGGAATTCCAATTTGTTCACCTCATTTACCTCCAATTCAACTCGAGTACTTCGCTTATGTCTATTATTATTCTTTAAAATCATATCAATAATAACGTTTACAATTATGATTTCTTATATCGAAACACCAAGCATGCTTCTATTACTATCATTAAACTTGAACCATAATTCCATCTCAATCATACCAATTTTGATCGCATTTTATACATATTTAGGTATACCAATCACTATCTTATTACTTCATTCCATATCCAATTTCTCGACTTTCATTCATTCATCCTATCCTCATACACTATTGTGTAGTTTACGACATCATTAACATGCCATACTCATTCCTGTACATATCCTCAGCATTAGGGAAGATTAATGGCTTCAATTATTTCCATATACTTCATGTTTACCTTGCATTTAGGAAATTTCAATCTTCTTAATCCTATTAATCCATCTCATATGGCTTAATCGTACTATAGATTACATTCCCTTAACTATTTCCCCAAAATTCCTTAGGTCGTCATAAATCGACTTTTGATATGATTCTGGACCGTTACATTATCTATACAACTCATCCAATATATTGAGTTCAGATCTCGAACCACTAAAACCATTCTTTATTTTAGTTGGGTACATCACTAACTCCACACATATGTATACACGCACATTCAAATGTCCATATTCCTCATTATGTATGCGGGTCTCTGTTTTCAAATGCCTTTAGACTAATTTCTCTTTGTTCATTCCCATCCATAACCAAGATTCAATAGAATAATCTTCATTATTCATACAAATTCTCATCATGCCTATGCATAGTTCCACATCATTTACATACTTATACTCTTTTTTTATCATTTCCAATTATATGCTTAAGTTTCCTTATACTATATATTATTGCATCACAATGTCATCTCCATTGAATTATAATCTATTATGCATGTATGCTTTATAATCCCATTAATACTTCAAAAATTTTCCTTGACTTGATCATTGCATCTTATGCAATACCACAATTCCTAAGAGTCATCCTTTTTCCTCAATTATTCTTCATGCCTCTACATTACCTTGTATCCTTCTTGCATTCCCATATTGATTTGTCACTTAAAACTCAGACTCATTTGAATCATGTCTGCCTCAAGCATTTTCGAATTCCAATTTCCATAATATATTAGGAAAGTTTCATTATCTAACTTCATTATCAAGGTCAACTCCTATCATCCTTTGTTCCATTCTTTCATACGAATATAAAATCATTCTCCCTTAACCAATTTACAAATTGTACTTGAAATTGCAAGACTTAAAACTAGATTCTCCTCAAGTACTTTTCAATGTCAATATTAATATCACTCTCAACTTACAACTTCCTTTTTATAACCTCATAACTTAGTGCTTGCTTTCAAGAGATCCAGGGCAGAACTTCTCTTGAGTATTTCCTTGGGGATATCTATCTTAAACTTACGTCTCACAACAGGTGATCACTTAACCCAAGACTTAGCCGTTTAGCTCCTTAACAAGTTTCAAAGTCACGCATCTTATGCTCATCATGTATAACTTATAATTCTTTTTCAAAGGCGTTTAAACATTCTTGAAACACTTAATCACTTATTTGCTCTTTTATACACCAAGTATATCATTTCCATAAAGGCATGCCCAACTACTCATGCTTCAATTTATCTCCAAGGGTTTCTAGCATGTCACCTAGTTTACTTGTGTTGTTACTAATCCTTTCCTTTCAACAAGGTCAAGACAAGATCAATATATTCTCATAACAATATTCTATATAAACTCATTTGCTATATCATTATTGAAATCTTTATTTACATTTTCCTCACTTGGTATTGACATCTCTTATCAGTATCTCATACATTCATCTAACCTTTCGCTCGCTTCCTCTTTAGTCTTTAACAAGACTTAATCTCTTATCTTCTTTATTTCTTAAGATTTGACTTCAGTCATCATATTATTCATCTTAACACTTCACATGTTAATTTATTTTTATGTAGCCATCTTAAAAACTCTCTAACTTTTCTTTCTCTTACATGCCAATATATAAGGCAATAAAGAAACTCTGCAATTTCACTCATCATCTTTATCTTAATACCTCCCCAATGCACTTAAGACTCCAACAACAAAGCTTAGCATCAAAACCAATAACCATATTTCAACTCGTGAGTTTGGTCTTTATGCCGCTCATAGTCTGCTCATGCTTTCTAACCATAAGGGGTTCTTAACGCGAGAGCGTTTGATAGTCAGTACTGTAGCGTTGCAACTGTTTGAATTTACTTTATCCCAGCAACTCTTCTACCTTTAAAGCTACTACCTCAATTATTCACAATCATGTGGCTTCCCTTTGATTCTATACCACAATTAGCAAGACCAACTTTCTATCACAAGTGCGCGATCAAAACATTGATTTAACGTATTTATTTTGCCACTAACATTCATATATCTTTACCATAACATTTAGTACGAATTTCCATAAGCAAAAATCTCCAAATTTATTCATAGCTATATGTATCTCAGATTGCACACCACTTATCATCAGTCAATAAATCCCACTTGAGAATACTCTTTCCATATTGTATAGTGACTTCACCATATACGTATGATACCACACACATAATTATTCATTGTTTTCTAGTGTTCCACAATTCCTTAGTATTCACAACTACTGGTCTTCTTTGTCTTACAACTCATATAGACCAATCATTTCAACTTAAAATCGTCATGATATTAATCCACTTGAATCAACATCTTTTACTTATCTTATTATTAGTTCAAAAGTTTCATGATCATAGAAACTACAATTTACAAAACTGGCTTTCTATCATATGTACTTTATTAGAACACTAATTTCAACTTATTTAATCTGCCCTTGGTGGTATGTCAAAATCATCCTTGTCTTAGTGGTAATCTAGAGGAATCTTTCCTCTGCATATCCGTAGGAGCTAGTGGAGATGGAGCAGCTACCATAGCCCGTCCTAACTGTGGGCAATCTTTCCTAATGTGACCCGGCTTATCACAATAAAAACATAGTACAGGCCCTCTACATGGCTCGACATGATATCTCCCACACTTTTTGCATCATCAGAACCTTCGGAACTCTTCTCAGAAATAGTCACCGTAGATTTGTTAAATCTCGAGGCCTCTGCTGTGTTTGTGAAAATGGAGGTCGAGAAGATGTTACTGAAACAGTAGTGGTACTTCCTAAAACAGATGAGTCTTTACCCCTTTATGGTGGCTGACTAGAAGATACACTCAAATTTCTCCTTTTTGCTAAATCAGCTTGCATTCTCTTATTTTCATTTGCAAGCTTCTCAGCTCTTAAAGCCATTTGCACCACCTCTTTAGCTACGGTTGTGTCCGACTCACCCATAAAAGAAGTGCAACCATGTTGCCTAGCCTCTTTAAGCTTCTTAGAATTAGAAACATCCAACATTGGTGGTGGGATAGGAGGTGGGGGTATTGAAGAAGCAGCTAGAGGAATTGTAGGAAGAGCTTGACCAACTTGAGCCTGGCCAGTAATAGCAGTAAAAAAGGTTGCCAATGCTTGAACTGCCTCAAGAGGCATGGAAGGAATACTAGTAAGTGGCAGAGGAGGTGGAGGATGTGGAGGAGTCTCGGTCTGCTCAGCAACAGGTGCTGCCTGAATAGTAGACGGAGCCGATTCCCCCTCTATAGGATCTAGCTAACGATGTTGAGAACGACCTCTTCCCCTCCCAACCAATCTAGTGAGAGGTGGGTGTTCACGTCAAGGAGGCATGATAATCTATAAGAGGAAACAAGCAAGTTTAGGCAACCTCAGACTCTATATGCAGATGCATACATTCTATTCAACCTAACCTGACTTAACTTAACTTAACTTGGGCCACACTGACACTGTAAATTTTAAAACAACTTTAAACCCAAAAGCTCTGTGCTCTGATCTTTAAAACCAAAAGCTCTGTGCTCTGATATTTAAAACCAAAGGCTTGGATACCAATCTAATTGTCATGACCCGGAACTCCCATCGAGCCCGTGACAACCATTGCGACGTCCCGATAGACACTAATTACCCGGAATGTCAATCAAAATCTCGCAAGGCTTAACATCAGTTTTTCTAGCTTTCCCTATGAGTATTAGTCACTAAAACTATGTATTAAGAGATTATACACTATTTCCAAATCAAAACAATAGAAAAATAATTTTTTTCTCACAAGGGCATTTTAGTCATTTTTTCTCAAAATTCTCGAAATCCTCTAAAAATGTAGTATGAGAGTACAAAACACATAATTCATAATAAAAAATAAGTTTAAACATCTAAAACCTTCATTTAAAAAGAAATTATGATTATTTGGATATAATAAAAAAAATAAAAGAAATATTCAATAAAATATTCTATTTTCTTATAAAACAATATTTTTAGAGTTATGCGTAAATAGTTTTTTTGTAGCAGCGTAAAAACAAAATAAATTCATACATACTGTAATACAAGAAGACAGAGTATTTAATTTAATTTACAATAACCAGTGGGCCCTCGAATAACTAAAATTAAGGAAGCTTGTGAACCTACAGTTTGGAGGATGCAAGTCCAATGATAGCCTCGATGAAATTACCTATCTACAGCCTATTCTGAGCCTGAAATGGGTGGAAAGGAGGGTGGTGAGATTATATAATCCCAGTGAGTAAACAAATACCATCTAAAATATCTAAAGCCGAGTAAATGGAGATAGATAAAATAGTTTCACATACTATAATTCATCACCTTTCAACTTGTTTCAACCAAATAAAATCAATTCATATAAATCGAGTAATTGACATGGCTTATGAATTTCTTAAAACTTTGGCTTGTGCCAAAATCAATCTCATTCCCAGTTATCAGGGATACCTTGATGGAGGGCTATCCCAACGGAGTCCGCCAAGGCTGTTAAAAAGTTATGTACGCATAAATCATGTTTTTATTTTGAAAACATAGCCGTTCCTTGGCCTTGGCTGAGTTCACCCTCACGTGGTGGTTTGGGGTGAAGTGAACTCTAAAGTTTTAGCCTCAGGAGTTATCCAACCACGCCTCTCATACTGAGATATGAATATAATAGGGTTACCGTGCCCCTCTAATAGGCTGATCCACGGAACCTGTCCACTGCAGTGACTAATTTATAACCCACCATACAAAAAAATTTGCAATAGCATGACATGGCAATTATTTTATTTTACAGCCTCTCAAGGCAAATTAACAGTTCATACTTTTTCAGCACATTTACCAAATCAACCATTCATGCCAATATTATCATAAGCCATTCAATTCAAACCATGATTTATAACACAGCAATTAGTCTCCAATTACTCCATTTTCAATACCATCTTTTAATTTCAAGACAATTTTATAAAATCATTTTCATTTAATCACATTTTGCTTATAAAACATAAAGATTTACCATTTAAACTCATTTCCCATAAAATCACAAAATCGGATAAAAACCACTTTAGATAATTAAGACGATAGTAAGGTTACTCACTATTTTGGGAGTCGAATTCCAAGTACTCCGATTCTTGATCCTCGGGTACTATCTCTTTACTTTTGCTAGAATGCTCACCACCTAGACGTAATACACAATAAGCCATTTACTACATTGTGCTAAATTGTTATAAAACCAATTCAGGCTTTATACTAATTTATGAAATGGGATGCAAATTGTTCAGATTATTGTCTAAATACGGTGTTCAACACAAATTCAATGGTATACCTAAATTAAACGGTATTGGCCTAATTCGATCTATCACTCAATTAATTTGCCAATACGTCCAATTCAACTCCAAATAATTTCATTTTTCTCCCAATACTCCAAATCATCAAACACAAATTAAATAACTTGAAATATGGCAAAATCATCCTCACATTTTCTCTCGGAGAATTCGGCCATGGTGGGTGCATCAACATTATAATTTTTCAAGCTTGATTCTCACACCATAAATCACTAATTCCTAACCAAATCACTTGAAATAAAATCAAAATCATCATCAATATTCTACATGGAGAATTCGGCCAATAATGGGTGTTGGGAGAAAAGGAATTTTTCTTGGCTTTTCATGTTACACAACACTAAACAACTAAAAACACTAAAATATCTCAAAATCTAACCAAATGAATCATCAAATCTTCTCTCTCTAAATTCGGTCAGCCATGAATCCTTCATGATATCTTGTGATTCAACCATGGAAAATGCAAAATAATGCATAGGAAAGGTAGATCACAAGCTAGAATTGAAAAATCTTACCTTTTGTAACTTGTTTCCTTGAATTTTCACACTTTTCCTTTGAATTTTCCACCTAGGGTTTTGTTCTTCCTTTTTCTTCCTTTGTTCTTGCTTTGTTCTTCCTTTGGCCGGCCATATGAAGAGAAATGGGGTGATTTTGTGCTAATTTATAAGGAAAATAATAAATGGATAAGAATTTGACACATGTCACCATTCCATTAGTCCATGTGTCATACTTACCCATTAAGCAGTCTCTCTCCAGCATTTAAATTTCCTCAATTATCTATGATAATATTGGGTAAAATTCATGTGCTGGACAAGTGTTGGGTGGTGTAAAATTACAATTTTGCCCTTATCCTCGAAAAAATATCGAAATTAAAATTCTTCACTTCTCAAACTCAAATTATGTTCTAAATAGTCAGTCTTGATCAAAAAAACTTCTTCCAACATTCCCATTTTTGAACCTTGGATGGCAAAATGACCATTTCGCCCCTAGGTTATGAAAATTTCAATTTGACTCCAAATCGGTCCTCAAACTCTGAATCACCATTTTAAGTCATTCTAGGGCTTTAAAATTCTCAATTTCATTTTAAAATCTCTATTTGGACTAGTTCGAGGCTTAAATTAACTTAGTTGTACCATTTGATACAATACCGTCCTTTAACGATTTTCGAGGTACCCAAGTAAGCAAACATGCATTCTTATGTAGGAATGGCATAATAAATATATTGTAGAGTTGGGCTTGACATGATTCCTCCATCCAAGGTTATAAGTGTTGGAATTGGGATTACTGTTCTGCTACCTATTTCCCACAAATTGACAAGATTAAGAATAGATGAGACAGTTGTCATTGGAATGTCCTCCATAAAATTCACACATTACAAAGGGGCTCTAAACATCATTAACACTGAATTTATCAATTTTCTTTGTCAGAGAAGCCAATTATGTAGACAAAAAATTAATCGTATCTAATTCATGAATTCTAGCAATTTTTCTTGTATGCAATCTTTTATATGGCCATTGATAGTTATTGGAAGCCATCTCTTCAATCAAATCATAAGCTTCATCAATGCATTTACTCATAAGTGCATTTTTAGTTGTAGCATCAATGGTAGTTCTAATAGGTCCCTGCAAACCATTACAGAAAGTTTGAACTTGTAGCCACTTAGGTAATCCATGGTGAAGACATCTTCTTAATAAATCCTTATACATTTTCCAAGCCTCATATAGTGATTCAGAATCAAATTGCATGCAAGAAGTGATATCATTCTGCATCTTTGCTATTTTAGTAGGTTGAAAGAATTTTACTAAGAATTTTTGAGCCAAATCATCCCTAGTACTAATAAAACTAGCAAGAAACGAATTAAACCAACCCTTTGCTTTATCTCTCAGTGAAAAAGGGAAAAACTTCAATTAATGGCATCATCAGTAACACCATTAGCTTTGAATGTGTCACAAATTTCTAGAAAATTCACAATATTAGGATTAGGATCATCATTAGGTAAACCCCCAAACTAAATAGAAGTCTGAATCATCTGAATGATTGCTAGCTTAATTTGAAGCTGTTGGCTTGAATAGGAGGTCTTCAAATACTAGAGTGGAGACCTTGTACCAATGGGACAACATATTCCCTTAAAGATTTGGTTTCTTCCCCTTGTTGATCAGCCATTATTTTACTTGGAGTAGAAACTTGTTGATTTTTCCTCTAAAGTCTTCAAAAAGTCTTTTCAAGTTATGGATCAAAAGGAGTAATTTTCAAATTTTGAGCTCTTCACATACAACGACCAAAAGTACTTGAAAATTTGAAGAAAAGGTTTGAAGTAAGATTAGGAATGCTTGGTATACTATGCAAGTATTAAAAATCAATTCCCCAGCAACGACGCCAAAAACTTGTTGTTAATTTTCTACCCATGCAAGTATACGTAACTCAAAGATAATATAATGATGAGTAGAGTATCGTTCCGACAAAGAATTGTCATAATTCTTAATTGTTAACTACTAAAATTGACACACCTTAATTTTATTCAAATAATAAAAACTGAATTAAAAAGCAAAATTTAATTAAACTTAAAAACTAAAAGTAATCAAAGTTTACTTAGCAAAATTGCTTTATTAGATGTGATTGACTTCTAGACCTAAGATTCTGATGTCGCTTAATACTACTTCTGAATATTGTCTCTTTCTTAACTTACTTTAATGGGTTAAGTTGCTAACCTAGAGTCTTAATTTAATTACAAGTCTCTGTCGAGGTTATCATAAAAACACCTTTCCCAATTAACTTACTATATGTCTATGCAAATTAAATTGAAGAAAAATTTATGAAGTTCTTACTCTAATCCTTGCTACATATGGCTTATAGGTGTATGTCTACCTTATATGCAAATCAAGCCACCTAATCAACTAAGTGTATTTGAACATACGCTATTCTATTCTTGGTTTACCTAAATCTCCTTCATCAAGGTTTAACTTAAGTTTCTAATTCAATCTAATTGGTGGCCAATCAACTAGAAGCATTAAAAACATAATAGAATAAACAACTCAAAGCCATTAAACACAGGCAAAAGAGAGATAAATAGAGTAGACTACATATTGAGTTCAATCATAATCTTAGATAAATAAATTAGTTCCCCATCAAGTCACACATCATCATCAAATTAAGTTTAATCATAAAAACCAAAACCATGAAAATAAAAGATAAAAGAAACCCTAGAATTGCAATCTTGATCTCTAAATCTTCTTGAATTCCTTGATTTCTTCTTAGCTTTAATGATTTTTTTTTCAATGATTTTGTGGCTTATTCTTATCTCTCAATCTAGTGTTTTATGTCTCCAAAAGTTCTTCAAAAGGTTGCTTTTATAGAGCTTTGAAGTGAGGCTAAGAAAGAAGTCAATTCTAACTTGGATTTCCTTATCAGACTACTTGAATCTCGACCTATCTCTAGGACTACTGTAGTGTGCCAACTTCGACAAAGTTTTTGGTCACTTTCTTAACTAAACTAGGAAAATGGTAAATAGGAAAGTTGTAGCTATTTCTCTTAGCTTTCTAATTGTCCAAGAATCACTTTATTTGAAGTTTTGTAGAGAGAGTTATGGTTGAAATCCCAAGACATGTGCAGCGGAAGTTTGCACCTTGAAATTTCTTTTCTACTTCTGTTAAAAGTCTTTCTTCAATAAACACCTACAAAAGAACAAATAAATCAATAATAACTGATGTCACAACCCGAAACCTCCCTCGGGCCCATGACAACCGTCGCGATGTCCCAATTGACACTCATTACCCGAAATGCCAATCAGAACCCCGCAAGGCTTACATATAAGTTTCTTGCCTTTTTGTGAGCAACCGTTGTTAAACATTCCATTTTAAACAATTTCTAGTAGTTTTCGACTCAAGTAAATCAAAAGACAAAAATATTTTAAAAGGATTTATAGATAAATATCACTATTCAAAATATTGATTAAAATATAGCATTTTTTTATATAAAATAATATTTATAGAAACACGTGTAAGAAATATTTTGTAACGTGTAAGTAAAATAAATTCACACATACAAAAATTTACAAAGTTATAATGTACAATAATGGTTACAATGACAAGTGGCCCAAAATACACCCAGTGTTGGCGCTAGAAACCTACTGTCTGTGTGGTAGAGATGTCAATTGGAATCCTTGACAAAATAGGGTATCTACAAGCTACCACAGACCTGAAATGTTTGGAAAGGAGGTGGGTGAGATTTTGCAATCCCAATGAGTAAACAGACATTATCATAAACATCTAAAGGCGAGTAACATGGAGGCAAGTTTAAACAACAAATCACAAACCATTTCATAATGTTTTCAATTTATTTCTTAAACCATAAAATATTTGTAATTTACCAAAACAGTTGTTAAGGCTTATGTCTTTTATTAAACACAAGGCTCAAGCCAAAACTAATCCTCGAGGATACCTTGGCCGAGGCATCTGACCGAGTCCACCAAGGTTGTTATAACATTTACATGTGAAACACATTTTTATTTTTTTTAAAACAAGTCGTTCCTTGGCGTTGGCCGAGTTACACATTCACGTGGGGGTTCGACGTGAAGTGAGCTCTAATACTACCCTGGGAGTTACCCTCCTCGCCTCTACAACCGGAGTAATTATGTAACCGGGTTTACCACGCCCCTCTAATAGGCAGTCCATGGAAACCCGTCACTGCAGTGACTAACCCACCAATTTTAATAAAATTTCGACAGTATAACGTGGCTTTTATTTATTTATCCAGCCTGCATAGTAAAAACAGCTTACATAAATTTCCTAATGCACTTACAAAATATAGCCACATATACTTATATCTCATAAGCCATTCATAGGAAAATATAAATTTTCAAGACAGTTAACAACCTCCAATTACTCAATTTCATAATCAACACAATATATTTTTATTTGTCACATTTATTTCTAAAACATCAAAAATCCCGTTTTAATCTCATTTTCGTTTCATAAAATACATAAAGAGCATTTTAAAATAAACTAGTTTGAGGTTAAATCTATTCAAGTGTACCGTTAGGTACAATATCGGGTTTCGTCTATTCTTAGAGACTTTCCTAGCATAATAACATGCTACTCAGTGCATGTATGTTATGGCATGTATTTATAAGGTCGGGTTTTACAACTGATCTTAGGCACATTAACACCAATGTAAGCACAAATTTAACTAAGATTAGATTGACTCACCTAATTAATTAAGTTAAATTAATTAGATAAAACCTACTAATTTCTACAATACTACAAGAACTAAGCTAAATTATAATCAAAATTAAGTCCAAATAAGTCTATATGACAAAGTTATCGCTAATATAAGCAAATAAAATAAGAATTGATCATGGATACACATTATTATAATATACCTTTGTTAATGCTCACTTTCTCTTTTAGAATATTAAATACTAATAAAGAGCTAATTATGGTACATTGACAACATATTTAAAACTATGCATTAATTTTATAAAGGGTCAATTATATATTTAGTCCTTAAACTATAATGAAAATTTCTATTTAGATGCCGTTTGACATATTGATGTAGTGTAATGAGAAACCTCTTGCACTACACACCTTATTTGTCCCCAAAAGATAATTGCACCCTTAAGGCTCTTGTAGGCAATCGTGGTTTTAGTGTGCTAGAAAGGAGAGAGATAGAGAAGGGAAGTGAAGGGGAGTGAGAGGGAGGTCAGTTGATGTTGGTTGATTGATATGAGACAGATTGATGCCGATCTACCTCAAGCCGACCTTTCATTCTCTTTACACATGGTAGGTTTACATCTATCTCATGTGTTAGTCTTCATCCTAGCCAACGTTTAGGCTTGAATCCCAAAAATCCCTTTGAAACAAGCTCAAGCAACCTAATCTAATAGAACCAGCCAATGCCATAAAGGGTCATTAAAGCAACACAATATACTTGCCACAAGAAACCCTTAAAACATGCAAACAAAACAATGGCTAAAAGCCTTGGTCAATCAAGCACACAACCACATAAATGAGAGAGAGTATTGAGACAATGAAAATTTTTGTTGTCATTAGCTGTACACACTACAAAAAAGAAGACTTTTACCAATGAAATATTATTTCAGTTGGTATGTGAAACTCGTAAATTTCGTCACTTGGGCAATGAGCATGGTGAGCTTAGGAAATAACTTTGTTAACCTAAGAACCTCAATTTCATCCTTGGAAATTCATAAATAAAGGTCATAAAGGTTATGGGAGTGTAATGACCTATTCCTAGATCGCTACCGGCATTCGAGTCTTAAGGGAGAACCCGTCAAGTCCCGAACAAGCCTTAATTGAAACTTTTGTTAATATCTTATATTTATTCCACTGATCTATGTAATTGCTTTGAACCATATAACTCTTTGTAATATGATTTAAACAAAAGTCATTATAAATCGATTTAACTTTTATTCCACATAATTGTAAAAAAAATACATCAAAGTTTATAATCTCTAAATGTACATTTGCATTAACACTAGTGTCTATTCACAAACAAAATACGTTATGAACGACTTGACCTCTAGCAGCGGAGCAACTTGGAATAAAGTGCTATAAGATGCCTTTACCTGTACACGGTGGACAATATGTGCAGATGAATGCACGCTAGGCCGATCACTATCTACAAAAAGAGAGATAAGGGGGTAAGTCTCATAGACTCAATGATCATCAGCTCCATGAGTAAGGTGTAGATGGGAAACAAGCTTAGAGCAGATAATTTGAAGGATAAAACCAAAGTATAAAATGATATCCTTATAAAACCAAATAACAAATAAGGTATTTGTGCCTTGTAAAAATAATGTGGTAAAAATCATAGTGCAATACTTTCCTTGAAAAACAATGTTGAAATCAAAACATAGTAAAATAGATTTCAATCATAAAAATCATTTATTTCCTTTGTAAAAACAAATGGCCATATAAAAACATGCACTCTTCCAAACCGTGTGGCATGTGAAATTAAGTGAGTACATCCACATACATCAATTCATGATCAACATATAAAGCATTGAAAGCTTTCAATTAAAAAAGGGAGCTAAGAAAAGACAATATCTTTCCACCATGCGAAAGAGTACGAGTCTAAAAACTCTCAAGGCTCTTGAGTCAGTAATCATAGATAATCAACCCGTGGACCCTCTTCCACATAATAACAATCCGAGAGGCCCCCTCTCCACCGGGTTCCCAAAGCCATGGCAGTCTGACGATATTGGTCGACATTAGAGAAATCATGTGATCGTAACCATGAATATCAACTCGTGGTCTTGCCATGTATAACAACCAGTGGCCTTGCCACGTATAATCAAAGAGCATGGCTTAGCCATGTCTAACAGCTTATTGGTGACCTAAAAGGTTTTCAAGCTAGAGCTCACTTGTGCACAAGGGTCACACTATCCCGATGTGACATTCGGCCTACTCTCGATGCTTTTAGCTTGTCAAAACCATTTTTCAAACCAAATCAAGGTTTTCAAGAGTTTTTCTTTAAATCATTTGAAAACAAGGTTCAGCAACCTTTCAAAATTGTTTTTCACATTAAAATGCATGGTGTAAACATTTGCATAATGTTTAAACTAAAACTAGCTCACAAGAATTTGCATTTAAGTCATTTATCAAGTGCAATTAGCTATTCACGTCACATAAAGATACAAGGCATGATTTTGATGCAAAACATTGCAAAAGGGCTTGTTTTCTGGTTTTTAAAACACTTTACATATATCATATATATGTATAGTATATAGAAAACACCTTTAAACACAATTTGCATTCAGAAATGCCTATTGTTTCTACCAGCTCATGCTTTCTACAAAAGCAGTGTATAAATCATTCCAAACCATGTATTCAAATCACTTATCATTTTCTAGCAACTCATGCTTTCCACAAAGGCATTGAATAATACTATTCATATACTTTGATATAGCATAGAATATTTTAAAAATTGACATCCCCTACTCACCTCTCTTGGCGGGATATTGTTTCACCAATTTAAACTCTTTGCGTCCTTAATAGATCAATATCACTTGCCGTTTAACTGTTATCCTTCTTGATTTACATGCATGGCAACTATCCTTTACTTGTCAATTTCCTGGCAACAATTAAATTCAAAATACTTAGCAACTTTACAAATTATTTTATCCAACAATTGCTGCCCACACTTAGCTTTATGCTTTTATATCCCATTCCATTCTCTTTCCCATTCAAACATTAATCATCATTTTAATAGCTCAAATCATGCTAAAATCACCATTCTTCCTCAATTAGCTTATGCATATTCATATGCATATTGACATATTTCTACTAAAGGAATTCATATCCTTTACATGCATAATTCTCTATATTACATGTATCGACAACTTATTTATAACATTAAGTGCCCATTTCAACCTTTCCAAGCAACATTCATCATAGTCCATCTTATATTTTCATAGCATTAACCACATATATGGTAGCAACAATCAATCCAATTTCACTCAATTATTTCCAAGCTTACATGCATAATTTGTCTATTTAACTTTCAATACTTTATTTCCCAATCTTCCATCCACATTATTCATCCTTAATTCTTTCAAACAACATAGCAAGCAACCTTAACATTTCTAACTAGCTCATGCATTTTTAGATCTTTCCAACAATCATCATTATTCATAATGTGTCTTTCAAGCTTTCAATCAACACAACAATAGCCATTTTCTCAAAATCTTTGAACCATACTTAAAGCATTATACATTTTTACCTTTGAGGTTGTTTGAGCCTTGCATGCACTCCAATATTCTTCCAAGTTTTAATCACCAAGCTGCCAACATTATTCACAAATTATATTCTTAACAATTCTACCAACCGTAGGCCTTAAAACACAATACCATGCTTACCTTTTCTTTTTCACTTTGAATCCATCATGCATCCAAGAGTTTGATGGCTTGCATGTCACTAAATCCTCTCCAATCAAGCTTTTCTTGATTGCCACAATACATTTCTTATGGTTACCAACCGATTGTCAAAACATAATCAAACCAAAACCACAATGCTTACCCTTGTTTCTCTTAAAACTTTGGAACCAAGCTTTCTTCTTTCCTTAAGCTCCACGGTTCCTCTCTTGCATGTTGAAGATTCCTTTTTGGGTGATGAAATGCTAAACTCAACAATGAAGAGCAAGGAACCCACGGTTTCCTTGAATCCACACAAACTCGAGCCTTCCCCACTTTCTTTTTTTCTTCCTTTCTTTTCTTTTCGCCTAGTGTGAAACCTTTCAAGACCCAATTTCCTCTTTTTTTTCCTTTCTTTTCTTCTCCTTTTGGGTGGAACCTCTCAAGAACCAAGCTCCTTCTCTATTCTCTCACAATGGTTGGTGCTCACAAGCTCTCCAAGGCCAATTCTCATTTCTTTTACACTTTGAAATTTTGCTATTTATTTGGCCACCCACTTAGCCAACCAAATTGCATGCACTAATTTGCCTTTTTATTCTATATAAGATTTCATGCATCCAATTTTCATCTCTTTTAATTGGTTGAATATCTACTTCCAATATCCATCCATTCTTTAATCTATCTTCATGCATTCTTAATGAATTTCCATTTCTTTCACCTTACTTATGTCCAATAGCCTTTCATGCATTCTCCGACATTATTTCTCTTTTGGCCTCCCATTTAGCCAATAACATTAAATGCTTATATATTTCCTTTCATTTAGTTCAACATTGCCACCAAGTGTCCTCTATGCAAAAATCCTCTATGCTTTCTTTAACTAGTAAAATCACATGCATATTTCACCTTGTGCATTTGCCTCTTTCCTTTTTATTTGTCACATGGTGGGGGTCCCACATGTTCCCCACTACAAGTACATCCTTGCATGTATTGTCACATGCATATGCCAATCTTCCACATAATCTCATTTTTCATGACTAATTATGTCACGACCTGGTACTCCCCTCGAGTCCTTGACAACCGCCACGGTGTCCTCGATAGACACTCATTACTCGAAATGTCAATTGAAACCCCGCAAGGCCTAATATAAGTTTCTCATTTTCCATGTGAGTAACCATTGCCAAAAATCATGTTCTAAAAGATTTTAAGCTATTTCCAAGCCAAAATGATAAAAAAAAATAATTTTCGACTCACAGGGGTATTTTGGTCATTCTTCCCTGAAAATTTCGAACCCAGCTAATTATGTAGTATACAAGTGCAAAACGCATATTTCAGAATCAAAAATAAATTTAGATGTCTAAAACGTTTATTAAAAATGATATTGCAACTATTTGAATAAAATAAAAATATTCAATAAAATATTCTAATTTCTTGTAAAACAATATTTATAGAGTCATCGGTAAATAATTTTTTGTAATGTAAAAGCTAAATAAATTCATACGTACTATAATACAGATAACCAAGATATGAAATTTACTTTACAGTGACTCGTGGGCCCACAAGGAATAAAAGTGCACAAAGGCAATAAACCTACAGTTTTTGGAGTAGTAAAGCCAACTATAATCCCTGACGATATCTACTATCCACAGGCTAACTTGGGCCTGAAATGGTTGAAAATGAGGGTGGTGACATTATAAAATCCCAGTGAGTAAACAGATACCATCTAAATCATCTGAAGTCGAGTAAATGGAGACAATTAAAATAAGTCATCATACTGTAATTTCATTACCTTTCAACTCATTTCAACCAAATAAAATCAATTCATATAAATCAAGTAATCAACATGGCTTATGAATTTCTTAAAAACTTTGGCTTGTGCCAAAACTCATACTTGGTGATACCTTGCGCAGGGCATCCAATCGAGTCTGCCAAAGCTGTTAAAAAGTTATGTACGCATAATCTTGTTTTTATTTAGAAAACATAGCCGCTCCTTGGCGTTGGCTGAGTTCTCCCTCACGTGGTGGTTTAACGTGAAGTGAACCCTAAACTTTACCCCAAGAGATACCCTACGCGCCTCTCCGATCGAGGTAAGAATATAATGGGGTTTACTGTGCCCCTCTAAAAGGCTGATCCACAGAAACCCCCTACTGTAGTGACTAATTAATATATAATCCACCAATTCAATAAAATTTGCAATAGCATGACATGGCAATTATTTTATTTACAACCTTTCAAGGCAAATCAACAGTTCATTCATTTTCAGCACATTTGCCAATTCAACCATTCATGCCAATATTATCATAAGCCATTCAGTTGGAACCATAATTTAACAATATATCAAATGGTCTCCAATTACTCTATTTTCAAAGCCATCATTCAATTTCTAGATAATTTATAAAATCATTTTATTTAATCACATTTTTGTTTATAAAACATAAAGATTTATCATTTAACCTCATTTTTCCATAAAATCACAAAATCGGATAAAAACCACTTTAGATAATTAAGACAATAGTAAGGTTACTCACTGTACTAGGAGTTTGATATACTTCTATTCCCGGTCTTTGGGCACAATCTCTTTACCCTTGTTAGAGGGCTCACCACCTATACATCATACGTGACATAAATTTCAATAAATTGTGTCAATTTATCATAAACTATTTCAGGCTCTATAAATCTATATGAATGCACGAAATGTGATGCAAAATGTCCAAATAGCCGTTTAAATACGGTATTCGACCTAATTCGCACTATTCTCGGTGTAATTGGTTAAAACCTCCAATTTAACTCCAAATCGATTTCTTTCACTTTTTGCACTCCAGTTATACTTAAAATACCTCAATGACTGTGAATATGATTCAATTTATCAGTCCGAACCATAAATCGCACATGTCTATACATTAGGTAAAAATTCATATTTTCATGCCAAAATTTCCCATTAAATTTCTAGCCTCACCAATCATTAAATACCACCAAAATATCATGAAATATTATCAATTTCAGCCTCAATATCGTCCCTAGAAAATTCGGCCTCTTGTGGGTTTGTGAAGAACAAAGTGATTCCTTGATAGATTTTCATACTTTCCATTACTAAACAACCAAAAACACTTAATTAGCTTGAAATCTAGCAAAATCAATGCTCAAAACCTCTCCTCTCAAATTCGGCCAGCATGGGTTCATCATGAAAACTTGACTTCTAAGCATGGAAAATGAAAAAGAAAGCATGGGTAGTGTAAATCACAACATAAAATCACAAAATTTTACCTTTATTAGCTTAATCCCTTGAAATCTCACACTTTTTCTTCAATTTTCTCACCTAGGGTTTGTGTTCTTTCCTTTCCTCTTCACTTCATGCTTTGGCCGGCCATATGGGTGAGAATAAAAGAGTTTTAAATAGATTTTACAAGGAAATTCTAGAATAATCCAAGCTTGACACATGGCATGTTTCCATTGGTCCATGTGTAATACTTATCTATTAAGCAATCTCTCTCCACCACATAAAATGTTTCAATTATCCACAATGTAAAATGTTAATGGCTGAAATCCATGGGCATGACAAGTGTTAGGTGGTGTAAAATTCCAAAATTCTAATTTTACCCCCGAAACTCGTAAAGTTACCGTTTTGCCCCTATGACTCCAAAAATGTCAAAATTTAAAATTTTCACCTCTTAAACTCAAATCATACTCCAATGAGTCAAATGTGGTCAAAATGTTTTCTAAAAATTCCCATTTTATCCTTGGGTGACAAAATTACCATTTTACCCCTAGAACATGAAAATTCCAAATTAACTCCAATTCAGCCCTCGAACTCCAAATCATCATTTTAAGTCATTTTGGGTTTTAAAATTCTCAATTTCATCTTAAGATCTCTATTTAGACTAGTTCGAGGCTTAATTCAACTTAATAGTACCATTTGGTACAATATCGACTTTTGATGATTTTTCGGGGCTTTCCAAGTATGCAAGCATATTGTCAATCACATGAAAGACATGGCAAGTACTTTATAAAGTCGGGCTTGACAAATTATTTTGTTTTCATCCAATTTTGCATGTGATCAATAATTTCTCTATCTAAATAATATAATATAATATAATATAAATGAATAAAATATTATTTTATTCATGTGATCCAAAAATTCTATTTTTGGTCTCCCTCACTTAGACTTAACCTATCTCCAGCAAGATGCGACCCGTCCTGGCATCAAATTATTTTATTAATAAAATATTATTTTATTTCAAGATTCTCCACTTGTCTCCTCGGGTCCCAAAGTGTCTTACTTTGCCTCTGTTCTCTTCCAAATCACCTTTGTAACTCACTAATTCATCCTTGATAAAATATTATTATTTTATTATTATTATTTTATTTTTATTTTCTCGAGTACGGAATATCTTATTCCAAAATATTCCTTTCACTTGTCACTGCTCTTTAGCACTAAAATTAGCATCAATTGACACTCGTCCTATCCATAAGCTTGTATTGGCTTCTATACGAGGGTATGGGGTGTTACAAGGAGAGATTTAAAGTGAGATTAGCACTAGGAACGATATGATTAGAGCATCAACATAGCGGAATAAAAAAAAATTGAAACAAAATAAAACCATACCTCCTACCTTTGGATTGCCTTGGTTGTTTAATGTAAAGTTAAGCACCATATAAAATCAGAAAAAGTTTTACCTTTCCTAGTGATATCATAATCAAATGGATTCCTTTTAATGATAAAAACTATAACACCCTATACTTTGATATGGTGGCTAATATAGCTTATTGGATACCAATTGAGGTTAATTAAAGTGCTTAAGAGTGTTGAAGTGTGAAACGAATAGTTTAGAATAAAATATTTCGTTTGTGATAAAATAATAAAAAAATAATAATATCTTATTGAGGATGAAGTTGTGGAGTTAAAAAGGTGCTATAGAGCTAAACAGAGGCAAAGTAAGATGTTTAAGAGCCTTAGAAGGCTAGAGGAAATTTTTTGGAATAAAATTTAAATTTTAAATAAAATAATATTAAAATAATACCGATGCCAAATTGGATATGTTACACAAAGGAAGTGTGATTTGTACAATTTGTCTAAGTGGAGGAGTGTGAGACCTTGATTTTTATAGACTCGTAGCTAGAAGTAAACGCGATAACAAGGACTAGGGGTAATTTCATCATTTCATTAGTGAGCCCCTAGAAGTAGGCTTTCAAACATTATTAAGGCCTAAGTAGGCCTAAGGCATAAATGAATGATGAAAATAAGGATAAAATGACGAAGGAAATAGAAATAATAATGATTTCCAAGGTAAAGGCAAAATGGTCATTTTTTATCTTGAGTCAAAATTTTTAAGTTTTTGTGAACCTGAGTATTTCTAGACTATAATGGAGTTTATTTCAGTGTCAAAAGAGTAAAAAGAATGCACAAAGGATTGGAGGAAGACAAAGCCAACTTGTTAAAGGCATTTTCATAATTCAAGTTAAGTTTGGATAAGCTTTAGCATAAATATCTCATTTCTCCAACAACTTCCTCATTTTTCCAGCAGCTTCTTCTTCTTTTTCTTCCTCCCATCTCATGTTTCTTTCATCCTCCATGAAAGCTTCTCTCAAAACTTCCATTATCCTCTCAAACTAACATTAAATTTCATGCTTTTACACACCTTGTTATAAAGTTTTTCATGCTCTTTCACTCTCTCATCTTAAAACCCTTAAAAATTCTAAAGAGAGAAAGAGAGAGAGAGCTTCTATAATAGCTTGAAAATTCTTGGAAAGGAATTCACTTACAAAGCTACCAAGGTGAGTAATGAAGTAGAGTTGATTTTTAAGTGTTGAGAATGGCTAATGATTAGACTTGTGAGTGTTTTGTAGTTGATGTTGCTTATTCATTTTAAAGTGATTAAAATAGTGAAAATAAATAGCCACTTAATGGGAATTGAAAGCTAGTTAGGAATAACTAGTAGAACATGAATTAGGAGATAGGTTTTAGAATTATGGTTATGTGAATTGAGTTTATTTGTGATGCTCTTGTGTGTGATAGGTTCCAACAAGACCCCACATCTCCATTCAGAGCATTAGTGGAAGTTAGAGTTGGGTAAAGATTTAACAAATACCGATGAGTGAACTTGCATTTCAAAATGTTTTGGGAAGTGCCTACATGTTTAAATAAATCATTTGGAAGTTCATTTGTTTTTGCTTTAAAAATATACTTGGGGAACAAGTCCTTAGTGAAATGTTTCTATCCTATGAAACGTGCAATATGAATAGTTCATGCATTATCACATTATATTGATATGTATATTATGCATTGGATGTTCCTTTTGTGTGATAATGATGACCCAACTATATGCGGTGTGGGAGTGCACATGAGCCGATGATGACCTAGCTATGTGCAGTGTGGGAGTGCACATGAGCTGATGATGACCCACACATGAGCTTATGTGTGGCAGGATGGTATGCATGATGATGTATGTATATATATATATATATATATATATATATGTTATAGAAAGTTTATGAAAATATTTGTGGTTGTGTTGTATGTTGGCATTTTTAATTGCTCCCAAATTGCTTTTCATTGCAGCAAGAAAATGGTTTTTTGATGTAACAAGACCCTTTTAACTAAATTGCTCTGTTTCTCGCTGTAACGAGCTTCATTTTCATTGCAACGATCTTCATTTTCACTATAGTGAGAAACTCTTAGGTAGGCATCCTTAATCCATGCTCTGAATTACGCTGTAGTGAAAATGGATTCTCGCTGTAGTGAGAAACTCTTGGGTGGTTCCAAAATTGTAGTGCACTACTTTCGCTTTGACAATGAGTTTAACCACCTTTCGATCAGAACTGGGCAAAGTGGTAAACATCAAAGTTTTAGCCCAGTCTCTTAACTTTCAAATGGTCTAAAAATCATGTCAATTGGACTTTTTTAGTGGAAGATATGTTTGAAAAACTGAAACATATGTAAATCAAGAATACCTTTTCACTGCAGCGAGAAACCCTATATATTGCTTGTCTTGCTTGGACATTTGCTGAAATTTTTATTCTTTTCAACTTCATGGTTATCATGGATTTTTCAACGCTAAGGAATTAAATATTTAAAGGTTGAATTATGGGGTTTTACAAGAAATTAAACTAAATTGCATTGTTTTTAACAAAAGTGCATCATGTTTCAAAATCTTTCCGTATCATTTGCTTGTTTCCTTCTTATGTTCACTCATTGAGTTTTATACTTACTCTTTTAAACTTCATGTTTTCAAATTCGGAGGTAGTTGTGTCACGACCCGAAACTCCCATCGAGCCCATGACAACCACCGCAACAGTCAAGCCCGACCTTATAAAGTACTTGCCATGTCCTTCATGTGATTGACAATATGCTTGCAGACTTGGAAAGCCTCAAAAAATCGTCAAAAGTAGATATTGTACCAAATGGTACTATTAAGTTGAATTAAGCCTCGAACTAGTCTAAATAGAGATCTTAAGATGAAATTGAGAATTTTAAAACCCCAGAAAGACTTAAAATGATGATTTGGAGTTCGAGGGCTGAATTTCAGTCAATTTGGAATTTTCATGTTATAGGGGCAAAATGGTAATTTGTCACCTGAGGACAAAATGGGAATTTTTAGAAAAAGATTTTGATCACATTTGACTCATTGGAGTATGATTTGAGTTTGAGAGGTGAAAAATTTAAATTTTGACATTTTTGGAGTCCTAGGGGCAAAATAGTAATTTTACGAGTTTACGGGTGTAAAGTTGGAATTTTGAAAATTTACACCACCTAACACTTGATATGCCCATGGATTTCAGCCATTAACATTATACATTGTGGATAATTGAAACATTTTATGTGGTGGAGAAAGATTGCTTAATGGATAAGTATTACACATGGATCAACAGAAACATGCCATGTGTCAAGCTTAGATTATTCTAGAATTTCCTTGTAAAATCTATTTAAAACTCTCTTAGTCTCACCCATATGGCTTACGTAGGCCTAAAGCATAAATAAATGGTGAAAATATGGGTGAAATGACAAGGAAATAAAAATTCTGATGATTTTCATGGTAGGGGCAAAATGGTCATTTTTTACCTCGAGTTAGAATTTTTAAGTTTTCATGAACCCAAGCATATCTAGACCATTATGGACCTTGTCCCAGTGTCAAAAGAGGAAAAAGAATGCATAAAAGATTGGAAGAAAATAAGTTAATTTGTGGAAGGGCATTTTAGTAATTTCTAAGGGAGTGGATAAGCTTGGGCCATAAGTATCCTCTCCTTCTAGCAACTTCTTGGAATTTCAGCAGCTTCTTCTTCTTATTCTCTTCCCTCTCACGTTTCTTCAATTCCTCCATGGAAGCTTAATGTGAAGCTTTCATAACTTTCTCTTTCTAGCTCTAATTTTCATACCTTGGTGCCCTTTTGACTAGAACCCTTGTATTCTTCCGCTCTCTCACTTTAAAACCCTTGAAAATGATGAAAATCTTGTTTCCATACTCTCTCATTAGTTAGGTGTTTTAGAGAGAGAAAGAGGAATCTTTATTAATAGTTTGAGAGCTTTTGGAAAGAAGTTCAAAGTTACAAAGCTATCAAGGTGAGTAGTAAACTAGTATTGGGTTTTAAGTGTTGAGAATGACTAGAGATTTGATTTGTGAATATTTCATAGTTGAGATTGTTAATTCACTTTGGAGTGATAGGAAAGTGAAAATGGATGGCCATTTAAATGGCAATTGAAAGATAGCTAAAAGATAGTTTTTAGGGTTTATAGTATGTAAATTGACATTATGGAAATGTTAATTTGATGGGAGGTGCTAACGAAGCCCCATCACCCCAATTGGATCATTAAGGGGATTAAGAGTCGGCTAAAGGCTCAACGAATACCGGTGAGTGGACTTGCATTTCAAACTTGTTTTGGGGAATATGAAAGATTCTATCCAACTTGTCTTAGAAAATGTACCTTGGGAACAAGCTTTTAGTACAATGATTTTATATTGTGAAAATGTGTTATACAATGGTTTATTTGTTATCACAATATGATAAAATGCATGATATGCATTAGATGCTTCTTTGCATGTTGATGTGGACCCGACTATGTGTGAGTAGGAGTGCACATAAGCCGTTGCTAACCCAGCAATGTGCGAGTAGGAGTGCACATAAGCCGTTGCTGACCCAACTATATGCGAGTAGGAGTGCACATAAGCCGTTGTTGACCCGGCTATGTGTGAGTGGGAGTGCACGTAAGCCGTTGCTAACCCGGCTATATGCGAATAAGAGTACGCATAAGCCGTTGCATATGAGATGATGATGATGGGAGGGTGTACATGATGATTGATATATATATATATATATATATATATATATACATATATGGTATATGGTTGTAAATGCAAATATGTGAGCATTTGATTTGTTGAAATTTGGCAGTTTACATGTGTTACATGTTGCTATTGTTATTTTAGCAGGATGGCTTGTTTTAAAGGAAAAATGAGACTTTTTTCTTTATGTTTTGACTCTCGCTGTAGTGAGATTCATTCTCGCTACAGCGAGAAACTCTCGAGTTTGAGGGCCTTCAGCAGACCTGGTTCTCGCTGCAACGAGAATGAAGTTCACAACAGCGAGAAACTTTCTTTCCATTTTGGCTAACTTATGGGTTTTGCTATATTTTCTGATTCTTTGGTACCGTAGTTGAGTATTGATCTTTTAAGTGATTTACTCATGAGGGGTTTACATGAGGGGTTCTACTAACAACTAGAACAATTTTCATTGTTTTGAGAAAATGAGTGCGTCTTGATTTCGATAAACATTCATTATGGTATGTTTGTTCCCTTCTTGTTCACTCACTAGTTTATACTCACCGTTTTTAACTTCATGTTTTCAGATTACGAGGCAGTTGGTAACTAGGTCGAAGTGCCTTTGTAGACTCGACTATTAGTAGGTGTCTCGGCATTCAGTAGCTGTATGTTTGTTGAGTTTTTTCGCTGGACACCGAGTCTCCTTTTGACATGTATAGTCAAATCTGATGTTAATTATTAGAATACATACTGTAGACAATGTATGTATATTTTAAATGAGTAGTGCCAGTACGAGTTGGCAATGTCCATCACCATTTTGATCCAAAGTTATAAAATGTGACTTAGCAATATTTGATGGAGTAATGAGCAGGATATATAGTAGGCTTGCTTGGGCTTAGTGGACTACGTCCATTAGGCTCATGCGCCGATCATGGCCCAAAATTTGGGTCGTGACAGACTTGGTATCAGAGTAGAGGGTTGTAACTCGATCCTTGGGAACTTTCACATGTGAACAGGGGTGAAGCATGACTCTCCGCCCAGGGGCTTGTAGAGAGGGTTATCTTCTATGAGTGCTTTGATAGGAACCATTTGTTGCCTCCGTAGCGAAAGGGGAAAGGGTTGCTTGTAGCGAGGGTCATCCTCTATGAATGGAGCTGCCCCTAGTGACGGATTTGGTATAAGAGTGCTAGGTTTGTCTAGGTCCTTGGATTTCCATTTGTTGGTTCGGCGAAGTGTCGGGTTTTTATATGGGAACTTTGGTTGTGAAGTGTGAAGTGTGGCACATTTTACGATCAAGGGACCGTATAGATTTCCTACCTTAGAAACCACCTTTTTTCCTTGAGTATGATTATGAAAAGTGTTTGGTAACAGGTGTTTTCTCTTGTCTAGGTAAGAATGCCGCCAAAGACACGAGCTATCTCAAGACGGATGGGGGAGCAAGATGATCCTACTAAGATGGTAGATAGGCCACGGGCATCCACTCTAAGGGGCCGAGGTAGACGTGGTAGGGCCACTAGGCCTGTGAGGGTGGATATGCCTGTGAGTAGGCTAGATAAGGGACAGTCCTCAGATGATGTAGATAGACACCCAGTTGGGGGGATTACCATTGAGGATTTAGCGGCAGGCGTACAATGAGTTAATCGAGTTGTAGAGATGATGGCGACCCATATGGAGGATATACAGAGGGTAGTAGATGGGAGACCTACAGTGCAAGAATCCCCTAGCTCCCAAAGACAGGCCCATCGCCAATATCATGAGGTTGAGAGGGGTCACTTAGAGATTTCTCTTCCTGATTTTCTTAAGCTTAAGCCTCTATCATTTTCAGGGTCTGATGCGTCGGAGAAGCCCTATATCTTTTTAGATAAGATGGAAAAAATATGTAATGCTTTGGGATGCTCTAGTGTCCGATCAATCGAGCTAGCTGCCTTCCGATTAGAGGATGTGGCGCAGAAGTGGTATAGTTCTCTATGTAGAGCCAGACTGACGAATGCAGCACCATTGACTTGGGGTGAGTTTAGTGCAGCCTTTTTAGACTGATTCTTACCACTCAGTGTACATAATGCATGAGCTAGGGAGTTTGAGACTCTAGTACAGACCTCGAGTATGACGGTGTCGGAGCACGACATCAAGTTCACGCAATTGTCTCGGTATACTCCCTACCTAGTTTCCACTGAGGAGATGAAGATTCAGAGGTTTGTGGATGGGCTAGTAGTGCCACTGTTTAGGGTTGTGGCATCCCAAGATTTTAAAACCTACTCCACAACGGCAGATTATGCTCAACAGATTGAAATAAGGACCAATGAGAGTAGGGTTATCAAGGTTGTAGAGATTTCAACAGTGATGGTTCATCTTCTAGCCGTCAAGGTCCACAAAGGGACTCACGATTTCCCCAGCAGGGGAGTGACTCGCCTAGTTCTAGTATTGCGGCCGGATAGAGAATCTACAGTGCTGGAAGGTAGCAAGATACGAGGCAAGGAAGTCAACTTATCCTTCCTTGCCATACTTGTGGGGGACGGCATAAAGGAAGAGGCCTTTGTGCTACGGGAGTTTGTTTCAGGTGCGGTGAACCTGGGCATATTATGAGGGATTGTACAATGGCTCATCAATCACAAGATTCTGCTCGTGGTTTTACCCAGCCAGCTTCGTCTGCTCCTTCAATCGCCACCCCGTCTGATAGGGAAGCTAGTGGATCCAAAGGTAGAGGTGCTGGTACTTCCTCTCAAGGTAAGCCATCTGGGTCCAGAAGTCAAAGTTCTGTTGGTAGAGGCCAGGCGAGGGTGTTTGCTTTAACACAGCAGGAGGCCCAGACATCCAATGCAGTGGTCTCAAGTATTCTCTTAGTTTGTAATATGAATGCTCAAGTCTTATTTGATCCTGGTGCTACCCACTCTTTTATCTCTCCATGTTTTGCATCTTGGTTGGGTCAAGATCATGTTAAGAGAGAGGAACAATTAGTGGTGTCTACTCCTTTAAAGGAGGTATTTGTAGCCGAATAGGAATATGAGTCCTGTGTAGTGTGAGTCAAGGATAAAGATACTTTGGTGAATCTAGTGGTGTTAGACACCTTAGACTTTGATGTGATCTTGGGGATGGATTGGTTATCACCCTGCCATGCTAGTGTGGACTGCTATCATAAATTGGTTAGATTTGATTTCCCTGGTGAACCATCATTTAGTATTCAGGGGGATAAAAGTAATGTTCCAACCAATTTGATATCGGTCATGTCTACCCGAAGGTTATTACGACAGGGTTGTATAGGTTACTTGGCAGTTGTAAGGGATACTCAGGCGAAGGTTGGAAATGTAGGTCAAGTGTTAGTGGTGAATGAGTTCATGGATGTATTTCTCGAGGAACTACAAAGTTTACCTCCCGAGCGAGAGATTGAATTTTTCATAGATTTGATTCCTAACAGTAGACCTATATCCATAGCCCCATATAGAATGGCACCTGCAAAGCTTAAAGAGCTTAAGGATCAGTTAGAAGATTTGTTGGATAAAGGCTTTATCCGACTTAGCGTCTCACCATGGGGAGTTTGGCACATATTGCTACAGATAGGAGATCCTTGGTTAGGAAGATCCATAGCTTGGGAGACATAGGTGTGCATTTGGAAGTTGCTGAGACTAATGCATTGCTAGCACATTTTAGAGTGAGACCTATTTTAATGGACAGGATTAAAGAAACACAAGGTAAAGATGAGTTTGTAGTTATGGCCTTAGAGGATCCTTAGGGAAGAAAAAGGAAAAATGTTTACTAAAGGCACAGATGAAGTGTTGAGGTATAGAACCATACTTTATGTGCCTGATGGGACGGGTTGAGGAGAGAAATATTGGAGAAAGCTCACATGGCAGCCTATGTGGTACATCCAGGGGCTACAAAGATGTATCAAGATTTGCAAGAGGTGTATTGGTGGGAAGGACTTAAGAGAGATGTAGTTGAGTTTGTCTCCAAGTGCTTAGTTTGTCAGCAGGCTAAGGCCAAGCATCAAAAGCCTGCAAGGCTACTACAGCCATTACCAATACCTGAGTGAAAGTGGGAGCATATTGCTATGGACTTTGTAACGGGTTTGCCTCGAATTAGTGGGGGCTATGACTCGATTTGGATCATAGTAGACCGATTAACAAAGTTAGCTTATTTTTTTCTAGCGAAGACTACTTATGGTGCTGCCTAATATGCTCGAGTTTATGTAGATGAGATAGTACGGCTGCGTGGTATCCCCATTTCTATAGTATCTGACAGAGGAGCTCAGTTTACTAGTAGGTTTTAGGGAAAGTTGCAGGAAGTAGTTGTAATATGGAAAGAGTATTTTGAAGTGGGAATTATTGATTGTTGATAAGCGATAAAGGTAGCGTAATGAAAAAAATCCCATTAGAGGCTGAGTTGCATGGACATAAGAGACTTTGAGAGATAGTTAAGGAAATGGTATCAAGGAAATGTAATCTATAGCGCGGTTAAGCCGTACGTGATGGACTAATATGATTAAGAAGAATGAAGCTATATAAATGTGAGGTAAACATAAATATGAAGGTATGTACAGGAATGAATAAGAGCATCCCAATGGTTAAAGTATTGTGGATGAATGTTCGAATGGAAGAGATGACATGGGAAGTTGAACATCAGATAAGAAGATAATACCCCACATTTTCTCTAAGTTCAGTAAATGAAATTTTGAGGTCAAAATTTTATTTAAGGGGCGTAGTGCTGTCAAGCCCGACCTTGTAAAGTACTTGCCATGTCCTCCATGTGATTGACAATATGCTTGCATACTTGGAAAGCCTCGAAAAATCGTCAAAAGTCGATATTGTACCAAATGGTACTATTGAGTTGAATTAAACCTCGAACTAGTCTAAATAGAGATCTTAAGATGAAATTGAGAATTTTAAAACCACAGAATGACTTAAAATGATGATTTGGAGTTCGAGGGCTGAATTGGAGTCAATTTGGAATTTTCATGTTCTAGGGGTAAAATGGTAATTTTGTCACTCGAGGATAAAATGAGAATTTTTAGAAAAATATTTTGATCACATTTGACTCATTGGAGTGTGAGACCCTGTCAAGCTCGATTAAAAGACGGTATTGTATCGAGTGGTACAACTAAGTTAAATCGAGCCTTGAACTAGTTCAAATAGAAATTCTAAGAGGAATTTGAAAATTTTAAAACCAACAGAATGGCTTAGAATAGTGATTTGCAGTTCAAGGTCCAGTTTGGAGTCCATCAGAAAATTGACCAATTAGGGACAAAACGGTCATTTTACCATTTGATGATAAAATGGAGATTTTTAGCCAAGATTTGATCACATTTGACCAAGAATAATTGTATGAAATATAATTATGATTATTGGAGTATAAAATGATGTTTAGTAGTGAAAAATTTTGATTCCCAGTATTTATGGAGCACAAGGGCAAAATGGTAATTTTACCACTAGAGGACTAAACGAAAATTTTTTTTAAGCAATTTTTACCCCATTTGGTTAATATTGATCAATATTAGTGTTATTTTAGGTTGAAAAGTAGAAACAATGGGATTCCGGTACATTTCGGAGTATAGGGGCAAAATCGTAAATTTTTTTGTCTCGGGGGCAAATCAGTAAAATTTTCGCCCCAGCACTTGTCCAGACCAAGGGATTTTAATTGTGGTAGGATTGGATAAATACCAGAATATTTGTGGTGGAAAATTAAGAAGAAAAAGTCAAAAAGTTAAAAATTTGGGCCAATAAGCATGCGACACATGGCATGCTTGATTATTTTATTATTTTCTATAGAAATCAGCCCATTAAATCCCCAATTCCCTCACCATATTCGGCCTAGACATCCAGCAACAAGAAACAAAGAAGAACAAAAGGAAAAACAAGAAAAACCTAGGTGGAAATTCAAAGAAAAAGTGAAGAAATCAAGGAAACAAGCTAGGTAAGTTAAAATTTCTTTAATTCTCCTTGATACCTAGCTTACCCATGCTTTTGTTCTTGATTTCCATGGTTGAATATTGAGTTATCATGATGAATTCAATTCTGAAAAATGGGTATGGAAGAGGAATTGTTGTTGGAATAATTTGATTTTAGACTATGTTAGTGTTTAGGGATAGTTAAGCATGGTTATGAACAAAAACACAAAAGAAATATTCAATTTCTCTAGGGTTCCTTGTTGGCCGAACCACGAGGGCTGAATATCAATGGGGGATTGTTTTTATTTCAAGAAAAATGGCATGGAAAATGATGAATTAAGGTGAAACGGTTATGTAGAAAAAAATTTGATGCTAGTGCACCAAATGACAAAATTTTTCTATAAGGAACTGTGAGGGTTCTAATGCTGAATTTGGCTTTATTTAAATGTATGTGGTAAATTAAGGTATTAGAGGAGAAATGAATTAATTTAGAGGTGATTTGGACACAATCGCCGATTAATCGAGTGATCGGTCGAATTTAATCGATACCGTGATTAAGCGATAATCGGACATATTTTTGCATTTACATATCAAGCATTAGTAATTTAAATTAATTTATATCAATTTAGGGACAATATAGTAAATTCCTTGACTTTGTTATTTGTCAAGGTGGTGAGACATCCGGAAAAAGGCAAAGGAATTGCGCCTGAGGGCTATTAGTCCGAGTGCACCCAGAATCTGGATTTTCGATACCGGTGAGTGGACTTGCATTTCAAACTTGTTTTGGGAAATATGAAAGATTCTATCCAACTTGTCTTAGAAAATGTACCTTGGGAACAAGCTTTTAGTAAAATGATTTTATATTGTGAAAATGTGCTATACAATGGTTTATGTGTTATCACAATATGATAAAATGCATGATATGCATTGGATGCTTCTTTACATGTTGATTTGAACCCGGCTATGTGCGAGTAGGAGTGCACATAAGCCGTTGCTGACCCGGCTATGTGCGAGTAGGAGTGCACATAAGCCGTTGCTGACCCGGCTATGTGTGAGTGGGAGTGCACATAAGCCGTTGTTGCCTCCGTAGCTTATAGGGCTGGATGCTTCGTGATCTTCTACCCTATGAGTGCTTTGATAGGTATGATCTGTGGCGAAGTATGACTCTCTGCCCAGGAGCTTGGAAGAGGAGGGAAGGGACTGCTCCGTTGCTTCGTGATCCGGAGTGAAGTGCACCTCTTACCGAGTGAAGGGGGGGATGCTTCGTGATCTCCCACCCCCTAGTGACAATAGCATAAGCCGTTGCATATGAGATGATGATAATGGGATGATGTGCATGATGATGATGATGGGATGGTGTGCATGTTGATGATGGGTATATGGTTGTAAATGCAAATATGTAAGCATTTGTTTTGTGGAAATTTGGAAGTTTACATGTGTTACATGTTGCTATTGTTATTTTAGCAGGCTGACTTTTTTTAAGGGAAAAAGGAGACTTTTTTTCCTTGATGTTCTGGTTCTCGCTGCAACGAGAATGAAGTTCGCTACAGTGAGAAACTTTCTATCCATTTTGCTAACTTGTGGGTTTTTACCATATTTCTCATTTCTTTGGTACCATAGTTGAGCATGGATTTTTGTAAAGTGATTTACTCATGTGAGATTTACATGAGGGGTTTAAAGGAGCTAAAACAATTGCATGGTTTTGAGAAAACGAATGCATCATGATTTCAATAAACATTCCTTATGGTATGCTTGTTCCCTTCTTGTTCACTCACTGAGTATTGTACTCACGTTTTATATAAAAAAAAAATTATGTTTTCAAATCAGGTGACTGTTGGACCCTAGATCGAGGAGTCCCCGTAGTGCATCTCTTGGGTATGTATCTGGCATTCGATAGTAATCCCTCTTATTGTAAATGTCTCCGCTGGAAGTCATGGGTCCTTTTGTATTATGAATACAATTTAACAATGCGAATATGTGTATGCAATGTAAATTGCTAAATACATGACTGGTATAGTGCATGTATATTATTATCTATAATGCCATTGTGTTTTGGCTATGTTCACACCCGAAAAAAAAGTGTGTGTGTATGCATGATATGATAAATTTGTTAAGCAAAGTTAAATGGATAGGCTTGCTTGGGCTTAGTGAGCTATGCTCATTGAGGTCATGCGTCGGTCATGGCCCGAGAAATTGGGTCGTGACAAACTTGGTATCAGAGCCCTAGGTTGTTTAGGTCCTAGGGTGTTATGGTCAGGTCCAGCGGAGAGTCGGGTTTTTTTGTGCAGTTTTTAATTATGAACTGTGAGCCGCGGCACATTTCATAATCGAGGAACCGCATAAATTCTCAATCTTAGAAACCACCTTATCTCTTTAACTGTGGTTAATGACAGGTGTTTGCTCTTGTCTAAGTAAGAATGCCACCTAAGACACGGGCCACCTTAAGACAAGTGGGGGAGCAAAATGCCCCTACTGAGATGACTAGTAGGCCACAGGCACCCACCTGTTGGGGGTGAGGTAGACGTGGCAGGGTCGTTAGGCCGGTGAGAGCGAGTACGCCTATGAATAGGAGAGATGAGGGACAGCCCTTAGGTGAGACTGTTAGGCCACCTGCGAGAGGCATTACTGTTGAGGACTTGGCAGCGGGTCTGCAGGGAGTCAATCGGGTTGTAAAAATGATGGCAGCCCGTATGGAGTATATACAAAAAAATAGTAGAGGGGAGACATGTGGAGCAAGAGTCTCCTAGTTCCCAAGGCCAGACAAACCGCCAACCTCCCGAGGGTTATCAGGGTCGCAGAGACTTTAGCAGTGGGATTTCATTTTCTAACTGTCAAGGCCCATATGGAGAATTAAGGTTACCCCAACAAGGGAGTAACGTGATGAATACCAATGTTGAGTCAGGGCAGGAAGCTTTTGTTGGAAGGAGGGAACAACAAGACTCAAGGCAAATTAGTCAGGCTATTCCTCCTTGTGATAATTGTGGAAGACGACACAGAGGACGATGCTGTTTTCCCATGAAAACTTGTTTTGGTTGTGGCCAGCTTAGACATAGGGTGAAGAATTGTCCGATGGCCCAACAATCGCAAGGTTTTGTTTGCAGTCCTAATCCGCCATCTTTGTCTGCTCCTTCGACAACTGTTTCAATTGTCCAAGAGGTTAACGAGATAAGAGATAGAGGCGCTAGTGCTACCTCTCGGGGTAGGCCATCTGGGTCCGGACATCAGAGTTCTGTTGGTAGAGGCCTGGCAAGGGTGTTTGCTTTAACACAGCAGGAGGCCCAAACATCCAATACCGTGGTCTCAAGTATTCTTTCAATTTGTGATATGAATGCTCGGGTACTATTTGATCCTGGTGCTACTCATTCTTTTATCTCTCCATGTTTTGCATCTCGGTTGGGTAGAGATTGTGTTAGGAGAGAGGAACAGTTAGTAGTGTTTACTCATTTAAAGGAGATATTTGTGGCCGAATGGGAATATGAGTCCTGTGTAGTACGAGTCAAGGACAAGGACACTTTGGTGAATTTGGTGGTGTTAGACACCTTAGACTTTGATGTGATATTGGGAATGGATTGGTTATCACTCCGTCATGCTAGTGTGGACTGTTATCATAAATTGGTTAGATTTGATTTCCCCAGTGAATCATCATTTAGTATTCAGGGGGATAAGAGTAATGCTCCAACCAATTTGATATCGGTCATTTCTGCCAGAAGGTTAATACGACAAGGTTGTATAGGTTACTTGGCTATTGTAAGGGATACTCAGTCGAAGCTTGAAAATGTAAGCCAAGTGTCGGTGGTGAAGGAGTTCGTGGATGTATTTCCCGAGGAGCTACCAGGTTTACCTCCTGAGTGAGAGATTGAATTTTGCATAGATTTAATTCCTGACACTAGACCTATATCCATACCCCTATATAGAATGGCACCGGTAAAGCTCAAAGAGCTTAAGGATCAATTAGAGGATTTTTTGGATAAAGGCTTCATCTGTCCTAGTGTATCCTTATGGGGAGCACCAGTGTTATTTGTGAAGAAGAAAGATGGGTCACTTAGGTTGTGCATTGATTATCGACAGCTTAATAAAATAACGGTGAAGAATAAATATCCTCTCCCAAGGATAGATGATTTATTTGATCAACTACAAGGAGCACAATGTTTCTCTAAGATAGATCTGCGATCTGGGTACCATCAGTTGAGAATCCTGAACGAAGATATACCCAAGACTGCATTTTGAACAAGATATGGGCACTATGAGTTCTTAGTGATGTCATTTGGGCTCACGAATACTCCTGCAGCCTTCATGGATTTGATGAACCAAGTGTTCAAGCCTTATTTGGATAAGTTTATGGTGGTGTTTATTGAAGACATCTTGATATATTCAAAGAGCCGAGAGGAGCATGAGCAGCATCTTAAGATAGTGCTCCAAATTTTGAGAGAACATCGATTGTATGCTAAGTTCTCCAAGTGTGAGTTTTGGCTCGAAAGTGTTGCATTCTTGGGGCATGTGGTATCTAATGATGGGATACAAGTTGATTCAAAGAAAATTGAAGCAGTGAAAAAAATGGCCAAGGCCAACATTAGTTACGGAGATTAGAAGCTTTGTGGGTTTAGCTGGCTATTATCGTCGCTTTGTGAAGGACTTCTCCAAAATAGTTGCCCCTTTGACTAAGCTGACACGTAAAGATACAAAATTTGAGTGGTCTGATGCTTGTGAGAATAGTTTTGAGAAGCTTAAGGCATGTCTCACAACAACTCCAGTGTTAAGCCTACCGTAAGGCATAAGGGGTTATACGGTGTTTTGTGATGCATCGGGGGTTGGTTTAGGATGTGTATTAATGCAACATGGGAAGGTGATTGCGTATGCATCTAGGCAACTTAAAAGGCATGAGCAGAATTACCCCATACACGATTTGGAAATGGCAGCAATCGTGTTGCCTTAAAGATTTGGAGACATTACTTGTATGGTGAGACTTGCGAGATATGCACGGACCATAAAAGTCTAAGTATATATTTCAGCAGAGGGATCTTAACTTAAGGCAATGTAGATGGATGGAGTTGCTAAAGGATTATGATTGTACTTTCTTTATCATCCCGGTAAGGCCAATGTAGTGGCAGATGCCTTAAGTCTAAAATCAATGGGAAGCTTGGCACATATTTCTACTGATAGGAGATCTTTGGTTAGAGAGATCCATAGCTTGGGAGACATAAGTGTGCGTTTGGAAGTTGCGGAGACAAATGCTCTGCTAGCACATTTTAGAGTGAGGCCTATTTAATGGACAGGATTAAAGAAGCACAAAGTAAAGATGAGTTTGTGACTAAGGCCTTAGAGGATCCTCTGGGTAGGAAAGGAAAAATGTTTACTAAAGGCACAGATAGAGTGTTGAGGTATGGAACCAGACTTTATGTGCCAGATGGTGACGGGTTGAGGAGAGAAATATTGGAGGAAGCTCACATGGCAGCTTATGTGGTACATCCAAGGGCTACAAAGAGGTATCAAGATTTGAAAGAGGTGTATTGGTGGGAAGGACTTAAGAGTGATGTAGTTGAGTTTGTCTTCAAGTGCCTGATTTGTCAGCAGGTTAAGGCCGAGCATCAAAACCCTGCAGGGCTACTACAACAATTACCAGTACCCGAGTGAAAGTGGGAACATATTGCTATGGACTTTGTGACGGGTTTGCCTCGAACCAGTGGGGGATATGATTCAATTTGGATAGTAGTGGACCGGTTAACAAAATCAGCTCATTTTCTTCCGGTTAAGACTACTTATGGGGCTGCCCAATACGCTCGAGTTTATGTGGATAAGATAGTACGACTACATGGTATTCCCATTTTTATAGTATCTGACAGAGGAGCTCAATTTACTAGTAGGTTTTGGGGAAAGTTGCAAGAAGCATTGGGCACTAAGTTGGATTTCAGCACAGCTTTCCACCCTTAGATTGATGGACAATCTGAACGGACCACACAGACATTGGAGGATATGTTGAGGGCTTGTGTGATAGACCTTGGTGTCAGGTGGGAACAATATCTACCCTTAGTGGAATTTGCCTACAACAACAGTTTCCAAACTAGCATCCAAATGGCACCATTTGAGGCCTTATATGGACGAAGATGTAGGTCACCCATTGGATGGCTAGAGGTGGGAGAAAGGAAACTTTTGGGGCCTGAATTGGTGCAGGATGCAACCGAGAAAATACACATGATCCGTCAGAGGATGTTAACAGCACAAAGTAGACAGAAATCATATGCTGATAACCGACGGAGAGACTTGGAGTTCCAAGTAGGAGATCATGTATTTTTGAAAGTTTCGCCAACTAAAGGGGTAATGAGGTTTGGCAAGAAAGGGAAGTTAAGTCCTCGGTATATAGGGCAATTCGAGATCTTAGAAAAGGTTGGAGCGGTGGCTTATCGTTTGGCATTACCGCCAGACCTTTCTAATATTCATCCCATGTTTCATGTGTCCATGCTTAGGAAGTACAACCCAGATCCATCACATGTAATACGGTATGAAACTATTCAGTTGCAAGATGATCTAACCTATGAGGAACAACCGGTAGCTATCCTTGATAGGCAAGTTAAAAAGCTCCGTTCAAAGGATGTAGCCTCAGTGAAAGTGTTGTGGCGGAATCACACTAGCGAGGAGGTAACGTGGGAAGCTGAGGATAAGATGCGGACAAAGCATCCACACCTCTTCGATATGTAAAGGTAAGCCACTCTACATTGAATTTAAATTCGGGGACCGAATTTTTATTAGTGGGGGAGAATGTGAGACCCTGTCAAGCTCGATTAAAAGACGGTATTGTATCGAGTGGTACAACTATGTTAAATCGAGCCTTGAACTAGTTCAAATAGAAATTCTAAGAGGAATTTGAAAATTTTAAAACCAACAGAATGACTTAGAATAGTGATTTGGAGTTCAAGGTCCAATATGGAGTCCATCAGAAAATTAACCAATTAGGGACAAAACGGTCATTTTACCATTTGATGATAAAATGGAGATTTTTAGCCAATATTTGATCACATTTGACCAAGAATAATTATATGAAATATAATTATGATTATTGGAGTATAAAAAGATGTTTAGCAGTGAAAAATTTTGATTCCCGGAATTTATGGAGCACAAGGGCAAAATGGTAATTTTACCACTAGAGGACTAAACGAATTTTTTTTAAGCAATTTTTACCCCATTTGGTTAATATTGATCAATATTAGTGTTATTTTAGGTTGAAAAGTAGAAACAATGGGATTCCGGTACATTTCGATGTATAGGGGCAAAATCGTAAATTTTTTTGTCTCGGGGGCAAATCAGTAAAATTTTAGCCCCAGCACTTGTCCAGACCAAGGGATTTTAATTGTAGTAGGATTGGATAAA
Source organism: Theobroma cacao (assembly GCF_053813885.1). Taxonomy (NCBI): domain Eukaryota; kingdom Viridiplantae; phylum Streptophyta; class Magnoliopsida; order Malvales; family Malvaceae; genus Theobroma; species Theobroma cacao. Next base: position 19,722,316 of record NC_142645.1, read on the forward strand.
TACCAGAATATTTGTGGTGGAAAATTAAGTAGAAAAAGTCAAAAAGTTAAAAATTTGGGCCAATAAGCATGTGACACATGGCATGCTTGATTATTTTATTATTTTCTATAGAAATCAGCCCATTAAATCCCCAATTTCCTCACCATATTCGGCCTATACATCCAGCAACAAGAAAAAAAGAAGAACAAAAGGAAAAACAAGAAAAACCTAGGTGAAAATTCAAAGAAAAAGTGCAGAAATCAAGGAAACAAGCTAGGTAAGTTAAAATTTCTTTAATTCTCCTTGATACCTAGCTTACCCATGCTTTTGTTCTTCATTTCCATGGTTGAATATTGAGTTATCATGATGAATTCAATTCTGAAAAATGGGTATGGAAGAGGAATTGTTGTTGGAATAATTTGATTTTAGACTATGTTAGTGTTTAGGGATAGTTAAGCATTGTTATGAATAAAAACACAAAAGAAATATTCAATTTCTCTAGGGTTCCTTGTTGGCCGAACCATGAGGGCTGAATATCAATGGGGGATTGTTTTTATTTCAAGGAAAATGGCGTGGAAAATGATGAATTAAGGTTAAACGGTTATGTAGAAAAAAATTCGATGCTAGTGCACCAAATGACCAAATTTTTCTATAAGGAACTGTGAGGGTTCTAATGCTGAATTTGGCTTTATTTAAATTTATGTGGTAAATTAAGGTATTAGAGGAGAAATGAATTAATTTAGAGGTGATTTGGACACAATCGCCGATTAATCGGGTGATCGGTCGAATTTAATCGATACCGTGATTAAGCGATAATCGGACATATTTTTGCATTTACATATCAAGTATTAGTAATTTAAATTAATTTATATCAATTTAGGGACAATATAGTAAATTCCTTAACTTTTTTATTTGTCAAGGTGGTGAGACCTCCGGAAAAAGGCAAAGGAATTGCGCCTGAGGGCTATTAGTTCGAGTGCACCCAGAATCTGGATTTTCGATACCGGTGAGTGGACTTGCATTTCAAACTTGTTTTGGGAAATATGAAAGATTCTATCCAACTTGTCTTAGAAAATGTACCTTGGGAACAAGCTTTTACTAAAATGATTTTATATTGTGAAAATGTGCTATACAATGGTTTATGTGTTATCACAATATGATAAAATGCATGATATGCATTGGATGCTTCTTTACATGTTGATTTGAACCCGGCTATGTGCGAGTAGGAGTGCACATAAGCCGTTGCTGACCCGGCTATGTGTGAGTAGGAGTGCACATAAGCCGTTGCTGACCCGGCTATGTGTGAGTGGGAGTGCACATAAGCCGTTGTTGCCTCCGTAGCTTATAGGGCTGGATGCTTCGTGATCTTCTACCCTATGAGTGCTTTGACAGGTATGATCTGTGGCGAAGTATGACTCTCCGCCCAGGAGCTTGGAAGAGGAGGGAAGGGATTGCTCCGTTGCTTCGTGATCCGGAGTGAAGTGCACCTCTTACCGAGTGAAGGGGGGGATGCTTCGTGATCTCCCACCCCCTAGTGACAATAGCATAAGCCGTTGCATATGAGATGATGATAATGGGATGATGTGCATGATGATGATGATGGGATGGTGTGCATGTTGATGATGGGTATATGGTTGTAAATGCAAATATGTAAGCATTTGTTTTGTGGAAATTTGGAAGTTTACATGTGTTACATGTTGCTATTGTTATTTTAGCAGGATGACTTTTTTTAAGGGAAAAAGGAGACTTTTTTTCCTTGATGTTCTGGTTCTCGCTGCAACGAGAATGAAGTTCGCTACAGTGAGAAACTTTCTATCCATTTTGCTAACTTGTGGGTTTTTACCATATTTCCCATTTCTTTGGTACCATAGTTGAGCATGGATTTTTGTAAAGTGATTTACTCATGTGGGATTTACATGAGGGGTTTAAAGGAGTTAAAACAATTGCATGGTTTTGAGAAAACGAATGCATCATGATTTCAATAAACATTCCTTATGGTATGCTTGTTCCCTTCTTGTTCACTCACTGAGCATTGTACTCACGTTTTATATAAAAAAAAAAATCATGTTTTCAGATCAGGTGACTGTTGGACCCTAGATCGAGGAGTCCCCGTAGTGCATCTCCTGGGTATGTATCTGGCATTCGATAGTAATCCCTCTTATTGTAAATGTCTCCGCTGGAAGTCATGGGTCCTTTTGTATTATGAATACAATCTAACAATGTGAATATGTGTATGCAATGTAAATTGCTAAATACATGACTGGTATAGTGCATGTATATTATTATCTATAATGCCATTGTGTTTTGGCTATGTTCACACCCGAAAAAAAAGTGTGTGTGTATGCATGATATGATAAATTTGTTAAGCAAAGGTAAATGGATAGGCTTGCTTGGGCTTAGTGAGCTATGCTCATTGAGCTCATGCGCCGGTCATGGCCCGAGAAATTGGGTCGTGACATGGAGTATGATTTGAGTTTGAGAGGTGAAAAATTTAAATTCTGACATTTTTGGAGTCTTAGGGGCAAAACGATAATTTTACAAGTTTACGAGGGCAAAGTTGGAGTTTTGAAATTTTACACCACCTAACACTTGCCATGCCCATGGATTTCAGCCATTAACATTATACATTGTGGATAATTGAAACATTTTATGTGGTGAAGAGAGATTGCTTAATGGATAAGTATTACACATGGACCAATGGAAACATGCCATGTGTCAAGCTTGGATTATTCTAGAATTTCCTTGTAAAATCTATTTAAAACTCTCTTAGTCTCACCCATATGGCTTAAGTAGGCCTAAAGCATAAATGAATGATGAAAATATGGGGGAAATGACAAGGAAATAAAAATTCTGATGATTTTCATGGTAGGGGCAAAATGGTCATTTTCACATCGGGTTAGAATTTTTAAGTTTTCATGAACCCGAGCATGTCTTGACAATTATGGACCTTGTCTCAGTGTCAAAAGAGAAAAAAAAAGCGTAAAAGATTGGAGGAGAATAAGCTAATTTGTGGAAGGGCATTTTAGTAATTTCCAAGGGAGTGGATAAGCTTGGGCCATAAATATCCTCTCCTTCTAGTAACTTCTTGGGATTTCTAGCAACTTCTTCTTCTTGTTCTCTTCCCTCTCACATTTCTTCAATTGCTCCATGGAAGCTTGATGTGAAGCTTTCATAACTTTCTCTCTCTATGTCAAACCCTATTCTATAAAATAATTACGATGTCATTTACATGCTCAATAAAATGTTTGCATATTTAGGAAGTTCGAGGAATCGTTAAAAGACGATATTGCCCCTAATGGTACCATTCAGTAGATTAAGCCTCGAACTAGTTCAAATAGGAATTTTAAGGTGAAATTAAGAGTTTCACAGTTCAGGGATGACTCAAAATGGTAATTCGGAGTTCGATGATCAATTTGGAGTCAAACTGAAATTTTCACTATCTAGGGGCAAAATGGTTATTTGCCACTTGGGGATAAAATGGAAATTTTTAGAAAAGATTTGTTTAGCCCCATTTGACTTATTGGAGTATGATTTGAGTATTGGAGTATGATTTGAAGTTTAGAAGTGAAATTTTAATTCTGGTATAATTTGGAGTATAGGGGTGAAATGGTAATTTTGCCACTTTGAGGGCAGATTGGTAAATTTTCACCCCCGACACTTGTGAAGACCAAGGGATTTTATTCATCATGGAAATGGGTAAACATGAGAAATGTGTGGTGGAGAATTAAAGAATTAAAAGTCAAATATTTAAAATTTGAACCAATAAGGAAATGCCATGTGTCATGTTTTTATTATTTTATTATTTCTTTATAAAAAGGAAAAAAATCAGCCCATTTCTCCCATAGTGATCAGCCAAACCAGAAGAGAAGAGAAACCAAGGAAGAACAAACCCCAGGTGGGAAAAATCAAAGAGAAAGTGTTGGAATTCAAGGATTTGATCAAGCAAAGGTAAAATTTCTTTGATTTTGCTAGTGATTTACCTTACCCATGCATTTTCCCTTAATTTTCATGGTTAAATTACATGTTTTCATGATGAATTCATGGCTGGTCAAAATGGGTATGGAGAGAGAATGATCTTGGATTGGTTTGATTTTTAGGTATGTTAGTGTTTTTAGGTGATTAATGATGTGTAGCATGAAAACAAGTGAAGAAAACCACTAAAGGTTTGGAACCCATCAATAGCCGAATTCTCTAAGTGAATAATGAGGAAGAAGGGGATGTTATTCTAGGTGATTTGATTAAGAAATAATAGTTTTTGGTGTAGGAATTAATGAATTATGGAGAGAAAATTAAGTAGGAAAAATCACGGAGTTAGTGTACCTTTGTTGGCCAAAAGTTCCAAGATGAAAAGTGAAGATAAATTTTGCCTAATTGTGTGTTAATTAGTTGTGCTTGGTGAATTGAGGGATTGAAAAAAAAATGGAGCAAGTTAGAGTGAAATTGGACGTATTGGCCAATTTATCGGATGAAAAATCGACTTAGGCCAATACCGGGTCTAGATGGCTACCCGTGCATTTTTCATTTCATATCATGCATATATATCGAGCCTGAAATAGCTTATGACTATTAGACACAATTTAATTGGAATATGTGTCATGGATTATGGCTAAGTGGTGAGCCATTGGATACGGGTAAAGGACTGTACCCGCAGACTGAAAATAGGAGTATTTCTACTCTTAATACTATGAGTAAACCTATTATCATATGAATTATCTAGAGTAGTTTTTATTCAATTTTGTGATTTGTGAAAATTATTTTAAATGATGAATTTCTTGTTTTATGAGAAAAATATGAATTTATAAAATAAATGGAATTATAAAATAAATTGAATTTTTTATAAATTGATTTGAAAATATAATGTTGGATTTGAAAATTTGAGTAATTGGAGACCATGTGTTTATTGTAAATTATGATTTGAATTAAATGGCTTGTGATAAATTCGCATGATTGGCTGAATTTATACTTGTGTTGAAAAATATGAACTGTCTGTTTTGCCTTGATAAATTGGTTAGTAATGTAATTGCCATGCTATGCCATTGAGATTTGATCAATTGGTGGATTAAAGATTAGCTAATGCAGTGGCAGGGTTTCGTGGACCAGCCTATTAGAGGGGCACGGTAAACTCCTTTATATTCTTACCTCGGTCGTAGAGGCGCGTAGGGTATCTCCTGAGTTGGGCTTTTTGAGTGCACTTCACGTTAACCACCACATGAAGTGAGACTTAGTCAACGCCAAGGAACGACTGTTTTTTTTCAAAATAAAAACAAGTTTTATGATTATATAAAATTTTTCACAGCCTTGGCGGATTTGGTTAGATACCCCTGGTCCAGGTGTCCTTGAGTACAGGATTTGGCATGAGCCAAGTTTTGAGAAATTCACAAGCCATATTGATTATTTGGTTGAAATGAATATTCGTGTTGTGAAAAATTTGCTTAAATGAATTATTTTTAATTGCCTCCTTTTACTCGCCTTTAGATAGTTTAGATGGTGTCTGTTTACTCACTGGGATTATGTAATCATAATCTCACCCCTCTTCCTATCCATTTTTCAGGCTCAGGACAATTTGTTGATAATTAATTAAGACGAGAATTAATCTCAGAGTTGCATCCTAGAACGTAAGGGTTTGTAGGCCTACACCTTCTTGGTCAGTTGGAGGCCCACGTGTCACTGTAAAAGCAATTTTATACTTCAGTTATCTAATTTAAAGTATGTATGAACATATTTAGCTTTTACACCACGTTTTTGGTGGGTTTCGATATTTTTGAAGAAAAATGACAAAAATGCCCCTATAAGTCAAAATATAATATTTTATTGTTTTGATTTGAAAATGACTTATGATTTCTAGAAATTCGAGATTTAATAACTGCCGCTCACCGGGGAGATGTGGAAGCTGATGCTAAGCCTTGCAGGGTTTCGATCGGCATTCGGGGTAATGAGTGCCTATCGGGATGTCACGATGGTTGTCACGGGCCCGATGGGAGTTTCGGGTCGTGACACTCTAACTCTAATTTTCATACCTTGGTGCCCTTTTGGCTAGAACCCTTGTATTCTTCCACTCTCTCACTTTAAAACCCTTGAAAATGATGAAAATCTTGTTTCCATACTCTTTCACTAGTTAGGTGTTTTAGAGAGAGAAAGAGGAAGCTTTATTAATAGCTTGAGAGCTTTTGGAAAGAAGCTCAAAGTTACAAAGCTATCAAGGTGAGTAGTAAACTAGTATTGGGTTTTAAGTGTTGAGAATGACTAGAGATTTGATTTGTGAATATTTTGTAGTTGAGATTCTTAATTCACTTTGGAGTGATAGGAAAGTGAAAATGGATGGCCATTTAAATGGCAATTGAAAGCTAGCTAAAAGATAGCTTTTAGGGTTTATAGTATGTAAATTGACATTATGGAAATGTTAATTTGATGGTAGGTTCTAACGAAGCCCCATCACCCCAATTGGATCATTAGGGGGATTAAGAGTCGACTAAAGGCTCAACGAATACCGGTGAGTGGACTTGCATTTCAAACTTGTTTTGGGGAATATGAAAGATTCTATCCAACTTGTCTTAGAAAATGTACCTTGGGAACAAGCTTTTAGTACAATGATTTTATATTGTGAAAATGTGCTATACAACGGTTTATGTGTTATCACAATATGATAAAATGCATGATATGCATTGGATGCTTCTTTACATGTTGATGTGGACCCGGCTATGTGCGAGTAGGAGTGCACATAAGCCGTTGCTGACCCGGCTATGTGTGAGTAGGACTGCACATAAGCCATTGCTGACCCGGCTATGTGTGAGTGGGAGTGCACATAAGCCGTTGCTGACTCGACTATATACGAGTGGGAGTACGCATAAGCCGTTGCATATGAGATGATGATGATGGGAGGGTGTACATGATGATTGATATATATATATATATATATATATATATATACATATATGATATATGGTTGTAAATGCAAATATGTGAGCATTTGATTTGTTGAAATTTGAGAGTTTACATGTGTTACATGTTGCTATTGTTATTTTAGCAGGATGGCTCGTTTTAAAGGAAAAATGAGACTTTTTCCTTGATGTTCTGACTCTCGCTGCAGCGAGAAACTCTCGGGTTTGAGGGCCTTCACCAGACCTGGTTCTCGTTGCAGCGAGAAACTTGTGGGTTTTGCTATATTTTCTGATTCTTTGGTACCATAGTTGAGTATGGATCTTTTAAGTGATTTACTCATGAGGGGTTCTACTAAGAACTAGAACAAATTGCATTGTTTTGAGAAAATGAGTACATCATGATGTCGATAAACATTCCTTATGGAATGCTTGTTCCCTTTTTGTTCACTCACTAGGTTTATACTCACCGTTTTCAACTTCATGTTTTCATATTACGAGGCAGTTGGTAACTGGGTTGAGGTGCCTTTGTAGACTCGACTATTAGTAGGTGTCTCGACATTCAATAGCTGTATGTTCATTGAATTTTTTCGCTGGACATCGAGTCTCCTTTTGACATGTATAGTCAAATCTGATGTTAATTATTAGAATACATATAGTAGACAATGTATGTATATTTTAAATGAGTAGCACTAGTACGAGTTGGCAATGTCCATCACCATTTTGATCCAAAGTTATAAAATGTGACTTAGCAATATTTGATGGAGTAATGAGCAGAATATATAGTAGGCTTGCTTGGGCTTAGTGGACTACATCCATTGGGCCCATGTGTCGATCATGGCCCGGAATTTGGGTCGTGACAGCGACGTCCCGATAGACATTCATTACTTGGAATGTCAATCGAAACCTCACAAGGTTTAAAATCAGTTTTTTTTTTTTTTTGCTTTCCCTATGAGTATTAGTCACTAAAATTATGTTTTGAGAGATTATAAACTGTTTCCAAATCAAAACAATAGAAAAACAATTTTTTTTCTCACAAGGGCATTTTGGTTATTTTTCCTCAAATTCTTGAAATCCTCTAAAAATGTAGTATGGGAGTACAAAACACATAATTCATAATCAAAATAAGTTTAAATGTCTAAAACATTCATTTAAAGTGAAACTATACCTATTTGAATATAATAAAAATATTCAATAAAATATTATATTTTCTTATAAAACAATATTTATAGAGTTATCGGTAAATAATTTTTGTAGCGTAAAAGCTAAATGAATTCATCCATACTGTAATACAGATAACCAAAGCATAAGATTTAATTGACAGTGACACGTGGGCCCATGAATGACCAAAAGTATCAAAAGTGTTAAACCTACAGTTTTTTTGAGGATGCAAGTCCAATGGTACCTCTCGATGAAATGAGCTATCTATCGACTATCTTGAGCCTGAAAGGGATGGAAAGAAGGGTGGTGAGATTATATAATCCCAGTGAGTAAACAAATACCGTCTAAAATATCTAAAGCCAAGTAAATAAAGACAGATAAAATAGTTTAACATATTATAATTCATCACCTTTCAACTTGTTTCAACCAAATAAAATCAATTCATATAAATCGAGTAATCAGCATGGCTTATGAATTTCTTAAAAGCTTTGGCTCGTGCCAAAATCATTCTTATACCCAGTTATTAGGGATACCTTGATCGAGGGCTATCCCAACCAAGTCCGCCAAGGCTGTTAAAAAGTTATGTGCGCATAAATCATGTTTTCATTTTGAAAAATATAGCCGTTCCTTGGTGTTGGCTGAGTTCTCCCTCACGTGGTGGTTTATCGTGAAGTGAACCCTAAACTTTACCCCAGGAGATACCCTACGCTCCTCTCCGATCGAGGTAAGAATATGATGGGGTTTACCATGCCCCTCTCAAAGGCTGGTCCACAGAAACCCCCTACTGCAGTGACTAAGTAATATATAATCCGCCAACTCAAAAAAAATTTGCAATAGCATGACATGGCAACTATTTTATTTTACAGCCTCTCAAGGCAAAGCAACAGCTCATACATTTTCAGCACATTTACCAATTCAACCATTCATGCCAATATTATCATAAGCCATTCAATTCAAACCATGATTTATAACACAACAATTAGTCTCCAATTACTCCATTTCAAAACCATCTTTCAATTTCAAAACAATTTTATTAAATCATTTTCATTTAATCACACTTTGTTTATAAAACATAAAGATTTACCATTTAAAATTATTTTCCATAAAATCATAAAATCGGATAAAAACCACTTTAGATAATTAAGACGATAGTAAGGTTACTCACAGTATCAGGAGTTTGAAATACTCCTATTCTCAATCCTCTGACACAACGTCTTTACCCTTATTAGAGGGTTTACCACCTATATACAATACATGACACATAATTCAATATACTATGTCATACCATTATAAATCTATTCCAGGCTCTTTACTAATGCATGAAATGAGATGCAAATTGTTCGCATTATCGTCTAAACACGGTGTTCTACACAAATTCAATTGTGTACCTAAATAATACGGTATTGGCCTAATTCAATCTATCACTCGATTAATTGGCTAATATGTCCAATTCAACTCCAATTAACTCTATTTTTCTTCCAATTCTCCAAACCATCAAACACAAGTCAAATAGCATAAACTTTAGCAAAATCATCTTCACTTTTTCTCTTGGGAATTTTGGCCATGGTGGGTGCATCAACACTATGATTTTTCCTACTTGATTTTCTCACCATAATTCATCATTTCCTAACCAATTCACTTGAAATAAAATTAAATCCACCATCAACACTCTACATGAAAAATTCGGCCAATGATGGGTGATGGGAGAAAATGAATTTTTCTTGTTAGCTTTTCATGCTACACAACACTAAACAACTAAAAACACTAAAATACATTGAAATCTAACCAAATCAAGCATCAAAACTCTTCCCCCCATGTCCGGCCAGCAAGGGTATCCTCATGCAAACTTGATTCTCAACCATGGAAAATGAAAAAGAATGCATGGGAAAGGTAGATCACAAGCTAAACTTAAGAAATTTTACCTTTGATTGCTTGATTACTTGAAATCCACCAATTTTCTCTTGAATTTTCACTCTAGGATTCTTGTTCTTTCTTTTCTTCCTTTGTTCTTCTTTGTTTTTCCTTTGGCCGGCCATATGAAGAGAAATGGGCTGATTTTGTGCTAATTTATAAGGAAAATAATAAATGGATGAGAATTTGACACATGTCACCATTCCATTGGTCCATGTGTCATACTTACCCATTAAGCAATCTCTCTCCACCACTTAAATTTTCTCAATTATCTATGATAATATTGGGTGAAATCCATGTGCTGGACAAGTGTTGGGTGGTGTAAAATTACAATTTTGTCCTTGGGTGGCAAAATGACTATTTTACCCTTATCCTAGAAAAAATGTCGAAATTAAAATTCTTCACTTCTCGAACTCAAATTATGTTCTAAATAGTCAACCTTGATCAAAAACTTCTTCCAACATTCTCATTTTTAACCTCAGGTGACAAAATGACCATTTTGCCCCTAAGTTATGGAAATTCCAATTTGAATCCAAATCGATCCTTGAACTCTGAATCACCATTTTAAGTCATTCTGGGAATTTAAAATTTACAATTTCATTTTAAAATCTCTATTTAGACTAGTTCGAGGCTTAAATCAACTTAGTCGCACAATTTGGTACAATACCGTCCTTTAACAATTTTCGAGGTACCCAAGTAAGCAAGCATGCATTCTTATGTAGGAATGGTATAATAAACATATTGTAGAGCTGGGCTTGACAAGTTGGGATCTAGATTGAGTTGTCCACATATGCTCACCTTCTTGGTACTTACTATGGCATCTTAGTAGCTGTACCTTCACCCATGGTCATTCGACTGATGGTCAAGAGTCTTATGCTTGTGTATATGTATAAGTAATGTAGACCACTAAGATTCATGTTAAAAATCAAATATGTATATTTGATTACTGATGCCATTATAGGTTGGCAAACGGGTGACATTATTTTAACATAATACAAATGTGAATATTGGGTTGTTATAAAATGTTACGGAAATATTTATAGTTGAGAATTACAATATGTGGTTTTAGAAATGATGGCTGGAAATGATGATCGAGATTGCATAAAAAGGCTTACTTAGGCTAAGTGGGCTATGCCCATTACGCCCATGCGTCGGTCATGGCCCAGGATTTGGGCTGTGATAAGGAGTGGAAGTAAGAAATATTTTGAAGAAAGGAAGCTTTAGCGGGGCCCACATGACTTTATTAAATTAAGTGAGAAAGAGTAAGTATATATTTACATATTATGGTGATACCTTGGTGGAGTATGAATTTAATATTTTATTTGTACAAGTGTAAAGGAAGAAAAATAGAAGGGAATTGAAATAAAAGAATGATGGGAGGACCAATTAAAAAGAATAAGAAGTTGAGGGGTTAAATGTAAATAATGAAAAGTTAAGAGAATACTTGATGTATATATTTGTATTAAGGAAAGCAAGATGAAATTCAAGTAGGACACAAGTGAAATGCAATTGAGATTGCTTAGCTTGATGGAATTTGTATGTGAAGTTACTATTACATGCAAATGATTGCATGTAAAATGGATAAAGCTTAATGAGAGACATGTGGGATCCCACCATGCAAAAGTTGACAAAAAGAAAAAAAAACAAAGAGTATTTAAGTGAAAGAAAACCATGGTTTAGAAAAAATAGCCCATGGTAAACAAAGTAAGGATGGTAATGTGATTTGAAAAGAAAATGGTCTAATCATAGCATGAAATATTATTGGGTGTTAAGGTGGCATTAAAAGGAAATGAAAATGAAATGCATAGAAATACATGTGAAATGAAATGCAAATGAAATAAAAGAATAAAATACCAAGTGAACCAATGCATGGGCAAGGTAATCTAAACAAAGGATAAAAGAATGGATAAGGAAACATTGCGTGAACAAGCCACCAATGCAAAGCGGTGTTAATAACAAAGAAAGGAAATTTCATGGCATGACATGTGATTAAGGGAAAAATAAGAAAATAAAAAAAGGAAGTAACCTTGGGCAATTTGCCCATGTATAAGAAACATGAGAGATGAAAGCCTTGACAAGGCTTTTGCCTTGAGGGGTCTGCCCATTTGGAAGAGAAATGAAGAGGAAATGGCCTTGTGAAATTTCCACCCAAACGGAGAGTAAACGTTGAGAAAAAAGAAAGAAGAAAAGAGAAAGAAAGAAAGGAGAAAGAAGAAGGGAGAAAGCAAGAAACCTAAAAGGGAGGCTCGGCTTTGGAGGAGTTGGAGAAAAGTCGAGAGGTTTCCTCCCCACAAATGCCATTGTTGGAGTTTAAAGAGATCTTAGTGGTTCGGCTTAGAGATTCCAAAGTGGTAAGGAAGGTAAAAATTATCATTTTATTTGAATACATGTTTCTTGAACCAATTATAATGTGAAATTTTACTTGTGGTAACAAGAATCTTCAAGGATTTAAGAACCGGGTGCATGCATGTAAGTGGATCTTGGAATACGTGGTGATTTTAAGCTAGATAAGCAATGGGTAAGTGTATTAGTCTTGAAATCACAAGTAGAAAGGAGAAATAAGATGTGCATTAATTGTTTATGCTTGTGGTAGCAATGGTGACCGAAGATGTGAGGAAATTGTGAACTATATGTGGAATTCAAGCTAAAACCAAAAGGTAAGCATGCAATGTGAGTATATTATATTGTGTTGGCTATGGTCAGTTGATAGTATGTGGATTGCATGTTAAATGATTGTGATTAAGGTGGATGAAAAATATGAAATTGGGTTAAGGATTCATTGATTGAAGTGCTCCTATACATGTGTAAAGTCGTTAAGTATTTTGAGTTTAATTACTACTAGGGAATTGATAAATGAAGAATAATTGTCATTGTGGCATACCGAAAGAGGTAACGGGTGACTGGCAAGTAAAATTAGCTAGATACGCACATAAATCGATAGCAACATAGTGTCTCGTTATTGTAAGGTGAATAGGGGGTGCCTATTTCAAAATTTCCATAACTATATAATGATATACATATGGTAAACATTGCTAGTTTTCTTTAAATGCATTTGTGGAAAACATGAGTTGCTAGACAATGATAGGTGGTTTTAAATACTTATTTGTGAAAGATTTATACACTATAATTGTGGAAAGCGTGAGCTAGTAGAAATGCTAGGCAATTGTGGATGCCATGACTTTTGAAATTGTTTTGAATATATATATAAGCTATATATGTAAAAGGTTTTAGAAATCGAGAAACAAGCTCTTCAACATGACTTATGGCAAAATGTGCCTTATTGTTTGCATGATGTGCATTCATGAATAAATTACATATTCACCATGCTGATTTGATATTTAAACCTCATGCAAAGGTTTCATATTATAAAGTCTTACAAAAAGGGGTTTTATCATGTTACCATGTTTGCTATTTTGGAAATGGATTTGAAATGAGCTTTTGAGAACCTAACTTGATTTTGAAATGGTTTTATCAAACTAGGAGATTCGAAAGTGGGTCGAATGTCACATCGGGATATTGTGATCCTTCTACACAAGTGAGCTCTAGCTAGAGAACCTTTATATGATGAGAAATACAAGTTTTTTCCACAGCTCCCTTATTTATATGATGATTTTGTGTTTAATACCTCTAGGATGAGATGGTTTATGAGCTTGTGTATAAGCTTTGACAATGCTTGATTTCATGGGAGTGTGCGTGTCTATGTTAGTATGATTTTAAGTAAAGGACAATAAATGATTTAGATGGTAGAAATCTTTTACTTGCATTGGTTTTAATGAATTACTTGAAATGATTATCTTGCATCACAATTCTCGAGTTATATGTAAGGCACAAATGTCCCATTTGATTTTAAATTATTTACATATATTCATATGTTTTTAATGTTCAAATTATCTATCCTTGGCTTGTTTCCCATCTACGCCCTACTCACGGAGTCGATGATCACTGAGTCCATGAGACTTACCCCCTTATCTCCTTTTTGTAGATAGTGATTGGCCTAGTGTGTAATCATCGGCACTTATGGTCCATCATGGATAACTAAAGGCATCTCATAGCACTTTATTCTGAGTCGCTTTGTTGCTAAAGGTCAAGTTGTTCATAATACATTTGTTTCTGTAAATAGACACTAGTCTCAATGCAATTGTACAAATAGAAATTATACATTTGGATGTAGTTTTACAATTGTGTGGAATAAAAGTTAAGTTGACTTATTATGTCTATTGTTCTAATCATGTCACAAAGGGTTATATGGTTCAAGTAATTATATAGATGGGTGGAATGAGTTTATTGTTACAATAAAGGTTTCAAATAAGGCTTGGTCGAGACTTGGTGGGTTCTCCTGCAAGACTCAAACATCGGTAGTGATCGGGAAGAGGGTCATTACAAAAACTTGAACACCTTTTGTGTGAAAGAATCCTAGCCACTCAGTCGCTTGGCCTCCAATGTTGCACACATGATTGCAACGGATCCTTTTCAAGGAGAAAAATTTATGCCACGGGCTTGTGCTAGCAAGTGGACAACAATTTGTCATCTTTTCTTCATTGATTTCTAGCAAAGAATCAAAGGAGAAGTTTTCAAAAAAAAAAAATTCTCAAGAGTGGCGGCATTTAAGAAAAAAACATTTTTTTTTCTTTTGTTGCCTTAAAAAAATGAGTGGCTATAATGTGATATTTATATCTAGGTTTAACTTATTAAAATTTGCAAAATAAATCCTTAATATTATAATAATTATAATATTTAACTAATACCTAATTAAACTCTTTTAATTAAGTTCTTTGTAGTTAAAACTTAGAATTTGATTTAAGTCTAACTTGAATCATCACACTCTCAATTTAATCCAAATTGCAACCTTTGTATATGACCCATTAGGTTCCTAACATGTTTGCAATGGAATTGAAATATAAGTTTATTAATTAATTAATTTAAATGAATCACATCCAATTTTAAATTAACTTATTCAATTCCATAGACCAAGATTGGCATCTAGTAATGCATCATGGCCCAATTTTTAGGAGAGTCAAAGGATTCTTTGACAACCTTTCAGTGTACAATTTATCAGTGTAATTCATTCCCTCATCATATATCCTAGATATGATAAGAGCTTGGTGTAGTACCTACTCTTATTGATTTCCATATTTGTTCCTACAGTTAGATCATTAGCTTTATGGAAACTTATGAAACTCATTTCATTATCTCCTAATCACCTTGGCCAAGGCTTTGGTTAAGTTACTGTTAACTAAGAACTAATGAGATGTTTCCCCTTGAATCACTTGGGGTGATGATTCCTCTCTTGCCCACTCATTTGCCTTCATATGCTTTATACTATACTAAAAAACATCCTGTTTTGGCATCCTTGGTTAGGCACCCATGGGAATGAAATCAAAGCATTGTACTCCATATACAAGACAACCTAGTGTCTCAAGTCTAAGGAGTAGTTACACAACTGACACATGAGAAGTATTTCATAAACACTTGAATGAGGTACCAAATGCACTTCTCATGGCGAGTCATGTTCAGTGAACTCGTTCTCCCATGGCAAGCACCCATATGCTAGTTTTAAGTATCTCTATATTTCAACCTATGAGAGTAATTGCTTACTTTATAAGTAAGGAACATAACATGTGTCAATCTTTGAGCATTATTAATGCCTTGCCTCAATAAGACAATGTGAAGAACTTTTAAGAACAATGCTTTGATGCATAAGGATCTCATAATTGTATCCCGATACAATTCCTTTCCAAGGCATATATAGTTCCATGGCCTTTATCTACATAAGTACAAAAGTAATTAAATCATACGTTATGGATAAACAAATACCTCATAATTATTATAAATTAATAAAATGTCATACATGATGTGAGACCTTGACCTCTATAGGCTCGTAACTAGGCATAGACATAATAACACGGGTCAGGGGTAATTTCATCATTTCCTTAGTAAGCCCATAAAAGTAAGATTTTAAACAATATTATGGCCTAAGTAGGCCTAAGGCATACATGAATGATGAAAATATGGGTAAAATGACAAGAAAATAAAAATTTTGATGATTTCCACAATAGGGGCAAAATGGTCATTTTTCATCTCGAATTAGAATTTTTAAGTTTTCAAGAACCTGAGCATTTCTAGACCATTATGGACCTTGTCCCAGTGTTAAAAGAGTAAAAGATTTCATAAAAGATTGGAGGAGAATAAGCTAATTTGTGGAGGGGCATTTTGGTAATTTAAGTGGAGTGGATAAGCTTGAGCTATAAAGAGCTCTTTCTTCCAACAGTTTCTTCTTCCATTTTCTAGCATCTTCTTCTCCTTCTTCTTCTTCCATCTCACGTTGCTTCCATCCTCCATGGAAGCTTGATATGAAACTTTCATAACTTTCTCTCTCTAGCTCTAATTTTCACACCTTTGTACCCTTTTGACTAGAACCCTTGTGCTATTTCACTTTTCCACTTTAAAACCCTTGAAAAATCTTGTTTCCATACACTCTCTCACTAGCTAGGTGTTTAGAGAGAGAAAGAGAAAGAAAGCCCCTATAAAAGCTTGGAAATTTTTGGAAAGAATTTCAAGGTTACAAAGCTATTAAGGTGAGTAGTAAATTAGAGTTGAATTTTTAGTGTTGAGAATGGGTAGAGAGTTGATTTATGAATATTTTGTAGTTAAGGTTGTTAACTCACTTTGGAGTGATTAGGCTAGAGAAAATGGATAGCCATCTAAAGGCAAATTGAAAGTTAGCTAAGAGATAGCTTTTAGGGTTTATAGTATGTGAATTAACATATTGATGATGTTAATGTAATGGTAGATTCCAACGAAGCCCCATCATCCCATTTGGACAATTAGAGAAGTTAGAGTCGGTTAAAGGCTCAACAACATACCGGGTAGTGGACTTGCATTTCAAAAATTACTTTGGGAATGTAAACTTATTTGTACAATATACTTGAATGATTTCATTATTTTTCCTTAAAAACGAGTGCTTTAGGAACAAGCCTTTGGTAAACTGATTTTGTTGTGACATGTGGCTATTATGGATTGTTGAACTATTATATTATGCTGATATATATACAAATAATGTTGTGTAATGATATTGACCCGACTATGTGTGAGTAGGAGTGTGCATAAGCCGTTGCTGACCTGGCTATGTGCGAGTGGGAGAGCACATAAGCCATTGTTGACCTGGCTATGTGCGAGTGCGAGTGTGCATAAGCTGTTGCATATGAGCTGATGATGATGGGAGGGTGTGCATGATGATTGATATATATATATATACACATATGGTATATGTTGTAAAATACAAAAATGTGAACATTTGACTTGCTAAAATTTCAGAATTTGTATGTGTTACATGTTGTTTTGTTATTTTAGTAGAATGGCCTTGTTTTGAGGGGAAAGGAAACTTGTTTATTGGTGCTCTGATTTTCGCTGCAGCGAGAAACTCTCGGGTTGAATGGGGTATTGCTGGCTGAAAATCTCGCTACAGCGAGAAACTTTCTGTTTCGATTTCGAAAATTTCACTGCAGCGAGATTTAATCTCGTTGTAGTGAAAAACCTTCTGTTTTGGTTCCTCGCTTTGTTCGGTTGCTGTCTTATTTCCACTTCCTTCGTACCATAGTTGAGCATGGACTTCCTACACTAAGGTATTAATGAATTACATTTGAAATGAGGAGGTTTAGTGAGAAACCCTCGGCCAGTTGAGAAACCCTCATTCGGTAATAACTTGAATCCTAACTTCCCTGCAGCGAAAATGCCTTCCCGTTGCAGCGAGGACCCGTTGTATATTTGACTTGATTCGCATGAATGAGATTAAAGTTTTCACCCTCCAAATCCCTTGTTGAGCATGGACTCTTTTCATAAAGTGATTTACTCATGTGGGGTTTACATGAGGGGTTTAATAAGAACTAAAATAAATTGCATTGTTTTGGAAAATGAATGCATCATGATTTCGTTTAACATTCCTTAATGTATGCTTGTTCCCTTTCTTGTTCACTCACTGGGTTTATACTCACCGTTTTCAAGTTCATGTTTTCAAATCAAGAGGCAGCTAGTAACTAGGTCGAGGCGCCTTTATAGACTCGACTATTGGTAGGTGTCTCGGCATTCAGTAGCTGTACATTCATCAAGTTTCTCCGCTGGACATCGAGTCTCCTTTTGACATGTATAGACAAATATGATGTTAATTATTAGAATACATATTGTAGATAGTATGTGTATATTTTAATGAGTAATGCCAGTACTAGTTGACAACTGTTTTCATCATTTCGATTTGAGATTTTGAATTGTGATTTTAGTAACTCGTGGGATGGAATAATAAGCAAGTAATATAAGTAGGCTTGCTTGGGCTTAGTGGACTATGTCCATTGGGCCCATGCACCGGTCATGGCCCAAAATTTGGGTCGTGATACATGAATAACATAAAATGCAATTCTCATACGATCAGAGATTGGCTTGCAAGGCTAATACTAACAATTAGGGCTTAAAAGAAATAATTTTCACAAGTCTAGACCTTGGAAGTCTATCCTGGCTAATAGAAGGTCGATCTTGTGAAGTAAAGAGTGGGGGGAGTCAAGGGTTTTGGCCAGAGATCGACTATAGGCCCTTTATAGTTAATCATAGGAAAGAAAAATGGAAGAAATGCAAACATTCTAGTCTAGGATCGATTATAAACCCTCTACAATCGATCTTATGAAGAGAAAATGGGTGAAACATGAATCCTTTGTTAGTATAAGCCCTACAAGCCAATCTGTGGTTGTAAGGGAATTTCAATTTTGAGTTATTCATATATGACATTTTGTTATTGATAATAACATTGAGGTGGTTCTTTATCCATAAGTTTGTGATTTAATTACTTTTTGTACTTATGTAAATAAAGCCCATGGAACTATATATGCCTAGCAAAGGAATTGTATTGGGATACAATTATGAGATCCTTATGCATTAAAGCTGTCATAGCCCAAATACTGAGCCATGATCGACGCATGGGCCCAATGGGCATAGCCCACTAAGCCCAAGCAAGCCTTTTTATGCAAACCCGATCATCATTCCTAACCATCATTTCTAAAACCACATATTGAAATTCTGAACTAAAAATATTTTCGTAATATTTTATAGTAACCCAAAACTCATAATTTTATTATGTCAAAATAATGTCACCCATTTGCCAACTCATAGTGGCATCAGTAATTAAATATACATAATTGACTTATAATATGGATCCTAGTGGATTACATTACATATACGTGTTCACAGGTACAGACTCTTGACCGTCAGTGGAGTAACTGTGGGTGAAGGTACAACTATTGAGATGCCATAGTACCTACCGAGAGGACGAGCATACGTGGACACTCAATCTAGGTTCCAACTACCTTCGAATCTAAAAGCATGAAGTTTAAAAACGTGAGTATAAAACTCAGTGAGTGAACATAAGAAGGGAACAAGCAATCGATAGGAAGAAATTGGAAATCATGATGCACTTGTTTCAAAAACAATGCAATTGATTTAATTTCATACTAAAAACCCCTAATTTCAAACTTTGATCAAAAACCTCAAAGTGTTGCAAAAATCCATGATCAATCCATAAAGTTAAATGGGTGAAAATAGGTCAAAATCAAGCAAGGTCGCAAGCATGGCAACAAGTTTCTCGCTGCAGCGAGACACAGTCTAAGTTTGCATATATTTCAGTTTTTCTACCATATCTCCCATTAAAGAATCCAACTGACCTGATTTTGGACCATTAGAAAGATAAGAGGCAAGGCTACAACTTGTATGTTTACCACTTTTCTGAGTTCGGATGGGAAGGTGGTCAAAATCTTCGTCGAAGTAAAATCATAGCACCAAAACTCGAGAGTTTCTCGCTGCAGCAAAATAAATCTCGCTGCAGCTAGAACCAAGCCAGAGTAACCCTCCTCCAAACCAAGAGTTTCTCGCTGTAGTGAAAATGAATCTCGTTGTCGGAAGAAACAGAGCATTTTAATTGAAATGGGTCTTGTTACATCAAAAGCCATTTTCTTACCGAAATGAAAAGCAATTTGGGAGCAATTAACAATGCCAACACACAACAAAATCACAATTATTTTTATAAACTTTCTATAACATATATATATATATATATATATTTGTATATACATACATCATCATGCATATCATCCCGCCACACTCAGCTCATGTGCATCCCCCCACATCGTGCACGTATCTGGAGTCATCATGTGCATCCCCCCACATTGTGCACAAGTAATATCATCGTGTGCATCCCCCCACATCGTGCACAAGCAATATCATCATCACACTCCCATACCCCGTCATCACCGGCACGTGCATCCCCCCACATCGTGCACACGCACGGTTATAATTATCACACAATATCAACTATCAATGCACAACATATACATATATATATATACTAACATAATGTAGCAGTACATGAATCCATAACAGCCACATGTCACAACATAGAGACAATTTATCAAGGGCTTGTTCCCATGCATATTTTAATGAAAAGCCAAGTAAAATCATATAAATGCTTCACCCCAACACATATGTATTTCCCAAAAAAAACACTTTGATGCAAGTTCACTCACCGATCTTGTTGATTCTTTAATCGATTCTAACTTCGATTATTGCTTCAAATGGACATGTGAGGCCTCATTGGAACTTATTACACACACACACACACACAACATCACTACCAACCCAATTTGCATAAATGCATTTCTAAAAGCTATTTCTTAAATCAAGCTCTACTTGTTATTCCTAACTAGTTTCCAATTACCTTTTGATTAGCTATCTATTCTCTCTACTCTAGTATCACTAGAAATAAATAAACCAACCTCAATAATAAAACAACTCACAACTCCAATTACTAGCCATTATCAACAACTTAAAATCAATCCTAATTCATTACTCACCTTGGTGGATTTGTAGTTGAATTCCTTCTCAAGAATACTCAAGCTATCATGGAAAATCTCTCTTTTTCTCTTTCTAAACTTCTAACTAGTGAGAGACAGTATTGAGGAAAGACTTTTGAGGGTCCTTGAGGTGTAGAAGTGAAAAACCCTATGGAAAAGTGCTTACAAGCATGAGAATTGGAATTAACTTGAAAAAGCTGTGGAAGTTTCAAGGTTGCTTCCCATGGAGGATGAAGAAAAACGTGAAATGGAGAGAAAAGTTGGGGAAAAAGAAGAAGTTGCTGGAGCTGTAGATATTTATATCTAAAGTTTATCAAATTCTCATGTAATTTACCAAAATGCCCTCCATAAGGTGACTTTGTCTTCTTCTTTCCTTTGGTTCAACTTTTTACTCTTTAGACACTAAGACAAAGTCCATAATGGTCTAGAAGTACTCGAGTTCACAAAAACTTAAAAAGTTCAACTCAAGGTGCAAAGTGACCATTTTACCCCTACTGTCATAATCATCACTATTTCTATATCCTTTGTTATTTTGTCCTTACTTTCATCATTCATTTATGCCTTAGGCCTACTTAGGCCTTAATAACATCAGAAAACCCACTCGTAGGAGCTCACCAAGAGAAATGATGAAATTACCCCTAGTTAATGTTATCACGTTTACTTCTAGTTACATGTCTATGAAGGTCGAAGCTTCACAGGCTCACTTCTGAATTACCCTTTTAACTCAGCAATCAACCTCAATTGGCATTTGATAAGCTTTATTAGCCACCATCTCAAAGTATGGGGTATCCCAAAAGCATTGTTCCTAAAAGTTCCTGATCATTGTATTATTGAGACAGGCCATCGATAATGCTCAAAGATTGGCACATGTTATGTTCCTTACTCGTGAAGTAAGCAATCGTTTTCATAAGTTGAAGTATAAAGATACTTGGAACTAGCATGTGGGTGCTTACCATGGGAGAGCGAGTTCACTGAACATGACCCATCATGAGAAGTGCATTTGGTACCTCGCTCAAGTGTTTATGCTATACTTCTCATGTGTCAGTTGTGTAACTACTCCCCAGACTTGAGACACCAGGTTGTTTTGTATGTGGAGTACTATGCTTTGATTTCATCCTTATGGGTGCCTAATCAAGGATGCCAAAACATGATGTTTTTTAGTATAGAATGAAGCATATGAAGGTAAATGAGTGGTCAAGATAGGAATCATCACCCCAAGTGATTCAAGGGAAATATCTCATTAGTTCTTGGTTGACATTAGTTTAATCAAATCCTTGGCCAAGGTGATTAAGAGATTATGAGATGAGTTTCATAAGTTTCCATAAAGCTAATGATCTAACTGCAAGAACAAATATGGAGATCAATAAGAGTAGGCAATGCACCAAGCTTTTATCATGTTCGAGATATATGATGAGGGAATGAATTACACTGAAAAACTATACACTGAAAGGTTGTCAAAGAATCCTTTGACTCTCTTAACAATTCGGTGGCCATGATGCATTGCTAGATGCCAATCATGGTCTATGGAATTGAATTAGTTAATTTAAAATTGAATATGATTCATTTAAACTAATAATATTACAATTCAATTCCATTGCCAACATGTTAGGAATCTAATGGGTCACACACAAAGGTTGCAATTTGGATGAAATTGAGAGTGTGATGATTTAAGTTAGACTTAAATCAAATTCTAGGTTTTAACTACTAAGGACCTAATTAAAAGAGTTTAATTAGGTATTGGTTAAAAATTATAATTGTTATAATATTAAGGACTTATTTTGCAAATTTTAATAAGTTAAACCTAGACATAAATATCACATTATAGCCACTTTTTTTTTAGGGAGAAGAAAACAAAAAAAAAAAAAAGATTTTTCTCTTGAGTGCTGCCACTCTTGAGAAGTTTATTTTCTTTTTGAAAACTTCTCCTTTGATTCTTTGCTGGAAATCAAAGATGAAAAGAGGACAAATCATTGTGCACTTGCTAGCACAAGCCCGTGGCATAAATCTCTCTCCTTGAAAAGGATCTGTTGTAATCGTGTGTGCATCATTGAAGGCCAAGCAATTGAGTGGTTGGGATTCTTTCACACAAAAGGTGTTCACGTTTTGTCACCAAAAGGAATCCATTTGATTAAGATATCATTTTGAAAGGTAAAACTTTTTATGATTTTATGTGGTGCTTAACTTTGTATTAAACAACCAAAGTGATCTAAAGGTAGGAGGCATGGTTTTTATTTTATTTCAACTTTTGTTATTTCATTGCATTGAGTCTCTAATCATGCCATTCTTAGCAATGGTATCAGAGCCTCCCTTAACTCGTTTTAATGCAAAGGTATGTCTTATTGTTGTTAATATTATGTTTGAAATAGATGTGAAAATTCGGGTATCAAATGGTGAGTTTAAGTTTACATAATTCTGTTTTGAAATTGTTTGATATTTTTGAACAGTTTTATTTTGTAAAATTTTATATTCTTATTAATGAACATTAAACATGTTTTAATGTCAAGAATTTGCAAAATAAAGTTTGCATAAGATGCACAAAAAATCAGCAAAGCAATTCGGGTCTGTGGAGGTATGGAGATATAGGTATTAAGAGTAAATTTTGATTCTGTCCAGGTTTAGTTTTTGTGTCAATTCAGCAAGCAAATGAGTCCTAAAAGTTCTCAAATTTTGTATATAAAAATTTGATAACTTTAATATTAGGAGTACAAGAGTCTTTTGAGGGAGAAGTTCAGAAAATGAACTCTGCCCTTCTTTGAGTTTCCTGCGACCTTATATAGAGGGCTAGTTTTATATTTGGATTTAATTTTAATTTGCATTTGAATTTCATTTATGAAATAAAGAATCTGCTTTATTTGTTTTCTTGTGACAGAGTCTGCTTTATCTGCTTTCCCGTGATGCTTTTGGCAAAGTGAAACTGCTTTTACTATTAAATCTGCTTTTGTTTTGCTTTTCATTGTTTGTCTTGTGATGCTTTTAGCAAGGAATCTGCTTTCGGTGCTCAGATACCACTTTCGATCGAAAGTTTGTTGGTATTGTTGCTTTTCTTTTTTGGTAGAGACTGCTTTTATTTTCTTCTTCTTGGGGGAAGATAATCTTCATCTTGAGAAAGATCTGCTGTAGCTCTTGATGATGCTGATTCTTCTTGTTCTTCATCTAAGTCTAAAGAACTCAACATTTTTGCCATAATTCTTTTATACTCAATCTTAGTTTTGGCTTGTGCAAGTAGGGCACTAGCTTGAAATTTTGCTTGTAAAAATCTGGCATTTTCTTGTGAAGCTTGGGGACTCTTGCAGAGTTGTGGATTTTTCTTGAACCATGTCAAAAGATATTAGTGGTCATATTTTTTGTCATCAAATTTATCCCACCATTTTGTTTTAAATGTTTGAATCACCACTGGTGCTCCAGAATGGGGATTAGTGTCATAGGAATAATTCCACGATGTAATCCATGAAATAATTAATTTGGAAAAGAAATGTATTGAAACATGTAAATTTGCTTGATCTTTCTCAAGTTGGAAATTTTGAAGGAATTTCTCATATAATTGGTCTATTTTTGGTGGGAGGATTTCCCTCAAAGGTCCAAACCAATTCCACCAATGAGAAAACTAGGTTGAAACTTATATTGAGTTCCAAATTTGAAAAACATTAACCAAAAATGCCAGTTATGTTTATTATTGAAGAGAAAAGTATTGAACCATGCCTGTTGGTAATCCCAATAGTTAAAAACTGGGCAATGGTCAATTGTTTTTGAAAAAGTATTTGGGAATCTTTGGTGTTGATTTAAATCTTCTCCCTAGTCCATCAGTCTTAAAACCTTTAAAAGTTGGGCCATGGAAAGGGTTATAAGAGTTGGGTCTTTTTGGTCTATATAATGTTTAAAAAGAACAGACCCTGTTTGAATTAAAATGTTTTGATAATAATATTGGGGTTTTTTCAAATCCCATGGTTTATAATGCCATCCTTTGAAAGCTTTTCTGATGGCTATTTGAGGGTACTCATGATAGAGTCCTTCTTCAATTAGTAAAACAATTTGGATACTTTTTTTTCTGAAGTATTATGTTTGGCTTATTTGGGAAGAGGAAGATTGGGATTGTGTTTGGGTCAAGGTTTGGTCTTCAAGAAAGATTGTTTGGAGGGTTTTGGGTTTATAAAGCACTATTTCTTTATTTTTGGAGGATTCTATGCTGTCAAGGCTATTTGTTTTAGAGGAGTTTGTTCGTTTTGTGAGGATAAGGCCATTGTTATTTCTGGAGATTGGGATAGGGATTCGATCCATTATTTTATTTGAGAGTCTAGGTCATAAAGATCTTGGGAATCTTGGAGTATTTGTAAAGGCTGTGAAGAAGTGGTAGCTTTTTTTTGTGTCACGACTCGAAACTCCCATCGAGTCCGTGACAACCACCGCGACATCCCGATCGACATTCATTACCCATAATGTCAACCGGAACCCCGCAAGGCTTTAATATCAGCTTCTCATTTATCTTGTGAGTAATTGTTGCCAAATACCACGTTCTAAAAGATTTTAAACTATTTCTAACTTAAACAAATAAAATAATAATTTTCGTCTCATAGGGGTATTTTGGTCATTTTTCCCAAAAATCTCAAAATCAGTTAAAAATGTAGTATGTAAGTGGAAAACGCATATTTCAAATCAAAAATAATTTTGGATGTCTAAAACATTTGTTTAAAATGGAATTATGACTGTTAGAATAAAATAAAAATATTAAATAAAATATTCAATTTTCTCATAAAATAATATTTTAAGAACACTGCATAAATAATTTTTATAGCGTAAAAGCAAAATAAATTCCTACATACAGTAATACAGATAACCAAAGTATAGAATTTAATTTACAGTGACATGTGGGCCCACGAATGACTAAAAGTATCAAAAGAAATGAACTTATAGTTTTTGCATGTGGCAAGTCCAACTGTAGTCCTCACCGATATCAGTTATCTACAATCTATTCTGAGCCTAAAATGGGTGGAAATGAGGGTGGTGAGATTATAAAATCCCAATGAGTAAACAAATATCATTAAAAATATCTAAAGGCGAGTAAAAGGAGACTATTAAAACATTTCATTCAAATATGTTTTTCATAACATAAATATTCATTTCATTTAAAGACATTAGCATGGCTTATGAGTATCTTAAAACTTGGCTAATGCCAAAATCATTATCATACTCAGTTATCTGGGATACCTTGGCCGAGGGCTATCCTAACCGAGTTCACCAAGGCTATTAAAAGTTATGTACGCATAAATCATGTTTTTATTTTAAAAATATAGTCGTCCTTGGCGTTGGCCGAGTTCCCCCTCACGTGGTGGTTTGGCGTCTAGTGAACTCTAAAAGTTATACCTCGGGAGTTACCCTACTTGCCTCTCCAACTGAGATAAAATATAAAGGGATTTACTGTGCCCCTCTAATAGGCTGGTCCACAGAAATCCACCAACTGCAGCAAGCTAAACCCACCATACAATAAAATTTTAATAGCATGACAGGGCTAATATGATACTATCCAGCCTGCAAGTGTAAAATAGAACAATGCATACAGTTCATAAAAACACAACCCAGCCAGTCATGCCAACACATTATCATAAGCCGTCAATTTAAATCGTAAATTTATAACTCCGCAAGTGGTCTCCAGTTACTCTATTTTCAAAATCATCATTCAATTTCAAGATGATTTATAAAATCATTTTATTTAAACACATTTTGTTTGTAAAACCTAAAAATTAACCATTTAAACTGATTTTCCATAAAATTCACAAAATCGAAATAAACCATACTTTAGATAATTAAAATGATGGTAAGGTTACTCACTATTTCGGGAGTCGGATTTCTAAAGTACTCCAATTATCGATCCTAGGGTACAATTTCCTTGCCCTTGTCGGAGGACTCACCATCTTGACAGAGTACAAAATCGAGAAACTTACTACATTGGTACTAAATCAAAATTAAACTAATTTACACTACTAATGCATGATATGGAACGCAAAATGTCTGATTAATCGCTTAAATGTGATATTCGACCTAAGTCACACTATACTCGGTCTAATTGGCTAAAATCTCCAATTTAGCTCCAAATCAATTCTCTTCACTTTCTATACTCTAATTATACCTAAATTACCTCAGTGACTGTGAATGAGATTCAATTTATCAGTCTCGGGTCAATAATCACACATGTCTATACATTGACCAAAAATTCAGATTTTCACACCAAAATTTCCCATTTAATTTCTAGCCTCACCAAACATCAAATATCACCAAAATATCATGAAATATCATCAATTTCAGCCACAATATCTGTGAGACCTCAACCTCTATAGGCTTGTAATTAGGCATAGACACAATAACATAAGTTAGGGGTAGTTTCATCATTTTTTTTCTAATAAGCTCCCAGAAGAAAGTTTTATGATATTTTAAGGTATAAATAGGCATAATACTGCATAAATGACCTGTAATGATGAAAACATGAAGAAAACTATAAGTTTCGATAATTTTCACAATAGGGGCAAAATGGTCATTTTGCACCCGAGTCAAAACTTTTAAAAGATTCACAAACGCGAACATGTCTAGACCATTATGGACTTGGTCTCAGTGTTAAAAGAGTAAAAAGATTGCACAAAGGGTTGCGTGAGAACAAGTTAACTAGTCAAGGGCATTTTCGTAATTTTAAGGGAATGGATAAGTTTGGCCTTTAAATATCTTGAATTTCTAGCAGCCTGTCTTCTTCTTCCTTTCTTCCCTCTCACGTTTCTTCAAAACCTCCATGGAAGCTTGATGTGGAGCTTGCATAATTTTCTCTCTCTAGCTTTAATTTTCATACCCTTGTGCCCTTTTGACTAGAACCCTTGAATTTTTTCACTCTCTCACTTCAAAACCCTTGATAAAGCTTATTTTCATACTTTTTCTCACTAGTTGGGCATTCTAGAGAGAGAAAGAGAGAATTATCACAATTGTTTGGAAGCTATTGGAAGAGAATTCAACTACAAAGAAACCCTAAGGTGAGTGATGAACTAAGCTTGGTTTTTAGCTGTAGAAAATGGCTAGTAATTGGGATTATGAGTTGTTTTATTGTTGAGGATGTTCATTCATTTTATAGTAGTTAAGATAGTGAACATAGATAGCCATTTAAAGTGGCAATTGAAAGCTAGATAAAAGATAGCTTTTAGGGTTTATATTTATGTGAATTAACATAATGATGATGTTGATGTAATGGTAGGTTCCAACAAAGTTCCATCATTCCATTTGGACAATTAGAGAAATTAGAGTCAGTTAAAGGCTCAACAAAATACCGGTGAGTGGACTGCCTTCAAAACTTGTTTTGGGAAATATAATGTATTTGCCACCCATTTGAATGAATTATCAAGTTTTTCATAAAACCAAGTGCCTTGGAAACAAGCTTTTGCAAAATGGTTTTATGTTGTGATATGTGATTGCTATGGATTCATACACTATTGCATTATGATGATATATATATATGTGTGTTGTGCATGATGAATGACATTATGTATAATGACTGTAACCGTGTGAGTGCACGATGTGGGGGGATGCACATGCCGGTGATGATGGTGGCGTGAGAGATGGATGATGATAGTGACCGTGTGCACGATGTGGGGGGATGTACACAATGGCATTGATTGTGCACGATGTGGGGGGATGCACACGATGGTGCCGACTATGTGCACGATGTGGGGGGATGTACATGAGTCGGGTGTGATTATGATGATGTTGATGTTTATCTATGTAATTATGCATATCTAGACTTATGAAATGAAAGCTAATGAATGTGATATATGATTGACATATATGAGAAATTTGATACATTGCACTTTAGGAATTTTCATATGCTGTATGTTGATTTTGTTGGTTTACCAAGATGGCCTTTTTGTTGAGTGAAAAGAAACTTTTCTCTTGTTACTCTGTTCTCGCTGCAGCGAAATTCATTCTCCCTGCAGCGAGAAACTCTTGGGTTTGAGAACCTTTCACAAAACTAGTTCTCGCTGCAGCGAGATAGTCACAGTAGCTTTTCGCTGTAGCGAAGATGAATCTCACTACAGCGAGAAACTTTCTATTTCATCAGCTGAATTTTGCTGTAGCGAGAAACCTTCTGTCCATTTTGCTATCTTGTGGGTTTTTGCCATAGTTTTCCATTTCATTTATACCCTAGTAGAGTATGGACTTCCAACATGTTTGGGGATTATCTAACTAAGTTTGGAATGAGGAAATTTTGAGAGAAATCCTCAGTTGGTTGTGAAATCCTAGTTCGGCTAATAACTTAGATCCCAACGTCGCTGCGGTGAGAATGCCTTCCCGCTGCGGCGAAGACTGATCGTCGCATTTGACTTGTTGGTGTATCACTGAAGCCTTCATTTTTCAAATTATTGGTTATGTATGGATTCTTCATTAGCAAGTGATTAATCATATAAAGGTTTAATGAGGGGTTTTTAATATGAATGAAATTAAGTTGCATTGTTTTAAAACAAGTGCATCATGATTTTAAATGATTCCTTATGGTATGCTTGTTCCTTTCCTTGTTTACTCACTGGGTTTATACTCACCGTTTTCAACTTCATGTTTTCAGATTATGAGGTAGCCGATAACTAGGACGAGGTGTCCTTGTAGACTTGTGTCCATCTTTTTGTAGGTGTCTCGACATTCAATAGCTGTACATTTGTCCGAGTCTCTCTGCTGGAAGTCAAGGATTATTTTGTTATGTATAGACGAGCCTAATGTAAATTGTTAAGATACATGTTGTAGACAATGTATATACACTTGTTTGTTATGCCAGTATGAGATGGCAATGTGTAGTATTATTTTGAATCTAAGTTATGAAATGTGACTTAGCAGTTTACGATGGAATGATGAACATGTCAGATCAATAGGCTTGCTTGGGCTTAGTGGCCTACGTCCATTGGGCCCATGAGCCGGTCATGGCCCGGAATTTGGGTCGTGACAATATCCTCCCTAGAAAATTCGGCCATTGATGGGTGATGGGGAAAATGAATTCTTTTCTTGTTGTTTTGTTTCTAGACATGATAAACTAACTAAAAACACTAACATAACTTGAAATCAAATCAATCCAACATCATTCTCTCTCCATAACCATTTTGACCAGCCATGAATTCATGATGAAAACATGAAATCTAACCATGAAAAATAAGGAGAAATGCTTAAGGAAAATAGATTTCAAGTTTAAATTGAGAAATCTTACCTTTTTCACTTGTTTCCCTTGATTTTCCACACTTTTTCTCTTGAAATTCTTCACCTAGAGTTTGTTCTCTTCCTTTTCCCCTTGGTTATTGGTGTGGTTGAATATGGAGAAGAAGAATGGGATAAATATGGGCTGATTTTTCTAGAAAATAATAAAATATCCTTGCTTGACACGTGTCACATGCTTATTGGTCCATTTTTCTTTTTGTACTTTAATAATTATGCTTCCATTCTCCACCACATAATTAGTCAAAGGTCAAAATGAGGATAAGGGAAGACCATGTGCTGGACAAGTGTCCTGGTGGTGGAAAATTATTGTTTTGCCCTTGGGGTGGCAAAATTACCATTTTACCTCTATGTTCCGAAAAATATCGGGATTACAAATTTTTCACTTCTCAACCTCAAATCATACTCCAATAAGTCATATATGATCAAAATCTCTCAAAAAATTTCCCATTTTGTCCTCTAGTTGCAAAATTACCATTTTGCCCCTAGATAGTGAAATTTTGGGTTTGACTCTAAATTAATCCTCGAACCCCAAATCACCATTTTAAGTCATTCTGAAAAATTTAAAATTTTCAATTTCACCCTAAAATCTCTATTTGATCTAGTTCGAGGCTTAAATCAACTTTGTTGTACCTCTAAGTGCAATACCGACTTTTGTAAATTCTTCGAGACTCTCCTAGCATGCAAACATGCTATCCATTACATGTATGTCATGACAAGTATTTTATAGAGTTAGTCTTGACATCTTTTCCCCCACTTGGATCAACCTTATGATCCTTCTTCATGACTGATTTTGACATCCGGTTAAATATTAATATTTTACTATTATTTTATTAATAAGATATTATTTTATTCTAAAAATTTTATCTTGTCTCTTTAGTTCCCAAAATACCTTATTATACCTCAATTCACATCCGATAAGCTTTATTTGTCACCATATCAAAGTATGGGGCATTTCATCTTGGGTACAAATTTCATACCATGATCTTATGGGTTTTTGGTTATGGTTTGGGCTTTTTTAGCCTTTTCTTGTTTTTCTTTGCCCTTGTCTTTTCGGTCTCGTAACTTGGGGGGCATTTTTTCCTGTAAGATAATAGGCATTTTGTTAGAATTCTGGGACTTTTGGAATATAGGGTATTTATAGTGGCGGTCTTGGAAAGCTTCTTTAGTAACCAATATTGATACCATTGGGCTTTCTTTTGATGACTTAGTTTTGGGGACATAACTTTCTCTGTAAAAATTCTCTTGTAAGAAAATCTGGTAGAGAATTTGATTCTCCCTTATTATATTCAATATCAAAGTCGAATATGCTTAAAATGGCTTGCTATCTAGCAAAAACTTGTTTTGAAGCAACATTTTGAACATCTTTTTGTAAACCTTCTTTTGCAGATTTGTAATCAATCCTTAAAAAGAATTTTTGATTTAGTAAATCACTTTGAAACTTGGAAATACATAAAACAATTGCTAAAATTTCTTTTTTAATAGTACTATAATTTTGTTATGCAGGAGTCCAATGTCAAGATGTATACTGAACTATGTATTCTTTTTGGTTCTTTAATTGTTTAAGGATTCCTCCATACCCTATCTCTGATGCATTAGTTTCTACTATTTTTGGGAGATCTGGGTCTGGTAATGGAGGCATGGTAATTCTTTGATACGAGTTTTTATTTGCCTAACAATAGAAGTATGAATATCTATCCAAGAACTTGGATTCTTTTTTAAATTGTCATGAAAAGGTTTGCAGATTTTGTTTAGACCTGGATAGAAATCTATCACATAATTGAGGCTTCCTAGAAACCTTTGAAGTTGGGTTTTTTCTAAAATTTTGTCAAGTAAGTTGTTAGCAAATTTTATTGATCTTTCTATGGAAATTGTAGTTCCTTGTGTCACATAATGTCCTAAGAATCTTATTTTTGTTTGAAATAAACTACTTTTGGATTTAGAAACAACTAAACCACTTTCTTTATGATATTAATAAATATTCTGAGATGTTTGAAATGTTTGTGTAGGTTTTCTGAGAATATCAGAACATCTTCAATGTATACTATTGTAAATTGAGAATATGGATTGGATATTTCATTCATTATCCTTTGAAATTCAGATGGAACATTTTTAGTCCAAAGGGCATAACATTCCATTCATATTGTCTAAAAGGGACTGTAAATGCTATTTTATATCTTTCAGATTCCTTGATCTGGATTTGCCAAAATTCAAATTTCATATCAAATTTTGAGAAAATTTTTGCATTTCAAAGTCTTTGTAAGAGGTCTTTCTTATTTGGAATAGGATATCTTATCCATTCCAATGCTTTATTTAATGGTTTGTAGTTGATTACTAGTCTTAGTGTTCCTTGTTCTATTTCTCCATTTTCAATTACATTAAAAGTAGAATAGCTCCATGGTGAATTACTTTTCCTAATTAATTTTTTATCTAATAAGTCTTTAATTTTATTTTTGCAAAATTCTTCCATTTCTTTACTCATCTGTGTTGCTCTTGCTTTTGTTGGAGCTGGTTTTCATTGAAATCTTTTACATAAGGTAATTCTACCTGATGTTGTTTTTTTGTCCCAAAATGCATTTGGAATATTAGAACAGTTTGCATTTTCTATTTCTTTTTGAATTTGTTCAATTTGTTGTCTGACCTCCTTTGTAGTTAATTGTTGATTAATTTTTTCGAAAGAGATTTCTTCTTTTAGGTATGTGATTTGATTTTGTTTATTATTTATTAAAGAATTAATTTAGTTTGTATGGATTGATAAGGATTTTAATAAATTAATGTTTCTAATTTTTGGTTTTTCTACAAAAGGGAAATTTACTGTGGTTTTTAATATTTTGGTGGTAATTGCTTGGTGAGTAACTTTATAGGGTTTTAATAATGAGATAAAAGGGATTCCTAGGATAATATCTTGAGTCATGTCTTTGACCATTAAGAATGGTGTTTTTAGTTTAATTCCTTGGTTACATATTTCTGCATTTGTTATTTTATAATTGATTTTGAGTTTTCCACCATTTGCTGTTTTTAATCCTTCTGTTGTTTTATCATAATATTTTGTTGGTATTAGTCCTTCTCGGATACAATTATGATATGCTCCTATATCAAATAATGCTATTGTTTCTAATTGGAATTCTTTATTAATTAGAAGTGTTATGTTTATTAGATATCTTTGGATGGATACTTTTGTAAGAACCATCATATATTCTTGTGTATTTTGATGTTCTATTTCTGATTCTGAAGAGTCTTGAATATCTTGATTTTGTGAATTCTTGGACAGTTGAATTTGTTGTTTAATTTGTTGTTGTTCTCTTGTGAGGCTAGAAATTTTTGCTTTTATATTTTTTATTTCTAAGTTTAATTCTTCTTTAGTTATTTTTCTTGGTTGTTTTGGTTTTTCATATTTGTCGAAAATGATGTTTTTAATATTATATATGGGTTCATCTTGTAATAAGGTAACTTTGTAAGGTTTTTCTTTTATTGAATCTTATAACTTTTGAAGGTATTCTCTCTTTAATACTGGATCTTGAATTTTATCAATGATTTCAATCATGAATTCTTGGTCTTTTGTTAAGACTTGAATTAAATTTTCATTTTCAGTTGAAGATTGAGATGTTGTATGGATTTCATCTATTTGTAATTCTTCTGAAGATTCAGTAATTGTTGCATCAGACTCAAATGTTGATGTTTCTAAGAGTATTTCATTGATTTTTTGCTTAGTTCCTTCTCCTAGTTAGAGTTGGTTAAATTTTTTTCTTATTTTGTAATATTTTGCTATGTGTCTAGTTTTTCCACATTTGAAACATTTTATTGGCTTATCTATGTTACTCGATTTGTTTTGTTTTTGATTTTGCTTTCTGTATTTCTTATATTTTGGCTTTTGGTAATATTCTTAGAGATTTTTCTTATGTTTTCTTTGTTTTATGGGTTTTGTAGAATAGTAGGGTTTTAAGGAAAATTCGTTTCTGATATCAAACTATTGGTAGAATGATCCTAATTCTTTTACACATAATCTCCTTTCTTTCTTTAATTGTCTTTGGAGTTTTAAATCTTGGCAGACTTTTAATCTTTCTTTTTGGATAAAGCTTATGAGTTCACCATATGTGAGGTTTTCATAGGGTATTATCCCTTTATAATTTTTTCTTATTTGATACCTAACCTTTTCTCCTAATATTGTAGGAAGTCCAGCTAAGAATTTCTCTTTCCAAAAAGGTTTATTTTATCTGTTCTTTGCATTACTCTTGTCATGAACATATCTTTGTGCCATTTGAAATCAGTCAATTTTTTGCATTTTAAATTTGATAATAATTCTGAATTTCTATCTCTTAGGTGAGAAGGGTCTCTTATGAAATGTTTGGATATTGAGAAGATGAGGGTTGTAACAGCATCTTGTATTTCTCTTCCTTGATTGTCTAAAATAATATTGCCTTCATTATCTTGTTTGGTGGCTTTTAATATTTCTTGTTGTTGATTTGTTGTGAGATAATTATCCCACCTTCCTTTTAATTGTCCTGTAAATCCTGCGACTAAAAGGTGTGCTGTTGCATGATCTGAAATTGGACTAGTTTGGTTTTGAGTTTTATATACATTTGAAAACATTGTCAATTGTTGGAGTGTACTAAGAATATTATATACATTCCATCTATATTCCATTCATAAATAGTATTAGCATTATATTTATTTTGGAATGTTGGTTTTTCCTCAATATTTAAATCTAGGGCAGTAATTTTGGGGTAGTAATATTTTTGTGGTTATTTCCAAACCATTTTATTAATCTGTTGATCATTAGATTGTTCTGAATAACTTTGGTTTTCGATTATATACATCATGCGAGATTATTGTGTTGGAGTTTCTGGAATAACTATTCCTGAATTTTGACTTTCTAAGGCATCAATTCTATCTTGTATTTCTTTTATAAATTGATTTTGTTGTTCTTGGTGATATTTCTTTGGAACTTCAAATGGTGTGAATACTGGTTCTGAACATTTTGAAGTTTCTATTGATGGATTTTGAGTAATTTTTGGTTGATTTTCAACTAAGGTTTCTATATTTGTCTAGTTGTTGTGATATAGTGGATAAGTTTAGATTTGTATAATTATTTTGTTCAACTATCATTTTTATGTCTTTTGAGAAAATGGATTCTCCTATTTCAGGTGCTCTCATTCTTAGAGGAGTGGCTTTAATTCCTATTTTTTTATGTACATATTGAATCTCTGTTAAAGGAGGGTGTTGGGATTCTATTTCTCCTTTATTAGTTTGCCATTTATTGACATTTTTGGTTGTATTTATTGATTGAATATCATAATGATTTTCAATCCATTCAAAGAATTCTATTAAGATCTTATATTTGTTCATAAAATTATAATAGTCTTTTAAGATTTCATCTTTTTGTTGGTCGTAATAATTTTCTCTTTTTTGTTTATTTTTCTTTGAATAAAATTGTTTCCTACACCATTCTTTATCAATTTTATATTCTTTTTCTAGTACAAATATCTCTGAATTTTGTTCATCATTTGCATTTAGATGTGGATTATTGGTCATTGAAGAATATGTTGGTGACATATTAGGGGAATTTATTGAACTGTTTTCTTGAGTGGTGTAAACAGGCTGAGGTATGTTTGAGGAGTTATCTACTCCTTATAGATTTGTCCTAATAGTTGAAGGTATTGAAGTCACAGAAGCTCTAGCAGTCTTAAAGTCTGTTCCTATTACAGATGGATTTTCTTCTGATATGTTTATACTTCTTATGGAGGTCGTTATTTGTTCAATATCAAAAGACTGTCTAGGGGGTATTCTTGGAGGCCTATTAAAGATGAGTTCTACTAAACCATCTCTATATTCTGCCACATGATTTATTTCTGTATTTTGAATAGTGACAGGATTTGTGGCTCTTTCTATTTTCCATCTATTTGGAAGTTGTACTTCATGCCATTGGATAGTTTTGGGGATTACTGTATGGGATCTGATCATGTCTGTTTGATGAAAAGTTCTTCTTTTGGACTATGGATTAAAGCTTTAGTGTTAATTACAGAGTACATTGCTTTGTAATATAATTTGTAGACTACAGTCAATGGTTCAGATCCTGACATCATTTTATAATTATGAGTTTGAATTTGAAGTGTTAATGAACTTAAAATATTTCTATCTTTTAATGAAACCATAAAATTTGGAAAACAATTAAAATGTATTGGTCCTCTACAAAGGCTTGTTTCGATAGTACCTAATGGGGAATCATTAAATTGAAGGTGGCTTTTATCTTTGAGGACTATGAGGATGAAAGTGTCCAATCCTTCTTTCGTAAGAGCTTTTGCTCTTACTTGGACTAATCCAAAATGGATATAATTATACTTTTGACTCTTAAGTTTTTGAATAGTTTCTTGATCTAAGAGTTGGATATTTTCATATTGGTTTTGAATAGGAATTCCTTTTTCTGTATTTTTTATAAGATATCCACAAAAAGAATTTAAATGCGAAGTATGAAATGTTGAAGATTTGTAAATTTGATTTTGAGGTACTCTTGGTATCTCTCAATGATCTATTTCCTGAATAATATTTTCATAATGAATATTTTCTTCGTTGATGCTCTAAGTTTGATTAGAGTTTGAGCTGGAACAGGAAATACTTCTTAAAAAAGTAGCATATTGTCTTCAATTTACTTGAAAGGGGTTTCTACTATTAAGGCGGCTCTATATCTCTTTTGCCTACAGGGGGAAATTATGTCTAACACACCTATCCTTCAGCTCAACAGACTGGTTTTCCAAGGACTCAGCAGCAATGAATATAGTACAAACCCAACAATTAAAACCAGAACCCAGAAAATAAAATGAAGGAAAATGCTTGCCAAATTTTAAGAAATTACCTTTTGTTCCGATGTGGCTTTGATACCAACAATCACTAGGAATCGACACCGACAGAAAATATGAGGAAAATAAATGAAAATTTTGTATATAAAACTTTGATAACTTTGATAACTTTGATATTGGGAGTACAAGAGACTTTTGAGGGAGAAGTTCAGAAAATGAACTCTGCCAATGACATTACATGCAACTAGTTTTTCTTTTCTTTTAGTCTAATTGTCACCAAGTGTCCATCATGCATAAATCTTCCATGCATTCTTTTAACTTAAAATTCCACATGCATGTGTCATTTTATTCATTTGTCTCATGCCTTTTAGTTTGTCACATGGTGGGGGTCTCACATGTTCCCCACTACAAGTACATCCTTGCATGCATACATATGCATGTAATAGTATTTATTACATGCATATTTCATCCTCCCACATAATCTAATTTCCTTGGTTAGTTCATTTTCATTAAACTTCAAATGTTGAAATTACACATAAGTCCTCAAATTTTTTCTTATTTACCATTGACCTTCCAAACTTTTTGTCCTTTACAATCTGGTCCTTCAAACATTTCTTTAATTCCAATTTCCTTCTATCTTTCTTCTTTTACACTTGTAGAAATAAAATATCAAATTTATATTTCACCAAGGTGTTACCATAATATTTAAAAATATACTTACCCTTTCTTGCTTTATTAAATAAAGGCACAAGGGCCCTACTTATGTCGTTTTTCTTCTAAATTCTTTCTTCTTCTCCCCTACTTAGATTAGTCATATAGTCCTCCTTCATGACTAATTTCAATAATAGATAAAATATTAATATTTTAATATTATTTTATTCCAAAATTTTTCACTTGCCTCTTCGGGTCCCAAAGTTTCTCACTTTGTCTCGATTCACTTCCAAAGCGCCTTTTAACTTGCTAATTCATCCTCGACCAAAACATTATTATTTAATTATTATTTTCTCGTGTCTGAAATATTTTATTCTAAAATATTCCTTTCACCCGTCACCACTCTTTGGCACTTAAATTTACGTCAATGACCCTTCGTCTTGTCGATAAGGTCATATTGGCTTCTATACGAGGGTACCGGGTGTTACACAATGCATAAGAGAGTAGCTGGAATTCATGATGTAGATGCATTTTTAGTGTTATCCACTCAAGTAGCAGGTTTAACTAAAACTCTTGAATCTTTTGGTATTAATAGTTTACAAAGTCCTTTTGTATCTTGTGAGTTATGTGGAGATAATCATGCAACTCATTAGTATCCAAGCTTAACGAAGCTAGTGCAATTTGTGGGTAATAGACAACAAAATGACCCTACTCCAACACTTACAGCCTAAAGTGGAGGAATCATCCCAATTTCTCATGGGCTAATAACAAAAGGTTCATCACCAACTCCATGGCCAAATGCACCTATTTTGCCAGCAAGTCTACGCACCTATTTTAGAAAAAAAGCCAACTATGTAAGATCTACTAAGGTAGTACATGACATAGAATGATAGCATTATTGTAACGACCCTTTTCCCCGATCGTTACCGACATTCAAGTCTCACGAGCAAGCTCGCCAAGTCCCGAGCAAGCCTTCACAATTATCCATTTATCAAACCATAGCACATCCCTTGGAAATCTCATAACCATCCCAATTTCATTAATGGCAAATATTCTTTCATTACATTATGTTTCGTTATCATATAAATATATGTTTGTAGTGTACACAATTGTTTACTTTCAAAACAAAATATACTATAAATGACCCGACCTCTAGCAACAGAGTGACTTAAAATAGGTACTAGGAGATGCCTTTACCTATATCGTAGTGGACCAAAATATGCTGATGAAAACCATGCTAGCTGATCACTTCTCTGCAAAATGAGAATATTGGGGCGAGTCTCACAGACTCAGTGATCATCAACTTAGTGAGCAAAGTGATGATGGGAAACAAGCAGGGATAGAAAATTTGAATATTAAAAGCATATTAATATATAAACCATTTAAAATCAAATGGAGCATTTGTGCCTTACATATATACCAAAGAATGGTGATGCAAAATAACCATTTCAAGTAATATATTAAAATTGGTGCAATTAAAAGATTTCTATCGTCAAAATCATTTGATGTTCATTACTAAAAATCAAACTAACATAAGCACGCACGCTCCCATAAAATCAAGCAATGTCGATGGTTATACACAAGCATATAAATGAACTCATACTTAAGGTATTACACACAAAACCATCGTATAAATAAGAAACTTGCGAAAAAATCGATATTTCTAGCCATACGAAAGAATATGTATTTGAAAATCGAAAGAGATATCACTCTCTAGTAGGTAATCATAAATAATCAACCCATGGACCCTCTTCCACATAATAACATCTTGGAGGCCCTTATTCACTAGATTCCCATAGCCATGGCGGTCTCAATGATATTGGCCAACATCGGAGAAATCATGTTGTTGTAACCACGTATATCAACTTGTGGGCTAGCCACGTATATCAACCATGGCCTTGCCACATATATATCATAGACTGTGGGCTAGCCACGCCTAATAGCCCGTCGGTGACCCAAAGGTTTTCTAGCTAAAGCTCACTTGTGCACAAGAGTCACACTATCTTAATGTGACATTCGACCTACTGTCAAATCTCCCAGTTTGACAAAACCTTTTATAACTAAATTGGGTTCTCAAAAGCTTATTTTAAATCCATTTCAAAACAAATCATGGCAACGTCATAAATCCATTTGAAAGAATTCATGATGTAAAACCTTTGCATGAGGTTTAAATATTAAACCAAAGCATGGTGAACATAAAGCATATTCATGAATGCACATCACAAAAACAAGTAAGGCATGTTTCGACACAAACCATGGTAAAGAGCTTGTTCCCCGATTTCTAAAACCCTTTACTTATATAGCTTATATATTATATATAAAGCTAATTCAAAAAACATGGCATTCATAATCGCCTATCAATTTTACCAGCTCATGCTTTCCATAATAACAGTGTATAAATCTTTCACAAATAGGTATTGAAACCACATATCGTTTTCTGGCAACCCATGCTTTCCACAATGACATTGAATAAATCATTGACAAGTTACTATACATATAACATTATATAGTATGGAATCTTTTGAAATAGACACCCCTTACTTTTCTTGTCAGGATATTACTTTGCCAAATTAAACTCTTCGCGTTCTTAATCAATCGATATTACTCACCGTTAAACCGTTATCCTTCTTGATTTACATGGAAGGCAATAATCCTTTACTTGTCAATTTCCTAGCAGCAATTAAATTCAAAATACTTAGCAACTTTACAATTTATTCTGTCCCACACTTGCTGCCCACACTTAACTTTATGCTTTTGTATCTTATTCTTATTCCTCATTCTCGTTCAAGAAGTAACCATTAACCAAATGGTTCAAATCATGCTATAACCATCATTCCTTCACAATTAATCTTTTGCACACACACACATATATATATATATATATAGGCAGCAACTTTACCAAGAATTCTCAAGTCTTTACATGCATAATTTTCTATCCTTTACTTTCTCCAAAACATTAAATTACACAACATCAAATCTCATAACTAGTATAACAATTCTTCCTAAGTGTACCCAAGATAGCACAATCAATTTACATTGCATGCTTACCTTTATAATGGCTTGGACCTTTCATGCACTTCAATATTCCTCCAAAGCCCTTTTCTTTATACCTTAATTTTCACCATTTAACAATGGTTTGGTGACATGCATGCAACTATTCTCCTTCAAACCTTGTAGATCTTTGTTGCCACAGACATTTTCCCACAATTACCAACTAATTTCCTTAAGAAATCTATGACCAAAATCAAAGTTCCACTTACCATAGCTTGGTTGAACCCGTGGATCATCCATATTCTTTCCCTCTTGATCCAAAGCTTTTTCTTTCGTACTTCTTGACCACTATGAGAACTAACTCATAT
This sequence comes from Theobroma cacao, assembly GCF_053813885.1. Taxonomy (NCBI): domain Eukaryota; kingdom Viridiplantae; phylum Streptophyta; class Magnoliopsida; order Malvales; family Malvaceae; genus Theobroma; species Theobroma cacao. The sequence goes on from NC_142645.1 coordinate 19,763,154, forward strand.
CTCTTCAAACAAGATGGAATTCTAGGAGCAATGAAGCTTGATGATAGGAAAATGGCAAGAAATAGGCTCACGGGTTCTAAGGGAAATGGAATAGCCAAGCACTTTTCTCTCAAGGGTGATGGACAAGACAAAGTGAAAATGAGCTTCGATCCCCATTTTTCTTTATTATGGGGTGATCTCTCAAGGCAAAAGCCTTGAAATGGCTTTCATTTCCCATTTTCTCATACATGGGTGGATTGCCCAAGGTCACTTCCTTTTTTTATTAATTTGTTTTAATCACATGTCATGCCACGCAATTCCTTACTTTGTTATTAACACCACCTTCCATTGGTGGCTTGCGCATGCAATGTTTCTTTATCCATTCCTTTATCCTTTGGTTAGATTGCCTTGCCCATGCATTGGTTCACATGGTATTCTCTTTTGGTTTATTTTATTTGCATTTTATTTTCATTTCCTTTTTAATGCTACCTTATCACCCAATAATATTTCATGCACATTTCCTTTGCCAATAACCATTGCCACCCCATGAACCAATAAAGCTTCATGCATTTTTTTCCACTCTTGAATCCTATTTAACCTCCTTCAAACCAATAGGATTTCATGCAATAAAATTTATTCTTTCTTTTTTTCATTAAATCAAATCAAGTGTAATGATTAGATCTTTTTCTTTAAATACCAACAGCTATTTTTGCCAAATCATGGTTTCCCTTGCCATTTCATTTCCATTTGCATTTAACTTACATCCAACTTGAATTTCATCTTGCTTTCCAAAATAAAAATATATACATAAAATATTCTCTTAATTTAAAATGGTGAAATTGCACATAGATCCTCTAATTTTTTCTTATTTACCATTTGACCCTCCAAACTTCTCATCCTTTACAATTTGGTCCTTCAAACTTTTGATAATTACAACTTTATCCCTTAACTTTTCATTATTTACAATTCCACCCCTCAACTTCTTATTCTTTTCAATTGGGTCTTCCTATCATTCTTTTAATTTCAATTCTCTTCTATCTTTCTTCTTTTGCACTTATACAAATAAAATATCAAATTCATACTCCACCAAAGTGTCACCTTAATATTTAAATATATACTTACTCTTTCTCTCTTAATTTAATGAAGGTACATACGCCCCACTAAAGCTTCCTTTCTTTGAAATTTTTTTTACTTCCTTTCCCCCATTTAGACAAATTGTACAAATCACACGTTCTTCGTGTAATAAAACCAATTTGGCATTATATTATTTTAATATTATTATATCTAAAAAAAATTATTTTATTCCAATATTTTCTTGTAGTCTTCTAAAGCTCCAAAGCATCTCACTTGGCCCCAGTTTAGCCCTATAGCACCTTTTAACTCCACAACTTTGACTTTAATACAATATTATTTTTATTATTATTATTTTATCACATAAGAAATATTTTATTAAAATATTCTTTTCACCCTTCAACACTCTTAAACACTTTACTTAACCTCAATTGATCTTAATCTTGTCCTTAAAGTCGTATTAACTACAGTTTTAAGACACGGGGTGTTACAATCTCTGAGACTTGGTATCAGAGCCTAGGTTTAGTCAAGTCCTAAGAATTCTTGTGTTGGTCAGCAGGGTTACCAGAGTCAATGTAGAGTTTTGTTTATGGTTTGTGATTGTAGCATAAGTCATAGACAAGAGGTTATATAACCTCCAATTCCTAGTAACCAACTTTTTTACTAACGTCATATAAAAGTAATAAGTAGTGTTGTTGTCTGAGTTTGAGATGCCACCCAAGACAAAAGTCGTTGTTGGAAAGATCTAAAAGCAAAATGCTTCTAATGAAAGGTTAATGTAATGACATACACCCCCAACTAAGGATAGAGGAAGGTGGAACAGGGCTAATAGGTCCGTAATAGCTTATTAATCTAGTGAAGCTATAACTTTAACCCATGTCTATCAATGGGAAGAAATTGGATTACATTAGATTGTTATTAAGGTTAATATAAAAGAGCACGTACTGTCACGACCCAAATTTCGAGCCATGACCGGCGCAAGGGTCCAATGGACGTAATCCACTAAACCCAAGCAAGCCTATTATTTATCTTACTTATAATTCCATCAATATCACTAAGTCATATTTCATAACTTTGAATCAAAATAGTGATATACATTGCCAACTCGTACTGGCATTACTCCTTAAAAATTTACATACAATGTCTACAACATGTATTCTAATATTTTACATTAAGTTTGTCTATACAAAACAAAATAACACTCAACTTCCAGCAGAGTGACTCGGATGAATATACAGCTACCGAATGCCGAGACACCTACCAAAAGATGGACACAAGTCTACAAGGACACCTCGTCCTAATTATCGGCTGCCTCGTGATATGAAAACATGAATTTGAAAATGGTGAGTATAAACCCAGTGGGTGAACAAGGAAGGGAACAAGCAACATCAACAAGGGAGAATTTAAAATCATGATGCACTTTTTCAAAACAATGCAATTTAGTTCCATTCATATTAAAAACCCCTCATTTTAAACTTAACTCATTTTATCCGAAATGTTGGAAGTCCATGCTCAGATATGGTAGCAAAGAAGTGAAAAATAAGGCAGTAATTGGACAAGATAGGAGACCAAACAGAAAGTTTTTTGTTGCAGCGAGAATAAATTTCGCTGTAGCGAAATTGTTACCCAGAAACAGAAAGTTTTTCGCTGTAGCGAGAACCAGTTCTGGTGAAAGGTCCTCAAACTCGAGAGTTTCTCGCTGTAGCGAGCATGACTTTCACTACAGCGAAAACAGAGCAACAAGAGAAACATTTTCCCTCACTCAATAAAAAGCCATCCTGCTAAACTAACAAAATCAACATAAAACTCATGAAAATTCTCAAAGTACAATGTGTCAAATTTCACATATATGTCAACCATATATCACATTCATGAGCTTTTATTTCATAAATGTAGATATGCATAATTACATAGACAAACATCAATATCATCATAATCACTCCCGGCTCATGTACATCCCCCCACATCGTGCACATAGCCGGCACCATCATGTGCATCCCCCCACATCGTGCACAATTAGTGCTATCGTGTACATCCCCCCACATCGTGCACACAGGCACTATCATCATCTATCTCTCACGCCACCACCATCACTGGCATGTGCATTTTCCACCTCGTGCACACACACGGTTACAGTCATTATATACAATGTTATTCATCATGCACAACACACACACACACACACACACACATATATATATATATATATCATCATAATACAATAGTGCATGAATCCATAGCAATCACATATTACAACATAAAACCATTTTTCAAAAGTTTGCTCCCAAGGCACTTGTTTTCATGAAAAACTTGATAATTCATTCAAATGCGTGACAATTATATTATATTTACCAAAACAAGTTTTGAAGGCAGTCCACTCACAAGTGTCGAAAATCCAGATTTCAGGTGCACTCAGACTAATAGTCGTCAAGCGCAATTCCTTTGCCTTTTTCGGATGTCTAACTACCTTGACAAATAACAAAGTCGAGGAATTTACTATATTGTCCCCAAATTGATATGAACTAATTTAAATTACTAATGCTTGATATGTAAATGCAAAAATACGTCCGATTACCGCTTAATAGCAGTATCTATTAAATTCGACCGATCACCCGATTAATTAGCGATTGTGTCCAAATCACCTCCAAATTAATCCATTTCTCCTCTAATACCTTAATTTACCACGTACCATTTAAATAAAGCCAAATTCAGCATTAGAACCCTCACAGTTCCTTATAGAAAAATTCGGTCATTTGGTGCACTAGCACCAAATTTTTTTTCTACATAACCGTTTCACCTTAATTCATCATTTTCCAAGCCATTTTCCTTGAAATAAAAACAATCCCCCATTGATATTCAGCCCTCATGGTTTGACCAACAAGGAACCCTAGAGAAATTGAATATTTCTTTTGTGTTTTTGTTCATAACCATGCTTAACTATCCCTAAACACTAACATAGTCTAAAATCAAATTATTCCAACAACAATTCCTCTTCCATATCAATTTTTCAGAATTGAATTCATCATGATAACTCAATATTCAACCATGGAAATCAAGAACAAAAGCATGGGTAAGCTAGGTATCAAGGAGAATTAAAGAAATTCTAACTTACCTAGCTTGTTTCCTTGATTTCTTCACTTTTTCTTTGAATTTTCACCTAGGTTTTCTTGTTTTTCCCTTTGTTCTTCCTTTCTTCTTGTTGCTGGTTGCCTAGGCCGAATATGGTGAGAGAATTGGGGATTTAATGGGCTGATTTCTATAGAAAATAATAAAATAATCAAGCATGCCACGTGTCACATGCTTATTGGCCTAATTTTTTAACTTTTTGACTTTTTCTTCTTAATTTTCCACCACAAATATTCTGGTATTTATCCAATCCTACCACAATTAAAATCCCTTGGCCTTGACAAGTGCTGGGGTGAAAAATTTACCGATTTGCCCCTGAGGTGAAAAAATTACGATTTTGCCCCTATACTCCGAAATGTACCGAAATCACATTATTTCTACTTTTCAACCTCAAACAACACTAATATTGATCAATATTAACCAAATGGGGCAAAAATTGTTTTATGAAAATCCCCGTTTAGTCCTCTAGTGGCAAAATTACCATTTTGCCCTTGTGATCCAAAAATACCCAGAATCACAATTTTTCACTACTAAACATCATTTTATACTCCAATAATCATAATTATATTTCATATAATTATTCTTGGTCAAATGTGATCAAATCTTGGCTAACAATCTCCATTTTATCATCAAATGGTAAAATGATCGTTTTGTCCCTAATCGATCAATTTTCTTGATGGACTCCAAACTGGACCTTAAACTCCGAATCACTATTCTAAGCCATTCTGTGGGTTTTAGAATTTTCAAATTCCTCTTAGAATTTCTATTTGAACTAGTTCAAGGCTCGATTTAACTTAGTTGTAGCACTCGGTACAATACCGTCTTTTAATCGAGCTTGACAAGGTCTCACACGTACGATATTGGCAATAAGAAGTGCCCCTTTACTAGAATGAATAACGATTGTTGTGATTCACTTGAGGTTTATAAATCTGAGTATTGAGGGAGGTGTAAACTTGTCATAGCTCAATTTTTGGGCTATGACTAGCACATGGGCCCAATGGGCACAGCCCGTTAAGCCCAAGCAAGCCTCTTTATGAAATCCTGTTCATCATTTCATTACGTCACCATTCTTAAACCACAAATCTTAATTCTCAAGTATGCATATCTCAGCAATATACATGGCACCCAAATATTTATATTTTTATTAGCCCAATATATGGTTATTCATTGCCATCTCATAATGGCGTCATCAATCCAAATATACATCTATGGTTTGTAACCTAAATCTCAACGATTTACATTGAGTGTATACATACACATACAAAAGACTCCTGATGACCAGTAGAGTGACCTTGGGTGAGGGTACGACTATTGAATGCCAAAATACCTAACAAAGGGTGAATGCACGTGAATGCCTTGGTCTAGATCCCAACTGCCTCTGAGTCTGAAAACATGAAGTTTAAAAGAGTGAGTATAAACCCAGTGAGTGAACATAAGAAGGTAACAAGCAGATGATAAGGATAATTAAAAAAAAAAAACATGATGCACTTATAATAAAAGCAATGCAATTTAGTTTTAATTCTTGTTAAAACCCCTCATTTAAACTTTGAATATTTAATCCTTTAGTGTTGAAGGATCCAAGATAACCAAGAAGTTGAAAAGAGTGAGAACCACAGCAGAATCCAAGCAAGATGAGCATAACAACATAACAAAGGGTTTCCGCTACAGCGGAAAGGCATTCTCGTTGTAGCGAAATTCAGACAAAGAAATTTTTTTGAACCTCCCGAGAGTTTCTTGCTACAGCGAGAATGAATTTTCACTACAGTGAAATTCAGGGCAACAAATTGAATTAACCACCCGGGAGTTTCTCGTCATAGTGAGATTGAATTTCGCTGTAGCAAAAACTTGGGCTGGCATTTTACCCAACCACTCGAGAGTTTCTCGCTATGGCAAGAATGCATGTTTGCTACAGTGAAAATCTAGGCTAGTCAAGCCCCTAGTACCCAAGAGTTTCTTGCTGCAGCGAGAATGAATTTCGCTGCTGCGAGAAACAGAGCAATGAAATTAAAAGAATTCTTGTCACAACGAAAATCCATTTTAGCTGTAGTGACAATCAATTGGAAAGCATTTATTAAGCTTTAACATTCAATAATCAATGCAATCATAATATATTTTCCATAACCTCTCTATATATAACATATATAAGCATACATACGACCATCGGCATTGTGAGACCCCAACCTCTATAGGCTTGTAGCTAAGCATAGATGTAATAATACGAGCTAGGAGTAGTTTCGTTATTTTCTCTAATAAGCTCCCAAAAAAAAGTTTTATGATATTTTAAAGTCTAAATAAGTATAAGATTGCATAAATGATGTGTACTGATGAAAACACGAAGAAAACTGGAAGTTTCAATAATTTTCATAATAGGGGCAAAATGGTCATTTTGCACCTCGGGTTAAAATTTTATGTTTTTATGAACTCGAGTATGTTTAGACCATTATGGATCTTGTCCCAGTGTTAAAAGAGCAAAAAGATTGCATAAAAGATTGGAGGATGGTAAGTTAATTGGTGGAGGGGTAATTTGGTAATTTTAAGTGGAAGGGATAAGATTGGCCTATAAATACCTTGAATTTCTAGCTGCTTCTAGAGATTTTCTAGTAGCTTGTCTTCTTCTTCTTCTCCTCTCTCACGTTTCTTCAATTCCTCCATGGGAGTTTTCTTCAAGCTTCCATAACTTTCTCTCTCTAGCTCCAATTTCCATGCTTTTGGTGCACCCTTCCATAAAACCTTGTGCTCTTTCATCCTCTCACTTTAAAACCCTTCAAAAATCTGATTTTCATACTTTCTCTCACTAGTTGGACATTTTAGAGAGAGAAAAAGAGAATTACACCATTTATTTGGAAGTTATTGGGAGAGAATTTGACTACAAAGGAGCCTTAGGGTAAGTGATGAATTAAGCTTGGTTTTTAGCTACAGAAAATGGCTAGTAATTGGGATTTATGAGATGTTTATTGTTGAGTATGTTCATTACTTTTAGTGATTAAGATAGTGAACATAGATGGCCATTTAATGTGGCAATTGAAAACTAGCTAAGAGATAGCTTTTAGGGTTCATAGTGTGTAAAATTGACCTATTGCTTATGCTAATGTGATCCTAGGTTCTAAGGAAGCCCCATCATCTCATTTGGCTAATTAGAGGAATTAGAGTCATCTAAAGGCTCTACAATCAATTGGTTAGTGGACTGCTTATCAAAATTGTTTTGGGAATATGACTGTTTTGAACAAAGTGTTTGAATGATTTTATACAACTTTTCTAAAAAATGAATGCCTTGGGAACAAGCTCTTGTGAAATGGTTTATGTTATGATATGTGGTTATTATGGATTTCTATGTGGCTGCATTATGTTGATATACATATATGCTTGAATATAATGTTGTGTAATTATATTGACTCAGCTATGTGCGAGTAGGGAGTGCGCATAAGCCGAGGATGACCCAGTTATGTGCGAGTAGGGAGTGAGCATAACCCGGTGATGACCCAGCCATGTGCGAGTAGGGAGTGCGCATGAGCTGGTGATGATGATGATGGGATGGTGTGCATGATGGTGATGGGTATATGTATATGTATACGTACGTAAACATGTGTGTTATAATACATTTATGAGTTATGTATATGGATGTAATGTATGTGAAATTCTGTATGTTAAACTTTGGGAAATTGTTATGTATTTCTTATTAGTTTTGAACATTTCAAGCAGGGTGGTTTTCTTTGGCAGAAAAGGAAATTTTCGTTTGGTGCCCTGTATTTTGCTGCACCGAGAAACTCTCGACTTTGAAAACCTTCACCAGAACTGGTTCTAGCTGCAGTGAGAATGAATTTTGCTACAGCGAGATAGTCACTGTAGCTTCTTGCTGCAGTGAAAAGGAATCTCGCTGTAGCAAAAAACTCTCTGTTTCATCAGCGAAATTTCGCTGCAGTGAGAAACCTTCTATTTTTGGGTTTCAATTTCGCTACAACGAGATTCTTTCTCGCTGCAGCGAAAAACCTTCTGTTTTGGTCTCCTATCTTGTCCAATTGCTGCCCTATCTTTCACTACTTTGCTACCATATCGGAGCATGGACTTCCAACATTAAGGATTAAATGAGTTAAGTTCAAAATGGGGAGGTTTAGTGAGAAACCCTCGGTCAGTTGAGAAACCCTCGTTCGGCTAATAGCTAAATCCCAATGTCGCTGCAATGAAAATTCATTCTCGCTGCAACGTAGCTGCAGCGAGAATGCCTTTCTGCTACAACGAAGATTCGTTGTCGTATTTGACTTACTTGTGTAATATTGAAGCTTTCATTCTTCAAATGGTTCGTTATGTATGGGTTAATGATTTTCAAATGATTAATCATTTAAGGGTTGATGAGGGGTTTTTAATAAGAATAGAAACAAATTGCATTGTTTTGAAAAAGAATGCATCATGATTTCATTAAAGATTCCTTATGGTATGCTTGTTCCCTTTCTTGTTCACTCACTGGGTTTATACTCACCGTTTTCAACATCATGTTTTCAGATCACGAGGCAGTTGGTAACTAGGATGAGGTGTCCTTGTAAACTTATACCCATTTTTTGGTAGGTGTCTTGGCATTCAGTAGCTGTACATTCATCCGAGTCCCTCCGTTGGAAATCGAGTCTTCTTTTTGAAATGTACAGACAAACTTGATGTAAATTAGTAAGATACATGCTGTAGACAATGTATGTATATTTTAAATGAGTAATGCCAATACGAGTTGGAAATGTCTATTACTATTTTGGTTTAAAGTTATAATTTTTGACTTAGCAATATTTAATGGAATGATGAGTAAGATAAATCGATAGGCTTGCTTAGGTTTAATAGACTACGTTTATTAGGCCCTTGCGCCAATCATGGCTCGAAATTTGGGTCGTGACAAGCATCACCCACAACTCCTCCTTAGCTCATGTTCATTCCCACACTGCACATAGTTGGGTCATCATTAGCTCATGTGCACTCCCACACCACACATAGCTAGGTCATCATCAGCTCATGTGCACTCCCACACCACACATGGCTAGGTCATCATCAGCTCATGTACACTCCCACACCACACATAGCTGGGTCATCATTATCCCACCATAGTAGCATTTAATGCATAACATACTTATCGACATACTATGGAAACACATGAACTAATCACACGGCTCATTTCATAATATAAGAACATTTCATCAAGGGCTTCTTCCTCAAGTATAATTTTGAGCAAAAACAAATCAAATTTTCAAACAATTCATTAAACACGTATGAAATTCCCAAAACATTTTAGAATGCAAGTTCACTCACAGTTTTTGTTGATGTTTTGATCGACTCTAACTCTGTCTAATGCTCCGGATGGAGATGTGGAGCCTCGTTGGAACCTATCACACACAATAGCATCACACCAACCCAAATTGGCATTAATAAAATTCTAAAAGCCATGTTCTAAATCAAGTCCTACTAGTTATTCTTAACTAGTTTCCAATTACCATTAAATGGCTATTTATTTTGTGAGACCCTGTCAAGCTCGATTAAAAGACGGTATTGTATCGAGTGGTACAACTAAGTTAAATCGAGCCTTGAACTAGTTCAAATAGAAAATTTAAGAGGAATTTGAAATTTTTAAAACCAAAGAATGGCTTAGAATAGTGATTTGGAGTTCAAGGTCCAATTTGGAGTCCATCAGAAAATTGACCAATTAGGGACAAAACGGTCATTTTACCATTTGATGATAAAATGGAGATTTTTAGCCAAGAGTTGATCACATTTGACCCAGAATAATTATATGAAATATAATTATGATTATTGGAGTATAAAATGATGTTTAGCAGTGAAAAATTTTGATTCTCGGTATTTATGGAGCACAAGGGCAAAATGGTAATTTTACCACTAGAGGACTAAACGAAAATTTTTTTAAGTAATTTTTTTACCCCATTTGGTTAATATTGATCAATATTAGTGTTATTTTAGGTTGAAAAGTAGAAACAATGAGATTCCGGTACATTTCGAAGTATAGGGGCAAAATCGTAATTTTTTCATCTCGGGGGCAAATCAGTAAAATTTTCGCCCCAGCACTTGTCAAGACCAAGGGATTTTAATTGTGGTAGGATTGGATAAATACCAGAATATTTGTGGTGGAAAATTAAGAAGAAAAAGTCAAAAAGTTAAAAATTTGGGCCAATAAGCATGTGACACATGGCATGCTTGATTATTTTATTATTTTCTATAGAAATCAGCCCATTAAATCCCCAATTCCCTCACCATATTCGGCCTAGACATCCAGCAACAAGAAAAAAGGAAAAACAAGAAAACCTAGGTGGAAATTCAAAGAAAAAGTGAAGAAATCAAGGAAACAAGCTAGGTAAGTTAAAATTTCTTTAATTCTCCTTGATACCTAGCTTACCCATGCTTTTGTTCTTGATTTCCATGGTTGAATATTGAGTTATCATGATGAATTCAATTCTGAAAAATGGGTATGGAAGAGGAATTGTTGTTGGAATAATTTGATTTTAGACTATGTTAGTGTTTAGGGATAGTTAAGCATGGTTATGAACAAAAACACAAAAGAAATATTCAATTTCTCTAGGGTTCCTTGTTGGCCGAACCATGAGGGCTGAATATCAATGGGGGATTGTTTTTGTTTCAAGGAAAATGGCATGGAAAATGATGAATTAAGGTGGAACGGTTATGTAGAAAAAAATTCGATGCTAGTGCACCAAATGACCAAATTTTTCTATAAGGAACTGTGAGGGTTCTAATGCTGAATTTGGCTTTATTTAAATGTATGTGGTAAATTAAGGTATTAGAGGAGAAATGAATTAATTTAGAGGTGATTTGGACACAATCATTGGTTAATCGGGTGATCGGTCGAATTTAATCGATACCGTGATTAAGCGATAATCGAACATATTTTTGCATTTACATATCAAGCATTAGTAATTTAAATTAATTTATATCAATTTAGGGACAGTATAGTAAATTCCTCGACTTTGTTATTTGTCAAGGTGGTGAGACGTTCGAAAAAGGCAAAGGAATTGCGCTTGAGGACTATTAGTCTGAGTTCACCCGGAATCCGAATTTTCGACACTTGTGAGTGGACTGCCTATCAAAATTGTTTTGGGAATATGACTATTTTGAACAAAATGTTTGAATGATTTTATGCAATTTTTCATGAAAATGAATGCCTTGGGAACAAGCTTTTGAAAAAAAAAAGTTTATGTTATGAAATGTGATTATTATGGATTTCTATGTGGCTGCATTATGTTGATATACATATATGCTTGAATATAATGTTGTGTAATTATGTTGACTCGGCTATGTACGAGTAGGGAGTGCGCAGAAGCCGAGGATGACCTGGTTATGTGCGAGTAGGGAGTGCGCATAACCCGGTGATGACCCGATTATGTGCGAGTAGGGAGTGTGCATAACTTGGTGATGACCCAGCCATGTGCGAGTAGGGAGTGCGCATGAGCTGGTGATGATGATGATGAGTTGGTGATGATGGTAATGGGTTGGTGAGATGATGATGATGGGTATATACATATATATATATATATATATATACATATGTAAATATGTGTGATATAGCAAATTGATGGACAATGATTTATGGTTGTAATGTACATGCAAGTTGACACATTGTACTTTAAGAATTTTCATGAATTTTAGGTTGATTTTCATGTATATTATTATCTATAATGCCATTGTGTTTTGGCTATGTTCACACCCGAAAAAACAATGTGTGTGTGTACATGATATGATAAATTTGTTAAGAAAAGGTAAATGGATAGGCTTGTTTAGGCTTAGTGAGCTATGCTCATTGAGCTCATGCGCCGATCATGGCCCGGGAAATTGGGTCGTGACAAAGTTGGTATCAGAGCCCTAGGTTTGTCTAGGTCCTAGAACTTCCTTTTTGTTAGTCCAGCGGAGAGTCGGGTCTTTATGTGGGAACTTCAGTTGTAAAGTGTGAACCGCGGCACATTTTACAACCAAATGACCGCATAGATTCCCTATCTTAGAAACCACCTTATGCTTTAAGTATGATTATAATATGTGTTTAATAACAGGCATTTGCTTTTGTCTAGGTAAGAATGCCGCCTAAGACACGAGCCTCCTCAAGACTGGCAAGGGAACAAGATGCTCCCATTGAGATGGCAGATAGACCACAGGCATCCACCCAGAGAGGCCGAGGTATACGTGGCAGGGTCACTAGGCCGGTGGGTTGGATACGCTTGTGAGTAGGCAAGAAGAAGGACAGTCCTCAAGTGATGTAGATAGACACCCAGCTAGGGGTATTACTATTGAGGATTTGGCGGCGGGCCTACAGGGAGTTAACCGGGTTGTAGAGATGATGGCGACCCGCATGGAAGATATACAAAGGGTAGTAGAGGGGAGACCTACAGTACAAGAATCCCCTAGCTCCCAAGGACAGGCCGATCACCAACATCATGAGGAGGAGAGGGGACATCTAGATATTTCTTTTCCTGACTTTCTCAAGCTTAAGCCTCCAACATTTTCAGGGTCTGATGCATCGGAGAAACCCCAGGTTTTCTTGGATAAGATGGAGAAAATTTGTAAAGCCTTGGGATGTTCTAGTGTTCGGTCAGTTGAGCTAGTCGCCTTCCAATTAGAGGATGTGGCGCAAGAATGGTATAGCTCTTTATGTAGAGGCAGACCGACTAATGCAACACCGTTGGCCTGGAGTGAGTTCAGTTCAGCCTTTTTAGATCGATTCTTACCACTCAGTGTGCGTAATGCCAGAGCCAGAGAGTTTGAGACTTTGGTACAGACTTCAAGCATGACGGTGTCTGAGTATGACATCAAGTTCACGCAGCTAGCTCGTTATGCGCCCTATCTCGTTTCTACTGAGGAGATGAAGATTCAGAGGTTTGTGGATGGGTTAGTGGAGCCATTATTTAGGGCTGTGGCATCCCGAGATTTCACTACCTATTCTGCAGCAGTGGATCGTGCTCAACTCACCGAGATGAGGACCAGTGAGAGTAGGGCTGCGAGAGATAGAGCAAAAAGGGGCAAGATAGAGGGTTATCAGGGCCGTAGAGATTTCAGCAGTGGTGGTTCATCTTCTAGCCGTCAGGGTCCACAGAGGGACTCACGGTTCCCTCAGCAAGGGAGTGACGCACCTGGTGCTAATATTAGGGTGGGACAGAGAACCTTCAGTTCTAGGAGGCAGCAAGATTCTAGACAGAGTAGTCAAGTCATTCGCTCTTGTGATACTTGTGGGAGACGACATAGTGGACGGTGCTTCCTTACTACAATAACTTGTTACGGGTGCGGTCAACCTGGGCATATTAGGAGGGATTGTCCGATGGCACATCAATCACCAGATTCTGCTCGTGGTTCCACCCAGCCAGCTTCATCTGCTCCGTTAGTTTCTGTCTCATCTGGCCGGGAGGTTAGTGGATCGAGAGGTAGAGGTGCGGGTACTTCCTCTCAAGGCAGACCATCTGGGTCCGGACATCAAAGTTCTATTGGTAGAGGCCAAGCGAGGGTGTTTGCTTTAACACAGCAGGAGGCTCAAACATCCAATGCCGTGGTCTCAGGTATTCTCTCCGTTTGTAATATGAATGCTCGAGTACTATTTGATCCTGGTGCTACCCATTCTTTTATCTCTCCATGTTTTGCATCTCGGTTGGGTAGAGGTCGTGTTAGGAGAGAGGAACAATTAGTGGTGTCTACTCCTTTAAAGGAGATATTTGTGGCCGAGTGGGAATATGAGTCCTGTGTAGTGCGAGTCAAGGACAAAGACACTTCGGTGAATCTAGTGGTGCTAGACACCTTAGACTTTGATGTAGTCTTGGGGATGGATTGGTTATCACCCTGCCATGCTAGTGTGGACTGCTATCATAAATTGGTTAGATTTGATTTCCCCGGTGAACCATCATTTAGTATTCAGGGGGATAGGAGTAATGCTCCAACCAATTTGATATCGGTCATATCTGCCGGAAGATTATTACGACAGGGTTGTATAGGTTACTTGGCTGTTGTAAAGGATAGTCAGGCAAAGATTGGAGATGTAACTCAAGTGTCGGTGGTGAAGAAGTTCGTGGATGTATTTCCTGAAGAGCTACCAGGTTTGCCTCCTGAACGGGAGGTTGAGTTTTGCATAGATTTGATTCCCGACACTAGACCTATATCCATACCCCCATATAGAATGGCACCTGCAGAGCTTAAAGAGCTTAAGGATCAGTTGGAGGATTTGTTGGATAAAGGTTTCATACGACCTAGTGTATCCCCATGGGGAGCACCAGTGTTATTTGTGAAGAAGAAAGATGGGTCACTTAGGCTGTGCATTGATTATCGACAGCTTAATAAAGTGACGGTGAAGAATAAATATCCTCTCCCAAGGATAGATGATTTATTTGATCAACTACAAGGAGCACAATGTTTTTCTAAGATAGATCTGCGATCTGGGTACCATCAGTTGAGAATCCGGAATGAAGATATACCCAAGACCGCATTTCGAACAAGATATGGGCACTATGAGTTCTTAGTGATGTCATTTGGGCTCACGAATGCTCCTGCAGCCTTTATGGATTTGATGAACCGAGTGTTCAAACCTTATTTGGATAAGTTTGTAGTGGTGTTTATTGATGACATTTGATATATTCAAAGAGTCGAGAGGAGCATGAGCAACATCTTAAGATAGTGCTCCAAATTTTGAGAGAACATCGATTGTATGCTAAGTTCTCCAAGTGTGAGTTTTGGCTCGAAAGTGTTGCATTCTTGGGGCATGTGGTATCTAAGGAGGGGATACAAGTTGATACAAAGAAAATTGAAGCAGTGGAAAAATGGCCAAGGCCAACATCAGTTACGGAGATTAGAAGCTTTGTGGGTTTAGCTGGCTATTATCGTCGCTTTGTGAAAGACTTCTCCAAAATAGTTGCCCCTTTGACTAAGCTGACACGTAAAGATACAAAATTTGAGTGGTCTGATGCTTGTGAGAATAGTTTTGAGAAGCTTAAGGCATGTCTCACCACAGCTCCAGTGTTAAGCCTGCCGCAAGGCACAGGGGGTTACACGGTGTTTTGTGATGCATCGGGTGTTGGTTTAGGATGTGTATTGATGCAACATGGGAAGGTGATTGCGTATGCATCTAGGCAACTTAAAAGGCATGAGCAGAATTACCCCATACACGATTTGGAAATGGCAGCAATTGTGTTTGCCTTAAAGATTTGGAGACATTACTTGTATGGTGAGACTTGCGAGATATACACGGACCACAAAAGTCTGAAGTATATATTTCAACAAAGGGATCTTAACTTACGGCAACGTAGATGGATGGAGTTGCTAAAGGATTATGATTGTACTATTCTTTATCATCCCGGTAAGGCCAATGTAGTGGCGGATGCCTTGAGTCGAAAATCAATGGGAAGCTTGGCACATATTTCCATTGGTAGGAGATCTTTGGTTAGAGAGATCCATAGCTTGGGAGACATAGGTGTGCGTTTGGAAGTTGCGGAGACAAATGCTTTGCTAGCACACTTTAGAGTGAGGCCTATTTTAATGGACAAGATTAAAGAAGCACAAAGTAAAGAGGAGTTTGTGATTAAGGCCTTAGAGGATCCTCAGGGTAGGAAAGGAAAAATGTTTACTAATGGCACAGATGGAGTGTTGAGGTATGGAACCAAACTTTATGTGCCTGATGGTGACGAGTTGAGGAGAGAAATATTGGAGGAAGCTCACATGGCAGCTTATGTGGTACATCTAGGGGCTAAAAAGATGTATCAGGATTTGAAAGAGGTGTATTGGTGGGAAGGACTTAAGAGAGATGTAGCTGAGTTTGTCTCCAAGTGCCTGGTTTGTCAGTAGGTTAAGGCCGAGCATCAAAAGCTGCAGGGCTACTACAGCCATTACCAATACCCGAGTGCAAGTGGGAACATATTGCTATGGACTTTGTAACGGGTTTGCCTCGAACCAGTGGGGGATATGATTCAATTTGGATAGTAGTGGACCGGTTAACAATGTCAGCTCATTTTCTTCCGGTTAAGACTACTTATGGGGCTGCCCAATATGCTCGAGTTTATGTGGATGAGATAGTGCGACTACATGGTATTCCCATTTCTATAGTATCTGACAGAGGAGCTTAGTTTACTAGTAGGTTTTGGGGAAAGTTGCAAGAAGCATTGGGCACTAAGTTGGATTTCAGCACAGCTTTCCACCCTCAGACTGATGGACAATCTGAACGGACCATACAAACATTAGAGGATATATTGAGGGCTTGTGTGATAGACCTTGGTGTAAGGTGGGAACAATATCTACCCTTAGTGGAATTTGCCTTCAACAACAGTTTCCAAACTAGCATCCAAATGGCACCATTTGAGGCCTTATATGGACGAAGATGTAGGTCACCCATTGGATGGCTAGAGGTGGGAGAAAGGAAACTTTTGGGGCCTGAATTGGTGCAGGATGCAACCGAGAAAATACACATGATCCGTCAGAGGATGTTAACAGCACAAAGTAGACAGAAATCATATGCTGATAACCGACGGTGACACTTGGAGTTCCAAGTAGGAGATCATGTATTTTTGAAAGTTTCGCCAACTAAAGGGGTAATGAGGTTTGGCAAGAAAGGGAAGTTAAGTCCTCGGTATATAGGGCCATTCGAGATCTTAGAAAAGGTTGGCGCGGTGGCTTATCGTTTGGCATTACCGCCAGACCTTTCTAATATTCATCCCGTGTTTCATGTGTCCATGCTTAGGAAGTACAACCCAGATCCATCACATGTAATACCGTATGAAACTATTCAGTTGCAAGATGATCTAACCTATGAGGAACAACCGGTAGCTATCCTTGATAGGCAAGTTAAAAAAGCTCTGTTCAAAGGATGTAGCTTCAGTGAAAGTGTTGTGGCGGAATCACACTAGCGAGGAGGTAACGTGGGAAGCTGAGGATGAGATGCGGACAAAGCATCCACACCTCTTCGATATGTAAAGGTAAGCCACTCTACATTGAATTTAAATTCGGGGACCGAATTTTTATTAGTGGGGGAGAATGTGAGACCTTGTCAAGCTCGATTAAAAGACGGTATTGTATCGAGTGGTACAACTAAGTTAAATCGAGCTGGTGATGATGATGATGAGTTGGTGATGATGGTAATGGGTTGGTGAGATGATGATGATGGGTATATACATATATATATATATATATATATATATATATACATATGTAAATATGTGTGATATAGCAAATTGATGGACAATGATTTATGGTTGTAATGTACATGCAAGTTGACACATTGTACTTTGAGAATTTTCATGAATTTTAGGTTGATTTTATTAGTTTAGCAGGATGGCTTTTTGTTGAGTGAGAAAAAAATGTTTCTCTTGTTGCTCTGTTTTCACTGCAGCGAAATTCATGCTCGCTGTAGCGAGAAACTCTCGGGTTTGGAGGGGTTATAAATAGGAATGAACTAAATTGTATTGTTTTGAAACAAGTGCATCATGATTTTAAATTCTCCCTAATTGTTGCTTGTTCCCTTCCTTGTTCACTCACTGAGTATTGTACTCACGTTTTATAAAAATTCATGTTTTCAGATCAGGTGACTATTGGACCCTAGATCGAGGAGTCCTCGTAGTTCATCTCTTGGGTATGTGTTTGGCATTCGATAGCAATCCCTTTTATTGTAAATGTCTCCGCTGGAAGTCATGGGTCGTTTTGTATTATGAATACAATCTAACAATGTGAATATGTGTATGCAATGTAAATTGCTAAATACATGACTGGTATAGTGCATGTATATTATTATCTATAATGCCATTGTGTTTTGGCTATGTTCACACCCGAAAAAAAAATGTGTGTGTGTGCATGATATGATAAATTTGTTAAGAAAAGGTAAATGGATAGGCTTGCTTGGGCTTAGTGAGCTATGCTCATTGAGCTCATGCGCCGGTCATGGCCCGAGAAATTGGGTCGTGACATATTTACACTACTCTAATCACACTAAAAATATATAAACAACCTCAACAATAAAACACTCACAATCTAATTATTAACCATTATCAACAACTTAAAAATCAACCTTAATTCATTACTCAACTTGGTGGATTTGTAATTTGAATTCGTTTGCAAGAATTTATCAAGCTTTTATGAAAAGTTTCTCTCTCTCTCTCTCTCTCTCTCTCTAAAATGTCCAGCTAGTGAGAAAGTGTATTGAGGAAAGACTTTTGAGAGTTCTTGAGGTGTAGAAGTAAAAGAGTATGAAAAACCCTATGACAAGGTGTATAGAAGCATGAGAAATGGAGTTAATTCAGAAAAGTTATAAAGGTTTCAATGGAGGCTTCCATGGAAGACGAAAAAAATGAGATGGAGATAAGGGATGGGAAGAAGAAAAAAAAAAAGCTATTGGAAATTAGATATTTATACTTAAAGTTGATTGAAGTTCTGTTTATTTACAAAAATGCCATTCAATAGTTGACTTTGCCTTTTTTCTTTCCTTTGGTTCAACTTTTTACTCTTTTGATATTGAGATAAAATCCATAATAGTCTAGAAGTACTCGAGTTCATGAAAAATTAAAAATTTAGACTCGATATGAAAAATGACCATTTTGCCCTTATAGTGAAAATTGTCATTATTTCTATTTTCTTCATTTATTTCATTATTATATACATCATTAATTTATTTCTTAGGCCTATTTAGACCTTAATAATGTTAGGAAAACCCACTTCTCGAAGCTCACCTAAAAAAATGATGAAACTACCCTTAAGCCATGTCATCGTGTTTGCCTCCGCTACACGTCCATGAAGGTCGAGGTTTCACAAAACCAATACTCATGTGCATGAAGGTAAATGCATTGTGTTAATTGTGCTTGGCAATTTTTTGTATGTGAGACTATGGTCAATCGACCTTATTGTTCAGCTTTGTACAGGTTGGCTAGCTATTGTTTCTACATGGTGATAGATTATTGAGCTTGCCATGCACATATATAAACGGTGTTGGGCTTCTGAAATATTTTATATGCATGTATGTGTTGAATATGTGTATAGTAGCTTAGATGGAGCTAGTTTGGATGTGAGACTTCGAGAGGCCCATAACTAGGTGTAGATACGATAACACAAGCTAGGGGTAATTTCGTCATTTCTTTAGTGAGCCCCTAGAAGTAGGCTTTCAAACAATATTAAGGCCTAAGTAGGCCTAAGGCATAAATGAATGATGAAAATAAGGGTAAAATGACGTAGGAAATAAAAATAAGGATGATTTCCAAGGTAGGGGTAAAATGGTCATTTTTCATCTCATGTCAAATTTTTAAGTTTTTGTGAACCCGAGTATTTCTAGACTATTATGGACCTTGTCCCAGTGTCAAAAGAGTAAAAAGATTGCACCAAGGATTGGAGGAGAACAAGCCAACTTGTTAAAGGCATTTTCGTAATTTTAGTGGAGATTGGATAAGCTTTAGCTATAAATATTATTTTTCCAACAGCTTCTTCATTTCTCCAGTAGCTTCTTCTTCTTCCTCCCATCTCATGTTTCTTTCATCCTCAATTGAAGCTTGTTTTGAAACCTCCATAACTTCTCTCAAGCTAACTCCAATTTTCATACTTTTGTGCACCCTTTCATAAAACCTTTGTGCTCTTTAACTCTCTCACTTTAAAACCCTTGAAAAGTCATACTTTCATACTTCTTCTCACTAGCTAGGTGTTTAGAGAGAGAAAGAGGGAGCTTCTATAATAGCTTGAAAATTTTTGGAAAGATTTCAATTACAAAGCTACTAAGATGAGTAGTAAATTAGAGTTGATTTTTAAGTGTTGAGAATGACTAGTGATTAGACTTGTGAGTGTTTTGTAGTTGAGGTTGTTCATTCATTTTAGAGTGATTAGGATAGTGAAAATGGATATCCACTATTAGGCAATTAGAAGCTAGTTAGGAGGTAGCTTTTATAATTTATTGTTATGTGAATTGAGTTAATTGTGGTGCTAATGTGATGATAGGTTCCAACGAAGCCCCACCACCCCATTTGGACCATTAAAGGAAGTTGAAGTTGAGTAAAGATTTAATGAATACCGGTGAGTGAACTTGCATTAAAATGGTTTGGGATTAGGGCTATGTGTTTGATGAAATCCATTGAAATATTTTAATTATTTTTCTCTAAAATATGCATGGGAACAAGCTTTTAATGAAACGTTTTGCATTGTGGAATGCGACTGTGATGAAGTCATGTGCCTTGTGTTATGTTGATATATATATCTAAATATATATGATATGTATTGATAGTAATATTGTTTGTAATTCTAATCAAGCCTGTGTAAGATATGGGGGAGCACATGTCGGTGATGATGGGTGCGGGAGTGTGGATGATGATATTGCCTATGCGCGATGTGGGGGATGCACATGGTTGTATTAGCTGTGCACGATGTGGGGGATACACACGATGACTCCAGCTATGTGCATGATGTGGGGGTTACACATAAGCTGGGTGAGACGGTGGTGCTATTAGTGTTTATATATGTAATATATATATTTTTATGCTGGAAATTCTCGCAAGACCTAGCTACCCTATAAAGTAATATATATATTTATGCAATAAAAAGTTCATGAATATGGTATATGGTTGTAATGCACGTGAAATCTTGCATGTTGAACCTTGGAAATTGCTAAGTATTCTCAAGTTGAATTGTCATTGCAGCTAAATGGCCTTTTCTTGAGATAATGAAAACTTTTCTTGGTGTCCTGTTTCTCACTACAACAAGAATCATTCACGCTACAACGAAAAACTCTCAAGTTTGGAGGGTTACACTAGCCTGATTCTCGCTGTAGCTAGAAATTTGCTGGAGCTTCTCGCTGCAGTGAGAAACATTCTGTCTTGCTTGCTTCCTTGTTTGGTTGTTGCCCTATTTTCCACTTCTTTAGCACCATAGTTGATCAAGGACTTTCAACATCAAGGAATTAATTAATTAAGTTTGAAATGAGGGGTTTTAATAAGAATTAAACTAAATTGCATTATTTTTGAAACTAAGTGCATTATGATTTCTTAACTTTTCTTATCGATTGCTTGTTCGTTTCCTTTGTTCACTCACTGGGTTTATACTCACTGTTTTCAACTTCATATTTTCAGATCAGCAGGCAGTCAGTAACTAAGCCGAGGTGTCCTCGTAGATTTGTCTCCTTGGTAGGTATCTCGACATTCAATAGCTGTTCTTTCGCCAGGGTCGCTCCGCTGGAAGTCGAGTACCCCTTTGTTGTGTATAAACAAACTCGATGTAAATTATTAAGATATATGTTTTAGACAATGTATGTATATTTTGGTTGGTAATGCCACTATGAGATGGCAATGGTTAGCATTATTTTGAATTGGAATTATGAAATATAACCTTAGCAACTTTTGATGGAAATGATGAATAGGTCATATAGATAGGCTTGCTTGGGCTTAGTGAGCCATGTCCATTGGGCCCATGCGCCGATCATGGTCAGATTTTGGGTTGTGACATTGGATTTCAATTAGGTGGCTATGAATTCCCAAGATTTGATTTAACCCATTATGGTTTATAGCAGCCTAACGTGAACATATGTGTTTATTATAATTTATGTGTGGTCATGAAGTAAAAAGCTAGTCAAGAAATCTGGGCTAAGGATGAGCTTAAATTTTGCTATGATTAGCATGAAGCTAATGAATTAAAGGACTAGTTGTGGATTTGGTAGTTTAAAGTCAAATGATTTAGAAATGTTAATTTTTGTCTAAACCCTATATTAGAGTTCTGTATTGAGCTTGGCATACAAATTACTTTAAAGATCAATAAAAAATAATAATAATAATCTGTTTGGTTCAGTACGCAACCTATGATATAAATGAGTAGTCTTGAATGTGATTTCTCCAAAGGTAAAGGACTTAGAAAATGTTGATTTTTGGATAAGCTGTAAAAGGGAGCTTCTGCATCCTAAGTTTAGGAAATTTTGATCTTATGACTGCAAAGGTGAGATGTAATAATTAAGTGAATTGTCCACCTTACAAATGTAATTGGTTAAGGGTTGATGAGTAAAGTTAAGATCTCAACGCTAAGTGATGTACACTTTGATATTTATGTACCTAAGACTTATTTGGAGACCATTGCTTAACCAAGTTTGCACTAAATGTTATGATAAAGGTATGCCCAAAGGATGATTTTGGCATACCACAAAATGTGGAATAGATATGTCCGAATTAATGCTCTGATTGTGTACTTGTGATAGAAAACAAGTTTTGCAAATTGTGGTTTTCATGATCATGAAATATATGAAGCTTCTCAATATGTAGCCATGTTCTTGAAGTTGTACATTTTATAATTCACATGCATCAAATGGAAGGAGATATCCCATAGAAGGATTTAGCCTAATTGGTGGTTACATGACTATAAGCTTGGTATGAGATTGAGAATGCCCTAGCATATATGTGGAGTGTATTATGAAAGGCCGAAAAGCCACATATACACTAATAAGGTCAGTAAGATGAATGATGGGGGAAATATGGATGTTGTTATGATGAGCATAAAAAGCTTAAGGATAATCGATGCCAATATACTAAGTTAGTTTTGTATGGTCCAAATTAAGGACAAGGACACCTTGGAAAATTTGATAATAATGTCCATTGGGGCTAATGAGCTGAAATGCTATTGAGCATACATTGAATTGTTAAAGTTATGAGTGGCTTTAAAGATAAGCCTTTGATTGTTTAAGTCCTCAATGAAATTCTGTTAAAGAATGAGTTTAAGTGTTTTAGGAATGTATGGAAAAGTGTGAGAATAATATACTAGTTTGACTTGCTGCAAGAAACCAAATTTGGATGGCCATGAGTGGTTTGTGAGCAATCAATATTGTATAGTATATGCTCGTAAAGGGAGCTATGATTGGTAGCTAAGGGTGGAACCCTAGAATTGCATTGTTGTAGCTATAAGATTATGTTTTTGGTAACATGATACAACATTGAACTTTAACGATGAGATTATGTTCATTGCTTTAGGTATTGGACTATAAGTTATGGACTTGTATCCACTTTGTGAACACCCTGGTGAGATAGTTCAAGAGATTTGTCACAATGTGAAAACATTAAAGCTTAAGGAGCTAATGAGTATATAGTGATGTTATGGCTCGTGACTAATATGTCACATAATAAAAAGATATGCTGTAAGTATAAAAATGCTTGAAAATGTTGATTTTAGGCAATGATTATCTTGCCATTATGTAAAGCATAAAATTGTGAAAAGTGCTTCCCTTAGATGTTTCATTTTGTTTTGAGCGATTATCAAGGTAAAGTACCTGATAAGGGTAGGCAAAGGTTGAATTGTGCTTTAGATGCTTAGAGAGCAATGATGATATGGTTTAGTTAATTGATATTACCCTTAGTGAGGGAGTAGAAATACACTACAAAATTCATAGAGATCTACTTAGAAAAGAAATGATGCTTTAGGATTTCGAGTACGTATATATGAGTAAAAATTTTGGTAATGAGACATGACATAGAGGCATGATACTAGAATATGAACTTTGGCTAAGTAGAATCGACTTTTAAGACACGTGGTGTCCAGGGATGGTGCCAATTAGTAATTGGCTCCTATATGAGAATAGAACACCAAAATTAGCTTTGTGTATTCCCCACATGATGGTGAGCATGATTTGATTAACCGTAAGAGGAGATGATCCTAAACTTGGTTGTCGGTTATTTCGGTATTATAGATGGCTTATTGAGCTTGCTATGCTGAAGACTACTTGAAGTTGACATTTTTTGAAATGGATATGCTAGTGACTATAGAGAAGTGCTTCTTGGGAGGCAACCCAAGCTATATTTTTTTATGTTTAGTTTTTATTTTAGTTAGTTTTTGTTTTTCTATTTAAATAAGTAGTTCTAACCTCTTCTTAGCTTGTTTGTTAAGTTTGCATGTTTAGAAAGCATGAAGATAAAGAAGACGAAAATTAAAGCTTTCAATGCACTATCACCATTGATAGTGGAGTTTCTTTTCTTTATTCTTTTTAGCTTTTCACATTGAGGACAATGTACAATTTAAGTTTTGGGGAGGGTTTTATTGTTATTAGAGTTAGTGGTCGTTTAGGTTAGTTTATTTTTGTTAAATTTTTTTATGCATGTACATTTGAATTTGAACTAGATTTTATTGTGCCAGTTTTGTTTAATTTACCTATCCAATGATGAGAACTCAGTTATATTCCTATCTTGATTCTTCGAAACATGGGAATATTGTTTGAGTGTTATGGAAATTCTCATCCGAAGCTTTACTGTTACGTTGAAATTTCTATATTTTGAGCACCATGTCTTTTGCTTAGATTCATTGTACTTATTTAGAGAAGATTTATGTGAAAATTTTGAATTATGTATTAAGTTCTAGAATTTGTTTGATTCTCTCTCGAGGCAAAATTCTAGGCTATACTTAGTTGAGGAGATGATTTAGGCCATTTTTGGACCGAGTGAGCCTTTTGTAGCCTTCCTTTACATAAATTATCCTTAGTTTCCTGCTTTGAGCCTAATGACATCTTTTCTTTGTTTGAACACTTAACTTTTAACCTAGACCCTTATATTAATATTTCCAACAATTCTTGCATCCCTCATTCCTAAGTGCATAAGTCAATTTAGGATGTGTTATGAGCCATATAGTGAAAGAGGTAGTGTCAAGCCTAACTTTATAAAATATTAGCCATGTCATTCATGTGATTGATAGAATGCTTGCATACTTGGAAAGCCTCGAAAAATCATTAAAAGACGACAATGTACCAAATGATACAATTAAGTTGAATTAATCCTCGAACTAGTCCAAATAGAGATTTTAAGATGAAATTGAGAATTTTAAAATCCCAGAATGACTTAAAATGGTGATTCGGAGTTCGAGGACCGATTTGGAGTCAAATTGGAATTTTATGATCTAGGGGGAAAATGGTCATTTTGCCACCCAAGGTTAAAATTGGAATGTCAGAAGAAGTTTTTGATCAAGATTGACTATTTAGAACATAATTTGAGTTTGGGAAGTGAAAAATTTTAATTTCGACATTTTTTCGAGCATAGGGATAAAATAATCATTTTGCCACCTTAGGGGTAAAATTATAATTTTACACACCCAACACTTGTCCAGCACATGGATTTTACCCAATATTATCATGGATAATTGAAGGATTTTATGTGGTGGAGAAAGAAAGCTAAATAGTTAAGAATTTAAAAATGGACCAATGGTAAAGTGACAAGTGTCAAGCTTTTAATTCTTTATTATTTTCCTTATAAATTAGCACAAAATCAGCCCATTTCTCATTCATATGGCCGGCCAAAGAGGAACAAAGAAAGAAAAGAAAGAATAAGAACCCTAGAGTGAAAATTCAAGAGAAAATTGGTGGATTTCAAGTAATGAAACAATCAAAGGTAAAATTTCTTAAGTTTAGCTTGTGATCTACCTTTCCCATGCATTCTTTTTCATTTTTCATGGTTGAGAATCAAGTTTGCATGAGGATACCCTTACTGGCCGGACATGGGGGGAGGAGTTTTGATGCTTGATTTGGTTAGATTTTAATGTATTTTAGTGTTTTTAGATAGTTAGTGATGTGTAGCATGAAAAGCTAACAAGAAAAATTGATTTTCTCCCATCACCCATCATTGCCCAAATTTTCCATGTAGAGTGTGGATGGTGAATTTGATTTTATTTCAAGTGAATTCATTAGGAAATGATGAATTACGATGAGAAAATCAAGTAGGAAAAATCATAGTGTTGATGCACTCACCATGGCCGAAATTCTCAAGAAGAAATGTGAGGATTGTTTTGCTAAATTTTATATTATTTGACTTGTGTTTGGTGATTTGAAGAATTGGGAGAAAAATGGAATTAATTGGTGTTGAATTGGACATATTGGCCAATTAATCGGGTGATAGATCGAATTAGGCCAATACCGATTTATTTTGGTACACAATTGAAATTATGTAGAACACCATGTTTAGACGATAATTCGAATAATTTGCATTCCATTTCATGCATTAGTAAAGAGCCTTAAATAGATTTATAATGGTATGACACCGTATATTGAATCGTGTGTCATGTATTGTATATAGGTGGTGAGCCCTCTAACAAGGGTAAAGACGTTGTGTCAGAGGACTGAGAATAGGAGTATCTCAAACTCTTGATACAGTGAGTAACCTTATCATCATCTTGATTATCTGAAGTGAATTTTAATTCGTTTTTGTGATTTTATGGAAAATGAGTTTAAATGATAGATTTTTTATTTTATAAACAAAATGTGATTAAATGAAATGATTTTATAAAATTTTCTTGAAATTGAATGATGGTTTTGAAAATGGAGTAATTGGAGACTAATTGCCATGTTATAAATCATGGTTTGAATTGAATGGCTTATGATAATATTGGCATGGATGGTTGAATTGGTAAATGTGCTGAAAATGTATGAACTGTTGATTTTCCTTGAGAGGCTATAAAATAAAATAATTGTCATGTCATGCTATTGCAAATTTTATTGAATTGGTGGATTATATATTGATTAGTCACTGCAATAGCTAGTTTTTGTGGACCAGCCTATTAGAGGGGCACGGTAAACTCGATTATATTCTTACCTCGATCGAAGAGGAGCGTAAGGTATCTCCGGGGGTAAAGTTTAGAGTTCACTTCATGCCAAACCACCACGTGAGAGTGAATTCAGCCAACCCCAAAGAACAGCTGCGCTTTTAAATGTAAAAATGTGTTTAGTGCGTATATGACTTTCTAAATAGCCTTGGCGGTCTCAATTGCATACCTCTGATCAAGGTATCCCCGAGAATGAGTTTTGGCACGAGCCAAGTGTTTAAGAGATTCATAAGCCTCGTTGTATATTTTGGATGAAATGTAACTGGCTTAGATGATTTGAAATGTGTTTTGATGTTATGAACCATTTGATGATGATCTATTTTAATCGTTTCCATTTACTCAGCTTTAGATATTTTAGATGGTATTTGGTTACTCACTGGGATTATATAATTTTACCACCCTCCTTTCCACCTCTTTCAGGCTCAGAATAGGCTGTAGATAGTTGATTTCATTGGGAGCTACCATTGGATTTGCATCCTCCAAACTGTAGGTTCACAGCCTTTATTACTTTTGGTTGTTTGTGGGCCCACGTGTCACTGTAAATTAAATCTTATACTTTGGTTATCTGTATTACAGTATGTATGAGTTTATTTAGCTTTTACGCTACAAAAATTATTTACCGGTAACTCTATAAATATTGTTTTATAAGAAAATAGAATATTTTATTGAATATTTTTATTATATTCAGATAGGTATAGTTTCACTTTAAAGGAATGTTTTTGTCACGACCCAATTTCCCGGGCCATGACCAGCGCATGAGCTCAATGAGCATAGCTCACTAAACCCAAGCAAGCCTATCCATTTACCTTTGCTTAACAAATTTATCATATCATGCATAGACACACACCTTTTCCCGGGTGTGAACATAGCCAAAACACAATGGCATTATCGATAATAATATACATGCATTATACCAATCATGTATTTAGCAATTTACATTGCATACACATATTCACATTGTTAGATTGTATTCACAATACAAAAGGACCCATGACTTCCAGCGGAGACATTTACAATAAAAGGGATTACTATTGAATGCCAGACACATACCCAGGAGATGCACTATGGGGACTCCTCAATCTGGGATCTAATAGTCACCTGATCTGAAAACATGAATTTTTTATAAAACGTGAGTATAATACTCAGTGAGTGAACAAGAAGGGAACAAGCATACCATAAGGAATGTTTATCGAAATCATGATGCAGTCATTTTCTCAAAACCATGCAATTGTTTTAGCTCCTTTAAACCGCTCATGTAAACCCCACAAAAAGTAAATCACTTTACAAAAATCCATGCTCACTATGGTACCAAAGAAATGGGAAATATGGCAAAAATCCACAAGTTAGCAAAATGGACAGAAAGTTTCTCGCTGTAGCGAACTTCATTCCCACAGCAGCGAGAATCAGAACATCAAGGAAAAAGTCTCCTTTTTCCCTTAAAACAAGTCATCCTACTAAAATAACAATAACAACATGTAACACATGTAAACTTTCAAATTTCAACAAAACAAATGCTTACATATTTGCACTTACAGCTATATACCCATCATCAACATGCACACGATTCCATCATCATCATCATGCACACAATCCCATCATCATCATCTCATATGCAACGGCTTATGCGCATATAGCTGGGTCAGCAACGGCCTATGTGCACTCCCGCTCACACATAGCCGGGTCAGCAACGGCTTATGTGCACTCCTACTCGCACATAGCCGGGTACAAATCAACATGCAAAGAAGCATCCAATGCATATCATGCATTTTATCATATTGTGATAACACATAAACCATTGCATAGCACATTTTCACAATATAAAATCATTGTACTAAAAGCTTGTTCCCAAGGTACATTTTTTAAGACAAGTTGGATAGAATCTTTCATATTCCCCAAAACAAGTTTGAAGTGCAAGTCCACTCACCGGTATTAGGAGTAGAAATACTCTTATTTTCAGTCCGTGAGTACAATCCTTTACCCGTATCCAATGGCTCACCACCTAGCCATAATCCATGACACATATTCCAATTAAATTGTGTCTAATAGTCATAAGCTATTTCAGGCTCTATATATATATGATATGAAATAAAAAATGCACAGGTAACCATCTAGACTTGGTATTGGCCTAAGTCGATTTTTCATCCAATAAATTGGCCAATGCGTCCAATTTCACTCTAAATTAATCCATTTCTCCTCTAATACCTTAATTTACCACATACCATTTAAATAAAGCCAAATTCAGCATTAGAACCCTCATAGTTCCTTATAGAAAAATTCGGTCATTTGGTGCACTAGCAGCAAAAATTTTTCTACATAACCGTTTCACCATAATTCATCATTTTCCATGCCATTTTCCTTGAAATAAAAAAAATCCCCCATTGATATTTAGCCCCCATGGTTCGACCAACAAGGAACCCTAGAGAAATTAAATATTTCTTTTGTGTTTTTGTTTATAACCATGCTTAACTATCCCTAAACACTAACATAGTCTAAAATCAAATTATTCCAACAACAATTCCTCTTCCATGCCCATTTTTCAGAAATGAATTCATCATGATAACTCAATATTCAACCATGGAAATCAAGAACAAAAGCATGGGTAAGCTAGGTATCAAGGAGAATTAAAGAAATTCTAACTTACCTAGCTTGTTTCCTTGATTTCTTCACTTTTTCTTTGAATTTGCACCTAGGTTTTCTTGTTTTTCCCTTTGTTCTTCCTTTGTTCTTGTTGCTGGTTGCCTAAGAAGAATATGGTGAGAGAATTGGGGATTTAATGGGCTGATTTCTATAGAAAATAATAAAATAATCAAGCATGCCACGTGTCACATGCTTATTGGCCCAAATTTTTAACTTTTCGACTTTTTTCTTCTTAATTTTCCACCACAAATATTCTGGTACTTATCCAATCCTACCAGAATTAAAATCCCTTGGTCTTGACAAGTGCTGGGGTGAAAAATTTACCGATTTACCCCTGAAGTGAAAAAATTACGATTTTGCCCCTATACACCGAAATGTACCGTAATCACATCATTTCTACTTTTCAACCTCAAATAACACTAATATTGATCAATATTAACCAAATGGGGCAAAAATCGTTTTATAAAAATTTCCGTTATGTCCTCTAATGGCAAAATTATCATTTTACCCTTGTGCTCTAAAAATACCGGGAATCACAATTTTTCACTGCTAAACATCATTTTATACTCCAATAATCATAATTATATTTTATAAAATTATTCTTGGTCAAATGAGATCAAATCTTGGCTAAAAATCTCAATTTTATCATCAAATGGTAAAATGACCGTTTTGTCCCTAATCGGTCAATTTTCCTGATTGACTCCAAACTAGACCTTGAACTCCGAATTAGTATTCTAAGCCATTCTGTGGGTTTTAGAATTTTCAAATTCCTCTTAGAATTTCTATTTGAACTAGTTTAAGGCTCGATTTAATTTAGTTGTACCACTCGGTACAATACCGTCTTTTAATCGAGCTTGATAGGGTCTCACATTCTCCCCCATTAATAAAAATTCGGTCCTCGAATTTAAATTCAATGTAAAGTGGCTTACCTTTACATATCGAAGAGGTGTGGATGCTTTGTCCGCATCTCATCCTCAGCTTCCCACATCACTTCCTTTAAATCCTGATACCAATATTGTCACTAGGGGTCCCTCCACCCTTCAGGGCAGCCCTTTCTCCCTTCCGCGATGAGCAACAAAGGGTACCTATCAGAGCACTTGGCAAGCAGTATCACTCAGCCTCGTTGCCAAGCTCCTGAATGTACCACATAGGCTGCCATATGTGCCTCCTCTAGTATCTCTCTCCTCAATTTATCATTATCCGGCACATAAAGTCTATTTCCATACCTCAACATTTCATCTGTGCCTTTGGTAAACATCTTTTCTTTCTTTCCATAAGGATCCTCCAACTGATCCTTAAGCTCCTTAAGGTGTCTAACACCACTAAATTCACTAAGGTATTTTTATCCTTGATTCGAGTTACGTATGATTTATTTTCTTATTCAGTCACAAATACCTCCTTTAAGGGAGTAGGTGCCACCAAGTATTCTTCTCTTCTATTCGCAGGCGTACTCGCTCTCACCGGCCTAGCGACCCTGCCAAGTCTACCTCGCCCCTTACGGGTGGGTGCCCGTGGCCTATTAGTCATCTCAGTAGGGGCATCTTGCTCCCCCACTTGTCTTAAGGTGGCCCGTGTCTTAAGTGGCATTCTTACCTAGACAAGAGCAAACACCTGTCATTAACCACAGTCAAAGAGATAAGGTGGTTTATAAGATTGGGAATTTATGCAGTTCCTTGTTTATGAAATGTGCCGCGGCTCATAGTTCATAATTAAAAATCCCACATAAAAACCCGACTCTCCGCTACACCTGACCATAACACCCGAGGACCTAAGCAACCTAGGGCTCTAATACCACTATTGTCACGACCCAATTTCTCGGGCCATCACCGGCGCATGAGCTCAATGAGCATAGCTCACTAAACCCAAGCAAGCCTATCCATTTACCTTTGCTTAACAAATTTATCATATCATGCATACACACACACCTTTTCTCGGGTGTGAACATAGCCAAAACACAATGACATTATCGATAATAATATACATGCACTATACCAGTCATGTATTTAGCAATTTACATTGCATACACATATTCACATTATTATATTGTATTCACAATACAAAAAGACCCATGACTTTCAGCGAAGACATTTATAATAAAAGGGATTTCTATCGAATGTCAGACACATACCCAGGAGATGCACTATGGGGACTCCTCGATCTGGGATCCAACAGTCACCTGATCTGAAAACATGAATTTTTTTATAAAACGTGAGTACAATACTCAGTGAGTGAACAAGAAGGGAACAAGCATACCATAAGGAATGTTTATCGAAATCATGATGCATTCATTTTCTCAAAACCATGCAATTGTTTTAGCTCCTTTAAACCCCTCATGTAAACCCCACATGAGTAACTCACTTTACAAAAATCCATACTCACTATGGTACCAAAGAAATGGGAAATATGGCAAAAAACCACAAGTTAGCAAAATGGACAGAAAGTTTCTCGCTATAGCGAACTTCATTCTCGCTGCAGCGAGAACCAAAACATCAAGGAAAAAGTCTCCTTTTTCCCTTAAAACAAGTCATCCTGCTAAAATAACAATAGCAACATGTAACACATGTAAACTTCCAAATTTCAACAAAACAAATGTTTACATATTTGCGTTTACAACCATATACCCATCATCAACATGCACACCATCCCATCATCATCATCATGCACACCATCCGATCATCATCTTCTCATATGCAATGGCTTATGTGCATATAGCTGGGTCAGCAACGGCTTATGTTCACTCCCACTCACACATAGCCGGGTCAGCAATGGATTATGTGCACTCCTACTCTCACATAGTCGGGTCCAAATCAACATGCAAAGAAGCATCCAATGCACATCATGCATTTTATCATATTGTGATAATACATAAACCATTGTAAAGCACATTTTCACAATATAAAATCATTGTACTAAAAGCTTGTTCCCAAGGTACATTTTCTAAGACAAGTTGGATAGAATCTTTCATATTCCCCAAAACAAGTTTGAAATGCAAGTCCACTCACCGGTATTAGAAGTAGAAATACTCCTATTTTCAGTCCACGAGTATAGTCCTTTACTTGTATCCAATGGCTCACCACCTAGCCATAATCCATGACACATATTCCAATTATATTGTGTCTAACAGTTATAAGCTATTTTCAGGCTCGATATATATATGATATGAAGTGAAAATGCACGGGTAACCATCTAGACCCAATATTGGCTTAAGTCGATTTTTCATCCGATAAATTGGCCAATGCGTCCAATTTCACTCTAATTAATCCATTTCTCCTTTAATACCTTAATTTACCACATACCTTTTAAATAAAGCCAAATTCAGCATTAGAACCCTCACAGTTCCTTATAGAAAAATTCGGTCATTTGATGCACTAGCACCGAAAATTTTTCTACATAACCGTGTCACCTTAATTCATCATTTTCGAAGCCATTTTCCTTGAAATAAAAACAATCCCCCATTGATATTCAGCCCTCATGGTTCAACCAATAAAGAACCCTAGAGAAGTTGAATATTTCTTTTGTGTTTTTATTCATAACCATGCTTAACTATCCCTAAACACTAACATAGTCTAAAATCAAATTATTCCAACAACAATTCCTCTTCCATACCCATTTTTCAGAATTGAATGCATCATGATAACTCAATATTCAACCATGGAAATCAAGAACAAAAGCATGGGTAAGCTAGGTATCAAGGAGAATTAATGAAATTCTAACTTACCAAGCTTGTTTCCTTGATTTCTTCACTTTTTTTTTGAATTTGCACCTAGGTTTTCTTGTTTTTCCCTTTGTTCTTCCTTTGTTCTTGTTGCTGGTTGCCTAGGCAGAATATGGTGAGAGAATTGGGAATTTAATGGGCTGATTTCTATAGAAAATAAGAAAACAATCAAGCATGCCACGTGTCACATGCTTATTGGCCCAAATTTTTAACTTTTTGACTTTTTCTTCTTAATTTTTCACCACAAATATTCTGGTACTTATCCAATCCTACCACAATTAAAATCCCTTAGTCTTGACAAGTGCTGGGGCAAAAAATTTACCGATTTGCCCTTGAGATGAAAAAGTTACGATTTTGCCCCTATACTCTGAAATATACCGAAATCACATCATTTCTACTTTTCAATCTCAAACAACACTAATATTGATCAATATTAACCAAATGGGGCAAAAATCGTTTTATAAAAATTCCCATTTAGTCCTCTAGTGGTAAAATTACAGTTTTGCCCTTGTGCTCCAAAAATACCGAGAATCATAATTTTTCACTGCTAAACATCATTTTATACCCCAATAATCCTAATTATATTTCATATAATTATTCTTGGTCAAATGTGATCAAATCTTGACTAAAAATCTCCATTTTATCATCAAATGGTAAAATGATCGTTTTGTCCATAATCGGTCAATTTTCCTGATTTACTCCAAACTGGACCTTGAACTCTGAATCAGTATTCTAAGTCATTCTGTGGCCTTTAGAATTTTCAAATTTCTCTTAGAATTTCTATTTGAACTAGTTCAAGGCTCGATTTAACTTAGTTGTACCACTCGGTACAATACCGTCTTTTAATCGAGCTTGACAGGGTCTCACAGTTTTAGACATCTAAATTTATTTTTTATTATGAAATATGTGTTTTCCACTCGCATACTATATTGTTAGTTGGTTTCAAGATTTTCGGGGAAAAATGACCAAAATGCCTCTGTGAGAAAAAAAAATATTTTTCCATTGTTTTGATTTGGAAATAGTTTATAATCTCTCAAAACATGATACTTAACAATTGTTGCTCACAGGGGAGGTGCGAAAACTGATATTAAAGCCTTGCGAGGTTCTGGTTGGCATTCTGGGTAATGAATGTCTATCGAGACGTCGCAACGGTTGTCATGGGCTTGAGGGGAGTACCGGGTCATGACAGGTAGTCAAGATGAAAAAGTGATGAAAAGTTCAAAAATATGAATTGTGAAACCTTGACCTCTATAAACCCGTAATTAGAAGAAGACGCGATAACATGGACCAAGGGTAATTTCGTCATTTCTCATAGTGAGCTCCTGAAAGTAGCTTTCTAATGTTATTAAGGTCTAAGTAGGCCTAAGGAATAGATGAATCATGGTAACATGAATGAAAAAGATAGAAATATTGATAATTCCCATAGTAGGGGCAAAATGGTAATTTTTCATCTCGAGTTTAAATTTTTACATTTTCGCAAACTTGAGTATTTCTAGACTATTATGACTTTGTCTCAATGTCAAAGAAGTAAAAAGATTGTATAAAGGTAAGGGGAAGACAAAATGACCTTGTTAAGGGTATTTTGGTAATTTATGTGAGAAATTGGATAAACTTTAGGCATATATATCTAAATTTTTAGCAACTTCTTCTCATTTTTCTAGTAGCTCTTCTTCTTCCTTCCATCCTTCTCTCCATTTCATGTTTCTTTGCACTTTCCACGGAAGCCTCCCTTGAAACTTTTATAACTTTTCCAAATTAGCTCCATTTCTCATGTTTTTTCTAAACCTTTCATAGGGTTTTTCATGTTCTTCCACTTTTACTTTTCAAGAACCCTCAAAAGCTTTTCCTTAATATTTAATCTCACTAGCTAGACATTCTAGAAAAAGAAAGAGAGATTTTTCACAATAGTTTGAAAGCTTTTGGAAAGGAATTCAACTACAAAAAAACCCTAAGGTGAGTAATGAGTTAAGGTTTATTTCTAATTTGTTAATGAAGGTCAATAATTTGATTTGTGGGCTACTTTATTGTGGAGAGTTGTTTATTTATTTCTAGTACGACTAGAGTAATACAAATAAATGGCTAGTCAAATAGCAATTGGAAACTAGTTAGGAAAAACTAGTAAAGCTTGATTTAGGAAATAGCTTTTAAAATTATATTTATGAAACTTGAGTTGGTTGTGATGCCATTGTGTGTGATAGGTTCCAACGAGACCCCACATCTCCATTCGAAGCATCAGTCAAAGTTAGAGTCGATTAAAACATCAACAAAGACGGGTGAGTGAACTTGCATTAAAATGTTTTGGGATTATGGCATATGTGTTTGATTAAATCCATTGAAATATTTTATTTGTTTTTCTTTAAAATATGCATGGGAACAAGCTCCTAATGAAACGTTTTGCGTTGTGGAATGCAATTGTGATGAATCCATATGCCCTATGTTATGTTGATATATATCTAAATATATATGATATGCATTGATAGTAATATTGTTTGTAATTATAACTGAGTGTGTGTGGTGTGGAAGGGCACATGCTGGTAATGGCGGGTGATTCTAGCTATGTGCGGTGTGGGAGTGCACATGAGCTGATGACCGGTGGGTGGTGATTCTAGCCGTGTGCGGTGTGAGAGTGCACATGAGCTGATGACTAGTAGTGGTCTATATCCAGCTATGTGAGGTGTGGGAGGGCACATAAGTTGAGGACCGTTAAGCATATACATGCTTGTATGTATATGCCATAGAGATGATCATATATGCTATGAAATTATTTGTATATGTTATGAAAAGGTTATGAAAATAATATGTGATTGCATTGAATATTGAGAAAACTTGATTATTGTCAATGTGTTCAAATTGATGTTCAATATGGTAGCAATGGATTTTTGTGGCATGTGAAAACCCTTTATTTTCATCTACCCTGATTCTCGTTGTAGCGAGAAACTCTCAAGTGGTCGGGCGTGAACCAGCCTTGCTTCTCGCTGCAGTAAAAATGGATTCTTGCTGCAGCAAGAAACCCTCGAATGGTTGCATTCCAAACCCTTGCCAGAATTTTGTTGCAGCGAGAAACCCTCGGGGAGCTGATGATTTGTGCTCGAATCTCGTTGCAGCGATCAATCTATTTCACTTGACTTGATTAAATGCTACTAAAGTTTTCACTCTTTACATTCTTTGTTGTTCATGGATCCTTCATCATCAAGTGATTAAACAACTAAGAGTTTAAATGAGGGGTTTTAATAAGAATTAAACTAAATTGCATTGTTTTTGAATATAAGTGTATCATGATTTTTAAACTTTCCTTATCGTTTGCTTGTTCCCTTCCTATGTTCACTCACTAGGTTTATACTCACTATTTTTAACTTCATGTTTTCAGATAGGAGGCAATTGGAACCCAGGTCGAGGTGTCTATGTAGATTCGTCTCCTTGGTAGGTATCTTGGTATTCAATAGTTGTACCTTCACCAAGGTCACTCCTGTGATACCCCAACTTCTATAGGCTTGTAACTAATATATATGTAATAATATGAACTAGGGGTAGTTTCGTCATTTTTTCTAATAAGCTTCCAGAAGAAAGTTTTATGATATTTTAAGGCCTAAATAGGCATAAGACAGTATAAATGATGTGTGCTAATGAAAACACGAAGAAAGCGAGAAGTTTCAATAATTTTCATAACAGGGGCAAAATGGTCATTTTTCACCTCAAGTTAAAATTTTAAGTTTTTATGAACTTGAGCATATTTAGACCATTATGGATATTGTCCCAGTGTTAAAAGAGCAAAAAGATTGCATAAAAGATTGGAAGAGAGTAAGTTGATTGGTGGAGGGGCATTTTCGTAATTTTAAAGGAAAGGATAAGATGGCCTATAAATATCTTGAAATTTCCAACACCTTCTTGAATTTCCAGCAGCTGGTCTTCTTTTTCTCTTCTCCTTTCTCACGTTTCTTCAAAACTCCATGGAAGCTTGATTTGAAGCTTGAGTGATTTTCTCTCTCTAGCTCTGTTTTTCACACTTTTAAACCCTTTTGACAAGAACCTTTGAATTCTTTCATCCTCTCACTTTAAAACCCTTCAACAATCTCGTTTTCACACTTTCTCTCACTAGTTGGACATTTTAGAGAGAGAAAGAAAGAATCACACCACTTATTTGAAAGCAATTGGAAGGGAATTTGACTACAAAGGAGCCCTAGGGTAAGTGGTTAACTAAGCTCAATTTTTAGCTGCAGAAAATCGTTAGTAATTGGGATTTATGAGCTCTTTTATTGTTTAGTATGTTCATTATTTTTTAGTGATTAAGATAGTGAACATAGATAGCCATTTAAAGTGGCACTTGAAAATTAGCTAAGAGATAGCTTTTAGAGTTCATAGTATGTAAATTAATCTATTGTTTATGTTAATGTAATCCTAGGTTTTTAAAGAAGCACCATCATTCCAATTAGATCATTAGGGGAATTTAAGTCAATTAAAAGTTCTACAATCAATTGGTGAGTGGACTACCTTCAAAACGGATTTTGGGAATATGATGGATTTAACAAAGTGTTTGAATGATTTTATACAATTTTTCATGAAAATGAATGCCTTGGGAACAAGCTTTTGAGAAAAGGTTTATGTTATGAAATGTGATTATTATGGATTTCTATGTGGCTGCATTATGTTGATATACATATATGCTTGAGTATAATGTTGTGTAATTATATTGACTCGGCTATGTGCGAGTAGGGAGTGCGCATAAGTCGAGGATGACCCGGTTATGTGCGAGTAGGGAGTCCGCATAACCCAGTGATGACCCAGCCATGTGTGAGTAGGGACTGCGCATGAGCTGGTGATGATGATGATGGGATGGTGTGATGATGATGATGGGTATATATGTATATATATATATATATGTAAATATGTGTGTTATAAGAAATTGATGGATAATGGTTTATGGTTGTAATGCATGTGAAACTTGACATGTTAAACCTTGAGAATTGTTATGTGTTTCATATTGGTTTTGAACATTTCAAACAGGGTGGTTTTTCCTTTGGGAGAAGGGTAAATTTTGCATTGATGCCCTATATTTCGCTGCAGCGAGAAACTCTCGGGTTTTGAAAGGGTAGGCTGGCCGAAAACTCATTGCAGCGAGGATACATTTTCGCTGCAGCGAGAATGACACTGTAGCTTCTCGCTGCAGCGAGAAACTTTCTGTTTTTCGGGTTGTAATTTCGCTGCAGCGAGATTGAATCTCACTGCAGTGAGAAACATTCTGTTTTTGGGTAGAAATTTCGCTGCAGTAAGATTGAATCTCACTGTAGTGAAAAACTTTCTATTTTGGTTTCTTATCTTGTCCAATTGCTGCCCTATCTTTCACTTCTTTGCTACCATATGGGATCATGGACTTCCAACATTAAGGATTAAAAGAGTTAAGTTTAAAATGAGGAGGTTTAGTGAGAAACCCTCGACCAATTGAGAAACCCTCGTTCGGTTAATAACTAAATTCCAACGTCACTGCAATGAAAATTCATTCTTGCTGCAGCTACGCTGCAGCTAGAATGCCTTTCCTCTGCAGCGAAGATTCGTTGTTGTATTTGACTTGCTTGTGCAATATTGAAGCTTTCATTCTTCAAATAATTCGCTATGTATGGGTTCATGACTTTCAAATGATTAATCATTTAAGGGCTCGATAAGGGGTTTTATTAGGAATGAACCAAATTGCATTGTTTTGAAACAAGTGCATCATGATTTTAAATTTTCCTTTGTCGTTGCTTGTTCCCTTCCTTGTTCACTCACTGGGTTTATACTCACCATTTTCAAATTCTTGTTTTCAGATCACGAGGCAGCCGATAACTAGGATGAGGTATCCTTGTAGACCTGTGTCCATCTTTTGGTAGGTGTCTCGTTATTTAGTAGCGGTACATTCATCCGAGTCCCTCCGCTAGAAATCGAGTCTTCTTTTTGAGATGTATAGACAAACTTGATGTAAATTATTAAGATACATGTTGTAGGCAATGTATGTATATTTTAAATGAGTAATGCCAATACGAGTTGGCAATGTATATTATTATTTTGGTTTAAAGATATAATTTGTGACTTAACAATACTTGATGGTATGATGAGTAGAATAATTCGATAGGCTTGCTTGGGCTTAGTGGACTATGTCCATTGGGCCCATGCGCCAGTCATGGCCCGAAATTTGGGTCGTAACAACTCTTTTGGAAGTTGGGTGTCTTTTTGTTGTGTATAGATAAACACAATGTAAATTACTAAGATATATGTCTTAGACAATATATGTATATTTTGATTGGTAATGCCATTATGAGTTGGCAATGGTTAACATTATTTTGGGTTAATATAAATGCAAGTATTTGATTGCTGTAGCACATTATTAAAGTACTTGTAGGTTGGAATTATGAAATGTGACTTTAGGAACATAATGAAATGAAGAACAAGATTTCATAAAAAGGCTTGCTTGGGCTTAGTGGGTTGTGCCCATTAAGCCCATGTGTCGATCATGGCTCAAAAATTGGGCTATGACATGATTGTATTCATCTCACTACCCAATAAAAGAAATATGTTTGGGAGTGTGAAATTGAGAAAATGGAAAAAGGGAAAGAAAGAATGAAGTGTTGAAGAAAAGAAAAAGGTTGATGAAAAAGGGGTATACTAGATGAAGGAAAATAAACCTCTAAATAGGTTCTAGATTGACTCTGTTCTAGATTGGAGCTATACATTTTCCCATATCCAACCTTAACCCTAGCCATACATTACAAGTTAATTAAAAT
Source organism: Theobroma cacao (assembly GCF_053813885.1). Classification (NCBI taxonomy): domain Eukaryota; kingdom Viridiplantae; phylum Streptophyta; class Magnoliopsida; order Malvales; family Malvaceae; genus Theobroma; species Theobroma cacao. The sequence continues at coordinate 19,802,961 of NC_142645.1, forward strand.
CCTATTGATCTTTAACATAGTGTTAGCCTACATTAGTGGAGAGAGAGATGAAAAGCAAACTTTTGGAGTTAATTACTAATTTGAATTTTGCATGAATATAAATTTTTCTAGATTGTACAATATTCTAAGTAAAAAGATTGCACACACACACACGAAATTTCACTTAATGATGAGTTTGTATTTGGATTGAAACATGAACTTGAATAATTTTTGTGTGTTGTGGATTAACTTTTGAGGATATTAAAGGTGATTAATAAAATTGTGCAATTGAATTTTAGTTAAATGTTTTCATGTTTAAGTTATTGCATGTTGTTTTATTTTTTGCTCGAGGACTAGCAAAATCTTAAGTTTAGGACTATGATAACTCTATTATATAGAGTTATTTTGACACATATTAGGAGCTTAAGTAGTTAGATCTTTGAGATTTTAGGTTCGAATTGTAGGATTTTATGTGTTTTTCTATTTTAAGTTTCATTACATGTTAAGTAGTTAATTTAATTTATTTTAGTTAAATCTTATGTTATTTGTTTTAAATTACTTTAGTATTGGTAATTTCTCTTATTACTTTTGTAGGAAGTTTAATGGAAAAGGCTCATTTGATGAAAGTCTGTGCAACTATGGTGATGACTTTATTCATATATTTTGTAGTTTTTTTATCAGATCTCTATCTACAAAACTCCAAATGAAGTATTCTTTAATCAATAAACTTATAAGAAGAAGGGCTACAACTTTTATGTTTACCACTTCACCCAGTTCAGATTGGATTATGATCAAAATATTTGTCTAATTTGGAGCACTGTAGCAGTATGCATGGACTGAACATGATGTGGTATTTGGAGCATATCTTTCAATTCTTAAATCCAATTGATGTGATTCTTAATCCATTGAAAAGTTAAGAGACATGAATAAAACTTTCATGCTTATCACTTTGCCCAGTTCGGATCAGATCAAGGAGAAAATTTCAAAGTTTTTAGACCACTGCAGTGTCGAGAGAAGAAGGCTGCAGCACTGGTGAAAGGAAGCTCACCATACAATTTTCCTGAGAGCTCTGTGCTGCAGTGCTAGAGAAGTAGCACTGTAGTGCAACTGTAGTGAAAAACCCAACACTGTGGCACCAAGAAATCAAGGCCACAGTGTTGGGTGATTTTCCAAAAATAAAATTTTGATGGGATTTTGGAAATTGTGGTGGATTTTAATATGCAGTTTGAATATTAGTTTCTCTTTTATTTATCATGAATGGGTGTAGTTTTGCTTATTCGAATCTGTTCCTAATGCTTTTGATTGTTTGGCCAACAATTAACTGACTTGTGAATCTAATTGAGACTTAACAAAGAGATTTTAGATTGGATTAAGGTTTGAATAGTGCATGTTCACGTCACTTAGGTGATCAGATTAGTGATTCGGGTAGACATACGCCAATTGCCATATAGAGCCACATTAGGACGCTTGCTTGATGAACTTAATTTAATTGATTCCTATAGACATATAGTGAACTAATTAAGTTAGGTATTTGCATAAACAACTCGACAGAGACTTGTCCATGGCTTTGGATTCTATGTTAGTAAAACCACCCAATAAAGATAAATAATAAGAAAAGCTAGTATCAGATGAAGTGTTGAATGAACCCATAATCCTAGATTTTAATATTTTGCCTTTCTTAAGTGAATTTTAGTTTCTGTTAACTAATTTAGTGGTTGCTTTCATTTAGTTTTAATTAATTTTCTAAAACATCAAGTTGCTTGAATAAGATTAATTTGTCATAATTTTTGTACTTAGTGAAGAATTATGAGCAAATCCTTATGAGATACAATTCTAGACTTACCGTCTATATTAATCGTTCGATACGTATATTTGCATGTGCAAAATCAACAACATCTACCTCTACAAATAATTGCTATCGTGTGAAAATTATGGCAATGGTAAGCCTATTTCTCCATCTACAAGTTAAAAAGCACTAATCTTTGAGTTTAAGCCACCACTTCCACATATCAGATCCAAGTAGTCGTAGGAGGAGCATCCTCCACCACTTCCTAGTTGTCTTCTTAGGTTGGACAATAAGTAATTTTACTTTCTCAATCATACTTCAATCTTTTTCCATGGAAACGGAAAGCAAGATGGATGGGTCCTTTCAAAGTGATAAAGGTTTATCGTTGTGGAATAATAGAGATTGATAGTGAGGATATGAGCACATCCATGGTTAATTGACTGAGCTTCAGGTCGTATTCTGAGGATGAAGAACTGTAAAAGGGGGTGCTATAGTCAAGCTAGTGACTATAAAGAAACACTTCTTGGGAGGTAAACTAAGCATTCTAACTTAATTTATTTTAATCTATTTTCTATTGTTTATTTTTTACTATTATTTAGTAATGTTTTTTCTTTCCTTTTGCAGGTTTCCCCCTAAAAAAAAAAAAATTCAAGAGCATTACGGTTCCTCGACAATAAAAGGCCATAGAATCGAAGGGAGCTTTGGTGTTGTGCTTCAATGCCACAAGGGGAGCATCGCAACATCTCAAACTAAGCAAGATGTGGGGGGATTTGAGCCCCACAATGTCCCGGCATAAAGGCAGTATGCCATGGTGCCCACCCGATTATTATTCCAAAAAACAAAAACCTAACCCAGTATTTATGTGTCACAGCCCAATTTCTAGGCCATTACCGGCATAAAGGCTCAATAGGAACAGCCCACTAGGCCTTAGCAAGCCTTTCTATATGAACCTGTACATTAGCCCACCTATCATCCATATTCCTTTAAGATCTATAATTCATAATGTTCAAATAATAATTTCTTTGAAAACAATTCATAAAACCCAAGTATGTACTCATAATGGCATTATCAATCATAATAAACATAGATAGCTTGCCAAATGAATTTCAGTAATTCACATCAAGTATACATATACACATAATTAAACCTTGACCGTCAGCAGAGTGACTCTGGGCGTGGATGCTAACATTTAGTGTCATGGCAAACATACCAAAAACTAGATGAGAAAGAGCACCTCGATCTAGGATCAAATTTCCTCCAATTCAAAGAGCCTAAAACATGAAGTTTTAAAAGAATGAGTATAAACCCAGTGAGTGAACATAGGAACGGAACAAGCAAACAATATGGAGAGTTTTTCGAAAACATGATACACTTGTTTAAAAACAAGGAAATTTTGTATGTTATGAACAAAAATCGATGCCGTGCTATTTTTCAACTCATTTTAAAACATTTAGGAAGTTCAACTTTCAATATTCAATGCAATCACATAATATTTTCTCTAACATTTTTATGTTATGTGTAAACATGTATACAACCACCGGTCATCAGCTCATGTGCACTCCCATACCGCATAAAGCTGGAATCATCATCCTCCGATCATTAGCTCTTGTGCACTCCCACACTGCACATAGTTGGAATCATCATCCTTTAGTCATCAACTCATGTGCACTCCCACACCACACAAAACTAGAATCATCACCCATCGATCATCAGCTCATGTGCACTCCCACACCGCACATAGCTGGAATCACCCGTCATTACCGGCATGTGCCCTCCCACACTGCACATGCGCAGTTACAATTATCATTCAACATTACATTTCAATGCACGGCACATGTAACAACATGTAACAAGAATCTTTGCATAACAATACATCACATGCCACAAATCAATTGGCAATTCGACATAATATTTCAAATATGTAATTCATCACATTATACGTATCGCATAATATAGGAAAACATGAGTTAGTCACATTGCACAATTTCACAACGTAAAGACATTTCATTAAAGGCTTTTTCCAAGGCACATTTTAAAGTAAAGACAAATAAAGTTTTCAAATGATTCATTCAAACACATGTTCATTTATCCCAAAACATTTTTAAATGCAAGTTCACTCACCTTACGATAGCGGGATATTACATCGCTATCAGTTTAAAGGAATATCTAGCTATTTCTACTTGCCAATTGCTCGTTATTTTCTCTAGCACGCCACCACAGTACACTATCTTTACTTATGCACTTCCTAGCAACAATCCAAATTCAATATCTTTAGTGTACATCATTTCTACTTCTCTTTTTCCTTCAATCATGAATCCTTATTCAACTAACTTATATCTTGACACATTTTTACCAAAGTTGCCTTTATCCTTTGCTTGCGTAATTCTTTAGATTATAGATACTGACAACTTATTTATGACTCTAAACATATATTAATCTTTTCTAAGGATATTTATCAAGTTCAACCATCATTTCCACAACAATAACCTAGCATATGGCAGCAGCTACAAATTTACTTCCATCAAACATTTTCTAAGTTTACATGTACCACCATTCTCATTTACATGTTGCCACCAAGCATAACATCAATATTCATTCATGCGCACCAACATCCATAACCTTTCAAGCCTTTCCTAACAACACATATCCACACAATTCATTTTTTTTCCAAACTTTCAATTAATATAATTGCCTTCCAACCATACCCTTGACATCACAATAACACTACATATTGCACACAATCATTCTCACAATATTAAACCAAATATTGGTTTCAAATTGTAGCATTAAACTTACCACTTGGTTTTAGCTTGGATTTCACCCAACAAAATTCATAATTTCCTCACACCCATGGCCACCATAGTTGCCACAAAATGATTCACACATTATTTCTCTAAAGATTTAACCAACGGTGAGCTTAAAACACAAAAATCCTTACCTTATGTTTCTTGAATCTTGAGACCCACTTGATATTTCTTCAATTACTCTTGAATCACTCACTACCCAAGCCTTCCGTTTTTCTCTCCTTTCTTTTCGTAGTTGATTCTTTTTATTTTTCTTTTCAAATGCATGGTGGTAAGGTGAAAATGGTGTAGAAGCATGCAAATGGCGTGGGAGCATGAAGGTGAAAAAGAAAATATCTTTTGGGTGCAGATAAGAATTGGCTATGGGATAAGGATGAAGAATCAAAGCTTCCTTTGGAAGCTTTGACCAACTAATAGTAAAATTTTCGTTTTACCCTCCAAGGTTTTCACCATTTTTAATTGTATCTTCCCACAATCTTTTAATTCCAATTTCTTTCCATTTTTCTTTCTTAACACTTGTATCAATAAATATCAAGTTTATTGTGAGACCTCAACCTCTATAGGCTTGTAATTAGGCATAGACACAATAACACAAGCCAAGGGTAATTTCGTCATTTTTTTCTAATAAGCTCCCAAAAGAAAGTTTTATGATATTTTGAGGTCTACATAGGCATATGACTGCATAAATGAAGTGTAATGATGAAAACATGAAGAAAACTACAAGTTTCGATAATTTTCACAATAGGGGCAAAATGGTCATTTTGCACCCGAGTCAAAACTTTTAAAAGTTTCACAAACCCAAACATGTCTAGACCATTATGGACTTGGTCTCAATGTTAAAAGAGTAAAAAGATTGTACAAAGGGTTGCATGAGAACAAGCTAACTAGTCAAGGGCGTTTTCATAATTTTAAGGGAATGGATAAGTTTGGCCTATAAATATCTTGAATTTCCAGCAGCTTCTTGAATTTCCAGTAGCTTGTCTTCTTCTTGCCTCTCACATTTCTTCAAAACCTCCATGGAAGCTTGATGTGGAGCTTGCATAATTTTCTCTCTCTAGCTTTAATTTTCATACCTTTATGCCCTTTTAACTAGAACCCTTGAATTCTTTCACTTTCTCACTTCAAAACCCTTGATAAAGCTTATTTCCATAGTTTCTCTCACTAATTGGGCATTCTAGAGAGAGAAAAAGAGAATTACCACAATTGTTTGGAAGCTATTAGAAGAGAATTCAACTACAAAGAAACCCTAAGGTGAGTGATGAACTAAGCTTGGTTTTTAGCTATAGAAAATGGCTAGTAATTGGGATTATGAGCTGTTTTATTATTAAGAATGTTCATTCATTTTATAGTAATTAAGATAGTGAACATAGATAGCCATTTAAAGTGGCAATTGAAAGCTAGCTAAAAGATAGCTTTTAGGGTTTATATTATGTGAACTAACATAATGGTGATGTTGATGTAATGGTAGGTTCCAACAAAGTTCCATCATTCCATTTGGACAATTAGAGAAATTAGAGTCGGTTAAAGGCTTAACAAAATACAAGTGAGTGGACTGCCTTCAAAACTTGTTCTGAGAAATATAATGTAATTCCCACACATTTGAATGAATTATCAAGTTTTTCATAAAAACAAGTGCCTTGGGAACAAGCTTACGCAAAATGGTTTTATGTTGTGATATGTGATTGCTATGGATTCATGCACTATTGCATTATGATGATATATATATGTGTGTTGTGCATGATGAATGATATTGTGTATAATGACTGTAATCGTGTGTGTGCATGATGTGGGGGAATGCACATGCCGGTGATGATGGTGGCATGAGAGATTGATGATGATAGTGCCCCGTGTGCAGGATGTGGGGGGATGTACACGATGGCACTGATTGTGCACGATGTGGGGGGATGCACACGATGGTGCCGGCTATGTGCACGATGTGGGGGGATGTACATGAGCCGGGTGTGATTATGATGATGTTGATGTTTCTATGTAATTATGCATATCTAGACTTATGAAATGAAAGCTTATGAATGTGGTATATGATTGACATATATGAGAAATTTGATACATTGCACCTTGGGAATTTTCATGTGTTGTATGTTGATTTTGTTGGTTTAGCAGGATGGCCTTTTTATTGAGTGAAAGGAAACTTTTCTCTTGTTGCTCTGTTCTCGCTGCAGCGAAATTCATTCTCGCTGCAACGAGAAACTCTCAGGTTGTGAGGGTTTTCACCAGATTTGGATCTCGCTGCAGCGAAATTCATTTTGCTGCAGCGAGAAAGTTACTGTAACATTTCGCTGCAGTGAAAAGGAATCTCGCTGCAGTGAGAAACTCTTTGTTTCATTAGCTAAATTTCACTGCAGCAAGAAAGAATCTCGTTGCAGCGAGAAACCTTCTATCTGTTTTTATATCTTGTGGGTTTTTGCCATATCTTTCCATTTCATTTATACCCTAGTGGAGTATGGACTTCCAACATGTTTAGGGATTATCTAACTAAGTTTGAAATGAGGAAATTTTGAGAGAAATCCTCAATTGGCTGTGAAACCCTAGTTCGGCTAATAACTTAGATCCCAACGTCGCTGCAGCGAAAATTTATTCTCGTTGCAGCTACGTTGCAGCGAGAATGCCTTCCTGCTGCAGCGTAGATTCGTTGTCACATTTGACTTGTTGGTGTATCACTGAACCCTTCATTTTTCAAATTATTTGTTATGTATGGGTTCCTCATTACCAAGTAATTAATCATATAAGGGTTTAATAAGGGGTTTTCAATATGAATGAAATTAACTTGCATTGTTTTAAAACAAGTGCACCATGATTTTAAATTATTCCTTATGGTATGCTTGTTCCCTTCCTTGTTCACTCACTGGGTTTATACTCACCGTTTTCAACTTCTAGTTTTCAGATCACGAGGAAGCTGGTAACTAGGACGAGGTGTCGTTGTAGACTTGTGTCCATCTTTTGGTAGGTGTCTCGGCATTCAGTAGCTGTATATTTGTCCGAGTCTCTTCGTCGGAAGTCGAGTATTATTTTGTTGTGTATAGACGAACCTAATGTAAATTGTTAAGATACATGTTGTAGGTAATGTATATACAGTTGTTTGGTATGCTAGTATGAGATGGCAATGTGTAGTATTATTTTGATTCTAAGTTATGAAATGTGACTTAGCAATTTACGATGGAATGATGAACATGTCAGATTAATAGGCTTGCTTGGGCTTAGTGGACTACGTCCATTGGGCCCATGCACCAGTCATGGCTCGAAATTTGGGTCGTGACATTTATGCTTCAACGCGGTATCACCGTAATATTTAAATATTTACTTACCCACGCTAACTTTATTTAATAAAGACACGTGGGCCCCATTAACGTCATTTTTCTTCGAAATTTCCTCGTTTTTCTTCTCCCCCACTTAGATTGACCATATACTCATTCTTCGTGGAAAATTTTAACACTGAATAAAGTATTAATATTTTAACATTATTTTATTAATAAAATAATATTTTATTCTAAAATTTTTCACTAGTCTCCTTGGCACCCAAAATGTCTTATTATGCCCTGATTCACTTCCGAATCACTTTTAATCTCACTAATTCATCCTCAATTAAAATATTATTATTCAATTGTTATTTCCTCGCATGCAAGTTATTTTATTCCAAACTATTATTTTCACCCTTCATCACTTTTAAATATTCTAATTAACCTCAATTGGCATCCGATAAGCTTTATTAGCCACTATATCGAAGTACGGGGTTTTACATCATGGTTGCTTACCATGTTTTGCAAATGATCCCACCAATATTGCTGGAGGTAATAATGATGATGAGGAAGCTATTTAGATTCTTCCTATCAACTGATAAGGGAGTTTTCATTTTCCTTTCTCTTTAGTTTATTTCTTTTTTCTTAAACATTGGGGCCAATGTTTAGTTTTAAGTTTGGAAGGGAGTCTTTCGATTTTTTTAGTGTGAGCCTTTTTTTACTTTCATTTGTGTGTCTTTATCTATTTTTATTTGCTTATCTTTATTTTATTGTTTTGAATTTGTCTTTTGTTTTACATGTTTACTTAACTTCTATGTTACTAAGAAAAAGTTTTAGAGATACTTTGACACATTGTTTATGATTTTTCATATCCTTCAATGATATTTTGATTATCTTATAATTTTAGCTTTTGGGATGAATATGGATATGATTTAAGTTTGTGTTGATATTCTTATGATAGTTTCATTATAGAATGTGACTTCCAATAATTTTAAGCATTATATTCTTTTACTTAGAATTGTTATGTAATTTAGAAAAAGTTTATGTTGATTAAAGTATTGTCATGACCCGGTACTCTCTTCAAGCCCATGACAACCGTCGCGATGTCCCGATAGACATTCATTACCCGGAATGCCAACTGAAACCCCGCAAGGCTTTAATATCAGTTTTCTTACATCCCCTGTGGGCAACAGTTGCTAATATCATATTTTAAAAGATTATAAGCTATTTCCAAACCAAAACAATAAAAAAATAATTTTCCTCTCACGGGGTATTTTGGTCATTTCTTACTGAAAATTTCGAAACCATCTAAAAATGTAGTATATGAGTGAAAGATACATATTTCATAACCAAAAATAAGTTTAGATGTCTAAAACATTCATTTAAAGTGAAATGATAGTTATTAGAATAAAAAAAATATTAAATAAAATATTTCATTTTCTTATGAAATAATATTTATAGAGATATCCGTAAATAGTTTTTGTAGCGTAAAAGAAAAATAAATTCATACATACAGTAACACAGTGAGCCAGAGTGTGTAATTTAATTTACAATGACATCTGGGCCCCCCCTAAATGGCCAAAAGTAACGAAGGCTACGAACCTATGGTTTTTGAGGATGCAAATCCAACTGTAGCCCTCGATGAAATCAACTATCTACAGATTATCCTGAGCCTGAAATGGGTGGAAAGGAGGGTGGTGAGTTTTTATAAACCTAGTGAGTAAACAAACATCATCTAAAATATCTAAAGTTGAGTAAATGGAGACAACTTAAAATAGTTCATCGTATTATGATTCATAACATTTCAAACTCATTTCAACTAAATAAAATAAATTCATTTCACTCAATTAATCAACATGGCTTATGAATTTCTTAAAAACTTGGCTCGTGCCAAAACTCATTCTTGGGGATACCTTGATCAGAGGCATCCAACCGAGTCCGCTAAGGCTGTTAAAGAAAAGACATATATCCATAAATCATATTTGTACATTTTAAAACATAGTCGTTCCTTGGTGTTGGCTGAGTTCACTTCCATGTGGTGGTTTAGCGTGTAGTGAACTCTAAAGCTTTACCTCAGAAGATACCCTTGCACCTCTCGTACCAAGGTAAAATATAATCAGGTTTACCGTGCCCCTCTAATAGGTTGGTCCACGAAAACCCGCCACTGCAGTGACTAATCAATATCCCACCAAATCAATAAAAGTTTCGACAACATGACATCGCAATTATATTACTACCCAGCCTGTCAAGGCAAAACAAATAGTTCATACAATTTCAACACTATTTCCAATTCAACCATTCATGCCAATATCACCATAAGCCATTCAATTCAAACCATAAATTTACAACACAATCAAACAGTCTCCAATTACTCAATTTCAAAATCATCATTCAATTTCAAAATGATTTATAAAACTCATTTCATTTAATCACATTTATAGGGAATTTTGATTTGTTCACCTCGTTTACCTCCAGTTCAACTTGAGTACTTCACTTATGTCTATCATTATCCTTTAGAATCAGATTAACAGTAACCTTCACAATCATGATCTCTTATATCGAGACACCAAGCACGCTTCTATTACTATTATTAAATTTGAACCATAACTCCATCTCAATCATACCAATTTCGATTGTATTTTATATTTATTTATGTATACCAATCACCATCTTATTACTTCATTCCTTATCAAACTTCTCAACATTCATTCATTCATCCCATCTTCATACAATATTGTGTAGTTTACAGTATCATTAACATGCCATATTCATTCCTGTATATATCCTCAACGTTAGGGAAGCTTAATGGCTTCAATTATTCCCACATACTTCATGTTTACCTTGCATTTAGGAAATCTCAATCTTTTTAATCCTATTAGTCCATCTCATATGGCTTAACCGTACTATAGATTACATTTCCTTAACTATTTCCCCAAAACTCCTTAGGTTGCCGTAAATCAACTTCTGACAGGATTCTTGATTGTTACATTATCTATGCAACTCATTAAATATATTGAGTTCAAGTCTCGAACCACTAAGAACAATTCTTTAACTCGTGGGTTTCATCTTCATGCCACTCACAATTTGTTCATGCTTTCTAGCCATAAAGGGTTCTTAATGCAATAACGTTGGGTAGTTGGTACTGTGGCATTGTAGTTGTTGGAATTCACTTATCTAAGCAATTCTTCTACCTTTGAAGCTACCACCTCAATTATTCACAATCGTGTGGTTTCCCTCTGAGTCTATACCTCAATTAGCGAGACAAACTTTCTATCACAGGTGCGCGATTGGAACATTCATTTATCGTATTTATTTTGCCACTAGCATTCCTATATCTTTACCATAACATTTAGTACGGGTTCACTTAAGCAATGATCTCCAAATTTACTCATAGCTACGTGTATATCAGATTGCACACCACTTATCATTGGCAGCCCAACTTTACTCATCAATTCTTAACCAATTACATTTATAAAGTGGATAGTTCACTTAATTATTACATCTCGCCTTTACAGTTATAAGATCAAAATATCTTGAACTTAGGATGCAGAAGTTCCCTCCTAGAGCATATCCAAAAATCCACATATTTCAAGTCCCACCTTAGGACATCTTTCCCATGTGGTGAAACAAATTCACAATATATACTAGCATACACATAATTACTCATTATTTATAGTATCTCGCTATTCTCATTAGTCATAACTTATTATCTTTCTTGTCTTATAGTTCCAATAGTTTATTTGTAAAACCCGACCCTATAAACACATGTCATGACATAAATGCAATGAGTAGCATGTTATTACGCTAGGAAAGTTCCTAAGAATAGACGAAACCTGGTATTGTACCTAACAGTACACTTGTGTTGATTTAACCTCAAAATAGTTCAAATAGGAATCGTAGGATGAAATTTAATATTTTACAGTCCAGGAATGACTAAAAATGATTGTTCGAAGTTCAAAGGTTCATTTGGGGAAAAATTAAAAATTTTGATGTTAGAGGCAAAATCGTCATTTTGCCACCTAAGATAATAATTTGATCATGGAGTGAAATTTTTGACCAAGACTAACGATTTGGAGTATAATTTAATGATAGGAAGTGAAAAATTTTAATTTCGGCAATTTTTGAAACATAAGGGCAAAACGATAATTTTGTCGTCCCGTGGTAAAAACCGTAATTTTCACCACCCAAAACTTGTCAAAATTATAGGATTTATTTATTTTTGGTATGAATAACTATGGTATTCTAAGTGGTGAAAAATTGAAGTTTAAAGGACAAAATTTTAAAAACGGGCTAATGAGAAAGTGACACATGGCACTTTTTAATGATTTAATATTTTTTTAATGAAAAGTCAGCCCATTTAAACCCCATATTAAGTGATTGCCGGCCATAAGGAGAAAAGAAGAGAGAAAATAGAGAGGAAAGGAAGAAAAGAGAAAAACCAAAGGAAAACTAGAAAATTCAAAGGGGAAATCGCGTTTTTCGTCCGTTTACGAGTCTAACGGTAAGATTTTTTGACTTTAGATTGATTTCTACATTTCCTATGCCTATATTTCCATTTAGCATGCTTGAGGAGAGAGATCAAAAAGTGAAACCAAGGGCTGGACGAATTTCAAGGTGAGAGATTTTGAAATTTTTAGGTTTTGATTTTTAGTTAAATTAGTAGTTTTAGTTAGTTAAATGTGTATAGAAATCAAATTGGGCAAGAAAGCATGAAATTCTCACAATACCCACCCTTGGCTAAATATGCATTGATGTACAATGATGATGAACTGAAATTTATTCTAAGAGAAATGAAGAGCACATGATGAAAAATGGTTAAATGTGATAGAAAAACAAAGTGAAACATTAACCGAGTAAATGTCCCATTTTTGACCGAATTTCCCAAGGAGGAAAGTGAGCTGATTTTGGTGATTTTAGAAGGTTATTGGCTGATATTTAATGGTTAGAAATGTTGGAGAGAAAATTGGACAATTTAGAGCTAAAATGGAGCACGTTAGCAATTTAACGGGTAAAGTGCAAAAAATAGGTTAATACCGCGTTTAAGCCGTTTTAGGCTATTGCATTTCATACCATGCATTAGTATATGATTTAAGTCAATTATATAGTGATTTAGCATCAATGTGGTGAATCGGGTAAATTTTGCAATGTGTTTAGGAGGAGAGCCTTTCGGTAAAGGCAAAGAAGTTGTACCCGACGAACAGTGATTAGGGCACCTAAAAAGCAATTAGTTTGTACAAATGGTGAGTAAACCTATTATTATTGTAAATTATCTAGAGTTTATTTTTAAATGCTCTTCATGGATTTTATGAAATGAAAATGAGATTAAAATGAGATTTTTGATGTTTTAGAAATAAATGTGACAAATAAATATATTGTCTTGATTTTCTGAAATAAGAAACTTTTGATTATAAAATTGAGTAATTGGAGGCTGCCAATTGTCTTGAAAAATATATTTTCGTATGAATGGCTTATGATATATGAGTATATATGTGGCTATATTTGATAATTGCATTGGGAATTTATGTAAGTTGTCTTTTACTATGCAGGCTGGGTAAATAAATAAAAGCCACGTATACTGTCGAAATTTTATTAAAGTTGGTGGGTTTAGTCACTACAATGACGGGTTTCCGTGGACTGCCTATTAGAGGGGTACAGTAAACCCGGTTATATAGTTACTCCGATAGTAGAGGCGATGAGGGTAACTCCCGAGGTAGTATTAGAGCTCACTTCACGTCGAACCCCCATGTGAATGTGTAACTCAACCAACGCCAAGGAACGACTTGTTTTAAAAATAAAAATGTGTTTCACATGTAAATATCTTAACAACCTTGGCGAACTCGGTTAGATGCCTTAGCCAAGGTATCCCCGAGGATTAGTTTTGGCTTGAGCCTTGTTTTTAAGAAAAGTCAAAAGCCTTAACAGCTGTTTTGGTAAATTACAAATATTTTATGGTTTAAGAAATAAATTGAAAACCTTATGAAATGGTTTGTAATTTGTTCTTTAAACTTACCTCCATGTTACTTGCCTTTAGATATTTATGATAATGTCTGTTTACTCATTGGCATTGCGAAATCTCACCCACCTCCTTTCCAAATATTTCAAGCCTGTGGTAGCTTGTAGATACCAATTTTGTCAAGGATTCCAGTTGACCCTCTATCTCACAGATAGTAGGTTACTATCACTAACACTTGGTGTATTTAGGGGCCACTTGTCATTGTAATTATTATTGTACATTATAACTTTGTAAATTATTATATGTATGAATTTATTTTACTTCTAAGTTACAAAAGATTACTTACACATGTTTCTATAAATATTGTTTTATATAAAAATGCTATTTTTTTGTCTTTTAATTTACTTGAGCCGAAAACGACTGAAAAATGTTTAAAACTGATATGTAAGCCTTGCGTGGTTTCAATTGGTATTCCGGGTAATGAGTATCAATTGGGACATCGCGGCAATTGTCATGGGCCCGAGGGAGGTTCCGGGTCATGACATTATTAACCTCCAGTACAAAAAACTACAAAAATAGTTTGTCTTTCTCCATACTTTACACTCGCAATCCTTATTAATCCAGAATTTATCTTTCTCAAGTTCCATCATTTACCTCCAATGGACCATATTTGTGTCAAATTATCATTTCATAATGTTATGGCATCATTTTATAATTCCTTTCAGCTATCATTATTTTCCCCCTTTCTTCAACGTATTCCTTAAACTCTTTCAAAAGGGAATTTCTCATGCTTACATTAATGCCATTACTATAAGCACTTTCAATGGTCTCACAAGGGTTGAAGCTTTCTTTTTTGCGAACCCTCATCTCCCAATCCGGTGGAATTCAATTAATAGGAATCCTAGGCGAGGCATTTTCTGGACTACTTAGTTCGGGTTGCCATTTGCTCCTAACAGTAGAATCTAGCGATCCCTCGCTAATACTATGAAAGGCAGCGGGACTACCGTCTCTCCTAGATATGGTGTGTGCAACTAGCGCACCTCTAAACCTATACGCAATCAAATAGTAATTTCTTAATTATTTACGCATCACAAGAACGGGTAGGTTTCTATATGCAAATGCATGCATTCAACTCAACCTAACCTAACTTAACTTGGGGCCACACTGACATTGTAAATTTTTAAAATAACTTTAAAACCAATGGCTCTGATACCACTCTAATTGTCACGACCCAGTACTCTTCTCGAGCCTGTGACAATCGCCGTGATGTTCCAATAGACATTCATTACCCAAAATGCCAACCGAAACCCCGCAAGGCTTTAATATCAGTTTTCTAACCTCCCCTACGAGCAACAGTTGCTAATATCATATTTTAAAATATTATAAGATATTTCCAAACGAAAACTGTAAAAAAATAATTTTCTTCTCACGGGGTATTTTGGTCATTTTTTCCCAAAATTTCGAAACCATCTAAAAATGTAGTATATGAGTGAAAGATACATATTTCAGAACCAAAAATAAGTTTAGATGTCTAAAACATTCATTTAAAGTGAAATGATAGCTATTAGAATAAAATAAAAATATTAAATAAAATATTCCATTTTCTTATGGAAACAATATTTAGAAAGATATTCGTAAATAATTTTTGTAGCGTAATAGCAAAATAAATTCGTACATACAGTAATACAGTGAGCTAGAGTGTGTAATTTAATTTACAATGACATCTGAGCCCCCCCCGAATGACCAAAAGTAACGAAGGCTGCGAACCTATGGTTTTTGAGGATGCAAATTTAACTGTAGCCCTCGACAAAATCAACTATTTACAGACTATCTTGAGCCTGAAATGGGTGGAAAGAAGGGTGGTGAGTTTTTATAAACCCAGTGAGTAAACAAACATCATCTAAAATATCTAAAGTCGAGTAAATGGAGACAACTTAAAATATGTCACGACCCAATTTCCCGGGCCATGACCGACGCATGACCTCAATGAGCATAGCTCACTAAGCTCAAGCAAGCTTATCCATTTACCTTTGCTTAACAAATTTATCATATCATGCATACACACACACCTTTTCCCGAGTGTGAATATAGCCAAAACATAATGGCATTATCGATAATAATATACATGCACTATACCAGTCATTTATTTAGCAATTTACATTGCATACACATATTCACATTGTTAGATTGTATTCACAATACAAAAGGACCCTTGACTTCCAGCGGAGACATTTACAATAAAAGGGATTACTATCGAATGGCAGACACATACCCAAGAGATGCACTACTGGGACTCCTCGATCTAGGGTCCAACAGTCACCTGATTTGAAAACATGAATTTTTATAAAATGTGAGTACAATACTCAGTGAGTGAACAAGAAGGGAACAAGCATACCATAAGGAATGTTTATCGAAATCATGATGCATTCATTTTCTCAAAACCATGCAATTGTTTTAGCTCCTTTAAACCCCTCATGTAAACCCCACATGAGTAAATCACTTTACAAAAATCCATGCTCAACTATGGTACCAAAGAAATGGGAAATATGGCAAAAACCCATAAGTTAGCAAAATGGACAAAAAGTTTCTCGCTGTAGCGAGAACCGGTTCTACTGAAGGCCCTCAAGCCTGAGAGTTTCTCGCTGCAACGAAATAAAGCACAAAGAGAAAAGTTTCCCTTCACTCAACAAAAAGGCCACCCTACTAAACCAACAAAGTCAACATCAAACTCATGAAAATTCCCAAAGTGCAAAGTATCAAATTTCACATATCTGTCAACCATATATCACATTCATGAGCTTTCATTTCATAAGTCTAGATATGCATAATTAGATAGACAAACACCAATATCATCATAATCACACCCGACTCATGGACATCCCCCCACATCGTGCACATAGCCGGCACCATCGTGTGCATCCCCCCACATCGTGCACAATCAGTGCCATCGTGTACATCCCCCCACATCGTGCACACGAGCACTATCATCATCCACCTCTCATGCCACCATAAAATGCGACTCTAATACCAAGTTTGTCACTAGGGAGGGACATACCACTCAACCTCTTCACTATGGAGGCGACAAACGGTACCTATCAGACCACTCATAAGGCGGCTCCACCTCTTTGGGTAGCCCTTTCCTCTATAAGCCCCTGGGTGGAGAGCCACGCTTCGCCCCTGTTCACGAGTTAAAGTTCCCAGGGATCGGGTAAAACCCTTTGCTCTTATACCAACTTAATTCTTCCCACATCGTGCACACATACGGTTACAGTCATTATACACAATATCATTCATCATGCACAACACACATATATATATATCATGATATTGCAATAATGTATGAATCCATAGTAATCACATATCACAACATCAAACCATTTAATAAAAACTTGTTCCCAAAGTACATTTTCTAAGACAAGTTGGATAAAATCTTTCATATTCCCCAAAACAAGTTTGAAATGTAAGTCCACTCACCAGTATCGAAAATTCAGATTCCAGGTGCACTCGGACTAATAGTCCTCAGGTGCAATTCCTTTGCCTTTTCCGGACGTCTCACTACTTTGACAAATAACAAAGTCAAGGAATTTACTATATTGTCCCTAAATTGATATAAACTAATTTAAATTACTAATACTTGATATGTAAATGCAAAAATACGTTCGATTACTGCTTAATCGCGGTATCGATTAAATTCGATCGATCACCGATTAATTGGTGATTATGTCCAAATCACCTCCAAATTAATCCATTTCTCCTCTAATACCTGAATTTACCACATACCATTTAAATAAAGCCAAATTCAGCATTACAACCCTCACAGTTCCTTATAGAAAAATTCGGTCATTTGGTGCACTAGCACCGAAATTTTTTCTACATAACCGTTTCACCTTAATTCATCATTTTCCAAGCCATTTTCCTTGAAGTAAAAACAATCCCCCATTGATATTCAGCCCTCATGGTTCGACCAACAAGGAACCCTAGAGAAATTGAATATTTCTTTTGTGTTTTTGTTCATAACCATGCTTAACTATCCCTAAACACTAACATAGTCTAAAATCAAATTATTCCAACAACAATTCCTCTTCCATACCCATTTTTCAGAATTGAATTAATCATGATAACTCAATATTCAACCATGGAAATCAAGAACAAAAAGCATGGATAAGCTAGGTGTCAAGGAGAATTAAAGAAATTCTAACTTACCTAACTTGTTTCCTTGATTTCTTCACTTTTTCTTTGAATTTCCACCTAGGTTTTGTTGTTTTTCCCTTTGTTCTTCCTTTATTCTTGTTGCCGGTTGCCTAGGCCGAATATGGTGAGAGAATTGGGGATTTAATGGGCTGATTTCTATAGAAAATAATAAAATAATGAAGTATGCCACGTGTCACATGCTTATTGGCCTAATTTTTTAACTTTTTGACTTTTTCTTCTTAATTTTCCACCACAAATATTCTGGTACTTATCCAATCCTACCACAATTAAAATCCCTTGGTCTTGACAAGTGCTGGGGTGAAAAATTTACCGATTTACCTCCGAGGTGGAAAAATCACGATTTTACCCCTATACTCCGAAATGTACCGGAATCACAATATTTCTACTTTTCAACCTCAAATAACACTAATATTGATCAATATTAACCAAATGGGGCAAAAATCATTTTATAAATATTCCCGTTTAGTCCTTTAGTGGCAAAATTATCATTTTGCCCTTATGCTCCAAAAATACCGAGAATCATAATTTTTCACTGGTAAACATCATTTTATACTCCAATAATCAAATTTATATTTCATGTAATTATTCTTGGTCAAATGTGATCAAATCTTGGCTAGAAATATCAATTTTATCATCAAATGGTAAAATGATCGTTTTGTCCCTAATCTGTCAATTTTCCTGATAGACTCCAAACTGGACCTTGAACTCCGAATCACTATTCTAAGCCATTCTGTGGGTTTCAAAATTTTCAAATTCCTCTTAGAATTTCTATTTGAACTAGTTCAAGGCTCGATTTAACTTAGTTGTACCACTCGGTACAATACCGTTTTTTAATCGAGCTTGACAAGGTCTTACATTCTCCCCCACTAATAAAAATTCGGTCCCCGAATCTAAATTCAATGTAGAGTGGCTTACCTTTACTATCAAAGAGGTGTGGATGCTTTGTCCGCATCTCATCCTTAGCTTCCCCCGTCACCTCCTTTAAATCCTGATACCAACATTGTCACTAGGGGTGGCTCCACCCTTAAGGGCAGCCTTTTCTCCCTTCCGTAACGAGCAACAAAGGGTACCTATCAGAGCACTTGGCAAGCAGTATCACTCAGCCTCGTTGCCAAGCTCCTGAATGTACCATATAGGCTGCCATATGTGCCTCCTCCAATATTTCTTTCCTCAATTCATCATTATCCGGCACATAAAGTCTATTTCCATACCTCAACATTTCATTTGTGCCTTTGGTAAACATCTTTTCTTTCTTTCCATAAACATCCTCCAACTGATCCTTAAGCTCCTTAATGTGTTTAACACCACTAAATTCACTAAGGTATTTTTATCCTTGATTCGAGCTACGCAGGATTTATTTTCTTATTTAGTAACAAACACCTTCTTTAAAGGAGTGGGTACCACCAAATATTCTTCTCTCTTATTCGCAGGCGTACTCGCTCTCACCAGCCTAGCGACCCTGCCACGTCTACCTCGCCCCCTACGGGTGGATGCCCGTGGCCTATTAGTCTTCTCAGTAGGGGCATCTTGCTCCCCCACTTGTCTTAAGGTGGCCCATGTTTTAGGTGGCATTCTTACCTAGACAAGAGCAAACACTTGTCATTAACCACAGTTAAAGAGATAAGGTGGTTTCTAAGATTGAGAATTTATGCGATTCCTCGTTTATGAAATGTGCCGCGGCTCACAGCTCAAAATTAAAAATCCCACATAAAAACCCGACTCTCTGTTGGACCTGACCATAACACCCTAGGACCTAAACAACTTAGGGGTCTGATACCAACATTTGTCACTAGGAAGCGACGTACCACTCAACCCCTTCGCTACGGAGGCGACAAACGGTACCTATCAGAGCACTCATAGGGCGGCTCCACCTCTTTGGGTAGCCCTTTCCTCTATAAACCCCTAGGGGGAGAGCCACGCTTCGCTTCTGTTCATGTGTTAAAGTTCCCAGGGATCGGGTAAAACCCTTTGCTCTTATACCAACTTAATTCTTCCCACATCATGCACACACACGGTTACAGTCATTATACACAATATCATTCATCATGCACAACACACATATAAATTGTCACGACCCAAATTTTGGGCCATGACCGGTGCATGGGTCCAATGGACGTAATCCACTAAACCCAAGCAAGCTTATTATTTATCTTACTCATCATACCATCAAATATTGTTAAGTCACAAATTTTAACTTTAAACCAAAATAGTAATATATATTGCCAACTCGTACTGGCATTACTCATTTAAAATATACATACATTGCCTACAACATGTATCTTAATAATTTACATCAAGTTTGTCTATACATAACAAAATAATACTCGACTTCCAGTGAAGTGACTCGGATGAATATACAGCTACCGAATACCGAGACACCTACCAAAAGATAGACACAAGTCTACAAGGACACCTCGTCTTAGTTACCAGCTGCCTCGTGATTTGAAAACATGAATTTGAAAATGGTGAGTATAAACCTAGTGAGTGAACAAGGAAGGGAACAAGCAACAACAAAGGAAAATTTAAAATCATGATGCACTTGTTTCAAAACAATGCAATTTGGTTCATTCCTAATAAAACCCCTTATCGAGCCCTTAAGTGATTAATCATTTGAAAATCATGAACCCATACATAGCGAATCATTTGAAGAATGAAAGCTTCAATATTGCACAAGCAAGTCAAATACAACAACGAATCTTCGCTGCAACGACGTTGGAATTTAGTTAATAACCGAACGAGGGTTTCTCAACTGGCCAAGGGTTTCTCAGTAAACCTCCTCATTTTAAAGTTAACTCTTTTAATCCTTAATGTTGGAAGTCCATGCTCCCATATGGTAGCAAAGAAGTGAAAGATAGGGCAGCAATTGGACAAGATAAGAGACCAAAATAGAAAGTTTTTCGCTGCAGCGAGATTCAATCTCGCTGCAGCGAAATTGTAACCCAAAAACACAATGTTTCTAGCTACAGCGAAATTCAATCTCGCTGCAGCAAAATTGCTAACCAAAAACAGAAAGTTTCTCACTGTAGCGAGAATCTATTTGGCTGTAGCGAGAAGCTAGAGTGTCATTCTCGCTACAGTGAAAATACATCCTCGCTGTAGTGAGTTTTTGGCCAGCCTACCCTTTCAAAACCTGAGAGTTTCTCGCTGCAGCGAAATATAGGGCATCAAATAAAAATTTCCCTTTCTCTCAAAGAAAAAACCACCCTGCCAAAAGGTCTAAACCAACATGAAAACACATAACAATTTCTCAAGGTTTAACATGTCAAGTTTCATATGTATTACAACCATAACCCATTATCCATCAATTTCCTATAACACACATATTTACATATATATATATTTATATATATATATATACATATATACCCATCATCATCATCACACCATCCCATCATCATCATCACCAGCTCATGCGCACTCCTTACTCGCACATGGCTGGGTCATCACCGGGTTATGTGCACTCCCTACTCGCACATAACCGGGTCATCCTTGACTTATGCGCAGTCCCGACTCGCACATAGTCGAGTCAATATAATTACACAACATTATACTCAAGCATATATGTATATCAACATAATGCAGCCACATAGAAATCCATAATAATAACATTTCATAACATAAACCTTTTCTCAAAAGCTTGTTCCCAAGGCATTCATTTTCATGAAAAATTGTATAAAATCATTCAAACACTTTGTTCAAAGCAGTCATATTCCCCAAAACAATTTTGATAGGCAGTCCACTCACCAAATGATTGTAGAGCCTTTAGATGACTCCAATTCCCCTAATTGTCCAAATAGGATGATGGGGCTTCCTTAAAACCTAGAATCACATTAACATAAACAATAGATCAATTTACACACGATGAACTCTAAAAGCTATCTCTTAGTTGGTTTTCAATTGCCACATTAAATGGCTATCTATGTTCACTATCTTAATCACTAAAAAGTAATGAACATAGTCAACAATAAAACAGCTCATAAATCCCAATTACTAGCTATTTTATGTAGTTAAAAATTGAGCTTAGTTAACCACATACCGTAGGGCTCCTTTGTAGTCAAATTCTCTCCCAATAGCTTCTAAATAAATGGTGTAATTCTCTCTTTCTCTCTCTAAAATGTCCAACTAGTGAGAGAAAGTATGAAAACTAGATTTTTGAAGGGTTTTAAAGTGAGAGGATGAAAGAGCATAAGGGTTTATGGAAGAGTACACCAAAAGCATGAAAATTGGAGCTAGAGAGAGAAAGTTATGGAAGCTTGGAAAAAACTTCCATGGAAGAATTGAAGAAACGTGAGAGAGGAGAAAGGAAGAAGAAGACAACTGCTGGAAATTTCAAGAAGCTACTAGAATTTCAAGATATTTATAGGCCAATTTTATCCATTCCCTTAAAATTACCAATTTGCCCCTCCACCAATTTACTTATTCTCCTCCAAACTCTTATGCAATCTTTTTGCTCTTTTAACACTGGGACAATATCCATAATGGTTTAGACATGTTTGGGTTTTTAAAAACTTAAAATTTTAACCCGAGGTGAAAAATGACCATTTTGCCCCTATCGTGAAAATCGTCAAAATTTTGGTTTCCTTTCCATTTTACCCCTAATTTCACCATCCATTTATACCTTAGGCCTACTTAGGCCATAATATTGTTTAAAACTTACTTTGGGAGCTTATTAGAGAAAATGATGAAACCACCCTTGGCTCACATTATTACATCTATGCTTGGTTACAAGCCTATAGAGGTTGGGGTCTCACATATATATATCATCATATTGCAATAATGCATGAATCCATAGCAATCACATATCACAACATCAAACTATTTAACAAAAGCTTATTCCCAAGGTTGGATAGAATCTTTCATATTCCCCAAAACAAGTTTGAAATGCAAGTCCACTCATCGGTATCGAAAATCTAGATTTCAGGTGCACTCAAACTAATAGTCCTCAAGCGCAATTTCTTTGCCTTTTCCGGACGTCTCACTACTTTGACAAATAACAAAGTCAAGGAATTTACTATATTGTCCTTAAATTGATATAAACTAATTTAAATTACTAATGCTTGATATGTAAATGCAAAAATACGTCCGATTACCGCTTAATCGAGGTAAAGATTAAATTCGACTAATCATCGATTAATTGGCGATTCTGTCCAAATCACCTCCAAATTAATCCATTTCTCCTTTAATACCTTAATTTACCACATACCATTTAAATAAAGCCAAATTCAGCATTACAACCCTCACAGTTCCTTATAGAAAAATTCGATCATTTGGTGCACTAGCACCGAAATTTTTTCTACGTAACCGTTTCACCTTAATTCATCATTTTCCAAGCCATTTTCCTTGAAGTAAAAACAATCCCCCATTGATATTCAGCCCTCATGGTTCAACCAACAAGGAACCCTAGAGAAATTGAATATTTCTTTTGTGTTTTTGTTCATAACCATGCTTAACTATCCCTAAACACTAACATAGTCTAAAATCAAATTATTCCAACAACAATTCCTCTTCCATACCCATTTTTCAGAATTGAATTCATCATGATAACTCAATATTCAACCATGGAAATCAAGAACAAAAGCATGGTTAAGCTAGGTATCAAGGAGAATTAAAGAAATTTTAACTTACCTAGCTTGTTTCCTTGATTTCTTCACTTTTTCTTTGAATTTCCACCTAGGTTTTCTTGTTTTTCCCTTTGTTCTTCCTTTGTTCTTGTTGCTGGTTGCCTAGGTTGAATATGGTGAGAGAATTGAGGATTTAATGGACTGATTTCTATAGAAAATAATAAAATAATCAAGTATGCCATGTGTCACATGCTTATTGGCCTAATTTTTTAACTTTTTGACTTTTTCTTCTTAATTTTCCACCACAAATATTCTTGTATTTATCCAATCCTACCACAATTAAAATCTCTTGGTCTTGACAAGTGTTGGGGCGAAAAATTTACCGATTTGCCCTTGGGGTTGAAAAATTACGATTTTGCCCCAATACTCCGAAATGTACCGAAATCACATTATTTCTACTTTTCAACCTCAAATAACACTAATATTGATCAATATTAACCAAATGGGGCAAAAATCATTTTATAAAAATTTCCGTTTAGTCCTCTAGTGTCAAAATTACCATTTTACCCTTATGCTCCAAAAATACCGGGAATCACAATTTTTCACTACTAAACATCATTTTATACTCCAATAATCATAATTATATTTCATATAATTATTCTTGGTCAAATGTGATCAAATCTTGGCTAGAAATATCCATTTTATCATCAAATGGTAAAATGATCGTTTTGTCCCTAATCGGTCAATTTTCCCGATGGACTCCAAACTGGACCTTGAACTTCGAATCACTATTCTAAGCCATTCTGTGGGTTTCAAGATTTTCAAATTCCTCTTAGAATTTCTATTTGAACTAGTTCAAGGCTCGATTTAACTTAGTTGTACCACTCGGTACAATACCGTCTTTTAATTGAGCTTGACAAGGTCTCACAAAATAGTTCATCGTACTATGATTCATAATGTTTCAAACTCATTTCAACTAAATAAATAAATTCATTTCACTCAATTAATCAACATGGCTTATGAATTTCTTAAAAACTTGGCTCGTGCCAAAACTCAGTCTCGGGAATACCTTGATCAAAGGCATCCAACTGAGTCCGCCAAGGCTGTTAAAGAAAAGACATATATCCATAAATCATATTTGTACGTTTTAAAACATAGCCGTTCCTTGCTTTTGGCTGAGTTCACTCTCACGTGGTGGTTTAGCGTGTAGTGAACTCTAAAGCTTTACCTCAAGAGATACCCTTCGCGCCTCTTGTACTGAGGTAAAATATAACCGAGTTTACAGTGCCCCTCTAATAGGCTGGTCCACGGAAACCCGCCACTACAATGACTAATCAATATCCCACCAAATCAATAAAAGTTTCGACAGTATGACATGGTAATTATATTACTATCCAGCCTGTCAAGACAAAACAAACAGTTCATACAATTTCAACACAATTTCCAATTTAGTCATTCATGCCAATATCACCATAAGCCATTCAATTCAAACCATAAATTTACAACACAATCAAACAGTCTCCAATTTCTCAATTTCTAAAATCATCATTCAATTTCAAAATGATTTATAAAACTCATTTCATTTAATCACATTTTGCTTATAAAACATAAGGATTTACCATTTAAACTCATTTTTCTATAAAATCACAAAAACAAATAAAAATTACTTTAGATAATTAAGATGATAATAAGGTTACTCACAATATCGAGAATCGAGGTACTCCTAATCCCGATCTTCGGGTACAATCTCCTTACCTTTATCGAAAGTTTCACCACCTGGACATAATGCACAACAAACAATTTACTATATTTGTGTTGAACCGCTATAAAACTAATTTAGGCTCTACATGAATGCATGAAATGGGATGTGAAATGTTCGGATTATTATCTAAATACGGTGTTCTACGTAGGTTCAATTTTGTATGGGGCTGAAATGGTATTGACCTAATTCACACTATGTCACGACCCGAAACTCCTTTTGAGCCCGTGACAACCGCAACGATGTCCCGATTGACACAAATTACCCGAAATGTCAATCGAAACCTCGTAAGGCTTTAATATCAGCTTCTCATTTCCCTTGTGAGTAACCGTTGCCAAATATGACGTTCTAAAAGATTTTAAACTATTTCCAACTTAAAACAAATAAAATAATAATTTTTGTCTCACAAGGGTATTTTAGTCATTTTTCCTTGAAAATTTTGAACCTAGCTAATAATGTAGTATACGGTGTAAAAAACATATTTCATAATCAAAAAATAAATTTGGTTGTCTAAAACATTCGTTTCAAGCGAAATTATTATTATTTGAATATAATAAAAATATTTAATAAAATATTCTATTTTCTGATAAAACAATATTTATAGAGGTACCGAAAAATAATTTTTGTAGTGTAAAAGCTAAATAAATTCATACATACTATAATACACATAACCAAAGCATAAGATTTAATTTACAGTGACACGTGGGCCCTCAAATGACAAAAGTGAAAGAAGGCTATGAACCTACGATTTTTGAAGAAGTAAAGCCAACTGTAGCCTTCGACGCTATTAGCTAAAGCCAACTGTAGCCTTCGATGCTATTAGCTATCTACAAACTATCCTGAGCCTGAAATGGGTGAAAAGGAGGGTGTTGAGATTATAAAATCCCAGTAAGTAAACAGATACCATCTAAAATATCTAAAGTCGAGTAAATGTAAACAATTGAAATAAGTCATCATATTGTAATTTCATTACCTTTCAACTCATTTCAACCAAATAAAATCAATTCATATAAATCGAGTAATCAACATGGCTTATGAATTTTTTAAAACTTTGGCTCATGCCCAAACTTGTACTCGGTGATACCTTGTGTCGGGCATCCAACTTAGTCCGTCAAGGCTGTTAAAAAGTTATGTACGCATAATCATGTTTTTATGTAGAAAACATAGCCGTTCCTTGGCGTTGGCTGAGTTCTCCCTCACGTGGTGGTTTAGCGTGAAGTGAACCCTAAACTTTATGTCAAGAGATACCCTACGCGCCTCTCCGATCGAGGTAAGAATATAATAGGGTTTACCGTGCCCATCTAAAAGGCAGGTCCATAGAAACCCCTTACTGCAGTGACTAATTAATATATAATCCACCAATTCAATAAAATTTGCAATAGCAGGACATGGCAATTATTTTTTTACAGCCTCTCAAGGCAAATCAACAGTTCATACATTTTCAGCACATTTGCCAATTCAACCATTCATGCCAATATTATCATAAGCCATTCAATTAGAAACATAATTTCACAATACATCAAATGGTCTCCAATTACTCTATTTTCAAAGCCATCATTCAATTTCAAGACAATTTATAAAATCATTTCGTTTAAACACATTTTGTTTATAAAACATAAAGATTTACCATTTAAACTCAATTTCCATAAAATCACAAAATCAGATAAAAACATACTTTAGATAATTAAGACGATAGTAAGGTTATTCACTGTACTAGGAGTTCGATATATTCCTATTCCCAATCTTCGAGCACAATCTCTTTACCCTTGTTAGAGAGCTCACCACCTATACACATACGTGACACGAATTTCAATAAATTGTGTCAATTTATCATAAACTATTTCAGGCTCCATAAATCTATATGAATGCACGAAATGTGATGCAAAATGTCCGAATAGCCGTTTAAATACGGTATTCGACCTAATTCGTACTATTCTCGGTGTAATTGGCTAAACCCAACAATTTAACTCCAAATCGATTTCTTTCACTTTCTACACTCCAATTATACTTAAAATACCTCAATGATTGTGAATATGATTCAATTTATCAGTCCGAACCATAAATCGCACATGTCTATACATTAGGTAAAAATTCAGATTTTCATGCCAAAATTTTCCATTAAATTTCTAGCCTCACCAATCATTAAATACCACCAAAATATCATGAAATATCATCAATTTCAGCCTCAATATCCTCCATAGAAAATTCTGCCTCTTGTGGGTTTGTGAAGAACAAAGTGATTCCTTGCTAGATTTTCATACTTTCCATTACCAAATGACCAAAAACATTTAATTAGCTTGAAATCTAGCAAAATCAATGCTCAAAACCTTTCCTCTCAAATTCGGCCAGCATGGGTTCATCATGCAAACTTGAGTTCTAAGCATGGAAAATGAAAAAGAAAGCATGGGTAGTGTAAATCACAAGATAAAATCACAAAATTTTACCTTTATTAGCTTAATCCCTTGAAATCCCACACTTTTTCTTCAATTTTCCCACCTAGGGTTTGTGTTCTTTCCTTTCCTCTTCACGTCATGCTTTGGCCGACCATATGGGTTAGACTAAGAGAGTTTTAAATAGATTTTACAAGGAAATTCTATAATAATCCAAGCTTGACACATGGCATGTTTCCATTGGTCCATGTGTAATATTTATCCATTAAGCAATCTCTCTCCCCCACATAAAATGTTTTAATTTTCCACAATGTAAAATGTTAATGGCTGAAATCAATGGCATGACAAGTGTTAGGTGGTGTAAAATTCCAAAATTCCAACTTTGCCCCCGTAAACTCGTAAAATTATCGTTTTACCCCTAGGACTCCAAAAATGTCAAAATTTAAATTTTTCACCTCTCAAACTCAAATCATACTCCAATGAGTCAAATGTGATCAAAATCTTTTCTAAAAATTCCCATTTTGTCCTTGAGTGACAAAATTATCATTTTGCCCTTAGAACATGAAAATTCCAAATTGACTCCAATTGAGCCCTCAAACTCCAAATCATCATTTTAAGTCAATCTGGGGTTTTAAAATTCTCAATTTCATCTTAAGATCTCTATTTAGACTAGTTCGAGGCTTAATTCAACTTAATAGTACCATTTGCTACAATATCGACTTTTGACGATATTTCGAGGGTTTCCAAGTATTCAAGCATATTGTCAATCACATGAAGGACATGGCAAGTACTTTATAAGGTCAGGCTTGACAGCACTGCCCCCCTTAAAATAAAATTTTGACCTCAAAATTTCATTTACTAAACTCAGAGAAAAGGTGGGGTATTGTCTTCTTATCTGATGTTCAACTTCCCAAGTCATCTCTTCCATTCGAGCATTCATCCACAATACTTTAACCATTGGGATGCTCTTATTCATTCCTGTACGTATCCTCATATTTATGTTTACCTCACATTTATGTAGCTTCAATCTTCTTAATCATATTAGTCCATCGCGTACGGCTTAACCACGCTATAAATTACATTTACTTGATACCATTTCCTTAACTATCTCCCAAAGTCTCTTATGTCCACGCAACTCAGCCTCTATTGGGATTTCTTATCGTTACGCTACCTTTATCACTTGTCAACAATCAATAATTCCCACTTCAGAATACTCTTTCCATATTACAACTGCTTCCAAATCAGTTTTTCTCTTAAAGGGGTGTGCACTACAATTCCTATTCAAGCATTTCATAATACATAAGGATCAAACACTCTTTATTTATCCATATATATATTTACCATCACAGATAATTCAAATTTGATAACCATTAGTAACCATATTCTCCAAAAGAAAACTCAAGTACTTTCATGATCGAGTAGTTATTAAGTAGATCTCAGCTATTACCACGATATATTTAAATAAATAAACCTACTTTTGGATGTATCCTTATGGACTTAATCAATCTTTATAATTCCTAGGTCATAACCAACTTGTTAGTTATACATCACATACAAACATATCTAACTTGTGATTCCTCAAATTTTACTCCAAACACTAGATCTCATGGCTTTATTAGTTTATCAATCTGAAAATGAAGATAAACATTTATCTCCCCTCAAGTACACTTTAAAATCAAAGTATCTATTATCAAGATATTTTCAGTATTAACTTCCTTCAGCCCTTTTGACCTTAGAAGATTAAATCCATAATCATCCATTTTGAGTCGTGGGCTTATGCTAATCAAGGCAAATTTTCACACTTTCGATTACATGAATTTGATTGAACATATTCCATTCTCATATGAGAGTTAACCACTAGTTGGCATCATCCCCAAACAACACGTATTATATAAATCAAATTTTTATAGTCAAAGTTCATATTGGAGTAATTCAACCCTATGTCATATCTCATCACCAAACCTTTACTTGTACATGAGTACTTGAATTTTTGAATCATCATTTCTTTTCTAATAGACCTTTATAGTCCCCGTAGTGTATTTCTATTCCCTTACACATAATAGTGTCATTTAATCAAACCATATCACCCTCATTTTCTAAACATTCGAAACACAATTCAACCTTTGCCTACCATTATCAAGTACTTTGCCTTGATAATTACTTAAAAATAAATTGAAACTTGTGGGGAAGTACATCTCACAATTTATGTTTTGCGTCTACAATGATGTCGAGACCAGAACCTCATCGGGTCCATAAAATAGTAGGATAATCATTGCCTCAACAAGTATTGCCAAGTATACTTATGCTTGTATCCCATCCTCATACTTATGTGACAGGTTAGTCATGAGTCTAACTTGACTGTATAGCCATTTGCTCCTTAAGCTTTAATGTTTTCTCATTGCGAAAAGTCTTTCGAATTTATCACATCAAAGTATTCATAAGGTGGATACATATCCATATTTTATAGTTCAAGGTCTAACGCAGCAAACACTATCTCATCATTAAAGTTCTACCATTATCTATCGATCATAGCTCCCTTGCACACTTACCTATACATTCCTGGGTTACTTACAAGCCACTCATGGCCATTCAACTTTTGACCTCTTATAGTAAGTCAAACTAATATATTCTCTTATGCTTTTCCATACGTTTCCTTTAATAAAGTTCCATTGAGAACTTAAACAATCCAAGGTTTATCTTCAAAGTCACTCATAACTTTAGTCGTTCGTTGCATGCCTGATAACACTTTAGCTCACTAACCCCACTGGACATTATTTCAAAATCTCCCAAGGCGTCCATGTTCTTAATTAGGATCATACCATCTAACTTAATATAATTGCATTTATTATCCTTAAGTCCTTATGCTCAGCCTATCAACATCCATATCTCCCCCTCCTTCAGGTTATTGGCTTTGTTAAAGTATATGTGGCTTTTTAACCTTTCACACTACATTCTACATTTATGCTAAGGCACTCTCAATTTCATGTCAAACCTATTGTCATGTAACCATAAATTAGCGTAAGCTCCCCTATGGAATATCTCTTTCCATATGATGCATGGGGATCACCAGATGTATAACTCCAAGTGTATGCCTATATATTGATAATCTCCGTATATTTCATGATCATGGAAACCACAATTTTCAAAACTATCTTTTTATTGCAAGTTTGCGATCAGAACATTAATCTCCACATATACATATACATGCACATTCAAATGTCCATATTCCTCATTATGTATACAGGTCTTTGTTTTCAAATGCCTTCAAACTAATTTCTCTTTATATCCACATAATTGAGCTTGTGTTGTTACTAGCCCTTTTTTATTCAACTGAGTTGAGACAAGAATTATAAATTCTCATAGCAACACTTTACATTAACTCATTTACCATACCACACTTGTAATTCATTATTCATACTTCATCACTTAACATTGATATTCGTCATCGATATCTCATACCTTCATCTTCCTTTACACTTATATTCATAATCCTCATAGAATCAAAAATCCATTATAAGCATCACTTATATCCTTTCAAATTTGTAGCTGCAACTGAAATTTCAAATTTCACCTTTTCCATAAGAAATTTTGAAGTCACTTATCAAGTATCATAGTTGCCCGTACCATTGATGAATTTCTATGTCAATTCTCAGTAATTATATAAGGCAACTAATCACACCGCTAAGGTGAATACTCCTCCTCAAAGATTATACCACTAATCCACTTCTGTCCTACGAAAAAGGTTCCCATATACATATATCCAGTCATTTAAACAACTACTTCATTCACATTATATAAAATAAAAGTCAACTCTTAATTCCTTTATACAAGTAGTTACTATTTCCTTTATACTACATCTATCTAGAGTTAAAGCAGTACAACTTCAACAAAACACTAAGTATCTTTAGGGTCATCATCACCCTGATCCTCTTTCGGAATCTCTTGGAGCTTTCTTTTTTTTTTTTGTTCTTCAATCCGAGCCTGTTGGATTTTCCTACATTCCTCAATTTCTTTCAAGATGAAATTTCTTATGCCTTCATTAACGTCGTTACTATCAACACTTTCATCAGTCTCACTAGCACTAGTGCTTTCCTTTATCCGAACCTTCGCTCCCAAATCTGATGGAGTCCAATTAATAGGAACTCTAAACGGATATGTTTCTAGATTACTGGGTTCAGAACGACATCGGTTTTCAGCAGTGGAATCTATTGATCCCTCACTAGTACAATGTGAGGTATCGAAATCACTGTTTCTCCTAGGCATAGTAAGTGCAATCCGCACACCACAACCTATACGTAACCAAATGGTAATTTCTTGATCATTTATATCCCCTAAGGACAGGTAGGTTTCTATATGCAGATGTATCTATCCAACAAAATCTAATATAACTTAACTTAACTTGGGGCCAAACTGACACTGTAGTTTTTTTAAAACAACTTTAAAACCAAATGTTCTGACCTTTAAAACCAAATGCTCTGATACCAATTGAATTGTCATGACCCGGAACTCCCATCGAGCTCGTGACAACCGCCGCGATGTCCCGATCTACACTCATTACCCGGAATGTTAATCGAAACCCTGCAAGGCTTTAATATCAGCTTCTCATTTCCCCTGTGAGTAATCATTGCCAAATATCATGTTCTAAAAGATTTTAAACTATTTCCAGGTTAAAACAAATAAAATAATAATTTTCGTCTCACAGGGGTATCTTAGTAATTTTTTCTTGAAAATTTCAAAACTAGCTAATAATGTAGTATACGGTGCAAAACACATATTTCATAATAAAAAAATAAATTTGGATGTATAGAACATTCGCTTAAAGTGAAATTATACCTATTTGAATATAATAAAAATATTTAATAAAATATTTTATTTTCTTATTAAACAATATTTATGGAGGTACCGAAAAATAATTTTTGTAGTGTACAAGCTAAATAAATTCATACATACTATAATACAGATAACCAAAGCATAAGATTTAATTCACAATGACATGTGGGCCCCTAAATGACAAAAGTGAAAGAAGGTTATGAACTTATGATTTTTGAAGAAGTAGAGCCAACAGTAGCCTTCAACGCTATCAGCTATCTACAAACTATCCTGAGCCTGAAATGGGTGAAAAAGAGGGTGGTGAGATTATAAAATCCTAGTGAGTAAACAGATACCATCTAAACCATCTAAAATCGAGTAAATGGAGACAATTAAAATAAGTCATCATACTGTAATTTCATTACCTTTCAACTCATTTAAACCAAATAAAATCAATTCATATAAATCGAGTAATAAACATGGCTTATGAATTTCTTAAAACTTTGGCTTGTGCCAAAACTCGTACTCAGTGATACCTTGCATCGGGCATTCAATCGAGTCCGCCAAGGCTGTTAAAAAGTTATGTACGCATAATCATGTTTTTATTTAGAAAACATAGCCGTTCCTTGGCGTTGGCTGAGTTCTCCCTCACGTGGTGGTTTAGCGTGAAGTGAACCCTAAAATTTAGCCCAGGAGATACCTTACGCGCCTCTCCGATCGAGGTAAGAATATAATGGGGTTTATGGTGCCCCTTTAAAAGGCTGGTCCACAGAAACCTCCTACTGCAGTGACTAATTAATATATAATCCACCAATTCAATAAAATTTGCAATAGCAAGACATGGCAATTATTTTATTTACAGCCTTTCAAGGCTAATCAACAGTCAATACATTTTCAGCACATTTGCCAATTCAACCATTCATGCCAATATTATCATAAGCCATTCAATTAGAAACATAAATTCACAATACATCAAATGGTCTCCAATTACTCTATTTTCAAAACCATCATTCAATTTAGAGACAATTTTTAAAATCATTTCGTTTAAACACATTTTGTTTATAAAACATAAAGATTTACCATTTAAACTCATTTTTCATAAAATCACAAAATCGGATAAAAACATACTTTAGATAATTAAGACGATAGTAAGATTACACACTGTACTAGGAATTCGATATACTCCTATTCCCGATCTTCGGGCACAATCTCTTTACCCTTGTTAGATGGCTCACCACCTATACATCATACGTGACACGAATTTCAATAAATTATGTCAATTTATCATAAACTATTTCAAGCTCCATAAATCTATATGAATGCACGAAATGTGATGCAAAATGTCCGAATAGCTGTTTAAATATGGCATTCGACCTAATTCGCACTATTCTCGGTGTAATTGGCTAAAACCTCCAATTTAACTCCAAATCGATTTCTTTCACTTTCTAGACTCCAATTATATTTAAAATACCTCAATGACTATGAATATGATTCAATTTATCAGTCCGAACCATAAATCGCACATGTCTATACATTAGGTAAAAATTCAGATTTTCATGCCAAAATTTCCCATTAAATTTCTAGCCTCACCAATAATTAAATACCACCAAAATATCATGAAATATCATCAATTTCAGCCTCAATATCCTCCACAGAGAATTCGGCCTCTTGTGGGTTTGTGGAGAATAAAGTGATTCCTTGTTAGATTTTCATACTTTCCATGACCAAATAACCAAAAACACTTAATTAGCTTGAAATCTAGCAAAATCAATGCTCAAAAACTCTCCTCTTAAATTCGGCCAGCATGGGTTCATCATGCAAACTTGAGTTCTAAGCATGGAAAATGGAAAAGAAAGCATGAGTAGTGTAAATGACAAGATAAAATGACAAAATTTTACTTTTATTAGCTAAATCTCTTGAAATCCCACACTTTTTCTTAAATTTTCCCACCTAGGGTTTGTGTTCTTTCCTTTCCTCTTCACTTCATGCTTTGGCCAGCCATATGGGTGAGACTAAGAGAGTTTTAAATAGATTTTATAAGGAAATTCTAGAATAATCCAAGCTTGACACATGGCATGTTTCCATTGGTCCATGTGTAATATTTATCCATTAAGCAATCTCTCTCCACCACATAAAATGTTTCAATTATCCACAATGTAAAGTGTTAATGGCTGAAATCCATGGGCATGACAAGTGTTAGGTGGTGTAAAATTCCAAAATTCTAACTTTGCCCCCTGTAAACTTGTAAAATTATCGTTTTGCCCCTAGGACTCCAAAAATGTCAGAATTTAAATTTTTCACCTCTCAAACTCAAATCATACTCCAATGAGTCAAATGTGACGAAAATCTTTTCTAAAAATTCCCATTTTGTCATCAGGTGCAAAATTATCATTTTACCCCTAGAACATGAAAATTCCAAATTGACTCCAATTCAACCCTCGAACTCCAAATCATCATTTTAAGTCATTATGGGGTTTTAAAATTCTCTATGTCATCTTAAGATCTCTATTTAGACTAGTTCGAGGCGTAATTGAACTTAATAGTATCATTTTGTACAATATCGACTTTGGATGATTTTTCGGGGTTTTCCAAGTATGCAAGCATATTGTCAATCACATGAAGGACATGGCAAGTACTTTGTAAGGTCGGGCTTGACACACTATATGCCAGTTAATTAGGCAAAATATCCAATTCAACTCCAAATAAATTGATTTCACTTCCTTGAAATCCACTAATTTTCCCTTGAATTTTTGCTCACTAGGGTTTGTTCTCTTCTTTTTTCTCTTTGTTCTTGTCTTAGCCAACCATAAAGAATGAAATAAGAGAGGTGTGTGCTGGTTTTTTTTTTTAAAGGAAATATTAAAATAACTAAAGTTTGCCGTGTGTCACCTTTTAATTGGTTTATTTTCAAACTGAATAATTAAGCATTGTCCCACCACCACATAAAATATCTCAATTATCCAAAGTATAATAGGTAAAATTCAAGGGCTTGACAAGTGTCATGGTGGTGCAAAATTTCAAAAATTCCAATTTTGCCCTCATAGACGCGTTAAATGACCGTTTTGCCCTTATGCTCGAAAAAATGTCGAAATTAAAATTTTTCACTTCTCAAGCTCAAATTATATTCCAATAGTCAAACTTGATCAAAATTTCATCCACCATTCCAATTTTGCCCTCGGGTGGAAAAATGACCATTTTACCTCTACGTTATGAAAATTCTAATTTAACTCTAAATCAATCCCTAAACTCCAAATCACCATATTAAGTCATTATAAGGTTCAATAACTCTCGAATACGTCTTAAAATCTCTATTTGGACTAGTTAAGGCTTAAATCAACTTAATTGTACCATTAGATACAATATTGTCTTTTAACGATTTTTGAGGCATTCAAGTATGCAGACATTCTATCAAGTACCTATACAATATGGAAAATATATTATAGAGCTAGGATTGACAAGTATAGTGTAGTTAAGGATTCTAGAATTTGTTTGATTCTCACTCGAGTTGAAATTTTAGATAGCATTTAGGATAAGAGCTGATTTAAGCCATCTTTGGACCGTTTGAGCCTAAAAAGCCAACCCTATTATATAATTATCCTTAGTAACCCCTTTTGAGCCTAATTTTCCTTTTCTTTGTTTAACAACATAATAATTGAGCCTAGCTTTTAAATAAAAATTCTCAATCTGGTAACCCTCACTCCTAAGCATGTATATT
Source organism: Theobroma cacao (assembly GCF_053813885.1). Classification (NCBI taxonomy): domain Eukaryota; kingdom Viridiplantae; phylum Streptophyta; class Magnoliopsida; order Malvales; family Malvaceae; genus Theobroma; species Theobroma cacao. Next base: position 19,839,183 of record NC_142645.1, read on the forward strand.
GTTTTAGGAAATATATATTGAGCTAGATAGTGAAAAAGGTAAAAAGGTGATGTTGTGATAAAATTCAAAATTATTAGAATTCACTCCATTACCTACAATAAAAGAAATAAGTTTGGAGGTGCAAATTGTGATATGAAAAAAAGAGAGAGAAAAAGTAGAATAAAGTGTTGAACAAAAGAGAAGTTCTAAAGAGAAGAAAAAGTAGCACTTGGTGAATGCAAGTTGTCACGACCCGGAACTCTCATCGAGCCCATGACAACTATCACGATGTCCTAATAGACATTCATTACTCGGAATGCCAATCGAAACCTCGTAAGGCTTAACATCAGTTTTCTCGCTTCCCTTGTGAGTATTAGTTACTAAAATCATGTTTTAAAGTGAGATGAACCAATTTCAATTCAAAAACAGTCAAAGAGGAATTTCAACTACACAGTGGTATTTTGGTCATTTTTCTCAAAAATTCCAAAACTAGCTAAAATGTAGTATATGAGAGAAATTTACACATTTCATAACCAAAAGTAAGTTTAGATATCTAAAACATTCATTTAAAGTGAAATTATAGCTAATGGAAGAAAATAAAAATAATGAATAAAATATTCCAATTTTTCATAACACAATTTTTATAGAACCCTACGTAAATAATTTTTATAGTGTAAAAGCAAAATAAATTCTTACATACTGTAATACAGATAACTAAAGCATAAGATTTAATTTACAGTGACATGTGGGCCCACGAATGACCAAAAGTATCAAAAGCATTAAACCTACAGTTTTTGAGGATGCAAGTCCAATTATAGCCCTCAACGAAATGAGCTATCTACCAACTATCATGAGCCTGAAAGGGGTGGAAAGGAGGGTGATAAGATTATATAATCCTAGTGAGTAAACAAACATCATCCAAAATATCTAAAATCAAGTAAATGGAAACGATTAAAATATTCCATCTCAATATGTATTTCATAACATAAATATTCATCTCATTTAAATAATCAACATGGCTTATGAGTATCTTAAAACTTGGCTCGTGCCAAAATTATTTTCATACTCAGTTGTTAGGGATACCTTCGCCTAGGGCTATCCCAACCGAGTCTACCAAGACTATTAAAAAGTCATGTACACATAAATCATGTTTTTATTTTGAAACATAGCCGTTCCTTGGCGTTGGCCGAGTTTACCCTCACGTGGTGGTTCAGCATGAAGTGAACTCTAAAGTTGTACCTCGGGAGTTACCCTACACGCCTCTCCAACCGAGGTAAGATATAATGGGGTTTATTGTGCCCCTCTCATAGGTTGGTCCATTGAAACCCGCCCACTGCAGCAATCTAAGCCGACCATACAATAAAATTTGCAATAGCATGACATGGCAAATATTTTATTTTACAGCCTCTCAAGGCAAATCAACAATTCATACATTTTCAGCACATTTACCAATTCAACCATTCATGCCAATATTATCATAAGCCATTCAATTCAAATCATGATTTATAACACAGCAATTAGTCTCCAATTACTCCATTTTCAAAACCATCTTTCAATTTCAAGACAATTTTATAAAATCATTTCATTTAATCACATTTTTGCTTATAAAACGTAAAGATTTACCATTTAAACTCATTTTCCATAAAATCACAAAAAAAAAAAGAATTAAAATTCACTTTAGATAATCAAAATGATGATAAGGTTACTCACTGTATCAGGAGTTTGAAATACTCTTATTCTTAGTCCTCTAACACAACGTCTTTACCCTTGTTAGAGGGCTCACCACCTATATACAATACACGACATATAATTCAATATACTGTGTCATACCATTATAAATCTATTTCAGGCTCTTTACTAATGCATGAAATGGAAGTCAAATTGTTCGTATTATCGTCTAAACACAGTGTTCTACACAAATTTAATTATGTACCTAAATAAAACGGTATTGGCCTAATTCGATCTATCACTCGATTAATTGGCCAATATGTCCAATTCAACTCCAATTAACTCCATTTTTCTTCCAATTCTCCAAACCATCAAACAGAAGTCAAATAGCATAAAATTTAGCAAAATCATCTTCACATTTTCTCTTCAGAATTTTGGCTATGGTGGGTGCATCAATACTGTGATTTTTCCTACTTGATTTTCTCACCATAATTCATCATTTGCTAACCAATGCACTTGAAAAGAAATCAAAATTATCATCAATAATCCACATGGAGAATTCGGCCAATGAGGGTTATGGAAGAACATGAATTTTTCTTGCTTGATTTTCATGCTACACATCACCAATCAACTAAAAACACTAGAATATCTTAAAATTAACCAAAACAACCATCAAATCTCTCTCTAAGTGTTCGGCCAACAAGAGACCCATCATGAAATCATGTGATTCAAGCATGGAAAATGCAAAAGAATGTATTGTAAAGGTAGATCACAAGTCAAAGTCAAGAAATTTTACCTTCGATTACTTCAAATCCACCAATTTTCTCTTGAATTTTCACTCTAGGGTTTTTCCTTCTTTCTTTTCTTCCTTTTGTTCTTGCTTTGGCCAGCCATAAGAATGAATGTGGAAGAGTTCAAATTGGCTTTATGAAGGAAAATATTAAATGGACAAAAATTTGTCATGTGTTACCATTCCATTGGTCCATGTGTCATACTTGCCCATTAAGCAATCTCTTTCCACCACTTAAATTTTTTCAATTATCCATGATAATATTGGGTAAAATCCATATGCTGGACAAGTGTTGGGTGGTGTAAAATTTTCGATTTTGCCCTTGGGCGACAAAATGACTATTTTATCTCTATGCTCGAAAAAATGTCGGAATTAAAATTTTTCACTTCTCAAACTCAAATTATACTCCAAATGATCAATCTTAATCAAAAATTTTATCCAACACTCACATCTTAATCTCGGGTGCCAAAATGACCATTTTGCTCCTAGGTCATGAAAATTCCAATTTGACTCCAAATCGGTCCTCGAACTCCAAATCACCATTTTAAGTAATTCTAGGGTTTTAAAATTCTGAATTTCATCTTAAAATCTCTATTTGGACTAGTTCGAGGTTTAGTTCAACTTAATTGTACCATTTGGTACATTGCCATCCTTTAACGATTTTTGAGGTACGCAAGTAAGCAAACACGCATTCTTATGTAAGAATGACATAATAAATATATTGTAGAGTCGGGCTTGACAGCACTACCCCCCTTAAAATAAAATTTTGATCTCAAAATTTCATTTACTGAACTTAGAGAAAAGGTGGGGGTATTGTTTTCTCAACTAATGCTCAACTTCTTATGTCCTCCCCTTTATAGGGAATTTTGATTTGTTCACCTCATTTACCTCTAATTCAACTCGAGTACTTCACTTATGTCTATTATTATCCTTTAAAATCAGATCAATAGTAACCTTCACAATTATGATCTCTTATATCTAGACACCAAGAATGCTTCTATTACTATCATTAAACTTGAACCATAACTCCATCTCGATCATACCAATTTTGATCACATTTTATACTTATTTAGGTATGCCAATCACTATCTTATTACTTAATTCCATATCAAATTTCTTGACTTTCATTCATTCATTCTATCCTCATACACTATTGTGTAGTTTACGGCATCATTAACACGCCATACTCATTCCTGTACATATCATTAGCGTTAGGGAAGATTAATGGCTTCAATTATTTCCACATACTTCATGTTTACCTTGCATTTAGGAAATTTCAATCTTCTTAATCCTATTGATCCATCTCATATGGCTTAATCGGACTATAGATTACATTCCCTTAACTACTTCCCCAAACTTCCTTAAGTCGCCATAAATCGACTTCTGATAAGATTTTTGATCGTTACATTATTTATACAACTCATCAAATATATTGAGTTCAAATCTCGAACCATTAAAACCATTCTTCATTTAGTTGGGTACATCACTAACTCCACACATACGTATACACGCACATTCAAATGTCCATATTCCTCATTATGTATACGGGTTTCTGTTTTCAAATGCCTTTTGACTAATTTCTCTTTGTTCATTCCCATCCATAACCAAGATTCAATAGAATAATCTTCATAATTCATACAAATTCTCATCATGCCTATGCATAGTTCCACATCATTTACATACTTATACTCTCTTCTTATCATTTCCAATTATATGCTTAAGTTTCCTTGTACTATATATCATTGCATCACAATGTCATCTCCATTGAATTATAATCTATTATACGTGTATGCTTTACAATCCCATTGATGCTTCAAAGATTTATCTTAACTTGATCATTGCATCTTATGCAATACCACAATTCCTAAGAGTCATCCTTTTTCCTCGATTATCCTTCATGCCTCTACATTACCTTATATCCTTCTTGCATTTCGATATTGATTTGTCACTTAAAACTCATACTCATTTGAATCATGTATGCCTCAAGCATTTTTGAATTCCACTTTCCATAATATATTAGGAAAGTTTCATTATCTGACTTCATTATCAAGGTTAACTTCTATCATCCTTTGTTCCACTCTTTCATACGAATATAACATCATTCTTCCTTAACCAATTTATAAATTGTACTTGAAATTACAAGACTTGAAACTAGATTCTCCTCAAGTACTTTTCAATATTAATACTAATATCACTCTCAGCTTACAGCTTCCTTTTTTATAACCACATAACTTAGTGCTTGCTTTTACGAGATCCATGGCAGAACTTCTCTTGAGTATTTCCTTGGGGATATCTATCTTAAACTTATGTCTCACAGCAGGTGATCACTTAACTCGTGACTTAACCGTTTGGCTCCTTAGCAAGTTTCAAAATCACACATCTTATACTCATCTCGTATAATTTATAATTCTTTTCTCAAAGGTGTTTAAACATTCTTGAAACACTTAATCACTTATTTGATCTTTCATACTCCAAGTATATCATTTCCATAAAGGCATGCCTAACTACTCGTGCTTCAATTTATCTCCAAGGGTTTCTAGCATACCACGTAGTTTACTTGTGTTGTCACTAATCCTTTCCTTTCAACAAAGTCAAGACAAGATTTGTAAATTCTCATAACAATATTCTATATAAACTCATTTGCTATATCATTCTTGAAATCTTCATTCACACTCTTATCACTTGGTAGTGACATCTCTTATCAATATCTCATACATTCATCTAACTTTTCACTCGCTTTCTCTTTAGTCTTTAACAAGGTTTACTTTATTTCTTAAGATTTGACTTTAGTCAACATATTATTCATCTTAACACTCCACATGTTAATTTATTTTTATGTAGCCATCTCAAAAACTCTCTAACTTTTCTTTCTCTTACATGCCAATATATAAGGCAATAAAGAAACTTTCCAATTTCACTCGTCATCTTTATCTTAATACCTTCCCAATGCACTTAAGACTTCAAACAACAAAGCTTAGTATCAAAACCAATGACCATTCTTCAACTCGTGAGTTTCATCTTCATGCCGCTCATTGTTTGCTCGTGCTTTCTAGCCATAAAGGGTTCTTAACCAATTACATTTATAAAGTGGATAATTCACTTAATTATTACATCTCGTCCTTACAGTTATAAGATCAAGATATCTCGAATTTAGGATGCAGAAGTTCCCTCTTAGAGCATATCCAAAAATCCACATATTTCAAGTCCCACCTTAGGACATCTTTCCCATATGGTGTAATGAATTCACAATATATACATCATCATACACATAATTACTTATTATTTATGGTATCCCACTATTTTCATTATCCATTACTGATCATCTTCCTTGTCTTATAACTCCAATAGTTTATTAGCTTCAAATATAAAGACCACAAAAATAGTTCATCTTTCACTACACTTATACTCACTATCCTTATTAACAAAAAAATTATATTTTTCAAGTTCTTTCATTTATCTCTAATGGACCATATTTGTATTAGATTATCTTCCTATAATGTTATGGCATCATTTTATACTTCCTCCACCCTCAAGCTTACAATCTTTGACTTTATCACATCAATCGCTCAAAATATCATTAGAGCCTCATTGATTTCTTCCATATCCTTTCGAATTGTAACCACAGTTAAGATTCCCAATTTCACATCTCCATGATTAATTGTTAGTCTTATCACACTGTCTCCTAATATCCCGTGCAATTACAACACACTGAACTCGCTTATTATAACATATTCCCCTAGTTCAATGTGTTTGCTCGAGAATCATCTTCTCCGATACAATTTGTCCCATAAACCAGAATTTTATTTATTTAGCTTTGCATTCAGAATCATATCAAAATTCACATACTACGATAAGTAATAATCTCCATCAAACATCATCAATTCAAATGGCATTTTATACCTCGTCAAAATCTAGGGTTATCACTCCAAAAGTTTATCATGTTAATCGATATCCATTTCTTGGTACTGCAAAATACATTCATTGTTAATTAGGGTAATTGCTTGAATCATTAATGACTTTCCACATCAGTCTTCAATAATTATTTAAGATGATCAACCATGCCACTAAGATAAATATCTTTCTTTAATAGTCATAGTGCTAGTCCACCTCTAACCTGCCAAAAAATTTCCCATATACATCTAGTCTTACACTTTTAAAAGCCAAACTATTAACTTCTTTGTACAGATAACTATTACCTCCTTTACACTACATCTTCCTTGAGTTAAAGTAGTACAAAATCTTACGAAAATATTAAGTACCATTAATATCATCATATTAGTCTGAACATATTGGAAGATTGTACTTCTAGTCCTCCTCCTTCTGAGATTTTCTCCTCTGTTCCTCAATCCAAGCTAGTTGAATTCTCCTACATTCCTCATAACTCACAGCTGCAGCATTTCTTCCACATCCGGGAGGAAAATGTCTTACAACAGCTCCCTTCCTAAGGCGGTGGTTTACAATAGTTACTTTCTCCTTATTCCTTTATTGTTGTTCCCTTACATTACTCCCACAGCCTGGAGGAAAGTGTCGAACAACGGATACAGATACCTTCCTAGGATGATAATCCCCCTCGGCTATCATTATTTTTCCCCTTTCTTTAGTGTATTCCTTAGACTCTTTCAAAAGGGAATTTCTCATGCTTACATTAATGTCATTACTATTAGCACTTTCAATGGTCTCACAAGGGTCAAAGCTTCCTTTTTCACGAACCCCCATTCCAAAATCCAGTGGAATCCTAGATGAGGCGCTTCTTGGACTACTTGGTCCGGGTTGCCATCGACTCCTAGCAGTAGAATCTAACGATCCCTCGCTAATTCTATGAGAGGCATCAGGACTACCATCTCTTCTAGACATGGTTTGTGCAACCAGCGCACCTCAAAACCTATATGTAATCAAACATTAATTTCTTAATTATTTACGCATCACAAGAACGGGTAGGTTTCTATATGCAAATGCATGCATTCGACTCAACCTAACCTAACTTAACTTGGGGCCACACTGACAGTGTAAATTTTTAAAATAACTTTAAAACAAAAAGCTCTGTGCTCTGATCTTTAAAACCAAAGACTCTGATACCAACTTAATTGTCACGACCTGAAACTCCTATCGAGCCCGTGACAATCACCGCGATATCCCGATAGACATTCATTACCCGGAATGCCAATCGAAACCTCGCAAGGCTTAACATCAGTTCTCTTGCTTCCCCTGTGAGTATTAGTTACTAAAATCATGTTTTAAAGTGATATGAAGCAATTTCAATTCAGAAACAATCAAAGAGAAGTTTCAACTACATAGAGGTATTTTGGTCATTTTTTTCAAAAATTTCGAAACCAGCTAAAATGTAGTATATGAGAGAAATTTACACATTTCATAACCAAAAATAAGTTTAGATATCTAAAACATTCATTTAAAGTGAAATTATAGCTACTGGAATAAAATAAAAATAATGAATAAAATATTCTAATTTTTCATAAAATAATTTTTATAAAACGCTACGCAAATAATTTTTACAGTGTAAAAGCAAAATAAATTCCTACATACTATAATACAGATAACCAAAGCATAAAATTTAATTTACGTGACACGTGGGCCCACGAACGACCAAAAGTATCAAAAGCGTTAAACCTACAGTTTTTGAGGATGCAAGTCCAACTGTAGCCCTCAACGAAATGAGCTATCTACCGACTATCCTGAGCCTGAAAGGGGTGGAAAGGAGGGTGATGAGATTATATAATCCCAGTGAGTAAATAAACATCATCAAAAATATCTAAAGTCGAGTAAATGGAGACGATTAAAATATTCCATCTCAATATGTATTTCATAACATAAATATTCATCTCATTTAAATAATCAACTTAGCTTATGAGTATCTTAAAACTTGGCTCGTGCCAAAATTATTTTCATACTCAATTGTCAGGGATACCTTGGCCTATGGATAACCCAACCGAGTCCGCCAAGGTTGTTAAAAAGTCATGTACGCATAAATCATGTTTTTATTTTGAAACATAGTCGTTCCTTGGCATTGGCCGAGTTCACCCTCACGTGGTGGTTTAGCGTGAAGTGAACTTTAAAGTTGTACCTTGAGAGTTACCCTACATGCCTCTCCAACCGAGGTAAGATATAACGGGGTTTACTGTGCCCCTCTCATAAGTTGGTCCACAGAAACCCGCCCACTGCAGCAAGCTAAGCCCACCATACAATAAAATTTGAAATAGCATGACATGGCAATTATTTTATTTTACAGCCTCTCAAGGCAAATCAATAGCTCATACATTTTCAACACATTTACCAATTCAACCATTCATGCCAATATTATCATAAGCCATTCAATTCAAACCATGATTTATAACACAACAATTAGTCTTCAGTACTCCATTTTCAAAACCATCTTTCAATTTCAAGACAATTTTATAAAATCATTTCATTTAATCACATTTTTTCTTATAAAACATAAAGATTTACCATTTAAACTCATTTTCCATAAAATCACAAAAAAAAAAGAATTAAAATTCACTCCAGATAATCAAGATGATGATAAGGTTACTCACTGTATCAAGAGTTTGAAATACTCTTATTCTCAGTCCTCTGACACAACGTCTTTACCCTTGTTAGAGGGCTCACCACCTATATACAATACACGACACATAATTCAATATACTGTGTCATACCATTATAAATCTATTTCAAGCTCTTTACTAATGCATGAGAGGGAATGCAAATTGTTTAGATTATCATCTAAATACGGTGTTCTACACAAATTCAATTGTGTACCTAAATAAAACAGTATTGGCTTAATTCGATCTATCACTCGATTAATTGGCCAATATGTCCAATTCAACTCCAATTAACTCCATTTTTCTTCCAATTCTCCAAACTATCAAACACAAGTCAAATAGCATAAAATTTAGTAAAATCATCTTCACATTTTCTCTTGCGAATTTTGGCCATGGTGGGTGCATCAATACTATGATTTTTCCTACTTGATTTTCTCACCATAATTCATCATTTCCTAACCAATTCACTAGAAATAAAATCAAAATCATCATAAATATTTCACATGGAGAATTCGGCCAATGAGGGTTATGGAAGAACATGAATTTTTCTTGCTTATTTTCATGCTACACATCACCAATCAACTAAAAACACTAGAATATCTTAAAATCTAATCAAAACAACCATCAAAATCTCTCTCTAAGTTTTTGGCCAGCAAGAGACCCATCATGAAATCATTTGATTCAACCATGGAAAATGCAAAAGAATGTATGGGAAAGGTAGATCACAAGTTAAAGTCAAGAAATTTTACCTTTGATTGCTTGATTACTTGAAATCCACCAATTTTCTCTTGAATTTTCACTCTAGGGTTTTTTGTTCTTTCTTTTCTTCCTTTTGTTCTTGCTTTGGCCGGCCATAAGAATGAATGCGGAAGAGTTCAAATTGGCTTTATAAAGGAAAATATTAAATGGACAAAATTTGCCATGTGTCAACATTCCATTGGTCCATGTGTCATACTTACCCATTAATCAATCTCTCTCCACCACCTAAATTTTCTCAATTATCCATGATAATATTGGGTAAAATCCATGTGCTGGACAAGTGTTGGGTGGTGTAAAATTTTTTATTTTGCCCTTAGGTGACAAAATGACTATTTTACCCCTATGCTCGAAAAAATGTCAAAATTAAACTTTTTCACTTCTCAAACTCAAATTATACTCCAAATGATTAATCTTATTCAAAAATTTCATCCAACACTCACATCTTAACCTCGGGTGGCAAAATGACCATTTTGCCTCTAGGTCATGAAAATTCCAATTTGACTCCAAATCGGTCCTCGAACTCCGAATCATCATTTTAAGTCATTCTGGGGTTTTAAAATTCTGAATTTTATCTTAAAATCTCTATTTGGACTAGTTCGAGGCTTAATTCAATTTAATTGTACCATTTGGTACATTGTCGTTCTTTAATGATTTTCGAGGTACCCAAGTAAGCAAACACGCATTCTTATGTAAGAATGGCATAATAAACTTATTGTAGAGTCGGGCTTGACAAAAGTAGAACTCTATATAGGTCCTAGAATGATTATGTGCCTAGGTAATTTGAGCCTAAATAATATCCTTGATCATACGTTAACCGTAGCCTTACATTACAAGCTTAATAAAGATCTATTAATCCTTGAATAAGTATTAGTTATATTAGTGGAGTGAGAGATGAAAAGCAAACCTATGCGATCCTAGTACTAATCTATGCTCAAATTTGGCATAAACTAATCCAAATGGCATGATATTCTTTGTAAGAGGTTATTCACATAAACACACAGGAAGTCTATTCGAAAGTGAGCTTTCATTTGAATTGATGCATGAATTTGAAGATTATTTGTGTTTTACTTCAAGTTGAAATTGTGGGATAATTTTTGAGGAAAAATTGAGAAATTTTGACTTGGTGAATTTGTATCTTTTGAAAAGCCTTTTCTTTAATTTTCTTTGTTTTACTTGTTTTCTTTTCTTTTGCTCGAGGACTAGCAAAATTTTAAGTTTGGGGTTGCGATAATTCTATGAAACAAAATTATTTTTATTTTAAATTGTTCTTAAAAGTCAGCTAAGTTCTTGGATTTAGGTTAGGATTTAGTTATTTTTCTTATTAGTTTATTTTTATTAATTTATTTTATGTTAATTTTATTTTTATTTTCTTAGTTTAGTTATTATTTTTAGTTTTTATGTTTTTTTAGAACTATAAAAAAATAAGGCTTAATTGGGTGGAAAAAGATGTTTAAGAAGTTTAGACTCTATTCAAACATGTTGTGGTGTTTTGAACATAACTTCTACTCTAAATCTAAGAGACAAATCTAAAACTTTCATGATGATCACTTTACCTAGTTATGCCTAGAAGTTGGAGAAAATTGTAGTCAAAGTTGATGGAGTGGAGTAGTTAGCGAGAAGAAAACAGAAGCAAAAAGGAGCATTGCAGCTTAGACATGGTGTGTCGTAGTGTTAAAGAGAAAACTTTTAAAAAATTGCTATGGGAAATAAAGTTATGAGGGCCAACTTAAGTTTATTGGGCTCTACAGCTATTCTAAGCCCAAATTAAGAATTTTTAGGCTAAAGTAGTTTAGATTTAATAAAATTAGGTTAAGTTTCGATTATAAATAGTTAACTTAAGGAGAAGTTAGCCGCATACATTGAGGAAAAGTCCTAAGAGAGATTCAAGCTACTAGAAGTTGATGGTGTAGATTGAAGATCAAGGCTACAAAAATTTGTGTACTTTTTCTTCCTTAGCTTTTGTTTTTCTTGCTACACTTGATGGCTAAACTTCATATGTTTTTTGTTTTTTTTTTGTTGTAATTATGAGTAGCTAAATTTCTTTTTCTAGGATTGCAATTGAACTCACATGTAGTCTAAATTTTCAATCTCTTTCTTGCTTGTTTTCAATGGGATTGATTTGTTTATTCCAATTTGTTCTTATTGCTTTTAATTGCTTGATCACGAATTAAATTGATTTAGGAACCTAAACATAACTTGGGAAAGGGAGTTTAGTGTAGACCAAAATTGGAATAACATATGATCGTATTTATTTGCTTAGTTGAATAAATTGATTTATGTATAAGATAGGGATAGACCTATATGCCTATGTAGCCAGTATTAGAGCTTGAACTTAATGAATCTATTTTAATTTCAATTCACATAGGAATATAGTGTGTTTATTAAAGTATATATTTTTCTAAGAGTTTCAAGAAAGCCTTATAAATAATTGAGGATTCTAGGCTAGCAATTTGATTCATTGGAATAAGTTAAGAGAGAGAGGTCAAATTTAAATGAAGTTTGAGGGATATTGTAATCTTAGGCTTTTCCAATTTGATTTTTAGTCAACTCTATTTTTGCTTTGATTTTTAATTAGTGTCAATTAGTTAAGTTTTAGTTGATTAATTTTTAAGTTTAAATTAGTTATCCAAATTTTGATTGTTTGAATAAAACTAAATTGTTTTAATTTTTAGAACAATTGTCTAAGGGATCGATACTCTACTTACTTATATACTATCTGTTCGATATGTATACTTGCATGGGTAAAATTTTAACTGACAGTTCCTGCAGTTTGAGCATTAGCTTTATAGAGACTTATGAAACCTTTTCGTAATCTCCAAATTGCCTTGGCCAAAGACTTTAATAAGTTAATGTTAACCAAGAACTGATATGATATGTCCTCTAAAACACTTGAAGGTGATGATTCCTATCTTGACCACTCATTTGCCTTCAAATGCTTCATGCTATACCCAAAAGCATCCTATTTAGAAATCCTTCATTAAGCACCTGTAGGGATGAAATGAAAGCGTAACACTCCACACATAAGACAGCCCAGTGTCTCAAGCCTAGGGAGTATTTACACGACTAACACATGAACAATGTTGCATAGACACTTGAGTGTATTACCAAATGCACTTCTCATGACAGGTCATGTTCAATGAACTTGCTGTCCTAGGCAAAAACCTACATTCTAGTTCCAAGAATCTTTATGCTTCAATCTATGAGATCAATTACTTACTTCCAAAGTAAGGAACATAGAATGTCCTAGTCTGTAAGCATCATTGATGTCCAGTCTCAATGATTCATTGACCAGGAACATCTTGAGATTATGCTTTGATGCATAGAGATCTCATAATTGCAACCCATTGCAATTCCCTTGCAAGGTATATTAATCTCATGTACTTCATCCAATTAGACTTTTAACTCATTATAATTGATGTCTTATTGATGAAGAAAAAGGTCTAATCATTCAATATGAATTATATTGTTGCATGATTGGAATCAAGGCTTGACTAATCTTAATTGGCTACAGGGCTTATCCCAACATTCTCCCATTGGCATAAAGCCAATTGCTACCTCATGACAATATAGATCCAATCCATTTAGCAATTGCATCTTTTTATAAACTTGTTTGTGCCATTTAATGTGGTTAATTGCTCTTATCCTTGTGATGTAACAATATCTTGTCATATTTCAATATTTAGATTTTATGAGACCCGGGTTCTTGGTATGGCTCCATTGTTTTATTAACAATGTCTAGAACCCTTTATTAGTTCAATGAGCTAATGATCTAAATATCCTCCTGCTCAAGCCCTTAATAGGATGTATATGACCTTATTTATTTACATGTTCATAGTCCTTTTCTAACTTTGGAACCATTTGAACTTGACTATGCTTTATGCATCACATGCATTTTGTCACTCGATATTGTGCCATCCACCACTTATTAAAACTTGGCATTTTCTTTATACACATATTACATCTTATGTAATTGGATCAATAAAGAACTATACTCACTCCCACTAACCTCCTCATGTGTATGAGACAAGTACACTAACATATTCTATTACATCTAACTCTTTGGATCTCATTAAATTGAATAAAGTGCAAAATTCCATTAAATCATATTTAGTATATTCATTTAATATGAATAATACATCTCAATGTATCTTACTAAATCCATGGAGTTCTCATGCAATTATATTGATTATGCAACTTAATGCAAAATCTCTAGTATTGAATTCCAATGTAACATAGTAATATTAAGCAATTATTTTCTTAATGTCATAATGCTCCCATTAAATCCAAAATTTTTTGTGAGAGTAATATTCAAACTCTTTTGAATATTCCATGAAGTTACATACATGCATGCCCATACATGCTTGGAATTGTATTGGTCTTAGAATACCATTATGGGCTTAATGTATTGGAACAGCATGGACCAAATCATATCACAATATGATTTTGCTTTATTCTTTTGAATAAACATCTCTATGTTTTATTCATAAGAAAGTTCCATCTTTACATGAATCGACATTCATTCTTTTGATCGATTAATCACAAACTCATGATCTTTTACAAAGATTTTATCTTAAGTAAGGTCACTTGATTAGTTGATTAACCTTAATTGATTAATTTTATTTTAATCAAACTAATTTGACATAAATCATAATTTATAATTGATCAAATACCATTGTAAGGAGAAATATGAAATGTGGATAATAATAAATTAACATATAATTATTCCAAATAATTATCCAAACATAAAACATTAAACTTAAATATCCAAATGCTTAATATAAAATGTTTCATAAGCCATCCATAGGAGCACATCCATCCATATTTAGCATCTAATTTTCTATGTAGTCAATCGATGTGGTCACCTCCTCAGCTAAAATTCTACTCATCTTTGTCCTTGGTCTCTGTAATATGTCATATGTATTAGAACCAACATAAGGTGTCATATACCTTCATAATATAGAGTAGTATATCTTAACAAATGGTACTTGAATTAGAAACTTCTTCTTCTTGCTCATAGTAGTTAGGTACTCCTTGCAATTTCTGTTGGGGTCAGCCCTACAGCCAATTGGGATTAGTTAAGGCTTGATTCCAATCATGCAATAGTGTCATTCATGTTGAATTATTAGAAGTTTTCCTTCATCAATAAGACATCAATTATAATGAGTTATAAGTCTAATTGGATGAAGTCCATGAGATTAATATACCTTGCAAGGGAACTATAATGGGTTGCAGTTATGAGATCCTTATGCATCAAAGCATAATCTCAAAAAGTTTTTGGTCAATGTATCATTGAAACTGGACATCAATGATGCTTAAAGACTAGTATATCCTATGTTTCTTACTTTGGAAGTACGTAATCGATCTCGTAGATTGAAGTATATAGATACTTAGAATTAGAATATAGGTGCTTGCCTAAGAAAGTAAGTTCACTGGACATGATCTGCCATGAAAAGTGCATTTGGTAATACACTCTAGTGTCTATGCAACACTTCTCATGTGCCAAACATGTAAATACTCCCCAAACTTGAGACACTAAGTTGTCTTATATGTGGAGTGCTATGCTTTGATTTCATCCCTATTGGCGCCTAACCAAAGATCCCAAAATAGGATGCTTTTGGGTATAGTATGAAGCATGTGAAGGTAAATGATTGGTCAAGATAGGAATCATCACCTCAAGTGTTTTAGAGGACATATCCTATCAGTTCTTGATTAACATTTGCTTATTGAAGTCTTTGGCCAAGGCGACATGGAGATTATGAAAAAGGTTTCATAACTCTTTATAAAGAGAATGCTATAATCGCAGGAACGAATATGGAGGTCAATAAGAGTAGACATTCTACCAAGCTCTTATCATCTATCGGATATATGATAAGAGAATGAATTATATGATAGACTATACACTGAAAGGTTGTCAAAGAACCCTTTGACTCTCCTAACAATTGGGTGGCCATGATACATTGCTAGATGCCAATCTTGGTATACGGAATTGATTATAAATTAAGTCATTAATCAATTCTGTCACGACCCGAAACCTCCCTCGGGCCCATGACAACCGTCGCGACGTCCCGATTGACACTCATTGCCCAGAATGCCAACCGGAACCCCGCAAGGCTTATATATCAGTTTCTTGCCTTTTCTGTGAGCAATTGTTTTTAAACCTTCTGTTTTAAACAATTACCAGTCGTTTTCAGCTCAAGTAAATCAAAAGACAAAATTATTTTAAAAGGATTTATAGACAAATATTACTATTCAAAATATTGATTAAAATATAGCATTTTTATATAAAACAATATTTATAGAAACACGTGTAAAAATCTTTTGTAATGTGGAAGTAAAATAAATTCATACATACAATAATTTGCAAAGTTATAATGTACAATAATAATTACAATGACAAGTGGCCCCTAAATACACTAAGTGTTGGTGATAGTAACCTACTGTCTGTGAGATAGAGGGGTCAACTGGAATCCTTGACAAAATCGGTATCTACAAGCTACCACAGGCCTAAAATATTTGGAAAGTAGGTGGGTGAGATTTTGCAATCCCAATGAGTAAACAGACATTATCATAAATATCTAAAGGCGAGTAACATGGAGGCAAGTTTAAACAACAAATTACAAACCATTTCATAAGATTTTCAATTTATTTCTTAAACCATAAAATATTTATAATTTATCAAAATAGTTGTTAAAGTTTCTGACTTTTATTAAAAACAAGGCTCAAGCCAAAACTAATCCTCGGGGATACCTTGGCTGAGGAATCTAATCGAGTCAGCCAAGGTTGTTAAGATATTTACATGTGAAACACATTTATATTTTTAAAACAAGCTGTTCCTTGGAGTTGGCCGAGTTACACATTCACGTGGAGGTTCGACGTGAAGTAAGCTCTAATACTACCTCGGGAGTTACTTTCCTCGCCTCTACTACCGAAGTAACGATATAACCAGGTTTACCGTGCCCCTCTAGTAGGCAGTCCACGGAAACCCGTCACTGTAGTAACTAAACCCACCAATTTTAATAAAATTTCGATAGTATAATGTGGTTTTTATTTATTTACCCAGCCTGCATAGTAAAAGACAGCTTACATAAATTCCCAATGCAATTATCAAATATAGCCACATATATACTCATATATCATAAGCCATTCATAGGAAAATATATTTTTCAAGAAAATTAGCAGTCTCCAATTACTCAATTTCATGGTTAAAAGTTTCTTATTTCAGATAATCAACACAATGAATTTATTTGGCACATTTATTTCTAAAACATCAAAAGTCCCATTTTAGTCTCATTTTCATTTCATAAAATACATAAAGATCATTTAAAAATAAACTCTAGATAATTTACAATAATAATAGGTTTACTCACCGTTTGTACAAACTAATTGCTTTTTAGGTGTCCCGATCACTATTCGTCGGGTACGACTTCCTTGCCTTTATCAGAAGGCTCTCTTCCTAAAAACATTGTAAAATTTACCCAATTCACCACATTGATGCTAAATCACTATATAATTGACTTAAATCCTATACTAATGCATGGTATGAAATGCAATAGCGTAAAACGGCTTAAACGCGGTATTAACCTATTTTTGGCACTTTACCCGATAAATTGCTAATGTTCTCTATTTTAGCTCTAAATTATCGCATTTTCTCTCCAACATTTCTAACCATTAAATATCAGCCAATAATCCTCTAAAATTACCAAAATCAGCTCACTTTTCTCCTTGGAAAAGTCGGCCAAAAATGGGACATTAACTAGGTAAATTTTCCACTTTGTTTTTCTATCACATTTAACCATTTTTCATCATTTTCTCTTCATTTCTCTTAGAATAAAAATCAGTTCTTCATCATTGTACATCATTGAAGATTCGGCCAAGGGTGGGTATTGTGAAAATTTCATGCTTTCTTGCCCAATTTGATTTCTATACACATTTAACTAACTAAAACTACCAATTTAACTAAAAATCGAAACCTAAAAATTCCAAAATCTCTCCCCTTGAAATTCGGCCAGCCCTTAGTTTCACTTTTTGATCTCTCTCCTCAAGCATGCTAAATGGAAATAAAGGCATAGGAAAGGTAGAAATCCAGCTAAAGTCGAAAAATCTTACCGTTAGATGTGTAAATAGACGAAAAACGAGATTTTCCCTTTGAATTTTCTAGTTTTCCTTTTGGTTTTTCCCTTTTCTTCCTTTCCTCTCTATTTTCTATCTTGTTCTCTCCTTATGGCCGGCCATCACTTAATATGGGGTTTAAATGGGCTGACTTTCCATTAAAATAATATTAAACAATAAAAAGTGCCATGTGTCACTTTCCTATTGGCCCGTTTTTAAAATTTCATCCTTTAAACTTCAATTTTTCACCACTTAACATACCATAGTTATTCATACAAAAAATAAGTAAATCCTATGATTTTGACAAGTTTTGGGTGGTGAAAATTATAGTTTTTACCCTAGGTTGATAAAATTACCGTTTTGCCCCTATGTTTCAAAAATTGCAGGAATTGAAATTTTTCACTTCCTATCATTAAATTATACTCCAAATAGTTAATCTTGGTCAAAAATTTCTATAACGACCCAAATTTTCGGGCCATGACCGGCGCAAGGGCCCAATAATTGTAGTCTATTAAGCCCAAGCAAGCCTATCGATTTATCCTACTCATCATTACATCAAATATCGCTAAGTCATATTTCATACTTTTGAATCAAAATAGTGATATACATTGCCAACTCGTACTGGCATTACTCCTTAAAAATTTACATCCAATGTCTACAACATGTATTCTAATAATTTAAATTAAGTTTGTCTATACAAAACAAAATAAAACTCGACTTCTAGCAGAGGGACTCGGATAAATGTATAGCTACTGAATGCCGAGACACCTACCAAAAGATGGACACAGGTCTACAAGGACACCTCGTCCTAGTTACCGGCTGCCTCGTGATCTGAAAACATGAATTTGAAAATGGTAAGTATAAACCCAGTGAGTGAACAAGGAAGGGAACAAGCATACCATAAGGAATCTTTAATGAAATCATGATGCATTCTTTTTCAAAACAATGCAATTTGTTTCTATTCTTATTAAAAACCTCTCATCAAGCTTTTAAATGATTAATCATTTGAAAATCATTAACCTAAACATAATGAACCATTTGAAGAATAAAAGCTTCAATATTACACAAGTAAGTCAAATACGACAACGAATCTTCGTTGCAGGGAGAATGAATTTACGTTGCAGCGACGTTGGGATTTAGTTATTAACCGAACGAGGGTTTCTCAACTGGCCGAGGGTTTCTCACTAAACCTCCCCATTTTAAACTTAACTCATTTAATCCTTAATGTAGGAAGTCCATGCTCTGATATGGTAGTAAAGAAATGAAAGATAGGGCAGCAATTGGACAAGATAGGAGACCAAAACTAAAGGTTTTTTGCTGCAGTGGAATTGTAACCCAGAAACAAAATGTTTCTCGTTGTAGCGAAATTCAATCTTGTTGCAGCGAAATTACTACCCAAAAACAGAAAGTTTCTCGCTGCAACGAGAATGTATTTTGTTGTAACGAGAAGCTACAATGTCATTCTCGTTGCTTTTCAGCCAGCCTACCCTTTCAAAACCAGAGACTTTCTCACTGCAGCGAAATACAGGGCATCAAATGAAAATTTCCTTTTCTCCCAAAGAAAACCACCCTACTTGAAATGTTCAAAACCAATATGAAACACATAACAATTTCTCAAGGTTTAACATGTTAAGTTTCACATGCATTATAACCATAAACCATTATCCATCAATTTCCTATAGCACACATATTTACATATGTATATATATATATACGCATATACCCATCATCATCATCATCACACCATCCCATCATCATCCTCACCAGCTCATGCGCACTCCCTACTCGCACATTGCTGGGTCATCATCGAGTTATGCGCACTCCCTACTCGCACATAACCGGGTCATCCTCGACTTATGCGCACTCCCTACTCGCACATAACCGAGTCAATATAATTACACAACATCATATTCAAGCATATATGTATATCAACATAATGCAGCCACATAGAAATCCATAATAACCACATATCATAACATAAATCATTTCTCAAGAGCTTGTTCCCAAGACATTCATTTTCATGAAAAATCATATAAAATCATTCAAACGTTTGTCAAATACATTATATTCCCAAAATAAGTTTTGAAGGCAGTCCACTCACCAAATGATTGTAGAGCCTTTAGGTGACTCTAATTCCCCTAATTGTCCAAATGGGATTATGGGGCTTCCTTTAAACCTAGGATCACATTAACATAAATAATAGATCAATTTACACACTATGAACTCTAAAAGCTATCTCTTAGCTAGTTTTCAATTGCCACATTAAATGGCCATCTATGTTCACTATCTTAATCACTAAAAGTAATGAACATACTCAATAATAAAACAGCTCATAAATCCCAATTACTAGCCATTTTCTGCAGCTAAAAATCGAGCTTAGTTCATCACTTACCCTAGGGCTCCTTTGTAGTCAAATTCTCTTCCAATTGCTTCCAAATTAATGGGGTAATTCTCTTTTTCTCTCTCTAAAATGTCCAACTAGTGAGAGAAAGTCTGGAAATAAGCTTTATCAAGGGTTTTGAAGTGAGAGGATGAAAGAATTCAAAGGTTATAGTCAAAAGGGTTCAAAGGTGTGAAAACTAGAGCTAGAGAGAGAAAATCATTCAAGCTTTAAATTAAGCTTCCATGGAGTTTTGAAGAAACATGAGAGAGGAGAAAAAGAAGAAGACCAGCTACTGGAAATTCAAGATATTTATAGGCAATCTTATCATTATCCTTAAAATTACGAAAATGCCCCTCCACCAATCAACTTATTCTCCTCCAATCTTTTATGCAATCTTTTTGCTTTTTTAACACTAGGATAAGATCCATAATGGTCTAGACATGTTCGGGTTCATAAAAACTTAAAATTTTAACCCGAGGTGAAAAATTACCATTTTGCCCATGTTATGAAAATTGTTGAAACTTCTAGTTTTCTTCGTGTTTTCATCAGCACACATCATTTATGTAGTCTTATACCCATTTAAGCCTTAAAATATCATAAAACTTTCTTCTGGAAGCTTATTAGAGAAAATGACAAAACTAGCCCTGGCTCGTATTATTACATCTATACTTAGTTACAAGCCTATAGAGGTTGAGGTCTCACAATTTCACTCAATGATCAAATTATTAACTTAGGTGGAAAAATGATGATGTTGCCCCTAAACATCAAAATTTTCAATTTTTTCCCAAATGAACCCTCGAACTCCGAACAACCATTTTTAGTCATTCTTGGATTGTAAAATATTAAATTTCATCCTACGATTCCTATTTGAATTAGTTCGCGGTTAAATCAACTCAAGTGTACCATTAGGTACAATACCGGGTTTCGTCTATTCTTAGGAGCTTTCTTAGTGTAATAACATGCTACTCAGTGCATGTATCTCATGACATGTGTTTATAGGGTCGGGTTTTACAAATTTCATTGCCAGCTATTAGCTCTATAAGTTTTTTATGATAATAAAACATTTCGACTCATTATTGTCTAACTATACTACTTTAGTGTGCAGGATGACAATGTATGTCAATAATAAATTAATCATTATAAAGCAAATATCAAAACTCAAAAGAATAAAGGAGTTTCAAATGAGCCACAAATAGAAGCCTCTTAGTCAGATAACCAAGGGAGGTAGTCAGCTAAAGTCCAAAAGTGAAATTGACTGCTTCAAAGATAATAAGCTCTTAATCGGTTAAAATTTTACTTCACAGAGTAACGGGGTAAAGCAGATTCCATGACAGAGAAGACTTAATCAACTAAGAAGTATGGTTAGCCAACTAAAAGCTCAAAGTCAAAAATTTAATTGCAAGACAGAGAAGACTTAGTCGACTAAGAAGTATTGTTAGCCCACTAAGAGCTCACTGTCAGAAAATTTAATTACAGGACAAAAAAGACTTAATCGACTAAGAAGCATCGTTAGTCAACTAAGAGCACATTGTCTAAAAATTTGAATTTGAATGCTTAAAGACAGACTAACAGTTATGATTGACTCTAAATTGTTTCCATCGATCTGAAGCTATTAAAATCCATTAGAGTTAGTTTTTCAAGTATAAAAGACATCCCCAACGGCTAAGAAAAAGATTAAATGCTTTCAAGATAAAAAAGAGCTCAAAAATAGTAAAAATTCTCTCAACTCTTCTTGTTTTTCTCTCAAATCTTTGTAATAGAGTTTAACACTTCATCTTGTACCATTCACATCAGGTTAATGACAATAGGCACCTTTTTATATCTATTCTCCTTGATTACTTGGAGTGTGAAAGTCGCTTTAAGAGGATTAATCAAGCTTGGGTTAGCTTGATTGGTTTTATAGGTTCTAACTTAGCCTAAGAAAAGTTAGATTTGGGTTTTGATTGATTTCGGGAAAAGCCATTGTAAAAGCTTTGTGGAAGCTTGGGAATTCCACTGTTTACAGTGATTTGGTTTGAAAATCCTTGATTGGAAGATCAAGGTAGTGGATGTAGGTAAAAGAGATCGAGCCACTATAAATGTTTGTGCATTGCCTACCCTCTTTTACTTTTCATTTCATCATTCTTTAAATCATTCTTTCATCTAGCATTTAACTTCTCATCATTGACCTTTAACTGGCCCTCAGTTAGAAGTCAAGTTTAATGACATTCACAAAATGCTATTCACCCCCTTTTTAACACACTTTTTTGGGACCAACAAGTGGTATCAAAGCCTAACCCTCATTCTTAAGGTTTAACACCATTAGGGAAGATCCAAATGGCTTTTCAAAAATCTATTGTTGCTGAGGGACAATCGACAAATAGACCACCTCTGTTTGATGGATCAAACTACCTCTATTGGAGTACTAGAGTGTTTATCTACATATATAGATTATGAAATGTGGGAGGTCATCACTGATGGACCTTATATCCGCTCGACCATAAATATTGTGACTAATTAAATAATTCCTAAACCAAGGGCTGAATAGACTGAAGCTGAAACCAAAAAAGTTCAAACAAACTTTAAGGCAATAAATACTCTACATTGTGCCTTGACACCCACAGAATTTAACAAAGTGTCAAGCTATACCAATACTAAACAAGTTTGGGACAAACTTAGAATCATTCATGAAGGGACTTCATAAGTCAAGAAGTCCAAAATTGCTCCCCTAACCCACAACTATGAAATGTTCAAGATTGAATCTGGTGAAGATATCACCAGTATGCTTGATAGGTTTTCTAGCATCACTAACAAACTTAGTTAGTCAGGTAAGCCAATCCCTGAACATGAACTTGTCAAGAGACTTCTTAAAAGCCTACCTAAAAATTGAAAGCCAAAAAAGATTGCTATTCGAGCGGCTAAGGACTTAAATGTTATCACTCTTGATAAAATCTGTGGCTCTCCTCTCACTCATGAGTTAGAGCTTAAAGAAGAAAAAGAAGAAGACAAGAGAGAACCAAAGAAAGGAAAAAAAAGCATTACTTTAAAAGCAAACAATTTTGAAAAGCATTGCTTTAAAAGCAAACACTTTTGAAGAAGAATTAGATAATCTGTCATGTGATGATGATGAAGAGTTGACCATAGTAGTAAGAAGATTTAGAAAACTTATAGGACAAAGAGATAGAAGACTGGCTAAGAAAAGCTACAGAAGATATCAAAGTTCTTCATGGAAAATCAAAAATAAAAATGAATCTAACAAGAAAGAAGATGTTATATGTTTTGAATGAAAGAAACTTAGACACTTAAGAGCAGAATGCTCTTTGCTGAAGGAGGAAATCCTAAGAAAAATAAAAAATCAAAGAAAGCTATGGTGGCTTTAACCTGGTCTGACAGTGATGCATCAAGTTCAAAAGTTGATGAAGAGAAAGTGGAAAAAAGAGCAAACCTATGTGTGATAGCCAAAGATGATGAATCTGAGGTATCTTATACTTTTTTTAATATTTCAATTGATGAATTTCAAGAAGAATATGAATGCCTCTATGATGAGTTTGAAAAACTTGCATCAAAATATGAGGCTTTAAAAAGAAAGACTACATCTCTTGAGAATGATTTAGAAAAGATAAGGCATGATTTTAACTCTGTTTTTGAACAAAGAAATTTTCTTCAAACTGAATTAGAACACTTTCAAACATATTTTGACGTTTTAAAATTGGAACTAGAACTAGAACTGAAGCATTACAACAGGCAATTAATGAAAACATTGGTCTTAAGGGTTTGAGAAAAGAAACATCAAGAAAAAATACAAAGTTTAAGAGAAATTCTGATGGTTTCTCATTTAGATGTTATATTTGTGGCAAAATAGGTCATCTTTCTTATGATTGTTATAAAAGAAGAAGCACTCAAAGAACAATAATGATTTGCGTACCAAAAGGCTCTTATGTAGCAACTAACCTTCAAAGACCCATCAAGGTATGGGTACCTATTAAAAAAAACTGAAAATTTGTTTTGTAGGTTGAGCCAAACTGAGAAGACATATGCTTAAAAACTCAACTGAAGCAGAAGCAACCATGGTACATGGATAGTGGATGCTCAAGGCATATGACAGGAAATGAAATGTTGTTCGCTAAACTGGCTAAGAAAATAGAGGTATAGTATCATTTGGAGATGATTCAAAAGGTAGAATCCATGGTCTAGGAACTGTTGGTAAAAATTCTTATGCTCAAATCAATCATGTGCTTTTTGTTAAAGGCTTAAAGCATAATCTATTAAGCATCAGTTAACTGTGTGACAAAGGCTTTAAGGTATGTTTTGATTGATATAAATGTGAAGTTATAGATATTAGTACCAACAAAATTTCATTCATAGGAAAAAGAATAAAAAATATGTATGTTATATTTCTTGAAGATCTTGAGCTAGATTGTGAGACATGTCTTATGGTAAATGATGGAAATGATAACTAGTTATGGCATTGAAGACTTGGACATGCAAGCATGCATACCATTTCAAAACGAATGAGAAGAAATCTGGTTATTAGATTGCTTGAAATTAAATTTGAGAATGATCAAATTTGTGATGCTTTTCAATTAGGGAAACAAGTTAAAACATTTTTCAAAGCCAGAAAGATTATTTCAACCTTTAGATCTTTTGAATGATTGCATATTGATCTATTTGGTCCAATAAACAAAACTAGCTTAGAAGGTAAATCATATGGTTTTGTGAAAGTTAATGGCTATTCTAGATATACTTGGGTCTACTTCCTTACTCACAAAAATGATGCATTACCTACATTTGCAAATCACTGTAAGAAAGTTTAAAATGAAAAAGCACTTCTCATTGCTAGCATTAGAGTGATCATGGAGGTGATGTCACAGCTCAATTTTCTAGCCATGATCGGCGCATGGACCCAATGGGCATAGCCCACTAAGCCGAAGCAAGCCTATTTATATAACTTGTTCATCA
The DNA here is from genome assembly GCF_053813885.1 of Theobroma cacao. Classification (NCBI taxonomy): domain Eukaryota; kingdom Viridiplantae; phylum Streptophyta; class Magnoliopsida; order Malvales; family Malvaceae; genus Theobroma; species Theobroma cacao. The sequence continues at coordinate 19,864,363 of NC_142645.1, forward strand.
TTCAATCAAATGTTCCTAAAGTCACATTTCATAATTCTAACCTATAAGTACTTTAATAATGTGCTACAATAATCAAATACTTGCATTTATATTGACCCAAAGTAATGTTAACCATTGCCAACTCATAATGGCATTACCAATCAAAATATACATATATTGTCTAAGACATATATCTTAGTAATTTATATCGTGTTTATCTATACATAACAAAAATACACTCGACTTCCAGTGGAGTGACCTTAGTGAAGGTACATGTCATGACCCAATTTCTCGGGCCATGACCGGCGCATGAGCTCAATGAGCATAGCTCACTAAGCCCAAGCAAGCCTATCCATTTACCTTTGCTTAACAAATTTATCATATCATGCATACACACACACTTTTTTTTCGGGTGTGAACATAGCCAAAACATAATGGCATTATAGATAATAATATACATGCACTATACCAGTCATGTATTTAGCAATTTACATTGCATACACATATTCGCATTGTTAGATTGTATTCATAATACAAAATGACCCATGACTTTCAGCGAAGACATTTACAATAAAAGGGATTACTATCGAATGCCAGACACATACCCAGGAGATGAACTATGAGGACTCCTCGATCTAGGGTCCAACAGTCACCTGATCTGAAAACATGAATTTTTATAAAACGTGAGTACAATACTCAGTGAGTGAACAAGGAAGGGAACAAGCAACAATTAGGGAGAATTTAAAATCATGATGCACTTGTTTCAAAACAATACAATTTAGTTCATTCCTATTTAAAACCCCTCCAAACCCGAGAGTTTCTCGCTACAACGAGCATGAATTTCACTGCAGTGAAAACAGAGCAACAAGAGAAACATTTTTTTCTCACTCAACAAAAAGCCATCCTGCTAAACTAATAAAATCAACCTAAAATTCATGAAAATTCTCAAAGTACAATGTGTCAACTTTCATGTACATTACAACCATAAATCATTGTCCATCAATTTGCTATATCACACATATTTACATTTGTATATACATATATATATATATATGTATATACCCATCATCATCATCTCACCAACCCATTACCATCATCACCGACTCGTCATCATCATCACCAGCTCATGAGCACTCCCTACTCGCACATGGCTGGGTCATCACCGAGTTATGCACACCCCCTACTCGCACATAATCGGGTCATCACCGGGTTATGCGCACTCCCTATTCGCACATAACCAGGTCATCCTCGGCTTATGCGCACTCCCTACTCGCACATAGCCGAGTCAACATAATTACACAACATTATATTCAAGCATATATGTATATCAACATAATGCAGCCACATAGAAATCAATAATAACCACATTTCATAACATAAACTTTTTTTCAAAAGCTTGTTCCCAAGGCATTCATTTTCATGAAAAATTTCATAAAATCATTCAAACACTTTGTTCAAAATAGTCATATTCCCAAAACAGTTTTGATAGGCAGTCCACTCACAAGTGTCGAAAATCCGGATTTCGGGTGAACTCTGACTAATAGTCCTCAGGCGCAATTCCTTTGCCTTTTCCGGATGTCTCACCACCTTGACAAATAACAAAGTCGAGGAATTTACTATATTGTCCCTAAATTGATATAAATTAATTTAAACTACTAATGCTTGATATGTAAATGCAAAAATATGTTCGATTACCGCTTAATCACGGTATCGATTAAATTCGATCGATCACCCGATTAATAGGCGATTGTGTCCAAAAAACCTCCAAATTAATTCATTTCTCCTCTAATACCTTAATTTACCACAAACATTTAAATAAAGCCAAATTCAGCATTAGAACCCTCATAATTCCTTATAGAAAAATTTGGTCATTTGGTGTACTAGCATCGAATTTTTTTTTTCTACATAACCGTTTCACCTTACTTCATCATTTTCCATGCCATTTTCCTTAAAATAAAAACAATCCCCCATTGATATTCAGCCCTCATGGTTCGACCAACAAGGAACGCTAGAGAAATTGAATATTTCTTTTGTGTTTTTGTTCATAACCATGCTTAACTATCCCTAAACACTAACATAGTCTAAAATCAAATTATTCCAACAACAATTCCTCTTCCATACCCATTTTTCAGAATTGAATTCATCAAGATAACTCAATATTCAACCATGGAAATCAAGAACAAAAGCATGGTTAAGCTAGGTATCAAGGAGAATTAAAGAAATTTTAACTTACCTAGCTTGTTTCCTTGATTTCTTCACTTTTTCTTTGAATTTCCACCTAGGTTTTCTTGTTTTTCCTTTTGTTCTTCTTTTTTTCTTGTTGCTGGATGTCTAGGCCGAATATGGTGAGGGAATTGGGGATTTAATGGGCTGATTTCTATAGAAAATAATAAAATAATCAAGCATGCCATGTGTCACATGCTTATTGGCCCAAATTTTTAACTTTTTGACTTTTTCTTCTTAATTTTCCACCACAAATATTCTGGTATTTATCCAATCCTACCACAATTAAAATCCCTTGGTCTTGACAAGTACTGGGGCGAAAATATTACTGATTTGCCCCCGAGACAAAAAAATTTACGATTTTGCCCCTATACTCCGAAATTTACCGGAATCCCATTGTTTCTACTTTTCAACCTAAAATAACACTAATATTGATCAATATTAACCAAATGGGGTAAAAATTGCTTTAAAAAATTTCCGTTTAGTCCTCTAGTGGTAAAATTACCATTTTGCCCTTGTGCTCCATAAATATCGGGAATCAAAATTTTTCACTGCTAAACATCATTTTATACTCAAATAATCATAATTATATTTCATATAATTATTCTTGGTCAAATGTGATCAAATCTTGGCTAAAAATCTCCATTTTATCATCAAATGGTAAAATAACCGTTTTGTCCCTAATTGGTCAATTTTCTGATGGACTCCAAACTGGACCTTGAACTCCAAATCACTATTCTAAGCCATTCTGTTGGTTTTAAAATTTTCAAATTCCTCTTAGAATTTCTATTTGAACTAGTTCAAGGCTCAATTTAACTTAGTTGTACCACTCGATACAATACCGTCTTTTAATCGAGCTTGACAGGGTCTCACAGTACAGCTATTGAATGCCGAGATACCTACCAAGGAGATGAATCTATGTGGACACCTAGACCTAAGTTCCAATTGCCTCCTGATCTAAAAACATGAAGTTGAAAATAGTGAGTATAAACCCAGTGAGCGAACATAACAAGGGAATAAGCAAACGATAAGGAAAGTTTAAAAATCATGATACACTTATGTTCGAAAACAATGCAATTTAGTTTAATTCTTATTTAAACCCTTCGTTGTTTAATCACTTGATGATGAAGGATCCATGAACAACAAAAAATTTGAAGAGTGAAAACTTTAGTAGCACTCGAGCAAGTCAAGCGAGAATGCCTTTTCGCTGCAGTGAAATTCGAGCAGAAATGATCAGTTGCTCGAGGGTTTCTTGCTGTAGCAAGAATTCATTCTCGCTATAGTAAATATCTGGTGAAGGTTTGGAATGCAACCACCTGAGAGTTTCTCGCTGCAGCGAGAAGTAGGGCTAGTTCACGCCCTACCACCCGAGAGTTTCTCGCTACAACGAGAATCTATTTTCGCTGTAGCGAGATTTAGGGTAGATAAAAATAAAAAGGTTTTCATATGCCACAAAAATCCATTCCTACCATATTGAACATCAAATTGAACACATTGACAATAATCAAGTTTTCTCAATATTCAATACAATCACATGTTATTTTGTAACCTTTTCATAACACATATAAACAATTTCATAGCATGTATGATTATCTCTATGGTATATATATACAAGCATGTATACGCCCAATGGTCCTCAACTCATGTGCCCTCCCACACCACACATAGTTAGAATCACCCGTCATTACCGGTATGTACCCTCCCACACCACACACACTCAGTTACAATTTGCAAACAATATTGCTATCAATACATATCATATATATTTAGATATATATCAACATAACACAAGGCACATGGATTCAACACAGTCACTTTCCACAACGTAAAACGTTTCATTGGGAGCTTGTTCCCACGCATATTTTAAAGAAAAACAAATAAAATATTTCAATGGATTTAATCAAACAGATATGCCCTAATCCCAAAACATTTTAATGCAAGTTCACTCGCCGGTCTTTGTTGATGTTTTGATCGACTCTAACTTCGACTAATGCTCCAATTGGAGATGTGGGGTCTCGTTGGAACCTATCACACACAATGGCATCACAACCAACTCAATTTACATAAATATAATTCTAAAAGATATTTCCTAAATCAAGCTCTACTAGTTATTCCTAAGTAGTTTCCAATTGCTATCTGATTAGCCATTTATTTGTACTACTTTAGTCACACTAGAAATAAATAAACAACTATCCACAATAAAACAGCCCACAAATCCAATTATTGACCTTCATCAACAAATTAAAAATAAACCCTAACTCATTGCTCACCTTAGGGTTTCTTTGTAGTTAAATTCTTTTTCAAAAGCTTTCAAACTATTGTGGAAAATCTCTCTTTCTTTCTCCAAAACGTCCAGTTAGTGAGAAAATGTATTAAGGAAAGGCTTTTGAGGGTTCTTAAGGTGTAGAAGTGGAAGAGCATGAAAACGCTATGAAAAGGTGTAGAAAAACTTGAAAAATGGAGCTAATTTGGGAAAGTTATAAAAGTTTCAAGGGAAATTTCCATGGAAGGTGCAAAGAAGCAAGAAATGGAGAGAAGGATGGAAGGAAGAAGAAGAGCTACTGAAAAAATGAGAAGAAGCTGCTGGAGAGTAGATATTTATGCCTAAAGCTGCTGAATAAATGCCTTGAACAAGGTCACTTTGTCTTCCCCTTACCTTTATACAATCTTTTTACTTCTTTGACACTAAGACAAAGTCCATAATAGGCTAGAAATACTCGGGTTCAAGAAAATGTAAAAATTTAAACTCAAGATGAAAAATAACCATTTTGCCTACTATGAAAATTATCAGTATTTTTATCTTCTTCATTCAATTTACCATCATTCATCTATTCCATAGGCCTATTTGGACCTTAATAACATTAGAAAGCTACTTCCAAGAGCTCACCATGAGAAATGACGAAATTACCCTAGTTTGTGTTATCGTGTCTACTTTTAGTTACGGGTGTATAGAGGTCGAGGTCTCACAGGTGAGTTTGAAGGAGATGAATTTGAAAAATTTTGCAATGAAAAAGGGTTGGATCATAACTTTTCTGCACCTAGAACACCTCAACAAAATGGGGTTGTTGAGAGAAAAAATCAAACTTTAAAAGAAATGGCTGGTGTTGGCTGCATTAGTTTTTTATGATAATAAAATATTCCCATTTCATTTGTGTCTAACATTTCTACCTAAGTGTGCAAGACAAAAAGTCATTTGGAAATAATGAATCAACTTTTCAAATGTGTATATCAAAAATCATAAAAATGAAGAAAAATGATTGATCAACAATAAGGAAGGTCTTTAGTTAAGTAAAGAAGAATATTGGTTGACTAAAATTTAAATTGGAGAAATGGCGGGCTGAAAAATATTGAGAAATAGAACCAACTTAGTCGACCAAGATAAGAGTTAGTCGACTAAGAAGCTACTGCCAAAATCTGGACATCAAGATAGAACCAACTTAGTTGATCAATAAATGAGTTAGTCAACTAAATGCTCTTTGCTAGAATCTGTAACTAGAAGACAGAACCAACTTAGTCGACCAAGAAAAAAGTTAGTCGACTAAGAGCTCTCTGTCTACAATTTGAACTAGAGCACTAGAAGACAGATTAACGACTAGAACCAACTTTCAACTGTTTTCAACGGCCATAAACTACTAAGCTACCATCAGAGTTATTTCTCCAAGTATAAAAGGGTCTTCCAACGGTTAGAAATCAGTTCTTGGAAGTTTTTGGAAGTTTTGGAAAAGATTTAAGTCATATAGAGTGTGAGACCCCAACCTCTATAGGCTTGTAACTAAGCATAGATGTAATAATACGAGCCAAGGGTAGTTTCATCATTTTCTCTAATAAGCTTCCAAAAGAAAGTTTTATGATATTTTAAGGTCTAAATGGGTATAAGACTGCATAAATGATGTGTGCTGATGTAAACACGAAGAAAACCAGAAGTTTCAACAATTTTCATAACAGGGGCAAAATGGTCATTTTTCACCTCGGGTTAAAATTTTAAGTTTTTATGAACCCAAACATGTCTAGACCATTATGGATCTTGTTCCAGTGTTAAAAGAGCAGAAAGATTGCATAAAAGATTGGAGGAGAATAAGTTAATTGGTGGAAGGGCATTTTTGTAATTTTAAGGGAATAGATAAGATTGGCCTATAAATATCTTGAAATTTCTAGTAGATGGTCTTCTTCCCTCACACGTTTCTTCAATTCCTCCATGGGAGTTTCTTCAAGCTTCCATAACTTTCTCTCTCTAGCTTTAATTTTCATGCTTTCGGTGCACTCTTCCATAAACCCTTGTGCTTTTTCATCTTCTCACTTCAAAACCTTTGACAAATCCCATTTCTATACTTTCTCTCACTAGTTGGACGTTTTAGAGAGAGAAAAAGAAAATTTCACCATTTATTTGAAAATTATTGGAAGAAAATTTGACTACAAAGGAGCCCTAGAGTAAGTGATGAATTAAGCTTGATTTTTAGCTGCAGAAAATGGCTAGTAATTGGGATTTATGAGCTGTTTTATTGTTGAGTATGTTCATTACGTTTAGTGATTAAGATGGTGAACATAGATGGCAATTTAATGTGGCAATTAAAAGCTAGCTAAGAGATAGCTTTTAGGGTTCATAGTGTGTAAATTGATCTATTGATTATGCTAATGTGATCCTAGGTTCTAAGGAAGCCCCATCATCTCATTTGGACAATTAGGGGAATTGGAGTCATCTAAAGGCTCTACAATCAATTGGTGAGTGGATTGCCTTCAAAACTTGTTTTGGGAAATATAATGTATTTGCCACCCATTTGAATGAATTATCAAGTTTTTCATAAAAACAAGTGCCTTGGGAACAAGCTTTTGCAAAAATAGTTTTATGTTGTGATATGTGATTGCTATGGACTCATGCACTATTGTAGTATGATGATATATAAATGTGTGTGTTGTGCATGATGAATGATATTGTGTATAATGACTGTAACTGTGTGTGTGCACGATGTGGGGGGATGCACATGCCGGTGATGATGGTGGCTTGAGAGATGGATGATGATAGTGCCCTGTGCACGATGTAGGGGGATGTACACGATGGCATTGATTGTGCACGATGTGGGGGGATGCACATGATGGTGCCGGCTATGTGCACGATATGGGGGGATGTACATGAGCCGGGTGTGATTATCATGATGTTGATGTTTATCTATGTAATTATGCATATCTAGGCTTATGAAATGAAAACTTATGAATGTGATATATGATTGACATATATGAAAAATTTGATACATTGCACTTTGGGAATTTTCATGTGCTGCATGTTTGTTTTGTTGGTTTAGCAAGATGGCCTTTTTGTTGAGTGAAGGGAAACTTTTCTCTTGTTGCTCTGTTTTCGCTGTAGCGAGAAACTCTCGGGTTTGAGAACCTTCACCAGAACTGGTTCTCGTTGCAGCGAGATAGTCACTATAGCTTCTCGTTGCGGTAAAAAGGAATCTCGCTGCAGCGAAAAACTCTCTATTTCATCAGTGAAATTTCGATGTAGCTAGAAACCTTCTGTTTCTGGGTTACAATTTAAGTGCAGTGAGATTCAATCTCACTGTAACGAAAAACCTTCTGTTTTGGTCTCCTATCTTGTCCAATTGCTGCCCTATCTTTCACTTCTTTGCTACCATACCAGAGCATGGACTTCCAACATTAAGGATTAAATGAGTTAAGTTTAAAATGGGGAGGTTTAGTAAAAAACCCTCGGCCAGTTGAGAAACCCTTGTTTGGTTAATTACTAAATCCCAATGTCGCTATAGTGGAAAGGCATTCTAGATTCGTTATCGTATTTGACTTGTTTGTGTAATATTGAAGTTTTCATTCTTCAAATGGTTTGTTATGTATGGGTCCTTGATTTTCAAATGCTTAATCATTTAAGGGCTTTATGAGGGGTTTTAATAAGAACAAATTGCACTGTTTTGAAAAAGAATGCATCATGATTTCATTAAAGATTCCTTATGGTATGCTTGTTCCCTTCCTTGTTCACTCACTGGGTTTATACTCACCGTTTTCAACTTCATGTTTTCAGATCACGAGGTAGCCGGTAACTAGGACGAGGTGTCCTTGTAGACTTGCATCCATCTTTTGGTAAGTGTCTCGGCATTCAGTAGCTGTACATTCATCCGAGTCCCTCTGCTAGAAGTCGAGTATTCTTTTGTTGTGTATAGACGAAGCTTATGTAAATTATTGGAATACATATTGTAGACAATGTATGTATATAATAAATGAGTAATGCCAATACGAGTTGGCAACATCTATTACTATTTTGGTTTAAAGTTAAAATTTGTGACTTAGCAATATTTGATAGAATAAGGAGTAGGATAAATAGATAGGCTTGCTTGGGCTTAATGGACTACGTCTATTGGGCTCTTGCGCCGGTCATGGCCCGAAATTTGGGTCGTGACATAGAGCTAAAAAACCAAAAAATCTCCTCTGCACCTTTCTTCACTTAGAGGTCAATATTTTGTACTTGTATTTTGCACTCAACCTTGTACCATTTAGATCAACCCGTGATCATAGGTACCTTTTTTTACTTCTTTTCTTGTATGCTTAGAGTGGGGGAGTCACTCTAAGTGGTTATTTCAAGCTAGGTTTACTTGAATGTGTTGAGGTTCTAACTTAGCCTTAAAAAGTTAGGTATTGGGTTTTAGTTTCGCTTGTGAAAAACTATTGTGAAAGGTTTTGGCTGAGCCTGATAAAAGCCATTGTAAAGCTTGGTGAAAACTTGTTAATTTCACCGATTTCTAGTGGATTGTTTGGAAAATCCTTGGTTGGATAATCAAGGTAGTGGATGTAGGTCTTGGACCAAACCACTCTAAATTTTGTTGTCTTGTTTACTTTGTTTTGTTTTGTTTTCTTTTTTTCATTTATCTTGGATTTGTCTACACTTAGAGATAATTTTTGAAAGAGCCAAATTGTGCTATTCACCCCCTCTAGCACATATTATTGGGACGAAAAAGTGGTATCAGAGCTAGTTCCCTGTTATGGAGGTTTAACACCTTTTGGGAGGATCCAAATGGCTCAACTAAAATCAGTAGTTGATTATGGACAATCAACAAGCAGACCAGCTCTGTTTGATGGCTCTAATTACCTTTATTGAAGCACTAGAATGTCAATTTACATTAAAGTTATAGATTATGAAATGTGGGATATGATCATTGATGGACCCTTTATTCCCTTAACTTTCAATGTAGTAACCAATGAGTTAATGCCAAAGCCAAGGTCTGAATGTACCGAGGCTGAAACTAAGAAAGTCCAAACAAATTTTAAGGCCATCAACGCATTGCATTTTGCCTTGACCCTGTCACGACCCAAATTTCGGGCCATGACCGACTCATGGGCCCAATGGACATAGACCACTAAGCCTAAGCAAGCCTATCAATTTGACCTGTTCATGATTCCATCAAAAGCTGCTAAGTCAGATGTCATAACTTGAATCAAAATAATACTAAACATTGCCAACTCATACTGGCATACCAACAAGTGTATATACATTGTCCACAACATGTATCTTAATAATTAACATTAGGTTTGTCTATACACAATAAAAAGAGACTCGATTTCCAACGGAGAGACCTGAGTGATGTACGACTACTGAATGCCTAGATACCTACCATGGAAAACGAATCTATGAGGGCACCTTAACCTAGTTACCGGCTGCTTCTTGATCTGAAAACATGAAGTTTAAAACGGTGAGTATAAACCCAGTGAGTGAACAAGAACGGAAAAAGCAAACAATAAGGAATGTTTAACAAAATAATGATGCATTCATTTTTCGAAACAATGCAATTTGTTTTAGTTCTTATTAAAACCCCTCATATAAACCCCACATGAGTAATTCACTTTATGATAGGGGTCCATGCTCAACAAAGGATTTGGATAGTGAAAACTTTACTAGCATTCATGCGAATCAAGTCTAATAAACGGCGGGTCCTCGCTGCAGCTACGCTAAAGCGAGAATGAATTTTTGCTGCAACGACACTTGACTTAAATTATCAATTAGTCGAGGGTTTCTCACTAAACCTCCTCATTTTAAACTTAATTCATTTCTTCGTTAAGGTTGGAAGTCCATGCTCAACTATGGTAACAAAGAAATGAAAAATAGGGTAGCAACCGAACCAAATGAGGAGCAAAATAGAAAGTTTTTCGCTACAGCGAGATTCAATGAAATTTTGATCACAAAACAGAAAGTTTCTCGCTACAACGAGAATGAATCTTGTTGCGGCAAGAAGTTACAGTAACATTCTCGTTGCAGTGAGAATGCATGCTCGCTATAGCGAGATTTCGGCTAGCACCACCCCTCCAAACCAGAGAGTTTCTCGCTAAATCTCACTGCGAGAAATAGGGCACCAGCAAAAATTCCCCATTCCCTTAAGCAAAGGCCACCTTGTTCACATGACCAACACAACATGAAACTCATATAATTTCCCAAAGTTTAACATGTCAAATTTCACATGCATTTCAACCATATACATATTCATGAACTTTCTATAACACAAATATCTATACATGTATATATATATTCATCATCATGCACATTCTCCCATTGTCATCAGCTCATGTGCACTCCCCACTAGCACATGGCTGGGTCATCATCAGCTTATGCCCACTCCCACTCGCACATAGTTGGGTCATCATCGACTTATGCACACTCCTACTCGCACATAGCTAGGTCATCATTGGCTTATGCACACTCCTACTTGCACAGAGCTGGGTCCACATCAACATACAAAGAAGCACCCAATGCATATCATGCATATTATCATATTGTGATAACACATAAACCATTGTATAGCACATTTTCACAATATAAAATCACTTCACCGAAGGCTTGTTCTCAAGGTACATTTTTAAAGGAAACTGGATAAAATCTTTCAAATGTTTGTACAATTTCATTCACATTCCTAAAACAAATTTTGAAATGCAAGTCCACTCACAGGTATTTGTTGAGCCTTTAACCAACTCTAACCTCACTAATGGTCCAATTGGGGCTGTGGGACTTCGTTAGAACCTATCATCACATTAGCATCACCAATATGTCAATTCACATACTTATAAATTCTAAAAGCTTTATCTTAGCTAGCTTTTAATGGCCATTTAAATGGCTATCTATTCTCACTACCCTTATCACTCTAAAACGAATGAACAACCCCAACTACCAATTCACCCCCAAATCTAAACACTAATCATTCTCAACACCAAAAGTCAATTCGAGTGTACTACTCCCCTTGGTAGCTTGTATTTGAAATTCTTTTCAAAACTTTCAAGCTATTTTTGAAGCTTCCTCTTTCTCTCTCTAAAACACCTAACTAGTGAGAGAGAGTATAGAAATAAGATTTTTCAAGGGTTTTAAGGAGAGAGAGTGGAAGACTACAAGGGTTTATGAAAGGGTGCACGAAAAACATGAAATTTGGAGCTATTTGAGGAAGGTTGTGGAGCTTTCTTATCAAGCTTTAAGGAGAGAGAGTGGAAAAAAACAAGGGTTTATCATATTATGAAAGCAACGTGAGATAAGAGGAAGAAGAAGGAAAAAAGCTGCTGGAGAATGAAGAAGCTACTGGAAGAACAAGATATTTATAGCCCATGCTTATCCGATTCACTTAAATTACGAAAATACCCCTTCACAAATTAGCTTGTTCTCTTCCAATCCTTTATGCAATCTTTTTACTCTTTTGACACTGAGACAAGGTCCATAATGGTCTAGAAATGCTCGGGTTCATGAAAACTTAAAAATTCTAACTCGAGGTGAAACATGACCATTTTGCCCCTACCATGAAAATCATCAAAATTTTTGTTTCCTTATCATTTTACCCATATTTTCCATCATCCATTTAAGCCTTAGGCCTACTTAGGCCATAATATTGTTTAAAATCTTACTTTTATGGGCTTACTAAAGAAATGACGAAATTACCCCTGATTAGGCATATCGAGTGTACTTCTATCTACGAGTCTATAAAGGTCGAGGTCTCACAAACCCCCACTGAATACAACAAAGTCTCAAGTTGTATAACAGCTAAACAAGTGTTGGATAAACTTAGAATAATTCATAAAGGGACTTCTCAAGTCAAGGAGTCCAAAATAGCCCTCTTGACACATAACTATGAAATGTTCAAAATGGAGCCTAGTGAAGATATCACCAATATGTTAGATAGATTCACAAACATCACAAATAAATTGAGTCAGTTAGGCAAACCAATACCCGAGCATAAAATAGTCAAAAGACTTCTTAGAAGCCTACCAAAAAATTAAAAGCCTAAAGTGACTACAATCTGAGAGCCCAAAGACCTAAATATTATTACCTTAGATGAGATTTGTGGTTCTCTCCTTACTCATGAGCTGGAACTTAAAGAGGAGGAAGAAAAAGATAAAAGGGAAGCAAAGGAAAAGAAAAAGAGCATTGTATTTAAAGACAACATCCTTGAAGAAGAGCTGGAAGAGCTGTCATATGATGATGATGAAAAGTTAGCTCTTGTTGCAAGAAAATTCAAAATGCTTATGGGAAGAAGAAATTGGAGACTAGATAGAAAAGGGTTTAGAAAAGATCAAAGTGCTTTATGGAAAATCAAAAACAAAATTGACTTTAACAAAATGGAGGAACTGATCTGCTACGAGTGCAAGAAACCTGGCCGCTTCAAGTCTGAATGTCCATTGCTGAAAGATGAGACTCCCAAGAAAAACAAGAAATCCAAGAAAGCAATTGTGGCAGTTGCATGGTCGGACAGTGACACATTAAGCTCTAAAGTTGAAGATGAAAAATATGAGTAAAGAGCTAACCTCTATCTGATGGCACAAGATGATGAAACCTAGGTATCCTCAGCCCCCTGTGATAATTCCATTGATAATTTACAAGATGAGTATGATAGCCTTTATGATGAATTTGAAAAACTCTTTTTAAAATACAAGACTTTAAAGAAAAAGGCTATATCTCTTGAAAATGATTTGGAAAAAATGAGACAAGAGTTCAATTCTATTTTTTAGTAAAGAAATTGTTTGCAAATTGAATTAGAACACTCAAAAACAGATTTTGAAGTTTTAAAACTAGAGCTGGACAATAAATCTAAAGCTTTACAAAAATTACTTGATGAAAACATAGCTCTCAGATGTTTAAAAAATGAAACTTCAAAAAGAAATGCATTCCACAAGAAGAATTCTGCTTTTGCATCACCTAAATCTTATAGTTGTGGAAAACATGGACATTTATCATATGACTGCTTTAAGAAAAGTAACCTGCAAAAAGTTAGAAAAATTTGGGTTCCTCAAGGACCCTATATTGCAACTAACACTAAAGGACCTATCAAGGTATGGGTACCTATAAAGAAAAACTGAAATTTTATTTTGTAGGTTGAGCTGCACTTAAAGAAGACATGTGCAAGAGCTCAACTTAAGAAGAAACAGCCTTAGTATATGGATTGTGGCTATTCACGGCATATGACAAGAGATGAAATGATGTTTGCTCAACTAGACAAGAGGAAGGGAGGTACCGTATCCTTTGGTGATGATTCAAAAGGTATAATTCATGGGATAGGTATTGTTGGTAAGAACTCCCAAACTCAAATTAGTCATGTGTTGTTAGTTAAGGGTTTGATGCATAATTTATTGAGTATTAGTCAATTATGTGATAAAGGATTTAAAGTATGTTTTGATTCAAATAAGTGTGAAGCAATAGACATAGGTACAAATAATGTCTAATTTATATGAAAGAGATTGAAGAATATGTATGTTGTTTTTCTTGAGGATCTTGAAATAAATAGTGAAATATGTCTTGTTGCAAATGCTAAAAATGATAGTTGGTTATGGCATAGGAGATTAGGACATGTAAGCTTGCATATTATGTCAAAATTGATTAGAGAGAACTTAGTTGTTGGGCTGCCGGATTTAAAATTTAAAAATGATAAAATATGTAATGCTTGCCAACTAGGAAAACAAGTTAGAACATCCTTTAAAGCTAAGAAAGTTGTGTCAACATCTAGATCTCTTGAATTATTATATATTGATCTATTTGGTCCAATAAGCACAACTAGTTTAGGAGGAAAATCTTATGGCTTTGTAATAGTTGATGACTATTCTAGGTACACTTAGGTTTATTTTCTTGCTCATAAGAATGATGTTCTATTAACATTTATAAGTCATTGTAGGAAAGTACAAAATGAAAAAGGACTAGCCATAGTTAGCATAAGGAGTGATCATGAAGGAGAATTTAAAAGTGATGAATTTGAGAAATTTTGCAATGAAAAAGGGTTGGATCATAATTTTTATGCACTTAGAACACCTCAGCAACATGGAGTAGTAGAGAGGAAAAATCTAACCTTGAAAGAAATGGCTAGGACTATACTATGTGAGAATAACCTATCAAAATATTTTTGGGCTGAGGTAGTGAACATAACAGCTTATATACTTAATAGAGTCTCAATAAGACCCGTGATATTTAAGACACCATATGAACTTTACAAGGGTAGGAAACCAATTATTTCTCACTTTTGGAGTTTTTGCTACAATTGTATTGTATTGAACAATGGAAAACAACCCTTAGGAAAGTTTGATGCAATGGCTGACGAAGCAATATTTTTAGGATATGCATGAAACTCAAAGGTTTATAAGATTTTTAACAAAAGGACTTTAACTATTAAAGAATCAATCCATGTAGTTTTTGATGAGTCAAATGCTTTGCAAAAGGAAATTCATGTTGATGATGTAGAAATCCTAGAAAAACAAATGGAAGAAATGAGCTTAGAGAACAATAAGAAAAATGAAGAAAGCTCACCTAGAAGAGAAAATGAAACTCCACCTCTAGAAGATTTGCAAAGAACAGAAAATCAACTTAATGACCTTCTAAGGAGTTGGAGATTTGTAAGAGACCATTCACAAGATCAAATAATAGGTGACATTTCTCAAGGAGTTAGAACTAGGAAAGCAATAAGAGAAACTTGTGAGTTTTCAGCCTTTATATCACAAATTGAACCTAAAAACCTTGAAAAAGCTGAAAATGAGGAAAGTTGGATAATGGCCATGCAAAAGGAACTTAACTAATTCAAAAGAAATAATGTATGGTCACTAGTACCTAGACTTTCAAATCACCTTATTGTTAGGACAAAATGGGTGTTTAGAAAAAAGGTAGATGAGTAAGGAAATATAGTTAAAAATAAAGCTAGGTTAGTAGCCCAAGGTTACAACCAAGAGGAAGGAATAGACTATGATGAAACCTTTGCACCCGTTGCTAGGATTGAAGCCATAAGGTTATTGCTAGCTTTTGCATGTTTCATGAACATTAAATTGTACTAAATGGATGTAAAGAGTGCATTTCTAAACAGATTCATTCAAGAGGAAGTGTTTATTAAACAGCCACTAGGTTTTGAAGATTTTGAAAAACCTGATCATGTTTTCAAACTTCATAAAGCCTTGTATGTATTGAAACAAGCTCCTAGAGCTTGGTATGAGATATTTTCAACATTTCTAGTTGAAAAAGGTTATTTTAGAGGCAGCATTGATACTACATTGTTCATAAAAAGATACTTAAATGATTTTATCGTTGTACAAATATATGTGGATGACATTGTATTTGGTCGAACTAATGAGGCTTTATGTAAGAACTTTGCTAAAGAAATGCAGGGTAAATTTGAGATGAGCATGATGGGAGAGTTGAAGTGCTTTCTTGGTCTTCAAATTAAGCAAAGTGAGGAAGGAATCTTCATCAACCAAGAAAGATACACTCAAGATATACTCAAAAAGTTTGATATGCTGAAGCTGAAACCAATCTCCACACTAATGAGTCCATCCACCAGACTTGATCTAGATGAAAGAGGAAAGATGTAGATCAAAAGCTCTATAGAGGTATGATCGATTTACTACTCTACTTAACAACAAGTAAACTAGATATTCAGTTTAATGTGTGTTTGTGTGCTAGATTTTAGTCACAGCCTAAGGAATCACACTTAACAGCTATTAAGAGAATTTTTAGATATCTCTTAGAAACACAAACCTTAGGATTATGGTATTCTAGAGAATCATTATTTGATCATGTAGGCTCTTCGGATGTAGACTTTGCAAGAAGCAAAACTGAGAAGCATGCTAGTATCCTGGTCAAGTAAGAAACAAAACTTTGTAGCACTTTCAACAGCTGAAGTAGACTATATTTCTCTAGGTAGTTTTTGTGCTCAGATTTTGTGGATCAAATAACAACTAAGAGATTTTGGAATTAAAGTTCATAATGTACCAATCTTTTGTGACAACACAAGTGCAATCAACATATCCAAAAATCCTGTGCAGCATTTTAGGACCAAGCACATTGAGATTAGGCACCATTTTGTGAATACTTTGCATCAATTAGCATATATTTTTACCAAACATCTAAATGAAGATAGATTCTGTGAAATTAGAAGGAATTTAGGAATGATTAGTCTGCAGGAGTTATGAGAAAATTTTTGGTTCATGCACATAAAACAGAATGCATTTAGTCGACTAAGGTGAATCTTAGTCAACTAAGAGTGTTCTGGTAGCATTAAATAATAAGATTTAGTTAAAATAAGGGCATGAGGAATAAAATAATAGGACGAAACTGCCTACCGGGAAACAAAAATAAAGATGAAATACCGCTCAAGCCAAAAATTAATTTAGAGGGAATTTTTAAAATTTTAAGCAAATGAAATGAGGCTATATTTAAGGGGAAGGCGGACAATTTTCTAAGGGAAATTAAAAACTGTTGACAACTTTTTTTCTACATTTTCTCTCCCTTGAAACTAGGTCATTTGAAATTGAAACCCATTCTCTCTACATTCTTGCCTCTGAAACCGACTAACACTAAACCAAAACCCTCGAGCCCTAGTCAAAAATCTTTAGAATCGAAATGGTAAAGACCTCTCAGAGTAAAGAAATTATTGACAAGAAGAAAGGAAAAAGGCCACTAGTAGAAAGGTCAGAAGTAGAAATGCAGAAAAAGAAACAAAAAATTGGGGCTGCTTCAACAATTGACAAATCTGGAAAACAGAAAGAAAAGAAGCAAAAATCAAAGAAGAAGAAAAACAAGGATACTACACTCAAGAAAGGTACTACCTCTTCTCCCAAATTCAGAAATAAAATGAATGAAGAAAGGTTTAAGAAAATTGAGAATGCTCCTATTACTTGCGGGAAATACATTGATTGGGAGAGTTTTAGTGAAAATCCAAAAATTCAGACTAGCCTATCAAATTATTTTGATGAATTGAAACTGATGGAGTATAGCACATTTAAGAATAGATCCTACAGTGCCAGCTTGGTGAAAGAATTTTATGCTAGTATAGCATTAGGAAAGGAAGAACTAAATGATTCTGATGACTACATTAAAAATGGACTAAATTTATTTTTGAATAGTAAAGAATTTGTGGTTACTGCTGATGATCTTGGTAAATTGCTGAAAGTTGAATGTGAGGTAGGAGAGTTTGAATTCCCAAAGAAATACGACCCATCTTCTTTGTGGGAAATCATTACTGGGAGAAAGGAGGAGTATTCATCAAAAAGCAATGCTGGTTGAATAACCAATCCCCAGATAAGAATTCTGTACTACTTTGTTACAGCAAATATCCATGGTAGAAGTGGGAGTTTAAGCTACATCAGCCTTCAAGATCTTTGGCTAATGGAACATGCTTTTAATGGGGTTACTCTTGACCTAGGCAAATTCATGATTGAAAAGATGAGAGGAGCATGCAAGCTTGAGAAAATTAATCTACCTTATAAAAATGTTATCATATTCTTGGTGCAGAAAAGAGAAGTCTGGGCAAAAAGATATGAACTTGATATGGTGAAGAGTAGAGATCAGGCTATCTACTTAGGTAGTCTACCTAAAATGGGTTACAAGTTGGATGGAGACAAATTTACCAAAACACCCAAGGTCATTGCAATACTAACACCAACAGAGGCAACATCCTCACAATTTTCAAGTGAAATGATTTTCAATCTATTAATGAGGATGGATGGAAAGCTCACTGATCAAGGAGCTAAATTGTAGAAAATTGAAGAGAAAATTTCTGAACTGGAAAATGAACTGAAGAGAAAAGAAAAAATACCATCAGAACCTGCTACTATAGATTCCTCTAAAACACTAAGTGTTACACCAGCACAGCAAGGTACTAAAGGTTTAGCTTTGCAAGCAAAAGGGTCTGCTCCTAATGGTGCAAGTCATGGTGTTCAAGCCGAAAATCATGAGCCTGAAATGGAACAGCCAAGAAAATCACCCTCACCTGAGCTACAGGATAAGGATGAATCTGATAAAGGTACCAAGGTGCTTGAATCTGATCAAGAAAACACCCCCACTAAACCCCAGCCTCAACCAGAACCTCAACCATCTCCTTCACATTCTGAAGAGGTTTCAATCATGGGATTGTTCCATCAAATGGTTCAAGAGGAACAAGTTGAGAAAGAGGTAGTTAAGGGAAAAGCTCAGCAAGCAGCATCTGCACCAGCCCCTAGAATGAAAGCAAAATCTGGAAAAGGGAAACAAAAAGTCACTACAGCACCTCAGACAAAGGCAAAACCACTTGCCAAGGGGAAGAAAACTATGGTCACAAAGACATCATTTCTCAAAAGAAGAAAGTCCTCTAGATTGGAAAAAAAATCAAAGTCAGCACCAGTTTCTTCTCCACAGGAACCACTTGAAGTATCTGACACACCCTTGCTTGATCCCCTTACCCAAGAATTACCTCTAGAATTCTCTCCTCAACCTTTAGATGTAAAATAGTGCACTGATGATGAGACATCTCCCTCATCTTCCTCAGAAGATGCTTAAGACTTGATGATGACATAAAGGGGGAGAAGTATGGTAGAACCTTAGAGGGAGAAGGAGCTAGGAATTTAATAAAAAAAAAAATGTTAGGGTGGAGGAACTAGGAAGTTAGGAAAGAAAAAAAACAGAAATGAACCAGGGCAATTTAGGAATATCAATTGTTGTTTTCTTGCTGTTTGTGCCATGATGGCACTTGAACACTTAACTTCAATCTTGTTGTTTATATTGTTATGTGAAAAATGGATGCTGATATGTTTATGATATTTTGCTGATATGATTATGGTATTTTGCTGCTGATGACTGAATATTTGCTGATATTTAGCTGTTTATGGTACTTTGACTGCTGATAAAAATTTGATATTGCACTGATGTTAAGATTGTATGCTGATTACTGATTTTTATTATAAATTATGTTTGTGAATGGATATGAATGCTGTGTGTAGTATATTAGTTGAATAATGAATGATATATACAAAATATAATAACAATAAGTTGTTGACAAACTTTGCAAAATTTTGATGAAAATCTACCAACATTCATTTGCTATAAATCACCTTATATTTTTGCACATATATACTCTGGATGTATAGTATCAATCTTTACACAACATGAATAAAATCTGCTGGAATGAATAAGCAAAATATGCACACATTAAGGGGGAGCACTCACTTAGGGGGAGCAATCCTCATTTTCTGCGGAAACTAAAAAGAATTAAAGGACACTGTGTTGTTAATCAAGGAATGTTTTGTCATCATAAAAAAGGGGGAGATTGTTGGCTCCATTAGTTTTTAATGATAATAAAACATTCCCATTTGATTCGTGTCTAAGATTTCTACCCAAGTGTGTAGGACAAAAAGTCATATGGAAATAATGAATCAACCTTTCAAATGTGTATATAAAAAATCATGAAAATGAAAAAAAATGATTGATCAACAATAAGGAAGGTCTTTAGTTAAGTAAAGAAGAATGTTGGTTGACTAAAATTTAAATTGGAGAAATGGCGAGCTGAAGAATACTGAGAAACAGAACCAACTTAGTCAACTAAGATAAGAGTTAGTTGACTAAGAAGCTACTGCCAAAATCTAGACTTCAAGACAGAACTAACTTAATTGATCAAAAAATGAATTAGTTGACTAAATGCTCTCTACCACAATCTGCGACTAGAAGACGGAACCAACTTAGTCGACCAAGAAGAAAGTTAGTCGACTAAGAGCTCTCTGTTTGCAATTTGAACCAAAGCACTAAAAGATAGATTAATAGCTAGAACCAACTTTCAACTGTTTTCAATGGCCATAAACTGCCAAGCTATCATTAGAGTTGTTTTTTCAAGTATAAAAGGGTATTCCAATGGTTAGAAATCAGTTCTTGGAAGTTTTTGGAAGTTTTGAAAGAGATTTGAGTTATAAAGACCTGAAAAACCAGAAAATCTCCTTTTTACCTTTCTGCACTTAAACGCCAATCTTTTATATTTGTATTCTGCACTCAACCTTGTACCATTTAGATCAACCTGTGATCATAGGTACCTTATTTTACTTCTCTTATTGTATTCTTAGAGTGAGGGAGTCACTCTAAGTGGTTATTTCAAGCTAGGTTTGCTTGAATGTGTTTAGGTTCTAACTTAGCCTTGAAAAGTTAGGTGTTGGGTGTCACAGCCCAATTTCGGGCCATGACCGGAGCAAGGGCCCAATAGGCTCAGCCCACTAAGCCCAAGCAAGCTTTTTTATGCAATCTTATACCTTAATCCATATCCCTTTAAAACCAAAAATTTGTAATGCTCAAAAATAGTTGCTTTGAAAACACTTCATAAAACCCAATTATGCATTCACAATGGCATCATCAAACCATAATATACATATATAGCTTGACAAATGAATCTTAGTATTTCACATCAAGTATTCATATACACATAATTAGACCTTGACCATCAGCGAAGTGACTTTGGGCACGGTTGCTAACTTTGAGTGTTGTGTTAAACCTACAGAGCAATGGATAGGGAGGAGCACCTCATCTTAGGATCCAATCTTTTAACTCAAAAAAACTTAAAACATGAAGTTTAAAAAAATAATGTGAGTATAAACTCAATGAGTGAACATAAGAAGGGAACAAGCATCAATACGGAAGTTTTAGAAATCATGATGCATTTATGTTGAAGACAATGTAATTTAACTCAATTTCTTGTCACAATGAAAATCTGTTTTTACTACAGTGACAATCAAGTGGAAACCATTTCTCAAGATTTAACATTCAAAAATCAATGCAACCATAATATAATTTCCAAAACCTCTATATATATATATATAACATATATAAACATACATATGACCACTGGCCTCACCCCCAACTTTGTCTCAACTTATGTGCACTACCACACTGCACATAGTTGGGTCATCATTAGCTCATGTACACTCTTACACTGCATATGGCTGGGTCAGCACAACTCATGTGCACTCAGCTCATGCACACTCCTACACCGCATATGGCTGGGTCAGCATAGCTCATGTGCACTCAGCTCATGCACACTCTTACACTGCATATGGCTGGGTCAGCAAAGCTCATGTGCACTCATACACCGCACATGACTGGGTCATAATTATCACACAAAAGTATTATTCAATATATAATATACACATCAACATAATGTAAAAACTCATGAATTCATCATGTTCATATCTCATATATCAAAACATTTCATCTAGGGCTTGTTCCCATGCAATTTTTAAAGAAAAACCAACAAAATATTTCAAATGGCTCAATCAAGCATATAATCATTTATTCCAAAACATTTTAGTGCAAGTTCACTCACCTTACGATAGCGGGATATTACATCGCTATTTGTTCGGAGGCATATCTAGCTATTCTACTTGCCGGTCGCTTGTTATTCCCTCCAGCAAGCCACCACCGTGCACTAGCTTTACTTTTGTACTTCCTAGCAATAATCCAAATTCAATATCTTTAGTGTACCTCATTTCTACTTCTCTTTTTTTTTCCTTCAATCATGAATCCTCATCCAACTAACTTATATCTTGACACATTCTTTACCAAAGTGGCCTTTATCTTTACTTGCGTAATTCTTTAGATTATAGATATTGGTAACTTTTTTATGACTTTAGCACATATATAAATCTTGTCTAAGGATATTTATCAAGTTTATCCATCATTTCCACAACAATTACCTAACATATGGCAGCAACTATAAATTTACTTCGATCAACATTTTCTAAGGCTACATGTACCACCATCCTCATTTACATGTTGCCACCAAGCATAACATTAATATTCATTCGTGCACACCAACATGCATAACCTTTTAAACCTTTCCTAACAACACATATCTACACACCAAACTTTCAATCAGTATAATTGCCTTCCAACCATACCCATGACATCACAATAACACTACATTTGCATGTAATCATTCTCACCATAATAGACCAATCATAAGCTTTAAATTGTAGCATTAAGCTTACCACTTGG
Source organism: Theobroma cacao (assembly GCF_053813885.1). Classification (NCBI taxonomy): domain Eukaryota; kingdom Viridiplantae; phylum Streptophyta; class Magnoliopsida; order Malvales; family Malvaceae; genus Theobroma; species Theobroma cacao. The sequence goes on from NC_142645.1 coordinate 19,886,789, forward strand.
TTTTAGCTTGAATTTCACTCAACGAAATTCATAATTTCTTCACACCCATGGACACCATAGCTACCACAAAATGATTCACACATCATTTTTCCAAGAATTTAACCAACCATAAGCTTAAAAACACAAAATCCTTACCTTAGCTTGCTTGAATTACAAAACCAAGCTTTTCTTCCTTTTTCTCTTTTTTTTTTCTTTCTTCTCCTGTTAGGGTTTATATGTGCTGGAAATTGGGGTTTAAAACTTTAGGTTTAGTACCCAAGAAGTTTGGAGAAGAAAGAAGTAAGAAAAGAAAGGAAATAAGAAGAAAACAAGGAAAAGAAATTGAAAAACTCCATTTTCATGGTGGTAAAGGTGAATATGGCTTGGTGAAAGATTGTGAATTTCACTGGTTCTTAGTGGATTGTTTGGAAATCATTGGTTGAATAATCAAGGTAGTGGATGTAGGTCTTGGACCTAACCACTCTAAATTCTGCTATCTTGTTTACTCTGTTTTTTGTTTTATTTTTCTTTCATTTATCTTGCATTTGTCTACACTTAGGAACAATTTTTGAAAGAGCCAAATTGTGCCATTCACCCCCCATTTAGCACATATTATTGGGACCAACAACTTGAACCATGCTTTGTGAAAGCAATTTACCAAAGTATTTTGGGCAGAAGCTGTCAATATAGTAGCCTACATTTTAAACAGAGTTTCAATAAGGGCCATGATATTTAAAACTCCCTATGAATTATACAAAGGCAGAAAACCAAATATGTCTCATTTTAGAAGTTTTGGCTGTAAATCCTTTGTTTTGAACAATGGAAAACATTTTCTTGCAAAGTTTGTGTGAAACCTCGATCTTCATAGACATGTAGTGGAGGTAGACACGATGACATAAATTAAAGGTAATTTGGTCATTTTTCATGGTGTGCTCCTAGAAGTAGGTTTTCTAATATTATTAAAGTCCAAGAAGGCATAAGGAACAAATAAATTATATATAATAATGAAATACATGAAGAAAAATAGAATAATAATACTTTCCATAATAGGGACAAAATGGTCATTTTGGGTCTCGAGTCTAAATTTCTAAGTTTTCATGAACTCTAGTACCTCTAGTCTATTATGGACCTTGTCTCAATGTTAAAAGAGTATAAAAAGTTGGAACCAAAGGAAAGAAGAAGCAAAGTCAACTATTGAATGGCATTTTAGTAAATAAATGGAACTTTAGTCAACGCTAGTGATAAATATCTAATTTTCCAATAGCTTCCTCCTCACTTCCAGTAGCTTCTTCTCCTTCTTCCCATTTCTTTTCCCCATCTCAAGTTCTCCATCTTCCATGGCAACCTCTTTAGAAACCTCCATGGCTTTCTCATGGTAACCCTAAACTTTATGTTTTTATACACCTTGTCATAAGGTATTTCATGCTCTTTTACTTTTACACCTCAAGAACCCTTAAAAGTTCTTCTGTACTTCTCTCACTAGCTGAACATTTTAGAGAGAAAGGGAGATTTTCCATAATAGCTTGAAAAACTCCTGAAAAGGAATTCAACTATTAGTCCACCAAGGTGAGAATTGAGTTAGGGTTGATTTTTAAGCTATTGATGAATGGCCAATAATTAGAATTGTGGGTTGATTCATTGTTGAAGGTTATTTATTTATTTCTAGTGTGACTAAGGTAGTGCAAGCTAATGACTCGTTAATGGTAATTGGAATCTAGTTAGGAATAACTAGTAATACTTGATTTAGGAAATAGCTTTTGGAATTATATTAATGCCAATTTAGGTTGGTTGTGATGCTATTACGTGTGATAGGTCCCAACGAGACCCCACATCTCAACTTGGAGCATTAGTGGAAGTTGGAGTCGATCAAAGCATCAACAAAGACATGTAAATGAACTTGCATTTCAAAATATTTTGGGAAATGCATATTTGTTTAAATGAATCATTTGAAAATTTTATTTGTTTTTGCTTTAAAAATGCTTGGGAACAAGCCCTTGATGAAATGTTCTTACATTGTGAAATGTGCAATATGACTAGCTTATGAGTTCTATATTATGTTGATGTGCATGTGATGCATTAAATGATACAAATTGTGTGAAAATTGTAACAGCGCATGTGCGGTTTAGGAGTGCACATGCTGGTAATGACATGGTGTGGGAGTGTATATGATGATGATGATGACAATGATATTGCAGTGTGTGGTGTAGAAGTGCATACGATGATTCCAGCTATGTGCAGTGTGGGAGTGCACATGAGTTGGGTGAGGCGATAGATGTATACCTGTTTATATATGCTATGGAAAGGTTATGAAAATAATATGTGTTTGTATTAAGTGGTGCATGTTCAGATTGTCAAATGCTTCCAAATTGATTTTCTTTGCAGCAAAAATGGATTTGCCTGGTAGCAAAAATTCTCTTAACTCCACTCACCCTAAACTTCACTACAGTGAGAAACTCTTGGGTGGATGGTCTTAACACATTGCCATGCTTGCCTTGCTTGGACTCTATAGTAGTTTTCACTTTTTAACTTCATTGTTGATCATGGATCTTTCAATACTAAGGCACTAAATAATCAAGGGTTGAATTGAGGGGTTTTAACAAGAAAGTAAGCTAAATTGCATTGTTTTCAACATAAGTGCATCATGTTTTCTAAAACTTCCCGTTTCGAGGCTTGTTCCCTTCTTATGTTCACTCATTGGGTTTATGCTCACTCTTTTTAACTTCATGTTTTTAGATTTAGAGCTAGTTGGGACATAGATTAAGGGGTCCACTAGTGTTCAACCTTTGGTAGGTATCATGGCATTTAGTAGCCATATTTCCCTTGCAAAGTCATTGTGTTGGTCGTTAGGAGTCTTTTGCATGTGGATATGTACATTACATGTGAAGTGCTAAGATTATTTTGCAAACGATATATGTATATTTTGATTGATGATGCCATTATGAGATGGCAATGACTGACAATACTTTGGGATAATATAAATATAAATATTTGGTTGCTATGTTATATTACCGAAACACGTATAGTTGAGAATTGTGGTTTAGAAATGGTGATGCATGATTAATGAAATGATGAACTCGATTACATAAAAAGGCTTGCTTGGGCTTAGTGGGTTATGCCCATTGGGCCCATGCGCTGGTCATGGCTCGGCTTTTGGGCTATGACAATTTGATGCTAAGAGTGATGAGACAATATTTCTAGGGTATGCATTGAACTCAAAAGCTTATAGAATTTTTTAAAAAGAACTTTAACAATTGAAAAGTACATTCATGTAGTTTTTGATGAAACTAATGCTTTGCAAAAGAAAGTTTTTGTTGATGATGATGATGTAGAGGACTTTGAGAGACAAATGGAAGAAATGAGCCTGGTGAACAAGACAAATAGTGAAAAAAATTCTCTTGAAAGAGAACCAAAAGCTCTATCTTTAAAAAATCTACAAAGAGCTAAAAGTCAACACAATGATCTTCTAAAGAGCTGGAAATATATTAAAGATCACCCACAGAGCAGATTATTGGTGATCCTTCAAAAGGAGTTAAAACTAGAAGAGGAGTTAAAGAAACAAGTGAATACTCAGCTTTCATTTCACAAATCGAGCCTAAAAATTTTGAAGAGGTAGAAAAAGAACAAAGCTGGATGTTGGGTATGCAAGAAAAACTTTAACAATTTGAAAGAAACAAAGTATGGACATTGGTTTCCAAGCCATTCGATCACCTAATTGTTGGCACAAAATGGGTGTTCAGAAACAAGGTAGATGAACAAGGTAATGTGATAAGAAACAAAGCTAGGCTAGTTGTACAAGGATATAATCAAGAAGAAGGTATTGACTATGATGAAACCTTTGCTCGTGTTGCTAGAATAGAAGCCATAAGATTATTGCTAAATGCCAATCTTGGTCTATGGAATTGATTATAAATTAATTGATTGAAATTTATATTAATCAATTAAGTCATTAATCAATTCCATTGCCAACTGTTGGCTCCATAAGTTTTTTATGATAATAAAACATTCCCACCCATTAATGTCTAACTATACTATTTAAGTTTGCAGGATGAAAATGTATGTCAATAATAAATTAATCACTGAAAAGCAAATATCAAAACTCATAAAAATAAAGGAGTTTTAAATGAGCCACAAATAAAAGCTTTTTAGTTGAATAACCAAGGGAGTTAGTCAACTAAAGTCCAAAAGTGAAATTGAGTACTTTAATGACAGTAAGCTCTTAATCGGTTAAAGTCTTACTTAACCGATTAACGAAGTAAAGCAGATTGCGAGACAAAGAAGACTTAATCGACTAAGAAGTATGGTTAGCCAACTAAAAGCTTACGATAAAAAATTTAAGTACGAGACAGAGAAGACTTAGTCAACTAAGAAGTATTGTTAGCCCACTAGAGCTTATTGCTAGAAAATTTGATTATAAGATAGAGAAGACTTAATCGACTAAGAAGCATGATTAGTCAACTAAAGCACACTATCTAAAAATTTGAATTTGAATGCTTGAAGAGATACTAACGGCTAGAATTGACTCTAAACTATTTCCAACGATCTGAAGCTATCAACATCCATCAAAGTTGGTTTTTCAAGTATAAAAGACATCCCCAATGACTAAAATGAAGATTAGATGCTTTCAAGATCCAAAAGAGCTCAAAAATAGCAAAAATTCTCTTAAATCTTCTTGCTTTTCACTCTAATCTTTGTAATAGAGTTTAGCACTTCATCTTGTACCATTCAGATTAGGTTAGTGGTCATAGGTACCTTTTTATATCTATTTTCCTTGATTACTTAGAGTGTGCAAGTCACTTTAAGGGGATTAATCAAGTTTGGGTTACCTTAATTGGTTTTATAGGTTCTAACTCAGCCTAAGAAAGGTTAGATTTGGGTTTTGGTTGATCCTAGGAAAAATCATTGTTAAAGGTTGTGGCTAAGCCTATGAAAACCATTGTAAAAGCTTGGTGGAAGCTTGGGAATTCCACCTTTTATAGTGATTTGGTTTAAAAATCCTTGATCGGAAGATCAAGGTAGTAGATGTAGGTCAAAAAGACCTAACCACTATAAATCTTTGTGCATTGTTTACCCTTTTTTATTTTTCATTTCGTCCTTCTTTAAATCATTGTTTCATCTAGCATATAACTTTTCATCATTGACCTTTAACTAGCCCCCAATTAGAAGTCAAGTTTAGTGACATTCACAAAGTGCTATTCACCCCCCCTTTGGCGCACTTCTTTGGGACCAACACCAATATGTTAAAAACCTAATGGATCACACATAATGATTACATTTGAATTAAATTGGGAGAGTGGTGATTTAAGTTAAACTTAAATCACATGCTAGGTAATTAACTTCTATAAACTTAATTAAAATAGTTTAATTTTGTTTTAGGCATAATTATAAATAGTTATAATTTTAAGGCCTTGATTGTAATATATAAGGGAAATTAATTTTGATTTTAATTTTCAAAAACTTAATTAAAAGAGTTTAATTAAGTAATTGAACCAATATTATAATGTGTTATAATATTAAGGGCTTAATTGCAAAATCGAAGTTATTTTAACCTAACTATATAAGTCACCTATTAACTATTTACCATATGAGAGTTTTTTCACAATTGAAGGAAACCTAGTTTTTGACAAAAAAAGAAAAGCGTTTTCTCTCTTTGCTACCACTCCTTTTGTGTGAAAGAGAAAATTGCTTATGAAGCCATTTTCAAGAGAAATTTAGTTAAAATTGTGAAAAAGAATAAAAGGACAATTATTGTCCTCTTTGCTAGCACAAAGTATAGTTAAAAACTCTTTCATTTGTTGAAGGTTCAGGTGCAATCGTGTGCACTACTATTGGAGGCCAAGCACTTGATTAGCTAGGATTTTGCTCCTTATGGTGTTCACGGGATTGCTTCAAGAAGTGCCATTGTGATTATGAAATTACTTGGCAAGGTAACTTTCTGAATAATAATTTATTTTGTGCTTTTATGTGTTAAATATCACCAACGTGATCCATGGCTAGAGGCATGTTTTGATTGTTTAGTTCTAAAGTTTTAATTTTCTTTTCGCTGCATATTTTGAGCATGTCGTCCATAGCCAAACCCATCGGTTTCTCCTTTAATGCCCAAGTTTGCCATAATGATGACGAATGTCCTTCTTTTTGTCCTTTTAACACCTCTCTTAGGCTTCAATGCCTTTTGATTTTGGGTTGTTACTTTTTCCCCTTTTGGGCATTTTTCTTATTTTTCTTCGTTTGAGCCTTTGAAGAAGAAAGAAGAAGTAAAGCTCCTGTTTCACTTTTGACGGATTTCTCTGTCTTATTTTGCATGTTCACAAGTTCACAAAGAGTAGCTTTTAGATGATTCATATGGAAGTTCAACACAAACTAACTGAAGATATCAATAAGAGATTGCAGAACTAAGTCAATACTCAACTCATGATCCTTCACCAGTCTTAATTATCCAAGCCTCTCAATAAGTCTAATCATTTTCAGTACATGAAGTTTGACAAAACTCCCTTCTACCATTTTGCATCGAAGTAATTTTGTAGAGATCTCATATCTTTCAGTGCATCCATCTTTATCGAACAATTCTCTAAGGTGATGAATCATGGATTGGACATCCATTTGCTCATGCTATTTTTGGAGATCAGGGGTCATACTGGTTTGCATCATGCATGTTGTCTGATCGTTGTCATCCTTATGAAGTTGATATGCCTCTTTATTCTTAGCACTAGCATCGTCGGTATGGACTTGTTGAATAGGTGTGTCAAGGACATATGATTTCTTCTCCTGTTTCAAGACGATCATAAGGTTTCGAAACTAGTCCAAGAAGTTTGGGCCAGTGAGTATGTTTGCAATCAAGATACTCCGAAGTGACAAGTTTTAGCCATGCATATAGATTATGTCTAAATAGATAAGATAAAAGTAATAAGTATAATCATGCATAAACTATTTAAAACAAGGCTTTAAAATTTTAAATAGTTTTCCCATTATTTTATTTTATATGCAAAATGGCAACCTTCAAAGTCATTTCGAAAAGTCTCTTCTAGGATCCTTATAGTGGGCTAAGACCCCATTTAACATACTATGACCTTGAATTTAACTCAACAAGCCATGTTATGCCCAATTGGGTAGATAATTGAATTTATATGTCAAATCTCTTATGAGACTCCTAAATTAACTAGGTGGCAACACATTGCCTAAACATATAATATATGTTTCGCCTAGCCATTGCCTCTAGTTTCATAATAATGAAGTTTTTGTGCATCTGGATTTTATGAAACTAGTTGAGTTAGACCCACTAATAACTTAAGCATACTCGTGTAAAATTGTGGTCATGAGTTTACTCAACAAGCCTTTGATTAAAAAGTTAGATTATCTTGCTATATGATGGAAGGCAACTTAGTCATGCATAGTATGTGACTTAATATTTTCATGAGGGATTTTGTTTACAAATTTATTAAGGTCTCATTTTGCATGCATAGCATTTATTAAATATCATAAAATAAATCTATCACATGCTTACTATTTTGCATTGCATAACATTATTAAATCGCATAAAATAAATCTATCACATGCATTCATATTGGGCCTAAGTCAATAAATATCTACATACATTCATCAACATGGATACACAAAAATTTTAAATATGTCTTAATCAAATTGTTCATCATATGAGATATTTGAGATTTACAATTTTTTTATTTGAATTTTGCTAATTTCAAATTTTTGGGTTTGTAATTTTTTTGTTTTACCATTACAGAATTTTACTAATCAAAATTAGTAATTCTTTAACTCCTAATTTCATTAGGATTAGAATTAAAATTTTATTACAAATTACAAATTAAAACAATTTTAATTTGTGTTCCTAAACATTTTAGGCAACCTATTATTAACCTCATTTAATTAAAAATTGAATGTCTATTAGTACCTAATCTTATTATGAAATATCTTAGTGAACTCAAATTGGAATTATCTTATTGTAAGAAGTCAATTCAAAACCAAATTGTCCATAAATATTTAGACTACCATTTCTACTAGGAATCTAATTCCTAGATTAATGTTGTATTAAATTATTTAAATTTTGATACCTTTAAATTAAGTAATCACATTCCATAATTTATTAAATCAATTATCAATCTTTGTGGAACATATTCCATAAATATTTAATTAGCTAATGAAGATATTTTAACTTCCATAATTTTAGAAATCACATTTCTTTATTTATTAATGTTAATGCATCATCCTTAACACTTTTAATTTTAGGAATCATATTCTTTAAATTAAATGTGTATCTTCAACCAATTAACTAATTTAATTGATCATTTATTAGTGTAAAATTTGGACAAATCCTATGTCTTAACCAAGATTATGTCCTGTTGCAGACAACAATAGACATGTCCTAATTACATGGCATTATGCTAGCCTATCTTTAGTAATTTAATTCCAATAAACTTTATCTTGATAGATAACTCATGAAACTATTCCAGAATAAGTTTTTAGGATTTTAGGAGGTGATTTGGCTATTCAAAAACTATGACCTTTATCTGCAGGTGGCAAAATCGATTTTGAGTCCTTTTGAAACTCTTCGTGACTTAAACTTAGGAATTTAATTCCTAAAAAGATTTATCTTGATAGATATACTTTGGAACAATTCTGAAGTAATTTTTCATTGATTTAAAAAAAAATTTGTCTATCAAAATCAACAAAACCCATAACTCCTATCTTTAGAGGTAATTTTGGTTTAGTCTTTCTTTTGAAGCTATTCAGTGGCATAAAATTAGAAATTGAATTCCTAATTAAAATTTTCTTGATAGACAACTTATGGAACAATTCCATAATAATTTTCCAAGATTTTAGAAAAAAATTTTAGCTATCATAAAACTTAAAAATCGTGCTTCCTATTGTAGAGGCAGCAATAGTTTTGACTCCACCAACTCAACTTTATAGATGCTTAATTATAGTGATTTAATTCCTTAAAAGTTCTTGGCAACAATTTGGATAATTTATAAAACTTGTCCATAAAAATCCTCAGCCAATTGATGCAACTAATGTAAGACCTTGACCTTTATAGACCCGTAGATAAAAGTAGACACGAAATCCCTAGTCAGGGGTAATTTCGTCTTTTCGTTAGTATGCCCCTAAAAGTAAGATTTTAAACAATATTTTGCCCTAAATAAGCCTAAGGCATATATGAATGATGAAAATATGGGTAAAATGACAAGGAAATAAAAAATTTGATGATTTCCAAGGTAAGGGCAAAATGGTCATTTTTCACCTCGAGTTAGAATTTTTAATTTTTCATGAACTTGAGCATTTTTAGACCATTATGGACCTTGTCCCAATGTCAAAAGAGTAAAATATTTCATAAAAGATTGGAAGAGAATAAGTTAATTTATGGAGGGGTATTTTGGTAATTTGAGTGCAGTTGGATAAACATGGGCTATAAATATCTTCTTCCAGCAGCTTCCAACCATTTCTTCTTCCTTCCCATCTCACGTTTCTTCATCTTTATGGGAGCCTCCCATGAAACTTCATAACTTTCTCTCTCTAGCTTCAATTTTCATGCTTTTGAGCATTTCTTCATAAAACCTTTGTGCTCTTTCACTCTCTCACCTTAAAGCCCTAAACAAAAAAAGTCTTTGTTCAGCACTTTCTCTCACTAGTTGGAAATTTTAGAGAGAGAGAAAGAGGGATTTTCCATGATAGCTTGAGTGTTCTTGAGAAAGAATTCAACTACAAAGCTACTAAGGTGACTAGTGAAGTATAGTTGATTTTTAAGTGTTGAGAATGTCTAGTAATTAGAATTATAAGAGTTTATTTGTTGGGATTGTTATTCATTTTAGTGTGACTAGAGAATTGCAAACAATAGCCATTTAATGGTGGTTAGAAACTAGTTAGTAATGACTAGTAGAACCTAATTTAGAAAATAGTTTTGGAACGGTATTAATGCCAATTTGGGTTAGTTATGATGTTGCGTGTGTATAGGTTCCAACAAGGCCTCACATGTCCATTTCGAGCATTAGTTGAGGTTAGAGTCCAGCAAAAGAATCAACAAGACAGGTGAGTGGACTTGCATTTCAAACTTGTTTTGGGGAATGTGAATGATTTTATCCAACTTGTCTTTGAAAATGTACCTTGGGAACAAGCCTTTGGTGAAGTGATTTTATATTGCGAAAATGTGCTATACAATGGTTTATATGTTATCACAATATGATAATACGCATGATATGCATTAGGTGCTTCTTTGTATGTTGATGTGGACCTAGCCATGTACGAGTAGAAGTGTACATAAGCAAATGATGACCCGGCTATGTGCGAGTAGGAGTGCGCATAAGTCGTATCTGACCCGACTATGTGCGAGTGAGAGTACGCATAAGCCGTTGCTAACTCGGCTATGTGTGAGTAGGAGTGCGCATAAGCCGTTGCATATGAGTTGATGATGATGGGAGGGTGTGCATGATGATTGATATATGTACATATATACATATATGGTATATGGTTGTAATGCATGCGAAATTTTGGCATGTTAAACTTTGGAAATTTTTGAGCATTTCATGTTGAAATTAACATGATGAATCTTGAGAATGTCTCATTTTCTTGCAAATTGAGTTCATTGCATCACTAAATGGATTTTTAGTGCAAAGGAGGTCCTTTTTACACTTAGATGCCCTACTTCTAGCTGCAGCAAGAAACATTCTATTTTAGCAGCATAAAACTCACTATAGTGAAAATAAATCTCGCTGCAGCGAGAAACTCTCAGGTTTTGATACAGTGCCTTCACTTTGATGAAAATTTTGACCACCTTCTCATCTGAACTGGGAAAAGTGGTAAACATAAAAGTTGTAACCCTACCTTTTTGCTTTCTAATGGTCTAACAAATAGGTCAATTGAGCTTCTATAGTGGGATATATACTAGAGAAACTGAAACACATCCAAACTGGTACTGTTTCTCGCTACAAGCAGAAACATTCTGTCTTACATGCTACCCTATTCAATTTTTGACATACTTTTCACCCATTTGACTTCATGGATTGATCATGGGTTGTTGCAATACTATGAGGTTATTAATAAAAGTTTTAAATGATGGGTTTTTAGTAAGAAATTAAATCAAGTGCATTGTTTTTGAAACAAGTGCATCATGATTTCCAAATTCTTCCTATCGATTGCTTGTTCCCTTCTTATGTTCACTCACTGAGTTTTATACTCACATTTTTAAACTTCATGTTTTCAGATTCGAAGGCAGTTGGGACATAGATTGAGTCGCACACATATGCTAGTTTTTTTGGTAGGTACTACGGCATCTCAGTAGTTGTACCTTCACCCACGATCACTCCGCTAATGGTCAAGAGTCGTATACTTCTGTATACATATAAGTAATGTAGACCACTCAAATTCATGTTAGAAAAATCAAATATGTATATTTGATTACTGATGCCATTATAGGCTGGCAAAGAGTAACATTTTTTTTAACATAATATGAATGTGAATATTGGGTTATTATAAAATGTTATTGAAATATTTTTGGTTGAGAATCACAATGCGGGTTTGAGAAATAATGGTTTGGAATGATGATCGGGATTGCATAAATAGGCTTGCTTGGGCTTAGTGGGCTATGCCCATTTGACCCATGCGTGGCTCATGGCTCGGTATTTGGGCTGTGACAATGTTAGTATCAGAGCTCTAGGTTTAGTTGAGTTCTAGGGATTCTTGTGTCAGTCAGCGGAGTTGTCGGAGTTAATGTAGAGTCTTGTTTATGGTTTGTGACTGCAGCACAATTCATAGACAAGAGGCTATATGAACTCCTATTCCTAGTAATCTACCTTCTTGCTAACATTATACAAAGATCATAAGTGATGCCGTTGTCTGGGTTTGAGATGCCACCCAAGTCACGAGCTATTGTTGCAAAGATTTTAAGGAAATGCTCCTAATGAAAGGTTAATGTAATAACAAATCCCTCCGATTAAAGATGGAGGAAATTGGAATTGGACTAATAGGTCCATAATGACTTAGTCATTTAGTGGAGTTATAGTTTAAGCCCATAATTGTCAATGGGAAGAAATTGGATGACATTAGATCATTATTGAGGTCATTATAAAGGAACACGTACGATAATGGTAATAAGAACAATATTTGACTGGAATGAATAGTGATGGCTATAATTCACATGGAGTGTATAAATTTAAGCATTTGGGGTAAGAGTAAACCAATATTTGTGTGCACGGATGTAAGTGCACTATGTTATGTGAGCTTGTTATGCCATATATAAATGGTGTTGGGCTTTCTAAATAATTTATATGCGAATATGTGTGTAGTAGCCTAGATGGAGTTGGTTTTGATTCTAATTAAATAATTGCGAGATTCCAAGGCTTGAATTGAATTATTGTGGTTTATGGTTATAATTGCATGAATTAGCTCAAGGGTGAAAATCACGGATTATTATGATTGATGTATGGTCATGAAGTAAAAGGCTAGTAAATGATCTACTCTAAGGATGAGCTTGAATTTTGCTATGCTTAGTGTGGAGCCAAAGGATTAAAGGACTAGATGTGGATTTAGCAGTTTCAAATTAAATCACATGGAAATGACAAATTTAGTCTAAGTGCCATATGGAGTTTTATATGAAGATCGATATATGAATTACTTTAAAGGTCAATTTAAAAAATATGTTTGGTTCAATATGTAACCTATGATGTAAATGATTAGTCTTGAATGTGACTTCTCCAAAGGTAAAGAACTTAGAACATGTGGATTTTCAGATATGCTCTAAGAGGAAGCTTCTACATCTTAAGATTAAGAAATTTTGATCCTATAACTGCAACAGCAAGATAAAAAAAAATTTAGTGAATTGTCTATCTTATGGATGTAATTGGTTAAGAATTAACGAGAAAAGTCAAGATCTTAACACTAAGTGGTGTATAATTTGATATAAGTGTACCTAAGAGTAAATTTGGAGATCATTGCTTAATCAATTTGCACTGAATGTTGTGGTTAAAGTATATGAATGTTGGTAGTGAAGTAGGTCCAAAGTGAGATATGCGGAGACTAATGTTCCGATCGCAAACTTATGATAGGAAGCTAGTTTTGCAAATTATGGTTTCCATGATCATAAAATATATGGAGATTATCAATATGTAGGCATACACTTGGAGTTGTATATCTTGTGATTGCCATGCATCATATGAAAGGAGATATCTCATAGGGGAGTTTACCCTGATTTATGGATACCTAACTATAGGCTTCGCTTGAGATTGAGAATGCCTTGGCATAAATGTGGAATGTATTGTGAAAGGTTGAAAAGCCACATATACCTTAACAAAGTCAATAACATGAATGAGGCAGAAATATGAATGTTGATATGCTGAGCATAAAGAGCTTAAGGATAATTAATGCAATTAACTAAGTTAGATGGTATGATCCGAACTAAGAACATGGACACCTTGGGAGATTTTAAAATAATGTCCAGTGGGGTCAGAGAGCTAAAGTGCTATCGGGCATACAATGAACGATTAAAGTTATGAGTGGCTCTGAAGATAAGCCTTTGATTGATTAAGTTCTCAATCGAACCCTCTCAAAGGAAGTGTTTAAGCATTTTGGAAGTGTATATGAAAACATAAGAATAATATACTAGTTTGACTTGCTATAAGAGGTCTAATTTGAAAGGCCATGAGTGGATTGTGAACAATCAAGCAGTGTAAAGTATGTGCTCATAAAGGGAGCTATGATTGGTAGATAAAGATAGAGCTTTAGAATTTCATTGTCATAGTTATTAGATTATATTTTGTGTTATATGATATAGCATAGAACATCAATGATGAGATTGTGTTCAATGCTTTAGACCTTGAACTATAAAATATGGACATGTATCCATCTTGTGAATACTGTGATGAGAGAAATTCGAAAGAATTTTTTCACAATGAGAAAACATTAAGCTCAAAGAGCAAATGGCTATATAGTCAAGTTGGAGCTCATGGCTAATGTGTCACATAAGTATAAAGATGTATTACAAATATAAGGATGCCTGGAGATATTGGTTTAAGGCAGTGAGTATCATGCCATTAGGTAGACCCGATGAGGTTGTGGTTTCGATATATTGATAGACACAAGGCATAAATTGTGAAATGTGTTTCCCCCACAAGTTCCAATTTATTTTGAGTAATTATCAAGGTAAAGTGCTTGACAGGGATAGGCAAAGGTTGAACTATGCTTCAAATGTTTAGAGAAGGAGGGTGACATGGTTTGATTAAATGATAATACCCTTGGTAACGGAATAGAAATACGTTATGAAAATTGTAGAAATCTACTTAGAAAAGAGATGATGATTCGAGTATTTATGTATGAGTAAAAACTTTGGTAATGAGCTACGACCTAGAAGCATGATATTACAATATGAATTTTGACTAAGAAAACTGACTTATAAAACACATGGTGTTTGGAGATGGTGCCAATTAGTGGTTGACTCTTGTATGAGAATGGAATATTGAAATCAGCTTTGTGTATTCACCACAAATGAGGAGCATGATCTAACCAACCAAGAGAAGAAATGATTCTAAACTTGATTATTGGTTAGTTTGGTTTTACAGATGGTTTATTGTGCTTAATATACCTAAGGCTACCCGAAGTTAAAATTTTTGGAAAAATATATATGTATGGGTATATATGTTGCATATTGGTACAAAAAAAAAAAACTCATATGGAGTTGGTTATAATTTGACTCGATGATAATATTCTATCAATGGGTATAGCGCTAGACAGTGATTAAGATGATTTATCACTAATTTTGGCAGTGAACAAGTGGATTATAATGCTGTTCGCTTAAAAGTAAGTGTTTATACTTTTGGTATGAGTTCATCAAATTCTATTATATAGTGATAAAACTTGGTGTTTTGATATAGCCTGAGAGGCTTGGCATATGAACTAGCTTAACTGTGAGCTAGAAATTGTTAGGTTATTATGAAGTACACAAATAGAGAAGTATGACATGAATTTAATATCCTAAGGGGCAATGGAAAATGATGTATCAGTTTTGGTATAGCTTCAATATTTATAGTTTTGATATATAAAGATGTGGGGAAAGGTTTATCGCTTATACGTAAAGGTGTGCATTTGAATTCGTGTAATTAAAAGTGTAAAATTTGCCTTGATTAGCATAGAGCCCATGATTCAAAATGAATGATTATGGATTTAATCTTCTAAGGTAAGAAGGCTAAAAAGAGTTAATATAAAAAAGGTCTTAATAGATGATTCTTAAATTTTAAAGTGCACTTAAGGAGAGATAAATGTTTAATTTGATCTTCAGATTGATGAACTAATGAGGCCATAAGATATGATGTTTGGAGTAAATTTGAGAAATATCAAGTTAGATATGTTGTGGGTGATTGATGACGAGCAAATTAGCTACGCCATTGGAAATATAGAAATGATTAGTAATCAAAATGAGACTTGGAAAGGAACTTTAAAGGGAAAATTTTGAGCAACTTCAATCTTGAGAGATTGAGTTATTGATTAAAGAGATTAGTTAAGATCATAAGGAGGCATGTGGGATGTCATGATTTATTAAAATGCCTTGTGGTATAAGTGAGATTTATCTAGGGAGCACTCGATTATGAAAGTATTAGAGTTTGTTTTTGGGAATATGGTTACCAAATTTGAATCATCCGTGATGTTAAATATATATGAATAAATAAAGAGTGTTTGATCCTCATGTATGATGAACTGCTTGAATGGAAATTCTATGGAGGGATGTAAAATGGAATAGAGGTGGGTTGACCATTTAGACCCACAGTCAATTGTGGAATAAATGCTTGAGTGTTGGAAGGTTTGATAAAAGGTCGAAGTAGAGGAATTGTGGATGGTCAAGTAAACATGCATAATTGATGATTTAAGGATGATTTGATTGAGGTGTGACTAGGATTAATAGCATATTTCAATTCTCTTCATAAGATGAAGGATGATATTATTTTGATCCAACAAGAGTAGTACACGTAACTATATACTTTGACATTGTTGAGCTTTCTATAAGATTGGTAGTTGATATGATGCATAAACCAAGATTCTATGTTAAGAATGCTCGATGAAAATGATGTGGTAGAACTTTAGAACTTTGATTATTCACCCTACGCCGATTTGAATTCAAGGACGAATTCATTTTAAGTGGGGCAGAATGTAAGACCTTGACCTTTATAGACCCGTAGATAGAAGTAGACGCGATATCCCTGGTTAGGGGTAATTTCGTCATTTCCTTAGTAAGCCCCTAAAAGTAAGATTATAAACAATATTATGGCCTAAATAGGCCTAAGGAATATATGAATGATTAAAATATGGGTAAAATGACAAGGAAATAAAAATTTTGATGATTTCCACGGTTGGGGTAAATTGGTCATTTTTAACCTCGAGTTAGAATTTTTAATTTTTTATGAACCCGAGCATTTTTAGACCATTATGGACCTTGTCCCACTGTCAAAAGAGTAACATATTCAATAAAAGATTGGAGGAGAATAAGTTAATTTGTGAAGGGGCATTTTGGTAATTTGAGTGGAGTTGGATAAACATGGGCTATAAATATCTTCTTCTAGTAGCTTCTTCTCCAATAATTTCCAGTAGCTTCCAGCCATTTCTTCTTCCTTCCCATCTCATGTTTCTTCATCTCCGTGGGAGCCTCCCATGAAGCTTCCATAACTTTCTCTCTCTATCTTCAATTTTCATGCTTTTGAGCACTTCTTCATAGAACCATTGTGCTCTTTCACTCTCTCACCTTAAAACCTTAAAAAAAAGTCTTTGTTCAGCACTTTTTCTCACTAGTTGGAAATTTTAGAGAGAGAGAAAGAGGGATTTTCCATCATAGCTTGAGTGTTCTTGAGAAAGAATTCAACTACAAAGCTACCAAGGTGAGTAGTGAACTATAGTTGATTTTTAAGTGTTGAAAATGTCTAGTAATTAGAATTGTGAGAGTTTATTTGTTGGGATTATTATTCATTTTAGTGTGACTAGAGAATTGCAAACAATAGCCATTTAATGGTGGTTAGAAACTAGTTACGAATGACTAGTAGAACCCAATTTAGAAAATAGTTTTGGAATGGTATTAATGCCAATTTAGGTTGGTTGTGATGTTATGTGTGTATAGGTTCCAACAAGGCCTCACGTGTCCATTTGGAGCATTAGTTGAGGTTAGAGTCAAGCAAAATAATCAACAAGACCGGTGAGTGGACTTGCATTTCAAACTTGGTTTGGGGAATGTGAATGATTTTATCCAACTTGTCTTTGAAAATGTACCTTGGGAACAAGCCTTTGGTGAAGTGATTTTATATTGTGAAAATGTGCTATACAATGGTTTATATATTATCACAATATGATAATATGCATGATATGCATTGGGTGCTTCTTTATATGTTGACGTGGACCTGGCTATGTGCGAGTAGGAGTGTACATAAGCTGATGATGACTCGGCTATGTGTGAGTAAGAGTGCACATAAGTAGTTGCTGAGCTGGCTCTGTGTGAGTGGTAGTGCGCATAAGCCATTGCTGACCCAGTTATGTACGAGTAGGAGTGTGCATAAGCCATTGCATATGAGTTGATGATGATGGGAGGATGTGCATGATGATTGATATATGTACATATATACATATATGGTATATGGTTGTAATGCATGTGAAATTTTTGCATGTTGAACTTCGGAAATTTTTGAGCATTTCATGTTGAAATTGACATGATGAATCTTGAGAATGTCCCATTTTCTTGCAAATTGAGTTCATTGAATCACCAAATGGATTTTTAGTGCAAAAGAGGTCCTTTTTACACTTAGATGCCCTACTTCTCATTGTAGCGAGAAACATTCTGTTTTGGCAACAGAAAACTCGCTGCGGCAAAAATAAATCTTGCTGCAGCAAGAAACTCTTGGGTTCTGATGCAATGCCTTCACTTTGATGAAGATTTTAACCATCTTTCCGTCTGAACTGGGAAAACAGTAAACATCAAAGTCGTAGCCCTGCCTTTGAACGTTCTAATGGTCCAAAAATCAGGTCAATTGGACTTCTATAGTGGGAGATGCGCCAGAGAAACTGAAACACATGCAAACTGGTACTGTTTCTCGCTACAGCGAGAATGAACTTTGCTGCAACGAGAAACATTCTGTCCTACATGCTACCCTATTCTATTTTTGACATACTTTTCACCCATTTAACTTCATCGATTGATCATGGGTTGTTGCAACACTATGAGGTTATTAATCAAAGTTTTAAATGAGGGATTTTTAGTAAGAAATTAAATCAAGTGCATTGGTTTTGAAACAAGTGCATCATGATTTCTAAATTCTTCCTATCGATTGCTTGTTCCCTTATTATGTTCACTCACTGAGTTTTATACTCACATTTTTAAACTTCATGTTTTCATATTCGAAGGCAGTTGGGACCTAGATTGAGTCGCACACATATTCGTCTTTTTGGTAGGTACTACGGCATCTTAGTAGCTGTACCTTCACCCACGGTCACTCTGTTGACTGTCAAGAGTCGTATGCTTGTGTATACATATAAGTAATGTAGACCACTCAGATTCATGTTAGAAAAATCAAATATGTATATTTGATTACTGATGCCATTATAGGTTGGCAAACGAGTAACATTATTTTAACATAATACGAATGTGAATATTGTTATAAAATGTTATTGAAATATATTTGGTTGAGAATCACAATATGGGTTTGAGAAATGATGGTTTGGAATGATGACCGGGATTGCATAAATAGGCTTGCTTGGGCTTAATGGGCTATGCCCATTGGGCCCATGCACCGGTCATGGCCCAGTGTTTGGGCTGTGACAACTAATTGTACAAATTTAAACCTTTATTAGTTGCAAAGCTTGAGAAAATTGTGACTGTTACTGTTGCAAACAGTAGCTGTTTTAGCCATGTTTTGGTAGCTTTACCTCCACCATCAGTCACACATAATCACCCATCTTGGAAAATTTCTAATGTGTATTGATCCCTTAATTTTTCAGCATTTTATGAGGCATTTAAGCCTCACTTAAAAGCTGAAAATCGTACCTTTACAAAAGCTGGGCAGAATCAGATTCTTCCAAAGATAATACACCACAAAGTCATCGGATAAACACTTTAATTGCTAAATTAATTTGTGCATCATATGCACTAACTAATCTTGAAAAAATTGACATTAAAATGAAATTAGTATGTTGATAATTAAGATTTAAAAATTCACAATAAAATCTATCCAAAAATCAAAATAACTTGAACATATTTTAAAGTTTAAAACTTACTTCTTTGTTTCCTACAAAACCTAAACACCTCATAACCCTTTCAAACAAGGCATCTACAAATGTTAAACATCTTAATGTGTTAAAGTCTAGCCATGGATGGCTCCAATACCATTGTTGGGATTGGTTATGGATGGCATGCTCAAAATTACACAGCACAAAGAAAATTAAAACTTTAGAACCAAAACATACCTCTACCCACAGATCGCCATGGTGATATTTTAACACATAGAATGGCATATAAAATAGTAAAATCAAAATCTAACCTTAGCTAACATTCTTCTAATCGAAATAGCTATCTCCTCACTGCAACTCGTGAACACCATAAAAAGTAGGAACCTTAGCCAATCAAGCTCTTGGCCTTCAACGATAGTACATATGATTTCACTTGAACTTTTCGACAAATGAGGGAGACTTTAACTATGCTTTTGTGCTAGCAAAGGAGGCAATGTTTGACCCTTTCCATTTCTCACAAGGATGGCTGAATCACATAGTTGAAAAATTACTTCCAAAATAATTTTTCTTCTTTACAAAGCAAGTGGCGGCACATAAAGTGTAACGATCCCTCTTCGGCCGTTACTGGCTTCTGAGACCTTAGGGAGATCCCGCCAAGACCCGAACAAGCCTTTAAAGAAATTTCTCACTAACTCATTGTACACTTTTACTAAATTGTATTCATGTTTGAACCATATATATTCATAACATGAATTCAACAATAAGAATAGCCATTAAATTTTGACTTTAAGTCATGATAGCACAATTAAATACATTGAGTTCAAAAATCTCAAATTTTTGTTTACATCAAAACTAATACTTGTTTACATAGTAAACCAGAGTACTACAATTCAACCTCTAACAGCGGAGTGACTCGGGATAAAATGCTATCAGATGCCTTTACCAATCTGTGATGGACCGTACGCGTCGATGATTACACGCTAGGCCGATCCTTGTCTGCCAAAAGGGAAATAAAAGGAGTGTGAGTCTCACAGACTCAGTGATCATCGGCTCCGTGAGTAAGGCGTAGATGGGAAACAAGCAATAAGGTTGAAATTTTGAATCATAAAAATTGCAAGAGTGGATAAAAATATTTAATTCAAATGGAGAGTTGTGCCTTATATGTATAAAAGAAAATATTGAGAATCTATTGTAAGTCATAATCAACCATAATGCATGTCAAATCAAGTAAGTAAACTTTTCTGCAGCAAGAAGGTTAATAACCATTTTCATACTAAATCAGTAAAATATCATTTTAAACCTCATGTTTGTAAAAGATCTCTACAGTCAAAATTATCTCATGTAATACTCAAATTAAGTCAATAAAGTTGGGCAAGCTCCCGTGAAACCAAATAGTAACCAGGTTTACACACAGTTCGCAAATCGCCTCGCACATGAGGGTAAAATTCATATAACAATAAATCCAGAGGGAGTTGGAAGAAACCGTATAATTTTGTTTTCACCATGCAAGAAATAAGACTCTAAAAACCCAAAGAGATTTTTGTCTCGAGTAGGAAATCAAATAAAATATGTGGTCTCGCTACCACGTAATAACCTCCGGGAGCCTCGCTCCACCGGATCCACATGCCATGGTAGTTTCAACGATGTTGGTCGACATCGGAGATATCAGGCGGTCGCAATCGCATAATCATTCGGTGGCCTAACCACGCATAAATATATCACAGGCCGTGGTCCCCGCTACGCATAATCGCCCGTTGGTGACCCAAAGGTCCTCTAACTAGAGTTCACTCGTGCACAAGGGTCACACTTAACCGAAGTGACAACCGACCTACTCTCAAATCTCTCGGTTTGTAAAACCATTTTGAAATTGTGTTATGTCCTTAAAAGTTCATCTCAAAATTATTTCCAAAGCATTCAACACAAGGTATGATAAAATCTATCCTTTCCTCAAAATATATTTATGCATGAATTTCAAAACAATACTTCGCATGGTGAATAAGCAATAAAACCATGAATGCACACTACACAAATATAAGGCATAGATTTTGAGGCAAAACAATGTGAAGGGCTTGTTTCCTGATTTTCAAAACACTTTACATAAAATTTATACATATATATATTCCAAACGATTTCTAAACATAATTTGCAACCACAATTTCCTAAGATTGCTACCAGCACATGCTATCCACAATTTTCGCATTTAAAATAAATCATACACATAGGTATATGCTGTCATGAAGCCCAATGAATTTTCCTTGTATCTACAGAATCTCCCCATAAAAATCTATTCAAAATTTTGTCAATTTTCTCAATGACACATAATGGAGGTTTGAGAACCTGAAGTAAATAAATAGGTACAGAAAAAAGCACACTCCTTAATAAAGTTATCTGTCCCCTAAAGGAAAGAATCTATTTTCCCATCCTGAGATTCTCCCCCTTAATTTTGTAATCAAATCATCAAATAAAATCACCTTTTTAGGGCCTTTGTAAAGAGGGCTCCCAAATATGTAATAGGCAAACATTTATGAATGAAGCCTGTAGCCTGTGCTATTATCTATCTTCTCGTGGATGCAATGTTTTTGTGGGTAATGAAGCATTTCTTTTGAGTATTAATCCTCTGTCCAAAAACTGTCTCATATTCCTGCAAAAATACTTTAATTTTCTGCAAGGAAGCTTTAGTTTCATTAGTAAAAATAACAACATCATTTGCAAAAGCCAAATGACTAACTGGAAATGAGCAACCAGCATTATAATAAAAAGAAGGATATTGAGCAAAAAGGCCATTAATTCCCCTTGACAAATATTCCGCTGCCAAAATAAAGAGTTGAGGGGAGATAGAGTCATCTTGATGAAGTCCCCATTCCGATTTGAAATAACCAGCTGTCGTACCCTTTATTAAAACTGAAAACCAACAATTTGATATACACCGTTGAATCATATCAACCCACTATGGACAAAACCCAAATTGGTGAAGCATTGTAAGAAGGAAATCCCAATCTAGACGGTCATAGGCCTTCATCATGTCCAGCTGAAGCACTAAGTTTCCTTTTCTAGCCTTTCGGTCAATTCGTCGAATCAATTCCTGTGCTAACAAAATATTATCACTTATCAATCTTCCACTCACAAACCCACTTTGGTTCTCTGTAATAATGGAAGGCAATAACTTGGCCAGCCAATTTGCTAACAACTTTGTGATGATTTTGTTAAGCACATTACACAAACTAATAGGCCAAAAATCACTCCATGCAGAGGCATTACTTTTCTTCGGTAAAACGACAAAGGTGGTGGAAGTAATCCCACGGGGTAGGCACGTCCCTTGGAAGAAATCCAAAACTGCAGCAAAAAGATCATCAGGAAGAATATCCCAACAATGCTGGTAAAAAAATGATGAAATGCCATCAGGCCTAGCAACGCTATCCTTATCTATCGCAAAGACAACTTTTTTTACTTTCTGTAGTGTTGGGGCTGCACATAAAAAATTATTGTCAGTTGTTGAGACTAAAGCTGGAATAATAGAACTATTTAACCTGGATAAGTAGTATTGCTCTTTCTTCATGAGTGAGGAGAAAAACTCAACAGCAAAGGCCTTTATTGCTGCCGGATCTTCAACCGACTCACCATTCGGTTGTTGGATTTTAAAGACATGGCTTTTAATTCTCTTTTTTTGCACCCGCATGTGGAAGAATTTGGTATTACGTTCTCCCTCAACAAGCCATTTTATACTTGATTTTGCCTGCCAAAAAGTCTCTTCAACACTCAAATAATGGTTAAGCTGTGCATATGACTTATTTAACGCCACCCTACTTTCCAAAGATTGCTCTTGCTGAAAAGTTATTTCAAATTCCTCAACTCGTTTTTCAGCCTCTTTCAAGCAGTGGAAGATATCTCCAAATACTACTTTATTCCACAATTTAAGATTTTGTTTCAATCTCAGTTGCTTGCCCCAAAACGCTTTCAATCCCGATCCTTGTATAGGCAGTTTCCAGTTTGTAGCCACAAAATTTTTAAACTCATGATGATGGACCCATGCATGCAAGAACCTAAATGAAGAAAGATATTTCTCAACAGCTTGTGAGCAAGAAATCAACAGGGGACAGTGATCTGAACCATCTCGGTTTAGATGCTGTACCCTTGTAAGTGGAAAACTCGCTGCCCAGTGGTGATTATATACCATCCTATCTAATCTTTGGAAAATATGAGAGTTTATCCATGTGTAAGGATTACCCTCAAATCCCCATCTAACAACCCACAGTCCATTAAAGCTGCTACAAAATCCTCCATAGCTTCTGCATGTGGTTTGACACCGTACAGTCTTTCCTCTCTTTGTAAAATGATGTTAAAATCCCCCCCTACCAGCCAAGGTGCATCAATACCTGTAGAAACTGTTCTTAAACACTCCCATAGTGTCAATCACTCTTACTTGTTGCATTTAGCATAGACAAATGTGGCAAAAAAATGGAGAAGCTATCCATGGAAAAGACAAACGCACATGTAAACACTAGACATGATCAAATAGTATTTCACATGCCACATCATAAGAATAAAACACCCATATCTTTTGGGAGCAGTTAACAACAACCTTTTCAAATCCCAATCTTCTGCGAAAATAATCTGCTCTTTCAACAGCAACCATAGGCTCCAAAATAGTTAAAATTTTGATTTTATGCATAAGCAATAAATTTTTTATTCTTTTCAAAGTTGGCTTACCCGAAATACCTCTAACATTCCACACAAGAGAACTAATCATTGACGGTTTTTTGCAGCAAAGCTTATAGAGATGGAGTCCTCATCAGAGTCTCCTTCATTTCCACCCATGACTATTGCATCCTCTATGGCTGAACTAATTATTTTCCAAAATAGAACTGCACTATCTGAATGTCTTCCATGCCTCTCCCGCGGATGGACTTCTAACTCTGCATGGTTATTGCCTTTACCCAAGGCCGACTCCAAGTTGGGAGGGTTGTCATCATAACCTTCCATCCTATCACGTGGGCATGCCACTGTTGAATCCACCCGATTATGCCCATCAAAACCCCTTGTTTGACTATCACCTTGTCTATTCATTGGGTTGTGCTCTCCACTGCCTTCTAACATGATCTCTGACACATTCAGACCCCTCGTCCCACCCTTTGGAACCTACAGTCTATCCCCCTGCATTAAAGCTGCTACCTGTAGTGATGGATCACTAGAATAATTTTTAATTTTTCTCGCACCTGCATGCTCAGAATTCTTGACCGACGTCCCATCACCTTTTACAGTCGCTGATAATTCCTTCTCCTTCACTCCCGTGACTTTATTTGTCACGATCCAGTACTCCTTTCGAGCCAGTGACATCCTCCACAATGTCTCGATAGACATTTATTACTCGAAATGTCAACCGAAACCTCGCAAGGCCCTCGCATCAGTTTTACATCTCCCCTATGAGCAATAGTTACTAAATATCATGTTTTAAGAGATTATAAGCTATTTCCAAACCAAAACAATAAAAAAATAATTTTCATCTCTCGGGGGTATTTTGATCATTTTTTCTCAAAAATTTCGAAACCAGCTAATAATGTAGTATGCGAGTGCAAAACACATATTTCATAATGAAAAATAAGTTTAGATGTCTAAAACATTCATTTAAGGTGAAATTATGACTATTTGAATATAACAAAAATATTTAATAAAATATTCCATTTTCTTATAAAATAATTTTTATAGAGTCATTTGTAAGAAATTTTTGTAGTGTAAAAGCAAAATAAATTCATACATACTATAATACAGATAGTCAAGGTATGTAATTTAATTTACAATGACAAGTGGGCCCCTAAATGACTAAAAGTAATGAAGGCTGTGAACCTATAGTTTTTAAGGATGCAAGTCCAACTGTAGCCCTCAACAAAATGAGCTATCTATCGACTATCCTGAGCCTAAAATGGGTGGAAAGGAGGGTGGTGAGATTACATAATCTCAGTGAGTAAACAAATATCATCTAAAATATCTAAAGCTTAGTAAATGGAGACAGATAAAATAGATTAGCATAAAAATGATTCACAGCATTTTGAACTCATTTTAATAAGATAAAATAGATTCATTTCACCCAAATAAACAACGAGGCTTATGATTTCCTAAAAAGCTTGGCTCGTGCCAAAATCATTCTCATACTCAGTTGTTCGGGATACCTTGGCCTGGGGCTATCCCAACCGAGTTTGCCAAGGCTATTAAAAAGTCATGTACGCATAAATCAGGTTTTTATTTTGAAAACATAGCCATTCTTTGGCGTTGGCTGAGTTCACCCTCATGTGGTGGTTTGGCGTGAAGTGAACTCTAAAGTTTTACCTCAGGAGTTACCCTATGCCCCTCTTGTACCAAGGTAAGAATATAACGGGGTTTACTGTGCCCTTCTAATAGGCTGGTCCACAACAACCCGCCACTGCTGTGACTAATCTATAAACCACCAATTCAATAAAAATTCAACAGCATGACATGGCAATTTTATCATTATCAAGCCTATCAAGGCAAACAACAGTTTATACATTTTCAACACAAATACCCATTCAGCCATTCATGCCCACATTATCATAAGCCATTCAATTCAAAACATAATTTACAATACAATAAGTAGTCTCCAATTACTCCATTTTCAAGTCATCATTAAATTTCAAAACAATTTATAAAATCATTTCATTTAAACACATTTTCCATAAAATTACAAAATCGGATATAAACATGCTTTAGATAATTAAGACGATAATAAGGTTACTCACTATAATGGGAATCGAATTTGGGATACTCTGATTCTTGATCCTCGGATATAGGTAAGTTAAATGATGCATTGCCTGAGGATGTTGCTGTGGAAATCATGAAAATTCCAATCGATGAATCTCGAATTGATAAGGCATATTGGGCTCCCACTTCGGATGGTCAGTTCTCTACTAAGTCAGCTTGGGAAATAGTTTGACAACGCCATTCGGTTAACTTTGTGTTTAATTTAATTTGGCACCAAAGCATCCCACTTTCTATTTCTTTTTTTCTATGGAGGTTATTTCAGGATTGGATTCCAGTTGATTTGAGGTTGAAATCCAAAAGCTTCCAACTTGTTTCTAAATGCTAACACTACAACTCAGAGGAGTCATTTTTTCATGTCATGTGGGAATGTCCTATAGCTTCACAGGTTTGGAACTATTTTGCAAAATTCTTCCAAATCTATATTATTCATCCAAAAAGTATTTATTAAATTATTTGGGCATGGCTGTTCTCTAATGACTACACTAAAAAAGGACACATCCGCATTTTAATACCTCTGTTTATTTTTTGGTTTCTATGGGTTGACCATAATGATGGAAAGCATAGGAACCTAGGCATGTATCTTGTGATACCCCAACTTCTATAGGCTTGTAACTAAGTATAGATGTAATAATATGGGCTAGGGGTAGTTTCGTCATTTTCTCTAATAAGCTTCCAGAAGAAAGTTTTATAATATTTTAAGGCCTAAATAGGCATAAGACAGTATAAATGACGTGTGCTAATGAAAACACGAAGAAAACTAGAAGTGTCAACAATTTTCATAATAGGGGCAAAATGGTCATTTTTCACCTCGGTTTAAAATTTTAAGTTTTTATGAGCCCGAGCATGTTTAGACCATTATGGATATTGTCCCAGTGTTAAAAGAGCAAAAAGATTGCATAAAACATTGGAGGAGAGTAAGTTAATTGGTGGAGGGGCATTTTCGTAATTTTAAAAGAAAACATAAGATTGCCTATAAATACCTTGAATTTCTAGCAGCTTCTCGAATTTTGTAGCAACTGGTCTTCTTCTTCCCTTCTCCTCTCTCACGTTTCTTTAAACTCCATGGATGCTTTATTTTCAAACTTCCATAACTTTCTCTCTCTAGCTCCAATTTTCATGCGTTTAGTGCACCCTTCCATAAACTCTTGTGCTATTTTATCTTCTCACTTCAAAAACCTTGAAATATCTTGTTTTCATACATTCTCTTACTAGCTGGGCATTCTAGAGAGAGAAAAAGAGAATCACTCCATTGATTTGGAAGCTATTGGAAGAGAATTCAACTACAAAGGAACCCTAGGGTGAGTGATGCACCAAGTTTGATTTTTAGCTACAGAAAATGGCTAGTAATTGTGATTTATGAGCTGTTTTATTGTTTAGTATGTTCATTACTTTTTAGTGATTAAGATAGTGAACATAGATAGCCATTTAAAGTGGCAATTGAAAACTAGCTAAGAGATAGCTTTTAGAGTTCATAGTGTGTAAATTGATCTATTGTTTATGTTAATGTGATCTTAGGTTTTTAAGGAAGCACCATCATTCCAATTGGATCATTAGGGGATTTTGAGTCAACTAAAGGTTCTACAATCAATTGGTGAGTGGATTACCTTCAAAACTGATTTTGGGAATATGATGGACTTGACAAAGTGTTTGAATGATTTTATACAATTTTTCATGAAAATGAATGCCTTGGGAACAAGCTTTTGAGAAAAGGTTTATGTTATGAAATGTGATTATTATGGATTTCTATGTGGCTGCATTATGTTGATATACATATATGCTTGAGTATAATGTTGTGTAATTATATTGACTTGGCTATGTGCGAGTAGGGAGTGCGCATAAGCTGGGGATGACCAGGTTATATGCGAGTAGGGAGTGCGCATAACTCGGTGATGACCCAGCCATGTGCGAGTAAGGAATGTGCATGAGCTGGTGATGATGATGATGGGATGGTGTGATGATGATGATGGGTATATAAGTATATATATATGTAAATATGTGTGATATAGGATATTGATGGATAATGAGTTATGGTTGTAATGCATGTGAAACTTGACATGTTAAACCTTGAGAAATTGTTATGTGTTTTCATGTTGGTTTGGACCTCTTGGCAGGGTGGTTTTTCCTTTGGGAGAAAGGTAAATTTTGCATTGATGCCCTGTATTTTGCTGCAGCGAGAATGCCTTTCCGCTGCAGCGAAGATTCGTTGTTGTATTTGACTTGCTTGTGCAATATTAAAGCTTTGATTCTTCGAATGATTCGATATGTATGGGTTCATGATTTTCAAATCATTAATCACTTAAGGGCTCGATAAGGGGTTTTATTAAGAATGAACCAAATTGCATTGTTTTGAAACTAGTGCATCATGGTTTTAAATTTTCCTTTGTTGTTGCTTGTTCCCTTCCTTGTTCACTCACTAGGTTTATACTCACCATTTCAAATTCATGTTTTCAGATCACGAGGCAGCCGGTAACTAGGACGAGGTATCCTTGTAGACCTGTGTCTATCTTTTGGTAGGTGTCTCGGTATTCAGTAGCTATACATTCATCAAAGTCCTTTCGCTGGAAGTCAAGTATTCTTTTTGAGATGTATAGGTGAACCTAATGTACATTATTGGAATACATGTTGTTGACAATGTATGTATATAATAAATGAGAAATGCCAATACCAGTTGGCAATGTCTATTACTATTTTGATTTTAAGTTTTCAAAAATGACTTAGCAGTTTATGATGGAATGATGAACACGTCAGACTATTAGGCTTGCTTGGGCTTAGTGGACTACGTCCATTGGGCCTATACGCCTGTCATGGCCCAAAATTTGGGTCGTGACAAAGCTGGTATCAGAGCTCTAGGTTTGTCTAGGTCCTAGAACTTCCTTTTGTTGGTCCAGCGGAGAGTCGAGTCTTTATGTGGGAACTCCAGTTGTGAAGTATGAACCGCGGCACATTGTACAACCAAATGACCGCATAGATTCTCTATCTTAGAAACCACCTTTTGCCTTAAGTATGATCATAAATGTGTTTAATAAGAGGTGTTTGCTCTTGTCTAGGTACGAATGCCACCTAAGACACGAGCCTCTTCAAGACGGATGGGGGAGCAAGATGCTCCTATTGAGATGGTAGGTAGGCCATGGGCATCCACCCTGAAGGGCCGAAGTAGACGTGGCAGGGCCACTAAGCTGGTGAGGGCAGATACGCTTGTGAGTGGGTGAGAGGAAGGATAGTCCTCAGGTGATGTAGATAGACACCCAACTGGGGGTATTGCTACCGAGGATTTAGCGGTAGACCTACAGGGAGTCAATCAGGTTGTAGAGATGATGGCGACCCGTATGGAATATATACAGAGGGTAGTAGAAGGGAGACCTATAGTACAAGAATCTCCTAGCTCCCAAGGATAGGCTGATCGCCAACATCATGAGGTCGAGAGGGGACATCTAGAGATTTCTCTTCTCGACTTCCTAAAGCTTAAGCCTCCATCATATTCAGGGTCTGATGCATCAGAGAAACCCCAAGTTTTCTTGGATAAGATGGAGAAAATATGTAAAGCCTTGGGATGCTCCAATGTTCGGTCAGTTGAGTTAGTCGCTTTCCAATTAGAGGATGTGGCGTAGGAATGGTATAGCTCCTTGTGTAGAGGCAGACCGACTGATGCAGCGCCATTGGCTTGGAGTGAGTTTAGTGCAGCCTTCTTCGATCTGTTCCTACCACTCAGCGAACGTAATGCCAGAGCTAGAGAGTTTGAGACTTTGGTACAAACTTCGAGCATGACGGTGTCGGAGTATGACATCAAGTTCACACAGTTGTCTCGGTATGCTCCCTACCTCGTTTCTACTGAGGAGATGAAGATTCAGAGGTTTGTGGATGGGTTAGTAGAGCTACTATTTAAGGCTGTGGCATCTCGAGATTTCACTACCTATTCAGCAGCAGTAGATTGTGCTCAGCGGATTGAGATAAGGACCAGTAACAATAGGGCTACGAGGGATAGAGCAAAGAGGGCCAGGATAGTGGGTTATCAGGGCCGTAGAGATTTCAGCAGTAGTGGTTCATCTTTTAGCCCTCAGGATCCACAGAGGGACTCATGATTACCTCAGCAAGGGAGTGACGCGCTTGGTGCTAATATTAAGATGGGATAGAGAACCTTTGGTTCTAGGAGGCGACAAGATTCTAGATAGAGTAGTCAAGTCACCCACCCTTGTGATACTTGTGGGAGACGACATAGTGGACGATGCTTCCTTACCACAAGAACTTGTTTCAAGTGCGATCAACCTAGGCATATTAGGAGGGATTATCCGAAGGCTCAGCAATTACAAGATTCTACTCGTGGTTCCACCCAACTAGCTTAGTTTGCTCCTTCAGATGCTGCCTCATCTGGATGGGAGGCTAATGGATCGAGACGTAGAGGTGCTAGTACTTCCTCTCAGGGCAAGCCATCTAGGTCTGGACATTAGAGTTCTGTTGGTAGAGGCTAGGCGAGGGTGTTTACTTTAACATAGCATGAGGCTCAAACATCCAATGCCGTGGTCTCAAGTATTCTCTTCATTTGTAATATGAATGCTCGGGTACTATTTGAACCTGGTGTGACCCATTCTTTTATCTCTCCATGTTTTGCATCTTGGTTGGGTAGAGATCATGTTAAGAGAGAGGAACAATTAATAGTGTCTACTCCTTTAAAGGAAATATTTGTGGCCGAATGGGAATATGAGTCTTGTGTAGTGCGAGTCAAGGACAAAGACACTTCGGTGAATCTAGTGGTGCTAGACACCTTAGACTTTGATGTGATCTTGGGGATGGATTGGTTATCACCCTACCATGCTAGTGTGGACTGCTATCATAAATTGGTTATATTTGATTTCCCCGATGAACCATCATTTAGTATTCAGGGGGATAGGAGTAATGCTCCAACCAATTTGATATCAATCATTTCTGCCAGAAGATTGTTATGGCAAGGTTGTATAGGTTACTTGGCCGTGGTAAGGGATACTCAAGCGAAGGTTGGAGATGTAAGTCAAGTGTCGGTGGTGAAGGAGTTCGTGGATGTATTTCCTGAGGAGCTACCAGGTTTGCCTCTTGAACGGGAGATTAAGTTTTGCATCGATTTGATTCCCGACACTAGACCTATATCCATACCCCCATATAGAATGACATCGGCAGAGCTTAAAGAGCTTAAGGATCAATTAGAGGATTTGTTGGATAAAAGCTTCATCCGTCTTACTGTATCCCCATGGGGAGCACTGGTGTTATTTGTGAAGAAGAAAGATGGATCACTTAGGCTGTGCATTGATTATCGACAGCTTAATAAAGTGACGGTGAAGAATAAGTATCCTCTCCCTAAAATAGATGACTTATTTGATCAACTACTAGGAGCACAATGTTTCTCTAAGATAGATTTGCGATCTAGGTACCATCATTTGAGGATCCGAAATGAAGATGTACCAAAGATCGCATTTCGAACAAGATATGGGCACTATGAGTTCTTGGTGATGTCATTTGGGCTCATGAATTCTCCTACAGCCTTTATGGATTTGATGAACCGAGTGTTCAAGCCTTACTTGGATAAGTTCATGGTGGTGTTTATTGATGACATCTTGATATATTCGAAGAGCCAAGAGTAGCATGAGCAGCACCTTAAAATAATGCTCCAAATTTTGAGAGAACATCGATTATATGCCAAGTTCTCCAAGTGTGAGTTTTGGCTCAAAAGTGTTGCATTTTGGGGGCATGTGGTATCTAAAGATGGGGTATAAGTAGATTCAAAGAAAGTTGAAGCAGTGGAAAAATAGCCAAGGCCAACATCAGTTATAGAGATTAGAAGCTTTGTGGGTTTGGCTGGCTATTATTGTCTCTTTGGAAAGGACTTCTCTAAAATAGTCGCCCCTCTGACTAAGCTGACACATAAGGATACAAAATTTGAGTGGTCTGATGCTTGTGAGGATAGCTTTAAGAAGCTTAAGGCATGTCTCACTATAGCTCCAATATTAAGCCTACCTCAAGGCACAGGGGGTTATACGATATTCTGTGATGCATCGCGGGTTGGTTTAGGGTGTGTATTAATGCAGCAAGGCAAAGTGATTGCGTATGCATCAAGGCAACTTAAAAGGCATGAGCAGAATTACCTTGCACACGATTTGGACATGGCAGCAATCGTGTTTGCCTTGAAAATTTAGAGACATTACTTGTGTGCTGAGACTTGTGAGATATATACGGACCACAAAATCTTGAAGTATATATTTCAACAGAGGGATCTTAACTTACGGCAACGTAAATGGATGGAGTTACAAAAGGATTATGATTGTACTATTCTTTACCATCCCGGTAAGACCAATGTAATGGCGGATGCTTTGAGTCGAAAATCAATGGGAAGTTTGGCACATATTTTTACAGAAAGGAGATCCTTGGTTAGGGAGATCTATAGTTTGGGAGACATAGGTGTGCATTTGGAAGTTGTAGAGACAAATGCATTGCTAGCACATTTTAGAGTGCGCCCTATTTTAGTGGACAAGATCAAAGAAGCACAAAGTAAAGATGAGTTTAGGGCTAAAGCCTTAGAGGATCCTCAAGGAAGGAAAGGAAAAAGGTTTACCGAAGGCACAGATGGAGTGTTGAGGTATGGGACCAGACTTTATGTGCTTGATGGTGACAGGTTGAGGAGAGAAATATTGGAGGAAGCTCACATGGCAGCTTATGTGGTACATCCAGGGGATACAAAGATGTATCAAGATTTGAAGGAGGTGTATTGGTGGGAAGGACTCAAGAGAGATGTAGCTAAGTTTGTCTCCAAGTGCTTGGTTTGTCAGCAGGTTAAGGCCGAGCATCAAAAGCCTACAGGGCTACTACAGCCATTACCAGTACCCGAATGGAAGTGGGAGCATATTACTATGGACTTTGTAATGAGTTTGCCTCAGATCAGTGAGGGATATGATTCAATTTGGATAGTAGGAGACCGGTTAAGAAAATCAGCTCATTTTCTTTCGGTTAAGACTACTTACGGGGTTGCCCAATACGCTCGAGTTTATATGGATGAGATAGTACGGCTGCATGGTATCCCCATTTCTATAGTATTTGACAGAGGAGCTCAGTTCACTAGTAGGTTTGGGGAAAGTTGCAGGAAGCATTGGGCACTAAGTTAGATTTCAGTACAGCTTTCCACCCTTAGACTGATGGACAGTCTGAACGGACCATACAAAAATTGAAGGATATGTTGAGGGCTTGTGTGATAGACCTTGGGGTCAGGTGGGATCAATATCTACCCTTAGTGGAATTTGCCTACAACAACAGTTTCCAAACTAGCATCCAAATGGCACCATTTGAGGCATTGTATGGACGAAGATGTAGGTGACCCATTGGATGGCTAGAGGTGGGAGAAAGGAAACTTTTGGGGCTTGAGTTGGTGCAAGATGCCACTGAGAAAATACGCATGATTCGTCAGAGGATGTTAGTAGCAGAAAGTAGACAAAAATCATATGCTGATAACCAACAGAGAGACTTAGAGTTCCAAGTAGGAGATCATGTATTTTTGAAAGTTTCGTCAACTAAAGGGGTAATGAGGTTTGGCAAGAAAGGAAAGTTAAGTCCTCGGTATATAGGACCCTTCGAGATTTTAGAAAGGGTTGAAGCAGTGGCATATCGTTTGGCATTACCGCCAGACCTTTCGAATATTCATCCCGTGTTTCATGTGTCCATGCTTAGGAAGTACAACCCAGATCCATCACATGTAATATGGTATGAAACCATTCATTTGCAAGATGATCTAACCTATGAGGAGCAACCGATAGCTATCCTTGATAGGCAAGTTAAAAAGCTCCGTTCAAAGGAAGTAGCATCAGTGAAAGTGTTGTGGCGGAATCACACTAGCAAGGAGGTAACGTGGGATGTCGAGGAAGAGATGCGAACAAAGTATCCCCATCTCTTTGATACTTAGAGGTACGTTACTTTATAGTGAATTTAAATTCGAGGATCGAATTTCTTTAAGTGGGGGAGAATGTGATACCCCAACTTCTATAGGCTTGTAACTAAGTATAGATGTAATAATATGGGCTAGGGGTCATTTCGTCATTTTCTCTAATAAGCTTCCAAAAGAAAGTTTTATGATATTTTAAGGCCTAAATAGGCATAAAACAGTATAAATGATGTGTGCTGATGAAAACATGAAGAAAACTAGAAGTTTCAACAATTTTCATAACAGGGGCAAAATGGTCATTTTTCACCTCGGGTTAAAATTTTAAGTTTTTATGAACCCGAGCATGTTTAGACCATTATGGATATTGTCCCAGTGTTAAAAGAGCAAAAAAATTACATAAAAGATTGGATGAGAGTAAGTTAATTGGTGGAGGGGCATTTTCGTAATTTAGAAAAAAAGGATAAGATTGCCTATAAATACCTTGAATTTCTAGCAGCTTCTTGAATTTTCCAGCAGCTGGTCTTCTTCTTCCCTTCTCCTCTCTCACGTTTCTTTCAACTCCATAGAAGCTTGATTTTCAAACTTCCATAACTTTCTCTCTCTAGCTCCAATTTTCATGCGTTTGGTGCACCCTTCCATAAACCTTCGTGCTATTTCATCTTCTCACTTCAAAAACCTTGAAATATCTTGTTTTCATACTTTCTCTCACTAGCTGGGTGTTCTAAAAAGAGCAAAAGACAATCACTCCATTGATTTGGAAGCTATTGGAAAAGAATCCAATTACAAAGGAACCCTAGGGTGAGTGATGCACCAAGTTTGATTTTTAGCTGCAGAAAATGGCTAGTAATTGTGATTTATGAGCTGTTTTATTGTTTAGTATGTTCATTACTTTTTAGTGATTAAGATAGTAAACATAGATAGCCATTTAAAATGGCAATTGAAAACTAGTTAAGAGATAGCTTTTAAAGTTCATAGTGTGTAAATTGATCTATTGTTTATGTTAATGTGATCTTAGGTTTTTAAGGAAGCACCATCATTCCAATTGGATCATTAAGGGATTTTGAGTCAACTAAAGGTTCTACAATCAATTGGTGAGTGGACTACCTTCAAAACTGATTTTGGGAATATGATGGACTTGACAAAGTGTTTGAATGATTTTATACAATTTTTCATGAAAATGAATGCCTTGGGAACAAGCTTTTGAGAAAAGGTTTATGTTATGAAATGTAATTATTATGGATTTCTATGTGGCTGCATTATGTTGATATACATATATGCCTGAGTATAATGTTGTGTAATTATATTGACTCGGCTATGTGCGAGTAGGGAGTGCACATAAGCCGAGGATGACCAGGTTATGTGCGAGTAAGGAGTGCGCATAACCCGGTAATGACCCAGCCACGTGCGAGTAAGGAGTGCGCATGAGCTGGTGATGATGATGATGGGATGGTGTGATGATGATGATGGGTATATAAGTATATATATATATATATATATATATATATATATATATATGTAAATATGTGTGATATAGGAAATTGATGGATAATGGGTTATGGTTGTAATGCATGTGAAACTTGACATGTTAAACCTTGAGAAATTGTTATGTGTTTTCATGTTGGTTTGGACCTTTTGGCAGGGTAGTTTTTCCTTTGGGAGAAAGGTAAATTTTGCATTGATGCCCTGTATTTCGCTGCAGTGAGAATGCCTTCCCGCTGCAGTGAAGATTCATTGTTGTATTTGACTTGCTTGTGCAATATTGAAGCTTTGATTCTTCAAATGATTCGCTATGTATGGGTTCATGATTTTAAAATGATTAATCACTTAAGGGCTTGATAAGAGGTTTTATTAGGAATGAACCAAATTGCATTGTTTTGAAACTAGTGCATCATGATTTTAAATTTTCCTTTGTTGTTGCTTGTTCCCTTCCTTGTTCACTCACTGGGTTTATACTCACCATTTCAAATTCATGTTTTCAGATCATGAGGCAGCCGATAACTAGGATGAGGTATCCTTGTAGACTTGTGTCCGTCTTTTGGTTAGTGTCTCTGCATTCAGTATCTATTAGGCTTACTTGAGCTTATTGGATTATGTCCATTGGGCCCAAGAGCCGGTCATGGCCTGGCATTTGGGTCGTGACATATCCTAACAGAGTAATATGGAAAGTGCTAAAGCTTATTCATCAATTGTTCCATAAGGGGCAATTCCAACAATGGCAATGAAGGGGAGATATACAGATTGCTAAAGCATGGGGCCTTTTATTCCAGAATCCATCCGTACCTAAACCAAAAGTATTATTTTGGCAGAAACCATTAACAGGTGAGTTTAAGTTCAATGTTGATGGTAGTTCTCAGTATGATTGTCAAAGTGCTACTGGTGGTGGACTTCTTCGAGATCATACAAGTACTCTGATTTTTGGTTTTGCTGAAAACTTTGGGCCTTATAATTTTTTACAAGCAGAGTTAATGGCATTATATAGATGTTTGTTGTTATGTATTGATCACAATGTTCGTAGACTATGGATAGAGATAGATGCTAAAGTAGTGATACAAATTATACATAAAGGACATAAAGGTTCTGCACAGATTAGATACTTATTAGCTTTTATTCGTAAATGCTTGAGTGTCATCTCTTTTCAAATATCGCACATTCATAGAGAAGGTAACCAAGCTGCAGATTTGCTCTCCAATTAAGGATACATGCATCAAAACCTGCATGTCTTTTCTCAAGCCGAAGGTCAGCTTAAAGGTATTCTCAAATTAGATAAAAATAATTTACCGTATGTTCATTTTAAATAAATGTAAAGGAGTAGTACTCCTAATTTATTCTTGCTTAATTCATTTTATTTAGAATCTTCTAACATGGAGGTGTCTCAATTTTATGATTGCATTCATAAATATGCATGTAAAATGGGACACTTCTTTTTAGATATTTCTTTAAGTTCCTCCCACACTCATGTAATTCTAGAGGTTTGGTTTATGTCCCCCTCCCCATTGTACTTAATTTTTTTCTATTATTAATAAAATAACTACAGGGTAGCTGGGCCCTGCGAGAATTTTCCAACATAAAAAAAAATATGTATAGGTATATATTTACGAAAATTTTTAAAATTGACACCCCCTACTCACCTCACAATAGCAGGATTACTACGTCGCTATTGATTCGTACACGTGTATAATTATTCCTTCCTACCGATCGTTCGTTATTTTTCTTCGACCTGCCACCACAGTGTTCCACCATTACTTATTTCTCCTATATATTAAAAACCACTAATATATATATATATACTTTACTTTATTTTATTTTATTTTTTTACCTTTCTTTCTCCTTTACCACCGATCAGGCCTTTTCTCTGCCTTAAACTGACAGCAACTACTCCAAGCTCTATCCTTTCTAAATAGCGATGAATACCCAAGCTCCATCCTCTCCACTGGCAGCTTAAAGTCCCCCCATTTTCCTTCACAAACCGACAACAACACAACCTCTCTTTCTCACCTCTAGTTGCCATTTTTCTACTCTCTCACCAGCTCTTTCTCTCCCCTTTTCTTTGCCTCATGCTCGGCTGAAGCAAGGAAACAAAAGACAATTAAATTTTTTCTTTTTATGTGCTGCAAATTTGGGGGAAAGCCGACTCTCTCCTTACATCTTTTTTCCTTTTCTCTATGTCCCTTTGTCAGCACCAATAAACAAGCTCTCTCTCTTTCTCTCGTTTTGTCTCTATAAAAAAAATTAGTGGTAAGAAATAGAAAAAAAAATAAAATAAAATTGTACACGATGTGGCTGCATTTTGATGCTTGTCATGTCCCCCTTTCTTTTCTTTTTTTTTTTTTATTTCCCTTATTCCTTTATTGGCTGGCCTCTACCATCTTTAACTTAAACAAAATTTGTGTCCCTTATTTTCCCCACATGAGCGACTGCCCAATTCATCACCTTTTACCACACTTTTTTTTTTGTTTGTCTTTTCTTCTCTCATCCTTATCTCATTTTTCTTATCACTTGACTTGTCTTTTCTTCATTCCCATCTGCCATCTCCCAATTTTTTTTATTTCTTTATTATTTTATTCCCTCAAAATATTGAAATTTACATGTAAATCTTCAACTTCATTTTATTTACTACACAACCCTTAAACTTTCATAGTTTAAAATTTGATCCTTCTTATGCATTTAAAAATTTTAATTTCCATTTATCTTTCTTCCTCCGCACGTGTACCACCAAAATATCGAAATTGCACTTCAACGCGGTGTCACCATAATATTTTAAATATTTACTTACCCGCGCTAACTCGATTTAATAAAATCACGTGGGTACAATTATCGTCGTTTTTCTTCGAAATTCTTTCTTATTTCTTCTCCCCCACTTAAATTGATCATATAATCCTTCTTCAGACTGATTCCATTAATTAATAAAATATTAATATTCTAATATCATTTTATTCATAAAATAATATTTTATTCTAAAATATTCTTTTCACCCGTAACCGCTCTTTGACAATTAAATTTACATCAAGTGACCCTTTGTCTTGTTGATAGGGTCTTATTGACTGCTAAACGAGGTCTCGGGGTGTTACATAAGGAGATAACCTTTTTCTTTTCTTTTCTGACAACTTATATTTCCTTAAAAAATGTGCAAAAGGAACCTCTTTTTCATATGTGGAAAAATAGTTAAATGTGATTAATATGGCGAGGTTAAAATTAAATTTCATTTTGCAATAAAGCCTTACATATTATAACACGTTATAGTATGGGCCCATGACTTAATGAAACTATTTTAATTAAGCCGAATGCAAATTAAATTGAAATAATTTCCCTTATATTATTACAATTTTGGCATTATAATTATAACTCTTTTTATATTATGCCTAAAACTTAATTAAACTCTTTTAATTAAGTTTATTGAAGTTAATTACCTAGCATGTGATTTAAGTCTAACTTACATCATCATTTTCCTAATTTAATTCAAATGCAATCATTGTGTGTGACACATTAGGTTCCTAACATGTTGGCAATGGAATTGATTAATGACTTACTTGATTAATATACATTTCAATCAATTAATTTATAATCAATTCCATAGACCAAGATTGGCATCTAGCAATGCATCATGGCCACCCAATTGTTAAGAGAGTGAAAGGATTCTTTGACAACCTTTCAGTGTAAAATCTATCACTATAATTCATTCCCTCATCATGTATGTCGGAGATGATAAGAGCTTGGTATAATGTCTGCTCTTATTCGTTCCTACAGTTAGAGCATTAGTTTTGTAGAGACTTATGAAACCTTTTCATAATATCCAAGTCACCTTGGCCAAGGACTTCAATAAGCTACTGTTAACCAAGAACGAATAGGATATGTCTTCTAAAACACTTGACATGATGATTCTTATCTTGACCACTCATTGACCTTCACATGCTTCATGCTATACCCAAAAGCATCTTGTTTTGGCATCCTTGGTTAGGCACCCATAAGGATGAAATTAAAGCATAACACTCCACATATAAGATAATCTGGTGTCTCAAGTCTATAGAGTATTTACACAACTAACACATGAGAAGTGTTAAATAGACACTAGAATGTATTATCAAATGCACTTCTCATGGCAAGTCATGTTCAATGAATTTGGTATCCTAAGACAGCACCTACAATCTTGTTCCAAGTATCTCTATGCTTCAATTTATGAGATCGATTGCTTACTTCCAAAGTAGGGAACATAGAATGTACCTATCTATAACAACCTTCTTCCCAATCATTACCGTTGTCCAGGACTTGCGGAAGAACTCACCAAATCTTGAACAAGCCTTGGTTGAGATTCTTATTATCTAAGTCAAACATTTTAATGCGTATATGAATCAACTTGGGTTTTCTTATAACGTTCCACTTTGTGAAGACTATTAAAAATTCAGCTGACTTGTAATAATACTATCGTTTACTTAAACCGAATAAGAAGCTTTAATTAAGATGCGGCAACTAGATAACAATATCCAATTATAGTAAACTTAAAGATAAATTCAAACATCACATTTAGAATCCATTAAACAACCTCAAAGTTTCTCAACGATAGAATTCCAATAAACTAATAATTTTTATAATTCTAACCATTCTGCACAACATAACCTTTATGTAGTGGAGCAACTCGGAGTGGAAGTCTAAGAGATGCCATTACCTACATCGCAACGAGTCAAAATGTGCTAAGGGAATACACTTGAGCTAGTCACTTATTTGCAAAAAAGGGAAGATAAGGGGGTAATTCTCACAGAGTTAATGATCATTGGCTCCGTGATAAGGGCGTAGATGAGACACAAGCTAGGGATAGAAAATTTGAATATTAAAAACATAAGAATATATATATATATATATATATACATATATAAATAAACAAGTTAAACTCAAATGGAACATTTGTGCCTTACATATAAACCCAAAAATTGTGATGCAAAATGATCATTTCAAGTAATGTATTAAAAACTAGTGCAAGTGAATGATTTCTACCGTCGAAATCATTTAATATCCTTGACTTAAATCAAACCAACATACGCATGCTCACTTTTGTAAAATCAAGCATTATCAAAGCTTATACACAAGCTCATAAATCATCTCATCCTTGAGGTATTAAACATAAAATCATCATATAAATCAAGGAGCTGCAGCAAAACTTGTATTTCTCACCATGCGATAGAAGTCATGTTTCAAAACCCAAAGAGATATCACTCTCAAGTAGGTAATCGTAATAATCAACCGATGGACCCACTTCCACGTAATAACATCTCGATGATGTTGGCCAACATCGGAGAAATCATGTGATCGCAACCATGTATATTAACTCGTGGCCTAGCCACGTATATCAACCTGTGGCCTTGCCACGCATATATCACAAACTGTGGCCTAGCCACATCTAACGACCTGTCGGTGACCCAAAGGTTCTCTAGTTAAAGCTCACTTGTGCACAAAGGTCACACTATCCCAATGTGACATTCGACCTACTCTTGAATCTCCTGGTTTAACAAAACCATTTATAACTGAATTGGGTTTTCAAAAGCTTATTTTAAATCTATTTCCAAAATACCAATCACGATGACGTTATAAATCCGTTTGTAAGAATTCATAATATAAAACCTTTACATGAGGTGGAATATTAAATCCAAGCATGGTGAACATAAAAGCTTATTCATGAATGCACATCACAAAAACAAATAAGGCACTTTTTGACGTAAATTGTGGCAAAGAGCTTGCGTCTTGGTTTTTAAAGCCTTTTACATATATAACTTATATATACAAAATGTTTCTAAAAATCATGGCATTCATAAGTGCGTAGCATTCTACCAACTCATGCTTTCCACAATATTAGTATAATTCAATTGCAAATCCATTTAAAAATCACTTATCAAAGCTAACAACTTATGCTATCCATAATTCCATTTAAAGAAAACCGATAATGTTTATTATACGTATATCATTATATAGTTTATGGAACTTTTCAAATAGACACCCCCTACTCACCTCACAAAAATGGGATGTTACTTTGCCATTGATTCGACTGTGTCTCTCTCTAATTTTACTTGTTGGTCACCCGCCACCTCCTCCAGTACACCACGACGGCAATCCTTCCTCACTTATACACTTTCTAGCAGCAAATTAAACTTAATGTACTTAATGAATGTCACCACAATTTGGCTCATATTTGCTGCTCTATATACCATATTTTTTGTTCTCTTTATTTTCAAGAATCCTCACAATAATGGGCCTCTTTCATTATCTCTACTTCTGTACTTATATTTAATTGTACACATATATGGCTAGCACCTTAATCAATGAATCTTTAATCTAATTTCACACTTTTTATCCTTAGTATTCACAATAATCTAACATGCAATCTATGAACTTTCAACCAACAAAGTCCAATATAACCTAATGTACCCATATTGCATGCTTACCTTCCGATTTTTACCTTGAATTCCACATATAACTCACAAACTCCTCACATCTTTAGTCACCATTGCTACCACAAGCACAAATAATCAATGCACATCTTATTTTTCCTTTCCATTTATGATCTCAAAGTTAAAAACACTTACCCAACATTTGTCTTACTCAAAATCACCATACTTCTAAGATCAACCTACATGCATGCACCTAGTTCTTTGAATCCTTGAAAATCCTTGCTATCACAAGCATAATTTCACATCACAACTGGTTCACAAGGCATGCATTCAAGTAAAATGATAGCTTTTACTTTCCGTACCTTGGAATCACTAAGTCGAATCACCAATTTCTCCTTCAAGCTTCAACGACGGCGTATGGGAGAAAACCTTTGGATTTTTCTCCAACTTCTCCAAAACCGAACCTCCTTCTAGCTTTTTTTCTTTCTTCTCTCTTCTTTCTCTTTCCTTTTTTCTCTTTTTTTCCTTCTTTTTGCTTTCAAAACTAATTCTCTTTCTTTTCTCTCAAAGGTGCGATTTTGCCAATGTTCTCCAAGCTTTCCTTGTCTTTTCCTTTTCTTTATTTTATTCCTCACTTCTCATTGGACCAATTTATCACCCATTCAATTTTCATGCATCAATTTTCTCCCTTGTTCATTGGCCCGATATCTATCCTCATTTATCTTCTCCATCTGCCACCTTCACTATCTCATTCTTTCCTTTGTCATTCTTTATTGGTTAAATTATTCAATTAGTCCTCATACTATATAAAAAATATAAATTTAGTCCTTGTACAATAATTTGTATAAATTGAATCCT
This sequence comes from Theobroma cacao, assembly GCF_053813885.1. NCBI lineage: Eukaryota > Viridiplantae > Streptophyta > Magnoliopsida > Malvales > Malvaceae > Theobroma > Theobroma cacao. The sequence goes on from NC_142645.1 coordinate 19,929,356, forward strand.
TATGTTTTATCAACTTGTTGATTTCAGTCCCTAAGTCTAACACCGTTAAATTTAACCATTAAATATGATATAATGGCATTTTAATCAAATTGATGTGGCATGATAAAAATGACATGGCGCTGATTATGTGTTTTGCTTAGGCTTTCGGTTCAATTTTGAGTCATGACCACCCATTTCCTACAAAATCTCCTTCCACAAACTTTTTGACAAAGAGTTCGATGAATATCCAAAAATCAGATTTGGGTAGCCACATTTCAATAATCTGATTCAATTTCTTCTCTCACTGATCAACCTGCTCGCAAAATTAACAAAGAACTTCAAATCTTTAAACTTTAGCATTTTTTTCCTTGCCAGATCTGCAGCTTCATTTAAACTGTTTCAAGCACCAAAAAAAGAGGCTAGGAATCACCTCTTCAAACTCAAGTAACTTCTTGCATGGATTTTCTTACATTTACAACATGTTAAATTGTGGATCTAATTTTTGAATGTTGACGCAAAGCGTAATGAATACAGATATAAAGCCTATGTCGACCTCTACTCTTTCATCTATACCAGTTTCTTACGGTAGCTACCATGGTACTAGCAAAAAGATTGACATTCCAGAAATCAGGCTTGGTGTTATAATTAGGAAAATTGAAGAAACCATCAAATATCTTCAACTACAATCTGGGGCAAAGATTTGGGTTTAGGGAGGTACGGATGCGACCCAAATTTTGTGACTAGGCTTGTAAAGCTCATGGGTACTACAGAACAAATTGCTAAGGCAAAGTAATTGATAAATGATGTTCTTGTTGAGGTAATTCATCCTGCCTTTCTATTTATGTGAATTGATGCATTGCCTTTATGCAAAATATTACTCTACTTTTACCATTTTGGATTCTTGCAATATTAGTTATAGTAAGTATGAAATATGATCATAAGTGAGGTATATTTGGATGTGAATTTTGGGAGGAAAGATTTTCTTCAGTTTAACTTATTTTTGTCTCTAGTTTTTTACATGAATCGCTTTTGATTGTTTTGTACCTTTATTTTGTATGCCTACTCCAATAGGACCTATTTAGTTCAATTTTGTTGAGACTTCTTATTAACATTACTTATGGAATTTCCTTGTTCAGATTTTCTACAAGTATTCTTATATTCTCAATTGCAAGTCAAAAACAATTTTGTTCATTTGGGTAAAATGGACTAAATTGCTACATTATTTTGTGTTTATTTTTCCTACATAGATACTATGTCATTATGATTTGTCAATTTTTGTCTCTGGTCAATGTTTTGGAAGTCTCTCCTTTTATCTAACAAATTCTTGCATTTTCTTATACTTCAATATAATAACCTCTTTAAGGACCTTGTTTTGGGTATAAGATCCATGCTCTTTGTATACATGTTTTTGAGCTAGCTTGTGGATATGAGTTTTTATGTTTTCGGGTTCAAATTGAGGGTCATGGCACCTTGTTTTTGTTTGAGTTTGTATAAGGTTTTAAGGAAAGGGTTTGTAAGATTCTATTTCACTTGCACCTTGGCTTGTTTATGTTCCAAAGGGAAATTTTCATTCCCATTTATCTATGAAAGTTCTTATGATTTTCAAAAAAAAAATTCAATGATCTTCTTCAACTTTTCTACGTATTGCCATTTCACAAATGAAAATAACTATTTCTTTTTCTTTGGATAATTGAAGGTTTATTTTATCATCTATATAAAAAAAACCATGCTACTCAAGTACAATATAGGCAGAGTCTAAATAGTAGTATTAAGGATTACATAGAAACAATCATTTTTCTTTTTTCATTGATTCCAACAACCTAGAATATTTTTTATTTCTTACCTCTTTTTTCTTCCATAGAAATCCAAACCATCATTTAATTTTGAAAAAACACAAGTAACAAGTTTTTCTCTAAGAACATTAAAACAAAAATGCAAGAAATGACTATTAGCTACATTTATGTGATACCAAAAAAAACAAAAATCTATAATTTTTAAATTTAAAAATGCTGAAAATTAAAAACATAACAATAACAATGCCTTTAATGATAACATTCTCATGGTCAAGCTCGTTCTTTCCTTTTCTTGGTTCTAGTTGTAACACTTTGTGTTAAGATTGGTGTGGATGCCACATTTGCTTCCTCATGTTTTTAATCAATCTTTTCTTTGTTTGTGCTTGAGAAGAAAAATGGTAATGACATGTGAGGTTCAAAACGGTAGTTACAATACTATAGAAATAAGTGAAAATAATCCTAGTTGTTACCAGTAATTGATTTGTAGTAATGCATGAATTAGACCTCATGACTCTCCTCCCAAAAATCATTTGACCAGGTCTTCCAGGCTTTTTCAATTAAAAAAATAGTTTTTTGGTCAATATATAATACTAAAAAAATAAAATAAACAAAGTAATCACTTACTTACATTAAGTATAGATATTCCAATCTCAAGTTGTTGGTATAAACCAATCCCTTCTTGATGTGGCCATGCTTTTCTTTTATCTTTGTCTTTTCTTGAGAAGTCACCATTTTTCTACAAAATTAAAACATAATGGATGAACTTCACAACAAAAAAGCAAAGAAAAAGATCACCAAATGAAAAAAAAACCAAGGCAAGCATATGATATTCTAAAACTCATATATTAGGTATCTTTCTTAATAACAGTAGAAATACAACAACATATAGAACTAAAAATTTGACATTTGTTTACCTTGCCATAATTTTTACTTGTAGTATCAAATTACTCTTGACAACAAGGTCTTCTTTTTGTGTATTTTTGCCTTTTGTTCTCCTATTATGAGGCATTGAGTTATTAGAAGTGGCCTATAGAAAAGAAAGTTAACAAATTAGTATATATAATATATAATTACAAAGAAAGGCCTACACAAATGTAATGAAATAATAGTCTTACAAATTCTGTTCTCCTTGGACATCTTAGCTTGTTGTGGCTTTCTTGAAGACAATGAGCACGTTTCATTTTCCTCTCAATCTTTGAAATTTTGGTTCTAATTTTTCCTTCAAGTGCTTCCCTCTTTCTTTGCGTGGCAGGCCTACTAAGCATCCTTTTCACCAAAAGAGGCAAAACAGGACCATCTATGCTTTTGGGCCAAAACATAATTCCTTTTACTGGGTTTCAAATGTTTTTGTATACACACAAATAAGTTTACTTGTTGTACCATGAAGATATATAATCAAGATGATCTGAACCACCATACATAATTGCACTCATAGCATGTTGACAAGGTACTCCACTTATGCCCCACCTTTTACATGTACATGAATATTGTTACAACATTACAATGTAACTCTCCCTCACTTGTGTTAGTAAATTATCCCAATAAACTTCATGCTTGCCCCCCCCCCATTCCATTCAACCTCCCAGTTAATACTAAAGTGCCTTGACTTTTCCAATTTTTCAATAATCCTAGGTCCATAATCAGTCTTCCACTTACTCACATATTCTCTTTTTTGCACCAATCTCTTCATCACATACATTCTAATATCCTCTAGCATGCTAATGATAGACTTGCACTTAGCTTCCAAAATCACCTCATTAAATGTTTCACACATGTTGTTGTTAATTACATCACACTTGATGATTTTAGAGAAAAAAGCTTGGCACCAATCTTAGGGTGGCCATTTTTCCAAAAGATCAACTTTCTTCTCCGTTAGGTAGGTTTTCCATGTATTCTAATTGCTTGTTCAACCTAGGTTGGTTTAGAGACCTACCACAAATCCAAAACTATAATTGCAAATCTTTTCCCTTATGTTTCTTCCCCCATCTAGCATAAATATGTCTAACACACATCTTGTGCTCAACTAAGGGCAACAAGTCCCTAATCAACCTTACAAGACCCTACAACAATAAACAAACAGTATTTATAAACCAGTAAATAGTGTACCTTTTGCATATCAGTAATGATTGACCACTTGAGCTCATCTCCAATATCCAAATCAGTACATAGTTGGTTTATAAACCAAGTCCAACTATTAGTATTCTAATTTTCCACCACTGCCTAAGCAATTGGGAACATTTCATTGTTTTTATCCCTTCCTATAGCCACAAGTAATTGACCTTTAATTAACCCTTTCAAAAAACATCTATCAAATCCAATAATGTTATAGCCCAATTTTTGAGTCATGATCGACGCAAGGACCCAATAGGCATAGCCCACTAGGCTTTATCAAGCCTTCCTCTATAAACCTGTACATTAGCCCATTTATCATCCATATTCCCTTTTAACATCTATAAATCATAATGTTCAAATAATAACTTCATTGAAATCAATTCATAAAATCCAAGTATATACTCATAATTGTATTCATCAATCGTGATATACATAAGTAGTTTGCCAAACGATTCTTAGCAAATTACATCCAGTTTACATGTACACATTCAAAGACTCTGACCGTCAGTGGAGTGACTCTGGGCATGGGTGCTAACACTTAGTATCATGACAAACCTGCCGAGCAATGGATAGGGAAGGGCACCTCGTGCTAGGATCCAATCACCTTTAACTCAAAAAACCTAAAACATAAAGTTTAAAAACGTGAGTATAAACCCAGTGAATGAACATAAGAAGGGAACAAGCGAACAATAAAGAACGTATAGAAATCATGATGCACTAATGTTCAAAAACAATGCAATTTAGTTTAATTCCTATTAAAAACCCCTCATTCAAACTCTTGGTTGTTTAATCACCTGATGATGAAGGATCCACGAACAATAAAGAAGTTGAAGAGTGAAAACTTTAAAAGAATCCAAGCAAGTCAAGCATGACAGATTGATTCTCACTACAGCGAAAAGGCATTCTCACTACAACAAAATTCTAGCCAGATAAAATCTAAAGGGTTTTCACTGCCACAAGGAAAATCCACTCATGCCACATTGTACATTAAATTGAACACATTGACAATAATCAAGTTTTCACAATATTCAATGCGATCACATATTATTTTGATAACCTTTTCATAACATATGCAAATAATTTCATAACATATATGATCATCTCTATGGCATATATATACGAGCATGTATACGCCTAACGGTCCTTAGCTCATGTGCCCTCCCACACCGCACATAGCTGGATATAGACCACCACTAGTCATTAGCTCATGTGCACCTTCACACTGCACACGACTGAAATCATCACCCACCAGTCATCAGCTCATGTGCACTCCCACACCGCATATAGCTAGAATCATCCGTCATTATCGGCATGTGCTTTCCCACACCACACATACTTGGTTATAATTACAAACAATATTATTTATCAATACATATCATATATAAATATATATATATATCAACATAACATAGGGGCACATGAATTCATCATATTCACATTCCACAACGCAAAAACGTTTCATCAAGGGCTTGTTCCCATGTATATTTTTAAAGAATAGACCAATCAAATATTTCAATTGAATCAATCGCACATATATGCCCCAAACCCAAAATATTTTAATGCAAGTCCACTCACCGGTCTTTGTTAATGTTTTGATTGACTCTAACTTCGACTAATGCTCCGAATGGAGATATGGGATCTCGTTGGAGACTAACACCTATAATACCATCACAATCAACCCAAATTTGCGTTAATAAAGTTCCAAAAGTTGTTTCCTAAAGCAAGCTTTACTAGTTATTCCTAGCTAGTTTCCAATTACTATTTGACTAGCCATTCATTTGTACTACTCTAGTCACATTAGAAACAAATATACAACCTTTCACAATAAAACAACCCACTTATCAAATTATTGACCTTCATCAACAAACTAAACATCAACCCTAACTCATTACTCACCTTGGGGCTTTTGTAGTTGAATTCCTTTTCAAGAACTTTCAAATTATTGTAGAGAATCTCTCTCTCTCTCTTTTTCTTTATAACATCCAGCTAGTGAGAGTAAGTACTAAGGAAAGGCTCTTGAGGGTTTTTGAGGTGTATAAGTGGAAGAACATGGAAACCCCTATGAAAAAGTGGTCAAAAACATGAAATTTTGAGCTTTCTATGAAAAGTCATGAAGGATTCAAGGTTTATTCTGATGGAAAATGAAGAAAACGTGAAATGGAGAGAAGGGTTGGGATGAAGAAGAAGAAGCTACTGGAAGTTGCTTGAACTTAGATATTTATGCTTCAAGTTAATCCAAAATTTCACTTAATTTGCTAAAATACCCTTAACATGGTGGCTTTGTCTTCCTCTTATTTGTACAATCTTTTTACTCTTTTGACATTGAAGAAAGGTCCAAAATCCTCTAAAAAAGGTCCCTTAAATGGCCTCCAAAAGCCCTAGCTTCAAAAATCCTATAAGCTTGTTATTTGTGGAAAATACGATGAAGGTCGCGGCGCTCAAAGGCTCTGCCCAATTTTTATTTTTTTTTGGAGCAGTACTTTCACTTCGATAAAGATTTCGACCATCTTGTGATCAAATCTGGGCAAAGTCGTAAACATTAAAGTTGTATCCCTACCTCTTAGCTTTCTAATGGTTGAAAATCATGTCATTTGGACTTCTGCAGTGGGAGATATCCTTAAAGAACCAAAATATATGCAAATAAAGCAACAGTCCATTGTGCACCTTTCTTCACTAATTGAAATTATTTTTAATCCTAAATCTTGTCTAACTTAGACTAATTAGATATTTAATCTCCCATTAAATATATGAATTTGATGCACTCATCAGTCTACCTCTAGTTACGAGTCTATGGAGATCGAGGTTTCAAAAAAATATTATTATTTAATTATTATTTCCTCGCTTGTGAAATACTTTATCTTAAAATACTCTTTTCACCTTTCATCACTTTTAAACATTATAATTAACCTTAATTGGCATCCGATAAGCTTTATAAGCCACCATATCAAAGTGTGAGGTATTACAAATAATGTGTTTGCATCCCTCCAAAAAACCTTGTTTTAGAGCTCCGAAACATATATAAATTTTCTCAAAAAGAGGCATCGAATCAGGTGTAGGCTTATGGTATGTGACAAAAACAGTATTTCTAGGATTTGTCAATTTCAACTCCTCAACATGGTCATTCAAAACAAGATATTCCTTCTTGTGCTTCTCTTTAATTTTTTTAATCACCTCAAGCTTGGCTGTTCTGCACACATTAAATGACACCTTAACTCCTAAATCCTTCCTCACTAGTGTCCTCAGATGCATAGGCTTAATGAAAGGCATAATGGTAATCTTTTCACCATACTTTCTTGCAATCACTGAAGCTGTCACCCTTTTATTCTTTGTTGTAGACAAGAATAAATGCTGGCAATCATATGTTTTCACCATGTATAGATGTTAGTAGCACACCATGAGCAAAGAATAGTCCATTTACAGTTATTGGTAGTGCATGTAGCTCTTACCCTTTGTTTATCATTCTTTAAGAACTTAAATTCAAATTCTTTTCTTGTTGACAACTTGAAAGAACATTTTTAAAAGCTTTAAGGTTTTCAAACCTAAGTCCAACCACAAAATCATCAAAAGGGACCATTAGTATTTCGAGCCACGACCGGCGCATGAGCCCAATGGATGTAGTCCACAAGCCCAAGCAAGACTACTTATATTACTTGTTTATCATTCCATCCCATGAGTTACTAAAGTCATAATTCAAAATCTCAATTCGAAATGATGAAAACCATTGCCAACTCATACTGGCATTACTCATTAAAATATACACATATTGTCTACGGTATCTATTCTAATAATTAATATCAGATTTGTCTATACATGCCAAAAGGAGACTCGATGTCCAGCCGAGAAACTCGACGAATGTACAGCTACTGAATGTTGAGACACCTACCAATAGTCGAGTCTACAAAGGCACCTTGACCTAGTTACCAACTACCTCTTGATTTGAAAACATGAAGTTGAAAACGGTGAGTATAAACCTAGTGAGTGAACAAGACAGGGAACAAGCAATAGTAAGGAAGGATTTAAAAATCAATATGCACTTATTTCAAAACAATGCAATTTAATTTAGTGCTTTTCAAAACCCCTCAAGAGAACCCCTACCATTAAATCACTTAATGTAAAGGGTCCATGCTCAACTATGGTACCAAATAAGTGGAAAATAGCGTAGCAATCGATCAAGATACTAAGCGAAACCGAAACAGGGCACCAGCAAAAATTCCCCATTCCCTCGAAACCTGAGAGTTTCTCGCAGTAGTGAGAATGAATCCAGTTGCAGCGAGAAACAGGGCACCAGCAAAAATTCCCCATTCCCTCAAGAAAAGGCCACCCTATTCACATGACAAATGCAACATGAAACACATATAAATTCCCAAATTTTAACATATCAAATTTCACATGCATTTCAATCATTCATGAGCTTTCATTTCATAAACATAGATATGTATAAATACATAGATAAACAGAAATATCACCATTATCACACCCTGCTCATGTGCATCCCCCCACATCGTGCACATAGTTGGAGTCATCGTGTGCATCCCCCTACATCGTGCACAATCAGTGCCATCGTGTACATCCCTCCACATCATGCACACGAGCACTATCATCATCCACCTCCCTGACCACGCCATCACCGGCATGTGCATCCCCCCACATCGTGCACACACACGGTTATAATCATCATACACAATATCAATTATCATGCTCACCACACACACGTATATATATATACACCACCAAAATGTAATAGTGCATAAATCCATAACCAACCACATGTCAACCATAAAGGCAATTTCCAAAGGCTTGTTCCCAAGGCACTTGTTTTTAAAAAAAGCTGGATAAATCATTCAAATGTTTGTGCAATTTCATTCACATTCCCAAAACAAGTTTTGAGATGCAGTTCACTCACCAGTATTATTTGAGCCTTTAGCCTATCCTAACTTCCCCAACTGTCCAAATGGGATGATGGGTCTTCGTTGGAAGCTATCATCACATTAGCATCACCAATTTGTCAATTCACATACTTATAAAGTCTAAAGCTTTCTCTTCGCTAGTTTCCAATTGCCATTTAAATGGCTATCTATTTTCACTACCCTAATCACTCTAAAATGAGTGGATAACCTCAACTACAACATTCACAAGTCTACTTACTAATCATTCCCAACAAAAAAAAAAATTTAATTCACTACTCACCTTGGTAGCTTGTAACTTTGAAATTCTTTCCAATAAATTTTCCAAGCTATTATGGGAGCTATCTCTCTCTAAACACCTAGCTTGTCACGACCCGGTACTCCCCTCGAGTCGGTGACAACAACCGCGGTGTCCTGCTGGACACCCATTACCCAGAGTGCCAACCAAAACCCCGCAAGGCTTAATATCAGTTTTTCATTTCCCTTGTGAGTAATCGTTGCCAAATATCATGTTCTAAAAGACTTTAAGTTATTTCCAAACCAAAACAAATAAAAAATAATTTTCATCTCTCGGGGGTATTTTGATCATTTTTTCTCAAAATTATCGAAACTAGCTAATAGTGTAGTATGCGAGTGCAAAACACATATTTCATAATAAAAAATAAGTTTAGATGTCTAAAACGTTCATTTAAAGTGAAACTATACTTATTTGAATATAATAAAAATATTCAATAAAATATTCTATTTTCTTATAAAATAATATTTATAGAGTTATCGGTAAATAATTTTTGTAGCGTAAAAGCTAAATAAATTCATACATACTGTAATACAGATAACCAAAGCATAAGATTTAATTTACAATGACACATGGACCCCCAAATGACAAAAGTGAAAGAAGGTTGTGAACCTACAATTTTTAAAGAAGTAAAGCCAACTGTAGCCTTCAACAATATCAGCTATCTACAAACTATCCTGAGCCTGAAATGGGTGGAAAGGAGGGTGGTGAGATTATATAATCCCAGTGAGTAAACAAATACCATCTAAAATATCTAAAGCTAAGTAAATGGAGACGATTAAAATAGATCATCATGAAATGGTTCATAACATCAAAACACATTTCAAATCATTTAAGCCAGTTACATTTCATCCAAATTTACAACAAGGCTTATGTATCTCTTAAAAACTTGGCTCGTGCCAAAACTCATTCTTGAGTATACCTTGATCAGAGGCATCCAATCGAGATTGCCAAGGCTATTTAGAAAGTCATATACGCACAAAAAACATTTTTACATTTAAAAGCACAGTCATTCCTTAGCGTTGGCTAAATTCACTCTCACGTGGTGGTTTGGCGTGAAGTGATCTCTAAACTTTACCCTAGGAGATACCCTACGCACCTCTCCAATCGAGGTAAGAATACAATGGGGTTTACCATGCCCCTCTAATAGGCTGGTCCACAAAAACCCGCTACTGTAGTGACTAATCAATATATAATGCACCAATTCAATAAAATTTGCAATAGCATGACATGGCAATTATTTTATTTTACAGCCTGCAAATCAATAGTTCATACATTTTCAGCACATTTACCAATTCAACCATTCATGCCAATATTATCATAAGTCATTCAATTCAAACCATGATTTATAACACGACAATTAGTCTCCAATTACTCCATTTTTAAAACCATCATTCAATTTCAAGACAATTTTATAAAATCATTTCATTCAATCACATTTTGTTTATAAAATAAAAAATTTATCATTTAAACTCATTTTCCATAAAATCTCAAAATTGGATAAAAACTATTTTAGATAATTAAGACGATAATACGGTTACTCACAGTATTAGGAGTTTGAAATACTCCTATTCTCAGTCCTTTGACACAACGTCTTTACCCTTGTTAGAGGGCTCACCACCTATATACAATACACGACATAAAATTCAATATACTGTGTCATACCATTATAAATCTATTTCAGGCTCTTTACTAATGCATGAAATGGAATGGAAATTGTTCGGATTATTGTCTAAACACGGTGTTCTACACAAATTAAATTGTGTACCAAAATAAATCGGTATTGGCCTAATTCGATCTATCACCCGATTAATTGGCCAATATGTCCAATTCAACTCTAATTAATTCCATTTTTCTCCCAATTCTTCAAATCACCAAAACACAAGTCAAATAACATAAAATTTAACAAAACTATACTCACATTTCTTCTTGAGAATTTTGGCCATGGTGAGTGCATCAACACAATGATTTTTCCTACATGATTTTCTCATCGTAATTCATCATTTCCTAACCAATTCACCTGAAATAAAATCAAATCCACCATCCACACTCTACATGGAAAATTCAGCCAATCATGGGTGATGGGAGAAAGTGAATTTTTCTTGTTGGCTTTTCATGTTACACATCACTAACTATCTAAAAACACTAAAATACATTAAAATCTAACCAAATCAAGCATCAAAACTCCTCCCCCCATGTCCGGCCAGCAAGGGTATCCTCATGCAAACTTGATTCTCAACCACGGAAAATGAAAAAGAATGCATGGGAAAGGTAGATCACAAGCTAAACTCAAGAAATTTTACCTTTGATTGCTTGATTACTTGAAATCCACCAATTTTCTCTTGAATTTTCACTCTACGGTTCTTGTTCTTTCTTTTCTTCCTTTGTTCTTCTTTGGCCGGCCATAATGAAGAGAAATGGGCTGGTTTTGTGCTAATTTTGAGGAAAATAATAAAGAATTAATAGCTTGACACTTGTCACTTTACCATTGTTCCATTTTTAAATTCTTTACTATTAAGCTTTCTTTCTCCACCACATAAAATCTTTCAATTATCGATGATAATATTGGGTAAAATCCATGTTCTGGACAAGTGTTGGGTGGTGCAAAATTACAATTTTGCCCCTGAGGTGGCAAACTGACTATTTTGCCCTTATGCTCGAAAAAATGTCGAAATTAAAATTCTTCACTTTTCAAACTCAAATTATATTCCGAATGATCAGTGTTAGTCAAAAATTTCATCCAACACTCACATCTTTAACCTCGGGTGAAAAAATAACCATTTTGCCCCTAGGTCATGAAAATTCCATTTTGACTCCAAATCAGTCCTCGAACTCCGAATCACCATTTTAAGTCATTATGGGAATTTAAAATTCTCAATTTCATCTTAAAATCTCTATTTGGTCTAGTTCAAGGCTTAATTCAACTTAATTGTACCATTCAGTATACTATCGACTTTTGACGATTTTTTGAGGTTTTCCAAGTATGCAAGCATATTGTCAAGCACATGAATGACATGGCAAGTATCTTATATGGTTGGGCTTCATAGCACTACCCCCCTTAAAATAAAATTTTGACCTCAAAATTTCACTTACCTGATTCGAAGAAAATATGTGGGTATTGGTTTCTCATCTGATGCTCGACTTCCCACGTCATCTCCTCCATTTGAGCATTCTTCCGCAACACTTTAACCATTGGAATGCTCTTGTTCCTCAACACTCGATCCTTTTGATCTAGAATGTGTATAGGTTGCACCTCAAATTTCAAATCTTCATGCAACTCAATCGGAGGTGTCTCTAGAATATGGGAAGGATCGGGAACATACTTTTTCAGCATTGAGACGTGGAAAACATTGTGAATCCGATCTAACTTCGGGGGTAATTCAAGTCTATAAGCCACTAGCCCAATCCTTTCAATGATACAAAAGGGTCCAATATATCGTGGATTGAGCTTTCCCCGCTTCCCGAATCGAATCACACATTTCATTATCCAATAAATACCACGATCACCTAAATAGCATCCTTCCCACTCTGTGTTCGCAGCAAACCCAATACAAAGTTCATAGTCACGTGTTCCCACTTCCATTCAGGAATCAGTAAAGGCTGAAGAGTACCTGATGGTTTTTGATGTTCAGCCTTAATCTGTTGGCATGTGAGACATTTTGCTACAAACTCTGCTATGTCTCATTTCATACCCGGCCACCAATAACTTTCCTTAATAGTCCGATACACCTTGGTGCTTCCGGGATGTAAAGCATAGGCGGAAGAATGAGCTTCCTCCAAAATAGCTCGTCTCAACTGATCATCCTTAGAGACACAAATTCGGTCTCTAAGCATCAAAGTACCATCATCACTAAGTCTAAACTCACTAGTTTCTCCATTTTGTAACTTTTGAACTTCCTGTTTCAACTCATCATCGGATTTTTGCAATTCTCTGATTTGATTCAACAATGAAGGTCTCACAATAAAACTAGCAAGTAAGGTTCCATCCTCGCCATTATTCAACTGGATCCCTAGAGATTTCATCTCAAGTAACATCGAAACATAAAAACTCTGGAGTATTGCTAACGAAGATGAGGACTTACGACTTAAAGCATCTGCTACAACATTTTCCTTCCTAGGGTGATAATCAATCACTAAGTCGTAATCCTTAATCAACTTTAACCATCGTCTCTGTCTCAAGTTAAGCTATTTCTGGGTGAGCAAGTATTTCAAACTCTTATGCTCGGGAAAAATCTGGCAACGCTCACCATATAAATAATGCCTCTAAATCTTTAATGCGAAGACTATTGCTGCTAACTCCAAGTCATGGCTAGGGTAATTCATCTCATGCTTCTTCAACTGTCGGGAAGCATAAGTTATCACTTTCTCATCTTGCATCAACACACACCTTAATCCCAATTTACAAGCATCATTGTACACCATAAATTCTTTTCCACTAATAGGAAGTGTTAAAATGGGAGCAGAGGTCAATCGGTTCTTCAGCTCCTGAAATAAACTCTCACAGACATCATCCCACTAAAACTTAACTCCTTTACTAGTCAAATGAGTCAGAGGAGTAGCTATCAACAAAAATCCTTGAAGAAACCTCCGATAATAACCAACTAAGCTAAGAAAACTACGAATCTCTGTTACCGTTTTCAGTTGTTCCCATCGTAAGATGGCCTCAATCTTCTTGGGATCAACATAAATTCCATCCCCAAACACAACATGTCCCAAGAAAACCACTACCTTTAACCAGAACTCACATTTAGAGAACTTAGCATAGAGTTGTCTCCCGCGCAAAATTTGTAACACAATGCGCAAATGGGCAGCATGTTCATCATTATTCTTCGAATAAACTAGGATGTCATCTACGAATACTATCATGAACTTATCCAAGTATGGATGAAACACCTTGCTCATAAGATCCATAAAAGTTGTCGGGGCATTAGTCAAACCAAACAGCATCACCAAAAACTCATAATGCCCATAACGCGTCCTTAAAGCAGTCTTGGGCACATCCTGCTCCTTAATCTTCAACTGATAATACCCAGACCTCAAATCAATCTTAGAAAACACCATAGAACCTCGTAATTGATCAAAAAGATCATCGATCCAGGGTAGTGGGTATTTATTCTTGATGGTCACTCGGTTCAGTTGACGATAATCGATACATAACTGAAGAGTGCCATCCTTCTTCTTTACAAATAGGACTAGTGCTCCCCAAGGAGAAGTGCTATGGCGAATAAAACCCTTATCTACCAAATCTTGCAATTGGACTTTCAGTTCCTTCAACTCCACCAGAGCCATTCGATACGGAGGGATAAAAATAGGTGTGGTACCCGGAAGTAGATCAATAGGGTATTCGAGCTCTCGATCAGAAGGTAGTCCCGATAACTCATCAAGAATACATCAGAAAACTCACTTACTATTGGGACATCCTCTAACTTAGGTTTCCCCTTTTAAGTATCGATCACGTGTGCCAAATAAGCCGGATACCCTTTCTGCCCTAATTTCAAAGCTTTGATGGTCGAGATTACACAGAACGGTAATACTCGACGTTCCCCTGCAAAAACAATCTTTGCTCCCTCTGAATTTCGAAGAACAACTTCTTTCCTGAAACAATTCGCATTAGCCCTATGTGCAGTTAACCAGTCCATACCCAATATCAAATCGAAATCTCAGATCTCTAGAGGAATTAAATCACCGCTAAATTCTTCCTCACCAACCATTACCCCATAGTCTCTATAACAAGTATTTCTAATGAACTGTTCTCCTAGAGGGGTATAAACTACAATTTCTTCCTCTAATGGTGACAGATTTCTATCAGCAATTGATGTAAATGCCATACTCACATAAGACCTATCTGAGCCAGAATCTATTAAGACACATGCATCTTTATCAAATAAAAACATAGTACCTTTCACTGCTCCAAGTCGGACCCATGCCTCATCTTTTGTCACAGCAAAAACTTTTGTCGAATAACAAGTCTGTGGTCTAGAGGGTGGATGTGCCGGGGTATTACTCTCCACACCAGACTGTATGGCTACTCCCTGTCTCGATGGTAACCTAGAAGAATCTTTCCTCTGCATATCAGTGCGAGCTGGTGGAGATGATACAGCTACAGTAGCTCGTCCGAATTGTGGGCAAGTACTCCTAATATGACCTTACTAACCACAATGAAAACATCGTGCAGGCTCCCTACACAGCCCAACATGATAATTCCCATAATCTCTGCATCTACCAAAACCTCTGAAACTCTTCCCAGGAAAAGTCATCACAGACCTACTAGATCTTAGAGGCCTCTGCTGCTATTGTGAAAATGGGGGTCGAGAAGATGCTACAGAAGCAGAAGTAGTACTCCTTGAAGCAGATGAGTCTTTGTCCCTTTTTGCTGGCTGATTATAAGATATACTAGGATTCTTCTTTTTTGCAAACTCGGTCTGAATCTTCCTATTCTCAATAGCAAGCTTCTTAGCCCGTAAAGCCATCTGTACTACCTCTTTATGCGAGTCTCTGCTTGTCGCTATCATCCACTATTTAATCTTATTACGAAGCCCTTCCTCGAAATAATTAGCCTGATCCTGCTCAATTTTCACCAAATTCAGCACATATAACAACAGCTCGTTAAAACGAGCCTCGTATTCCTTTACTGTTAGGTTCCCTTGTTTTAAGCCAAAAAATTCCCTTTTATTTTCTTTCTGATGGAAATAAGTGAAATACTGACCATCAAATTCTCTTAGAAAGTTTGACCAAGTCGGAGGAGTAGTGGAACGAGATTTTACTGAATTCCACCATGTGCGGTCCCTCCTCTCTAATAATCTCGTGGCCATCATCAACTTCATGTCGTCATCCAACCTCATATCCGAAAGTGTCTCCGAAACTTGATTAATCCAATCTTTGGCTGTGGTTGCATCCAAATCACCCATAAAAGAAATGTAACCAAGTTGCCTAGCCTCCTTAAGCTTCTTAGAAATAGAGATGTCCGGCATTGGTGGTGGAATAGGAAGTGTAGGTACTGAATGAGCAGTTTGAGGAACTACAAAAGGAGCTTGACCAGCTTGAGCTTGGCAAGTAATAGTGATAAAAAAGACTGCCAATGCTTGAGCCACCTCGAGAGACATGGCAGGAATACTAGCAAGTGGAGGAGGAGGTGGAGGATGTGGAGGAGTCTCGGCCTGCTCAGCAACAGGTGCTGCCCGAATGGTGGACGCAGTAGATTCCTCTTCCATAGGATCTAACTGACGACATTGGGAATGACCTCTTCCCTTCCCAGCCGATCTAGTAAGATGTGGGTGTTCACGTTGAGGAGGCATGATAATCTATAAGAGGAAGCAAGCAAGTTTAGGCAACCTTAGGCTCTATATGCAGACGCATGCATTTTATTCAACCTAACCTGACTTAACTTAATTTAACTTAACTTGGGGCCACACTGACACTGTAAATTTTAAAACAACTTTAAAACCAAAAGCTCTAATACCAATCGAATTGTCAAGACCAGGTACTCCCCTCTAGCCCGTACAACTGTCGCGGTGTCCCGATGAACACTATTACCCAGAGTGCCAACCAGAACCCCGCAAGGCTTAATATCAGTTTCTCATTTCCGCTACGAGTAACCGTTGCCAAATATCATGTTCTAAAAGATTTTAAGTTATTTCCAAACCAAAACAAATAAAAAATAATTTTCGTCTCTCAAGGGTATTTTGGTTATTTTTCCCTGAAAATATTGAAACCAGCTAATAATGTAGTATGCGAGTGTAAAACACATATTTCATTATCAAAAATAAGTTTAGATGTTTAAAACGTTCATTTAAAGTGAAACTATACCTATTTGAATATAATAAAAATATTTAATAAAATATTCTATTTTCTTATAAAACAATATTTATAGAGTTACCAAAAAATAATTTTTATAGCATAAAAGCTAAATAAATTCATACATACTGTAATACAGATAACCAAAGCATAAGATTTAATTTACAATGACACGTGGGCCCCCAAATGACAAAAGTAAAAGAATGCTATGAACCTACAATTTTTGAAAAAGTGAAGCCAACTATAGCCTTCGACAATATCAGCTATCTACAAACTATCCTAAGCCTGAAATGGGTGGAAAGGAGGGTGGTGAGATTATATAATCCCAGTGAGTAAACAAATACCATCTAAAATATCTAAAGCTGAGTAACTGGAGACGATTAAAATAGATCATCATGAAATGGTTCATAACATCAAAACACATTTCAAATCATTTAAGCCAGTTACATTTAATCCAAATTTACAACAAGGCTTATGTATCTCTTAAAAACTTGGCTCGTGCCAAAACTCATTCTCGGGGATACCTTGATTAGAGGCATCCAATCGAGATCGCCAAGGCTATTTAGAAAGTCATATACGTACAAAACACATTTTTACATTTAAAAGCACAGCCGTTCCTTAGCGTTGGCTGAATTCACTCTCACGTGGTGGTTTGGCATGAAGTGAACTCTAAACGTTACCCCAGGAGATACCCTACGCACCTTTTCGATTAAGGAAAGAATATAATGCGGTTTACTGTGCCCCTCTAATAGGCTGGTCCACAGAAACCCGCTACTGTAGTGACTAATCAATATATAATCCACCAATTCAATAAAATTTGTAATAGCAAGACATGGTAGTTATTTTATTTTATAGCCTCTCAAGGCAAATTAACAGTTCATACATTTTCAGCACATTTACTAATTCAAACATTCATGCCAACATTATCATAAGCCATTCAATTCAAACCATGATTTATAACACGACAATTAGTCTCCAATTACTCCATTTTCAAAACCATCATTCAATTTCAAGACAATTTTACAAAATCATTTCATTTAATCACATTTTGTTTATAAAATAAAAAATTTATCATTTAAACTCATTTTCCATAAAATCTCAAAATCGAATGAAAACTACTGTAGATAATTAAAACGATAATAAAGTTACTCACAGTATCAGGAGTTTGAAATACTCCTATTCTTAGTCCTCGGACTCAACGTCTTTACCCTTGTTAGAGGGCTCACCACTTATATACAATACACGACACATAATTCAATATACTATGTCATACCATTATAAATCTATTTCAGGCTCTTTACTAATGCATGAAATGGAATGCAAATTGTTCAGATTATTGTCTAAACACGGTGTTCTACACAAATTAAAATGTGCACCAAAATAAATCGGTATTGGCCTAATTCGATATATCACCCGATTAATTGGCCAATATGTCCAATTCAACTCCAATTAATTCCATTTTTCTCCCAATTCTTCAAATCACCAAACACAAGTCAAATAACATAAAATTTAACAAAACTATCCTCACATTTCTTCTTGAGAATTTCGGCCATTGTGAGTGCATCAACACTATGATTTTCCTATTTGATTTTCTCACCGTAATTCATCATTTCCTAACCAATTCACTTGAAATAAAATCAAATCCACCGTCCACACTCTACATGGAAAATTCAGCCAATCATGGGTGATGGGAGAAAGTGAATTTCTCTTGTTGGCTTTTCATGCTACACATCACTAACTATCTGCAAACACTAAAATACATTAAAATCTAACAAAATCAAGCATCAAAACTCCTCCCTCCATGTCCAGCCAGCAAGGGTATCCTCATGCAAACTTGATTCTCAACCATGGAAAATGAAAAAGAATGCATGGGAAAGGTAGATCACAAGCTAAACTCGAGAAATTTTACCTTTAATTGCTTGATTACTTGAATTCCACCAATTTTCTCTTGAATTTTCACTCTAGGGTTCTTGTTCTTTCTTTTCTTCCTTTGTTCTTCTTTGGCCGACCATAATGAAGAGAAATGGGCTGGTTTGTGCTAATTTATAAGGAAAATAATAAAGAATTAATAGCTTGACACTTGTCACTTTACCATTGGTCCATTTTTAAATTCTTTACTATTAAGCTTTCTTTCTCCACCACATAAAATCCTTCAATTATCCATGATAATATTGGGTAAAATCCATGTGCTGAACAAGTGTTGGGTGGTGCAAAATTACAATTTTGCCCTTGGGGTGGCAAAATGATAATTTTGCCCTTATGCTCGAAAAAATGCCGAAATTAAAATTCTTCACTTCTCAAACTCAAATTAAACTCCAAATGATCAATCTTAGTCAAAAATTTCATCCAACACTCACATCTTAACCTCGGGTGGAAAAATGACCATTTTGCCCCTAGGTCATGAAAAAATTCCATTTTGACTCCAAATTAGTCTTCGAACTCCGAATCACCATTTTAAGTCATTTTAGGAATTTAAAATTCTCAATTTCATCTTAAAATCTCTATTTGGTCTAGTTCAAGTCTTAATTCAATTTAATTATACCATTCAGTACAATACTGACTTTTGACGATATTTTGAGGCTTTCCAAGTATGCAAGCATATTGTCAATGACATGAATGACATGGCAAGTATTTTATAAGGTCAGGGTTGACATAGCTAGTGAGAGAAAGTATGAAAGTGGAATTTTTCAAGAGTTTTGAAGTAAAAGAGTGAAAGAGCACAAGGGTTCCATGAAAAGGTGCATAAAGGCATGAAAATTGGAGCTAGAGAGAGAAAGTTATGAAGTTTTCATACCATGCTTCCATGGAGTGGGAAACAAACGTGAGATAGAAGAAGGAAGAAGAAGAAGCTACTGGAAATTGAAGAAGCTGCTAGAAGGAGAAGATATTTATAGCTCAAACTTATCCAATTCCCTTAAAAATTACGAAAATGCCCTTTAGCAAGTTAACTTGTTCTTCTCCAATCCTTTGTGCAGTCTTTTTATTCTTTTAACACTGTGACAAGGTCCACAATGATCTAAACTACTCGGGTTTACAAAAACTTAAAATTTTGACTCGGGGTGCAAAATGACCATTTTACCTTTTTTGTTTCCTTTCGTTTTAATTTAGTCCTCCCAGCACTCATTTAACTCCAATTTCCTTCTATTACCTTCTTCTACACATGTACAAACAAAGTATGAAGTTTGTACTCCAGTACAGTGTCCCCATAATATTTAAAATATTTATTTGCCCATGCTATCTTTACTTAATAAAGACACGTGGCCCCATTAACGTCATTTTTTCTCTAAAATTCTCTCATTCTTTTTCTCCCCCACTTAGATTGACCATATACTCCTTCTTCATGAAAAATTTTGACACTGAATAAAATATTAATATTTTAATATTATTTTATTAATAAATATTATTTTATTTCAAAAATTTCCTCTAGTCTCTTATTGTCTCCTTGGCACCCAAAATACCCTATTATGCCTCAATTGACTTCCGAATCACTTTTTATCCTGTAAATTCTTCTCCGATAAAAATATTATTATTTTATTATTATTTTCTCGATTGCGGAATATTTTATCCTAAACTATTCCTTAGGCCTACTTGGACCTTAATAACATTAGAAAACTACTTTTAGGGGCTCACTAAGAGAAATGATGAAATTACCTTTGGTCCGTGTTATTACCTCAACTTCTAGTTACGAGTTTCTAGAGGTCGAGGTCTCACAATTGGGTTGTAATATTTATCACTAAACTTCACTCTTTGTGCATCATCTTCATCAGAGTTATCACTAGTTTTTATAAAACTCCTAGGGTCTGATGAATCAAAGTATTCACTTATGTACCGATCCACCTTGTCAGTATCAAAGTTAGGCCTAGAAGTTTGACCTTTATTTCCTACATCCTTAACAAGCACAATATGTCTATCATCATCATCATCATCTAACCCATCATGACCATCATCAATACATAACTATTTTTTCCTCTTAGCATACTCTCTCAAACTTTCCCTAGCAACTTCCAATTCTTCATCTGCATTTGAAACTTCATCAGTGACCCAATTCACATCCACCAACTTATCTTCATAATCCACACTTGAATCACTACCAACATCATTACTCTGCTAAACTACTCTGCCAACATCCTTAGCAACCTATCACCTGTGTCTAGTGACTTCCCATTCTCAATATAGTAAACTTTCGTTTCCTTCCCTAAATCATAACCAAAATCCTTAATAGTAGATAGAATGGTCCAATAGCAAATTTGATCAGGATCTTCATCATACTTTGCTAATGATCCATTAACATATGTAACTTTTGGTTTTCTTACAAATTTTCCCCCATGATGGTACCTTAATTTGCATGCTTCCTAAGACATCCTATATAAAATGAAATATAGAAATCAATCATGTGCAATAGTTAGGCTAATTCAAAAAAAAAATTAAAATGAAAAAAGTCAAAGGCAAACAAAGCAATATAAAAAGATTTAAAACCAATTCAAACACTTGCTACATAAATGTAATTTGTATCATTAACTATTTTTTTTCTTAAGAGTATCATTAAAGGCCAAAGAGTTCATTTGTTAGCATAAAATAGATTCATATATAAACACTCAATTATATCCACTAATAATTTCTTTTGTATTGGAAAAATGTAATTTAACATATATTATAACAATTTCGTATGGCCTTGCAAGAAAATTGGAATGTTGGGGGAATTAAAATATGTAATTTACCATACACTATCAATAACATTTGATTTCAAGGATTTTTCGAATCAAAAATATGTCTACCATGAATAATCTACCTCTCAATAGGCATATGAAGGCATTTAAAAAACATGGTTAGATTTTTAGGTCTAGTTATCCCTTATTAGTGTTATGAACACCAAATCTCAATCATCTAAGGCAAAAAAGAAAGTTGGAACACCATATGCCTCGTATTTTCTATTCTCTTACTTCTCTTCTTCAACATCTAAGTATAGGTTAATGACATCATGTATCACTTATACAAAGCCACAAAGAGTAGTCTTAAGAGAATTATTGCACCAAAAGAGATAAAAGTTGATCAAGCATTTGCTAAACATCACAAACCCTGAAGAGCAATTTTCAGTAGTAGGAACAACTTTCTCTCCAAGGGATGAAAATGAAGCCAAGGATCCTAAAGCCTTATACATGTAAGAAAATTTCTTTTATCTTTAAATTATTTTAACATCTTTTATTATTACAGCATGACATGTTCTATTTGTTTGCCATTTCTTACTTTGGCAGTACTCCAAAATAGCTAAACAAGTGGATTAAGATCTTGTTGGATGCATACTTTCTCAACAAGGAGAAACTGACGTCAAATAAACTAAAAAGATGACTGAACTTATTGTTAGACAAAGGCTGTTCATCCTCAAGGAAATAATTGAAGAAGAATACTTGGATCAAAGGATAATAGCAACAAAGCAAACAAAGGATAAAACTGAATCGGAAAAGTTCTAAACTGTAACTTATTTTCATGAATATATACTAGGACCATCTAGCAACAACCGGCATGTGTTTCTGATAGAAATAGAAGTTAGGTTTTCATGGTGAATCTTACAATGTGATTCATTTATAGCTTATAATATAGCCACAGACAATTTTTGGATCTTTATGCTATATTTGTTGAGTGGCAATGTGGAAGGATATTCTTTTTTGAGCTACCATTAATATTCTCTTTAAGCAACTTATATGTCATCCTAATAACATTATCAAATACTAGACAATTATGGTTTCAACCAAAAAACAACAGACAATGATGTAAACCCTAAATAAAAAAAATATTTATGGTAGACAAAACAAACCCCAAAGGGCTATGAACACAAAGTTTTATACCAAATAAGTAAAATCGCACCATGTTTCTTGGTCTAACCTATCAAAAATTCAATCTTTCCCTCTCTTGATTCTTTCCCTTAATAAATATTTAATCTTTGCTTGCAAAAAGAGAGTCCATTAACCTTTAAAATGCAATATTTTGAAAAAAGAAACAAATATAAATGGCATTGTAACAAAGTCTTTATATTAACTAGTTGAATTTCAATGAAAAATTACTGATTCAAAATCAATGGAATCTTAAAAAGGAAAATTCATTATTTTCCCTACCTTCAGTTCCAGATTCAAAACTAGTGAAATCTCCATCTCTTGATTCTTCCTCTTCCGTTGTAGAATTTTTTTTCTCTCTCCCAAATTTTTTTAAAAGTTCTTAATCATATTTTGGTTAATCTCATTTAATTTTTGACTTAGGGTTAAGGTGTTTTATTTTTTGTTTTTCTTTGTTAAACTAGTTATCATTTTTTTACCACTTAAATGTTTTGCCATGTCAACATTGTGCCACATCATCTTTATGAATGCCACATCAATTTGATTAAAATGCCACACCACCATACTTAATGGTTAAATTTAACGGTGTTAGACTTATGGATTGAAATCAACAAAGTGATAAAGCATAAGTTTATACAAATTATTGTACAGGGACTAAATTTATATTTTTTGCATAGTACATGGACTAATTACATAATTTAACCTTATTTATTTCATGCATCACATTATTCCTCCAATCATATTTCATGTACAACCTTTACTTTGTATTTTATCTGGTCAATCATTAAAATATTCAAGTCACATGCATCCCACATTTTTCTTTCCTCATTTAGCCACCTAATGCACCAATCTTATTACATGCAATAGAATTCACTCTTATTTTTCTTTTTACTTCACATGGTGGGGGTCTCACATGTTCCCCACTAACTTTCTCCTTTTTGCATGCAATAATTTGCATGTAATAGTGAATCCACATGCACATTTCATTGTCCCACATATCCTCATTATCTCAATTAATTCTCCATGTCTCCATTCCTTCCAAACTCACGTATATTGTTATTAATACTTATATCATTAAAATTTCACTCATTAAATTAATATTCTAGAATCAATAAAATAATATTTTGTCCATGAAATCATCAAATTATGTTATAACTCCCCCACTTAAGTTCAATGCTTATATTACGTGAGTGTCCATCACTCATAATAGAAATATCTCTATATTATTTTAATAATATTTTATAAATAAAATATTATTAAATTCTAAAATTTTCCATTCCTCCTGCACTACTCCTAAACTCTTAAATTTACCTTTATTGGTCTTAATCTTGTTCTTAAAGTCGTATTAACTATCATTTTACGTCATGGGCTATTACACTATCTCAAAGCATCATTGATGTCTTGTCTCAATGATACATTAAACCACCATTTTAGGTCACGGGGTGTTACACTATCTCGAAGCATCATTGATGTCTAGTCTCAATGATACATTAACTAGGAACATTTTGAGATTATACTTTGATGCATAAGGATCTCATAACTACAATCCATTATACTTGCAAGGCATATTAATCTCATGGACTTCATTTAATTAAACTTATAAATCATTATAATTGATGTCTTATTGATGGAGAAAAGCCTCTAATCATTCAATATGAATGATATCGTTGCATGATTGGAACCAAGCTTCGACCAATCTCAATTGGCTGTAGGGCTCATCCCAACAGAACTCCCCTTGAAATGATGCTCAATATTTCACAACAAAGGTAAAAATGATTGAAACCATTTTTCTCAAATGAAGGTCCCCTTAAATCTGTGTTCTTTTCAAAAAGGTATTTATATGAGCTGAAAGTATTTTTCAAATCATTTTTGACAAATCTAGCGATGAGATTTAAAGAATTTAAGCTTGACAAATTTACTTACAATATTCTCCCCTTTTTTGTTATATAAAAAAGGAATAGGAATATCACGATCGAAACTCAAGGGCCATGACAAGGGCAAAGGTGTCGATGTGTAACACTCTATACCCTCGTATAGAAGTCAATATGACCTTATCGATAAGACGAGGGTCAATTGATGCTAATTTAAGTGTGAAAGAGTAGAGACGGATGGAAAAAAATATCTCAAAATAAAATATTCTACATGCAAGGAAATAATAAAAAAATAATAATAATATTTTTTATTGAGGATGAATTAGTGAGTTAAAAGGTGATTTGGACGTGAACCAGGACAAAGTGAGACACTTCGAGTCTTGAGGAGACAAGTGGAGAATTTTGGAATAAAATAATATTAAAATATTAATATTTTATCTGTTGTTGAATTTAGTCACGAAGGAGGACTATATGACTAATCTAAGTGGGCGAGAAGAAGTAAGAAAGAATTTTGAAGGAAAACAACTTAAGTGGGGCCTGTGTACTTTTATTAAATAAAGCAAGAGCCGGTAAGTATATATTTAAATCGTATGGTGACACCTTGGTGAAGTGTAAATTTGATATTTCATTTGTACAAGTGTAAAGGAAAGAAAATAGAAAGAAATTGGAATTAAAGGAATGAATGAAGGACCAAATTGTAAAGGATGAAAAGTTTGAAGGGTTAAATGGTAAATAAGGAAAACTTGGAGGACTTATGTGTAATTTCAACATTTCAAGTTAAATGGAAACTAACTAACCAAGGAAAATTAAATTATGTGGGAGGATGGATGCAAAGATATGCATGTAACAAATACTATTACATGCAAAGATATGCATGCAAGGATGTACTAGTAGTGGGGAACATGTGGACCCCCACCATGTGACAAATAAAGAGGAAGGAGACAAATGTGTAAGGTGAAATATGCATGTGATTTTTCTAGTTAAAGAAAGCATAGAGAATTTTTACATGGAGGACACTTAGTGGCAATGTTGGACTAAAGGAAAGAAAAAGTAATGCATGTGATTTTATTGGCTAAATGGGAGGCCAAATGAGAAATAATGTTGAAGGATGGATGTAAAGCCATTGGACAAAAGTAAGGTGGTGTAAGTAGAAACATGTTAAACTAATGGAATAATGGGAAAATAGGAGAATGGAAGTGTAAATTAAATGGCTGGCCATGCATAAAGGTGAATGGGATGGATAATGTAAAACGATTTCCAACCAATGGCCAAAGGGATAGAATTGTTGCATGAAGATTCATTGGTTGGCAAAATGGCCAAATGAAAATAAAAGGTGAATGTGTGCATGTCACAACCTAATTCTTGGGCTATGACCAGCACAAGGACCCAATAGGCACAGCCCACTAGGCCTAAGCAAGCCTTTCTATATGAACTTATACATTAGTCCATCTATCATCCATATTTCTTTAAAATCTATAATTCATAATATTCAAATATAATTTCTTTGAAAACAATTTATAAAACCCAAGTATTTACTCATAATGACATTATTGATCATAATATACATAGATAGTCTGACAAATGAATCTTAGCAATTCACATTAAGTATACATATACACATACAATGACCCTGACCGTTAGCGGAGTGACTCTGGGCGTGGGTCCTAACATTTAATGTCATGGTGAACCTACTGAAAGATGAATATGAGGGAGCACCTTGACCTAAGATCCAACTACCTTCGATTCTGAAACTTAAACATGAATTTGAAAAGAATGAGTATAAACTCAGTGAGTGAACATAAGAAGGGAACAAGCAACCATTACAGAAAGTTTTTGAAACATGATGCACTTGTTTTGAAAACAATGCAATTTTGTATGCCATAAACAAAACTCAATGCCATGTTGTCTTTTAACTCATTTAAAACATTTAAGAAAATCAGCTTTCAACATTCAATGCAATCACATAATATTTCCTTAACTTTTTCATAGCATATATAAACATTTCTATAGCATATATAAACATCTATATAGTGTATAAATATATAAACATACATGTAACCACTGGTCATCAGCTCTTGTGCACTCCTTACACGCACAAGGCAATATCATCATGTGCAGTCCCTACACGCACATTTCAGTATCATCATGTGCAGTCCCTACACGCACATTTCAATATCATCCCATGCACTCCCGCCTACATCATTACCGGCATGTGCACTCCCACACTGCACACCACCGACACTATCACGTGCACTCCTACACCGCATGTGCATGGTTATAGCTATTATACAGCATTATCACTCAAAGCATAACATAAATATCCACATAACATAGGAACACATGGTTTCATTATATCACATATTTTACCACATAAAAACATTTCATCAAGGGCTTGTTCCCATGCACGTTTTAAAGAAAAGTCCGATAAAACATTTTAGGTGATTCAATTAAAAACATATGCATTTATCCTAAAACATTTTAATGCAAGTTCACTCATCGATCTTTGTTGATTCTTAAATCGACTCCAAGTTCCACTAATGCGCCAAATGGAGATGTGGGGTCTCGGAGGAACTTATTACACACAATAGTATCACAATCAACTCAATTCACATAACTATAAATTCTAAAGGCTATCTCCTAAATCATGTTTTACTAGTTATTCCTAACTAGCTTCCAATTACCATAAAGTGGCTATTTATTTTCACTATTCTAGTTACACTAAAGATGAATAAACAACTTTAACTACAAAACACTCACAAATCTAACCACTAGCCATTCTCAACAACTCAAAAATCAACTCAATTTCATTACTCACCTTGGAAGATTTATAATTGAATTCCTTCTCAAATTTCTCAAGCTATTATAAAAAGTCTCTTTTTCTTTCTCTAAAACACCTAGCTAGTGGGAGAAAGTATTAAGGTAAGACTTTTGAGGGTTTTAAGGTGAAAGAGTAAAAGAGCACAAAGAACTTTGTGAAAAGGTGCACAAAAGCATGAAAATTGGGGTTTAACTTGAGAAAGTCATGGAGGTTTTTAAGGAGGCTTCCATGGAAGATAAAGAACGTGAAATGGAGAGAAGAGATGGGAAGAAGAAGAAGAAGCAGCTGAAAATTTGGATATTTATTGCTAAAGTTGACTAAAGTTTCACATAATTTACAAAAATGCCTTTTTTTGTTCTTTTGGTGCAGTGCTTTCACTTTGACAAATATTTTGACCACATTCTAATCAGAACTAGGCAAAGTGTAACATTACAATTATAGCCCTGCCTCTTAGCTTTCTAATGGTCCAAAAATCATGTCATTTAGACTTCTATAGTGGGAGATATGTTTGAAAAGCCGAAATATATGCAAATAGAGCAACAGTCCATTATGCACCTTTCTTCACCAATTGAAATTAATAAAATATTATTTTATTCCAAAATTTTCCACTTGTCTCCTTGGCACCCAAAACACCTTGTTATACCCTGATTTTCTTCCAAATCATTTTTTTTCTCACTAATTCATCCTCAATAAAAATATTATTATATAATTATTATTTCTTCACGTGCGGCATATTTTTCTCCAACCTATTCCTTTCATCTTTCATTACTTTTAAACATTCTAATTAACCTCAATTGGCATCCAATAAGCTTTATTAGCCACCATATCAAAGTACAGGGTATTGTAGTGCATGTATTGTGACTGGTCCAAAAGGGTGGCTAAATAAATAATCAATAGAAAGGAAAAAGAAAAGAGAAATGGTGTGGGAACTTAGGCACAATCGTTATTTTGAAGAGAGAAAAAGAGAAAGAACATCGTTCTTGCAAACTTCACCTAAAAGAGAGAAAGAAAAGAGTGAAAAGGAGAAATCAAAGGACGACTTGATTTTAAAGAAAATCTAAAGAAACTATGAGGTTTCCTTCCTCTATCTTGTAGATGTAACGATCAATCCTTGATCGTTACTTGCGTCCTAGTCTAGCGGGAGAATCCACCAAGTCCGGAACAAGCCTTAATTGATACTTTAGTTATTTCTTTGAATCGTACAACTCTTTGCAATATACTTAAATGAAAAGCCAAGCAAATCGACTAAACTTTTATTTCACATAATTCTAAAATACATCATGGTTTTTAATCTCCAAATGTACATTTGCATTAGCTGTCACAACCCGGAACCTCCCTCGGGCCCATGACAACCGCCGTGACATCTCGATTAATACTCATTATCTGGAATATCAATTGAAACCCCGCAAGGCTTACATATCAATTTTAAACAATTTTCAATCATTTTCGGCTCAAGTAAATCAAAGACAAAAATATAGCATTTTTATATAAAACAATATTTATAGAAACATGTGTAAGTAATCTTTTGTAACTTAGAAGTAAAATAAATTCATACATACAATAATTTACAAAGTTATAATGTACAATAATAATTACAATGACAAGTGGCCCATAAATACACCAAGTGTTAGCGATAAAAACCTACTATCTGTGAGATAGAGGGGTCAATTGGAATCCTTGACAAAATCGGTATCTACAAGCTACCACAGGCTTGAAATATTTAGAAAGGAGGTGGGTGAGATTTTGCAATCCCAATGAGTAAACAGACATTATCATAAATATCTAAAGGCGAGTAACATGGAGGCAAGTTTAAACAACAAATTACAAACCATTTCATAAGGTTTTCAATTTATTTCTTAAACCATAAAATATTTGTAATTTACCAAAACAGTTGTTAAAGTTTTTGACTTTTATTAAAAATAAGGCTGAAGCCAAAACTAATCCTCGGGGATACCTTGGCCGAGGCATCTAACCGAGTTCGCCAAGGTTGTTAAGATATTTACATGTGAAACACATTTTTATTTTAAAAACAAACCGTTCCTTGGCCTTGGCCGAGTTACACATTCAAGTGGGGGTTCGACGTGAAGTGAACTCTAACACTACCCCGGGAGTTACCCTTCTCGCCTATACTACCGAAGTAACTATATAACCGGGTTTACCGTGCCCCTCTAATAGGCAATCCACGGAAACCCGCCACTGCAGCGACTAAACCCACCATTTTTAATAAAATTTCGACAGTATAACGTGGCTTTTATTTATTTACCCAGCCTTCATAGTGAAAGACAGCTTACATAAATTCCCAATGCAATTATAACATATAGCCACAAATACTCATATATCATAAGCCATTCATAGGAAAATATATATTTCAAAATAATTGGCAGCCTCCAATTACTCAATTTCATAATCAACACAATATATTTTTATTTGTCACATTTATTTCTAAAACATCAAAAATCCCGTTTTAATCTCATTTTCATTTCATAAAATACATAAAGAACATTTAAAAATAAACTCTAGATAGTTTACAATAATAATAGGTTTACTCACTGTTTGTACAAACTAAATGCTTCCTAGGTGCCCCAATCACTGTTCATCGAGTACAACTTCCTTGCCTTTATCGGAAGGCTCTCCTCCTAGACACGTTGCAAAAATTACACAATTCACCACACTGATGCTAAATCACTATATAATTGACTTAAATCCTATACTAATGCATGGTATGAAATGCAATAGCCTAAAACGGCTTAAACGCAGTATTAACCTATTTTTGGCACTTTACCCGTTAAATTGCTAATGCGCTCCATTTTAGCTCTAAATTGTCCCATTTTCTCTCGAACATTTATAACCGTTAAATATCAGCCAATAACTCACTAAAATCACCAAAATCAGCTCACTTTCCTCCTTGGAAAATTTGGCCAAAAATGGGACATTAATTCGGTAAATCTTCCACTTTGTTTTTCTATCACATTTATCCATTTTTCATCATTTTCTCTTCATTTCTCTTAGAATAAAAATCAGTTCATCATCATTGTACATCATTGAACATTCAGCCAAGGGTGGGTATTGTGAAAATTTCATGCTTTCTTGCCCAATTTAATTTCTATACACATTTAACTAACTAAAACTATCAATATAACTAAAAATCAAAACATAAAAAATTGAAATTCCTCCCCCTTGAATTTCGTCCAACCCTTGATATCACTTTTTGATCTCTCTCCTCAAGCATGCTAAATGGAAACAAAGGCATAAGAAAGGTAGAAATCAAGCTAAAGTCGAAAAATCTTCCCGTTAGACGCTTAAACGGTCGAAAAACGCGATTTCCCCTTTGAATTTTCTAGTTTTCCTTCGGTTTTTCTCTTTTCTTCCTTTCCTCTCTATTTTCTCTCTTGTTCTCTCCTTATGGTTGGCCATCACTTAATATGGGGTTTAAATGGGCTGACTTTTCATTAAAATAATATTAAATCATTAAAAAGTGCCATGTGTCCCTTTCCCATTGGCCCGTTTTTAAAATTTCATCCATTAAACTTCTAGTTTTCACTACTTGAAATACCATAGTTATTCATACCAAAAATAAATAAATCCTATAATTTTGACAAGTTTTGGGTGGTGAAAATTACGGTTTTTACCTAGGGACAACAAAATTACCTTTTTGCCCCTATGTTTCGAAAATTATCGAAATTGAATTTTTCACTTCCTATCATTAAATTATACTTTAAATAGTTAATCTTGGTCAAAAATTTCACTCCATGATCAAATTATTATCTTAGGTGGCAAAATGATGATTTTGCCTCTAAACATCAAAATTTTAAAATTTTCCCCAATTGAACCCTTGAACTCCGAACAATCATTTTTAGTCATTCTTGGACTGTAAAATATTAAATTTCATCATACGATTCCTATTTGAACTAGTTCGAGGTTAAATCAACTCAAGTGAACCGTTAGGTACAAGATCGGGTTTCGTCTATTCTTAGGACTTTCCTAGCGTAATAACATGCTACTCAGTGCATGTATGTCATGACATGTGTTTATAGAGTCGGGTTTTACATTAGCACTAGTGTCTATATACAAAAACAAAATACACTACAAATGACTTGACCTCTAGCAGTAGAGTGACTCGAAATAACTGCTATGAGATGCCTTACCTATCTGCAGTGGACTATAAATGTCGATGAATGCATGCTAGGCTAATCACTATATACAAAAGAGAGATAAGAGGGTGAGTCTCATAGACTCAGTGATCATCAGCTCCGTGAATAAGGTGTAGATGGGAAACAAGCTTATAGTAGATAAGTTGAATAATAAAATCGAAATATAAAATGATAATCTTAAGAAACCAAATCACAAGTAAGGTATTTGTGCCTCGTAAAAATGATGTAGTAAAATCATAATGGATTACTTTCCTTGGCAAAACAATGCCGAAAACAAGAGTAGCAATAAAAATTTCAATCATTGAAATCATTTATTTCCATCAAAAGTAAAAAAAAACTTTATAAAAGTACGCACGCTCCTAAAATAAGTGGCATGTCAAAATCAAAATAAACATCCAAGTGTATCAACTCAAAATCAACTTATAAAGCACTGAAAGCTTGCAAGCAATAGAGGAGCTGTGAAAAACATTAACTGTCCACCATGCAAAAAAGTACCAATCTAAAACTCTCAAGGCTTTTGTGTAGGTAAATCATAAATAATCAATCCGTGGATCTTATTTTAGGTGATAACAATTCAGGAGCTTCGCTCCACCAGATTCCCATAGCCATGGCAGTCTCGACGATGTTAGCCTACATCGGACAAATCAAGTAGTCACAACCACGTATATCAACTGGTGACCTAGCCACACATAGCAACCCATGGCCTTGCCACGTATATTGTCATGACCCAATTTTTGGGCCATGACCGACGTATGGGCTCAATGAACATAGCCCACTAAGCCCAAGCAAGCCTATCTATGTGACTCCCTTTATTGATTTCATCCTTCGTTCTTACCACTGTATTTCGTAATTCTTACTAACGAGTATGTCAAAACTTTTCTATCGAAACCATATACTCACATTTATATGATTCAAAATAATGGCATCTATGCCATTACATAGTGGCAACATTAAACAATATAAACATCTATTGCTTAAGACATATACATGTCTTAACAATTTACATCAGGCACGTGTGTTCAACAAAAAGGACTCTAGACTTTCAGTGGAGCAACCATAGCGAAGGTGCAACTACTGAATGCCATTGATACCTACCAAAAGATGGATACAAGTCTACGAGGACACCTCGACCTAGTTACCGACTGACTCTTAATCTGAAAACATGAAGTTAAAAATGGTGAGTATAAACTCAGTGAGTGAACATAAGAAGGGAACAAGCAATCAATAGGAAGAATTTGAAAATCATGATTCACTTGTTTCAAAAACAATGCAATTGATTTAGTTTCTTACCAAAAACCCCTCATTTCAAACTTTGATTAATGACCTCATAGTGTTGCAAAAACCCAAGATCAATCCATGATGTTAAATGGGTAAAAAATAGGTCAAAATCAAGCAAGGTAGCATGCATGGCAGCAAGTTTCTCGCTACAGCAAAGTTCATTCTCGTTGTAGCGAGATTCAGACGGCCAAAACAAAAAGTTTCTTGCTGCAGCGAGAAAATAGTGTTAGTTTGCATGTATTTAAGTTTTCTATCATATCTCCCGATACAAAAGTCCAATTGACCTGATTTTTTACCATTAGAAAGCTAAGATATAGGGCTACAACTTTTATATTTACCACTTTTCCCAGCTCAGACGGGAAAGTGGTCAAAATCTTCATCGAAGTGCAAGCACTACACCAAAACCCGAGAGTTTAAATCTTGCTGCAGTGAGTTGTTGGCTGCCAAAACAGAATTTTTCTCGCTGCATCGAGAAACAGGGCACCTAAGTATAAAAAGGACCTCATTTGCACTAAAAATCCATTTGGTGTTGCAATAAAAATCAAATTGCAAGAAAATGGGAAATTCTCAAGATTCAGCAAGCCAAATTTCACATGCATTACATCCATAAACCATATTCATGAGCTTTCTATAACACACACATTTACATATACACACATCGTCATCATGTGTGCACTCCCTACTCACACACTCTATCATCGTCATGTGTGCATTCCCTACTCACACACTCCATCATCATCATGTGTGCACTTTTTACTCGCACACTTTATCATCATCATGTGTGCACTCTCTACTCGCACACTCCATCATCATCATGTGTGCACTCCCTACTCGCACACCACCAGCACCGTCATGTGCACTCCCACACCACACATGCACGGTTATGGTTATCATACAACATTATCATTCAAGGCATAACATACATATCCACATAATATAGGAACATATGGTTTCATTGTATTAGACATTTCACAGCATAAAAATGTTTCATCAAGGGCTTGTTCCCATGCACATTTTAAAGAAAAGACTAATAAAATATTTCAAGTGATTCAATCAAACGCATATGCATTTATCCAAAACATTTTAATCCAAGTTCACTCACCAGTATTTTGTTGAACCTTTAGTCGATTCTAACTTCCCTAATGGTCCAAATGGGACGGTGGGGCTTTGTTGGAACATATAATCACATTAACATCACAATTAACTCAATTCTCATAATTACAAGTTCTACAAGCTATCATCTACTAGTTTCCAAGTGCCATTAAATGGCTATCCATTTTCACTATCCTAATCACTCCAAAGTGAATTTACAACCTCAACTACCAAAACACCCATAAGTCTAAACACTAATCATTTTCAACACTAAAAATCAATTCTAGTTCACTACTCGCCTTAGTAGCTTTGTGCTTGAAATTCTTTCCAAAAACTTCCAAGCTATTAATAAAGCTTCTTCTTTCTCTCTCTAAAACACCTAACTAGAGAAAGAGTATGGAAATAAGATTTTTTTCAAGGGTTTTAAAGAGAGAGAGTGAAAAAGCATAAGGGTTTATGAAAGGGTGCACCAAAAGCATGAAAAGTGGAGTTATTTTGAGGGAGGTTGTGGAGGTTAATATCAAGCTTCCATGGAGGTTGGAAGTAACGTGAAAGAGAAGAAGAATAAGAAGAAAAGCTGCTAGAGAATGAATAAGTTGTTGGAAGAAGGAGATATTTATAACCCATGCTTATCCACTCCACTTAAATTACCAAAATGACCCTCCACAAATTAGCTTGTTCTCCTCCAATCCTTTATGTAATCTTTTTACTCCTTTGACACTAGGACAAGGTCCATAATGGTCTAGAAATGTTCGGGTTCATGAAAACTTAAAAATTTTGACCCTAGGTGAAAAAAGACCATTTTGCTCCTATCGTGAAAATCACCAAAATTTTTATTTCCTTGTCATTTTACCCATATTTTCATCATTCATTTATGCCTTAGGCCTACTTAGGCCATAATATTATTTAAAACTTACTTTTAGGGGCTTACTAAGGAAATGACGAAATTATCCCTGATTAGGGATGTCACGTCTATTACTAACTATGAGTCTATAAAGGTCAAAGTCTCACATATATATTCTAGACCATGGCCCCAGCCATGTCTAATAGCCCATTAGTGACCCAAAGGTTCTCTAGCTAGAGCTCACTTGTGCACAAGGGTCACACTATCTCGATGTGACATTCGGCTTATTCTCAATGCTTTTAATTTGTCAAAACCGTTTTCTAAACTAAATCAAGTTTTTCGAGACTTTCCTTTAAATCATTTCAAAACAAGGTTCGATAACCTTTCAAATTGTTTTTCACATTAAATGGCATGGTGTTAACACTTTGTATAAAGATCAGACTAAAATCGATTCTCAAAAGTTTGCATTTAAATCATTTAACTATGCACGTCACACAAAGATACAAGGCACGGATTTTTGATGCAAAACAGTGCAAAAGGGCTTGTTTCCCGATTTCTAAAACACTTTACATATATGTATATATATATATATATATAGTTTACACAAATAATTTCCAAATTAACTTGCATCAACAATTTCCTATGGTTTCTACCAGCTCATGCCTTCCATAATAGTAGGGTATAAATTCATTTTAAAATCACTTATCGAGGCTAACAACTCATGCTATCCATAATTGCATTTAAAGAAAACCAGCAACGTTTATTAAACATATAATAATATATAGTGTATAGATCTTTTAAAATAGACACCCTCTACTCACCTTGTAACAACCTTTTGTTCGATCATTATTGACGTCCAAGACTTGTGAGTGAACGCCCCAAATCTCGAACAAGCCTT
The DNA here is from genome assembly GCF_053813885.1 of Theobroma cacao. Lineage (NCBI taxonomy): Eukaryota > Viridiplantae > Streptophyta > Magnoliopsida > Malvales > Malvaceae > Theobroma > Theobroma cacao. The sequence goes on from NC_142645.1 coordinate 19,965,013, forward strand.
AGTTGAGATTTCGGATAATTAAAAATCAACTGCCAATATTAATACTATCGTTAACTTAAACCAAATAAACAACTATATTTAATAAGTAACATCTAGATACCAATAACTGGACTTAATAAACTCCAAAGAATTAAAACATCCCATGTGGTATTCGTTACACAACCTTAAAGTTTTAAGTGAATACATATCCAAAAGGCTAATAATAATTTTATAAGTCTAACACTATTACACAACATGACCTCTATGAAGCAAAGTGACTCAGAGTGGAAGTCTAAGAGATGCCATTACCTACATTGGAGCAATTCTCGAGGTGTTGAGCAATACACTTGAGCTTATTACTTATTTGCAAAAGGAAAATAAGGAGGTGAGTCTCACAGACTCAGTAATCGTCAACTTCGTGAGTAAGGCGTAGATGGGAAACAAGCTAAGGATATAAGATTTGAATATTAAAAACATGAGAATATATGTAAATGCCTTAAAATCAAATGGGGTATGTGTGCCTTATGTGTAAACTCAAAACTTGTGTTGCCAAAATAATTGCTTCAAGTAATATAATAAAACCAGTGCAAGTAAAAGATTTCCACTCTCGAAATTATTCAACAACTTGCTTAAATCAAGTCAACATAAACATGCATGCTCTCATAAAATCAAGCAATATCGATGCTTAAACACCAGTTTGTAAATGATCTCATCTGTGAGATGTTAAACACAAATGCATCATATAAATAAGGGAGCTGCAAAAAATATTATAGTTCTCGCCATGCGAAAGCATACAAGTTTGAAAACCTAAAAAGATACGACTCTCGAGTAGGTACTACAAATAAAAAACTCATGGACCTGCTTCCACTTAATAGCATCCGGGAGCTCCGCTCCACCGGATTCCCTCAACCATGGCAGCCTTGAAAATGTTGGCTGACATCAAAGAAATCAAGTGGTCCTAACCACGTATAACAACTTATGGCCTAGCCACATATATACTTCACAACCATGGCCCCAGCCATGTTTAACAGTCCATTAGCAACCCAAAGGTTTTCTAGCTAGAGCTCATTTGTGCACAAAGGTCACACTATCTCGATGTGACATTCAGCCTACTCTCGAATCTACCAGTTTGGTAAAACCATTTAAAAATCAAGTTGGGTTCTCAAAGCTTATTTCAAACAATTTCCAAAATGCCAACCAAGGTAACATGCCTAAAACCCTTTTTTGTAAAACTTTGCAATGTAAAACCTTTGCATGAGGTTTAGATGTCAAATCTGATAAATATGAAATTCATTCATGAATGCACATCACACAATCAATAAGGCACATTTTGACATAAATCGTGTTAAAAAGCTTCTCGATTTTTAAAATCCTTTATGTATGTGGCTTATATATAATATAGTCAAAACAATTTCAAACATTATGGCATCCACAATTGCCTAGCATTTCTACCAGCTCATGTTTTCCATAATGACAATTTATAAATCTAACACAAATAATAGTATATAAAACATTATTCAATATAAATTATGGAATCGTTTTGAAATAGACACCCCTTACTCGCCTTACAATAGCGGGACACTACATCGCTATTGATTCGAGTGCATATCTAGCTAATTCTACTTGTCGATCACTCGTTACCTCCTCTAACATGCCATTACGGTAAACTTTCCTTACTTACACACTTCCTAGCAATAATTCAAACTCAATACACTTAATTATACTCAAGTATGAGTTGCACATTGATCAATAAATCCTTAACCTAATTTCATAGTTTTCATCAACATTATTTACAATCATTTAACATACAATCCACATACTATCAACCAACCAAACCTAACACCACATAATGTAGTCACATTGCATGCTTACCTTTCGATTTTAGCTTGAATTCCACATATAGTTTACAGTTTCCTCACATCCTCAGTCACCATTGCTGCCACAAACATAAACAATCAATACACATCTCATTTTTCCTTTCTACTTGAGATTTCAAGACTAAAACACTTACCCATTGCTTATCTAGCTCAAAATCACCATGCATTCCAAGATCCACCTACATGCATGCATCAGGTTCTTGAATCCTTGAAGATTCTTGCTACCACAAGCAAAATCTCACATTACAATCGGTTCAAAGAGCATGTATTCAAACAAAAGGATAATTTTTACCTTCCTTACCTAGGAATCTTTTAACCAAACCACCAAGCTCTCTTTAAACTTCCAACAATGGCGTGTGGGTGGGAGGAAAACCTCTCAATTCTTCTCCAACTCCTTCAAGCCGAACCTTCCTTTCTTTTTTTCTACTTTCTTCTTTCTTCCTTTCTCTTCTTACTTTGTTATGGACAGACCTCTCAAGGCAAAAGCCTTGAAAATGGCTTTCACTTTCTCATTTTGCTCATACATGGGTAGATTGCCCAAAGTCACTTCCCTTTTCTATTATTTTCTTTTCTTTTCTCTTTACATGTCATGCCATTCAACTCCTTTCTTTGTTAATAATGCCACTTTTCATTGGTGGCTTATGCATGCAAGGTTTCCCTTGTCCATTCCTTTATCCTTTGGCGAAATTACTTTGCACATGCATTGATTCACATGGTATCCTTTTTGGTTTATTTCATTTGCCACCTTATTCCTCCAATCGCATTTCATGCACAAGCTTTACTTTGTAGTTTAATTGGTCATTTATTAAACCATTCAAGTCACATGCATCCCATATTTTATTTTCCTCATTTGGCCACCTAATGCACCAATCTCATGACATGTAGACTGTAATGATCGCCCCTCCGTCATTACCGACGTTCTAGACCTCTAGGAAAGGCTCACTAAGTCCTAAACAAGCCTTACTAGAATTGGCCATTAGTTCACTACATACAATCACCATTCCATATTGATACTTTAAACAATACACTTTTGAGTCATGATTTGAACCATAAACATAATAATCTTTTCCACATTTAAATTTTTTATTCATAGGTATATACATTGAAATCCACAATCTCCAATTTAATTCTTATAGCAAAACCAATATCCGATTACAACTTAATAAACAAAGAGCTATGAATCGACCTTCAATAGTAGAGCGACTTGGAATAGAAGGCTAAGAGGTGCAATTACTTGAGCAATGCGCTGAGCAATGCACTTAAGGTTTACTTATTTGCAAAAGGAAATAAAGGGGTGAGTCTCACAGACTCAGTGATCATAGACTCTGTGAGTAGGGCGTAGATGGAAAACAAGCTACCAGTAGATAATTTTGAATATTAAAATGCAAGATTATAGAAAATCAATTTAATTCAAACAGAAGTTTGTGCCTTATATAAAAGTCGAGAATTTCTTATGCATTGTAATCATTCCAAGTAGTGAACCAAATCAAGGTAGATAAAATTTTCCACACCGAGACAGATCAATAATCTTATTCAAGTCAATCATGTGAAATATTGATCTAAAACAATTGAACATAAAAGAATTCCGCCATTGAAATTAATTGACATTGTACTCAAATTAAATCAATAGATTCGGGCAAGCTCCCATGAAAACAAATGTTTTCAAACATATACGTAAATCACAAATCGCTTCGTACAGGGGGAGTTAAAATCACATCATTTTCACAGTATAAATAAGGGAGCTGTAAAAAATCGCATAATTCCATTTCCACCATGCAAAGAAATAAGAGTTTGAAAACCCAGAGAGATGCCACTCTCAATTAGGAAATAAAAATAAAACTCGTGGTTCCGCTACCACGTAATCATATCTGAGAGCATCGCTTTCATCGAATTCCCACATGCCATGGTAGTCTCAACGATGTTGGCCAACATCGGAGAAATCAAGCGGCCACAACGACATAATCACTGGTGGCCTAGCCACGCATACATATATCACAGGCTGTGGCCCTCACCATGCCTAACTGCCCATCGGTGACCCAAAGGTTCTTTAGTTAGAGCTCACTCGTGCATAAGGGTCACACTTAACTGAAGTGGCAGCCGACCTACTCTCGAATCTCTCTGTTTGTAAAACCATTTTTTAAATTTTGTTATGTTTTTAAAATCTCATTTCAAAACTATTTTCAAGGCATTCAATATAGAGTATGATTAAATCGATTAACATTTGTATAACATAAAATTTGTGCATGAATTTGAAACAACCATTCGCATGGTGAATCTATATTAGAATAGTGGATGCACATCGCACAATTATAAGGCACATTTTTTATATAAACTGTCTCGAAAAGCTTGTTTCCTGATTTAAAACACTTTAAGTATAATTTATACATATATATTCAAAACACATTCAAAAATCATAGCAATCACAAGTTTCCTAGATTTCTACAAACTCATGCTTTCCACAATTTTTGCATGTAAAATAAACTATATGTGTATATATGTATATAAACATAATTATGGGAATTTTAAAATAGACACCCCTACTCACTTTATGATAGCGGGATACTACGTTGCTATTTCTACTTGTCAATTGTTTATTACTTCGTTCGATGTGCCAACACAACTCTTTTCCTTTACTTTTGCACTACCACTTTTTCTTTCACTTTCAACCCATTATGCACTCACGGGTTTGGTGGCTTGTATGTCACCAAATCTTCTCCAATCAAACCAATCTTTGCTTATTTCTCTTGAATCGGGTACTCTAGAATTCCACAAAGCCGAATCCTCCCTTTGCATGTTTCTTTTCTTCCTTGTTTTTCTTTCACATGGTAGATTGCTAAAATCATTCACCTTTCCATATTTGTCTTTTCTCTTTTCCCTTTACTCTATTTTATTTATTTCTCTTTTTCATCATTTTCTCCACCCATTTTCTCTCTCTATAGCTGACTTCCTCTCCCTTCTCTCTAACCCTAAAATTTCTCTTCTCTTTCCTTACTAACTAGCCACCCAACTAGATCTCCCCTTTTTGCTGGTCACCATAATACCCAACTCTTCCTCTCTCTCCTCCGGTCACCACAATACCCAACTCTTCTTCTCTCTCCTCCGGTCACCACAAAAACCCAACTCTTTCTCTCTTTTCTGCTAGTCATGTTACCTTATTTAAAAAAAAAAATCCATTTTTATGCTTTCTCACTAGCTCTCTTTCTCACATTTTTATGCTTCAATCTTTACTCTTCCTTCAACAACGCCGGTGACAAACAACCCCTTTTTGCCTTTCCTCCAAATTGGTGACAACCCAAATCCTACCTCTCTAATCGACGGTGCACCCAAGAACTTCTCCTCTCAAAACTGGTAGCACTTCCTCTTTTCTCTCTTAAAAACTGACAGCAAGCTCTTTTCTTTTTTTCCTTGGTCCCATAAACAGCTGATGGCCATAAGGAAAGATACAAATCAAATTTTTACTTGATGTTGCTGCATTATGGGGCCCGTATGACAAGTTTGGCACTTATCAAACTTTCATTTTCCTTGCTTTCCTTACTTATGGCCGGACCCCCCCACAAGACAAGCCTTAAATTGACTTTTACTTCTCTTTTATCCTCACATGGGCAGTTTGTCAAGTCATGCCCCTCTTTATTTTTTTTTACTTAACAACTTTACACATAAATCCTTAACTTTATTTTATTTACCGTATAGCCCTCCAAACTTTCATCTTTTACAATTTGGTCCTTTCAACATTTATTAAAATGCACTTTCGTTCCATCTTCCTTCCTTTACATGTATAAAATCAAAATATCGAAGTTGCACTTCAACGCGGTATCACCATAATATTTAAATATTTACTTACCCGCACTAGCTCGATTTAATAAAAACGTGTGGTCTTACTTACGTCATTTCTCTCCAAATTCCTTCTTACTTCTTCTCCCCCACTTGGATTGACCATATACTCTTTCTTCGTGACTAATTCCAACATCTGGTAAAATATTAATATTTTAATATTATTTTATTAATAAAATATTATTTTATTTCAAAATTCTCCACTTGTCTCCTTGGTTTCCAAAACATCTTATTATGTCCCAAGTCACTCCTAAATCACCTTTTAGCTTACTAATTCATCTCCGACAAAGATATTATTATTTAATTATTATTTCGACGCGTGCAGAATAGTTTACTCTTGAACGTTCTTTTCACCTTTTTTCACTTTTTAGCAGATAAATTGGCATCAATTAGTCCTTCGTCTCACCGGGACAATTACGTTGACTATTATATGAGGATACGAGGTGTTACACAAACAAGCTTAATCTTTACTCTTTCTTTTTCTTCACATAGTGGGGGTCTCACATGTTCCCCATTAACTTCTCCTTTTTGCATGCTATAATTTACATGTAATAGTGAACTCACATGTACATCTCATATCCCACATAATCTAACTTCCTTTGGTTAGTAATTCAACTTCAAATGTTGAAATTGCACATAAGTCCTCAACTTTTCCTTATTTACCATTTGCCACTCTAAACTTTTAATCCTTTACAATTTAGTCTTTCCAATGTTTCTTTAATTCCAATTTCCTCCTATTTTTCTGCCTTTACACGTGTACAAACAAAATATAAAATTTACATTTCACCAAGGTACCACCATAATATTTAAATATATACTTACCCGCTCTAGCTTTATTTAATAAAGGCACGCAAGCGCCACTAACATTGTTTTTCTTCAAAATTCTCTCTTAGTTCTTCTCCCCCACTCGGATTAGTCACATAATCCTCCTCCATGACTAATCTTAACAATAAATAAAATATTAATATTTTAATATTATTTTATTAGTAAAATATTATTTTGTTCCAAAACATTCTTTTCACCCGTTACCACTCTTTGGCCCTTAAATTTATGTCAATTGACCCTTCGTCTCATCGATACGATCTTATTGACTTCTACATGAGGGTACGGGGTGTTACACATCTTACAATAGTGGGACACTATATCGCTATCGGTTCAGGTGCGTCTCTAGCTAATGTTACTTGCCGGTCACCCGTCACCACCTCTGGTCTGCCACCACGGCAAACCTTCCTCACTTGTACACTTTCTAGCAGCAAGTTAACTCAATATATTTAGTGAATGTCACCACAAATTCATTCATATTTGCTGCCTTCTGTACCACATTCTTAATTTTATGCTTTTATATCTCATCTCATTTTCTTTCTTATTCGAACATTAATCATCATTTTAATAACTTACATCATGCTAGAATCACCATTCTTTCTCATTTAATCTTTACATATTCATATACATTCTGACATATTTTTACTAAAGGAAGTCATATCTTTTACTTCCGTAATTCTTTATATTATATGTACTAGCAACTTATTTATAACATTGAGTGCCCGTTTTAACCCTTTCAAGCAACTTTCATCCAAATCCATCTTGTGTTTTCATAATACTTACCAAATGCATGGTAGCAACAATAATTCAAATCTCACTCAATTATTTCCAAGTTTACATGCATCATAATTTATCTAACTTTCAATGGTTTACTTCTCAATCCTCCATCCACATTATTCCTCCTTATTTTCTTCAAATAACATACCGAGCAAACTTAACATTTCCAACTAGCACATGCGTGTTAGATTCTTTCAACAACCATTATTCCTCACAATGTGCCTTTCAAGATTCCAACCACACAACAATAACCATTTCTCAAGATCTCTCAACTATACTCAAAGCATTATTCATTTTTACCTTTAAGGTGGCTTGATCCGCACATGCACTCTAATGTTCCTCCAAAACTTTAATCATCAAGCTGCCAACATGATTCACAAATTATTTCTTCAAAAATTGTACCAACCCTAGGCCTTAAAACACAGTATTATACTTACCATCTCTCTTTCACTTTGAATCCACCACGCACCCACAGTTTTGATAGCTTGCATGTCACTAAATCTTCTCTAATCAAGCCAATCTTTGCTACCATAAAACACAACCCAACATTACCAATTTGAATTTCCAAAGATACGTTCAAACTAAAGCCATTCTCTTACCTTTCCTTACTTGAATCACAAAACTGAGCCACACTGTGAGACCTTGACCTTATAGACTCGTAAAGGGAAATATACGCGATATCCCTAATCAGGGGTAATTTCATCATTTCCTTAGTAAGCCATAAAAGTAAGATTTTTAACAAAATTATGGCCTAAGTAGGCCTAAGGCATAAATGGATGGTGAAATTAGGGGTAAAATGGATAGGAAACCAAAATTTTGATGATTTTCACGGTAGAGGCAAAATGGTCATTTTTCACCTCGGGTTAAAATTTTAAGTTTTTATGAACCCGAACATGTCTAGACCATTATGGATCTTGTCCCAGTGTTAAAAGAGCAAAAAGATTGCATAAAAGATTGGAGAAGAATAAGTTAATTGGTGGAAGGGTAATTTCCTAATTTTAAGGAAATGGATAAATTTGGCCAATAAATATCTTGAAATTTCCAGCACCTTCTTGAATTTCCAGCAGCTAGTCTTCTTCCTCCCTTATCCTCTCTCACGTTTCTTCAATTCCTCAATGGGAGTTTTCTTCAAGCTTCCATAACTTTCTCTCTCTAGCTCCAATTTTCATGCTTTTGGTGCACTCTTCCATAAACCCTTATGCTCTTTCATCCTCTCACTTTAAAACCCTACAAAAATCTGGTTTTCATACTTTCTCTCACTAGTTGGACATTTTAGAGAGAGAAAAAAAATTACACCATTTATTTGGAAGCTATTGGGAGAGAATTTGACTACAAAGGAGCCCTAAGGTAAGTGATGAATTAAGCTTGGTTTTTAGTTGTAGAAAATGGCTAGTAATTGGGATTTTTGAGCTGTTTATTGTTGAGTATGTTCATTACTTTTAGTGATTAAGATAATGAACATAGATAGCCATTTAATGTGGCAATTGAAAACTAGCTAAGAGATAGCTTTTAGGGTTCATAGTGTGTAAATTGACCTATTGCTTATGCTAATGTGATCCTAGGTTCTAAGGAAGCCCCATCATCCCATTTGGACAATTAAAGGAATTGGAGTCATCTAAAGGCTCTACAATCAATTGGTGAGTGGACTGCCTATCAAAATTGCTTTGGGAATATGACTGTTTTGAGCAAAGTGTTTGAATGATTTTATACAACTTTTCTCAAAAATGAATGCCTTGGGAACAAGCTCTTGTGAAATGCATTATGTTATGATATGTGGTTATTATGGATTTCTATGTGGCTGCATTATGTTGATATACATATATGCTTGAATATAATGTTTTCTAATTATATTGACTCCGCTATGTGCGAGTAGGGAGTGCGCATAAGCCGAGGATGACCCGGTTATGTGCGAGTAGGGAGTGCACATAACCCGGTAATGAGCCAGCCATGTGCGAGTAGGGAGGCGCATGAGCTGGTGATGATGATGATGGGATGGTGTGCATGATGGTGATGGGTATATGTATATGTATACATACGTAAACATGTGTGTTATAATAAATTTATGAGTTATGTATATGGATGTAATGTATATGAAATTCGGTATGTTAAACTTTGGGAAGTTGTTATGTATTTCTTATTGGTTTTGAACATTTCAAGCAGGGTGGTTTTCTTTGGGAGAAAGGGAAATTTTCGTTTGGTGCCTTGTATTTCGCTGTAGCGAGAAACTCTCGAGTTTGAGAACCTTCACTAGAACTGGTTCTCGTTGCAGCGAGAATGAATTTCGCTGCAGCGAGATAGTCATTGTAGCTTCTCGCTGCAGTGAAAAACTCTTTGTTTCATCAGTTGAATTTCGCTGCAGCGAGAAACCTTCTGTTTCTGTGTTACAATTTCACTGTAGCGAGATTTAATCTCGCTGCAGCGAAAAACCTTCTGTTTTGGTCTCCTATCTTGTCCATTTGCTGCCCTATCTTTCACTTCTTTACTACCATATCGGAGCATGGACTTCCAACATTTAGGATTAAATGAGTTAAGTTTAAAATGAGGAGGTTTAGTGAGAAACCCTCGACCAGTTGAGAAACCCTCGTTCGACTAATAAATAAATCCCAACGTCGCTGCAACGAAAATTTATTCTCGTTGGAGCTATGCTGCAGCGAGAATGCCTTTCCGCTGCAGTGAAGATTCGTTGTCATATTTGACTTGCTTATGTAATATTGAAGCTTTCGTTCTTCAAATGGTTTGTTATGTATAGGTTCATGATTTTCAAATGATTAATCATTTAAGGGCTTGATGAGGGGTTTTTAATATGAATGGAACTAAATTACATTGTTTTGAAACAAGTGCATCATGATTTTTAAATTCTCCATTGTTGTTGCTTGTTCCTTTCTTTGTTCACTCACTGGGTTTATACTCACCATTTTCAACTTCATGTTTTCAGATCACGAGGCAGTAGGAAACTATGACGAGGTGTCCTTGTAGACTTATACCCATCTTTTGGTAGGTGTCTCGGCATTCAGTAGCTGTACATTCATCCGAGTCCTTCCGCTGGAAATCAAGTCTTTTTTTTTAGATGTATAGGCAAACTTGATGTAAATTATTGAGATACATGTTGTAGGCAATGTACACTTAATTGGTATGCTAGTATGAGTTGGCAAATGTGTAATTTTATTTTGATTCTAAGTTATGAAATATGACTTAGCAATTATGATGGGATGATAAACATGTCAGAATAATAGGCTTGCTTGGGCTTAGTGGCCTATGTCCATTGAGCCCATGCGTCGATCATGGCCCGGAATTTGGGTCGTGACACACACATCCTCTTTCAAGTCCCAATCTCTTTTTGGATGGTGAAATATCAAATCTAAACAAGGTGAAGGGGAGGAAATCTTCACAATTGGCTTAGATTTTCTTCAAACCGAGCCTCCCCTTAACTTTCTTCTTTCTTTTTCTCGAGTGAAACCTTTTAAAGCCCTCTCTCCTTTCTTTTCTTCTCTAAATGGCTAACTCTCAAGTCTCACTAAGGCTTATTTCACATTTCTTTTTTACTCTTGCAACTTAGTATTTATATGGCCGCCCATTCAACCAATCGCAATACATGCACCAATTTACCTTTGATTTTTACTTGGCCATTTTGCCAATCAATGGGTTTCCATGCACCAATTTCCTTTCCTCCACATTGGTACATTATCTATCCTTACTTGTTTTCCCATTCGCCACCTTCACTATCCTCTTCTTTCTTCGTTTATTATTTATTTCATGCACCACCTTATTCCTTCAATCACATTTCATTCACAAGCTTCACTTTATATTTTATTTGGTCATTTATTAAACCATTCAAGTTTCATGCATCCATATTTTTCTTTCCTCATTTGGCCACCTAATGCACCGATCTCTTTACATGCGAGTAGATTTAGGCCTATCTTTTTTTTACTTCACATGGTGTGGGTCCCACATGTCTCCCACTAACTTTCTCCTTTTTACATGCTATTATTTACATGTAATAGTGAATTTACATGCACATCTCATTATCCCACATAATCTAGCTTTCCTTGGTTAGTTAATGTCCATTTAGCTTCAAATATTTTAATTACACATAAGTCCTCAACTTTCCCTTATTTACCATTCGACCCTCCATACTTTTCATCATTTACAATTTGATCCTTCGATCATTTCTTTTAAATTTCAATTTCCTTCTATCTTTCTTCCTTTACACTTGTACAAAGAAAATGTCAAATTTGCACTTCACCAAGGTGTCACCATAATATTTAAATATGTACTTACGTACTCTTATTTTATTAAATAAAGGCACACGAGCCCCACTTATGTCATTTTTCTTCGACATTCATCCTTATTTCTTCTCTCCCACTTAGATTAGCCATATAATCCTTCTTCATGACTAATTTTGATAATAAATAAAATATTAATATTTTTATATTATTTTATTAATAAAATATTATTTTATTCTAAATTTCTCCACTTGTCTCCTCAAGTCCCAAAGTGTCTCACTTGGCTCCGGTTCACTTCCAAATTTCCTTTTAACTCGCGAATTTATCCTTAACAAAAATATTATTATTTAATTATTACTTTTTCGCATGTAAAATATTTTATTCCAAAATATTCCTTTCATTGATCATCGCTCTTTGGCAATTAAATTAGCCTACATTAACCCTTTGTCCTGTCGATAAGGTCATTTTGACTTCTATACGAGGGTACGGGGTGTTATAATAGAGTTTAACATTTCATCACCCAAAAAGGAATCTTCAACATATAAGAGAGGAACCATGGAGCTTGAGGAAAGAGGAAAGCTTGGTTATAAAGTTTCAAGAGAAACAAGGGTAAGCATTGTGGTTTTGGTTTGATTATGTTTTGACAATCTATTGGTAACCATAATAAATGTTTTGTGGCAATAAAAATTAGCTTGATTGGAAGGGATATAGTTACATGCATGTAACTAAGTTATTATGAATGGTGGGTTTGAAGTATAAAGAAAAAGGGTAAGTATAATCTTGCATTTTTAATCCTACGGTTGATAGGAAATCTTGGGAATTTATTTGTGAGTTATTGTGGCACCTTGATGATTAAAGCTTTGGAAGAATATTGAAGTTGCATGAAAGATCCATGCCATCACAAAGGTAAGGCATGTAATGTGAAATGATTGTGTGATGCCTTTAGTTCGGTTAGGAAACAATTATGCTAATTGAAAGCTTGAAAAAGACATTGTGGACATATGTTGTTTTGAAAGATTTAAAAAAGTTAAGAATATTGGGGCAATATGAATAATATTGGTGCAATATGAATAATATTGGTGCAACATGAATGGAAATTGATATTATGCTTACTGGCAGCATGTTAATTTTGAATAATAGTGCATATAATCTTAGAAATTACTTCGTGAAATCAGATTTATAGCTATTACCATATATGTGATTAATAGTATGAAAATAATAGTTTGAACATGACAAATGTTATTAGAAAGATTAACATGGGCATTTGAAGTCATAAACAAGTTGTCGGGGTTATATAATTCAAAGTTTACACAAAGGATTTAGTGTAGATGGTTATCTCGTAAGAATAAGAGATGAAAGTATAGAATTAAATGCAACCAACAAGTGTATAATATAATGGCAGCAAAGCTTATTAAATGCATTGGATTGAAATGATGTTAGGAAGTTGACAAAGCAAGGATTATTGCTACAGGCATAAAGTAAGCATTTGAGGGAATATTATTGGTGAAGTAACATCCCATTTTAAAGTGAGTAAAGGGTGTCAATTTTAAAAGATTCTATGCTTTATCAAAGTATATGTATAGTATTATTCAATGCCTTTGTGCAAAGCATGAGTTACTAGAAAATGATAAGTGATTTGAATACATGATTCGGAATGATTTATACACTACTTTTGTGGAAAGCATGAGCTAGTAGACACAATGGGCAATTATGGATGCAAATTGATTTGGAAGTTGTTTGTGTATACTATATATATACATACATGTAAAGTGTTTTAGAAATCGAGAAACAAGCCCTTTTGCAATGTTTTGCATTAAAACCATGCTTGGTATCTTTGTGTGACGTGCAAGTTAATTGCACTTAATAAATGGCTTAAATGTAAATTCTTGTGAGCCTATTTAGTCCAAACTTTATGCAAATGTTTACACCATGCATTTTAATGTGAAAAACAGTTTTGAAAGGTTGCCGAACCTTGTTTCCAAATGATTTAAAGAAAAACTCTTGAAAGCCTTGATTTGGCGTTGAGAACGGTTTTGACAAACCGAGAGCATTGAGAGTAGGCTGAATGTCACATCGAGATATTGTGACCCTTGTGCACAAGTGAGCTCTAGCTAGAAACCTTTTGGGTCTCCGACAAGTAGTTGACTTGGCTAGGCCACCGTCTGTGATTATACGTGGCAAGGCTACAAGTTGATATACGTGGTTGCGACCACATGATTTCTCCGATGTCAGCCAACATTATCAAAACTACCATGGCTTTGGGAATTCGGGTGGAGGGGGGCCTCTCGGATGTTATTACGTGGAAGAGGGTCCACAAGTTTATTATCTATGATTACCTACCCGAGAGTCTCAAGAGTTTTTAGACTCGTACCTTTTCGCATGGTGGAGAGATATTATTTTTTTGCAACTTCCCTTTCTAAGTCAAAGCTTTCAATGCTTTATATGTTGATCATGAATTGATGTATGTGGATGTACTCGGTTATTTTTACATGCCACACGGTTTGGGAGCGTGCGTGTTTTTATACAGCCATTTGTATTTATGAAGGAAATAAATGATTTCGACAATTGAAATCTATTTTACTATGCTTTGATTTTGGCATTGCTTGCCAAGGGAAGTATTGCACTAAGATTTTTACGGCATTATTTTTACAAAGCACAAATACCTTATTTGTTATTTGGTTTTATAAGGTTATCATTTTATACTCTAGTTTTATCCTTCAAATTATCTACCCTACTCACGGAGCCAATGATCACTGAGTCTGTGAGACTCACCCCCTTATTTTCCCCTTTACAGATAAGTGATCGACCTAGCGTGCATTCATCGACACATATTGTCCACCGTGGATAGGTAAAGGCATTTCATAGCACTTATTCCGAGTCGCTCCGTTGCTAGAGGTCGAGTCGTTCATAGTGTATTTTGTGTTGCAAATAGACACTAGTGTTAATGTAAATGTACATTTAGAGATTATAAACTTTAATGTATTTATACAATTATGTGGAATAAAAATTTAGTCAATTTGTCTAACTTTTTGTTTTAAATATATTACAAAGAGCTATACGGTTCAAAGCAATTACATAAATTGGTGGAATGAATATAACGTATTAACAAAAGTTTCAACTAAGGCTTGTTTGGGACTTGGCAAGTTCTCCCACAAGACTCGGATACCGGTAGCAATCGAAGAATAAGTTGTTACAAATTCAATCATCAATCAAGCAATTATCCATAGACAAATATCTATTTTGAGGCATCAAACATTTGAAAGGCTTGTTCCCCATGCTCCAAACTAAGTACATACTAACATATTTACATAGTATATATATTTCATAAAATAAGCTTTAAAACATTGTTCACATCACAAAGTTCATCCAAATATGTTTTAAATGCAAGGTTGTAGAATAGGTATGATTAATTATATTAAAATAATTATAAACACCTTATCTACCCACCATTTGAAGTGTGCCTTCTTCCTCTTGGCACCTTTCATCAAAAGCTTGGCTTCTTCAATAACTCAAATTACCCCTATATCACCTAAA
This sequence comes from Theobroma cacao, assembly GCF_053813885.1. Taxonomy (NCBI): domain Eukaryota; kingdom Viridiplantae; phylum Streptophyta; class Magnoliopsida; order Malvales; family Malvaceae; genus Theobroma; species Theobroma cacao. Next base: position 19,980,056 of record NC_142645.1, read on the forward strand.
AATGATATTCAATCATCAATACTCTCAAAGTCCTAATTAAATGATATTTAATCACCAATATTTTAAAAAACCCCTAATAAATTCAAAATACTTTGAATACCCATTTCTAACCCTACTTAATCTTCATTTATTTCTAATTATTTCCACCAGACTTTCATCCAATCCTCATACCCATTAAGTCAACAACTTATTTGTATATTAACAAAATCATATACATCCTATTGAAGGCTCAAATAGAAGGATATTTAGATCACTAGTTCACTAAACTAATAAATGGTTCTAAACATTGTTAGTGTAATAATAGAGCCATACTTATAGGACTAGGTCTCGTTGGATTCGAATATAATAATATGACAATATGTTATGACATCACAAAGGTAAAAGCAATTAACCACATTGAAAGGCAAAAGCGAGTCTACATAGAGACACAATTTCTAGGTGGAATAAACCCACATATGATGAAGTAGCAATTGATTTTGTGCTAGTGAGAGATTGTTGGAATGAGCCTTGTAGCCAATTGAGATTTCTCAAAGCTTGATTCTTGTCATGCAATGATATCATTCATATTGAATGATTAAAGGTTTTTCTTCATCAATAAGACATTAATTATAATGGGTTATAAGTTTAATTGGATTAAATCTAGGGGATTAATATGTCTTGTATGGGAATTATAATGGGTTGCCATTATACGGTCCCTATGCATTAAAGCATAATCTTGTATAGCTCTTGATCTTTGTCTTATTGAGATAGGACATCAATGATTGGTATATGCTATGTTCCTTACTTGTGAAGTAAGCAACTGGTTTCATAGGTTGAAGTATGGAGATATTTGGAACCAGGATGTGGGTGCTTGCCTTAGAAGAGCAAGTTCATTGAACATGACCCGACATGAGAAATGCATTTAATATCTCACTCTAGTGTCTATGCAATACTTCTCATATGATAGTCGTGTAAATAGTCCTTAGACTTGAGACTCCAGGTTATATGTAAATACTTTTCATATGAGACTCATATGATAGTCATCTTATATGTGGAGTGTTATGCTTTGATTTCATCCTTACGAAGGCCGAACGAAGAATGCTAAATTAAGATGCTTTTGGGTATAGCATTAAGCATGCCCATGCCTCCGCGAATCCCGGGCTCCCCTTACCACTCATTACAGAAGTAGAGGAAGGACCTACCGACCGATTGCGAGAGCTGCTATAGTTCTACAATTTCCAGTTGACCGAGAAAGACCACACTTTTAGGAGACTTTTTCCCGATTTCAAGGAATTGAGATCGATTCCCCCCTCCTCTTATTTTTTTATTTTGATTAAGTATCTCGTATCTATAAGCAGGGGGCGTGGCCAAGAAGCAGCCAGCTGACTGCCCCCTTCCACTCGGCCTTTCTTCGCTGTGTGAATAAACGAGTCTTGGTTGAAGACTCAAGCGCTTGTGGGGGAAATGAGTGGTCAAGATAAGAATCATCACCCCAAGTGAATCAGGGGACATATCCTAGCAATTCTTGGTTGATATTAGCTTATTGAAGTCTTTGTCAAAGTTTCATTAATCTCTTTTGAGCTAATGATCTAACTTCAAGAATGATATGTAGAGCTTTGCGAGTACACATCGCACCATGCTCTTGTTATCTCTAGAATATACATTGAAGGAATGAACTACATTGAGAGACCAATCACTGAAAGGTTGAGACAAATCATTTTGGAATCTTCTAACATTTAGGTGGCCATAATGCATTACTAGATGCCAGTCTTGGTCTATGGAATTAAATTAATTAAGATTACAAATTAATTCCATTGCTAACATGTTGGAAGCCTAATGGTTGACACACAAAAAAGGTAATTATTGAGATAAAATTGGAAAAGGTGATTAAGTTGGACTTAATCAATTAAAGATATATAACCTTTTAAACTTTATCAATTAATTATGGACTTAATCGATTAAGAACATAAAAGTGTTTAGTGTCACCAATTAAAGTCATTATTATTTGGTTAATGAGTTATAGGTTTTTAAGGACTTAATTAAAATTGTTTAATTAAGTTATTGGATTAATTTGTAATTGCATAAAAGTTATGTAATTAACTTAATTAGGTATAAAATTAATCCAAATATATAAACCTTACTACAAGCCTAATTTCAAGTGAAAAAGAAATAGAAAAGAAAAAAAATGGGCCCACTAGTGTGTGCCACCCTTGGTGAGTACAAAGGAGAAAATCAATTTTCTTCTTGACTTTTTAGCCTAAAGTTTTTTTTAGAGTAAACTTTTACGAACACTACTTTTGTAGAACATCATAAGGCTCAACAATCCCACAATTAATGTATGGTTTCTCATAATCATTGTGTGGACTTTCATTAGTGGTTACACAAAAACCTCTTGGATAGCTTTGGTTTGCTACAACTAAGCTAGTGTGAGGTCAATGAAAAAGGACTATTCAGGGCTTTAGATAAGGAACCAACTTTCTTTATTTATAAATGTAATGGTCTATGGTCATATGTTTGCTATACGAATGCTTGAACACAATCAAGAGACCATTGTGAAATTCCAACTTGAGTAAGAAGATAAGTTAGGAAATCCATAGGTGAGCACATGGATTACATGGTTTGAATATCAAACTTAGTTTTAACCTTCAAAATAATTCACTGACACTTTTGGTTGTCGAATGTAATGGTCTATGGTCATATGTTTGCTATACGAATGCTTGAACACAATCAAGAGACCATTGTGAAATTCCAACTTGAGTAAGAAGATAAGTTAGGAAATCCATAGGTGAGCACATGGATTACATGGTTTGAATATCAAACTTAGTTTTAACCTTCAAAATAATTCACTGACACTTTGGTTGTCTGTCATTTTTGAAGTAGAAAATTTTCGGAGTCTTGAAGGGGTCAAAATATGTAATTTTTATAGAACAATCTTTTGGAAATAAAAAATGGTGGTAAGGATTTCCTTGAATTTTAGATTATCAAAATTGATTTTTGCATAATTTTTGGAATACGTTTGCTATGGCAAATGGGAGTTGCAAATTTAATTTCAGTTGAACTTTTTTAATTTTGTTCTTGATAGAAAAATTTAGATTTTGATTCTTTTAGATTTTAATTTTTTTGATATTTTTCTTGTGTCACAACCCGGAACCTCCCTTGGGCCCATGGCAACCGCCGTGACGTCCCGATTGACACTCATTACGCGGAATGCCAATCGGAACCCCGCAAGACTTACGTATTAGTTTCTTGCCTTTCCTGTGAACAATTGTTGTTAAACATTCTGTTTTAAACAATTATCAGTCCTTTCCGGCTCAAGTAAATCAAAAGACAAAAATTATTGTATTTATTTATTTATTAAAAGGATTTATAGACAAATATTACTATTCAAAATATTGATTAAAATATAGCATTTTTTATATAAAACAATATTTATAGAAACACGTGTAAGTAATCTTTTGTAACGTGGAAGTAAAATAAATTCATACATACAATAATTTACAAAGTTATAATGTACAATAATAATTACAATGACAAGTGGCTCATAAATACACCAAGTGTTGGTGATAATAATCTACTGTCTGTGAGATAGAGGGGTCAACTGGAATCCTCGATAAAATCGGGTATCTACAAGCTACCACAAGCCTGAAATATTTGGAAAGAAGGTGGGTGAGATTCTGCAATCCCAATGAGTAAACAGACATTATTATAAATATCTAAAGGCGAGTAAAATGGAAACAAGTTTAAACAGCAAATCACAAACCATTTCATAAGGTTTTCAATTTATTTCTTAAACCATAAAATATTTGTAATTTACCAAAACAGTTGTTAAGGCTTATGACTTTTATTAGAAACAGGGCTCAAGCCAAAAACTAGTCCTCGGGGATACCTTGGCTAAGGCATCTAACCGAGTCTGCCAAGGTTGTTAAGATATTTACATGTTAAACACATGTTAGTTTTGAAAACAAGTCGTTCCTTGGCGTTGGCCGAGTTACACATTCACGTGGGGGTTCATCGTGAAGTGAGCTCTAACACTACCCCAGGAGTTACCCTCCTCGCCTCTACAACTGGAGTAACTATGCAACCGGGTTTACCGTGCCCCTCTAATAGGCAGTCCACGAAAACCCGTCACTACAGTGACTAAACCCACCAATTTTAATAAAATTTCGACAATATAACATGGCTTTTATTTATTTATCCAACCTACCTAGTAAAAGACAACTTACATAAATTCCCAATGCAATTATAAAATATAGCCACATATAGTCATATATCATAAGCCATTCATAGGAAAATATATTTTTCAAGACAATTGGCAGCCTCCAATTACTTAATTTCATGATCAAAAGTTTCTTATTTCAGATAATCAACACAATATATTTATTTGTCACATTTATTTCTAAAACATCAAAAGTCCCATTTTAATCTCATTTTCGTTTCATAAAATACATAAAGAGCATTTAAAAATAAACTCTAGATAATTTACAATAATAATAGGTTTACTCACAGTTTGTACAAATTAAATGCTTTCTAGGTGCCCCGATCACTGTTCGTCGGGTACGACTTCCTTGCCTTTACCGGAAGGCTCTCCTCCTAGACACATTGCAAAAATTACACAATTCACCTTATTGATACTAAATCACTATATAATTGACTTAAATCCTATACTAATGCATGGTATGAAATGCAATAGCCTAAAACGGCTTAAATGCGGTATTAACCTATTTTTGGCACTTTACCCGATAAATTGCTAACGCGCCTCATTTTAGCTCTAAATTATCCCATTTTCTCTCCAACATTTCTAACAATTAAATATCAGCCAATAATCCTCTAAAATCACCAAAATCAGCTCACTTTCCTCCTTCAAAAATTCGGTCAAAAATGGGACATTAACTCGGTTAATTTTTCACTTTGTTTTTCTATCACATTTAACCATTTTTCATCATTTTCTCTTCATTTATCTTAGAATAAAAATCAGTTCATCATCATTGTACATCACTGAATATTCGGCCAAGGGTGGGTATTGTGAGAATTTCATGCTTTCTTGCACTAGTTGATTTCTATACACATTTAACTAACTAAAACTACCAATTTAACTAAGAATCAAAACATAAAATTTCAAAATCCTTCCCCTTGAAATTCGGCAAGCCCTTGGTATCACTTTTTTATCTCTCTCCTCAAGCATGCTAAATAGAAACAAAGGCATAGGAAAGGTAGAAATCAAGCTAAACTCAAAAAATCTTACCGTTAAACACATAAACGGACGAAAAACGTGAATTCCCCTTTGAATTTTCTAGTTTTCCTTTGTTTTTTCTCTTTTCTTCCTTTCCTCTCTATTTTCTCTCTTATTTTCTCCTAATGGGCGACCATCACCTGATGTGGGGTTTAGATGGGCTGATTTTCCTTTAAAATAATATTAAATCATTAAAAAGTGCCATGTATCACTTTTCCATTGGCCCGTTTTTAAAATTTCATCCTTTAAACTTCAATTTTTTTCACCACTTAAAATACCACAGTTATTCATGCCAAAAATAAATAAATCCTATGATTTTGACAAGTTTTGGGTGGTGAAAATTACAGTTTTACACCGAGGTGACAAAATTACCGTTTTGCCCCTATGTTTCGAAAATTGTCAAAATTGAAAATTTTCACTTCCTATCATTAAATTATACTCCAAATAGTTAATCTTGGTCAAAAATTTCACTCCATGATCAAATTATTATCTTAGGTGGCAAAATGACGATTTTGCCCCTAAACATCAAAATTTTCAATCTTTCCCCAAATGAACCCTTGAACTCCGAACAATCATTTTTAGACATTCTTGGACTATAAAATATTAAATTTCATCTTACGATTCCTATTTGAACTAGTTCGAGGTTAAATCAACTCAAGTGTACCATTAGGTACAATATCGGGTTTCGTCTATTCTTAGGGGCTTTCCTAGCGTAATAACATGTTACTCAATGCATGTATGTCATGACATGTGTTTATAGGGTCGGGTTTTACATATTGAATCCAAATAGGGGGTTGTTTGCTTATTCACATTAAATATCTTAAGAAAATGGAAAGTAAAAAGTAAAAAGAACATTTACTTAAATGGTATTTAATGTAGATAAGCTACGCAAGTTTTGTAGGCAATCTGTCTTAAAAAACTACATTCTGTCTCAAATGTATCAATGCGTGTTCATAATCTATCGATACATTTAGCCTAGAATAGGTTTTTGATGAACATGTATCGATACATGTTCATAATGTATCTATACATTTTCCCAAGAATTAAATGTATCGATACATTTCATCGATTTCAGAAAAATAAAAGGGGTAAAATTGTATTTTCACACCCTAGTTTATAAATATATCACATTTTTCAAGATTTGGCAACCTTTAGCTGCATTTGCAAGGTAAAACACCTATTTTTAAGATCTTTCAACTAATTTTTAACCTAAAATTCCTTTTTTATGATTTTAAAGCTTAGTTTTGGGTTTCTATGGAAAAAGATGACATTTATAGCTTCTAAATCTTTTGGCTTTGGATTTCTAGTACTTAAATATTTGTTTTATTGCCTTGATTTTCTGTTGGTGATTAACGGTTAAAGGTTGTATGATTTGCTTAAGCATCTAAGCTCACTTAAGGTAAGGATGGAAGATTTATGGGTTTCTAAGCGTGGGTTTTAGCTAGAAAATTAGTTTACCTAAAATCGAGTAGTTTTGAAAGTACCTATGTGAAACCTCGACCTCTATAGACTTGTAACTAGAAGTAGACGCGATAAGACGGACTAGGGGTGATTTCATCATTTCTGATGGTGAGCTCTTAGAAGTAACTTTTTAATGTTATTAAGGTCGAAGTAGGCCTAAGGAATAGATGAATGATGGCAAAATGAATGAAGAAGATAGAAATACTAATAATTTCTATAGTAACAGCAAAATGGTCATTTTTCATTTCAAGTTTAAATTTTTATATTTTCGTGAACTCGAGTATTTCTAGACTATTATGGACTTGTCTTAGTGTCAAAGAAATAAAAAGATTGTATAAAGGTAAGGGGAAGACAAAGTGACCTCGTTAAGGGCATTTTGGTAATTTATGTGGGAAATTGGATAAACTTTAGGCATAAATATCTAACTCTCCAATAGCATCTTCCAACTTCCAGTAGCTTCTTCCTCTTCTCCCCATCCCTTCTCTCCATTTCATGTTTTTCCTCTTTCATGGAAACCTCCCTTAAAACCTATATAACTTTCCCAAATTAACTCTATTTCTCTTGCTTTTATACACCTTGTCATAGGGTTTTTCATACTCTTTTACTTCTACACCTCAAGAACCCTTAAAAGACTTTCCTCAATACTTTCTCTCACTAGTTGGACATTTTAGAGTGAGAAAGAGAGATTTTCCATAACAGCTTGAAAACTCTTGGAAAAGGATTCAACTTATAAATCCACCAAGGTGAGTAATGAATTAGGATTGATTTTTAAGTTATTGATAATGGTTAATAATTAGATTTGTGAATGTTTTATTGTTGAGGTTGTTCATATATTTTAGTGTGATTAGAGTAGTGCAAATAAATAGCCATTTAAGGGTAATTGGAAGCTAGTTAAGAATAACTAGTAGAACTTGACTTAGGAAATGGCTTTTAGAATTTTATTAATACCAACTTAGGTTGGTGGGATATTGTTGTGTGTGATAGGTTCTAATGAGGCCCCACATCTCCATCCAAAGTGTTAGACGCAGTAAGAGTCGATCAAAGAATCAACAAAAGCAGTGAGTGAACTTGCATTTCAAAATGTTTTGGGATAAATGCATACAAGTTTGATTGTATCACTTGAAAAATTTTAATTATCTTTTCTTCAAAACGTGCATGGGAACAAACCTTTGAGGAAATGTTTTTCTATTGTAAAATGTGTGAAACGATGAATCCATGTGCTTTTATATTGTGTTGATGTATATATAATGATATATGATATTTATTGGTAAGTAAGACTGTGTGCTAATTATAACCGAGTGTGTGAGGTGTGGAAGGGCACATACTAGTAATAGCAAGTGATTCCAGCTATGCGTGGTGTGGGAGTTCGCATGAGCTGATGACCAGTGGGGGATTCTAGTCGTGTGTAGTGTGGGAGTGCACATGAGCTGATGACTGATGGTGGTCTATATCCAACTATGTGTGGTGTGGGAGGGCACATGCGCTGAGGACCATTGGGCGTGTACATGTTTGTATATATATATATATATATGACATTGAGATAATCATACACGCTATGAAATTGTTTAAATGTGTTATGAAAAGGTTATGAAAATAACATGTGATTGCATTGAATATTGAAAAAACTTGATTATTGTCAATGTGCTCAATTTGATGTTTAATATGGCAAGAATGGATTTTTTTGTGGCATATGAAAACCCCTTTATTTTCATCTACCCTGAATCTCGCTGCAGTGAAAATGGATTCACGTTATAGCGAGAAACTCTCAAGTGGTGGGCATGAACCAGCCTTACTTCTTGCTACAGTAAAAATGGATTCTCGCTGCAGCAAGAAACCCTTAAGTGGTTTCATTCCAAACCCTCACTAGAATTTCGCTGCAGCAAGAATATGAGACCCCAACCTCTATAGGTTTGTAACTAAGCATAGATGTAATAATATGAGCCAGAGGTAATTTTGCCATTTCCGTAGTAAGCCATAAAAGTAAGATTTTTAACAACATTATGGCCTAAGTAGACCTAAGGCATAAATGGATGGTGAAATTAGAGGTAAAATGGAAAGGAAACCAAAATTTTAATGATTTTCATAACAGAGGCAAAATGGTCATTTTTCACCTCGGGTTAAAATTTTATGTTTTTATGAACTCGAGTATGTCTAGACCATTATGGATCTTGTCCTAGTGTTAAAAGAGCAAAAAGATTGCATAAAAGATTAAAGGAGAATAAGTTAATTGGTGGAAGGGCAATTTCATAATTTTAAGTGGAAGGGATAAGACTGGCCTATAAATACCTTGAATTTCCAACAACTTCTAGAGATTTTCCAGTAGCTTGTCTTCTTCTTCCCTTGTCCTCTCTCATGTTTCTTTAATTCCTCCATGGGAGTTTTCTTCAAGCTTCCATAACTTTCTCTCTCTAGCTCCAATTTTCATGCTTTTGGTGTACTCTTCCATAAACCCTTATGCTCTTTCATCCTCTCACTTTAAAACCCTTCAAAATCTAGTTTTCATACTTTCTCTCATTAGTTGGGCGTTCTAGAGAGAGAGAGAGAGAATTACCCCATTGATTTAGAGGCAATTGGAAGAGAATTTGACTACAAAGGAGCCCTAGGGTAAGTGTTGAATTAAGCTTGGTTTTTAGCTGTAGAAAATGGCTAGTAATTGGGATTTATCAGCTGTTTATTGTTAAGTATGTTCATTACTTTTAGTGATTAAGATAGTGAACATAGATGGCCATTTTATGTGGCAATTGAAAACTAGCTAAGAGATAGCTTTTAGGGTTCATAGTGTGGAAAATTGACCTATTGCTTATGCTAATGTGATCCTAGGTTCTAAGGAAGCCCCATCATCTCATTTGGGCAATTAGAGGAGTTAGAGTCATCTAAAGGCTCTACAATCAATTGGTGAGTGGACTGCCTATCAAAATTGTTTTGGGAATATGACTGTTTTGAACAAAGTGTTTGAATGATTTTATACAACTTTTCCCAAAAATGAATGCCTTGGGAACAAGCTCTTGTGAAATGGTTTATATTATGATATGTGGTTATTATGGATTTCTATGTGGCTGCATTATGTTGATATACATATATGCTTGAATATAATGTTGTGTAATTATATTGACTCGGCTATTTGCGAGTAGGGAGTGCACATAAGCCGAGGATGACCTGGTTATGTGCGAGTAAGGAGTGCGCATAACCCGGTAATGACCCAGCCATGTGCGAGTAGGGAGTGCGCATGAGCTAGTGATGACGATGATGGGATGGTGTGCATGATGGTGATGGGTATATGTATATGTATACATACGTAAACATGTGTGTTATAAAACATTTATGAGTTATGTATATGGATGTAATGTATGTGAAATTCTGTATGTTAAACTTTAGGAAATTGTTATGTATTTCTTATTGGTTTTGAACATTTCAAGCAGGGTGGCTTTCTTTGGGAGAAAGGGAAATTGTCGTTTGGTGCCCTGTATTTTGCTACAACCAGAAACTCTTGAGTTTGAGAACCTTCACTAGAACTGGTTCTCACTGCAGCGAGATAGTCACTGCAGCGAAAAGCTCTTTGTTTCATTAGTAAAATTTTGCTGCTGCGAGAAACCTTCTGTTTTTGGGTTTCAATTTCGCTGCAGCGAAAATTTCTTTTGCTACAGCGAAAAACTTTCTAGTTTAGTCTCCTATCTTGTCCAATTGCTACCCTATCTTTCACTTATTTGCTACCATATCGAAGCATGGACTTCCAACATTAAAGATTATATGAGTTAAGTTTAAAATGGGGAGGTTTAGTGGGAAACCCTCGGCCAGTTGAGAAACCCTCGTTCGACTAATAACTGAATCCCAAGGTCACTGCAGCTACGCTGCAGCAAGAATGCCTTTCCCCTGTAGTGAAGATTCGTTGTCGTATTTGACTTGCTTGTCTGTTATTAAAGCCTTCACTCTTTAAATGGTTCGTTATGTATGGGTTCATGAGTTTCAAATGATTAATCGTTTAAGGGCTTGATGAGGGGTTTTTAATAAGAATATAAACAAATTGCATTGTTTTGAAAAAGAATGCCTCATGATTTCATTAAAGATTCCTTATGGTATGCTTGTTCCCTTCCTTGTTCACTCACTGGGTTTATACTCACCGTTTTCAACTTCATGTTTTCAGATCACGAGGCAGCTGGTAACTAGGACGAGGTGTCCTTGTAGACTTATACCCATCTTTTGGTAGGTGTCTTGTCATTCAGTAGCTGTACATTCGTCAGAGTCCCTTGGTTGGAAATCGAGTATTCTTTTTGAGATGTATAGAGAAATGTGATGTAAATTATTAAGATACATGTTGTAGGCAATGTACACTTAATTGATATGCCAGTATGAGTTGGCGAATGTTTAATTTTATTATGATTCTAAGTTATGGAATATAACTTAGCAGTTATGATGGAATAATGAATACGTTAGATTAATAGGCTTCCTTGGGCTTAGTGGATTACATCCATTGGGCCCATGAGCCGGTCATGGCCCAAAATTTGGGTCGTGACTAAGAAACCCTTGGGCAGCTGATGATTTGTGCTCGAATTTTGTAGCAACGAGAATGCCTTTCCGCTATGGCGAGGATCAATCTATTTCGCTTGACTTGCTGAATGCTACTAAAGTTTTCAGTCTTCAAAATTTTTGTTGTTCATGGATCCTTCATCATCAAGTGATTAAACAACTAAAGGTTTAAATAAGGGGTTTTTGCGCATATAGAAAGGCTTGCTTAGGCCTAGTGGGCTGTGCCTATTGGGTCTTTAGGCAGGTCATAGCCTGGGAATTGGGCGATGACAACCTAGAATGATTATTACGAAATCTTTATTTTAGGAAATAATTGTTATGATTGTTGTATGATAGGAACAATTGAAAACTCAACGGATAACGACGAAATAGAGTTGTGATTGGAGCTATGAATCAACCCTCCAATTCGGTGAATGGATACAACTTTCCAAGTATTTCAATATGTAAAGTTAGCATGATTTTTATGGAAATGGTTGTTTAAGCATGTTAAAAACTTATTTCCATAAATGGTTTATTAAAGGATTTGAATTACAAGGTTTCATGAAGTTTTCAATGAAATGTTTAAATGACTTGATTTGATAGTGATTGTGATATGTGTGACATAATGATTTTCAAATTGTTTACAAATCTACTATGTATGTAAATATGTTACTACGTATTAGTTTTCAACAAGGGGGGACAAGATTTTTTATGTATGTTGTCCATTCAATTACTTCGACCTTCAAGCTAGTGTGGGTACGAGATATTTCTATGGTTAAAGTATGAATGTTATTATGCACATGTTAGATACAATGTAGCATGATAAGAATGTTGGATCAATGAGTTCCATTTTTGAGATTGTAACATGTATGCCATGGGATGTATGTGTTAAGCATATCATATACACTATGGGAAAAGCATGTAAGTGATTAATGAGGTTATGAATGTATGCCATGAGATGTATGTGATGAGATAGTCATATACACTATGGGCTAAACATGTAAGTGATTTATGAGGTTATGAAATGTATGCCATAAGATGTATACGTTAAGATAGTCATATACACTATGGGCAAAGCATGTAAGTGATTTATGAGGTTATGAAATGTATGCCATGAGATGTATGTGATGAGATAGTCATATACACTATGGGCTAAGCATATAAGTGATTTATGAGGTTATGAAATGTATGCCATGAGATGTATATGTTAAGATAGTCATTTGCGCTATGGGCTAACTATGATGATAGTTTATGGAAATGTTATATGTTTATGATGCAAGCTAAGGATGAGAATGATCCTAAGCTTAAGAGATCTTATGATGATAGTGGGTGAGGCCGATGTGCCACTCACGTAGCTTTGATGATTGTTCACGCAAGGCAAACCAGACGGTAGTTAGGACTTTGTCCACTGCCCGCCTGAGTGGGGTGGTACCACTCAATAGATCATGGATAAGGCCGATGTGCCATTCACTAAAGCATGCTAGGAACCTGAAATAGTGGGGGTTAAACCACTATTTGTCAAAATGGGGTCGACCCACTCATAGTTAAAATTTTATGACAAATAAGATTAATGGGTTAGAGAAATGAATGAATGAGTATTAAATCATGATTTATGCTTGACTGCACAGTTTATGATTATATGAGTATTGATGATGTTATTCACATTGTAATGTGGTGATGTTGGATGGGTCAGATAGAACCTTAGCTTGTGGAATTATCCTTCAATGCTAAAAAGATTATGAATAGTTTAGATTTAGAAAAATGCCTAGAAAATTGGATTCTGTGGCAAAAGTATTGATACATATGAAGTATGTATCGATACATTTTCAACTGAATGCCACAAAAGATATATTGTGTGAAATGTATCGATACCTTCCTAAAGGTATCAATAGACTCCTTGCATTTATTGATACATTCTAGAATGTTTCGATAGAATTGTTATAGAAATGGTTTCTCAAGTGATTTTAAAGAGGTTTTCAAGATTATATGGTTTCTAATGATTTATGCAAAGATGTTTTCCATGCAATGGTTATTCAAAGGATAATTAAATGCTATGTTTCATGATCAGTATGGAAATGATGTTGAATTTATGAATCATATGTATTTATAATTGCATGGTTATGAAAAACTCTTATCCCTTGGCTTGTCCCCTTCCTCGTATCCACTCACGAAGCCTTTGTGACTCACACATTATTTTCACTCACTATTTTTGTTGTAGATCAATGATAACTTTTTTGCTAGCAACTAGTGTCACAGAGATGTGATTTGTTCTTTTCTCATTGATAGGTGTCTAGCAACTTCTCGATGTCTAGCGAATTGGGTCATGTTCCGGTGATAAGTCAATCTATGTTATGTTTATGCTTTTAGACTATGAACATGTTTTATGGATTATGAGTATGTTATAATAATGTAGCCAAATGTTCGGGCTATTACATTATGAATGTTATGTTAAATGTGTAAAGTGGCTCAAGAGCCTATATAGACACTCGAGGGTGTTGAGAAATGAAATATTATGGTGCACTGGAAATGTGGCACTCATATGATATATGAAATGTTGCACTTACACTAATATGTTGAGAAGTTCCACATATGTGTAATGTTACATATGATGGTATGCATGAGTTGATATTGTATTCCTATGGATGTTTATGTATGCTTCCGTATTGATGAATGTTTAATGATGAATGATAAAAAGGCTTGCTTAGGGCTAGCGAGCATTACTCATCTGGGTTCATGCGCCGGTCATGTTCCATCATAAAATGGGATGTGACAACAATAGAAGATGACCTTGGCTGGCTAAGATCGGTATTGTATGTTTTATTTTTTCTATTGCATAATTTTATTTTATTACTTTGTCATGCATGGTTTGCCTCCCCAACAACGATGGTGTATGAAACACTTATCCAACAAATCATTCAATTGATCCTTGGGCTCTTTAAGCTCCGCTCACGCCATTTGGTATAGTGGAATGGATATTGGTCAACTATCTAGTATCAAGTCTATGCAAAACTCAATGTCACGACCCGATACTCTCCTCGAGCCCGTGACAACTGTTGCAATGTCTCTATAGACATTCATTAACCTGAATGCCAACCGAAAGTTAGCAAGGCTTAATATCAGTTTTCGCACCTCCCTTGTGAGCAATAATTACTAAATATCATATTTTAAAAGATTATAAGCTATTTCCAAATCAAAACAATAATAAAAAAATATTTTTTGTCTCATTTTGGCATTTTGGTCATTTTTTCTAAAAATTTTGAAACCTGCTAAAAATATAATGTATAGGGGAAAATACTCATTTTATAACTAAAAACAAGTTTTTATGTCTAAAACATTCATTTAAGGTGAAATTGTAGCTAATAGAATAAAATAAAAATATTAAATGAAATATTTTATTTTCTTATAAAACAATATTTATAGAACTCTGCGTAAATAATTTTTGTAGCATAAAAGCAAAAAAAATCCATACATACAGTAACTTAGATAACCAGAGTATGTAATTTAATTTACAATGACGTGTGGGCCCCCGAATGACCAAAGGTAACAAAGGCTGCGGACCTACAATTTCTGCGGAGGCTAGTCCAATCATAACCCTTGACATAATGAACTATTTACGGACTGTCTTGATCTTGGATTGAGTGGAAAAGAGGGTGGTGAGTTTATATAAACTCAAAGAGTAAACAAACATCATCTAAAATATCTAAAGTCGAGTAAATGGAGACAACTTAAAATAGTTCATCGAACTATGATTCATATCGTTTCAAACTCAATTCAACTAAATAAAATAATTTCATTTCACTCAAATAATCAACATGGCTTATGAATTTCTTAAAAATTTGGCTCATGCCAAAACTCATTCTCGGGGATACCTTGGCCTGGGCATCCAACCGAGTCTGCCAAGGCTGTTAAAGAAAAGTTCATATACGTATAAAACACATTTTTATGTTTCAAAGCACAGTCATTCCTTGGCGTTAGCTGAGTTCACCCTCACGTGGTAGTTTAGTGTGTAGTGAACTCTAAAGCTTTACCTTAGGAGATACCCTCCATGCCTCTCGTACCGAGGTAAAATATAAGGTGGTTTATCGTGCTCCTCTCTAATAGGCTGGTCCACGAAAACTCACCCACTGCAGTAAGCTAAATACATAATCCACCAAATCAATAAAATTTCGGCAGCATGACATGACAATTATATTACTACCCAGTCTATTAAGGCAAAACAAACAGTTCATGCAATTTCAACACAATTTCCAATTCAGCCATTCATGCCAATATCACCATAAGCCATTTAATTCAAACCATAAATTTACAACACAATCGAACAGTCTCCAATTACTCAATTTTTAAAATCATCATTCAATTTCAAAATGATTTATAAAACTCATTTCATTTAATCACATTTAACTTTTAAAACATAAGGATTTACCATTTAAACTCATTTTTCTATAAAATCACAAAAACGAATAAAAACTACGTTAGATAATTAAGACGATAATAAGTTTACTCACAATATCGGGAGTCGAAGTAATCTTAGTCCCGATCTTCGGAACAATCTCCTTACCCTTATCGGAAGTTTCACCACCTAAACATAATGCACAACAAGCAATTTACTATATTTGTACTAAACTGTTATAAAACTAATTTAAACTCTATATGAATGCATGAAATGGGATGCGAAATGTCACGACCCAAATTTTGGGCCATGATCGGTGCAAGGGCCCAATGGACATAGTCAACTAATGTCACGACTCGGAACCTCCCTCGGGCCCATGACAACCGCCTCGATGTCCCAATTGACACTCATTACCCGAAATGCCAATCAGAACCCTACAAGGCTTACATTTCAGTTTCTTACCTTTTCGGTGAGCAATCATTTTTAAACATTCCATTTTAAATAATTTCTAGTAGTTTCCTGCTCAAGTAAATCAAAAGACAAAAATATTTTAAAAGGATTTATAGATAAATATCACTATTCAAAATATTGATTAAAATATAGCATTTTTTTTATATAAAACAATATTTATAGAAACACGTGTAAAAAATCTTTTGTAACGTGTAAGTAAAAAAAATTCACACATACAAAAATTTATAAAGTTATAATGTACAATAATGGTTACAATGACAAGTGGCCCAAAATACACTCAATGTTGGTTCTAGAAACCTACTGTCTATGTGGTAGAGATGTCAACTGAAATCCTCGACAAAATAGTGTATCTACAAGCTACCATAGACCTGAAATGTTTGGAAAGGAGGTGGGTGAGATTTTGCAATCCTAATGAGTAAACAGACATTATCATCAATATCTAAAGGCGAGTAACAAGGAGGCAAGTTTAAACAACAAATCACAAACCATTTCATAATGTTTTCAATTTATTTCTTAAACCATAAAATATTTGTAATTTACCAAAACAATTGTTAAGGCTTATGTCTTTTATAAAAGAAAACAAGGCTCAAGCCAAAACTAATCCTCGAGGATACCTTGGCCGAGGCATCTAACCGAGTCCGCCAAGGTTGTTATAACATTTACATGTGAAACACATTTTTATTTTTAAAACAAGTCGTTCCTTGGCGTTGGCCGAGTTACACATTCACGTGGGGGTTCGACGTGAAGTGAGCTCTAATACTACCCCGGGAGTTACCCTCCTCGCCTCTACAACTGGAGTAACTATATAACCGGGTTTACCATGCCCCTTTAATAGGCAGTCCATGAAAACCTGTCACTGCAGTGACTAACTCACTAATTTTAATAAAATTTCAACAGTATAACGTGACTCTTATTTATTTATCCAGCTTGCATAGTAAAAATAGCTTACATAAATTTCCCAATGCACTTACAAAATATAGCCACATATACTTATATCTCATAAGCTATTCATAGGAAAATATATAATTTTCAAGACAGTTAACAGCCTCAAATTACTCAATTTCATAATCAACACCATATTTTTTTTTTCACATTTATTTCTAAAACATAAAAAATCTTGTTTTAATCTCATTTTCGTTTCATAAAATACATAAAGAGCATTTTTAAAATAACTCTAGCTAATTCACAATAATAATAGGTTTACTCACCGTTTGTACAAACTAATTGCTTTTTAAGTGCCCCGATAACTACTCGTCTGGTACAATTTTCTTGCCTTTATCGAAAGGCTCTCCTCCTAGACACATTGCAAAAATTTACTCAATTCATCACATTAATGCTAAATCACTATGTATTTGACTTAAATCCTATACTAATGCATGGTATGAAATACAATAGCCAAAAATGGCTTAAACGCGGTATTAACCTATTTTTGGCACTTTACCCGATAAATTGCTAACGCGCTCCATTTTAGCTCTAAATTGTCCCATTCTCTCTCCAACCTTTCTAACCATTAATTATCAGCCAATATTCCTCTAAAATCACCAACATCAGCTCACTCTCTTCCTTGGAAAATTCGGCCAAAAATGGGACATTAACTCAGTAAATTTTCTACTTTGTTTCTCTATCACATTTAACCATTTTTCATCATTTTTTCTTTATTTCTCTTAGAATGAAAATAAGATCATCATCTTTGTACCTCATTGCAGATTCGGCCAAGAGTAAGTATTGTGAAAATTTAATGCTTTCTTGCCCAATTTAATTTCTAAAAACATTTAACTAACTAAAACTACCAATTTAACTAAAAATCAAAACCTAAAAAATTCAAAATCTCTCCCCTAAAATTTCATCCAGCCCTTGATGTCACTTTTAGATCTCTCTCCTCAAGCATGCTAAATGGAAACAAAGGCATAAGAAAGGTAGTAATCAAGCTAAAGTTGAAAAATTTTATCGTTAGACGGGTAAACGGGAGAAAAACGTGAATTCCCCTTTGATTTTTTCTTCCTTTCCTCTCTATTTTCTCTCTTATTCTCCCTTATGGCCGGCCACCACTTAAACTAGGTTTACATGGGCTAACTTTTCATTAAAATATTATTATATCATTAAAAAAATGCCACGTGTCACTTTCCCATTGGCCCATTTTTAAAATTTCATCCATTTGTTTCCAACTTTTCATCATACACTTGTCCCACATATCCATAGCTTAGATAAAATTCTCAGACTTATCCAAAGTCTCAGTGGAGTAATTTTTGAAATTTACACTTTTGCCCCCGTAAAAGTGAAAAATTAAATTTTTGCTAAAAAAATTGAAAAATTGCCCATAGACATATTTTTCATCTTTTATACTCATACCATTCTCAAATTTGATCTAAATTCTTTCAAAATCTCAAATTTTGTCCGCGGGTGGTAAAATTACGATTTTACCCTTGAACATCAAACTTTTCAATTTTACCCTTAATGAACCCTCGAACTCCGAACAATCATTTTTAGTCATTCCTTGACTATAAAATATTAAATTCATCCTACGATTCCTATTTGGATTAGTTCAAGGTTAAATCAACTCAAGTGTATCGTTAAGTACGATACCGGGTTTCTTAGGTGCTTTCTTTTCAAGCACTTTTCCACAACTTTTGACCATTGAAATACTCTTGATCCTCAGTACTCGATCCTTTCGATCCAAGATACTCACAGGTTGCACCTCGAACTTTAATTCGTCATGCAACTCGATCGGAGGTGCTTCGAGGATGTGAGAGGGATCTGGTACATATTTCTTAAGCATGGAGACATGGAAAACGTTGTGGATCTGATCTAACTCCGGAGGTAGTTCTAGTCTATACGCCACTGGTCCAATTCTTTCAATAATATGAAAAAGTCCAATGTATCTCGGATTGAGCTTTCCCCGCTTTGCAAATCGGATCACACCTTTCATTATCCAACAAGATATCATAATTTACCACAATAATATAATCAAATAAAACTTAATACCACAAAGCATTTAGATTATTACCTTTCCATGGAGAAACCTTAAGAAAAACTTTATCATTGATCTCAAACTCCAAGTCTTTTCTCCGTTTATCTGCATAGCTCTTCTGCCTATCCTAGGCTACCTTTAGCCTCTCTCGTATAACCTTGATCTTGTCATTAGTTAGCTCGATCAATTCCACACTAACTAACTTCTTTTCACCCACTTCGTCCCAACAAAGTGGAGTACGACATTTCCTTCCATATAAAGCTTCGTATGGTGCCATACCAATGCTAGATTGGAAGCTGTTGTTGTAAGAAAATTCCACTAATGGCAAGTGTCTATCCCAACTTCCAAGAAAATCCATGACACAAGCCCTCAACATATCCTCGGTAGTCTGGATAGTCCTCTCTGACTGACCATCCGTCTGTGGGTGAAAAGCAATGCTAAATTTCAATTTGGTTTCGAGAGCTTCTTGAAATTTTAGCCAAAATCGAGAAGTGAATCGAGGATCTCGATCTGAAACTATAGAAATGGGAAATCCATGTAGCCTCACAATCTCATCTATATAGAGCTAAGCCAGCTTCTCAATAGAGTATGTACTATGGACAGCTAAAAAGTGAGCGAACTTAGTCAACCGATCTACGATCACCTAAATTGCATCCTTTCCCCTTTGTGTCCGCGGTAGTCCCAAAACAAAATCCATAGTTACATGCTCCCATTTCCACTTGGGAACAAGTAAAGATTGAAGTGTACCTACTGGCCTCTAATGCTCCGCCTTAACTTGCTGACATATGAGACACTTTGCTACAAATTTTGCTATGTCTCGCTTCATACCTAGCCACCAATAATTTTCCTTAATAGTCCTATACATCTTGGTGTTTCCATGATTGTAATGCATAGGCAGATGAATGGGCTTCTTCCATGATCGCCTGTCTCAATCGGTTTCCCTCAGGAACACAAACTCGGCCTCTAAACATCAAGACGTTATCCTCTCTGAGTCTGAACTCACCAACTCCCCCATCGGTCAATTTTTGAATTTCTTTCCTTAACTCATCATCAGACCTCTGAATGTCCTTGATTTGATTAAGTAACGAAGGTCGCACAATGAAGTTTCCCAATAAGGATCCATCCTTACCATTTCTCAACTGGACCCCAAGAGATTTCATCTCTAATAATGCTGGAAAATAATAACTTTGAAGTGCTGCTAAAGACGATGAACACTTAAGACTTAAGGCATCAGCTACAACGTTCGCCTTTCCCGGATGATAGTCTATCACCAAGTCATAATCTTTTATCAACTCCAACCATCGCCTTTGCCTCAAATTAAGCTCCTTCTGAGTGAGCAAATATTTTAAACTCTTGTGATTTGTAAATATCCGACAATGCTCACAATACAAGTAATGCCTCCAGATTTTCAAAGCAAACACCACTACTGCTAACTCTAAATCGTGGGTAGGGTGATTTGTTTCATGCCTCTTTAGCTGTCTAGAAGCATAAGCCAAAACTTTTTCATTCTGCATCAACACACACCCTAACCCTAACTTAGATGCATCACTGTACACTACAAATCCCTTACCACTCATAAGAAGTGTTAAAATGGGAGCGGAGGTTAACCGGTTCTTTAGCTCGTGAAATCGATTCTCACAAACATAATCCCATTCAAACTTAACTCCTTTACGAGTTAGACGGGTCAAAGGAGATGCTATTAAGGAAAACCCTTGAACAAACCTCTAATAATAACCGGCTAATCCGAGGAAACTACGAATCTCCGTCACTATCTTAGGTTGCTCCCATTGTAAAACTGCCTCTATCTTATTAGGATCAACATATATTCCAACTCCCAATACTACGTATCCCAAGAATACCCCTTCTTGTAACCAAAACTCACACTTCGAAAACTTTGCATACAACTGTCTTTCCTGCAAAGTCTGTAATACTATATACAAGTGGTTAGCATGCTCATCATTATCTCTTGAGTAAACAAGGATATCATCAATGAACACAATAATAAACTTCTCTAAGTAAGGGTGGAACACCTTGTTCATGAGATCTATAAAAGCTGCCTGTGCGTTAGTTAACCCGAAAAGCATGACCAAGAACTCATAATGACAATACCGAGTCCTGAACGCTGTCTTGGGTACATCCTGTTCTTTAATCTTCAACTGATGATACCCAGACCTCAGATCAACCTTAGAAAACACTTTAGCTCCTTATAATTGATCGAAAAGATCATCAATCCTCGGTAACGGATACTTGTTCTTAATGGTCATTCTATTAAGCTATCGGTAATCGATACATAACCGAAATGTACCGTCTCTCTTTTTCACAAATAAAATCGGTGCTCCCCACGGAGATATACTAGGGCGTATAAAATCCTTGTCCACCAACTCTTGCAATTGTACTTTCAACTCCATCAACTCTGCCGGAGCCATTTTATATGGAGGAATAGAGATAGGTACGGTACCCGAAAGTAAATCAATAGTGAATTCGAGCTCACGATAGAGATGAAGTCTTGGTAATTCATCAGGAAATACATCAGGGAACTCACTTACTACAGGGACATTCTCTAACTTAGGTTCCTCCCTCGATATATCAATCACGTGAGCCAAGTATGCCGGATATCCCTTTCGCACCAATTTCAAAGCTTTGAGGGCTGAGATTACACAAAACGTTAATACACGACGCTCCCCCGTAAATACAACTTCTGCTCCTTCTAAACTCTGGAGAATCACTTTTTTCTTAAAACAATCTACCTTTGCTCGATGAGTGGACAACCAATCCATACCCAAGATCAAATCAAAGTCCCGAATCTCCAAAGGGATTAAATCACCCATAAATTCTTCTTCCCTAACTTTAATACCACAGTCTCTATAATACGTATTTCTTACTAATCGCTCGCCTAGAGGAGTATGCACTATAATCTCTTCCGCTAATGGTGACAAGTTCCTATCTGAGAATAATGCAAATGATATGCTCACGTATGATCTATCAGAGCCTGAATCTATCAAAACATGTGCATCTCTATTAAACACAATCATAGTACCTGTCACTGTGCTAGGTCAAACTCGGGTTTCATCCTCAGTCACTGCAAAGACCCTGGTCAAAATCTGGGGTTGCGGTCTAGAATATGGCTGCTCTAGGGTATTACTCCCCATGCCTAACCATATCACTAGGCCCTGTCTAGACTGTGATCTTGAAGTGTCTCTCCGCGATATACTAGGATGAGTTGGAGGAGTAGAAGTAGCTACTGTACCCCGTCTCAACTGAGGACAATCTCTCCTGATATGCCCTTGTTGGTTGTATTGAAAACACTTTACAAGCTGTCTACATGACCCAACATGAAATCTTCCGCAATTACGACATCTATCCAATCCTTTTGAAGTCCTCCTCTGACTACTCATCATTGGCCGATCACATCTAGAAGATCTTGGTTACGACTGCTAAGATGGAAGTCTAGTGGATTCCACAGACGTTGAGGTAGTACTTCCTGCAGTAGATGTCGACTCTCTACCCTCTTTGAAGACTGACCCAAGAACGTAGGCGGATTCCTTCTATTTGCAAACTCAGCTAGGATCCGTTTATTCTTAGTGGCAAGCTTCTGAGCCCGTAAGGCCATCTGCACAACTTCCTTATGTGGCTCCCTACCAATCACTGTCATCCGTTCCCTGATCTCATTACGGAGCCCTTTCTCGAAATAATTTGCTTGATCCTACTCATATTTCACTAGATTCGGCACATATAACATCAACTCGTTAAAACTAGTCTCTTACTCTTCTACAGTTAGATTTCCTTGTTTCAAGCTCAAAAATTCTCTTTTCTTTTCTTTCTGATGAAAGTAAGTAAAATACTGACCATCAAATTCTCTGAGGAAGTCAGACCATGTTTGAGGAGTAGTGAAACGGGACTTCACCGAATTCCACCAAGTACGAGCCCTCTTCTCTAGTAATCTAGTAGCCACCATTAGCTTCATATCGTCATCTAATCTCATATCAGAAAGAGTCTCTGAAACTTGATTAACCCAATCCTTAGCTGCGGTAGCATCCAACTCACCAGTAAACGAGATGCAACCCAACTGTCTAGCTTCCTTCAACTTCTTAGAAATGGAGACGTCCGATGTCTGGGGTGGAATAGGAGGTGGTGGTACTAGGGCTATTACAGGGGAATCAGCGGGTGGAACTGGACCAGCCTGAGCCTGGCTTGCAAGAGCAGCGAGAAAAGCCGCTAATGCCTGAGCTACCTTGGGTGTCATGGCAAATACGCTAGGAGTAGCAACAGGTGGTAGAGGAGGTACAAGAATGTCGGTAGACTTAGTAGTAGGAACTGCTCTAAAAGAAGACGCAACCGACTCCTCTTCTATGGAATCCGACAGACTCTGTCTGGGGTGACCTCTTCCCCTACCGGTAGATCTAGTAATAGGTGGTAGCTCACGTCGAGGAGGCATAATGATCTACAAAAAGAACGGAATTGGTTTAGACAACTTAAGACTCTATATGTAACTAACTAATCTTAACTGGGCCACACTGAGATTGTAAATTATTTTTAAAAAATAACTTTAAATCTAAGAACTTTAAAAATCAAAAACTTCTTTCAAAACCATAAGCTTTTAAACCAAAATCTCTGATACCAATTGAATTGTCAAGACCCGGAACCTCCCTCAGACCCATGACAACCGTCGCGACGTCCCAATTGACATTCATTACCCAAAATGCTAATCAGAACCCCGTAAGGCTTACATATCAGTTTCTTGCCTTTTCTGTGAGCAATCATTTTTAAACATTCCATTTTAAATAATTTCTAGTAGTTTCCTGCTCAAGTAAATCAAAAGACAAAAATATTTTAAAAGGATTTATAGATAAATATCACTGTTCAAAATATTGATTAAAATATAGCTTTTTTTATATATAAAACAATATTTATAGAAACACATGTAAAAATCTTTTGTAACGTGTAAGTAAAATAAATTCACACATACAAAAATTTATAAAGTTATAATGTACAATAATGGTTACAATGACCAATGGCCCAAAATACACTCAGTGTTGGTGCTAGAAACCTACTGTCTATGTGGTAGAGATGTCAACTGGAATCCTCGACAAAATAGGGTATCTACAAGCTACCACAGACCTGAAATATTTTAAAAGGAGGTGGGTGAGATTTTGCAATCCCAATGAGTAAACAGACATTATCATAAATATCTAAAGGCGAGTAACAAGGAGGCAAGTTTAAACAACAAATCACAAACCATTTCATAATGTTTTCAATGTATTTCTTAAACCATAAAATATTTGTAATTTACCAAAACAATTATTAAGGCTTATGTTTTTTATAAAAGAAAACAAGGCTCAAGCCAAAATTAATCCTGGGGGACACCTTGGTCGAGGCATCTAACCGACTCTACCAAGGTTGTTATAACATTTACATGTGAAACACATTTTTATTTTTAAAATAAGTCGTTCCTTGGCCTTGGCCGAGTTACACATTCACGTGGGGGTTCGACGTGAAGTGAGCTCTAATACTACTCCAGGAGTTACCCTTCTCGCCTCTACAACCAGAGTAACTATATAACCGGGTTTACCGTGCCCCTCTAATAGGCAGTCCACAAAAACTCGTCACTGCAGTGACTAACCCACCAATTTTAATAAAATTTCGACAGTATAACGTGGCTTTTATTTATTTATTCAGCCTGCATAGTAAAAACAGCTTACATAAATTTCTCAATGCACTTACAAAATATAGCCACATATACTTATATCTCATAATCTATTCATAGGAAATATATATAATTTTTAAGACAGTTAACAGCCTCCAATTACTGAATTTCATAATCAACACCATTTTTTTTCACATTTATTTCTAAAATATAAAAAATCCTGTTTTAATCTCATTTTCTTTTCATAAAATACATAAAGAGCATTTTTAAAACAACTCTAGATAATTCACAATAATAATAGGTTTACTCACCGTTTGTACAAACTAATTGCTTTTTAGGTGCCCCGATAACTACTCGTCGGGTACGATTTCCTTGCCTTTACCGGAAGGCTCTCCTCCTAAACACATTGCAAAAAGTTACTCAATTCATCACATTACTGCTAAATCACTATATATTTGACTTAAATCCTATACTAATGCATGGTATGAAATGCAATAGCCAAGAATGGCTTAAACGCGGTATTAACCTATTTTTGGCACTTTACCCGATAAATTGCTAACGCGCTCCATTGTAGCTCTAAATTGTCCCATTCTCTCTCCAACCTTTCTAACCATTAATTATCAGCCCATATTCCTCTCAAATCATCAAAATCAGCTCACTCTCCTCCTTGGAAATTTCGGCCAAAAATGGGACATTAACTCGGTAAATTTTCTACTTTGTTTTTCTATCACATTTAACCATTTTTCATCATTTTCTCTTCATTTCTCTTAGAATAAAAATCAGATCATCATCATTGTACCTCATTGCAGATTCAGCCAAGGGTGGGTATTATGAAAATTTAATGCTTTCGTGCCCAATTTAAATTCTAAACACATTTAACTAGCTAAAACTACCAATTTAACTAAAAATCAAAACCTAAAAATTTCAAAATCTCTCCCCTAGAATTTCATCCAGCCCTTGATGTCACTTTTAGAACTCTCTCCTCAAGCATGCTAAATGGAAACAAAGGCATAAGAAAGGTAGAAACCAAGCTAAAGTCTAAAAATCTTACCGTTAGACGCGTAAACGGGCGAAAAATGCGAATTCCCCTTTGAATTTTCTTGTTTTTTTTTGTTTTTCTTTTTTTTCTTCCTTTCCTCTCTATTTTCTCTCTTGTTCTCCCTTATGGCCGGCCAGCACTTAAAATGGGGTTTAAATGGGCTGACTTTTCATTAAAATAATATTATATCATAAAAAATACCACGTGTCACTTTCCCATTGGCCCATTTTTAAAATTTCATCCATTTGTTTCCAAATTTTCACCATACACTTGTCCCACATATCCATAGCTTAAATAAAATTCTCAGACTTATCCAAAGTCTTGGTGGAGTAATTTTTGAAATTTACACTTTTGTTGCCGTAAAAGTGAAAAATTACATTTTTGCCAAAAAAACTAAAAAATTGCCTATAGACATATTTTTCATCTCTTATACTCACACCATTCTCCAATTTGTCAAATTTGATCTAAATTCTGTCAAAATCTTAATATTTGTCCGCGGGTGGTAAAATTACGATTTTACCCCTGAACATCAGAATTTTCAATTTTACCCCTAATGAACCCTCGAACTCCGAACAATCATTTTTAGTCATTCTTTGACCATAAAATATTAAATTTCATCCTACGATTCCTATTTGAACTAGTTCAAGGTTAAATCAACTCAAGTGTACCGTTAGGTACGATACCAGGTTTCGTCTATTCTTAGTTGCTTTCCTAACATAATAACATGCTACTCAGTGCATGTATATCATGACATGTGTTTATAAGGTGGGGTTTTACAACTAAGCCCAAGCAAGCCTATTAATCTGACATGTTCATCATTCCATCATAAACTGCTAAGTCATATTTCGTAACTTAGAATCAAAATAGTATTGAACATTGCCATCTCATACTAGCATACCAAACAAGTGTATATACATTGTCTACAACATGTATCTTAATAATTTACATTAAGCTTGTCTATACACAACAAAAGAATACTTGACTTCCAGCAGAGAGACTCGGATGAATGTACAGCTACTAAATACCGAGACAGCTACCCAAAGATGGATACAAGTCTACGAGGACATGTCGTCCTAGTTACTGGCTATCTCTTGATCTGAAAACATGAAGTTGAAAACGGTGAGTATAAACCCAGTGAGTGAACAAGAAGGGAACAAGCATACCATAAGGAATGTTTAACAAAATCATGATGCATTCCTTTTTCAAAACAATGCAATTTATTTAGTTCTTATTAAACTCCTTATGTAAACCCCACATGAGAAAAAAATCACTTATTTAAAAAAGTCCATTCTCATCAAAGGATTTAGAGAGTGAAAACTTTAATAGGATTCATGCGAATGAAGTCAAATAAACGATGGGTCCTCGCTGCAGCAGGAAGGCTACGCTGCAACAAGAATGCCTTCCCGCTATAGCGACACTTAGCTTAAATTATCATCTAGCCGAGGGTTTCTTAACTAGCCAAGGGTTTCTCACCAAACCTCCTCATTTTAAACTTAATTCATTTATTCCTTAATGTTGGAAGTCCTTGCTCAACTACGGTACCAAAGAAATGGAAAATAAGGTAGCAACCAAACCAATTGAGGACAAAAACAGAAAGTTTTTCGCTGCAGCGAAATTTTGGGTTTCAAAACAGAAAGTTTCTCGCTGCAGCGAGAAGCTACAGTAACATTCTCGCTGTAGCAAGATTCTCGGCCAGCACCACCCCTTCAAACCCGAGAGTTTCTCGTTGCAGCGAGAATCAGAACATCAAGGAAAAAGTTTCCTTTTCCCTTAAAACAAAGCCATCTTGCTAAAATAACAAAAGCAACATGTAACACATGTAAACTCCTAAATTTCAACAAATCAAATGCTCATATTTTTACATTTACAACCATTTACCATATATGTATATATATATATATATATATATATATATATATCAATCATCATGTACACTCTGCCATTATCATCATCTCATATGCAACGGCTTGTGCGCACTCCCTCTCGCACATAGCCGGGTCAGCAACGACTTATGTACACTCCTACTCGCACATAGCCAGGTCCACAACGGCATACAAGGAACCATCCAATGCATATCATGCATATTATCATATTGTGATAACACATAAACCATTGTATAGCACATTTTCACAATATAAAAACATTTTACTAAAGGCTTGTTCCCTAGGTACATTTTCTAAGACAAGTTGAAAAAAATATTTCATATTCTCCAAAACAAGTTTGAAATGCAAGTCCACTCACCGATATTTTGTTGAGCCTTTAGCCGACTCTAATTCCCCTAATGATCCAATTGTGGTGATGAGGCTTCGTTAGAACCTACCATCAAATCAACATTACCACAATGAAAATTTACATACTATAAACCTTAAAAGCTATCTTTTAGCTAGCTTTCAATTGCCATTTAAATGGCCATCCGTTTTCACTATCCTATCACTCTAAAGCGAATTACAATCTCAACTACAAAATATTCATAAGTCTAAACACTAATCATTTTCAACATTAAAACTCAATTCTAGTGTACTACTCACCTTGGTAGCTTGTGCTTGAAATTCTTTCCAAAAGCTTTCAAGCTATTAATAAAGCTTCCTCTTTCTCTCTCTAAAACACCTAACTAGGGAGAGAGAGTATGGAAACAAGAGTTTTTTCAAGGGTTTTAAAGTAAGAGAGTGGAAGAATACAAGGGTTCTAGTTAAAAGGGCACGAAGGTATGAAAATTAAAGCTAGAGAGAGAAAATTATGCCAGCTTGAAGAAAACTCCCATGGAAGAATTGAAGAAACGTGAGAAGGAAGAAGGAAGAAGAAGACAAGCTGCTGGAAATTCAAGAAGCTGTTGGAAGGAGAAGATATTTATAGCCCAAGCTTATCCACTTCCTTAGAAATTACAAAAATGCCATTGACTAGTTAGCTTGTTCTCATGCAACCCTTTGTGCAATCTTTTTACTCTTTTAACACTGAGACCAAGTCTATAATGGTTTAGACATGCTCGGGTTTGCAAAACTTTTAAAAGTTTTGACTAGGGTGTAAAATGACCATTTTACCCCTGTTGTGAAAATCATTGTCATTTCTAGTTTTCTTTGTGATTTCATCATTACACATCATTTATGCGGTCTTATGCCTATTTAGACCTTAAAATATCATAAAACTTTCTTCTGGGAGCTTATTAGAGAAAATGACGAAACTACCCCTAGCTCGTGTTATTACATCTATGCTTAGTTACAAGCCTATAGAGGTTAGGGTCTCACACGAAATGTTTAGATTATTATCTAAATATGGTGTTCTACGTAGCTTCAATTATGTATCAAAATAAAATGGTATTGGCCTAATTCGATCTATACACCGGTTAATTGACCAATACATCCAATTCAACTCCAATTAACTTGATTCCACTTCCAACACTCCAAGTCATCAATTACAAGTTAAATAATATGTAATATCACAAAAATCCATCATCAATATCTTCCTTGTAAAATTCATCCATTGAAGGTTTAGTGTAGAACATGTAATTTTCATGCTTGATTTTTTTACACCTTACATCATAAAACAACTAAAAACACCTAAATAGCATGAAATTCATCAAAGTCCATTATCCAATTTCTCTCTTGAAAATTTCAGCCAAGGAGTGTGGGTGAAGGGCATGAAATTTCTTGCTTGTTTTTCATGCTAAACATTACCAAACAACTAAAAACACTAAGATACCTTGAAATCTAACCAAATAAATCATCAAATCTTCTCTCCCTAAATTCGGTCAGCCATGAATCCTTCATGAGATCTTGAATTTTAACCATGGTAATTGAAAAAGAATGCATAGGAAAGGTAGATCACAAGCTAGAATTAAGAAATTTTACCTTTACTTACTTAATTCCTTGAAATCCAATGAATTTTCTCTTGATTTTCTTCTCTAGGGTTTGTTCTCTGCTTTTTCCCTTTTGTTCTTGCCTTGGCCGGCCAAGAGAAATGAGATGGGAGAGTTTTAGTTATGTTTGTAAAAGAAAATATAATAATATTAAAGCTTGACACTTGTCACCGTGTGATTGGTCCGTACATAAAACTTAATAATTAAACATTTCTTCTCCACCACATAAAATCCCTCAATTATCCAAAGTATAAAATGAATTTCATGGATTTGACAAGTGTCAAGGTGATGTAAAATTCCAAAAATTTTAATTACGTCCTTGTGGACACTTGAAATGACTTTTTTGCCCTTATGTTCGAAAAATTGTCAGAATTAAAATTTTTCACTTCTTAAGCTCAAATTATGTTCCAAATAGTCAAACTTGATCAAAATTTCATCCACCATCCCAAATTTGTCCTCGGGTGAAAAAATGACCATTTTACCCCTACGTTATGAAAATTCCAATTTAACTCCAAATCAATCCCCGAACTCCGAATCACCATATCAAGTCATTCTAAGATTCAATAACTCTCAATTGCATCTTAAAATACACTATCGACTTTTAATGATTTTTTCGAGGTATTCAAGTAAGCAAGCATGTTGTCAAATACAGAATGACATGGCAAGTATATTATAGGGCTAGGCTTGACACTCAAACTCCTTATTTAGAGGTAAACCAAGTAATTCTTCCAGAAACACATTGAAAAACTCCCTAACAATGGGCATAACGGTCACATTTACAACCTTCAGCTGAGTATCTCTAACAAGTGCAAAAAATCCTTGGTAACCATGCCTTAACAACCCCTTCATCGTCATGGTAAAAATGGCATTATTTGGGGTAATACTATGATCACCCTAAATGTTAAAAGAAGGCTCTCCTAGGTAAGTAAATCTAACTAGCTTGTAGTGGTAGTCCACTTTAGTGTAATTTGGCTATAGCTAATCCATGTCAAAAATTACGTCAAAGTTTAGCATATCAAGTAAAACCAAAGTGGCTAATGTGTTCTTGTCCCTTACTCAGACCACGTAAGAATTTACTTAAATTGTGCAATAAACACCTCATTGAGTGGAGTAGTTACTGAAACACAAACTCCATCACAATATGCTAAATACCCAACTTCATAGCAAATCATGGAGAGATAAAAGAATACGTAGATCAAGGATCATAAAGAATTTGTGCCTCAAAACCATATATAAGAAGGATACCTAAAACTATAGCATTGGGCATTTGAGCATCCTAAGGTGTCAAAGCATAAACCTTGGCTTGTCCTTTGCCAACTACTCCTTTAATGCATAGACTCTAATGTTCTCCCATGAGAAGAACTAGTTGAACCTCTACCCTAGATCCACTAGTTGTTTAGATAGGTTGGGTTGTCATGGAAAGTGGCGGTAAAGCAGCTTGTGATGCAAGGTGTGAGCCTTCTTGAGACTTTGGTGCCATAAAATAGTCTTTCTTCATATGCCCTAGATGTCCACATTGAAAACAAAGTGAGGCTATCTAGGTATTAGACCTTGAGGCTTGTTACCTTGACGTAAGGCTTGATCTCTTATCATGTCGAGATCTTAAACTTATCGTACTACTCCCTTATTGGGAGCCATGTGGTTGAGATGCTCTATGCTGGCGTTGATGGCCTATGGACAATCCATGTCATGTACTAACTTTTCTTTCATCCTGATGGCCCTCAATCTTAACCCTCTTGGCTCTATCTCAGGTCGCCCAACCCGTTGTGAGCCTTAACTTTATCCTTTGAGCACAATCCATTGCCAAGGCACAAACACTAATGGTTTGTGATGCAACAACCTTAAATAATGGCTCTATTATTGATAACTCTATGATATAGAGTTATTTGATATTAATTTTGATAATAATTTGGCTTAGTTCTTGTAGTAATGCATTAGAAATTAGTAGATTTTATTTAATTATTTTAAATTAGTTATTTTAGGTGAGTCAATCAATCTTAGTTAATTTTATGCTTAATTTGGTGTTAATGTGGTTAAGATAGGTTGTTATTGATCTATTTGTACTTTTGTAGGTGCTTGAAAGAAGAATTTTAGTAAAAGAAGGAAAGCAATTTTGAGGTGCAGACTTATATTATACATGTTTCGCTATTTCGACCATAGCATTCTCTATAGAGCCTCAAATGAAGTGATTCTTAAACCATTGGAAAGATAAGAGAAAAATATTCAACTTATGTGTAGCATATTACCCAGTTCAGCTTGCAATATGGTCAAAAATCTTGTTGAAGTTGACGTACTACAGTAGTCCTAAAGTAATTACGATTTTTGTTAATTAATTAGACAAGGTTGTGAATTACATAGTCTAATGAGGATATCCCAGCTAAAATTGACTTCTTTCTTCACCTAACTTGGGCTAACATCAAAGCCTATATAAACAACCTTTCAGAGGAGGAAAAAACACCAGATTAACAGCTAAAAGTCAAGCTACAGAGTCATTGAAGGAATTTGAAGAATTCAAGGAGATTTGGAGATCAACAATGCAGTCCTTGGTTTTTTCTATCTTTTCGTTATTGTTTTATTGTCTTGGTTTTAATGGTTAAATTTTATTCGATGATGATGTATGACTTAATGGGGAACTAGATTTTTAATCTAAGATTATGACTGAACCCAATATATAGTCTGAATTATTTATCTCTCTTTTGGTTATGTTTGATGGATTTAAATTGTTTATTTTATTATGTTCTTAATGCTTCTAGTTGACTGGCCACTAATTAGATTGAATTGGAAACCTAGGTTAAACCATGACAAAGGAGATTTAGGTAGACCTTGAATCAAATAGTGTATGATCGAATGCACTTAGTTGATTAGGTGGTTTGATTTGCATATAGGGTAGACATACACCTATAAGCCATACGTAAATTAAAGCACAAACTTAATGAATCTTTCTTCAATATAATTTGCATAGATATATAGTAAATTAATTAGGAGAAGTATTTTTATAAGAAACTTAACAAAGACTTGTAAATAATTTAGGACTCTAAGTTAGCAACTTAATCCATTAAATTGAGTTAAAAGAGAGAGACAATAATCAGATGAAGTATTGAGGGATATCATAGTCTTAGGTTTGTAAATCACTAGAAGTAAATTTGCTAATAGATTTTAGATTAGTTTTTAGTTTTTATTTTATTAATTTAAAATTTTCCTTTTAAATTTTAATTGTTTAGATAAAATTAAGGTGTGTTAATTTTAGTAGTTAACAATAAGGATTAATTTAATTCTCCATAGGATCGACACTCTACTCATATCTATATTATCTTTGCGATACGTACACTTGTGTGGGTAGAAAATTGAACAACAATTAATCCATCCACAATGTTTCTAATCCTTACGTCCTCAGTAGAAACAAGTTACAATGCATACAGTGATAATTGTGCAAACTAGATGTCATACTTAAACACTGTCATGCCAAGTGTCTGTACTAATGCCTCAAACTCACATACCCTAGTGGCTCATGCATTGTTTGGCAAAAATTGACCTCAAAAAGCTACATAGAAATCCTACCATGACATTGGGTCAGTGCTAATTAGTCTACCTCTATGAAAAGACTGATACCATTGGTAAGCTATATCTTTGAGCTTAACAGAAGCTAACTCCATTGACCAAACACTAAAACACCCCAAAGTAGTATAAATCTTCTCCATCTAATCCAAGAAAATCTTAAGGTCTTCAGTCGTGTTAGAAACTGAAAATTAAGGTTGTTTCATCTTAAGAAAATCCGATAGTAAAACCTTTATCATCCCTTGAGCAGACTCAAACTAATGTTAGTCATCCAAACCTTAAGAGATGTGCATAGTGTGCACTAGCTATCGTCTTTTTGCTCAATATTGAAGATCATCTATACAGGTGTCCATAACGTCCATCACTTTTCTAACCCTTTGCTGATTAGTTACCACATCTGCAATGGTCGGCTCCTCAATGGGTACCTCATCTCTCATGTGAGATGTAAAACCCGACCCTATAAACACATGTCATGACATACATGCACTGAGTAACATGTTATTATGCTAGGACAAGTACCTAAGAATAGACGAAACTCGATATTGTACCTAATGGTACACTTGAGTTGATTTAACCACGAACTAGTTCAAATAGGAATTGTAGGATAAAATTTAAAATTTTATAGTCAAGGAATGACTAAAAATGATTGTTCGGAGTTCGAGAGTTCATTAGGGGTAAAATTAGAAATTTTGATGTTCAAGGGCAAAAGTCATCATTTTGCCACCAAAGATAATAATTTGATCATGGAGTGAAATTTTTGACCAAGAGTAACTATTTTGAGTATAATTTAATGATAGGAAGTGAAAAAGTTTAATTCTGAAGTGTAGGGGCAAAATCGTAATTTTACCATCCGTGGACAAAAATTTGAAATTTTGAGAGAATTTAGATCAAATTTGACAAATTGGAGAATGGTATGAGTATAAGGGATGAAAAATATATCTATGGGCAATTTTTCAGTTTTTGGGGTAAAAATGTAATTTTTGACTTTTACGGGGGTAAAAGTGTAAATTTAAAAAATTACTCCACCAAGACTTTGGATAAGTCTGAGAATTTTATCTAAGCTATGGATATGTGGGACAAGTATATGGTGAAAATTTGGAAACAAATGGATGGCTAGAATTTAAGGAATTAATAAAACAAAAAAAACATGAATAAAATAATATTATAATATTTTAAAGGAAAAGTCAGCCCATTTAAACCCAAATTTTGAGTGCTGGCCGGCCATAAGGAAGAACAAGAGAGGAAATAGAGAGGAAAGGAAGAAAAAAAGAAAAACCAAAGAGAAACAAGAAAATTCAAAGAGGAATTCGCGGTTTTCGACTGTTTACGAGTCTAACGGTAAGATTTTTCGATTTTAGCTTGATTTCTACCTTTCCTATGCCTTTATTTCCATTTAGCATGCTTGAGGAGAGAGATCAAAAAGTGATATCAAGGCCTGGATGAAATTCTAGGGGAGAGAAATTAAAATTTTTAGGTTTTGATTTTTAGTTAAATTGATAGTTTTAGTTAGTTAAATGTGTTTAGAAATTAAATTGGGCAAGAAATCATTAAATTTTCACAATACCCACTCCTGGCTGGATGCTCAATGCTGTACAATGATGATGAATTGATTTT
Organism: Theobroma cacao; assembly: GCF_053813885.1. Classification (NCBI taxonomy): domain Eukaryota; kingdom Viridiplantae; phylum Streptophyta; class Magnoliopsida; order Malvales; family Malvaceae; genus Theobroma; species Theobroma cacao. The sequence continues at coordinate 20,014,763 of NC_142645.1, forward strand.
ATTCTAAGGGAAATGAAGAGACAATGATGAAAAATGATTAAACGTGATAGAAAAACAAAGTAGAAAATTAACCGAGTTAATGTCCCATTTTTGGCTGAATTTTCCAAGGAAGGGAGTGAGCTTATTTTGTTGTTTTTAGAAAGTTATTGGCTGATATTTAATGGTTAGAAATGTTGGAGAGAGAATGGGATGATTTAGAGCTAAAATGGAGCGCATTAGCAATTTATCGTGCAAAATGCCAAAAATAGGTTAATACCGCGTTTAAGCCGTTTTAGGCTATTGCATTTCATACTATGCATTAGTATAGGATTTAAGTTAATTATATAGTGATTTAGCATCAATGTGATGAATTGTGTAAATTTTTGTAATGTGTCTAGGAGGAGAGCCTTCCGGAAAAAGCAAAGAAGTCATACCCGACAAGTAGTGATCGGGGCGCTTAGAAAGCTTTTAGTTTGTACAAACGGTGAGTAAACTTATTATTATTGTAAATTATTTAGAGTTTATTTTTAAATGCCCTTTATGTATTTTATGAAATGAAAACGAGATTAAAACGGGAGTTTTGATGTTTTAGGAATAAATGTGACAAATAAAATTATATTGTGTTGATTATGAAATTGAGTAATTGGAGGTTGCAAATTTACTTGAAAAATATATATTTTCCTAGGAATGGCTTATGAGAAATGAGTATATGTGGCTATATTTTGTGAGTGCATTAGGAAATTTATGTAAGTTGTTTTTACTATGCAGGCTGGATAAATAAATAAAAGCCACGTTATACTGTCGAAATTTTATTAAGATTGGTGGGTTAGTCACTGCAGTGACGGGTTTCCGTGGACTGCCTATTAGAGGGCCACGGTAACCCAATTATATAGTTACTTCGGTTGTAGAGGCGAGGAGGGTAACTCCCGGGGTAGTATTAGAGCTCACTTCACGTCGAACCCCCACGTGAATGTGTAACTCGGCCAACGCCAAGGAACGACTTGTTTTAAAAATAAAAATGTGTTTCATGTGTGAATATTTTAACACTTTTGGAGGACTCAGTTAGATGCCTCGACCAAGGTATCCCCGAGGATTAGTTTTGGCTTGAGCCTTGTTTTAATAAAAGACATAAGCCTTAACAACTGTTTTGGTAAATTACAATATTTTACGGTTTAAGAAATAAATTGAAAACATTATGAAATGGGTTGAAATTTGTTGTTTAAACTTGCCTCCATTTTACTCGCCTTTAGATATTTATGATAATGTCTGTTTACTCATTGGGATTTTATAATCTCACCACCCTCCTTTCCACCCATTTCAGGTTCAGTATAAACTGTAGATAGCTGATCTCATCGAGGACTACCATTGGATCTGCATTTTCCAAACCGTAGGTTCACAGTCCTCTTTACTTTTGTTTATTCGAGGGCCCTCTTGTTATTGTAAATTAAATTAAATATTTTGGCTTACTGTATTTCAGTATGTATAAATTTATTTAGCTTTTACGCTATAAAAATTATTCACGTATAACTCTATAAATATTGTTTTATAAGAAAATAGAATATTTCCCTTAATATTTCTTTTATTTTCTTATTATATTCGAATAACCGTAATTTCATTTTAAATGAAGATTTTAGATTTTTAAACTCATTTTGAATATGAATTATTTGTTTTGTACTTGTATATTATGTTTTAGCCAGTTTCGAAATTTTTGAGAAAAAAATGACCAAAATACCCCTGTGTGGTGAAAATTTTATTTTGATTGTTTTTTTATCTAAAATAGTGTATATTCTCTAAAAACTTGATATTTAACAACGATTGCTCACAAGAAAGGAAAGAAACTGAAATGTAAGCCTTACGGGGTTCCGGTTGGCATTCCGGATAATGAGTGTCAATCGGGGACGTCGCGGCGATTGTCATGGGCCTGAGGGAGGTTCCGGGTCGTGACGTGAGACCTAGATCTTTATGGACTCGTGACTAGGTGTAGACGCGATTACACTGGCCAGGGGTAATTTTGTCATTTCTTTAGTGAACCCCTATAAGTAGACTTTCAAACAATATTGAGGCCTAAGTAGGCCTAAGGCATAGATGAATGATGAAAATAAGGGTAAAATGACGAAGAAAATAAAAAAAATGATGATTCTGAAGGTAGGGGTAAAATGGTAATTTTTCATCTTGGGTCAAAATTTTAAGTTTTCATAAACTCAAGTATTTTTATATTATTATGGACTTGCTCTCAATGTCAATAGAGTAAAAAGATTACAGAAAGGATTGGAGAATAACAAGCCAACTTGTTAAGGGCATTTTCATAATTTAAGTGGAGTTGGATAAGCTTAAGCTAAAAATATCATTCTTTCCAGCAGCTTCTTCAATTTCCAGCAGCTTCTTCTTCTTCGTCCTTCCATCTCACGTTTGTTTCCCCCTCCATGGAAGCTTGTTATGAAACCTCCATAACCTCTCTCAAGATAGCTCCAACCTTCATACTTTTGTGCACTTTTGCATAGAACCTTTGTGCTTTTTCACTTTCTCACTTTAAAACCCTTGAAAAATCTTACTTCCATACTTTCTCTCACTAGTTAGGTGTTTAGAGAGAGAAAGAGGGAGCTTCTATAATAGCTTGGAAAATTATTGGAAAGAATTTCAAATTTACAAAGCTACCAAGGTGAGTAGTAAATTAAAGTTGATTTTTAAGTGTTGATAATGGCTAGTGACTAGATTTGTGAGTGTTTTGTAGTTGAGGTTGATCATTCATTTTAGAGTGATTAGGATAGTGAAAATAGATAGCTACTTAATGGCAATTGGATGCTAGTTAGGAGATAGCTTTTAGAATTTGTAGTTGCATGAATTGAGTTAATTGTGATGTCAATGTGATGATAGTTTCCAAAGAAGCCCCACCACCCCATTTGGACAAATAGAGGAAGTTTGAGTTGAGTAAAGATTTAACGAATACTGGTGAGTGAACTTGCATTTCAAAATTTCTTTGGGAAATGTAGATGTCTTTGGGGTGAAACATTTGAATGATTATTATCCAACTTTTCTTTAAAAATATACCTGGGGAACGAACCTTTGATGAAATGTTTTTATCTTGTGAAAATGTGCCATATATATGGTTCATGTGTTATCACAGTATGTTGATATGTACAATATGCATTGGATGTTCCGTTTTGTGTGATGATGATGACCCAGCTATGTGTGTGTGGGAGTGCATATGAGCTGATGATGACCTAGCCATGTGCGAGTGGGGAGTGCACATGAGCTGATGATGGTGGGATCGTATGTATGATGATGTATATATATATAAATATGTGTGTTATAGAAAGTTCATGAGTATGGCATATGGTTGTAATACATGTGAATCTTGCATGTTAAACCTTGGAAATTTCTAAGCATGTTCAAGTTGATTTTGTCTTTGCAGCTAAATGGCCTTTTCTTGAGAGATTGAAAACTTTTTATTGGTGTCTGGTTTCTCGTTGCAGCGAGATTCATTCTCACTATAGCGAAAAACTCTCAGGTTTGGAGGGTTACATTAGCTTGATTCTTGCTGCAGTAAGAATCTATTCTCGCTATAGCGAGAACGTTATTGAAGCTTTTCGCTGCAGCGAGATTTATTCTCGCTACAGTGAGAAAGTTGCTGAAGCTTCTCACTGCAGCGATATTTATTCTCGATGCAACGAGAAACATTCTATCTTGCTTACCTCCCTGTTTGGTTTCTACCCTATTTTCCACTTCTTTAGCACCATAGTTGATCATGGACTTCCAAAATTAAGGAATTAATTAATAAAGTTTGAAATAAGGGGTTTTAGAGAAAAACCCTCGTCCAGTTGATAATTTGAGCCTAAATTTCGCTGCAACGAAAAGGCATTTCCAACAAGAATGCCTTTTCATTGCAGCGAGAACCCGTCATTTTACTTGACTTGACTTGCTTGCATGATATTAAAGTTTTCACCCTTCGAATCCTTTGTTGTGCATGGACTCTTTATTGTCAAGTGACTAACTCATTAAGGGATTATGAGGGGTTTTATTAAGAAATTAAATCAATTGCATTGTTTTTGAAAAAAGTGCATCATGATTTCCAAGTTCTCTTTATCTATTGCTTGTGCCCTTCCTTTGTTCACTCACTAGGTTTATAGTCACTGTTTTCAATTTCATCTTTTTAGATCAAGAGGCAGTCGGTAACTAGATTAAGGTGTCCTCATAGATTCGTATCCTTGGTAAGTATCTTGGCATTCCATAGCTGCACCTTCACCTTGGTCACTCTGCTAAAAGCCCAGAGTCATCTTTGTTTGTAAATACGTACATGTGATGTAAAGTACTAATATGTATGTCTTAGACCATATATGTATATCTTGATTGGTAAAGCCACCATGAGTGGCAATAGTTAATGTTATTTTGGGCCATTATAAATGCAGTTTTTGATTGTTATAATTTACTATTAAAGTACTTAAGGGTTGAGATTATGAGATTTAATTGCAAGAATAGTTGACGGGATGATGAGTAGAAGTATACAAATAGGCTTGCTTGGGCTTAGTGGGCTACGTCCATTGGGCCCATGCACTGGTCATGGCTCTGAAGTTGGGTCGTGACATTTCACCTCCTAAGACTAAGCATCAACTGGCTCCTCCATGGGTGCCTCATTCCTAGCCACTATTGGTGGCCCATGGCTAGCAAACCTAGTGGTCCTGCCTCACCTAACATGACCTATAATAGTGGAAGTCTATGGTTTAGTAATAGTATCAATGTGAATGTCATGCTCTATCATGCCCTTGACCATAGCTCATGTTTTAGGTGATGTTTTGACCTGGACAAGGGCAAATGCTAAACTTAGTAGAAGTAACAAAAGGTAGGAACTAGATAAACAAGGGAACCCATGTAGTTTATCATTCACGGGTTATGCTACAGTTAACAATCCAAAAACAAGACACAACATAGAAACCCAATGCCTAGGACTTAGTTAACCTAGGGCTTTAATACCATTTTTATCATGACCCAAATCTAAGGCATGACTAGTGCAAGAGTATCAATGGGAGTTAACCTGTTAACTCATGCAAGCTTAAGATGAATAATAAACCAATAATCATATGTGCCTAATGGGAACCCTCACAATGGAATGATATGCAAATAGATATAAAAAAGATTATATCATATAGCAGAAATATCATATCAATTCGGCATACTTATGTGCACATAATGCATGTAACAACTCCTCCTTGATCGCTATCGGCGTTCGAGTCTTGCGGGAGAACCTGCCAAGTCCCAAGCAAG